>NC_091282.1:471860355-473175771 GCF_032444005.1 Ranitomeya imitator
GAGCTAACTAAGGACATCAGGGATAAAGTTGTAGACCTGCACACGGCTGAGATGTGCTACAGGGCAAAAGGCAAGCAGCTTGGTGAGAAGGTAAGAACTGTTGTCACAATTATTAGAAAATGGAAGAAACACAAGATGAATGTCAATCCTCCTTGGTCTGGGGCTCCATGCAAGATCTTTCCTAGTGAGGTAAGGATGACTCTGGGAAAGGTCAGGAATCAGTCTAGCCAGTCTTCAGACCTGAACTCAATAGAATATCTTTGGAGGGAGCTGTAACTCAATGTTGCTCAGCGACAGCCCCGAAACCTGAAAGATCTGGAGAAGATCTTTATGGAGGACGGGGCCACAATCCCTGCTGCAGTGTGTGCAAACTTGGTCAAGATCTACAGGAAACGTCTGACCTCTGTAACTGCAAACAAAGATTTTTCCATCAAATATTAAATTCTGTTTTTCTATTGTATCAAAGACTTATTTCATGCAACAAAATCCAAATTAATTATGTAAAAATCATACAATGTGATTTCCTGGATTTTATTTTTAGATTCTGTCTCTCACAGGTGAAATGTATCTATGATAAAAATGACGGACCTCTCCATTCTTTGTAGGTGGGAAAACTGGCAAAGACATCAGTGTACCAAATACTTATTTTCCCCGCTGTATATTTAGATATATGCAGACCCTTTTTCTTTAACCACCTTAAATTATATGTATACCCCTGTTATACCTTTATATGGAAAAATATATTCAGATATACAGCAATGCAACATTATCAGCAAAAGCTGAGAATTAAACACCATTTTTAAAAAAAATATCATGTACAGTGATCGACTTGTACTAAGTAATATGCTCACTCGCCGTTCTGAAGGAAAAGATCATTACATTAACAGGATATTAAAGCATAATATGAATCACTTTATCATTCTGAAGGCACCACATAATCGCTATGTCAGGCTGATAACACTTTGATTAATGCTTTAATAAACAATTTAGGAAGACAGATAAATAAAACTCATGAAAGGAAGCCCTTTTCACCCTACATATGCGCTGGCTTTCTGACCTACATTTGATGATCACACAAGACAGACTATGTGGGGTTTTCCGGGTGCTTTAATAACATCAGCCTGCTGTAATATCGTCTTATCCTCCAGGTCATTGTGCGTCCTCCGGCGCGGCCTCTTCAGGTAAATTAGATCTTCAGTTCGTTTAGTGAGGAAGTAAAATACCTAGGAAAGTTAAAGACGTAGCTCTGCTGGATTTTCCATCCTATAATCTCTATCTTTGATATTTTGCTCTAACGTTCCAGCACCGTCCGATCAGGGTGTATTACGGCATCTGAGGTATCACTTCATATTCCACCTGTAAAATTCATAAGCACTTTAATGGTTTAGCTGATAGCCTGGGTCTAAGCTTCTTTATATCAATGTTTTTTTTCCCAGATAAAGCCCCTATAAGTCCCTACTTGAGAATAAAATCGTAAAAATAGACATTCTCTTATCCCAGACGTGGACTAAAAATATTCATGCACCAAGTGGGACCTATCTGTCTCTCTCTAAGCCTATCCTACTACATGCAGAAAGAGGGTAGCAGCACTCACACTGATTGACAGGGGTATAACCAAAAATGAGGGTTCAAAAAATCATAAAGTGATAGGGTCGCAGTTTTAGGGCTCGCTTCACGCTGGCCAACGTATAATTCGGCCCAGAGATATCAGATGTTTCACAGCTCCAATATTATACTATAGAGCAGTGCAGATCAGAATGCTGTGATTGGGCCTACAAGTCTATGGGTGGTTAAAAACATTGGACTGCACTCGGATGTCATATAAACCGACCAAAATTACGTTCTCCATCATCTCTGCACCTGGAAACCAAAACTTGCATGCGATCACAGTTAAATGACACTCAGCTCACACGTGCAGCATATTTTAAACCAAGGGTCATTTGTATATAGCTTCCGATTTTCTCACATGAGAGAATCATCAGACGCTGCTTGCCACTGTGATCAAGTCCTTAAAGATAGAGGAAGATACACAAATTGACTTTCTACCCAAATCTATAGGACTGAAAGCTTCTCATTTTGGGGAGAATCAAACTTTTAAAAGACATTTTCTCAGCAATATGTGAAGTCTAGGGTTGAGCGACTTTTCTTTTTATAGGATCAAGTCGGGTTTCACGAAACCCGACTTTTTCAAAAATCGGGTCGAGTGAAATCGGCCAATCCTATAGAAAAGTCGGGGTCGGGGTCGGCCGAAACACGAAACCCAATGCAGTGCATTGGGTTTCTAATGGTTCCCAGGGTCTGAAGGAGAGGAAACTCTCCTTCAGGCCCTGGGATCCATATTTAAGTGTAAAATAAAGAATCAAAATAAAAAATATTGATATACTTACCCTCGGACGCGCCCAGGTTCTCACCGGCAGCCTTCCTTCCTAAGAATGAGCGCCTGAAGTCCTTCAGGCGCTGATTCTTAGGAAGGAAGGCTGCGGGTTAGAACCAGGGCGCGTCCAAGGGTGAGTATATACCTATTAGGAATATACTCACCCTCGGACGCGCCCTCGGACGCTTCCTTCCTAAGAATTAGCGCCTGAAGGACCTTAGATGACGTCGCGGCTTGTGATTGGTCGCGTGACGCCCATGTGACCGCTCATGCGACCAATCACAAGCCGCAGCATCATCGAAGGCCCTTCAGGCGCTCATTCTTAGGAAGGAAGGCTGCCGGTGAGAACCAGGGCGCTCTCCGAGGGTGAGTATATCAATATTTTTTTATTTTTATTCTTTATTTTACACTTAAATATGAATTCCGATACCGATTCCCGATATCTTAAACATATCGGAACTCGGTATCGGAATTCCGATTCCAGATCAGAAGATCGCCGACCTCATGGCCGACCCCACACAGGGTCGGGTCGGGTTTCATGAAACCCGACTTTGCCAAAAGTCGGCGACTTCTGAATCTGGCCGACCCATTTCACTCAACCCTAGTCATGTCTTCTCAAAGAGGTATCCCTATTGTCTTTTGAACATGTTAAATACTCACTGTTGTTTCAACAATTAGAGAAATATGCTCCTTTCTTCACTTATGAGCCACTTACCCCAACATGCCCCCTAAACCCAAAATTCAGCCTGAAAAAGAAAATAAATATTGCACAAGACAAGATAAGCTGGCTGTCCACTGAGATGTCAAGTTACCAAGGCTCAGGCACACAGATATTACTGCTGCATTACATGGGGTTTTATTTCTCTTGGGTGCTTCACAGCTACACTGCTCAGTACTTCTCTATAAATTCCTCCATGCTGCTGCTGCTTCTCAACATTTGCTACATTGATGCAGGAGAGCGGGAATGTCTTATGCCTGTGTGTGCTGTGCAGAAACAACTGAAAATTAGAGAAAAAAGAGCAAATAGACTATAAAGCAGGTAAAAATGCAGGATGCAGGTCACATAATGGCTAGACATGGTGTTATTCATCGTGTACACCCAAGATAGCTTGTTCTGAAAAGTTACCTAAAACTCTTTAAAGTTTAGAAGGCTTCTAAAGGCAAAATAATCCGTGGTGAATGATTTGGAATATAGGGTTCTGCATCCTTAGTGTCACCTTTTTCTAATGACTACATAGTGGAAGGGCCGAGCTAGTGACTGTGGATGTCATAGATTTGTAGTCGCCTGTGCTGCAGGTAAGAAATTATCTAATATTCCCAACCAGATTGTAATGCAGATGATAAAGGATGAATTAATGTCAGATTGGACTTACTATGTAATCATCACATTGCATTAAAGCTAATGTAAAAGCCAATCAGTGTAAGTAGTTCCGGTAATGGAACAGATGATTGTACACTGTACATTTAGAAATACATTCGAAGCAAAGAACACGGCTGTCTTTTATGTGGTGCTGAGAACTTTCTTCAAGAGGTGAAAGGTAATTATTATAATGAGCCATCTAAATCTGCGGACAACGTTAGGGTCCATTAGCACGTGCTGGAATCTTTCCGCTTGTTTCCACAAGTCACAGATACATGATGATACTTTTGATTCAGCAATGCTTGCCTCTAAAATCTCATTCTACGTATCCTCAGATGTTGGTATCAGGCCCAGGGGTAATCAGTCGGGGGACATCTGGATTTTCATGAAGTAAAGTAGGCAAATCAATTTTAGATTTCAGAAAAACATAGAATGTTTATACAAAAAAAGAAAAAAATATGATTGCTTCCCCTTCCTTATTCAAGTTAATTCTCATAAAGAATGGAAAGTCAGATTTCTGCAGATCAGGTGGACAGTGCCTTCACATGGAAATCATGGCATTGCAAGTATTGCAACATGTAATTATGTTTCCTCAACATTTATTAAATATCTACTATATAATTGTCTAAGGGTCACTTCCACCTGTCTGTCTTTCTGTCTTTCTGTCACGGATATTCATTGGTCGCGGCCTCTGTCATTGAAATCCAAGTCGCTGATTGGTCGTGGAAAAACAGACACGACCAATCAGCGACGGGCACAGTCCAGAAGAAAATGGCCGCTCCTTACTCCCCGCAGTCAGTGCCCGGTGCCCGCATACTCCCCTTCAGTCACCACTCACACAGGGTAATGCCGGCGGTAACGGACCGCATTATGCCGCGGGTAACGCACTCCGTAACCGCCGCTATTAACCCTGTGTGTCCCCAACCTTTTACTATTGATGGTGCCTATGGGGCATCAATAGTAAAAAGATCTAAAGTTAAAAATAATAAAAAAACAAAAAACCTGCTATACTCACCCTCCGTTTTCCGACGATCCGCTCGCACCTGCCGCCATCTTCCGTTCCCGGCGATGCATGGCGAAATTACTCAGAAGACTTAGCAGTCTCGTGAGACCGCTAAGTCATTTGGGTAATTTCGCAATGCATCCTGGGAACGGAAGATGGCGTAGCCGCGTACGTATTGCCGGAGCTTCGGTGGAAACCAGGGGGTGAGTATATACAAATTTTTTATTTTAATTATTTTTTAACAGGGATATGGTGCCCACACTGCTATATACTACGTGGGCTGTGTTAGATACCGCGTGGCTGCTATATAGTACATGGGCAGTGTTATATACTACGTGGGCTGTGTTATGTACTGCGCGGCTGCTATATACTGTGTGGGCTGTGCTATATATTATGTGGCCAGTGTTATATACTGCGTGGCCTGTGTTATATACTACGTCACCTGTGTTATATACTGCATGGCTGCTATATACTGCGTGGGCTGTGCTATATATTACGTGGCCAGTGTTATATACTGCATGGCCTGTGTTATATACTACGTCGCCTGTGTTATATACTGCGTGGCTGCTATATACTGCATGGGCTGTGTTATATAGTATGTGGCTGTGTTATATACTGCGTGGCCACTGTTATATATTGCGTGGCCTGTATTAACGCATTGGGTATTCTACAATATGTATGTTTATAGCAGCCACATAGTATATAGCACAAGCCATGTAGTATTTGTCTGCTATATACTACATGGCTCCTATATACTACGTGGCCTGGGCTATACAGTTATATGAAAAAGTTAATAACTGTTGGATACAGCAATGTTTCTGCCTTGAAATGAGGTTTATTGTACTAACAGAAAATGTGCAATCTGCATTCAAACAAAATTTGACAGGTGCATAAGTATGGGCACCCTTATCATTTTCTTGTTTTAAATACTCCTACCTACTTTTTACTGATTTACTAAAGCACTTTCTTTGGTTTTCTAACCTCATTGAGCTTTGAACTTCATAGCCAGGTGTATGCAATCATGAGAAAAGCTACTTAATGTGGCCACTTGCAAGTTGTTCTCCTGTTTGAATCTCCTCGGAAGAGTGGCATCATGGGCTCCTCAAAACAACTGTCTAATGATCTGAAAACAATGAATATTCAACATAGTTGTTCAGGGGAAGGATAAAAAAAGCTGTCTCAGAGATTTAACCTGTCAATTTCCACTGTGAGGAACATAGAAAGGAAATGGAAGAACACAGGTACAGTTCTTGTAAAGGCCAGAAGTGGCAGGCCAAGAAAAACATCAGAAAGGCAGAGAAGAAGAATGGTGAGATCAGTCAAAGACAATCCTCAGACCACCTCCAGAGAGCTGCATCATCAACTTGCTGCAGATGGTGTCACTGTGCATCGGTCAACTATGCAACGCACTTTGCACAAGGAGAAGCTGTATGGGATAGTGATGCGAAAGAAGCCGTTTCTGCAAGCACACCACAAACAGAGTCGGCTGAGGTATGCAAAAGCACATTTGGAGAAGCCAATTTCTTTTTGGAAGAAGGTCCTGTGGACTGATGAAACCAAGACTGAGTTGTTTGGTCATACAAAAAGCGTTATGCATGGAGGCCAAAAACACAGCATTCCAAGAAAAACACTTGCTACCCATAGTAAAATTTGGTGGAGGTTCCATCATGCTTTGGGGCTGTGTGGCCAATGCCGGCACCGGGAATCTTGTTAAAGTTGAGGGACGCATGGATTCCTCTCAGTATCAGCAGATTCTTGACAATAATGTTCATGAATCAGGGACAAAGTTGAAGTTACGCAGAGGATGGATCTTTCAGCAAGACAATGATCCAAAACACCGCTCCAAATCTACTCAGGCATTCATGCAGAGGAAGAATTACACTGTTCTGGAATGGCCATCCCAGTCCCCAGACCTGAATATCATTGAACATCTGTGGGATCATTTGAAGAGGGCTGCCCATGCTCGGCGAACATCAAACTTAACTGAACTGGAATTGTTTTGTAAAGAGGAATGGTCAAAAATACCTTCATCCAGGATCCAGGAACTCATTAAAAGCTACAGGAAGCAACTAGAGGCTCATATTTTTTGCAAAAGGAGGATCTACTAAATATTAATGTCCCTTTTCTGGTGGGGTGCCCATACTTATGAACCTGTCAAATTTTGTTTGAATGCAGATTGCACATTTTCTGATAGTACAATAAACCTCATTTCAAGGCAGAAACATTACTGTGTCCAACAGTTATTAGATATATGAAACTGAAATAGCTGTTGCAAAAAAACAATTTTTATAAAACATTAAGCTTAAGATTAATAGGGGTGTCCAAATTTTTCATATAACTGTATACTATGTGGCTGCTATATACATACATAAATACATATTCTAGAATACCCGATGCATTAGAATCGGGCCACCATCTAGATATATTATATTTTCCTTTAATAATATCATTGGAGTGCAAATATTTAAAGCGATAACTTGGTAAAAGGCAGCAAGTTGAAACTAAGGTTACTTTCACACTTGCGTTTTTCAGCTTCCGTCACAATCCGTCGTTTTTTGAGAATGCAGGATCCTGCATTTTCCCATAGACTTGTATTAGCGACGGATTGTGACAGATGGCCATCCGTAGCGTCCATCGTGCACTGGATGCATTTGTGTTTTGGCGGACCATCGGCACGAAAAAATGTTCAATGTAACGTTTTTTCATACGTCGGATCCGCCATTTCCTACCGCGCTTGCGCGGCCGGAACTCCCCCCCTCCCTCCCCGGGACTTAGAATGGACAGCGGATGCGTTGAAAAACTGCATCCGCTGCCCACGTTGTGCCAAATTTTCACAACGTGCGTCGTTACGTCGCGCCAGCGCTTAGCGATGGACCCGTACCGACGCAAGTGTGAAAGAAGCCTAAAACAGACTGCAGTATCAACAAAAGACATGTGCACAGCTCTATATAATGGTGCCCAGGTAGGTTCCAAAACCGTAGTGATAAATATAAGAAAATCTGGCACTCAACTTTATATGCCTTGCCCTATTAGAGAGTATGACCTCACTGAAAATTGGCATGGCATATAGCGAATGGTCATGGTTTAATCTGTGACACTATGTGTCATTTTGTTCGCTCATATATACGGCAGCGGCAGACATGTTTGGCTGTGGCTTTCTCATATAGAACACAGGATTTATTGGCTGAAAAAGCATTCCTTTGTGTGGAAGAGACAGACAAAATTGTGTTGGCCCAATGATCAACTCAAGCATCGTTTGCGTGACAGCAATCTAATGTGTATGGAGTCTTAAATTTGAACTGTATTAGAGTTGGACAGTTTTCATAAATATATACATGCACTGTGTGATATCTGATATTGCTTTACAGGTTATACATGTAAGGTACTTTTACATGGGTGGACTGTTATGTAGGCAATCCAGTAACACAGTGTGCAGTAATCAGAGCACATACAGTGATCTGACAATAACCCAAAAACAATAGAACGAGCTCTGAGACGTGGAATCTCTGTAGACCGCAATACCTGAACCTATCCTAAACACAACTAAAGGCAGCTGTGGATTGCGCCTGACACTACCTATGCAACTCGGCACAGCCTGAGGAACTGACTAGCCTGAAGATAGAAATACAAGCCTGACTTGCCTCAGAGAAATACCCCAAAAGAAAAGGCAGCCCCCCACATATAATGACTGTTAGCAAGATGAAAAGACAAAACGTAGGGATGAAATAGATTCAGCAAAGTGAGGCCCGATATTCTAGATAGAGCGAGGATAGCAAAGAGAACTTTGCAGTCTACAAAAAACCCTAAAGCAAAAAACCACGCAAAGGGGGCAAAAAGACCCACCGTGCCGAACTAACGGCACGGCGGTACACCCTTTGCGTCTCAGAGCTTCCAGCAAAAACGAATAGACAAGCTGGACAGAAAAAACAGCAACAAAAGCAAAGAAGCACTTATCTAAGCAGAGCAGCAGGCCACAGGAAAGATCCAGAAGCTCAGATCCAACACTGGAACATTGACAAGGAGCAAGGAAGACAGATTTAGGTGGAGTTAAATAACAAGGCAGCCAACGAGCTCACCAGAACACCTGAGGGAGGAAGCCCAGAAGCTGCAGTACCACTTGTGACCACAGGAGTGAATTCAGCCACAGAATTCACAACAGTACCCCCCCCTTGAGGAGGGGTCACCGAACCCTCACCAGAGCCCCCAGGCCGACCAGGATGAGCCACATGAAAGGCACGAACAAGATCTGGAGCATGGACATCAGAGGCAAAAACCCAGGAATTATCTTCCTGAGCATAACCCTTCCATTTAACCAGATACTGGAGTTTCCGTCTAGAGACACGAGAATCCAAAATTTTCTCCACAATATACTCCAATTCCCCCTCCACCAAAACAGGGGCAGGAGGCTCAACAGATGGAACCATAGGTGCCACGTATCTCCGCAACAACGACCTATGGAATACATTATGTATGGAAAAGGAGTCCGGGAGGGTCAGACGAAAGGACACAGGATTGAGAATCTCAGAAATCCTATACGGACCAATAAAATGAGGTTTAAATTTAGGAGAGGAAACCTTCATAGGAATATGATGAGAAGATAACCAAACCAGATCCCCAACACGAAGTCGGGGACCTGTTGTGAATTCTGTGGCTGAGTTCACTTCTGTGGTCACAAGTGGTATTGCAGTCTCTGGGCTTCCTCCCTCAGGTGTTTTGGTGAGCTCGTTGGCTGCCTTGCTATTTAGCTCCACCTGAGTCTGTCTTCCTTGCTCCTTGTCAATGTTCCAGTGTTGGATCTGAGCTACTGCATCTTTCCTTGGGCCTGCTGCTCTGCTAGATAAGTGCTTCTAGTTTGTTTTCTGTTTTTTTCTGTCCAGCTTGCTATTAACTTTTGCTGGAAGCTCTGAGAAGCAAAGGGGTGCACCGCCGTGCTGTTAGTTCGGCACGGTGGGTCTTTTTGCCCCCCTTTGCGTGGTTCTGCTTTAGGGTTTTTTGTAGACTGCATAGTTCTCTTTGCTATCCTCGCTCTGTCTAGAATATCGGGCCTCACTTTGCTGAATCTATTTCATTCCTACGTTTGTCTTTTCATCTTGCTAACAGTCATTATATGTGGGGGGGCTGCCTATTCCTTTGGGGTATTTCTCTGAGGTAAGTCAGGCTTGTATTTCTATCTTCAGGCTAGTCAGCTCCTCAGGCAGTGCCGAGTTGCATAGGTAGTGATAGGCGCAATCCACTGCTGCTTATAGTTGTGTGAGGATAGATCAGGTACTGCAGTCTACAGAGATTCCACGTCTCAGAGCTCGTCCTATTGTTTTTGGTTATTGCCAGATCTCTGTATGTGCGCTGATTACTGCACGCTGTGTTGCCTGATTGCCAGCCATAACAGTACAAGGAGCCACACCAATGATTCCCAATAGAGGGAAAAAAGAAATCCTGACATCATTTTTTTTTCTTAGCTCTGTCTTCAGTCTTTTTTTTCCCCTAGACATTAGAGTGCTTCAGGACACAGCTGTGGACATGGATATTCAGGCTCTGTGCTCCTCAATGGATAATCTCGTTGTAAATGTACAAAAGATTCAAGATACTATTGATCAGAAATCGATGCTAGAACCAAGAATTCCGATTCCTGATTTGTTTTTTGGTGACAGAACTAAGTTCCTGAGCTTCAGAAATAATTGTAAGCTATTTTTGGCCTTGAAACCTCATTCTTCTGGTAATCCTATTCAACAGGTTTTGATTATTATTTCTTTTTTGCGCGGCGACCCACAGGACTGGGCGTTTTCTCTTGCACCAGGAGATTCTGCATTGAGTAATGTTGATGCATTTTTCCAGGCGCTGGGATTGCTTTACGATGAGCCTAATTCAGTGGATCAGGCTGAGAAAAATCTGCTGGCTTTATGCCAGGGTCAGGATGATGTAGAAGTATATTGTCAGAAATTTAGGAAGTGGTCAGTACTCACTCTGTGGAATGAATCTGCACTAGCGGCTTTGTTCAGAAAGGGTCTTTCTGAAGCTCTTAAGGATGTCATGGTGGGATTTCCTATGCCTGCTGGTTTGAATGAGTCTATGTCCTTGGCCATTCAGATCGGTCGTCGCTTGCGCGAGCGTAAATCTGTGCACCATCTGGCGGTATTGTCTGAGAGTAAACCTGAGCCTATGCAGTGCGACAGGACTATGACTAAAGTAGAACGGCAAGAACACAGACGTCTGAACAGACTGTGTTTCTATTGTGGTGATTCTACTCATGCTATTTCTAATTGTCCTAAACGCACTAGGCGGTTCGATAGCTCTGCCGTTATTGGTACTGTACAGTCCAAATTCCTTTTGTCCATTACCTTAATGTGCTCTTTGTCATCGTATTCTGTCATGGCGTTTGTGGATTCAGGCGCTGCCCTGAATCTGATGGATTTGGATTATGCTAAACGTTGTGGATTTTTCTTGGAGCCTTTGCGGTGTCCTATTCCGTTGAGAGGAATTGATGCTACACCTTTGGCCAAGAATAAGCCTCAGTACTGGGCCCAGCTGACCATGTGCATGGCTCCTGCACATCAGGAAGTTATTCGCTTTCTGGTACTGCATAATTTGCATGATGTGGTCGTGTTGGGGTTGCCATGGCTACAAACCCATAATCCAGTATTGGATTGGAACTCTATGTCGGTAACCAGCTGGGGTTGTCAGGGAGTACATGGTGATGTTCCATTTTTGTCTATTTCGTCATCCATTCCTTCTGACATCCCAGAGTTCTTGTCGGACTTTCAGGATGTATTTGAAGAGTCCAAGTCTGATGCCCTACCTCCGCATAGGAATTGTGATTGTGCTATCAATTTGATTCCTGGTAGTAAATTCCCTAAGGGTCGTTTATTTAATTTGTCCGTACCTGAACACACCGCTATGCGCAGTTATGTGAAGGAGTCCTTGGAGAAGGGACATATTCGCCCATCGTCGTCACCATTGGGAGCAGGGTTCTTTTTTGTAGCCAAGAAGGATGGTTCGCTAAGACCGTGTATTGATTACCGCCTTCTTAATAAGATCACTGTTAAGTTTCAGTATCCCTTGCCATTGATTTCTGACTTGTTTGCTCGGATTAAGGGGGCTAGTTGGTTTACTAAGATTGATCTTCGTGGTGCGTATAATCTGGTGAGAATCAGGCAGGGAGATGAATGGAAAACGGCATTTAATACGCCCGAGGGTCATTTTGAGTATCTGGTGATGCCGTTCGGACTTGCCAATGCTCCATCTGTTTTTCAGTCTTTTATGCATGACATTTTCCGTGAGTATCTGGATAAATTCTTGATTGTTTACTTGGATGACATTTTGATCTTCTCAGATGATTGGGAGTCTCATGTGAAGCAAGTCAGAATGGTTTTCCAGGTACTGCGTGCTAATTCCTTGTTCGTGAAGGGATCAAAGTGTCTCTTCGGTGTGCAGAAAGTTTCATTTTTGGGGTTCATCTTTTCCCCTTCTACTATCGAGATGGATCCGATTAAGGTTCAGGCCATCCAGGATTGGACTCAGCCGACATCTCTAAAAAATCTGCAGAAATTCCTGGGCTTTGCTAATTTTTATCGTCGCTTCATCTGTAATTTTTCTAGCATTGCCAGACCATTGACCGATTTGACCAAGAAGGGTGCTGATTTGGTTAATTGGTCTTCTGCTGCCGTGGAAGCTTTTCAGGAGTTGAAGCGTCGTTTTTGCTGTGCCCCTGTGTTGTGTCAACCTGATGTTTCTCTTCCGTTCCAGGTCGAGGTTGATGCTTCTGAGATTGGTGCAGGGGCGGTTTTGTCACAGAGAGGTTCTGGTTGCTCAGTGTTCAAACCATGTGCTTTCTTTTCCAGGAAATTTTCTGCTGCTGAGCGTAATTATGATGTGGGCAACCGAGAGTTGCTGGCCATGAAGTGGGCATTCGAGGAGTGGCGTCATTGGCTTGAGGGTGCTAAGCATCGCGTGGTGGTATTGACTGATCATAAGAACCTTACTTATCTTGAGTCTGCCAAGCGCTTGAATCCTAGACAGGCCCGTTGGTCGTTATTTTTTGCTCGTTTTGATTTTGTGATTTCATACCTTCCGGGCTCTAAAAATGTGAAGGCGGATGCTCTGTCTAGGAGTTTTGTGCCCGACTCTCCGGGGTTATCTGAGCCGGCGAGTATCCTCAAGGAAGGAGTCATTGTGTCTGCCATCTCCCCTGATTTGCGGAGAGTGTTGCAGAAATTTCAGGCTAATAAACCTGATCGTTGTCCGGCCGAGAAACTGTTCGTCCCTGATAGGTGGACTAGTAAAGTTATCTCTGAACTTCATTGTTCGGTGCTGGCCGGTCATCCAGGAATCTTTGGTACCAGGGAGTTGGTTGCTAGATCTTTCTGGTGGCCATCTCTGTCACGGGATGTGCGTGCTTTTGTGCAGTCCTGTGGAATTTGTGCTAGGGCTAAGCCCTGCTGTTCACGTGCCAGTGGGTTGCTTTTGCCCTTGCCGGTCCCGAAGAGGCCTTGGACACATATTTCGATGGATTTCATTTCTGACCTTCCCGTTTCTCAAAAAATGTCGGTCATTTGGGTGGTCTGTGATCGCTTTTCTAAAATGGTCCATCTGGTGCCCTTGGTTAAATTGCCTTCCTCCTCTGATTTGGTGCCTTTGTTCTTCCAGCATGTGGTTCGTTTACATGGCATTCCTGAGAATATTGTTTCTGACAGAGGTTCCCAGTTTGTCTCGAGGTTCTGGCGAGCCTTTTGTGGTAGGATGGGCATTGACCTATCTTTCTCCTCGGCCTTCCATCCTCAGACTAATGGCCAGACCGAACGAACCAATCAGACCTTGGAAACATATCTGAGATGTTTTGTTTCCGCTGACCAGGATGATTGGGTGTCATTTTTGCCGTTGGCTGAGTTCGCCCTTAATAATCGGGCCAGCTCGGCTACCTTGGTCTCTCCATTTTTCTGCAATTCTGGGTTCCATCCTCGTTTCTCTTCAGGACAGGTTGAGTCTTCGGACTGTCCTGGTGTGGATTCTGTGGTGGACAGGTTGCAGCAGATCTGGACTCAGGTAGTGGACAATTTGACCTTGTCCCAGGAGAAGGCTCAGCTTTTCGCTAATCGCAGACGCCGTGTGGGACCCCGACTTCGTGTTGGGGATCTGGTTTGGTTATCTTCTCGTCATATTCCTATGAAGGTTTCCTCTCCTAAATTTAAACCTCGTTTTATTGGTCCGTATAGGATTTCTGAGATTCTCAATCCGGTGTCTTTTCGTCTGACCCTCCCAGACTCCTTTTCCATACATAATGTATTCCATAGGTCGTTGTTGAGGAGATACGTGGCACCTATGGTTCCATCTGTGGAGCCTCCTGCCCCTGTTTTGGTGGAGGGGGAATTGGAGTATATTGTGGAGAAGATTTTGGATTCTCGTGTCTCTAGACGGAAACTCCAGTATCTGGTCAAATGGAAGGGTTATGCTCAGAAAGATAATTCCTGGGTTTTTGCCTCTGATGTCCATGCCCCAGATCTTGTTCGTGCCTTTCATGTGGCTCATCCTGGTCGGCCTGGGGGTTCTGGTGAGGGTTCGGTGACCCCTCCTCAAGGGGGGGGTACTGTTGTGAATTCTGTGGCTGAGTTCACTTCTGTGGTCACAAGTGGTATTGCAGTCTCTGGGCTTCCTCCCTCAGGTGTTTTGGTGAGCTCGTTGGCTGCCTTGCTATTTAGCTCCACCTGAGTCTGTCTTCCTTGCTCCTTGTCAATGTTCCAGTGTTGGATCTGAGCTACTGCATCTTTCCTTGGGCCTGCTGCTCTGCTAGATAAGTGCTTCTAGTTTGTTTTCTGTTTTTTTCTGTCCAGCTTGCTATTAACTTTTGCTGGAAGCTCTGAGAAGCAAAGGGGTGCACCGCCGTGCTGTTAGTTCGGCACGGTGGGTCTTTTTGCCCCCCTTTGCGTGGTTCTGCTTTAGGGTTTTTTGTAGACTGCATAGTTCTCTTTGCTATCCTCGCTCTGTCTAGAATATCGGGCCTCACTTTGCTGAATCTATTTCATTCCTACGTTTGTCTTTTCATCTTGCTAACAGTCATTATATGTGGGGGGCTGCCTATTCCTTTGGGGTATTTCTCTGAGGTAAGTCAGGCTTGTATTTCTATCTTCAGGCTAGTCAGCTCCTCAGGCAGTGCCGAGTTGCATAGGTAGTGATAGGCGCAATCCACTGCTGCTTATAGTTGTGTGAGGATAGATCAGGTACTGCAGTCTACAGAGATTCCACGTCTCAGAGCTCGTCCTATTGTTTTTGGTTATTGCCAGATCTCTGTATGTGCGCTGATTACTGCACGCTGTGTTGCCTGATTGCCAGCCATAACAGGGACCCACACGGCGTCTGCGATTAGCGAAAAGTTGAGCCTTCTCCTGGGACAAGGTCAAATTGTCCACTACCTGAGTCCAGATCTGCTGCAACCTGTCCACCACAGAATCCACACCAGGACAGTCTGAAGACTCAACCTGTCCTGAAGAGAAACGAGGATGGAACCCAGAATTGCAGAAAAATGGAGAGACCAAGGTAGCCGAGCTGGCCCGATTATTAAGGGCGAACTCAGCCAACGGCAAAAAGGACACCCAATCATCCTGGTCTGCAGAAACAAAACATCTCAGATATGTTTCCAAGGTCTGATTGGTTCGTTCGGTCTGGCCATTAGTCTGAGGATGGAAAGCCGAGGAAAAAGATAGGTCAATGCCCATCCTACCACAAAAGGCTCGCCAGAACCTTGAAACAAACTGGGAACCTCTGTCAGAAACAATATTCTCAGGAATGCCATGCAAACGAACCACATGCTGGAAGAACAAAGGCACCAAATCAGAGGAGGAAGGCAATTTAACCAAGGGCACCAGATGGACCATTTTAGAAAAGCGATCACAGACCACCCAAATGACTGACATCTTTTGAGAAACGGGAAGGTCAGAAATGAAATCCATCGAAATATGTGTCCAAGGCCTCTTCGGGACCGGCAAGGGCAAAAGCAACCCACTGGCACGTGAACAGCAGGGCTTAGCCCTAGCACAAATCCCACAGGACTGCACAAAAGTACGTACATCCCGTGACAGAGATGGCCACCAGAAGGATCTAGCCACTAACTCTCTGGTACCAAAGATTCCTGGATGACTAGCCAACACCGAACAATGAAGTTCAGAGATAACTTTACTAGTCCACCTATCAGGGATGAACAGTTTCTCGGCCGGACAACGATCAGGTTTATTAGCCTGAAATTTTTGCAACACTCGCCGCAAATCAGGGGAGATGGCAGATACAATGACTCCTTCCTTGAGGATACTCGCCGGCTCAGATAAACCCGGAGAGTCGGGCACAAAACTCCTAGACAGAGCATCCGCCTTCACATTTTTAGAGCCCGGAAGGTACGAAATCACAAAATCGCAGCGAGCAGAAAATAACGACCAACGGGCCTGTCTAGGATTCAAGCGCTTGGCAGACTCGAGATAAGTAAGGTTCTTATGATCAGTCAATACCACCACGCGATGCTTAGCTCCTTCAAGCCAATGACGCCACTCCTCGAATGCCCACTTCATGGCCAGCAACTCTCGGTTGCCCACATCATAATTACGCTCAGCAGCAGAAAACTTCCTGGAAAAGAAAGCACATGGTTTCAACACTGAGCAACCAGAACCTCTCTGTGACAAAACCGCCCCTGCTCCAATCTCAGAAGCATCAACCTCGACCTGGAACGGAAGAGAAACATCTGGTTGACACAACACAGGGGCAGAACAAAAACGACGCTTCAACTCCTGAAAAGCTTCCACGGCAGCAGAAGACCAATTAACCAAATCAGCACCCTTCTTGGTCAAATCGGTCAATGGTTTGGCAATGCTAGAAAAATTACAGATGACGCGACGATAAAAATTAGCAAAGCCCAGGAACTTTTGCAGTCTTTTCAGAGATGTCGGCTGAGTCCAATCCTGGATGGCTTGGACCTTAACCGGATCCATCTCGATAGTAGAAGGGGAAAAGATGAACCCCAAAAATGAAACTTTCTGCACACCGAAGAGACACTTTGATCCCTTCACGAACAAAGAATTAGCACGCAGGACCTGGAAAACCATTCTGACCTGCTTCACATGAGACTCCCAATCATCTGAGAAGATCAAAATGTCATCCAAGTAAACAATCAGGAATTTATCCAGATACTCACGGAAGATGTCATGCATAAAAGACTGAAAAACAGATGGAGCATTGGCAAGTCCGAACGGCATCACTAGATACTCAAAATGACCCTCGGGCGTATTAAATGCCGTTTTCCATTCATCTCCTTGCCTGATTCTCACCAGATTATACGCACCACGAAGATCTATCTTAGTGAACCAACTAGCCCCCTTAATCCGAGCAAACAAGTCAGATAACAATGGCAAGGGATACTGAAACTTAACAGTGATCTTATTAAGAAGGCGGTAATCAATACACGGTCTCAGCGAACCATCCTTCTTGGCTACAAAAAAGAACCCTGCTCCCAGTGGTGATGACGATGGGCGAATATGTCCCTTCTCCAGGGATTCCTTCACATAACTGCGCATAGCGGTGTGTTCAGGCACGGATAAATTAAATAAACGACCTTTAGGGAATTTACTACCAGGAATCAAATTGATAGCACAATCACAATTCCTATGGATTGTGGAGGTAGGGCATCGGACTTGGGCTCTTCAAATACATCCTGATAATCAGACAAGAACTCTGGGACCTCAGAAGAAGTGGATGACGAAATAGACAAAAATGGAACATCACCATGTACCCCCTGACAACCCCAGCTGGATGCCGACATAGAGTTCCAATCCAATTCTGGATTATGGGTTTGTAGCCATGGCAACCCCAACACGACCACATCATGCAGATTATGTAGCACCAGAAAGCGAATAACTTCCTGATGTGCAGGAGCCATGCACATGGTCAGCTGGGCCCAGTACTGAGGTTTATTCTTGGCCAAAGGTGTAGCATCAATTCCTCTCAACGGAATAGGACACTGCAAAGGCTCCAAGAAAAACCCACAACGTTTAGCATAATCCAAATCCATCAGATTCAGGGCAGCGCCTGAATCCACAAACGCCATGACAGAATACGATGACAAAGAGCATATCAAGGTAATGGACAGAAGGAATTTGGACTGTACAGTACCAATGACGGCAGACCTATCGAACCGCTTAGTGCGCTTAGGACAATCAGAAATAGCATGAGTGGAATCACCACAGTAGAAACACAGCCCATTCAGACGTCTGTGTTCTTGCCGTTCAACTCTGGTCATAGTCCTATCGCACTGCATAGGCTCAGGTTTAATCTCAGACAATACCGCCAGATGGTGCACAGATTTACGCTCGCGCAAGCGACGACCGATCTGAATGGCCAAAGACATAGACTCATTCAAACCAGCAGTCATAGGAAATCCCACCATGACATCCTTAAGAGCCTCAGAGAGACCCTTTCTGAACAAAGCTGCCAGCGCAGATTCATTCCACAGAGTGAGTACTGACCAATTCCTAAATTTCTGACAATATACTTCTATATCATCCTGACCCTGGCACAAAGCCAGCAAATTTTTCTCAGCCTGATCCACTGAATTAGGCTCATCATACAGCAATCCGAGCGCCAGGAAAAACGCATCGACACCACTCAATGCAGGGTCTCCTGGCGCAAGAGAAAATGCCCAGTCCTGAGGGTCGCCGCGCAAAAAATAAATAATAATCAAAACCTGTTGAACTGAATTACCAGAAGAATGAGGTTTCAAGGCCAGAAATAGCTTACAATTATTTTTGAAGCTCAGAAACTTAGTTCTATCACCAAAAAACAAATCAGGAATAGGAATTCTTGGTTCTAGCATAGATTTCTGATCAATTGTATCTTGAATCTTTTGTACATTTATAACGAGATTATCCATTGAAGAGCACAGAGCCTGAATATCCATGTCCACAGCTGTGTCCTGAAGCACCCTAATGTCTAGGGGAAAAAAAAGACTGAACACAGAGCTGAGAAAAAAAAATGTCAGAACTTTTTTTTTCCCTCTATTGAGAATCATTAGTTTGGCTCCTTGTACTGTTATGTAGGCAATCCAGTAACACAGTGTGCAGTAATCAGAGCACATACAGTGATCTGACAATAACCCAAAAACAATAGAACGAGCTCTGAGACATGGAATCTCTGTAGACCGCAATACCTGAACCTATCCTAAACACAACTAAAGGCAGCTGTGGATTGCGCCTGACACTACCTATGCAACTCGGCACAGCCTGAGGAACTGACTAGCCTGAAGATAGAAATACAAGCCTGACTTGCCTCAGAGAAATACCCCAAAGGAAAAGGCAGCCCCCCACATATAATGACTGTTAGCAAGATGAAAAGACAAAACGTAGGGATGAAATAGATTCAGCAAAGTGAGGCCCGATATTCTAGATAGAGCGAGGATAGCAAAGAGAACTTTGCAGTCTACAAAAAACTCTAAAGCAAAAAACCACGCAAAGGGGGCAAAAAGACCCACCGTGCCGAACTAACGGCACGGCGGTACACCCTTTGCGTCTCAGAGCTTCCAGCAAAAACGAATAGACAAGCTGGACAGAAAAAACAGCAACAAAAGCAAAGAAGCACTTATCTAAGCAGAGCAGCAGGCCACAGGAAAGATCCAGAAGCTCAGATCCAACACTGGAACATTGACAAGGAGCAAGGAAGACAGAATCAGGTGGAGTTAAATAACAAGGCAGCCAACGAGCTCACCAGAACACCTGAGGGAGGAAGCCCAGAAGCTGCAATACCACTTGTGACCACAGGAGTGAATTCAGCCACAGAATTCACAACAGTGGACCTACTATTTGTGTCTCACCTCTATATGTGCTAAATCAGGTCTCATCTGAACTGGAAGAGCTATGCCTGATTTTCTGTCATTTCCCCAGTTTGGATGAGACTTGGGTTGACACATGGAGCTATTGGATATTAGTCACAGAGACCATCCATATAAAGGGTAGACCTTGATGTGGATGGATAACTTTTGCACTTTTTAATCAAACAATGTTAGCTAAGCACCTTACTTTTAATGTATGTAGCAATAGCAAAGTTTATGTATTAATTAATGGCAGTGTGCTGATGCATAGTATTTGTATATGTTTTTATATCGGACACAATGTATTTTTGCTCCTGTACGGTATCTTAACCCCTTAGTGACCAAGCTAATTTTGACCTTAATGCCACAGCCAAATTTAGAAATCTTACCTGTGACACTTTATAAGGTAATACCTCTGGCAAGCTTCAACAATTCCCAGTCATTCTGAGAATGTTTTTCATGACATTTTGTACTTCATAATAGTGGTAAAATTTGTTCGACATGACTTGCATTTATTTGTGAAAATATCACAATTTTGGCCAAAATTATGAAAAAAATTGCAATTTTCAAACTTTCAATCTTTATATCCTTAAACCAGTTAGTCATGCTGTACAAACTAATTGTCAATTGACATTTCCCATATATCTACTTTACAGCTGCATCATTTTTCAAATGTAATTTTATTTTGTTAGCATATTCACTGGCATCTCAATGACTAATTGAGAGACTGCTACACTTATTAATACATAGCATAACTACTGAAGAAGCTTCATGCAAATTAATCTGGGAGATCATTTTAATTAGACTCTAATAACAAGGGTTTTTGTGTTTTTAAGTGCCTAATGGGTTTCAGCTTTTTATAGAGATCTTTAATTCTGGAAATACACAATGATGAAATAAGATACCGTAAGTTAATTCTGCTGACGGGACAAACTTAACTTGACTAAACTCTATATATTGTGGAATTAAGCCTCTCAACATCCAATTTTCCAAATTTTAAGATCACGCTTACAAATTTGTCTAGTAGAAAAGCATAAATGCAGTAAAAAGCCTATCTTGCCCATAATATTTTCATGAGCTCTCAAAGGTTATCATTGCCAATCATCATGACGATGTGTACAGTATGTAAATCATTGATATGTGGCCCGTTTCACAAAGCTGCATCATTTATATCTTGTTTTGGCAGTTCACATTGAGCTAGATTGAGTAAGTTGAATTGGACTTATCCAAAGAAACAGCCGTATCAGTTCACGGTTTACATGGCATCAAGAGATCTGTATTCCTTACATCCACCAAATCTGATCCACTGCAGTCATTTGTAATAAGGTTGCAGGAAATGGAAGGCTATGTGAAGATATCTGATGAAGTGTTGTGTTTTTCAATACACAGCCATTCATATTTGCCATTAAAGGACAGAACTCAGGTTATTGAGGTGGATGAACCTGTCTGCTCATAACTTGATTCAGGGATGCAAGAAGAAGTCATATCTTGCAGGGAGGGCACATCTGTTGAATGAAGTAACCTCCATGTTACTTGTGTTCTCCTTTCTAGCAGTGCAGTAAGTTCAAGGAGGCTTTTCTTTTGTTGTAGCTCGTGGTTTCATTGCCATAAAAAACCTTCAACTATACTGTGATCACATAGGTCATGGAGGTCCTCAATTGTTATACCTGAAGAATATTCTGTCAAGTTTAACTGTTCTGTGTTTCTCATGAAACGTGATCCAGAATTTTTCATTTTGGAATATTACAACAATATGCAATTAATAAGATTATTTCACACCATAGCAATACTGCAACTTGTCTATAAAAAGTACCTAATATTTGTAACTTATATTTAAGCCAGACATACTGTAAGTCTTGTGCAGAAATGGGCAAACGCAAACAGTAAAGTTCTGGCTCTGTACCGAACGCTTTGTGTTTCTGTTTGGGTTTGGCACCCAGAATGTTGGCTCTTTCCCCCTCTTTCATCTGCATGACAGCATGAGAAACACCAGTGCCTCTAATCTGCAGTAAAAATATTACCGTTGTTCAGAGAGCTGTGGTTCCAACTGGTCACAGATGAGAGATTAATATTCCCATCAGCCTACGCCTGCTGGTGCTGATAGCAGCAAGAGCAGGTGCCGCTGATGGGAGTATTCATCAGTCGGCACGTGCGATATAAATAAATGAATCAGCCCCACTCCATACAGCCAACCAATTCCAGCCCTGTGCTGATGAGGGCCTAAAGCCCGAAACACGTGTCCACAGGTAGGAATTGGTTGGCTGTGTAAATTTAGAAACTAATCCGCAGCATTGCACGCTTGGCGGTTCCAAGCGCTGTGGATTAGACTGGGGTGGAAAGAGATGATTTGCATAGCTCCGCCTACTGCAAAGGATTCTGGATAAACCTGCTATTCTTTGTATTATACTGCTTGCAAGTACTTTCCGTTTTAGGAAAGCATCCACTAAATAAAAGAAATAACTCTTCTATTTTTGGTAACCATAGCAGGCAAATCTGACAGCTGTGGGCTGAAACCCTCAGTTGTCAGCTTTATCATGGCTGGTTATCAAGAATAGATGGGTCCCATGCCCCCCAATATTGACAACCAGCCAAGCTAAAGCAAACAGCTGGGGGCTGACATTCTCAGACTGGTAAGTATGAATATTAGCCCCCCAACCTAAAAATAGAAGCTAATTGCTGCCCCAGAAAATGTGCATCTATTAGATGATCTATTCTGGCGCTTTGAAAGGGCTCTTCCACCTTTCCTTGTGCAGTGGCAAGTGGGGTAATGGTTGTGGTGTTAGTTGTCTCATGGCTACTGACATCCAG
Organism: Ranitomeya imitator; assembly: GCF_032444005.1. Classification (NCBI taxonomy): domain Eukaryota; kingdom Metazoa; phylum Chordata; class Amphibia; order Anura; family Dendrobatidae; genus Ranitomeya; species Ranitomeya imitator. Next base: position 471,882,731 of record NC_091282.1, read on the forward strand.
CCCACAGGTTAGTAATGGAGAGGTATCTATAATGCACGCCCATTACTAACCCCATAGATAGATTGTAAAAAGACACGGATAGAATAAAGTCCTTTCATTTAAATAATGACACAGAATCCTTTACTTGAAATAAAAATGAAAAAGCACAGTTATATTCACATCATGTCATTCCATTGATGCACATATCACCTGTAAAGGATAGAAAATAATAAACAGCCATAATATTTACCTTCACCAATAATCCACCTATGCATATCTCCCCTGGAAAAGAAGAAAAATAATAAACAGCCATATCCCTCACCTGCCCGACGTGAAGATATTTCATACAGTTCCACGATGATCCAGATGATTTGGAGAGCATTTACACCAGTGACCACTCTCCCCGCCCGCCGACTCACACTGACAGGAGCAGTGCAGCTAGCGGTGCCATAAGTGAGGTCACAAAATATGAACTTTGGTGAACTTTCTCATGGCAGCTCAGTGCTACACACTGCACTGAAGGAACTCGAACATCCACAGGTTTGCCCATCACTTTTCTTGTGTTTTATTTGATAGAGAGTAAAATTTGTAATGCTGCAACATAATGCATGAAAGCCAGCCAGAATACAACTCTACAGCCATTTCTCCCTCCATACAGTGACCTGTTAAAAATGGATCTCCTGAAATAGTATGTCTATAACTCTATTGTTGAGAAAAAAAATTTATTTCCTGAGATCATAGAACTCATTCGGAAATTCAGAGGCTGGACATACATCTATCTGAGATGGTTTAGTGAATCCTGCATGGAGCAGGGGCCTGGCAGCATGACCCTGGAGGACCCTCCCAGCTTAACATTCTATTATATATATATATATATATATATATATACATATATATATATATACACATTTTTTGGCACAATTCTAAAAATGCATAATGATGTAAGGGTAGACTTTAATGATTAACTTTTAATAAATAGTTTTCATAAATGAAATTTTGTGAATGTAACTTTTAATGATCTAACAATTCTGAATCAACTTTGATTACATGTTCAGTTATTATTTTTAATTATCTTTTCAATCTTGTGTAAATTACTGGTATTAAATTATAACTTGGCAGTATATAAATTATGTTACACTTATGTGCTGTGGGTTGTACTCTTGGCTGTAGAAATTACAAGATATATAAAACATTTGTACATAACTTACAGTATAAAGTGGAAGCCACTGGACCCCAGATCTTTCACTACATAAGTATGGCATTGCTGCTTTGGCAAAATAACTTCATATATACATGCACTCCTCAACATTAAAATTGCAACACCAAGAAGGAAAAATCTTCAAGACATCTCAATTTATTCAATATTGACGGGATTGTGCCATGTAAAATAATGCTATTAACCCACTATTAACCTGCAGTTCCCGATGCCAGAAATCTCACTCCAGTTAGGTTACTGGTAAAGCCAACAACATTTGTTAGCCCCTCTCCAGACTTATGAAGTTGCGTGCACCTCTTCATGAACCCAAAGCATTTGACTCCTACATGTCCCATAATCAAGACCGGCATGAACAATACCGTGCTTGATTAATCACGCCCTTTCTCTTCAAATTTCATTTCTGATTTTGGCATATAAATATTTATGTAAAACATTGACCAAAACACTGCTCTATCCACAAAACCGTCAATGTTGGGAAGGAGAAGAAAGACACCTACATCTAAGCTGCCCTCGAATAGAAGATGTGCCTGAGTTTCCTTAAACATTGTGCTGATGTGCAAGATGTTTCCACATACTTGAAGACTAAGGCTGGGTTCACATTGCGTTAGTGGGTGTCCGCTGATGTAATCCGTTACATGGCGCAATTAACACTATGTAACGGATCCGTTAGCGCACCCATTGACATAATTTATCTAAGGCATCGCTAACGTATGCCATTTTTGGCATACGTTAGCGATGTCCCGTTATTTTCTGACAGACCTCGAACGCCGCTTGCAGCATTCGAGGTCCATTTCTTGCTAGCGCAGATCGGGCATCTGCGCTAGCGGGATCGCTAAACGCAATCCCTTTTTGTACATTGTGTTAGTGCATTCCGCTAGCGTATGCGCTAAACGCATTGCACTAACGCAATGTGAACCTAGCCTAAGGATAGTTCTGACAAAGTTAGGAGATGTATTGGTCTTTACCAAATGACTAATGGGAAGGTGTTGGCTTCTATCGTGCTCTATCACAATCCCATTAGCAGGAGTGAGTGTATTTATTGAATAATCTGAACCAATCGATATTCTTTCTAAGTGGAATCATTTGGATATTAAAGAATTTGGAGAGTATTCTAATAAAAAAATCTATTTTTAAACGCTGTGTTGACAATCTGTTGTTCAGAGCAACCCTGTACAATGAATTTTATCCCTAATCAATTTAGGTTTTAACTCTGCGATATTGCTCCGCACAGTGGAAATAGAAATAGAAACAGCAGTGTAGCAAATACTTAAGCCGTGCAAAAGGAGGTTTCCTTCTGTAAATAGGACATTTATGCTGATTTCTAATAGAAATATTTTGTGGGAATTTCCAAACATGTTAATTATTTTTTATGCTTTCATTAAATAGAAACTAAGCTTATTGATTTTTTATTATGGAGTTACAGCTACTGCCCAGATATCTATGTCAAATATATTTTTTGCAATTTTTTTAATCATTTGTATTATTTAAAAAAATGCCAATAATGCTATACAACCATATTCATATGAACCAAAGTATGTAAAGAACTAATAGGATTGCAATGTCTGCAAGATAGTCTTTAAAAATTATTCCTGTATTGAAAAGAAGATGTGTGCCAATTCCGTTGAGGACCTTCAACTCACAGCATAGAAACACAAAAGGGGGAAAATGGCACATGCAAATGCCTTAAACCTCTTTTTTGTATTTTATCTTTGTATTAAACATAAAAACAAGCCATCTTGATAAAACTGATAAATTTGTGGCATTACAACACCCTTAATCATGGAATATGAAATTTTTGACACTTTCTGCACCTTGTTGGAAAATGGATGAGACTTACCAAGCAGCACAATGTGCAGAAAAAAGCACCCAAATTTACTTTAATTCACGTGAATTTAATCACCCCCAAAATTCTGATATGTTACAAACCAAATTTTAGAGGGAATTTGTTGTAAAATTGATTCTTTAGTTGCATACTGACTTAAGGCTAACATTTGTCCTAATTGAAATCCCTGCATGTGTTGCGCCTGTCGAACAGTTGCGGGTATTCAAACTTATTATTCTAGCACGCCCAAGACAGTCGGTCAGCACACGAGCATGGATAACACCTTATCCGAGCGCGTTCGCTCATCACTAATAACTATACTTAATTATGCATGTCCCACCTGTTCTGGGATGCCCACTTGTGAACAAATAAGGTGTAAAACCCATAAACTTGGTTGACTCACCATGTACTAGGACTAAAAATGCTACAGTGTTAGAAACGCATTTTTTTTATGGAGGGTATTCACTTCAACTTTTTTTAAAGTAGGCATATTTTTTCACTTTTACAATGGATTAAATTTTATTTTTTTATACTTACTGAAAGCTGGGTCCTTTACTTTTTTGGACATATCATGTTTGGATACATCATTTTTGTGAACAATTTCATAGGTTTATAAATCCTCTAAATTTAGTCATAGTCCTAAGATTACTCTGCTGTATTTGTAATGTTTATTGGTCTGTGCTCCCTAGCTTACTTATGGGAAGTTAATAATTAATAACTTTGTAGTAAACCAAACATGTGACATTAAAATCGTATTTCATGGATAAAAAACATGATGATACAATATTAAATAAACTTTGCAAATCTGATTCCCATTTGGATTTTGTACATCATATTATAACCTAAGAGGGTAGATAAATGTTTCATAATGTGACTCGCGTGACCTTTACTATGGAGTCTTATTGCTGTTCCGAACACAAGGAACAAGGATGTTGCTGCGAGTATCTCTGTTGTCATAGGAACTGGTTATTGAAGGAAATTTGTCAACGGAGAGCATAGAAGTTTTCAAGCTGTATATACTTACTTTCTACACTGGGGGTTAATCCAATCAAAGGCCATCACCTTCTTACCATTTACATGAAAACTAATGGGCTCAGCGTCTTACACACGGAACCAAACAGTTCACCACCTCAACATAAGCTTTCCTCAGACAGTCTACATAAATACAGAGCATCACAGGTTTTAGAGATTTTTCGTGCTGTCCACGGGGGTCCCAACCCAAGTTTGACAGCATCATGTATTTCTATGAGGCTGTCACACTTGGGTCGGGAGAGCTGTGTCCAGCCCATGCATTGTGGTCTGATCTCAAACCGATTTGCATGGATGTCTGAATGAGCACTTAGGGTGCTCACATATACCTGTTTATGCATTTTTTTCAGCAAGAAAAACACAGATTATAGTCATAAAACTGCAGTGGAAAGGGCACATCCAAAATATCAATGCATGAAAAGAATTATCTTTATTAATAACAGTGTCCAGTGGGGTGCCAAGGGCACCACCAGTAACATCAAATCCAAGTAACCACATTTCAGCTATATGACTTTATCCTCATTCACAAATTTCTATAGAAATAAACTAGGTTGATTGTAAATAAGAAGCTGCCTTTATCTGTACATAGTGAATCAAGTGTACAGTATTGCGCCTTTTAGAGGGCAATTTTTGGGCCGTTAACCCATTTTAATCTTAATGTGGGGAAATTGAAGTAAAAATGCCGAGAGGACTGACACACAGCATTTACTAAACAGCACAGATCATGTCCCAAATGCAAGGAAAAAAATCAATGTGAATGAGATTTCAGAAACCTTATTCATTTTGCTGTTAGTGTACAATTTTGACTGTTTCATGAAGAAAAACATAGGAAAAATGCATCAAAACTGCTTTGTGTAAAGATGCCAAAATTAACTACAATTGTATGACCTGAATATTCCACAATGAATTTTCAATCTCTAAGACTAAGTTCCCATATGTAAATGCACTGCATTTTTCTTTAGCTGCGCTTTTTTCTGCAGGTGCCTGAACCCTAAGGCTATATTCCCAAGATGAGCTTTTGATGTGTTTTTCCAGATGTTGCACCATTTCTGAACACATTAAATAAAATTTGTTACTTGGATTTTTCCAAATTAAGCAGCGTAAAAACTCATTGTAGGAAATTAGTCTAAGGCTGGAGTCACACTAAACATATGAAAAATCAGTCCGAGTCTCCCTGCCGAGAGTCCTGCGAGTGTCATGCGAGTACAATCCGATTTTTCACAACTAGCATCCGATTTACATACGAATGCTGTGCGATTTTAACATGAGCTTTTACATACAGCAATTCTCTGTCATTTACACATCATTTTCAAAGGAAATATTCATCCAAACACACATATATGTGCCATCTGGATGTAACAGAGCTGGACCCATTGTGGGACAAATGGATTAAAAGCATCTCTGCGGAAAGGTGAGGAATATTGTTGTTTTTTTTTTTACTCTTTTGCAGATGACGAGGGCATCGGGGAATGGTTGAGGTCTTAAGTGTGGGTTTAATAAGAATATTAAAGGAGTCTATGTCTTTCTTTCAATTAAAGGATTTTTTTCTGGGTGTCCATGTTTTCTTACAATGGGACTATGGGGCTGGTAACGGGGGCGTCTTATTGACATTGGCTATAGGTACTGACTTACATATAATTTTATGAATGGACAGTCACTTATAGGATGTTTCTATTCTACTTTCAAGGCTTCCAATAATGGCAAATTTCAAGCTCAAAAGCCTTGCTCATCCGTAATCCTGAGCCAACATGTGCCAGTAGTCACATGCCAATGCCTCATTGACTCACAGTGATGACAAATGTAGTTTGCTGCCTCAGTGTGGCATCAAAGGTGGATGCAGTAAAAAAAACATACATTTTCAGAGACAAAATGTATTTAAAAACATAGATCTTTTTATGATAACTCAGTAATTGCAAATAATGAATCTGTAACATAAAGCAGACATTAGGTTACTGTATCGTTGGTGTACAATTCTTCCTGTGATAAGATATACAGTATTTACAGATTGACTAAACAACCTGCCTTTTGGATAAGAAGGGGTTAAATCTAGCTGAGTGCCATCATTCCTCATCCAGAGTGTTTTATCTCTGTAATATTAATAACCCCACATAATGCAACTCCAGGAGATATGATTTTCTTCACTGCCTGATCACAAGAGCTGTGGAATATTCACTTCAAAGCTAGAGATCATGTAATAATACCTGTAATAGTACCATCACAGCATAATAATTGTCCCCAATGTTCTTACCATCAAGCCTCTGTATTCATCCATCCTTCAAAGCAGCACTCTCCCTGAAGAATGGCTTCTTTTTTTAACCTTACAGTAGATGTGATCTGTGGTCCCCTGGAAACTCACCGCAAAGATATTTATAGTGGTTTTTATGATGGTTTTGACAAATATGTGTAGCTGCATGGTCACTTAACAAAAATCACAAGTAACAATGTCACAACCTAGGAGTTCCTGCCTTGTGTACTCTATGGCTCAGACACCAGGAAGGCTTTTCTTCGGCTATAGCAAATAGAGAAGTAAGTTTTCAGTGTCATTTTCCTTAAGAACAAATTTCAAACATCATATTATTCCCTCTGAACATTGACCGTCCTCTGTCACTTTACCATCAAGTGGAGGTGACCTGATGCCACACGGTGTAGTTCAGCAGCCGTGCTATATTCCTTGTCGGTATGTGCTACTTGTTCTTAGACCATGGCATACCACTCGGCTGTACACCGATATTGCCTGGTTCTATGCACTGATCACATTTTTCAGAAAAATTGATATAACTAAAGGTTGAGTGTTTGGATATTGCCAACACCCATGTTAAAAGCAGATGATATTAAAACTGTTTGTTTGTGTAAATAAGTCTCATAAACAGATAAAAAGAGGTATCATATCCAGACTATTACCGCCATTATAAATGTAAGAAAATATATATCAACAACTATTAGATTATTCCAAAATGTTATTCTTTACTATGTCACACAAACAGACAGATAATTTCCTATAAATCCGCCCTAAAAACCCTATTAAAAAACTAAATGGACAGTGTGGTTTCTAAGTTGATTTTAAGTAATAAGAACTCTTATAGCACCAAATAGCACAGTACCATATATAGATGTACAAGTACATAATGAAATATAGCATATGACCACTGATCTATATATGAAAATTGAAATTATATACAATCAAGGCTACAGATACGTAGCCAACACACAGTGTTATGAAGTTACAGCTGTGCCACAATAAACAAATTATCATTGTTCCTGTGTTAATCAGGTGCAGTATACACAGTACACATATACTGTACATACAGATGCTTATCACAAAATTAGAATATCGTCAAAAAGTTAATTTATTTCAGTTCTTCAATATAAAAAGTAAAACTCATATATAGAGTCATTACTAACAGAGTGATCTATTTCAAGTCTTTATTTCTGTTAATGTTGGTGATTATGGCTTACAGCCAATGAAAACCCCAAAGTCATTATATCAGTAAATTAGAATACTTTATAACACCAGCTTGAGAAATGATTTTAACATCCGAATTGTTGGCCTACTGAAATGTATGTTCAGCAAATGCATTCAACACACCCCGGCTGTTACAGAACCTCATAATACACATTTCAGCTGCTACAGAACCTCTTTGCACACTTTAGCTGCTACACAACCTCATAATGTACACATCATCTTCTACCATCACGTTAAATTGCTAGAATCGCTTTTATTTGCACATTAAAGCGTTACATGGTGATTTGGAAATAGAGGTGATGCAAACAATGTTGCCCAAAAAACTGAGTCTTTCCAAGTTTCTTTTTTGTTGTTAAAGGCCCCTTCACATTAAGCGACGCTGCAGCGATACCGGCAACGATCCGGATCGCTGCAGCGTCGCTGTTTGGTCGCTGGAGAGCATTCACACAGACCGCTCTCCAGCGACCAACGATGCCGGTAACCAGGGTAAACATCGGGTAACTAAGCGCAGGGCCGTGCTTAGTAACCCGATGTTTACCCTGGTTACCTTCCTAAAAATAAAAAAAACAAACGCTACATACTCACCTAACGCTGTCTGTCCTCCAGCGCTGTGCTCTGCACTCCTCCTGTACTGTCTGTGTGAGCACAGCTGCCGGAAAGCACAGCGGTGACGTCACCGCTCTGCTTTCCAGCTGACCGACGCTCACAGCCAGTACAGGAGGAGTGCAGAGCACAGCGCCGGGGACAGACAGCGGTAGGTTAGTATGTAGTGTTTGTTTTTTTTACTTTTAGGATGGTAACCAGGGTAAACATCGGGTTACTAAGCGCGGCCCTGCGCTTAGTTACTCGATGTTTACCCTGGTTACCAGTGAAGACATCGCTGGATCGGTGTCACACACGCCGATCCAGCGATGTCCACGGGAGATCCAGCGACGAAATAAAGTTCTGGACTTTCTTCAGCGACCAACGATCTCCCAGCAGGGGCCTGATCGTTGGTCGCTGTCACACATAACGATTTTATTAACGATATCGTTGCTACGTCACAAAAAGCAATGATATCGTTAACAATATCGTTATGTGTGAAGGTACCTTAAGATTTACAAAAGAGAAGGGAACCTAATAGCTGATTCATGTAGCAGAACTACAGGCAGCGTATGTCAGAGTCTGGCTGTGTCATTCCATGGGTTCCTCTGAAGCGTTGGGGCATTCGAGAGAAAACATATTCTTAAAAGCCAGCTAGAGATGTATCTCAGGCTACTAGCCCGATGCCGATCCCAGCATATTCTCCACATTTCTCTCCTCTAGACTAATAGGTCCCCACCATGTGCATATAATATGACTCACTGACTCTCAATGGAACATTATAACATTTAAAGATACATGAATAAAATCTGGTCAGCAAATGCCAAGACTTCATATATGCAAATCACATATGAGCTGTCAGTGATCAACCATGGAACCAGCAAACTGAGCAGAATCCCAACACTATGTATTACATGCACCCTTTCGAATTGCTTATATGGTCTTTATAAATTCATTGGCACAATAAAAATAATTTTAAAAAGTTTTTCTTAATAAGCAAAAAAAGTGTTGAATGTTCTGGGCATGATGATGCACTTGAAGAACCTTTACTTCCCTAGGTCAAGGCCCCACCTTGCAACTTTCTCGGCTGTTTAACCAACCCAAGATTTACGTTGCTGTGCTTTTACTCACACTAGTGAAAGTCACGCAGCAGTTGGCGGTGGGAGGCGCGGAATCAGTCAGAGCATCCCAAAGTGCTCTTTTATGCCCAGTGGACTTTAAGCCTCATTTGCATATTGATGAGAACATGATTTTTTTAAAAAATTTTTGAGTTTTTATAAAGAGTGACTTATCTACGCTGCCTCCGCTGCTGCCTCATCACTATCGAAGCTACCGCCTCACCAACACCGGAGCTACCGCCTCACCAACACCGGAGCTACCGCCTCACCAACACCGGAGCTCCTGCAACCCTCAACCTACTGTCTCCTTCCCCATAATCCTGTAGAATGGAAGCCCGCAAGGGCAGGGTCCTTGCCCCTCTGTATCAGTCCGTCATTGTTAGTGTGTTTACTGTAAGTGATATCTGTAACTTGTATGTAACCCCTTCTCGTGTACAGCACCATGGAATCAATGGTGCTATATAAATAAATAATAATAATAATAATAATCTACAAGAACTATCTGTTTAATGAATTTGGTGTGCAGCCGATCATAGATTTATTTATAAAGTTTCCAATTAATGCAGTGTGGTGCATGATTTCATGATGGTGGACACAATCTGGTGGACACAGGTCAGACAGGAGAGTGGACAAACTTCTGTTTTCATTGTCAACTTGCAGAATTACAAACACATACATGACACATATTACACAATACATATATTACACATAATATTTAACATTTATGAATACACAGGTCACACAACTATGACCGGCAAATTAAAGAAGTTATTATTACATTGCATCAAAATGGCTTTTGCTATGGTATTGCCACTCTGAAAGAAGCCGATCCTTGAAGGTTATTATGGCAGCTGGCTGAGTGCACGTGCAGTAGGAAGCCCTGCCTTTTTACCACCATGTTTTGAAAGATGTACTCCCAATTAATATCTTATACTGGAGATAAGAAGATCTGCTCATGTTTCTTCTCACTGCTCACCTGATTATACCCAATATTAAAATTGCCTTGGGTGGTTCAACCATAACTCTCATGCATCAAGCTCACTGTCTTGGAGTCATATTTGACACAGAACTTTCCTTTATTCCCTGTATCCAATTGCTCACTCTCTCATGTCACCTGTATCTTAAAAACATATCTAGAATCTGACCTTTTTTCACCTTTGAAAAAGCAAAAACTCTTACTATCATTCTTATTCTTTCTCGTCTGGACTACTGCAATTCTCTATTGATCGGTCTCCTTCTAATCAAAGTTTCTCCTCTCCAAAACATCCTAAATGCAGAAGCCAGGGTGGTATTTCTGTCCAGCTGCTACACTGAGGCCACTATCTTATTCCAATCATTGAGCTGATAATTTCCCATCCACTAAAAAACCAATGCAAACTTATCTCTCACCCACAAAGCTCTCCACAGCTCTATACCACACTATATCTCCTCCCTCATCTACGTCCATCACCTTAACCATGCTCTCCATTCTTCAACTGATAAGACTAACATTCTAAACTATCTGAACTTTGCACCTCTGTCTCCAAGACTACTCTGGTGCTGCACCAGTTTTCCAAAATACACTACCTCAGACAATACGACTAATACCTAGCCCACATATTTTTAAGTGTGCTTTAAAAACACATCTCTTTGGGCAAATCTATTAATGGAGATGTTGAGGTAAGAGACAGCTCACATTGTTTCTACCCTGTCTTTTTCATCAAACAATGGAGATACTAGGGTTTTGATCTAAGAAGAAGCTTCTCACACTGCTGTCCACTCATCATTTCTTTTCTAAAACTGGAGATAGTGAGGTGCTAAGGTAAGAAGAGACTGCTTACACTGTTGTCCACCATATCTTTCTCATCAAATACCAGAGATACTAAGGGTGCTGAGGTAAGAAGAGATTGCTCACGCTGCTGTCCACCTTATCTATCTGTTTTAGAACTAGTGAAACCAGGGGTGTTAAGACATGAAGAAGATGGTCACACTTCTGTCTACCAATTCCCGGAGAAAACACATTGTGCGTGAAACAGCTGACCAACTTGCTGACCATTACTGCGGTATACTTTGTGACTATTCTATCTATAATAAATTACTATGTTCCTGGATTTTACTACTATGTGGTTCTGCTTATTTATTCTTTGCAGAATCCGCCTCAAAGTTATCCTGTCTCTTTGACCTTTATAAGAAACACAAATAATTGTTATTTCATTTTAACAGATCCAACTTACACTTTCAACGTTGCTAGCTTTTTGTGCTTTGTTACTTTGTGTTTGTCTTTTTCTTTTATTACCTATTTAACAGCGAATACAATTTGGATAATCGTATTTAGAAGTCTCAGATGTTCTGAAGAGCTATACTAAAATCTGCACAATTAAATAGCCTTGTGAGAAGTAGTTTTCAACCCTACTAGAAACAAAAAGGGGCATCCTTATCATGCAGCTGCACTAACGCAAATGACAGTCAATGAATTAAAATTAAAAACAAAATACTGGAAAAAGTTGTTTGTGTAACGGGTATCTATCTCTATGATCAGACACAAGCTATGACTAATTACATAACACATAAAGACACTGAGACATCACAATTTGTCAACACAACAATTCAATGCATCATTTAAATGAAAGAATGATATCATAGCGCGCAAAGGGTGCTGACGGGTTTCCATAGCAGCCATGCGCCTACTGAAGGCTCTATGGCTGCCATTTTCATATTACAGTGAAGACAAATAATAAGCCGATATTCATAAGAGACTAGGATTTTAAATATATATGCCATACTATGTTATCACGGTAAATAAAAGTCGACTAAATAAAAAGCAATAGGTAAAAAAAAAGTTTAAAAAATTAATAAATTTAAGAATATGAACCACTTTTCCCCTTTAAACCTCTTAGTGAACAAGCTAATTTTGACCTTAATGACCAGGCCAATTTTTAAAAATCTGACCAGTGTCACTTTATGTGGCAATAACTCTGGAATGCTTCAACGGATCCCACTGATACTGAGACTGTTTTCTCGTGACATATTATTATTATAATTATTTATTTATATAGCACCATTGATTCCATGGTGCTGTACATGAGAAGGGGTTACATCAAAATACAAATATCACTTACAGTAAACAAAACTAACAATGACAGACTGATACAGAGGGGTGAGGACCCTGCCCTTGCGGGCTTACATTCTACAGGATTGTACTTCATAATACTTGTAACATTTGTTCAATAAGACTTGCTATTGGTGAAAATATCGGAAATTGACCCCATTTTGGAAAATAGACCCCTTAAGAAATTTTTCTAGTAGTGTGTTGATCACTGTGAACCCCCAGATGTTTCACCATAGATTATAATTAATTGCTGTGAAAATAAAAAAAATCCCATTTTACCCACAAAAATGTACTTTTAGCCATATTTTTTTATTTTTACAAGGGTAACAGGAGAAAAGGGACCGAAAAATTTGTTGTGTACTTTCTCCTGAGTACGCCTATAACCCATATGTAGGTGAATACTACTATTTGGACGCACTGCATGTCTCATAGTAGAAGGAGCACCGTTTGACTTTTTGAATGCAAAAAATGGCTGGAATTGAGAGAAGAGCCCATGTCACGTTTGGAGAGCCCTCTGATGTGCCTAGACAGTGAATACCCCTCACAAATTATAACATTTTGGAAACTACAAGGTGGGCCATTTACATAGATACGCCTAAATAAAATGGGAATGGTTGGTGATATCAACTGTCATGATCCGCTACAGGGTTTAATCCTGTATGCCCTTTTTCCGGGCGGATCATATCAATGGTTAACTTTGCTCTGCCTCATTCTTGGTTTAGGTTTGCTATTTAGCTCCTATGCATCCTGCTGGTGGTGTCAGCTATAGTTCTGCCTTCGGCATGTGAACCAGACTCTGGTAGCTCTTGATTTGTCCTACTGTGATCCCTGACTTGCCCCGTGTCTGTTGACTCCCTCTACCTGCCCTTTTCCCAGCGTTTCCCTGTTTGTCGGTTTGATTCTCTGGTTTCTGACTTGGCTTGTATTCGGACTCGCTTCTGCCTTTGTCTTTTCCGCTTCTGACCATTGCTGAACCTGCTGACTTGTTCCCGACCACTTGTACTGCAGATCCCTTTGGTACTTCTGTCTCTACTTGCTTTTTTACCACTCTTTCTCCACTTGGTGGCGCCTGGGCTGCTCCTCTGTGGTGATAATCTGTGTACGCAGTCTCACTTCCCTTTCAAGCTCCCTCTGGTGGAGGTTGCCTTATACTGCACTGCAGCAGCATGACATCAACTTCCTGCTTGTGGCACATTAGTATATGGGGGGAAAACTTTTCAAGATGGGTGGTTACCATTTTGAAGTCAGCCATTTTGGATCCAACTTTATTTTTTCAAATGTGAAGAGGGTCATGTGACACATAAAACTTATTAAGAATTTCACAAGAAAAACAATGGTGTGCTTGGTTTTAACGTATCTTCATTCTTTCATGAGATATTTCCAAGTTTATGACCACTTATAGTAACATAGTAACATAGTTAGTAAGGCCGAAAAAAGACATTTGTCCATCCAGTTCAGCCTATATTCCATCATAATAAATCCCCAGATCTACGTCCTTCTACAGAACCTAATAATTGTATGATACAATATTGTTCTGCTCCAGGAAGACATCCAGGCCTCTCTTGAACCCCTCGACTGAGTTCGCCATCACCACCTCCTCAGGCAAGCAATTCCAGATTCTCACTGCCCTAACAGTAAAGAATCCTCTTCTATGTTGGTGGAAAAACCTTCTCTCCTCCAGACGCAAAGAATGCCCCCTTGTGCCCGTCACCTTCCTTGGTATAAACAGATCCTCAGCGAGATATTTGTATTGTCCCCTTATATACTTATACATGGTTATTAGAACACATTATAAAATGTGTTCAAAGATCTTCCCATTGTGTTGGATTGTCAATGCAACCCTCTTCTCGCACTTTTGACACACTTTTGAACAAAAATAAAATTGGATCCAAAATGGCCAACTTCAAAATGGTCGCCATGGTCATCACCACCCATCTTAAAAAGTATTCCCCCTCCCATACAATAATGTGCCACAAACAGGAAGTTGGTATCACCAATCATTCCCATTTTATTTAGGTGTATGCATATAAATGGCCCACCCTGTATACCCCTCAAAGAATATATCTAGATGTGTTTTGAGCACCTTAAACCCATAGGGCTTTCATAGAAGTTTTTATTGTAGAGCTGTGAAAATGATAAATCACATTTTACCTACAAAAATGTTATTTTAGCCCCAATTTTTTTCTTTTCACAAGGTTAACAGTAGACAATGGACCCCAAAACTTGCTGTGCAATTTCTCCTGAGTACACCGATACCCCATTTGTGGAGGAAAGCTACTGTTTGGGCGCATGGCAGGGTTTGGAAAGGAAGGAGTGACATTTTGGAATGCAGACTTTGATGGAATGGTCTGCGGGAGTCATGTCGCTTTTGGAGAGACCCTGATGTGCCTAAATAGTGAAAAAAACCAAGTTAACCCAATTTTTTAAACTAGACCCCTCAAGGATTTTATCCAGGGGTATAATGAGCATTTTGAATGCAGAGGTATGACACAAAATTTGATAACATTAGGTCATCACATTGAAAAAGTTCATTTTTTTTCACAAAGATGTTGTTTTCACCCAAAATTTACAACCTTCACAGTGGATAATAGGGAAAATGGACCCCTTAATTTGCTGTGCAATTTGCTCGGAACGGGACTATACCCCAAATGTGGTCAAAAACTTCTGGTTGGGCACATGTCATGTCTTGGAAAAGAAAGAGTGCTATTTGTATTTGATAGATTGCGAATGCCATGTCACATTTGAATAGCTCCTGACATATGAAAACAACAACAAAAAACACAAGTGACCCCTTTTTAAAACTAGACTCCTCAAGGAATTCATCTAGCAGTGTAGTGAGTATTTTGAATCCATAGGTACCTCACAGAATTTTAAAACATTCAGAAATGGAAATATGTAATTTTAGGGATAAAAATATAATTTTTGTATTTCCTGCAAATTTGTCAGCTACACAAGGGTTAATAGGTTAAAATATAACCCACAATTTAATGCGCAATTTCTCTAGAAGACTGTGCTGCCCCATGTGTTGTCAGAAATTACTGTTAGGCCACATGTCAGGGCTGAGAAGGAAGGAGGGCTATTTGGCTTTTGCAGCATAGATTTTGCTAGAATAGTTTACGGGCAACATTTGCGGAGCCCATAAGGTGCCAGAACAGCAGAAAAACCTCAAAAGTGAGCCAATTGTAGAAGCTTCACCTCTCAATGAATTCATCTATGGCTGCAGAGACTATTTTGCAGCATCTAAGCCAGTCTTTTTTTGGAGAATTGCAAATCTGCCAGTTCAGTATCCATACACGTCATACTCCATTTGGCATCTGCTCCAGTGGCCTCCATTTTTTTAGGCGTGCACAGATCTGTGGTCGCCCACACTTGTGCACTAAGAAGACAACAAAAATGATGGTACTCCGCTGGAACAGAGACCAGTCCAAAGTGTCTCCATCTGCCTAATAAGTGAGAAAATCCAGGGTTTTGTTTGAATCGTGGCTTTGGTGAACTTAAGGTACCGTCACATTAAGCGACGCTGCAGCGATATAGGCAACAATGCCGATCGCTGCAGCGTCGCTTTTTCGTCGCTGTGTGGTTGCTGGAGAGCTGTCACACAGACAGCTCTCCAGCGACCAACGATGCCGAAGTCCCCTGGTAACCAGGGTAAACATCTGGTTACTAAGCGCAGGGCCGCGCTTAGTAACCCGATGTTTACCCTGGTTACCATTGTAAATGTAAAAAAAAAACAAGCACTACATACTTACATTCCGGTGTCTGTCCCCCGGCCTCAGCTTCCCTGCACTGTCTCAGCGCCGGCCGTCCGTAAAGCAGAGCAGTGACGTCACCGCTGTGCTATACGGCCGGCCGGCGCTCACAGTCAGTGCGGGAAGCTGAGACCGGGGGACAGACACCGGAATGTAAGTATGTACTGTTTTTTTTTTACATTTACAATGGTAACCAGGGTAAACATCGGGTTACTAAGCGCGGCCCTGCGCTTAGTAACCAGATGCTTACCCTGGTTACCAGGGGACTTCGGCATCGTTGGTCGCTGGAGAGCTGTCTGTGTGACAGCTCTCCAGCAACCACACAGTGACGAGTGAAGACATCGCTGAATCGGCGTCACACACGCTAGCGATATCGTTGTTAAGTCGCTCAGTGTGAAGGTACCTTTACACAGAAACCCAGATGTAAGCACTCTGTGGAGCCTTTTTACGATTTTTGGGCGGTAGAGCAAACAAATATACAGCAGTACAAAACTAGTTCTTATTTTCATTTTTGTGTGGTTCACTATGCAGTAAAAGTGATAAGGCCGGCTTTATTCTTCAGGTCGGTATGATTACAGCGATACCAGATTTATATGTTTTTTAAGATTTTGCTGCTATCATACGGTAAAAATATTTTTTTATAAAAAGTTGTTTTTTTGTGGCCATATTCCCATAGCGGTAACTTTTTTATTTTTTCGCGAGCAGAGCTGTGAGGGATTGTTTCTTGCGGGACGAGTTGCTGATTTTTTTATCACATTTTGGGGTACATAATGTTTTTTGATCGCTTTTTATTCAGATTTTTCTGAAACAGAATGAACAAAACCCAGCAGTTCAGTTATTGTTTTTATTTTCTGCACCGCTCACCATGAGGTGAAAGTGATAAGACCGATTTGTTTATTGGGTCAGTATGATTACCACGACTTTTTTATGCTTTGCTCTTTTTACAGACAAAAAGCAATATTGCAAAAATGTGTTTGTTTTTGCATTGTCATATTCTGAGAGCTGTAACTTTTAATTTTTCTTTTCTAACTGACCAATATTAGGGCTTCTTTTTGTGGGATTTTTTTACATATGACCTTTTTGATCGCTTTTTGTTCCCTTTTTTGTAAGCTAGTATAATGAAAAGGCGACATTTTTAGCAAGCTTTTTATTAGTTTTTTACGGTGTTCACCAAATGGAATAAATAAGGCACCAGTATTAGGCAACTTTCACACCAGCGTCGTTCGAAGCACGTCACAATGCGTCGTTTTGGAGAAAAAACGCATCCTGCAAAGTTGCCTGCAGGATGCGTTTTTTCTCCATAGACTTTCATTAGCGATGCATTGCGACGCATTGCGACGGATTGCCACACGTTGCATCCGTCGTGCGACAGATGCTACGTGTTTTTGCAGTCCGTCGGGACAAAAAAAGTTGCACGCAACGTTATTTTGTCCGTCGGTTCCGCTTTTTCCGACCGCGCATGCGTGGCCGGAACTCCGCCCCCTCCTCCCCGGACCTTGCAATGGGGCATCGGATGCGTTGAAAACTGCATCTGCTGCCCCCGTTGTGATTTTATTTCACAGTATGCGTCAGTACGTTGGCCTGACGCACTGCGACGGGCCCATACCGACGCTAGTGTGAAAGTAGCCTTATATAGCAGGTAGTTCCAGATGCGGTGATAGCAATTATGTGTACTTTTTTTGTTAATTTTTGCTTTATCGCAAACGCTGCATTTTGAGTGGTGAAATAGATTTTAGTGATTCTTGTGAACTTTTGTGTGTGTGTTTTTTTACTTTTGTACATGTTTTATTTCGATTGTTTTCACTTTTTTACTTAGTCCCACTGTGGGACATGTATAATTTTTCTTTTGATCACTTGTCTCATACACAGCAGAGTATCACATCAGCACGTGACAGGCAAGGAAGGAGGCATGTCAGCATCTGCTCTCAGTAGGTGCTCACAAACCACCTTCCCTGCAGGACCCCGAAGGACCCCACAACTATCCTGCAGCTTGGGGTCTCATTGGAGTCCATCAGGACAGCACAATCACATCGCGTTGCCCTGATGGAAGCACGCTGGGAACTGTTTCCCTGTGCAATGCTGCTCTATGCAGCTGTCAGTAGTGACAGCGGCATCAGATAGGTTAAATGCCCGCAATAAGTGCCAGCACTGATCATGAGCCTTGCTGTGGGCGCTCACATAGAGCTGACACCCGCACCCGATTGCCGCAGAGCTCAGCATGAGGTCGCGCGATCGGTGCGCCATACCTGTACTGCTATTTGCGGGAACACAGCTCCCACAGATCAGTACAGGTACCGCACATGTCAGAAAAAGGTTAAGGGTTACTATAAAAAAATATTTTTTTATTTAGAAAATGCAGCAATCAATTCTTTCAGTGTTTTTGCTGTAGATTTTTCACTATTGAGATCAAAATGGTTTAACAGAAAAAAATCACCAAAAACACTTCAAAAACAGCCACAAAAGTGCACCACAAAAGAAATGTACATAATTTCCACTGTGGTTCTATGATCATAGTATGAATTTTTTATGCAGAATAATGGTACAAAAAAGATCGTGCGTACATACCCCTAGATCTGATGATCCTGGGATATTTATTTTGAAAATTCATATCAGAAAAAGGGTAGAATCCTTTATGAAAGATTACATTCAATCACTCTCTGCAGATCTTTCCAGCAAATGAATGTTTGCAGGATTTTTTTTGCTCAAACAGCAGATTTTATCTTTATTCAATGATTTTCAATTAGACTGAGATCTTGCAACTTTATACGAGCCATTTTTCTATCTGAGGATATGTGCACACATTGCGGATTTTGATACATTCACATAGCAGTTTTGGATGCACGGAATTGCATCAAATCCACAGTGTAGTGCACAGCCAATGTTAGTCAATGGTAAATTGAGAATTGATGTGCACATGCTGCGGAAAAATACAGGCAGATTTGCAGCGTTTTATTTTACGCAGCATGTCAATTCTTTTTGCAGATCTGCAGCGTGTCTGCACCGATTGACTTACATTGAGTCAGGCAAATCTGCAGCAAAACTGCAGGTTTAAAAACATCTGCAGTTTTGCTGCAGAGATGCGTGCAAGAAATGCTGCAGATCAGGAGGAGGAGAAAGAGTGTGTGGGTGGAGACCGTGTGTGTGGGCGGTGACTGTGTGTGTCAGAAGAAGATTTGCATGTCTGTGTGTGGGTGTTTGTGTGTATCTGTGTGTGTCTGCCGGGGTCTGCGGGTGTGTACGTGTGTGTGTATCTGTCTCTGTGTAGGCAGGCATCGTCCGGCTATGCCTGCTACAGTGACACCTAGCCAATAATGGCACAATAGTCTACTGCCTACTGTGTTCAAGTGTAAAAAAAACACATATACAGTACATACTCAGCAATCAACTAGTCCCCGATGCCCTCGATCACCTGTAAAAAGATTAAATTAATAAACCACAGTATACTCCCTGTTCCAACGTAATCCATTTAATAACGAGTGTCCCACGACAATCGGGAGATGTGACCACTCTCCAGGGGCTCCGCTGATACAATGACGGAAGGTATCCTTCCGCAGTGAATCACTTCACCATCAGAGGTCAATTGAGTTCAAGCTGTCACTTGTGGCACGTTGCATGGGAAAATTCTCACGCAGCTGTGCCATAAAGTGAGAGCATGAACTCTTTGAACTCTCAGTGATTACACTGCAGGAGCCATTATGCTGTCAGTGTGTCACTGAGGCCCTGTAGAGCAGTCACATATACTGATGTGACTGCTCTATAGGGGAGATCATTGTGGGACACTCATTATTAAATGGACTACGGCAGAACAGGAAGCATACTGTTGGTTTATTATTAGTGATGAGAGAGTATACAGTACTCATTGCTCGGGTTTTCCCGAGCATGCACAGGTGGTCTCCGAGTATTTAGTTGTGCTCAGAGATTTAGTTTTCATTGCTGCAGCTGCATGATTTGCAGCTACTAGACAGCTTGAATACATTGTGGGGATTCCCTAGCACCCAGGCAACTCCCACATGTACTCAGGCTGGCAGCAGCCGTAAATCATGCAGCTGAGTCAACAAAAATTAAATCTCTGAGCAGTCACAAATACTAGGAGACCACCTGAGCATGCTCGGGAAAACCCGAGCAACGAGTATGCTCGCTCATCACTATTTATTATTTTATTTTTAGTACAGGTGATCGAGGGCATCGCATAGATTAGAAGAATAATAAAGATGGCAAACTGTTTTTAGTGTTTTATTTCATTAAAATACTTTATTCTGGCTGTGTGTTTATTTAACCCCTTAGCAAGTATAGGATTAGTAATGGATATGTATCTTATTGACGCCTCTCCATTTCTAAGCTGGTTTGATGTCAAATTACAATACAAAGGTGACATCGACCCCACAAATATTACCTGATATGCCACTGCTACAAGGGCAGTGGGAAGAGAGAGGGTGCCGGAACTGGCTCATCTTAGAGATGCACCATATCAGAGGTGGCTGTATGCTGGAATTTGTAGCCAGGGACGGGCAATATTCATGGACTCTTCCAAGGCTATTATTATCAGCCCACAGCTGTCTGCATAGCCTTTTCTGGCTATTAATTATAGGGGACCCCACATTGCTTTTTTTGGGCCCCCCCTATTTTAATAGCCAGTAAAGGCTAAATATACAGCTGCGGGATGATATTCATAGCCTGGGAAGATCCATGGTATTAACCCCTTCCTATAAACATTGGCCGCCAGTCACTGGCTTTCCCTCTCTGGCAAAGAAAATTGCGTGGGAGCCATTTTTCTTTTTAATTTTTTTAAATTAAACAGAAATTGTGCTTAAGGCTGGGGTCACACTTGCAAGAAACTCCCACAAGTCTCGGACCTCAATACCCGGCACTGCCAGCGTACTGAGGTGCGAGACTCATGCAAGTTTCTCGCAAGTGTGACCCCGACCTAACGCAGATTTTGTGTGTGTGTGTGTGTGTCTTCATTTAACTCTTTATGTACCATTTTATTATGTTTATTACTAAACATCAGGCTTGGTATTATCTATCCATCTATCTATAGATTTATCTATCCTTCTATCTATAGATATATCTATCTATAGAAATATCAATTCATCTATCTATATATGTATCTATCATCTGTCTATAGCTATATCTATCTATAGCTATATCTATCTATAGATAGATTTCTATATATAGATACTGTAGATAGATATGTAGATAGATAGATAGATAGATAGATCTATTGATAGAGCTATAGATCTATCTATCTACAGATCTATCTATCTATAGATATATACAAATCCGTAAGGATTTTTACCTGTGTTTTCTGCCAAGAGATGCAGAATCTGCGCAGAAAATTCCACAGGCAAAGCTGCAACGTGTGCATATAGCCTTAACCATCCCTGTGTATTTTTGGTTGTGCATTTTGTGTCTTTATACTGCTGTAGGAGCCATATTGTTTGACTGAGATCAATTTCCTTACACTTGTGAGCAGATTTTACTTTAAATTGCTTTTTTGTTGATTTGACTTTTCCTGTAACATGCTGAAAAAGGCATTATCATAATATTATAGATTCGCCCGTGTTTCTCTGCAGGTATGGTGCATTTTTGTCCGTAATCGTATTGCTGAATTGTTCTGCCAAAGAGCTCTAGTTTGCTCTCTTCTGTCCATAAAACGTTTTTCCAGGAAGAATTATGGCTTTTCTATGTAACTTTTGGTGAAGTTTAGTAGCTAAATTTTATGCCTTTCTGAAAGTACTGTAATATTTACAGAAATGCATTCCCCCCATAGAACCCTATTTTGTTGAGTGTACATCATATGTTATAACCCACTTGCAAGGAAACTTTATCATTCTTCCCTGTCATTTGCAAGCAATCATCATGGTACCGTGAAGACAATTCTTGGCCTAATTTCTCTGAACAGCAGATGGATATAGCTTGGTCCCACTGGTTGCTGCCAGTTCTGCACTAATGGCAATGCTGGACATCTTCTGCTGATTTCAATGGGAAGAAAGCATGATGTGTCTTTCATCTGTTTCTTTAGGTTTCCTCGACAGACCACTGTTTCTTTGGTCTTCAAGATTTCCCTATTTTTAATTCTTCTTCAAAACATTTGAACAGCACATCTTTGTAAATATTTTCATGCCCAAAATGCAAAAGCAAGGTTTGATACCTTTATTGACTAAAAATAAAAATTAAATTTTCAAGCTTTATCAGCACAGATACGACCTCAAGTAAGTTGGCATATAATTGACTGAGAGATGAGAACAGCATACTAAGAGGTGTTATCACAAGATATCTATGCATGGGGTGGATGGGGGTTGATATATTTTTTGAGGCCAAAAGTATATATTACATAGATTTTTCTGAGTTATTCGTAATCATAAAATAATATTTTATAACCCAACAGAAGATCTTGAAAGCCCCATTTGTCTTGAAATACAGTATTTGCCCAACTATTAGCACATCTTTTTTTTAATTATTCTTAATTTACAGCATTTTTCAACGCCAGACTAAAAATTTTGCCCAATACGGTCAGCAGTTTTACTAAACATTTTATTTAAAGATTTTTCATTGTGTATTTAATGTTCACGGTTATCAACAAAAGTATCATCATTAACAGCTGATCAGTGTTCCTCCTCCCTGCTGCTGCTGATGTCTCACTCTGCTCAATACAATCTGCAACTATAAGTCAGGCTGCTTGGGCAGATATTGAATAGACCTGGATTCATGACTTCTTTCACTAGACTCCTAAGATGTTTCATTTATTATCTTAACAAGGTTATTTTCTATTGTATGTAAAAGCAGCATAAAGTAATTATGAGAGACATTTAAAAAAAATGTTATTATATCAGCAGATTCACTGATCTCTATTTTATACAGGTGTTTATTCATTAAGCGGGTAATTGGTGAAATAAAGATGCAATGTAGCATTTGGTTAATTGTATTCATGTATTTCCAAAATACAGGTAGTGAGATGGGAAGTAATATTTCATTGGCAATCAATATGCAAACTATTTTAGCACTTTTTACACTGGCTCCATCTGCTCTTTCCCTATGGAAAATAGCAAGCAACAAACAAGCTGGTTTTCTGATGTGTCATATTTTTTACCCACTTACTTACGCAATATTCCTAAATACACTGTAACTTGTTTTTCACCAGTGGAGTGTAAAATATCATGCATTTTTCCATAAATCAGGATCATTAATTACATTACTTTAAAAAGAGAAGCTATTGTCGGAAAATGACATTGTTAAAATCAAATGTTTTTATTGAACATATATAAAAAAAATGACAATTTTATATGACAATCTGTAAAAAAAGTAATCAATACTAATCTGGCCGTTTTCTGATTGGCTACTTGGACTTTTTAAACTTTGACTTATTTCGTTTATAGAAATCCACAAGTAGATTAGTCACAATGAACAGATCCCATCATTTGTATTGAAGCACATAATGAGTGTGTGCAAAGATCACGATGAGGGGAGAGGGATCTGGCCAAGCTGTAATGTTATCTATGGTGAATATTGGACCTTATTATCAGTTGTGTCTGGAGGTTTTATCTGTCATTGCAATCCTGCATTTGACTATGGAGTCTTGCTGAAAACTTTTCCTTAAAAGGGGTTGTCCACAACTAGGACAAGCCCTTTTCATTCTTCTTTTAAAATAAAAACATGCACACTCACCTCCATTGTCGGCATCGTCCCAGCTGTGTCGGCACACTCGCTTTCCCATGGCTCATGTGAGGTTGATATGTCATGTGAGATTATCCGCCCAATCAGCGCTGGCATCACTGTTCCCGCTTTCGGACAAACTGAATATCATAAGGAAGTCAGAGATCAGCCACAACCGTGACTTCCTGTTGATGTTGAACTTGTCCGAAGGCGGGGACAGTGAAGCCATTGTTGTTTGAGTGCAGGGCTCAGGTGATGTAACATAATCTCACGTGAGCCTCAGGAAGGGCGTGAGTATAGTATTTTTGCTTTAACGGGGCCAAACATGAGGAATGAGAAAGGGACAATTCCTATAAACAACAGGAAGTATGCTTCTGTAAAAGCCCCACTGTGAAAATTGCAAGATTACGAATTTAGTTTTTTTTCATAATTAATGTGATTTGAAAATAAAATGACATTATCAACATTTTTTTACAAAATATATGTAAAGCAAAAATCTGATTTAATCAATAGGTTTTTTTATGGTCAAATTAAACAAAACTAGATTTTCATAGGGAATTTTGTGCTGAAAACTGAGAGTGTAACCATGCTGTACAGAAAGCCCTACAGGTCACCGATTCTCTGGAGAGCTCAGCACTCTCACTGAAGTCACCAGGAGACTGAGCGAGTCAGAATTGAATTACGGCTGCTCCGGACGTTCCAGGTGATGGCGCTCCAGCCAATTCAATTGCAAATGAATATAAAGAATGTTTTCACTAGTGGATTTGAAACTAAAGGAATAGCTACCACGTGTGCTTACTTTTACACAGAGTCCGGAGCTAATTTTAATTGCTAACTAGCTTTGTCAATTGAGGGCGGCAACTCATGGCACCACATTTAGCACTGTAGATTGTGAACCCTATGGTAATCTTCCCACCGCTTATTAATACCGCAGGTTTTGCAGCTGTAATAAGGATGCTCAATATATACATTTTGCTGGCATATAAAAAATAGCCTTAACCTGCCAGGACGAGATTCCCTATGAAAGTCCAAACAGAGCTTGTTAGAGGTGATAATTAGGAATCAGACAATGCGTCTGCCACAGGTATGCAGCAGTCATTAGAGAAAGGTGAAAACAATGTTATAATTGAGTTTATCCCCACTTCTTTCCAGTCATCGGGGTCATCACACAGAAGTGAGCAGACATGGCAGTCTTCCAATCATGGAAGAAGGGTCCATGAGTGCTGGGCTCCAGCAACAATGGGAAAATGTTAAAGCATTACTTTTACTTTGCAATTAAAAACATGGTGAGAAAAAGCAAAAAGATTAAAAAAAATATGGATTCATAACCTTAGCAACATAGTAACATAGTTAGTAAGGCCGAAAAAAGACATTTGTCCATCCAGTTCAGCCTATAAAATTCCATCATAATAAATCCCCAGATCTACGTCCTTCTACAGAACCTAATTGTATGATACAATATTGTTCTGCTCCAGGAAGACATCCAGGCCTCTCTTGAACCCCTCGACTGAGTTCGCAAGTTTCACGTTAGGTATCCTTATTTACAGCTTTGAGTAAAGGTAGTTAACCTGAAACACATAAGCTTATGGATCCTTCATCTTTTTTATCTTATTGCTTTTCATCAGTATGTTTTTAATTGCAGAGTATAAGATATGTTTTAACATTTTCCCATTGATGCTGGAGCCCAGTCCTCATGGACCCTTCATCCATTTCTGACCTGCATACCAGGCAGGTGTGTTCATCCACCCCTTTTCATGACACCCTGACCAAACAAGGTCTACCAACAAGACCAACAAGGTCTGTCAACATGTGTTGTTCACACTGAGTTGTCCGCTCTGGGTGGTGAGCTGATTACTTTTTTACCTTCCCTAGTTCTCCAATCATGCCCACTGTCCAGTTGATTGACATCTCATTCAACCTGTGAATGTGTTGCGTGGGATGTCAACAATCTGAAAAAGTTAAAGATTACAAAACTGAAAAGCTCCCTTTAAGATCACTTTTGACATTAGTAACCCCATTGCCATCAATAGAGTGTCATACTAGCTTTGACAGGTCCATCTAAGCAACCTCTCGCTTTGTATTGTAATTCCAGCGTGTAACATTGGCAGCAAGATTTCTTTGAAATAAACGGAGATATTCAAGTATATAAAGAAGGTAAGAAAGCTATAAATATATTACAAGCAGGAATGAGGAATTATGTAACACATGAATTTGGACTGATGTTTGCACTTGACTGAAATTGTGACAAATTTATAGATGTGAACATGAATGTGCATCACTTTAAGAGATGGTCCAGGCTGTGATGCATAGTTGTGTGCATGGAATGTTTACATCGACAATTTATATCTGTAGAAGAAAGCGTGTTCTGCAAAATGCAAATTGCCTCTTCAGAGAGAAAGAGGATTTGAACTCTATAGCGCCACCTGTTGGAAGTAGCAAAAGTACAAGTCAAAATCAACCCTTTAACGAACCTTGCAATACGACTTAGGATAAAAGCCAAATCAGAATCTCAATTAGCAGACACGGTGTTTCGGGCTATTGTCCCTCATCATTGCAAAGTAGGAGAACTGATTTGGCTAGGTGAGAGTCTCTGGACTGGGGTCTAAGGGGTAAGGTTTCTACTTGTGGAGAGTGACATACCAGCTCTGGCTTGTCAAGGTAAAGAGGCTTATTAACCATGCAATGCTCCTATGAGAAATTGTATATGCAAATTGCCTTTTCAGAGAGAAAGAGCACAATTGACCCTTTTACAAGTCTTGACTTAAGATAAAAGCCAAATCAGAATTTCAATTTGCAGACACAGTGTTTCAGGCTATTTTTTTTATTGAAGCAACATCCAAGGCTCTGAAAAATGTGACCGAAGTCACACCAAAACATTGAATAATGTGAGGATTCAAGTGGACCCTTCCCAGAGGAGAGGGTAACCAATAAACCATCCCCATCCCTCTGAGCCAGAAGTTCACAGCGGAGGTCAGGAATCTTTAATTCCCTCCCCAGCTGAGGCTTGGGAGAGCCATTTTCATGCTCCCAGCTTCCAACCGGTTTTCACCTTAGTAGAGCAGGGAGCCCTGTTTCATGTTGGTTTCTCAGCTCAAAGCTGACCGGTAGGGTTGAGCGAAACGGGTCAAAATTTTTCAAAAGTCGCCGACTTTTGGCAAGGTCGGGTTTCATGAAACCCGACCCGACCCCAGTGTGGGGTCGGCCATGAAGTCGGCGATCTTTTGAATCTAGAATCGGAATTCCGATACCGATTCCCGATATGTTTAAGATATCGGGAATTGGTATCGGAATTCAGATTTAAGTGTAAAATAAAGAATTAAAATAAAAAATATCGCAATACTTACCCTCTGACGCGCCCTGGTACTAACCGGGAACCTTCCTTCCTTAGAATCAGCCTTCCAGGACCCTGCGGTGACGTCGCGGTGACGTCGCGGCTTGTGATTGGCCGCGCGGCCGCCCATGTGACCGCTCGCGTGGCCAATCACAAGCCGCGACGTCACCCACGACGTCACAGAAGGTCCTGGAAGGGCTGATTCTTAGGAAGGAAGGCTGCCGGAAAGAAGCAGGGCGCGTCCGAGGGTGAGTATATTCCTATTAGGTATATACTCACCCTCGGACGCGCCCTGCTTCTTTCCGGCAGCCTTCCTTCCTAAGAATCAGCCCTTCCAGGACCTTCGGTGACATCGCGGGTGACGTCGCGGCTTTTGATTGGCCACGCGAGCGGTCACATGGGCGGCCGCGCGGCCAATCACAAGCCGCGACGTCACCGCAACGTCACCGCAAGGTCCTGGAAGGCTGATTCTAAGGAAGGAAGGTTCCCGGTTAGTACCAGGGCGCGTCAGAGGGTAAGTATTGCGATATTTTTTATTTTAATTCTTTATTTTACACTAAAATATGGATCGCAGGGCCTGAAGGAGAGTTTCCGCTCCTTCAGACCCTGGGAACCATGGAAACCCAATGCACTGCATTGGGTTTCGGGTTTCGTCCGACCCCGACCCCGACTTTTTTATAGGATCGGACGATTTCACTCGACCCGACTTTTTCAAAAGTCGGGTTTCGTGAAACCCGACCCGGTCCTATAAAAGTAAAGGTCGCTCAACCTTACTGACCGGACTTTCAATCAGGTTTATAAAAATTCCCCGTCCTGACACGAAAGCCAGGAATAGGGGTAGGGTGCTCAAGAAAGTATGAAAGGCTAGGTGCAGCGTGCTTTGGAGTCCAAGACTTACCTGGGATATCAGTCCAAGTAAGCTCAGACTCCCACCAGGGCGACCACTCCTGCTGCACATTGCACCAATAGCCCTCACACTTACCCAGCCTAGTGACTTTGATGCTGGGGGGGCATGGTTTCCACCAGATTACTGTATAAGCCACCTGGCATACTAGCAAATGTACTAACCCATGGAATATTGTGTATCAATGAACTAAGGTGGTAGGAGCAGGCCACCGTGTTGAAAGATACTTCACTTGATCTTAGCCAAAAGGTCATTTCGAGCTATTGGCCCTCATCAGTGCAAAGTATGAGAACTGATTTGGCTACATGAGAGGCTCTGGACTGGCGTCCAAAGAGTAAGGTTTCTCCTTGTGGAGAGTGACATACTAGCTCTGGCTTGTCAAGGTAAGGAGGCTTGTTCGCCATGCAATGTTCCTCTGGGAAATGTTATATGCAAATTGCCTCTTCAGAGAGAAAGAGAACTTGAACTCTATAGCGCCACCTGTTGGAAGTAGTGATCCTACTTGTAACAATCAACCCTTTAAAGAGTTCTGCAAAAGTCAGACCTAGTCCCATTGTCTTTCCATGAAAATCCAGCTGTATATGCTCTGTACACTATAGAAACAAATCATTACTACAGTTATATAGCTCCATCTATTGTGAGCTCATCTTTGATTGTAATTACGTCCTCACACCATCCTTAGAATTGCTCTGCTTTACCTGTGGCACCAAAGGATTCATTAATGCTTGCAATTATAATACTTGCATAATTTGACAGGGGAGAAAATAGGTAAGATATCACTCATTATTAATCTGCAGAGTTTACTCATGCTGCTATAATGATCATTGCCAGCATACACCCGTACCACTTACTGAGTGTGATGGAAAACTGTGCAAGAGAGTCTGTGTGCAACAACAGCATTTAAGGGAATGCATCATCACACTATGATTAATTGCTTAAACCAGGGTAGCGTGCTAAATATTTTTTTTCTATGTTTTTTTTAACTTTGGCAATGTTTTTTTTTATATCAAAATCTGTAATAAAAACGCAATTAGCAATCTTGCATTTTTCAGACTAGCCACTGGGGTTGGTTTATATTTCCTTTATTGTACAGATGTTCCGAACAGGTGACTCATTATTATCACAGGTAATATTGCAATGACAGAGTAGACGTCTACACACATTTGATAACACAGACTCCACTATACACAATAAGTGATGCCACAATTCCTCCATGACAGCCTTCCTTTAAAAATGACCTTTGCTCATGCTCATGAGATGCTTCAATACAAGTTATGGGTTCTGAGCCAGCTCCTTGCGGCTAATGTGCAGTGAACTTCCTGAAACAACAGGAAGTATGAGTGTAGTATAGCCCCGGTGGCCGGTGTGAAAATTACACAACTTCTATTTTTTTTTAAATATAGATTGCTATGCAAAAAAGTGCCAGAATAAAAAAATACATGTGACACAAAAAACCTTATTTAAGCACTCAGTCAATTTTTAATGATATATTCCTTTAAATCCTATTACACCCTTATGGGGCCAAGACTCAGAAGCAACAGCTCCCTGTGAAACTCTAATAATGACGACGTGTATTAGTAGCCAGCCTGGATAAACACTGCACACGATGTACTGTAGCTGTAATTAGGATATTTTCTACCATACTCATACATGCCAACTTTTTGGAGAGGATGAGTTTGGTATCGCGGGAAGTGCTACACCAGAAATTGACAGCTCTGGCCATCATCCATTTTAAAGCCCATGCCAATCGTTCTTTACACACGTCACACCTTTTATTAAACAATACGCTAAGCATAAATTCTCATTCGACATACTGCTGCCAATTACCAATTTACACAAAGTTTGGCAGAAACCAGGGTTCACCGACTCTTCCGGGACACATTATTTCTGCAATGATCAATGCCTGCACAGATATTTCATTAGATATGTCTCTGATGTTGTCCCATTCCAGTCACCTGATTGCTGCAGCCCTTTAAAACTTTGGGGACCAGATGACATAAAATAGGATGTCAGTGTTTCCTACCTTTCGAAGACTCCCAGGCCTTTTTTTTCAAAGTCAGACAACTCCTTTACCTATTCTGCATTGATAAGGCCTCCTTTGTTACATTTGCATGCGAGCCTGCATCAGGGACGTCAAGTCAGATGCTGCAAATTTACCTCTTATCAATTTGCCTGGTTAAGTATGTGCTCAGCATACAGAATAACATGTTTATATCATATCAGAGAAGCAGGGTGCTAGATCCCGCTGATATACTTGCAGCATATTTTTATATCTACAAGATAACAGTCTATTGAATGCCCTTAATCCAATATTCTTGTTCTGTATCTGAAGCAATATATCTGGGAAACAAAGTATTAATGCGGGAGTCATTTTTAATGCGATCATTAAGCTTTTGCTTTCGGTGAAATTCCAACATGCTTGCTGAGAAATAAATTCTAGGCCAGGATGTGATATTATAGGACAGAATGTAATATCATAGGTCAGAATGTGATATTATAGGCCAGGATGTGATATTACAGGTCAGAAGGTGATATTATAGGCCAGAATGTGATATTATAGGTCAGAATGTGATATTATAGGCCAGGATGTGATATTACAGGTCAGAAGGCAGAAGGTGATATTATAGGCCAGGATGTGATATTATAGGTCAGAAGGTGATATCATAGGCCAGGATGTGATATTACAGGTCAGAAGGCAGAAGGTGATATTATAGGCCAGGATGTGATATTATAGGTCAGAAGGTGATATTATAGGCCAGGATGTGATATTACAGGTCAGAAGGTGATATTATAGGCCAGGATGTGATATTATAGGTCAGAATGTGATATTATAGGCCAGGATGTAATATTATAGGTCAAAATGTGATATCATAGGCCAGGATGTGATATTACAGGTCAGAAGGCAGAAGGTGATATTATAGGCCAGGATGTGATATTATAGGTCAGAAGGTGATATTATAGGCCAGGATGTGATATTACAGGTCAGAAGGTGATATTATAGGCCAGGATGTGATATTATAGGTCAGAATGTGATATTATAGGCCAGGATGTAATATTATAGGTCAAAATGTGATATCATAGGCCAGGATGTGATATTACAGGTCAGAAGGTGATATTATATGCCAGGATGTGATATTATAGGTCAGAATGTGATATTATAGGCCAGGATGTAATATTATAGGTCAGAATGTGATATCATAGGCCAGGATGTGATATTACAGGTCAGAAGGTGATATTATAGGCCAGGATGTGATATTATAGGTCAGAAGGTGACATTATAGGCCAGGATGGGATATTACAGGTCAGAAGGTGATATTATAGGCCAGGATGTGATATTATAGGTCAGGATGTAATATTACAGGTCAGAAGGTGATATTATAGGCCAGGATGTAATATTATAGGCCAAGATATGATACTAAAGGCCAGAGTGTGATATTATAGGCCAGGATGTGATATTACAGGCCAGGATGTGATATTACAGGTCAGAATGTGATATCATAGGCCAGAATGTGATATTATAGGCTAGGATGTGATACGTTAGGCAAAAATGTGATATCTTAGGCCATGATATGATATTTTAGGTCAGGAAATTATATTATAGGCCAGAATATAATATTATAGGTCAGGGTATGATATTATAGGCAAAGATGTGACATTATAGGCCAGGATGTGATATTATAGACCAGGATTTGATATTATATTCCAGCATGTGATATTATAGGACAGGATGTGATCTGTTATTCAAGAACGTGATGTTTTAGGACATGATATGATATTATACACCAGGACATGATATTATGGGCTAGAATATAATATTATAGGCCAGGATATGCTATCATAGGCAAGGATGTGATATCATAGGCCAAGATATGATATTATAGGCCAGAAAATGATACTATAGGCCAGAATATGATATCATAGGCAATGATGTGATATTATAGGCCAAGATGTGATAGCATAGGCTAGGATGCAATATTATTGGTCAAGATATGATATTATAGGCCAGGATGTGATATTATAAGCCAGAATATTATATTATAGACCATGATGTGATATTAAAGACCAGGATGCCATATTATAGGCCATGATATGCAATTATAGGCCAGAATGTGATATTATAGGCCAGAATATGATACTATAGGCTAGGATGTTATATTATTGTTCTGGATGTGATATTATAGGCCAGGATGTGATATTATAGGCCATGATGTGATATTATAGGCCAGGAAATTATATTATAGGCCAGGATGTGATATTATAGGCCAGGATGTGATATTATAGGCCAGGATGTAATATTATATGCCAGGAATTGATATTATTTGATTATGTGGATATAACCCAAAATAAACATTGCCAATGTTATTATGCTTTCATACCTGCAATGTTTCTCCCAAACCTTTCATTCTTTGGCTCTACAGTTCTGCCACTAAGAAGTGATTGTGAATAATTAGAGGAGTGAAAGAACTCAGCAATCAGGAATCTGAATAGCAGCTTCACATTCTCCAGGTAATTTTACATGTTACACTTTAGAAACCTAAAAATTACCAGTGCTGATAAAAAAAGGCTACATTTAAAAGGAGGTCCGCAGCATAAAAGCTCCGGAAGGCTAAGTAGCCAGACAAGGGGCAGAGTGGCACAATGACTTTACAAATGGTTATCAAAGAAATGTAAAAGGTCAATTGCTGTCTAGTACTATGTACTCTATTATTTAGATTTTTTGTGAGATTTAAACCGAAATTGATAGAGAAATTTGCAGCTCAGATTGTTGGATGCTTTCATTTTCACACTGGATATCAGCAGGTAAGTTGGTTAGAAAACTTTCCACTAAAAGGAGGACAAGCAAATTACAGATACTTTGCAGCACCACCTATAGGTAGATGGAGCGCCAGCCTGGGCCTAAGGGTTACTCGGTATCAAGGTCATTAAAGGGGAAGTCACAGTGGCAGAGACACGGTCCGTGGCCCTGGGCGTCCAAATAAAAGGGAAGGCCTTAAAAGGGGTTTTTAAAATAAGAAACGTTCGTGACTCCACCTGTGGTATTTGGTCAGGGGTGACCGACACTGCTTTTAAGGGGTCCTCTGGGGAGTGATGGTACTACAGCAAGGATGGTATGGCTTCCAACAGGTAAGGGCCTGGAAGCAATTATGGATCCCTTTCTCAGGTGAGGTTAGAAAGCCTTCCTTCTCGCACTTTGAAGCGAGTCCCTTGCTGTCTATGGCTCCACACAAGGTCTTCACTTTCCTATCCTAAGACAGTACCCGCATGGTAGGCAACACAAGCCTTTTTACAGGGTCTCTAAGATGCCTCCGGGCTCTGTATGTTGCTGTGCCTTTGGGTGTGGGTGCAGACAGAGGACCTAGAATCTTCTGCCCTCCAGTTCTGCTTTGGGACATGCAGTTCCACACAGCCTCAAGCTCCCAGTGCCTGATTCCTGCACTTCGACTTGGAGGGAGCTCAGACGCAGCTCCCCTCCAGCTCCTTAATTCTCCTGTGTTTCTCCCCTCCAGTACTTCTTACTAATGCAACGCTCCTGCTTCTCCTCTCTGGCCTGGAGCTGCAGCATTACATGGCTGCACAGCCCAACTTTCCTGCACACTCTCCTCTCTCCTTCACTGTCTGCTCCAGACTGACTAACTCCTCCTTCAAGCAAGCCAGAATCTATATATCTGGGGGAAGCTCCCCTGAAACCGGGTTCAGAGCTTCACCTTCTGACCTGGAATCAGAACATGTTGCATGTATGTGTAACACCTGTTAAAGGGATCTTCCTCGCTTCTAGGCATGGCATCACCCTCCCCGAAAGGAAGGCAACATCACTGTAACAACGGCTTCCTGGAGTTTTACATAGATAGCTTGAGAGGAGTCTATAGATGGTTCTAATTCTTAAAGGGAATCTGTCAGGAGGATTAACCCTCTGAAGCCATCTATATAGCAGGTAGGATGCTGAATATCATGATAACTTGATATCTGCGAACTAATGTCTTCTTCCAGAGAAATCAACATATTTGTTACATGTAAATATGCTGCTCCTGGCTATTAGATGGACACTGAGCTGGTAGACTGTAAACCCACAAAGGCAGGGCCCTCTCCCCTCTGTACCACTCTGTCATTGTTAGTTTGTTTTCTGTAATTTCTGCTTGCATTTTTTATGTAATCCCTACTCATGTACAGCACCATAGAATCAATGGTGCTCTAAAAATAAAAACAATCATTATAATATTAATACTCTCCTGAGAATCGTCCTCCAGAGATTACTAAAAATGAAAGGGAGCGTTATCAGTGTGAGACAAGTAACTAACACAGAGCAGCAGAACTGAACTTTGTCTCTTTACAAACACATTTTTGCTTCCCTCTGAGCTCTGCTGTATTGCAACAATATTACAGCCCAGTCTGCTTGTGAGATGGAAGCTGAATCACTGAGAGGAATCTGCAGATGTGTCAGGTATAATCACACACAGCTCTGCAGTGAGCAGAGAGTGGCCATTACACATCACACTGGTAACACTGGTAACCTTCACATATCATACTGGTAACTCCCACTTTTATTAAAAGTAATGTCTCCCCCGTCATGCAGATCATATGTCTCACACTGGTAACTTCCCCTTTTATTTGTGATAAGCCCTGGAGGCGGAGTTCCAGGCCGATCAGTTTCCGGCCCATTGCACCGAGCAGCTCATTTACATATAAGAAAAGCATAGCCATCTATGGAATATGACATTGGATTTCAGATATCATGGTATCCTTATATTCAGCTTCCTATGACCTACAGGTCCTTATAGATCACTTTGGAGGGTTGATCCTTCTGACAGATTCACTTTAAATAAAGACACATGCTACACATTTGCTGTTTCATTAACTATATCCATATTCATTCTATTCCTCTATTTATTTTGTTTGTGTAGGGAATTTTCTCACAAATTGTTGGTGCATATGTTGATTAAACTTGTACATACGTAAACATGAGATATCGAAATTCATATCAGAATAGTGCATATTTTAAAGGGAATCTGTCACCTCCTGGGACGTATATGACCTATTAATATGGGCATACAGGTAAGAGAAATGTTACACTAGTCCTACCTTATGCCTCATATTAATGGTCTTGTTGCTGACAAATGTTAGATTCTGTCTTTAATTTAATGATTTCTTCTGGACTTTCGGGGCATGCTGTGTCTGGAAGAAATCCCTGCCCTCCTGTCTCCATTGTAATACTACCCTTGTCCCAAACACATCAATTATGGTGCCAGAATCCAGTGTGTGTGCCCTACACACCCTCAGAAATAATTACTTCATCCTTCTTTCAGTGGGCACTGCTTTTAGGGATCTTCTGCGCAGACAACGATGAGTTCCGCTACAGTGACCTCCGCTGTGCTCGCCTTTAAGGTGCTCTCCCCACTTACTCCCTGCATAGTCATTGCTATGTACTCATTGTTCCTAGCTATGACTCTGCAGGGAGAAAGTGGGGAGAGCACCTTATCGATGCGCACACTGACCATCACAGTGACTCACCGGCACCTTCGCAAAAGATTCCTGAATGCAGTGCCCACAGAAGTGAGTATGAGGTATGTATTTCTGAGGAAGTTCATAGCGCAGGTGGAGCACCCACCTGGGTCTAGGGGTTACTCGGTACTGGGTCCGGTGGACATTAAAGCACTGACCGACGCTGCTTAAAGTGGTCATCTGGGGAGTGATGGCACTGTAGCAAGGATGGTATGGCTTCCCACAGGTGAAGCTGGGTCCCCAGGGCTCCCAATGTATTTGGCAAAGATAGTGTGATGCCAGAAATAATCAGAAGACACAAAGTTGCAGTCTCTTTACCTGTTTACTGGTGGTTAATGGCCACAGTCCAGGGTACCAGCAACAGGTGACGGTGGAATACAGGCAGCCTAGAAACGAGTAGAATTCCCTTTGTTATGTTAGATTGTGAGCCTTTCCCTCTAAGCTATATAATGGTCCCTTGCTGCCTATGGCTTCTTTCAAGGTGCTCTCTCACTTTCTGTCCTGAGACCGTTCCTGCATGGTAGGCAATGCAAGCCGTTTTATAGGGGTTTCTATCCACGGTGACTCTGGACTCTGTATGTTGTTGTACCTCAGGGTGTAGATGTGGGCAAGTTACTTTCAATCTCCTGCCCTCCAGTTTCTTCTGTGGGGCATACAGTCCCACAAAGCCTCGGACTTCCCGTGTCCGGTTTCTGCGCTTCAGCTTGGAGGGAGCCTAATTGCAGCTCTCCTCCAGATCCTCACTTCTCCCATGCTCCTTCCTCTTTCACTGTCTCTACAGACTAACTAACTCCTCCTCCAAGCCAGAATCTATATATATCTAGGGGGGCTCCCCTGAAACCGGGTCCAGAGCTCCCCCTTCTGGCCTGGAGTCAGAACATGTTGCATGTACAGGTTACCTGTCAAAGGGATCCCCCTCATTTCCAGGCATAGCATCACCCTCCCCAAAAGGAAGGCAGTACCACTATGGTACCCAAACTCCTGGGGTGCCACACAGGCACTGGATTCTGGGGTGGTAACTGATGCTGATGGGAGGGGTTAGTATTGTAATAAGGACATGAGGCAGGGATTTCTTCCAGACACAGCACGCCTCAGAGCCTGGAAGAAATCATCAGCATAAAGACAGACTATAGCATTTCTCCACAACAAGACCATTAATATGAGGCAGACAGTAGGACTTGTGTAACATTTCTATTATCTATATGCCCATATTAATAGGACATAGGCATCCTGAGAGGTGACAGTTTCCCTTTAAATAAATGCTGGAGAAAAAGTTGTAAACAACACAGATTTAAATGGCAATGAATTTAATTTTCAGAGAATAAATATGGCTGTGTGAATAGATGTATTGAATATGTTGTGCTCTGCATATTGGGCTCTTTGATGTAGCTAATGTTTAATTTTCCCTGGGCTTCTAAATAGAGAATGAAAAATGGCACAAAATAAGATTAAACTTCTATCTAAAAGGTTCTAAGGCTAAGTTTTCACAGTGAGCTTTTGGTGACTTTTTCATGTAGCAGATCTTCTGCACCTATTAAGTAAATTAGGTTATTTTTTTCATTGTGTTTTTTTAACATGTGCTTTTTAAGCTGCTTTTTTTGTTTCTTTTTAGTGTGTCATGCTTTAAGTAAAGCTGCTTTGTTTTTGATACTTCCTTGTATTTGGTTTTGACCAAATTTTATTGATATAGTATAGTGTGAATTACATGCATTTTTTATGTGTTTCCACTGCGCCAATTATTATTACTATTATTTACTATTATACCGCAATTTCTTCCATGGCACTTTACATGTACAATAAAAAAAACGAGTACAGTAATCTTATACAACATAAGTCACGACTGGTACAGATGGAGAGATGACCCTGCCCGTGATGGCTCAAAATCTACAAGGATGGGTGAGGATACAGTAGGTGAGGGTAGAGCTGGTCTTGCAGCGGTTTGATGGTTACTGCAGGTTGTAGGCTTGTTGGAAAACGTATGTCTTCAGGTTCCTTTTGAAGGTTTCCATGGTAGGTGAAAGCCTGATATGTTGTGGTAGAGAGTTCCAGAGTAGGGGAGTGTGCGGGAGAAATCTTGTATACAATTGTAGGATGAGGAGATAAGATGGGAGTAGAGATGAGCTCTTGTGAGGATCGGAGGTTGCATGAAGGTAAGTACCAGGAGACTATGTCACAGGTGTATGGAGGAGACAGGTTGTGGATGGCTTGTATGTCATGGTTTGGGTTTTGAACTGGATAATGGGGAGCCAGTGCAGGGATTGACAGAGGAGAGAGGCAGGGGAATAGCAGTGGGACAGGTAGACAGAGTTTAGGATAGATTGGAGGGGTGCGAGTGTTAGGTGTTGAGTTCCCGCCGCTGCACAGGGGAATCTCAAACCACCTCCGCTGCGGTCTCCCATTCTTCTCCAGCCACAGTGGAGTCTGCTCAGCGTAGACGTTGGTCCCAGCATGTTGCTCAAGCAGATACTCTGCGCTTGGTTGCTGCTGCTTTTCCAGGCTCAGCTATTGTAGCCAGTACTGGTCAGTGGCGAGCAGATGCCTCTGGGACTAAGTCCTGCTTTTCCCCTTCTGAGCATGCCCAATGGAAGAATTCTCATTGGAGGTCAGGGGTCACATGCTCAGGTCCTGTAGTAGCTCCCATTTGTCCTCTAGGAAGGTTGTTGTCTTCTGCAGCTATAAAAGGTTCGCATGGCCGCACGGCCATGCGCTAGTATCAGCTTATGTTATGAGCTTAGCTATTTGGTGGCCATGTCTGCTTGTGGTCAGGTTCGGCTGAAATAAGCCCCTAGAATACTGGCACCTTTGGTGAGGAATTTTGTGTGTATGAATTCAGGGCAGGCGTATAGCCACTAGAATTCCGGCTCCACCGGAGACGAGTTGTGTGTGTACTATCCTGACTGCATGACCACTAATTGCTTTCTGCTCTGTTAGCTAGCTGTGATCCTCTGTGATGTTAACAGGGCACAGCGTTTTCCTATCTAGGTAACTCTGTGAAGTAAGAGAGTTCGCTTATACCACCATATAGTGCTAGCAGCAGGTTCCTCTCCTGAACGGTGGACTCCAGGCTGTGAATGCACCTTTAATAACATATATTTGGTGCATTCCGCCATCCCTAACAGCGAGAGTGTTAGAGTGGAGGCACAGAGCAGGAGCTTGCAATAGTAAAGGCGGGAAATGATGAGTGCATGGACTAGGGTTTTTGCAGATTCTTGGTTGAGGAATGTATGCACAGGGAAATATTTTGCGTTGAAGTCGACAGGAAATGGAAAGGGCTTAGATATGTGGTTTGAAGGAGAGATCAGAGTCAAGGATTACCCCAACGCAGTGAGCTTGTGGGACTAGAGAGAGTGAGCAGCCATTTACTTTAATGGATAAGTCCTTTGGGGGATTGAGTGAGATGGGGCAAAGATGATGAATTCTGTTTTGTCCATATTAAGTTTTAGAAATCTAGAGGATAAGAAGGATGAAATAGCGGACAGACATTGTAGAATTATGGTTAGTATGGAGGTGATGACTGGTCCAGAGAGGTAGATCTGTGTGTCATCAGCATAGAGATGATACTGAAAACCATAAGATTCTATGAGTTGTCCCAGGATGAAGGTGTAAATGGAGAAGAGCAGGGGCCCTAGGATTGAACCTTGTGGGACTCCGACAGATAGAGGGCGAGGTGACGAGGTGGTGTGCAAGTGGGAGACGCTGAATGTCCGGTCTGTTAGGCATGACGAGATAGGACCAATCTGTGATGGCTTTGGGGGTTAGTAGGTTATTGGTGACTTTAAATAGGGCAGTTTCAGTGGAGTGATGCAGTCGGAAGCCAGATTGTAAACAGTTGAAGTGGGAGCTGGAAGAGAGATGGGACGACACTTCAAAATGAACGTGTTGTTCCAGTAGTTTTGAGGCATAGGGGAGAAGTGATATGGGATGATAGCTACAGTAGATACAGAGTATGGGTCAAGAGAGGGCTTTTTGGGTATGATTGAGGCATGTTTGACGCATGAGGGTTAAACACCAGTTGTTAGTGATAGGTCGAATGGATGGGTTAGTTTTCTGAGTTCATCTACATGCAACATCTAAAAACACTGATTGTGTCACATCTGCTGCATGTAGTAATCTAAGGGATACATTGTTGTAATCAGGGTCTCGGTTCCAACATTATGTTGCTCTCATATGAGGTAGCAAAAACCAGGCAACAGATTCCCTTTAAGGACTCTCTAGTTGCCAATTTTTGAACCACCCTCCTTAAATACATTACTGGAGAACTATAATATGTAGCGGTTCTTAGTTTAGGGCTGTCAATAATTCTGCACAGTGTGAAATCTGTCTTTCTGTATAGGTTTATTAAAACCCATAATGCGAATTTACATATTTTCAGAATGGTTGACCTATTTATTTTACTGTAGCATTTTTATCCTGCTGCGACTCCTATCCACCATCTGAAACAACTGTGAACATGAGCTTTTAAGAATAAGTGATTGAATAAAGGCAAGCAGGAAATATTTCAATATGTCTCTTATAGTCGCCAAACAAGACAACACTCAACTCTCCGCAGAGACATATGTCTACAATCTGTGCTATTACACTCATAAGAAACCCCATAGAATAACACCATGTGCAGAAATCCTCCACAATGACGCAGGAAGGATATAGCAAGTCTGCTCTTTTGAAAAGAGCTGAAGATTATTGATCTAAAAAAAAAAAATAGTGGGAAATTAATCACCGGGGGTCTCACTTGGTGTCCTGCGAGAAATTCCCTTCCGTGCTTTCATCTACTCTTCTAAAAATGCCTATGTGCTTCAATTTGTTAAAAGCATTTCTGGTTTCTGGAAGTCTCTATAGTATTAACAACTCGCGGTACAGGCAGTTCATAGCTACTAGCAGAATCTAGAAATATAAAGATGTGACTGTGAAGAAAGGCAGGATAATGCATAATTATGAAGAATGATTTATGGCTGCATTTCCTTACTTTTGGTACTTCTAATAGCTTAATATTGGGTATATAGAAAATAAAAGACAGAACGTCATTTAGAATACAATACAATTGTACATATAAGTTTAACATCTTTTCTTAAAGAGTTAAATAGAAGTCCCTGCCTAAATAAAGGTTTCATCTTTGCCAGATTTAGATTGTGTTCTTTAACTTCTCACTATTTTCAGCTAGCTCTGAGTCCAATCAAACTTTGGCATCAATTCACAAGACGACAGAAAAATCAGAGGCCAGGCAAAGACACTTTTGCGGATTTGATTGGGCAGCACAGTCTCTTAGTGGTTAGCACTAAGGGGTCTTATGTTCAAATCCCACCAAGGACAACATCTGCAAGGAGTTTGTATGTTCTCCCTGTGTTTCCTCCCACATTCCAAAGACATACTGATAGGGAATTTAGATTGTGAGCCCCAATGGGACAGTTATCATTATGTCTGTAAAGCGCTGGGGAATTAACAGTGCTATATAAGTGAGTAAAATATAAAAAGGTATTTTCATTTTCATTTTTTGCTTCCCTACTTGACCGAGCCATAACTTTTTTATATTTCTATATATCGTTATACCATGTCATGTACTTGAAAACGTGAAGAAATTCAAAGTGCGGCAACATTGCAAAACAAGTGCAATTCCACAATTGTTTTTTTTTCCATGTTCACTAAATGCTAACACTGAACTGCCATTATGATTCTTCAGGTCATTACGAGTTCATAGACACCAAACATGTCTAGGTTATTTTTTATTTAAGGATTGAAAAAAAATCCAACATTTGTATAAAAATGTCACCAATTTTCCGAGACCTGTGGAGTCTCCATTTTTTGTGATCTCGAGTTGATTGAAGGCTCATTTTTTGTGCAACAAGATTGCATTTTTATTTATGTCATTTTGGTGCAGATGCTATCTTTTGATCGCCGGTTTTTGCATTTTAAAACCTACATCTAAAGGAGAGAGGCAAACTTGGATGTACCTATTTGTCCAAGGTCGTAAAGGGGTTAAAGGGAATCTGTCAGTTGGAATTCACCCATCTCCCCAAACTCTTTATATGTGCCTGTAGTTCTTTCAAAGATAAGTAAGAAATTCTTTTATATGGCCAATTAATTTCATTTAAATTCAGAATTTGACTTGATATGCAATTGAAACTAAAGGACTATGGTAGATCTGAAGCCAAGCTCACTTCAGCTTTATTCCCATCTCCTCCTGCTTGACTGACAGCCTTGACTGACAGCCTCTATGCTGTGTGAATGCAAAGGAGCCATTAGTAAAGCAGGAGAAGGAGACACTGAGTAAGAAATAGTGCTGGAGAGACAAAAGCTTCAGATCTACACAGACGAGCAAAAGGGTAAGAATGTTTTGAACTTTTCAATTTCAGGTTCCATATCTCACCATCCGCTTGTGCTTCAAACGTGAGAATACCATAATTTTACAGACAGTCATCTTAGTTTTCTAATACATAAATCTGACTTACAACTATTTAGGACATGATTAGTTATGCAGATTCTTATCATGTCACTGAATTTATACTATTTTGCTTGTAAAAATCAAAATTTTTATTTGTATTATTTTATTAGTATTTTGTAAATCCACATTTGTCTTGTAACACTGTTTGAATCCTTCTGGACATGACCTGAATTAGATTCAATCACGTTTTAAGCTAAATCTGGTCCCTGATCGCTTCTACACATTTCCAAAGTTGGTGTATACTGGTTGACTCACTTGGGTATGTATACAGCTCTTTCTTCAACTCTACCCACAAGTGATCGATTTGGTTAAGGTCTGGGGACTGTGGGGACCAATACAGCAGCTCTACTTCATCGCCATTGAGCCATTTATTTGCCAATCTCTATTTATGCTTTGGGTTGTTGCCCTGCTGGAACACTAAGTCATCCTTTTCATACCCATAGTACCCGAGTGTACAAAGTAACTCATGTTGTAGGATACTCAAATATAATAATAATATAATAATCATTTTTATTCAAATAGCACTAACACAATCAGTAGCACTTTACAATTAAGAGAGCACATGTACAGACAATAAAAACAATAGTTTAACACATTTAAACAGTTACAGGAGGAGTGAGGGCCTGCTCGCAAGCTTGCCATCAATAAGGACACAAAATGTAAAACATTCTGTTATGTATGGTCCACCCATCATTATAATAAAAAGGGTTTACATATTAAGCTGCAATATCCGGGCATCAACCAGGGAAGTTACTGTGTGCTACTGGGTGCATGGAGGATGTGGAGACAGATGAATAGGAAGGATCAGATTATGATTAATATTTAGAAGGAGGGAAGAGGGGAGAGTAGCTCAGTAATGAGACCACCATCTATCCTGGTCAACTATCCAATGTCTTTGGCTGTAGAACAACCACATACCATCTGGCTTCCTCCATCGAACTTGACAGTTCCTTCAATATCTCTATCCATTAGCCCCTTTTTTCTTGTACCTTCCAGACCCATTTGCACCCATCAGAACCTAGTCTATTGAATTTTGTTTCATCACTCCAAAGCACCCGTTTCCAATCTTCTACTCTCCACTTTTCATACTTTTCTGCAAACTCGAGCCAACGCTTTTATGACTATATTGAAGTTGAAGCGTCTTCACCTTCATTTTAGGCCACCATTCCAGACTTGTGCAATGTGTGCTTGCATGAGCGTCTGGGATCTCACTATTAGAAAACATACAAACCACCTTCACTGCCATGTTTGTTGACTTAGAACTGATAGACCTTGTGATGAGCCGACTTTTTCATTCTGATATTTTGTTTGGACGTCCACCTCTTGGGTTTTCAAAAGATGGGCAGACTTCATTTTGGATTTTTTGATCTGTCATGGCACTCACATGATGCAGTTTGGTAATTTTCTTGGCCAAGAGACATTTATTGTTAAGCTTGATGATGCTGTTTCTCTATTCATGGCAGCTATTTGATTTGAACCAGTGACATTTCACTTGGGAATCAACCTAATAGCACACTGATCTATTAGGGAAGGTGAGAACAATTTGTAATTTGTAGCATACAGGAAGAAAAAGATTTTTCCGGTACAGGAGCAAAACAGTATGGCTATGTTAACATGCTGAGTTTTTTTAGCGCCTTTTTAAATACATTTTAAGGTAAATTTTCAACTGCGTTTTACAGTACCAGCAAAGTCAGTGGAATTTCAGAAATTTCATGCACACAGCCAAAAAATGGTCCCAAACTTCTACACTTTGGCAGATGAAGAAAAACAGGACAGTAACCCTGCAGAGTAACAGGATCCTCCCCACTGGAAACAGTATCCTTATTAGCCCCTACAGTAATGATTTCCCACATCCTACTCCCATATGTACACCATTCTGGACCCCTCACATCTCATTTCTGGCTCCTCGTGTCTCCTATTTGTGGCCCCATGTGGTACCCATAGTTACATAGTTACATAGGTTGAATAAAGACCTAGGTCCATCAAGTTTAACCTTTCTCCATCAATTGTACATTTTGTCACTAATCTAGCTATAGCCAGCAATGTTTTGTGTATCAAGGAAATCATCCAGCCATTTTTTTAAAGCTGTTCTAGTATCTGCCATTACTACCTCCTGTGGTAGGGAATTCCACAGTCTGACTGCTCTAACTGTAAAGAACCCTTTTTCTGTTTAGCTGCCAGAATCGCCTTTCTTCCACCCATAATAAGTGCCCCCTAGTCCTTAGTACAGTCCTTGGAAGGAATAAGTCATGTGCCAGTGTTTTGTACTGGCCACGCATATATTTAAACATGTAAATGAGATCCCCTCTGAGGCATCTTTTTTCTAAGCTAAACAAGCCCAACTTTTCCAACCTCTCCTCATATGAGACGTCTTCCATCCCTTGTAATAATCTAGTTGCCCGTTGTTGAACTGATTCTAACTCCTGAATTACCTTTTTTAAAAGGTGGAGCCCAAAACTGGATCCCATATTGTAGATGTGGCCTCACCAGTTATTTATAAAGGGATAATAATAATACGTTGGGATCGCAGAATTTTATCTCTTTTTATACATCCTAAATCTTGTTTGCTTTTGCAACTGCTGCTTGACATTGAGTACTGCTGCTCAGCTTACTTTTAACTAGAATACCCAAGTCCTACTC
This sequence comes from Ranitomeya imitator, assembly GCF_032444005.1. Classification (NCBI taxonomy): domain Eukaryota; kingdom Metazoa; phylum Chordata; class Amphibia; order Anura; family Dendrobatidae; genus Ranitomeya; species Ranitomeya imitator. The sequence continues at coordinate 471,927,238 of NC_091282.1, forward strand.
CTGTTCAGTAGTCCCAAGTATACTGCCATTTAAAGTTTCAGGTTTTGGCATTTCCACTTTTGAATGTTTGATTGAAAAATTACATTGAAACTTACCATGTTATGGTCACTGCTTCCCAAATGCTCTCCGACCTACAGATCTGAAATTATATCTGGTCTATTTGATGGAACCAGATCCAGCAGATTACCTCCTCTGCTCGGCTCATCTACCAGCTGAGAGAGGTAATTGTCCTGAACTGTTGATAATTGTAGCTTTCAGCACGACAAGAAGATTCTATGTCCCATTGAATGTCTGGATGGTTAAAATCCCCCATTATAAGAACCCTACCCCATTCCTGGCACTACAAATTCTCCCATTCCTGGCCCCATATGTTCTCCCAACCGTGGCACCATATGTTTTTCTCCTATTCCTGGCTCCATATGTTCTCCTATTCTTGCCTCCACATGTTCTCCCATTCCTGGTCTCTTATGTTCTCCCATTCCTGGCCCCAAATATTGTCCCTTTTCTGGCCCCATATGTTCTCCCATTTCTGGCCCATGTCTCTCCATTCTGCCCCCATGTCTCTCCATACTGCCCCCATGTCTTTCCATGTTGCCTCATGTCTCTTCATTCTGCACCCATGTCTCTCCATTAGGCCCCAATGTCTCTCCATTTTTCCCTCATTCCTCTCTATTGTACCACAATGTCTTTCCATAATGCCCTCATGTCTCTCTATACTGACCACGTGTGTCTCCATTCTGCCCCCATGTCTCTCCATTCTATCCACATGTCTCTCCATACTGCCCCATAGTGTGGCTTTACACAAAAAGTTTATAAAAACAAGTTTCTCCTTACCTGGCCAGCGGTGTCCTCTTCCCATTTCATCTGAGGCACAGACGCACCGGAGTATGGCAGTGATGTCATACGCCGATGATGTGAGCGCTGATGTCAGTTGCTGGCCTGTCATTGGCTGGCGGCTGTAAACTATTGCAATGCGGGAAGTTTTCCCGCACAGCAATATAAATTTTAAATGAATATGCATCCATTTGCTGAAAATGCGGAATTGTCAGGTCTCGATGAGCAGGAGAAAGGGAGCCCAGTCTGCTCACTTGGCCCCATACACCAGTAACGGCAATAATGCCCTGATGGTGGCCCTGCATATGTATATATATTGTTTTTTCTGTACACAGTGCATCTGATGAAGGTTCATAGGATCGAAACATTATGCATATTCTGGGAGAGGACCTTTTGTTAGATTAATCAGTACTTCTTCACTTACTGCAAGTGCCAAGTACTATGTCTATCCTTTAGTTTTGTGGTACTGACCCTGTTACAAGAGATTTCAAAAAGATGAGATACAGAGATCTGTCAATGGCTAAGCTCAACTCAACTGAAAAGTGCATGTTTAATATCTCGGCCTTCTCTTTGTCTGCTACACTTATATTACTATTATCATCTTTCACAGTGCCAATGCCATTGGATTTTGCCTAATGTCATTGGCGATTTGATATTCTGTAGCTAACTTGGTTACTTTTTTTTTACATTTCATATTGGGTTGTCCTGGAATAATAAAATAATTACCTGTTCTGGGAAAAAGTCATCAATATTTTATCATAAAACCCTCACCAGTCAGTTAAAATGTGCTCCAAAAGCAGCCTGATGAAAGCAATGTGGTGTGCTTAACTCAACGACCCCCCACAGCTCCCCACTTTGTTTAGCAGCTGCTTCTGAAAACTATAGTTTGCCGCATGATTATTTTTCTCCCTAATTTATGTAAATAACAGAACTATAGGACATGTCTTCTCAGCCCTCCCAAAGGGATATAAGCTACACATTTCTTCATTTTCATGATACAGAACTTTTGGGGGCATAATTGACTATATCAGTATTTTTACCTATGCAACACAACAGCTAGACAATATATTTATTCCTGCAGTAAATGGGGATTTTATTGTTGCCTGTTGTAAAATACTTAATGTGATTCACAACAATATGTCAACCAAATATTTATTCATTTCAGGTTTTATGTAAGAACTTTGCTTTGTTCTCTAAAGAACGATCCTGTTCCTTAAAATAATGATATTCATTTCCATAATACGACAAGATTATCTAACATATAGAAAAGTTTGTAGACTTATTGTCAAACTATGTATAGTTAACAGTACAGATCAGATACCACTGGAAAACATAAAACTATGTATTATAACTCACACACAGCTACTGTGGAGTAAGTACTCCACCCTAAGCCACACAATGTGCTTGCAGTTAAAAGAATATAAAATAATACAAAAAAAATACCAAAGGTTTATTTACACTTCAAGGGAAAGGTAACTTCTATGTGCACAGTTTTAAAGGTGTCCTTTAATAGTAATAATAATATTATTTTTTTGTATTCCGCAGCACTATACAATTCAGAGAGAACTTGTACAAGCAAGATAAGATATTACTGAGTAACATATAGTTCAACACCTACTAAGAGTATGGAGGGCGCTGCTCGCAAGATAGCTATGAGTAAATAGGGAGGACACAAAAAGGTAAAAATGTAATTCTTGCCATGTAAGGTCCAATCATCAGTAAAATAAATAAGGCTATTCAAATAACGCTGGAAGAACAAATCATCAGCCTGTATCTGTAAAAGATGCAAAGTATTACAGAATGCAAGGAACAAAGAACAGGGAATAGTTAGTTATATTGCTGAGGTGAGGCCAGTCTAAAGAAATGTGTTATTAGGGCAAGCCTGAAATTGTGGATCCTGGGAATTAACCGGAGGTCAGTAGTGCATTCCAGAAAACTGGTGCAACCCAAGAGAAGTCCAGGAGACTTTCAGTCTTTAATAATTGAGGAATTATTAATTTATACAAATATTCTATTTATGATACATAACAAACATGAACTTGTAAAGACCTTTATTCTGATCATAGACATTTACCTAAAATGTGGAAGTCTTGAATTTAGGAATTCAACCTCCTGCAAATGTGTAAGTGCCTTAAGTAGTAATATTTACCAGAAAATGAGTTATTTTCTAAATAGGGCGTGTGTGTTAAATGTAATTGTTTTGACATTTTTTCTATATCACAATCTGTATCATGCATTTTTCAAACTGGCAATTGGGGCTTTTTAAGAAGATATTTTTTTCAAGAAACAACACATGTATATACATAGCTATGTCTTGCTTAGATAACTATCTTGCTAAGATCTTTGTGAAGGAAGATGGAGCAGGGTCAGATGTAACAGCCCCTATTGTGATTGGTGGATCCTGTGTTATCAGCTGTGTAAAGTGGTGTTATCTGTCATTGTAATCCTGCTTCTCTTAAGGTACTTTCACACTCAGCGACGCTGCAGCGATACCGACAATGAAGTCGATTGCTGCAGCGTCGCTGTTTGGTCGCTGGAGAGCTGTCACACAGACAGCTCTCCAGCAACCAACGATGCCGGTAACCAGGGTAAACATCGGGTTACTAAGTGCAGGGCCGCGCTTAGTAACCCGATGTTTACCCTGGTTACCATCGTAAAAGTAAAAACAACAAACACTACATACTTACCTTCCGCTGTCTGTCCCCGGCGCTGTGCTCTGCACTGACTGTGAGCACAGCGGCCAGAAAGCAGAGCGGTGACGTCACCGCTGTGCTCTGCTTTCGTCACCGCTGTGCCCTGTGCTTAGTAACCCGATGTTTACCCTGTTTACCAGTGAAGACATCACTGAATCGGCATCACACACGCCGATTCAGCGATGTCTGCGGGAGTCCAGCGACGAAATAAAGTGCTGGACTTTCTGCAGCGACCAACGATGTCACAGCAGGATCTTGATCGCTGCTGTGTGTCAAACTAAACGATATCGCTAGCGAGGACGCTGCAACGTCACGGATCGCTAGCGATATCGTTCAGTGTGACGGTACCTTTATTGTGGAGCCTTATTGAAAACTATTCCTGAAAGGACTGATGGTATGGGCTTAAAAAGCCCCTGTGTTCATAATGAAAAAGGATATACACAGGGAGTGAAATAAGTATTGAACACATCACCAATTTTCTAAGTAAATATATTCCTAAAGGCACTATTGACATGAAATTCTCACCAGATGTCGGTAACAACCCATCCAATCCACACAGGCAAAGAAATCAAACCACTGATCGGTGTTCTGCAGGGACAGGACTACTTTTAATATTACAGTCTGTGCATCTCTTTAGGTAAATTATATACTCAGAGAATAACTAAAAGTGCACAGGACACATGAACTTGAACAAGTAGCGTATGCATAACAACGTTGCTTAAGGTTAGAAGCCTAAATCAACCAGCTTGGTGGGCCAGAATATAATCTATTTTTTTAATATTAATCGTCATGACTTTATACATGGGCAGCCGGGCTCCTCCACCCAACCAATGACTGCTCCTTGAAATCGCTGATAGATTATTGGTAATAACGTATTATACAAACCAGTGAAGGAACCATATCTTACAAGAACAAAACCCATAAAGTCAGGATAAGGATTCATTTATTTTTATACTGATAAAGTAATTCCATGTCATTCTTAAGTTACTCTGTAAAATGAGGTCATTTTTGTTATAAAGAATTTACTTTGTGCAAGGGTTAGAAATATTTTTATCATAATTTAATACTAAACGGTTTATTGATTTTTACTAAGGTTATCGTACAAAACTAGTCAGCAAACGTTCAATCTTCGCATTAATCAAGATAATAATGCTGATAATTGATCTATTAGTAAATCAATATTTAGCTAAGATTAATGTCCTTAGAACAAATTGAAGTTTTCTACAATGTGAAAATTCCGTTTCATAAGAAGATGGAACTGAGGTATTTGAAAATTTAGAAATGCAATGTTTCGACATACCTTGCACTCTCTCATTTCTCTTAGTGCCATGTCTATATTATAATTCAGAAACAAGGAATGAAAATTAAATTCTGGATGAACATTACACCTCACTTGATATAGTTTTCTTTAGTGCTGATTTATGTCTTCACACTAACACTAGTGGTGATGAACCAACTACATGATGGTCACGTATTGACCATGACTATTGACCATAACTGGGGGATGCACATTGCGTTCAATGAGATCAGCACAGTGATGACTTCTCCTATGTGGTAATCCATCATCATTCACTATAGGAGATCCTGAAAAAGTAACTGATATATAATGAGAATCCCTTTTAGTATTGAGCCACATATCAAAAATAAATTATACCTAGATCATCACATCTTTGCATTCTGTTTTCTGGAATTCTGGAGACCAAACATAATCTAATATGCTGACGATATACAAAAAAAGAAAATGTTCCAGAAACTACAGGGAAAGCAATAAAAAGAGGAAAAAGCCATTAAGCCACTATTTAACAGTGGAGGAAGGTAAATCTCATCAAGGAATACATGACTTCTGCATGCGTAGTGTATACATGCCTTTAAACATCTGTTGAATTTATTTTGAAAAAAAAACTCACTGAATTTACATAAATAGGAATACTAAAAAGATCTTACTTATTCATATAAAAAATAAGGATGGTCAAGTAGAACATCTAGTGTTATTGACTTGAAAAGCCATATACACCGATAGTCACCTTTCTTTAATTTGCTTTGTGTAATTCAGACAATGGAATTAATCTACCAACATTACATTTAGGTGTTAACCTGCAGTAAGCCATGGAAACCAATGTTGCTAATAGCTGATTAGTTGCTTTGGTATAGTGAACATTTGTACTTAAATGCAATGTTAGTAAATAAATACCGTAAACCACTTATTTATGGATTTGTATATTAGAGAATTGGTAGTTAACTCTTTACCCCACTTACAACAAGGTCAGAGTAGAAGAATACATTTAAAAAGTACTCTTAGCAATATGAATAGGTATTGTGTGCCAGCCAGTAGAGACCCTGTGGCTGCTTACTACAGACATAATACAATACTCCATCAAAAACTGAGATTATCGCCTAAAACACCTTCTACTGTGGTACAATAACTCTGCAGTACGGCATCTAATGCTATTACTTTGTAGTGTTGGATTAAAGCAGAACGTGTCAGAAAAAAATCTCATATGCTTCTGATAGCTAAGGCATAGGGAGGCACATGAACGTGACCCTCCAGCTAGGGACTGAAAAGCGACATACATTTCATATGTATAGTCATACTAACTGATGGCCTCTATTTGCCTCCCACTGCCTCTTTTACTCAGATCTGTGTTATATTCTTCCTGCTTCCAAGATTGACGAAGCTGCGGTAAAGTGTGACATTAGATGACTGTCAGCGGAACAGTTGTTCAGCCGATCGTTCAACCAGAAGTAATCTCAGACAGTTCTCCGATACATGAGGGGTGCTCATTTGGCCAAGCGCTCTTCTGTTCGCTATGAAAGAGCCATGTCTCTGAGAGAATGAAAGGATGAACAGTGCAGAATCAGATGTGCCAGATCCTTAACACCAATGGTAATCAATTGTTCAGGGCCCACGTATGCATTAGACAGTCAATATCTGTGGTTTTGGCCCACATTACGCTAATGTCTATGGGGAGCTTTGGTCTATGGGTCCTTTTACATAGAGCAACCGCTGGCACAAAACAACCATTGAATGACATTTTACTGATTGACAGTCATTTCCTAGCCTATTTATAAAGGGAAACCACCGTAAGCAATCTGTAATGCAACAATTGCTGAGCGTAGGCTGCTCTGGTTCTCGGCAGTATGGATCCTGTTTACACAGGACAGTGTACTGCAAAGACTAATGATCATTTCGCCTAATGAACAAGCGTTTTGCACGTTCATCAGGTAATCAACAACTTGTTTACACTGAATGGTTATCACCATTATTTCTAAGTGTAAATGCAGCTTAAACGATGCCTTTCTTGTGCTGTCAGATAGGAAAGTAAGGGAAGACGTGGCATCAAATTTACTACTGCACTCTCCAGACCACCTTGGAAGCAGGAGAAATAAAATGCTAATTTGATTAGAGTAGGCAAAGATAGTGTAGCAGATAGGGTGACCAAACAGTATATGTGAAATATGTAGTCACTTTTCAACACCAAGCTGGAAGGTCGCTTTCAGATCCATGTTCTTCTTTGGGCATAATATTACTTTTTTGTACAATTTAAGTGTAAACGCAGTGTGCATGAGCCCAAAAATTCAAACTGAAGAGTTCAAGTGAAAGCAGGGTTTAGCTAGAAGATTCTTGTTCAACTCATTAATATATTGGTAACTGAACATAGATCTACCTTATATAAGTCTGTATAACTTTGTTTGCTTTTTCTTTACATGCGAAACTATGTAGAGAATGTAATTTTTCTCTGCTCTTCTGCCTTTGATGATATAAACCATTAGGAAAGCCAAGTACTAAGTCAAATAAATATGTATTGCGAAGTAAGACCACCAAGACAACCCATTTTGTTCAAATCTTTTTTCCATTCTGATAACTAAGTAGACTTGCTTGTACTTGAGTAGAAAACTCCAAAGACCACATTGGTTTATTGTGGCAAATTTGGCGAGAAAGAAATCTTGGATTTGCCTCATATGAGATAAGAAATGTTAAATGATTTGTGCACTATTTTGATACTGATGACCTACAAATGTAGCCTAGTTTATCATGACTCACAACACATCATCATGATAACTAGATCATGTGACTTAAGAAGATTAAGATGAGGTGTTAAATCCCAAAGTTCTGATATTGCTGACCTATTCCATCTCTTGGAAAAGTCATCAACATTAAAATAGTACAAAAACCTGTAAACTTCTGGTCCGGTTATAAACGACCCTTTTCTAATTGTCTTTCTTAACTTATTGCATGCCTTTAGGCTAGGTTCACATTGCGTTAGTGCAATCCATTTAGCGCATATGCTAACAGAATGCGCTAACGGAAAGTCCAAAAAGGGATTGCATTTGGCGATCCCACTAGCGCAGATGTCCGATCTGCGCTAGCAAAGAACGGACCCTGAACGCTGGAAGCAGCGTTCGAGGTCCGTCCGAAAATAACGGGACATCGCTGACGCATGCCAAAAATGGCATATGTTAGCGATTTGTTAGCGATGCGTTAGCGCATTGCGGTCAATGGGTGCGCTAACGGATCCGTTACACAGCGTTAATTGCGACAATTGCGCCATATAACGGATTCCATTAGTGGACACCCACTAACGCAATGTGAACCCAGCCTTAGACTATAGTTGTTCCCAATACCATTGTCCAAAGCTAAAACTTTAAAACTATCTCATTCTCCAAACTTCTTGTCTCTTTACCGGTCCCCAGTCAAAATGGGAAAAAAATACATTGCGTTAAATATTTGCAAAAATTACTTCTGACATGATCTGTGAAGGATCGGTGCCAGCTTTGAGATCAGTTTGAATAAAAAAAAACTTACTTTACAACTGCAAACTGTAATTACTAAAATTCCTAATAGTAACATTTTATTAAGAAAAATTACTTCCATTTTGTTAGTGGATATCGAAACAGACTTACTTGCCCACATATGTACAGCTCTGGCAAAAATTAAGAGACCACTGCAAAATATTCAGTTTGTCTGATTATTCTCTTCATATTTTTGAGTAAAATGTAAATTGTTCTTTTATTCTATAAACTTCTGACAACATGTCTCCGAATTTCCAAGCAATAAATTTTGTATTTTTTTCTGAAACGGAGAAATGGTCAAAATTAAAAAATGAACCAGTGCTTTCAGACCTCAAATAATGCAAAGAAAACAAGTTCATAATCATTTAGAAACAACAATACTAATGTTTTACCTCAGGAAGAATTCAGAAATCAATATTTTGTGGAATAGCTATGATTTTTAATCACAGCTTTCATGAGTCTTGGCATGCTTTCCACCGTCTTTCACACTGCTTCTGATGCAAACATTTAAGATGTTCTTCTTTGTTTGATGGCTTGTGACTATCCATCATCCTCTTGATTACATTCCAGAGGTTTTCACTGGGGTTCGGGTCTGGAGATTGGGCTGCCCATGACAGGGTTTTGATGTGGTGTCTTAATTTCTGCCAGAGCTTTATGTTCTTTCAATAATTTTACTGTACACAATATTTATCTAGGCACAAGCACTAGAAGGTTTCCACTATGCTTTCAGATAAAAGAGTTTGATTATTACATAAAATCTGTTAAGAGCAGAAATTGTTGAACATCCATTAAATAAACAGCAGTTCTATCTACAAAGTGTATCTATAAAATATATTAAGCACAAATACAATATATAGACAAAAAGATCAAACTGCTATTAATTTAATGTACAACCTACAAAAGATAAAACCAAGTAAATAGAGTGTACTTATACTTTAATCAAGAAACTGCAAAAGTATGAGCAGGGCAAAAAGAGCAAATAGCATTGCTTCAGTATCACTTGTCCTGTGAAATCCAGGGGAAAGTCTCCTCACAAAAGTAAGGAATAGGAGCACAAAGCAGGCCAGACAGGTAGACAGATGCTGGAAGTGGGGGAACAGACAGATTAATTGGTCCCAAAGAACAAGACAAGATGGTCAAATGGTCTGTTGTCTTCCTACGCTCTATTTTGACACATTCTCGATCAGGTTGATAGACTACTGGAAAGGGCATGTGAGGACACCAATAACAAAGTTAAAGGAAGATGAATGGTCCTTAAACGTTATTTCAGGGGTTTGGACCAATAGCTGAAAGAAGCACTTATATTATATATATATATTATTTTTTTATTCCCTAAACCTGTGTAATTTTAGTGCAGGGAAGTGTAAGTGTGTAAATAGACTGACCATTTGCCATCTTTCTGGTTTCAATCACTGTTCTGGTCCTCTTTTGAGTCAGATGCTGGTTCTTTCGAAGTGGTTTTTACAATGTAAGCCGGTGGAGCATCAGAAAAAGGATCCTTGGGCTTACAGCACATTACAAAATTGACTTCTGCCACAAATAGCGTAGTGTGATCCAGAAAGACAGAATTGCTGTCATGTGACTCCAAAGAGGACTGGAGCAGCTCTGGATACCGGAAAAGAGGGCGATCATGAGTATATTAACACTATAGTACACTAAAGTTTATACAGGATTAGCCAATTAACAAAATACCAGTAGTGCTCCTTTAAGGCAAAGACCTCAAAGGAAGTAATTTCAGAAATTCTGCATGTTCCAAGGGCCAAGCCAGAAAGACAGCTGTCAATCATTTAACCCCTTCACGACATGCACCGTACTAGTACGGTGCATGTCGTGTCTCCCCCTTTGATTGGGGCTCCGGCGGTGAGCCCACATCAAAGTCGCGACATGTCAGCTGTTTTGTACAGCTGACATGTGCGCGCAATAGTGGCGGGTGAAATCGATATTCACCCGCCGCTATTAACCTGTTAAATGCCGCTGTCAAACGCAGACAGCGGCACTTAACCGGCGCTTCCTGCCGGGCGGCAGGAAATGATGTAATCGCCGACCCCCGTCACATGATCGGGGGTCGGCGATGCATCAGGAAGGTAACCATAGAGGTCTTTGAGACCTCTATTGTTACTGATGCAGGCCTGCTGTGAGCGCCACCCTGTGGTCGGCGCTCACAGCACACCTGCATTTCTGGTATACAGCAGCGATCATCAGATCGCTGCTATGGAGCAGAGCCGATCAGGCTATGCCAGCTTCTAGCCTCCCATGGAGGCTATTGAAGCATGGCACAAGTAAAAAAAAAATGTTTTTAAAAATATGAAAAAAATATAAAAAACATAAAAGTTTAAATCACCCCCCTTTCACCCCATCCTAAATAAAACAATTAAAAAAAAAACCTACACGTATTTGGTATCGCCGCGTTCAGAATCGCCCGCTCTATCAACAAAAAAAAGTATTAACCTGATCGCTAAACAGCGTAGCAAGAAAATATCTGAAACGCCAGAATTACGTTTTTTTGGTTGCCGTGACATTGCATTAAAATGCAATAACGGGTGATCAAAAGAACTTATCTGCACCAAAGTGGTATCATTAAAAACATCATCTCGGCTCGCAAAAAATAAGCCCTCACCCGACCCCAGATCATGAAAAATGGAGACGCTTCGGGTATTGGAAAATGGCACTTTTTTTTTTTAAGCAAAGTTTTGAATTTTGTTTCACCACTTGGATAAAAAATAACCTAGACATGTTAGATGTCTGTGAACTCGTAATCAGATACAAAAACCGTGTGCACTACTGGAGAAGAATGGTGCTAGGTTAGGTTCCCACACCTTCATAGACTATAAAGAAAAAGAACCCAGCACTCAACTGATGCTTTAGTGCAATTTTAATCGTAGTAGTACCCAATAAACGTTTCGGTCCTTGAATGGACCTTCGTCAGTAACTACATGTGAAAACCAAAAACAAGTGTAAACAAAAATTACAGAAATTAAAGTTGCATACAAAATAAAGTATATACAAGGTATTTTGGAAAAGGACAATAGCATCGATACAAAACTCTGGTCAATCTATACATAGAGTATATGCTGGGGAGAAAATAACCCGAATATCTAGGCTGAATTATGTTCCACTCAGGATGAAATAAGGAGAGATACACCAGAAAGATGATAGTGGGAGAGGAGGTACATACCGTACTGTAGAATAATAGAATAGACCGTATGGTAAGTGCTTACCGGTCCATGGGAATTTTATGGGACTTTCTTACACTTACAGACGCTGCTTTTTTGTACCCTATGACCATACGGTCTATTGTTGTGAACTCGTAATGACCTAGAGAATCACAATGGCAGGTTAGTTTTACCATTTAATGAACCTAGCAAAAAAGCCAAACAAAAAACAAGTGTGGGATTGCACTTTTTTTGCAATTTCACCGCACTTGGAATTTTTTCCCATTTTCTAGTAAAAGACATGGTAAAACCAATGGTGTCTTTCAAAAGTACAACTCGTTCCGCAAAAAATAAGCCCTCACATGACCATATTGACAGAAAAATATAAAAGTTATGCCTCTGGGAAGAGGGAAGTGAAAAATGAAAACGCAAAAACGAAAAAGGGCCACGAATTGAAGGGGTTAAAGGCAGCCCTACCCCCATCAGGAACAGAATGATATGCCCTTCTCCTCACATCTGAATCTTCTGCACAGATCGAACATGACAGACAGGAAGCAGTACCTGCATGTCAACAAAAAATTACAAGACTTATGCTGAGATCCACTCCTACAAGAAGAAAGGGAAATGAAAGTATATTAGAAAACAATTGTTTTGCAGCGTTAGGACATGTATGTAAAGGCCCCTTCACATTAAGCGACGCTGCAGCGATACCGACAACGATCCGGATCGCTGCAGCGTCGCTGTTTGGTCGCTGGAGAGCTGTCACACAGACCGCTCTCCAGCGACCAACGATGCCGGTAACCAGGGTAAACATCGGGTAACTAAGCGCAGGGCCGCGCTTAGTAACCCGATGTTTACCCTGGTTACCATGCTAAAAGTAAAAAAAAACAAACACTACATACTTACCTACCGCTGTCTGTCCTCCAGCGCTGCGCTCTGCTTCTCTGCTCTCCTCCTGTACTGGCTGGGAGCCGGAAAGCAGAGCGGTGACGTCACCGCTCTGCTTTGCGGCTCACAGCCAGTACAGGAGGAGTGCAGAGCGCAGCGCTGGAGGACAGACAGCGGTAGGTAAGTATGTAGTGTTTGTTTTTTTTTACTTTTAGCATGGTAACCAGGGTAAACATCGGGTTACTAAGCGCGGCCCTGCGCTTAGTTACCCGATGTTTACCCTGGTTACCAGTGAAGACATCGCTGGATCGGTGTCACACACGCCGATCCAGCGATGTCTCCAGGGAGTCCAGCGACGAAATAAAGTTCTGGACTTTATTCAGCGACGAACGATCTCCCAGCAGGGGCCTGATCGTTGGTCGCTGTCACACATAACGATTTCATTAACGATATCGTTGCTACGTCACAAATAGCAACGATATCGTTAACAATATCGTTATGTGTGAAGGTACCTTACGGTCAAATAGTACTGGAAGACCCCTTAATGGGAATGGGTGGTCTATATTACTAATAAGTTATCAAACTTGGGGTGATTCAATTTGGAAAAATAAAAGTTTTAGGGGTGATCATGGCACAATATGGAAATGTATGTATGCACAGTACAGATAACTTTTTACACGTAGGCCTCCGATAATGAAAAGGGAACATCTTCTACAACTAGAGGAAAGAGAATTGAATCATCATCACAGATACAGGTTTTTTACAGCGCGAGCAGTCAGATTTTAGAACTCTCTGTTACATAGCATTGCAACGGTTAATTCACTAAAAAGTACAAGTAGGGCATGGATGCGTTTTATGGATGCAATAATATTAGTAGCTATGGCTTTGGGACACTATGAATATGAGGATTCATGAAGGAATTTTTCACCCAATAAGGGGCAATTAGCATTTGGCTCAGGGGGTTTTGCCTTTCTCTGCATCAACATGTTATGTTACAGTACAGACAAATAGAAAAAGAAAGAGAGATCACCACATTCGAAGAGAAATGGAAGCCAATAATCCTTGAAGCATCCGGGTGCCAAATCCCACGACAGGTCACAGGCAAATATCCAGAAATAAAACAAGCATTCACATTGTGTTGCTTTAAAAATGTAATAGATGAAGATCATTTAAGAACGTGTATGCACACACAGATGTAGCAATGATGTTTTGCACTATGCAGTTATTGTAATGTGCTTAGCTATTTCTGGTAGGTAGCCATTCATTTTTTTTGCAGAGTAATTTGCCATCTGGTTTGTCACTAGGTTTTTCTTGTCTAATAGCAGCACGATGTAAGAGCGGAAACCCTGACTTCAGGATTGTATCACTCACTGAGCTGCTTGCTGCAGTTTTGATAAAATCTGTTTTATCTGCTGCAGATCTTCCAGTCCTCTGAACGCTGAGCTCTGTATAACCCCGCCCACACCACTGATTGGCAGCTTTCTGTGTAGTGTGCATAGGCTGCCAATCAGTGGTGGGGGCGGGGTTATACAGAGCTCATGAATGCGGAGGACTACATGGCAGCAGGTTTACTAGTCCTCTAGTGATAATCAGCCAATAATAGTAATTTTATCAAAACTACTTTGTACCTAAACATTTTTCATCTTTTTTCCCTTTTTAGAATTAGTGTAGATAAAGAAATGTTGATTGTTAAAAGTAAAGAGAGCCTAAATTATAGCTGTTTGACTAAAAGGATCCTGCAGCAATTATTATAAATAGACAGTAGCATTACATTTATTTTAAAAAATACAAAAGGCTAAAAAGCTTTTTATCAAAAAAAACAAATATGTACTTTTCATATAATCAGCACACACTGAATGATAGCATGAATATGAGAGGACTACATTATATCTAATGGACTTCATGCACTACTTTCAAATATAAATTTTTGTTTTTAATGGAAAACATGTACAACATAATTATACATTTCACAAAACAGAAGACAATGTTCTTTCATTGAATATAGCATGTGATTTTCTTGTTATACGTCAAGATAAAGTTTTCAGGACTTTTCTTTTCCGGTGTAGAATTTGATTACTTGGTCAAACAAGCTTCGGTATGAAAAGTCTATTGCGGATCAGTCATTTCTCAGGGTTTTTCCATGATTGCAAAAGATAAGGCATCATTTCATTGATCAAGTTTTCCATCTAGACTCTCACTCTCATTTTTGTCTTTGTTAATACGTGCGAAGTTTAATGTCCTCCTAGTGCATGCTGCTTTATATTGTATGCTTAACCCTGCTGTTCTGTTGGTCAAAAATGACCGACCTTGAACTTCAATATTCTTTAAAATATTCAAGATGCGGCTCTGAAACCCGTGGCCGACCGACCCATCCTCATTTAAGTCAATCAACCACAAGTTTCAGAACCGCATCTTGAACACCCCAAAAAATACCAAAGTTCAAAATAGGTCTCCCCAGACCGAACAGAACAGCAGGGTTAAGAGCCTCCATACTTGATACCAAGACTTGACTTCAGTTTTCAGCCATTATATTGTGGGTAATATGTGAAATATGCAATCTAGAGTAAAGAAAAAAAATTAATTACCATTGTTGCCCATCATGCTACTACTCTTCTAACTGCAGATATCGATATTGTATACAACGTTAATTTGGGTTGTGTACAAGGGTTAATATAATTCTAAGTTCTATATTTTGTGTAGCATTAACAAGTCTCGTAGTCTCATATTAGGATTACTAATTCCTTATAACTTCTAATATTTGGTCTAATATTTTCCTATCTCATAGATAATGTTTTGTGAAAAAAGCATCTGGTAAAACCAAAATGAGTGGAAGGGATGGAGGGAGCGCTATCTAAGCATAGTAAATAAAATCTGTGTTATTATAGCCAGAGAGCAAATCCCTGCCCCCACCAGAAATAGAAAAACTGTCCTCAATGCCTAGGAGTCCTACTGGACAGTCAGTAGCCTGATGGGCTTAATGAAGGAACTTGTGTAAACAAGTGAACATATCTTAGCTCACCATGAATTTGTCAGCATAGTCCGTGGTGGAGATGTCTCTCCGCTGGTATTTGGGATAGTGTCAAAGTCAATAATTGTGACTCCCATATAGACCCTCAAGATAGATTTACCAGGCACCATGGTCAGCAGTGATCACCAAGCCAATTGGTTGTGATGGAAACTGCCTTAAGCGGTGATTGGGCGGCGCTCACACTGAGTCACTCCGTGACATCAATTTCTGTGGAATCACCTCTAGTACAATCCATTGAACATTTATCATGGCAAGCGCAGACCAGGAGACTGCCTGATTCCCATGAACATGTATCACTAGTATTAGTAGTAGTATGTCTCTGTTTACACCCAGTGAGATCCGGCAGATTTTCATATTTGGTGTATATATATTTTCAGCTTTTGGATACTTTACCATACTTTTTCACATATAAGTAGCTATTGTGGCACCCCTAGGGGTATTTGCCACAAAAACAGTTACTGACACTAAATGCAAATACTAAAATAGCAAGACTGCACTACCACCTCTGGCCAGAAGGGGGAGCTCCAGAGACTCCCCTTGATCCATTCTGGTCTGAGAGAAGAACTGGCAGTTGGGCTAAGGAGCTGAAAGTGAGAGGTCATACAACTGAATTTCTAACAGTCCTATGACGGTTTCCAGGCCCAAATCACCGGCCTGAGGAGAAAAGGGACGGAGAAAAAGGACATTGTGAGAACCGGGTAGCATTAATCACTACCCAGAACAGGCGCAAAGACGGATACCGGATCCGCGGCTGTATTCATTATATATAATACAGCAACCGGAAAAACGTGAGGTGATATCAGCTTCACTAGGGCCGGACGCAGCAACAGACACAGAGTTCAGCGGTACTCCTGGAGGGGGTAAGCCAATAAAAGGACTCGGGTTGCCCGTCGAACCAGGACCCGGAGGGGACAGATTGGGCCGGCAGCCAGTTCACATACAGCAGCAGGGCCACACAGAAACTGCGTACAATAAGAGGCGAAGACCCCGGCAGGGTCAAAGTAACTCAGAGTTCCCATACAGACTCCGGTGACAGGACTGGTTGTAAATCCCTTTATGTTGAAGTAAACTGGTTAAACGTTTCAGTGCCTCAGACTTTCATTTGGACAATAGCTATCTATCCAGGATCAGGATCATCACCGCTGAGAGAACCTGCTGCTGATCAAGTAAGTGCCTGTTCCCTCATGATACCCCTTACACTGTGCATTGCCTGAGGCCACAGCACCGGGTCAAGCCACCTGTGACATCCCCCTCAAGAGACAGACCCCATTGGTCCGGTGCTGGGTACCCCGGTCTCCTGGGCATCACAATTGGCGTCACAAACAGGATCCAGCCAGCCCGTCTACCGGGTATTGTGTGCCGTGATTGGAGCCCAAAACTGTGAAAACTTGGATGAAAAATCTTGAAAATTGACTTTATTAAAGAAAATTCCATTTCCCATTAAAAACTATTGAAAGTGACTTTTCCCCATTGGTTATAATGGAGTAAAGATGGCCGCCATCACCTCATAACCGTTAGGCACGAGACTGTTAATTGAGCTACGCCATTACCTGAGCCCCAGTCTGACTGAAAAACTTCAGAATCCGCCATTACAGAGCGCGTGGCGGGCGGGAGCAGCAGGGGGCGTGTCATTGTGGGCGGCACCAAGCTGAGCGCTCTGACGTCAGAGCAAGGGGAAAACCAATCCTGCTGCGCAACGGAACGAATCTACACTATCCCGACGGAAGCGGAGGACCGGAAGGGTCCGGATTAACTAAGGGGGCACAGTATGTCGCAGCACGGAGACGCCACAGCACTCGGCGAACCTAATGCAGCTGAAAGACAGAGTGTCGATAGAGAGTCCGGTAGCGCAGCGGTGCAAGGAGCGGTGCCCATCATGCCGGTGCTGATGCCATATATCCCGGGTGGCCCGTGGCTTCCAATGTATGAAGGTGAGCCTAAAACCCTTGACGATTTCAGAGAAAAGATGCTGGCCCATTTTGACATGTTCCCCGTGGGTGAAGTTCAGCGTGTTAGTCTCCTGATGATGCAGTTAAGTGGCCATGCTAAGCGAGAAGTCACAGCATGGACAGCTGATCTAAAAGGCACTGTTGAACGCATATTTGCTGGATTAAAAGCTACATTTGAAACCACTGCCGGCAGCAAAGCTAAAGTACGATTCTTTAATTGCAAACAAAAAGCTAATGAGGGCGTGAGAGACTTTGCCTTAAACCTGCAGGAAGCCCTTAAATCACTTACACTGGCTGAACCCATTTTTAACACCGGAGCGGATAAACTGCTAAGAGATCAATTTATTGAGGGACTCTACACCCCTTCTCACCGGGGGCATGTGAGTATGCTTGTTTTTAAGAACCCTGAATTGACATTTGCCCAATTAAAGGAGAGCGCTATACGTCTCCAGCTGGCAGAGGCACCTCGGGATCAGGATCCTGCGCATCCCATGGCAGAGGCACCTCAACAACAGGGAGTGCAAGTGACATCAGCTATGTCCTGGGCCATTGCTAAGCCCCTGGGGCCCAGTACTAATGAGGCTCTTCAACAAAAGCTTGACTCTTTAACTGATGTTGTTGCTTCAATGGCTAAAACCATGCAGGAGATCAGAGGACCCAAGATGGAGTTGGCAAACCGTAAAGAGGATGTTCCATGGATGAGACCCCGGAAATACCCGACATGGAGGGGACGACCCCGCGACCGCTACCAAGCGGATGGACAGCCCATTTGCCGCCGTTGCCAGCAGCCAGGCCACTTTGCACGAGATTGTGATTTAAACGGGAATCCCCTGGGAATGCGGGCCGCTTCACAGGAATGAACTTTCAAGGCCCAACACCCTGGCACGACAGGTACATCGGAGGACGACCCATTATCCCTATCGTGCTGGAAGGAATTCCCCTCAACGCTTTGCTGGACACAGGTTCCCAGATTTCATCTATACCGTATATCCTTTATAAGAGGTACTGGGCTGATGCAGATATTGATAAAGGGCCCTCTGATGTTGAACTAGATATATGGGCCAGTAATGGTAAGTTGGTACCGAAACTAGGATTCAGGGAGATGACCATAAAGATTGGTAAAGTAGAATTGAAGAAACAGGGTATAATTGTTGTTGATGTTGACCGGCGGAACTGTGAACCAACTGTATTGATAGGAATGAATGTGTTAGAGAACTGCTTTTCCGAAGTTATTTCTGTCTTACAGCAAATTGCTGAAACTGCCCAATCCTACCAGCAGAGAGTTCTCCGGAGGGAAATAAAAGTATTGATGTTAAGGCAACAGGTAGAAGTTGCAGGTGGAGAAATCGGCAGCGTGAGGGTAAGTGATCCAACGTCTATTGTAATCCCATCAAAAACAGAAATGCTGGTATGGTGTAGAGCAGCCATTGGTATTAAGGGACGAGATTATCAAGCCTTAATAGAACCAGTGTACACCGACAGCAGGCCCACTATACTCACAGCACGAGGGGTAGTCCAGGTACACCGGGGACGAGTGCCGGTACGACTTTTGAACTGTGGAGAGGAAGAGGTCACTTTGCCAAGGTATGCTACAGTGGCAAAGCTATATACGGTTGACAACAATGCCATCACAACCATTGAGCCCTTAGAACCAACCTGTCAGGTGGAAGTCAATGGCTCAGATGGAGAATTGGAGGATTGATGCCAACAGCTACACGTGGGCATAAATTCAACACCTACCCATCAAAAACAAGGGGTGTATAGGCTAGTGACGGAATATGAACAAGTCTTCAGTAAACACCCATTGGACTTCGGACGGATAGAAGGGGTAGAACACACAATCCCCACCGGTGACCATCCCCCAATAAAAGAAAGATATAGACCCATACCGCCCTCTCACTATCAATGTGCAAAAGATATGCTGAGGGAGATGAAACAGGCCGGGGTAATTAGAGACAGCTGTAGCCCCTGGGCGGCCCCTCTAGTAATTGTCAAAAAAAAGGACGGAACCATGAGAATGTGCGTAGACTAATAACATCACCCATAAAGACGCCTACCCCTTGCCTAGGATAGAAGAGTCCTTGACTGCTTTGAAATCTGCTAATTATTTTTCCACCTTAGACTTAACAAGCGGGTATTGGCAAGTCCCTGTGGCTGAGAGAGATAAGGAAAAGACGGCATTCACCACACCAATGGGTCTATGTGAATTTAATCGCATGCCATTCGGACTCTGCAATGCATCCGGTACCTTCCAGCGGTTGATGGAATGCTGCTTCGGACACAAGAACTTCGAGACCGTCCTCCTGTACCTAGATGATGTGATCGTCTACTCAAAGACTTACGAACAACACTTAAAAGACCTGGCAGAAGTGTTTGAAGCCTTATCCAGGTATGGCATGAAAATCAAGCCATCCAAATGTCACCTTCTCAAGCCAAAGGTACAGTACCTGGGACACATCGTGAGTTCGGAGGGAGTAGCACCGGATCCCGAGAAAATAAGCGCCATAAGGGATTGGCCAAGACCTACCAACGCAAAAGAAGTGAGGCAATTCCTGGGATTGGTGGGTTACTATCGCAGATTTATAAAAGGATTTACCAAGTTGGCAGCACCCTTGCAAGATGCCTTGGTAGGGCAGACGAAGAAACCTTCAAACCGAAACCCTCCTTTTCAGTGGAACGACGAAAGGGAAAACTCCTTTGAACAACTAAAGAAGGCACTAACCGGAGAAGAGGTTCTGGCATACCCAGATTACCATCAACCTTTCATCCTCTACACCGATGCCAGTAATGTGGGACTAGGAGCGGTGTTGTCACAAAAGCAAGAAGGTCGGGAGAAAGTCATCGCCTTTGCAAGTAGAAAGCTCCGGCCAACTGAAAGAAATTCAGAAAATTACAGCTCCTTCAAATTGGAACTACTGGCAGTAGTTTGGGCTGTGACTGAACGTTTCAAACACTATCTGGCCGCTGCAGAATTTATTGTCTATACTGACAACAATCCGTTGACCCATCTGGACACAGCCAAATTAGGTGCATTAGAACAGCGATGGATAACCCGGTTATCTAATTACAACTTCATAATCAAGTATCGAGCAGGTCGCAAGAATGGAAATGCCGATGCCCTATCCCGGATGCCACACTTAAGAGATGTAGAAGAAGAAACGGGGGAGCTTGAAGAAATTGAACTACCAGCCTTCCATCATCCCAAGGCAAAACATCATCAGTCAAGTACCTATCAGAAACAACAAGAGGTGAATTTTGATCCGTTAGCACACCATAGATGGACTGACACCCAAGACAGCAATCCGGCTGTGAAGTTGGTGAAGGAACTGCTGACTGAGCAAAGTGCATATCCCGATGAGGATGCCCCAGAAGAGACGCATCAACTCTGGAAAGAGAGAGGCAAAATGTTCCTGTATCAAGGGAAGCTCTGTAGAAGGTACACCAATCCGAAAACACATGAATTGGTTTGGCAGATTATCGTGCCTAAACAAGATGTGAAGATGGTCCTCGAAGCTTACCATAATGGTGCTGGTCATTTCGGTTGGAAAAAGTTAGAAGTACTTCTAAGAGAAAGATTTTATTGGGTCGGGATGAGAAAATCAATCGAACAGTGGTGCAGAAATTGTGGCCCGTGCAACCTCAGAAGAAACGATCAAAAGAAATAAAGAGCACCACTGCAGCCCATAATCACCAAACAACCACTTGAACTTGTAGCCATGGACCACGTGAAGTTGACACCAAGCCGGTCCGGCTATGTCTATGCCTTGACCATCGTGGACCATTATTCATGCTTCTTGGTAGTATTACCCGTAAAAGATCTGACAGCAAAAACAGCAGCCAAAGCGTTCCAAACGTACTTTTGTAGACCAAATGGATATCCGGAACAGGTTCTCACCGACCAAGGTACAGCCTTTGAATCAGAGATCTTCAGAGAATTCTGTAATATGTATGGTTGCAAAAAGATCCGGACGACGGCCTATCATCCACAAACAAACGGCTTATGCGAGAAGATGAACCATATTGTAATAGACCTACTAAAGACTTTACCTGAGACAGAAAGGAATCAATGGCCAAAGAAATTGCCTGACTTGGTGGATCTGTATAATCATGTCCCGGTGAGCTCCACCAACTGCACCCCAGCTTAACTTATGCGTGCAAGACCCGGCCAATTACCAATCAATCTAGAAATGGGAATTCTGAAACTAGACGCAGAAGTTCAAGACTCCAATTGGGATATCATACGGCAAAAGCAGTATCGCCAAGTGCAAGAGAGTGTGGAAAGAAGCCTTCAGCAAACTAGAGAAAGACAAGAGCGAACTTTCAACCAGAATGCTCTAGCGACCCCATTAAGACCGGGTGACCAAGTGCTCAAGAGAAACCGTCGAACCAATAAACTAGACAATCAGTGGGAAGCCGTACCCTACACAGTTTTACCAACAAGAATGGATAATCCTAAAATGTGTCTCATTAGCAAAAACGGAGGCTTAACATCTGTATTAGTGTCAAGAGACAATCTTAAATTGTGTCCAGAAGCATTGAAAGAGCCAGAAGTTGTCCAGCCAGAACCAGAAGTTATTCAACCCATGCAGGTCCAACCAGTAAAGGAAAAAGAAGAGGAAATGTATCACACCTGTATAGGAGACTTTCCCAAAACCCTACTAACATACCATGGTGCAGTAGTGGTTCCCATGGTGGCCTTTTACCCAACACCGAACCCAATACCAGAAGTCCCAAGACAGGAAGAGGCTGACCCCATACTACGGGAGGTTCCAGGCCAGGAAGAACAGATTCCTGATCAGAGTAATCCCATTCACGGTGGACTTGCCAACTCCATAGTCGTGGAATTATCTTTAGCAGAGCGGGCAGATACTACATCCGCAGTAGACAGTAGTACATCACATGAAGAGACACCGCTATTACGTAGATCACAGCGTAGTACCCAGGGTCAATTACCGGCCAGGTATGCGGATTACCAACTATAAAACTATAGTCATTGTTATCATTCTGCAACGTTTAAGCCCAGTACCTACAGAGACTTGTCTGTATGAACTTCTTGCATATTCTTGAACTTTTTATCAGCCCGGAGGCACTGAATCAAAGCTCCGGAAAGACTGCTTTTTGAACTTTGCTTTTTGCTCTTTTTGAACTTTCTTTAGACTTTATATTGGTAACTCCATTGGAAAAATGGAACTAAATTCTTGGACACAAAGTGCAGTGCCTTTCCTAGTACCCTCAAGGATAGAACTGTATTAATGGACGCTATTTGAAGTGACTTTTTACAGAACTCTATTTTTGTTTCCTTGAGTGGTTTTTGTAACTTTTCATTTTTAAGACTCTGTACATATTAATTGTTATTTCAAAATGTTATCGTCCCACAGTCCCGGAGTACTGTTCTTAACTAAGGGGGAATGTGGCACCCCTAGGGGTATTTGCCACAAAAACAGTTACTGACACTAAATGCAAATACTAAAATAGCAAGACTGCACTACCACCTCCGGCCAGAAGGGGGAGCTCCAGAGACTCCCCTTGATCCATTCTGGTCTGAGAGAAGAACTGGCAGTTGGGCTAAGGAGCTGAAAGTGAGAGGTCATACAACTGAATTTCTAACAGTCCTATGACGGTTTCCAGGCCCAAATCACCGGCCTGAGGAGAAAAGGGACGGAGAAAAAGGACATTGTGAGAACCGGGTAGCATTAATCACTACCCAGAACAGGCGCAAAGACGGATACCGGATCCGTGGCTGTATTCATTATATGTAATACAGCAACCGGAAAAACGTGAGGTGATATCACCTTCACTAGGGCCGGACGCAGCAACAGACACAGAGTTCAGCGGTACTCCTGGAGGGGGTAAGCCGATAAAAGGACTCGGGTTGCCCGTCGAACCAGGACCCGGAGGGGACAGATTGGGCCGGCAGCCAGTTCACATACAGCAGCAGGGCCACACAGAAACTGCGTACAATAAGAGGCGAAGACCCCGGCAGGGTCAAAGTAACTCAGAGTTCCCATACAGACTCCGGTGACAGGACTGGTTGTAAATCCCTTTATGTTGAAGTAAACTGGTTAAACGTTTCAGTGCCTCAGACTTTCATTTGGACAATAGCTATCTATCCAGGATCAGGATCATCACCGCTGAGAGAACCTGCTGCTGATCAAGTAAGTGCCTGTTCCCTCATGATACCCCTTACACTGTGCATTGCCTGAGGCCACAGCACCGGGTGAAGCCACCTGTGACATCCCCCCCAAGAGACAGACCCCATTGGTCCGGTGCTGGGTACCCCGGTCTCCTGGGCGTCACAATATTGTGACTAAATACACAAAGAATGTTGGTCCGTAATGAGACTATATAATACCTTGGATCTCACAGAAATAATATTCAATCGTTTACATCATAAAATCCAAAGATAATAAAAGGGGAATAGTGGTTGGATTTAAATTTGTGAAACTGCATCATCGGTAATGATTGGATTCCCAGTCAACCGAACCGCACCCACAACTAATGGATTAGGGTATAAAGAATCCATAGGAGGCACATTGTACTAGATTCCTGATGAAGGCCATAAGGCTGAAACGCATTTTGTTTTTATCAATTTCAATAGTTTGTTATCATTTTAGCTGATATTACAGCAAAGAATAAACATTTTATTAACCCACTGGAGACTCCATATCCTTGGCTACATAGCCCTCTGACCATAATATTGGGATCCAATCTTCAAGCGGAAGTGCCTCTGAATCTTCTTCCATATGTAATGTTTTGAGAAACTGTGTGTGTTCATTAAGACAAAGACATACTAAGATAAAGAAGTCTAAGAAATTCATCAGATTGGGTTGGCAAGAAGAAATTTTCAATGGGAACTATGTTTGTCTGTAAATAGTATAAGAAAAACAACTCACAGAAGAATAAAGAGAATTGATTTGCTCATAGATCTTGTGTGCATTCCTTTCTCCAAGGGCTTGTAATTGTAGTCTCTGAATTTGGCCTTACTGGTGATCCTGCAATCTTTCTTTGGGTCAGAACAAAATCAGCTCCAGCAGTTGGGATCAACATTAGCAATTTAGTTATTGAATCACTATAGGTGACAAATAATATAGAATAGCCTAAAACTAATATAGATTAATCAAATCCTTTTACATAAAAAACAAAAGGATACTGCAAGCTCTAAAGCTATTTCAAAATTTAATAAAGGATTTTATCAGTTCCCATAGTGTACAGTTGATTTAAGATAACAGGAACACATGGGCTACTTGCACAGTGAACAAGTCTGTATGATCATGTTCACACACCACCAAGAAACCTGAAGACACAAAAGAGAATAGTAAAACCAAAAACACTCAGTTTGAAAAAATGTTGCAGTAATCCGCAAGTGCTAGTAAAAGATGTAAAAAACAGGGTATTTGGTTGATACGTTTTTTGCAAAAAATGTATACTAAGCTGCTCTACCAATCTTCACGGTATACCCTTATCAGAGCAGTCCTAACTAATGTATGCAATCCCTATCTGATGTATTTAAAAACCTGATCATCTGTATATAACCTGTGTGAACAGGGTTCAGAGAGGAAAAATCCATGTGTGCATACAGGGTAGAACAGCTTTTGTGCAGATAGCCCAAGAGGAGTGGTGGAACTCCCCAGTCTTGTAGACACAAGAGAACAATTATGGAAACAGGAACACATGGGCTACTTGCACAGTGAACAAGTCTGTATGATCATGTTCACACACCACCAAGAAACCTGAAGACACAAAAGAGAATAGTAAAACCAAAAACACTCAGTTTGAAAAAATGTTGCAGTAATCCGCAAGTGCTAGTAAAAGATGTAAAAAACAGGGTATTTGGTTGATACGTTTTTTGCAAAAAATGTATACTAAGCTGCTCTACCAATCTTCACGGTATACCCTGTATCTTCTACCGTGAGGATTAATAGAGCAGCTTAGTATACATTTTTTGCAAAAAACGTATCAACCAAATACCCTGTTTTTTACATCTTTTATTAGCACTTGCGGATTACTGCAACATTTTTTCAAACTGAGTGTTTTTGGTTTTACTATTCTCTTTTGTGTCTTCAGTTGATTTAAGATGTAGCTGCCAATTCCTGCCAATAAACAAACAAAACACCTAAGCAACAAGGATCCCTAAAAAATAACTTTTATTAAACAATAATTAAAAATCTCTAATCATGCCGCAGATAATAATGATAAATTAAGTAAACCAAATTGTGTACCTATTAGGTCCTAGAGCGTCTCTACACTGGATCCTACCTGTCAGTGGAGGTTGGCACCCTAATTTTCTGCGGTAGGCGCCCCCACTCCGCGTCGACTCGACCCTCACAGCTCCCTAGTATTCCCTAAATAAGGAACTCTAAAAAGAACTGACAATATCCCTATGGGAAAAAGACCTGCCTAACAGTGGGGGTAGGCACCCTAATATGAAACGGTAGGTGCCCCCACTCCGCGTCAACTGACCCTAGACACCCTACAAATCCCTAAATAAGGATAGAAATAAAGAAGTGTACCAAAATTCTCCCAAACAACCCAAAAAAATAGAAAAAAACACAAAAGGCAAAATCTCAAAAAATACGACACTAAAAGCAAAAGAGATACACCCAGATAATCAAGATATAGAGCGTCTCTATAGTGAAGCATAAATATGCCCTCACTAAAAATATATATACAAATGTAGATGCAATAATCTCGGTATGGGTGAATGAGATATAGCAATGTCATTAAATCTTGTCCATATCAAAAAATATAAAGAAAAGCGCTCCTGTAATATGATGAAGCGGTGCTCAGAGCATGTATATCAAATGAAAAACATGCTCCTTACTGCATCATGGTGTGCACAAAAAAGAACCTCCAAAAATAGCAATCAAAGATAGATGCTACGTCGTCTCAATAGACTAATATAATACAAACAACTGGAGATAACATCGACACTTCAAGGTATATGGGAGTCACCATATGTTATACTTAAGCTGTTTAAGGTGCACAGTGCTATGTATTAGGTCTATCCAATAGAAGAAATAATCAGATCACCTAAAGTGCATGCTGCAGAAAAATATCAGACTGGACCCACAAGCCTGGGGCCCTCAGAGAGGCAATATGTTTTTTTGTAAGAAAGGACACAATCATCCCCATACTTAAAAAAGGAATGTCATAACATCAAAACTCATCTGCAGGCTTGTGGAGACCTTAAGCACTGCTCAGACGCCAATCGCATCAAGCGCTAGATAGCCGTCTCCCCAAAACAATGCCCGACGCGTTTCTCCCCCATCGGTATACAGAGGGGGTTCTTCAGGGGTATACAAAACTAGTAGATGGCTGTACAAGCTCCTATCTTTGATTGCTATTTTTGGAGGTTCTTTTTTGTGCACACCATGATGCAGTAAGGAGCATGTTTTTCATTTGATATACATGCTCTGAGCACCGCTTCATCATATTACAGGAGCGCTTTTCTTTATATTTTTTGATATGGACAAGATTTAATGACATTGCTATATCTCATTGACCCATACCGAGATTATTGCATCTACATTTGTATATATATTTTTAGTGAGGGCATATTTATGCTTCACTATAGAGACGCCCTATATCTTGATTATCTGGGTGTATCTCTTTTGCTTTTAGTGTCGTATTTTTTGTGATTTTGCCTTTTGTGTTTTTTTCGATTTTTTTTGGGTTGTTTGGGAGAATTTTAGTACACTTCTTTATTTCTATCCTTATTTAGGGATTTGTAGGGTGTCTAGGGTCAGTCGACGCGGAGTGGGGGCGACTACCGTTTCATATTAACGTGCCTACCCCCACTGTTAGGCAGGTCTTTTTCCCATAGGGATATTGTCAGTTCTTTTTAGAGTTCCTTATTTAGGGAATACTAGGGAGCTGTGAGGGTCGAGTCGACGCGGAGTGGGGGCGCCTACCGCAGAAAATTAGGGTGCCAACCTCCACTGACAGGTAGGATCCAGTGTAGAGACGCTCTAGGACCTAATAGGTACACAATTTGGTTTACTTAATTTATCATTATTATCTGCGGCATGATTAGAGATTTTTAATTATTGTTTAATAAAAGTTATTTTTTAGGGATCCTTGTTGTTTAGGTGTTTTGTTTTCTCTAGGGTTCCAAGTTACCCCCTTTTTATTTTTTATAAACAAACAGTAGTGTTGCCTGTACAGGTAGAGAGCAGTACAGCCTTGGTAGTACAGATAGATAGCAATGCACTACCCGCAGGACTTGTGAGCAGAAGTGCCGTATTTTTCAAATAGATAAATCCAAATATAGTGCAAATAGCACAGGTAGATAGATAGTAGAATAGGTAGAGAAGAGTATATTACATGTAGTACAGGCAATGATTAGCTAAGACCATATAGAACAAATAGAGAGCTATAGAGTACAAATAGAGATTTGAACAGTGCATGAAGAACAGGTAGAATACAGTACAGTAATACAGGTATAAAAACTGTAAAGCTCATGCAGAATAGACTAAGACCAGTACAGTTCATGCACATGACACAGGGACAGACATCTCGGGTACAGCTGCGCAGGGGCCCAGAGATGGAGAGGGCCCGCCAACATGAGCGACTATTTCAACTCGATGTGTGTCCTCATATGTACATGCAGCTAAAATATTTTGCGACTCAAGGGACCCTCCGGCTCCCTGCGATGCAATACATGCCACTGGCCAGTCAGAGGCTGGCATCTGACATCGGCATATCCATGACTAGGGATGCATGGCAGTGATGCCATGTGCAGTGGCAGGGAGGCCAAAGTCATTTGCCTACTCCAGTGCAGCCGTAGTTGAGGACCATGCGCTGTGTGGGAGTGTGGGGGAAGGTGAGTAGTTTTATTTTGTTTTTTAAGGCTATGTGCACACGTTCAGGTTTTTTGCGGGTTTTTTTGCATTTTTTTTAGATAAAACACGATAAAAATGCTTAAAAAACGCATACATATGCATCCTGTCATTTAGAATGCATTCTGCAATTTTTGGGCACATGATGCGTTTTCTTCGCGAAAAAACGCATGGCGGTAAAAAAAGCAGCATGTTCATTAATTTTGCGGATTTTTCACGTTTTTCCCGCTATTTAATGCATTGGGGAAAAAAGGCAAAAAAACGCACAAAAACGTTCAAAAAACGCGTCAAAAACGCAAAAAAAACACATGCGGATTTCTGGCACAAATGTCCGGTTTTTGTCAGGAAATTTCGGCAAGAAATCCTGAACGTGTGCACATACCCTCAATGTATTGGAAAATAGAACAGCATACATCATCCCAGGATGGGGCACATTATCTCAGGAAGGGGCACAGTACACCAGGAAATGGACCAGAATGGGCACATTATCAAAGGAAGGGGACCAGGATGGGACACATTATCCCAGGATGGGGCACATTATACCAGGAAATAGACCAATATAAGCACATTATCAAAGGAAGGGGACTAGGATGGGGCTCATTATCATAGGAAAGGGACCAAGATAGGGTAAATTATACCAGGAAATGGACCAGAATGGGGCACATTATCCCAGGATGGGGCACATTATCCTAGGAAGGGGTACATTACAACAAGAGATGGACCAAGATGAGCACATTATCAAAGTAAGACTGGCAGGATGGGGCACATTATCGCAGGATGGGGCACATTACACCAGGAAATGGACCAGGATAGGCACATTATCAAAGGAAGGGGACCAGGATGGGGCACATTATACCAGGAAATGGACCAAGATAGGCACATTATCAGGTGGAAGGGACCAGGATGGGGCACATTATCATAGGAAGGAGACCAAGGTGGGGTACATTATACCAAGAAATGGACCAGAATGGGGCACATTGTCTCAGGATGAGGCACATTACACCAGGAGATGGACCAGGATGAGCACATTATCAAAGGAAAGGAGCTAGGATTGGGTGCATTATCTTAGGAAAGGAACACATATGGGGAAGATTATACCAGGAAATGGACCAGGATGGGGCAAATTATCAAAAAAATGGGACCAGGATGGGGCCCATTATTTTAGGAAGGGGACCAGGATGGGGCACATTATACTAGGATGGGGGCATATAAGCAAAATAAGGGGAGCAGGATGGGGCAAGGCACTACTAGTGGGTCTTGGTTGTCATAGTAACCCTGGCATCTACCGCTAAGTCACTGGCTATAGTGCGTTATTAGACAGCTGAGTTTTGAGTCTTGCTTTTACTATTGAAAAGCTTGGTTCATCTCTCTGATATAGGCTCTGTGACATTCTTGGTGGCAGATTCCATTTAGATTATGGAAACCATTATAGTCAATGGCGTTTATAGAACATCTTTGATTCTAGCGTATCACTGATGCATTAAAGCTATGAATTCAGCTTTGTTTTTCTGCTCTGGAAAAGAGGGTGCCGATGTGAACACAGCCTTATTGTGCCTACTGGAAATCTAATCAATATGGAAATGCAGGGGAGGACCAATATTTGGGCTGAATATAAGTATAAGGTGTATATAAGCAGAAATATTTTATGTAAACTAATATATGATATTTCTATTCCATTTGTTTCTGTTATAACTACTGCATTATCACTTTTTAACCATGCCATCTGACTGCAAGGCTCTTTTTTTTAGACTTTACACAGTGATATTTTTTATGGCTGTAAACACCAGGATATTTTAGGTAAATCGTGAAAAAAATGACAATTGCCGAATTCTGATCTTTTTAACAATCCAGAAGTGATCTTTCAAATGTACTGGATGTATGGTTTGCATAGAGAAATTCCTCTTGACACAGACTGTACTATTAATGAGTCATAAAGGTTCTGGAAAACAGTAGCCACCTATGTCATTTAATTGAAAAGCTGCATAATGGCACAAGATAAGGGGGCATCGGTGCACAATTTTTATTTGAACTGCATCAAATGAAATGTGAGGAGCAATAATCACACTTCATCCAACAATTAAATTCATTGTGGTCGTTAACCTCCTGAGAATGAATTATCTTGATGCCTAGAAGAATATGGAGAATGGAACATTAGTCATAGATATAAAACCAAGTGACCGGAACAATCCCTAGCTCTACTCCTGGTTTTAATAACACTAAAAGAATCCTGGTCTAAAATAGATCATAATAATGTAAGTAGCTAAGGAGCTGATAATTGAAAATTGCAATATTTTCAAAAATTCTTAATAAAACACCCTATGTATAACACATGCAATTTAAACGTTTGTCTTTTCAGGTGACTTTTCAGAATAAGTGGTCATTTGCAAAAGGAGTAACAATATTCCAAGTCATTACATGACTTGAATCCTGCTTTTAATCCTGATTTTCCACTAGTTTTCTCCTCTGTCTGTAATATTCAGTTGTCTCTGAGCTAGTGGTTGGAGACTAGCTGCTATTATGTCTCCCATACACCGTACACAGAGACACAAGGGATTCCTTCTCTACTGGCTCTGTAGCACACACAGAGAAGAGGCAGCAACACTAAAAAGCAACTTGTGTATGTCTGCCTCTTTCTCACACATACTCTGCTCCTCCATCCTCGTCTCTATCTCGTCACCATGGACTTCGATAGGCAGCTGTAATTTGAACCCTTTGTGAGCTAATAGTTTTTTTTTCTTGAGTCAGAAATAATTTTTAAGTGAAGCCTATAACTGAAGAAAGAGTCGTATTTCTCTGATGAAATATTATTTTTTTTATAATATTTGCTACTAATATTGATTTATGCGAAAGGATTAAGCAACAGTGACCATTGGTGCACATAAAATATTCTGCCGCTACTATGTGGTTTTAATATGTACACAGAAAATCATACACATTGTTGGTGAGACCATATTAGTGAATGGCTTAAATAAAAATTCTTTAGTATAGTGCTGTGTGTAATGTCGGGAGGCAGCTTTTGTCTGCAAATCGACCTGTATAGTCTGCTGTAGGTCCTAGCCCCTTGTCTGTCAATAGACTTGACTACAGACTGTCAAAAAAGCAGCTATAGCTCTGAGAAAGTCCTTCTTCATCACCCTCACAATTTCTTGGGACCCAAACATTAAAAGTTAAAATGCTTTTACTTTGCCTCTGCCTGCAAGTTTTTCTGTCAATTGTCATTTTTATAGCCTATTGAGTGACTACAGCAAGGTATATGATTTGCATCAGGTAATCCCCATTGTTGGGTTTGCTGATAGATACTGGCTACTATTAGGGTACCGTCACACAGTGGCATTTTGATTGCTACGACGGCACGATTTGTGACGTTCCAGCGATATATCTGTGACGTTCCAGCGATCTCGCTGTGTCTGACACGCTCCTGCGATCAGGGACCCCGCTGAGAATCGTACGTCGTAGCAGATCGTTTGAAACTTTCTTTCGTCGTCTAGTGTCCCGCTGTGGCGGCATGATCGCATCGTGTAACAAAGGTGTGCACGATATTGTATACGATGTGCGCATAGTAACCAACGGCTTCTACATCGCACATACGTCATGAAATTATCGCTCCAGCGTCGTACATTGCAAAGTGTGACAGCAGTCTACGACGCTGGAGCGATATTGTTACGATGCTGGAGCGTCACGGATCGTGCCGTCGTAGCGATCAAAATGCCACTGTGTGACGGTACCCTTAGAATTCTTTCCAATTACTTAATCATTGTTATGCACCAAAATGCTTTAATTAAACTGTATGATTTTATTTAGTTTCTTTGCAAGCCTCACAATATTGGCTAACTATTCTCTCCTTGACCTAGTGAAGATGTATATATTCATTTCATTAAATAATGGCCATTGCAATTATTAGGCTGTCTGTGTATTTCTGGTCACCATGAGTCATCAAAAGGTTAAAAAATAAGCAAAATATGAACCTTACAGCCCCTCTGCTCCGCACCATCACATATCCGATCCTTGTGGAATATTCTCATTTCCGCAGCAAGTGGTGACACCTCTTAATGCTAGGCTAGGAGTTCTGGACCTGATGATGCCCGGAACAGTTGTGATCATGTGTCTGCAAGGTTATTCCGCACATGATGACCTTATGCGCTTGCATGGAATCCTCCCGGGCCTCAGCAGAGCCAGAAGTACCAGCCTAGCATGAGAAGGCTTGAGGATTCAGCTCTTGAGACATTAATAAGAAGATACGTCAAGTACTAGATAGGTGACAATGAAAAGCGGAGGGGACCGAGAGGTAGAGTGAGTATAAGCATTTTTTTTTACATCTTACATGTATTATGCTCTGCGGTCTGAATAGATCCTAGATCATAATAAAGGACATTCAAGTCATAGAGATTAACTTCTCTGCGCCTTTTGGCAATGGTAGATGCTGTACTATCAGCAGCATTTAGAGGAGTTACCTGTCATTAAAACCTGCCTCTGATAATATGGAGCTTTGCCGCTCATGTCCATCATACTAGAGCTCTGACGTCTCCGTAATTGCTGTTTTTCTGTTCCTAAATTGAAGCAGAAATGCATAAATAAAATGCAGTTGATGTGTTTTTTCAAGCTTTATATGTATATTCTTACTATGTTGCCATGTTTACAACACGCAAGCTTTACAAACCTCAAACTTTATGCAGTTTAATTGTCGTTGTCATTTTTTACCTTGACTTCGTTTATCCAGACAGCTAACATGTGACTTTTGAATAAAACCAGATGGATCATCATTTCTCCTTGGTGAGCCATCCATTACCACCGCCAAAATTCTAGAGACAGCGTATTCACTTCCTTTCAGCTACGCTTGCTACATTTCAAGTCTTTATTCTGAGTCCTCCTTAGTAAAAATAACAAATCATACGTATTCTTCATGCAAATCTTACTTAGAAGCCTAGTGAAGAATCACCGCTGTTTGCATGATTACCCGTCGTTTTCTCATTAAGAAACATTGAAAGAAAAGGAGCTTTCAGAAATCAGCATTGAATTGCTTGCACCTTCACATATGTGCACAATCCTGATTATTTTTATAAAAGCAATATTTTAAGAGCTGTAACATGAAGGTAAATATTCAGCATGTCTTAGGTTTATACAGTTTGTTCATAATTTATTCCTTGCAGCTTACGTACAGCACCAACATACTGTGCA
The DNA here is from genome assembly GCF_032444005.1 of Ranitomeya imitator. Classification (NCBI taxonomy): domain Eukaryota; kingdom Metazoa; phylum Chordata; class Amphibia; order Anura; family Dendrobatidae; genus Ranitomeya; species Ranitomeya imitator. Next base: position 471,960,586 of record NC_091282.1, read on the forward strand.
GTGTTACTAAACTCCCTGGTCCTCAAGACTGAAAGTCTAATTTTCCATTCTCGAGACATTCCTTAATCTCTATTACACAAAACACAATTTCATCAGAAACTAATTAATCTATTAATACATTATTTGCATATGGGAGGAAACCCCATGACAGAAGTATACAATAGGTGTTTAATCTAAGAAGAATATTATTTAAAGATTGTACTGCTTTTCCTCCACTCCCTTTTCAATCAAATAGCGGTCAATAAAATCAACTCAACTTGACAAGAGAAGAGTAGTGATTAATCTAAAGAAGGAGGATCTAGAAATTATGTTACTCAACCCTATCCACTGTACAATGAAGGCACTTTTTTGTCTAGACGTGTCTGCCTATTAATAGGCTGCTGCAAAGAAATATCAGACGTGTTGGTAGAAGAATTTAATTATTTCAATAGGAACACACAAATGAGTATGCATGAGTTTAAGTGTAAAGGTACCGTCACATTTAGCGACGCTGCAGCGATCTAGACAACAATGCCGATCGCTGCAGCGTCGCTGTGTGGTCGCTGGAGAGCTGTTACACAGACAGCTCTCCAGCGACCAACGATGCCGAAGTCCCTGGGTAACCAGGGTAAACATCGGGTTACTAAGCGCAGGGCCGCGCTTAGTAACCCGATGTTTACCCTGGTTACCAGTGTAAATGTAAAAAAAAACAAACACTACATACTTACATTCCGGTGTCTGTCGCGTCCCCGGCGTTCTGCTTCCCTGCACTGTTTAAGCGCCGGCCGTAAAGCACAGCGGTGATGTCACACTGTGCTCTGCTTTACGGCCGGCTGGCGCTGACACAGTGTAGGGAAGCAGAACGCCGGGGACGCGATAGACACCGGAATGTCGCTGGAATTATTTTAGGCCCTGCCCCACCTCCTAGATAATCGCTCCCTCTTCCCACTTCCGAAGTCACCTAGTCCAAATACCAGTAATAAATATCACATTTGAGACCTAATTAAATCTGCACAAGGGCATTAATACATCCTAGTGGTTATGGATTTTGCAAACCCGTACTCGGAAGCAGTACCACTAAAAAACTTTGGCTAAAAGTATCACCTGGAACCTTGTCCATATTTTTGCTAGCATGGGCCTGCCGAATGTGATTGACAGACCAGGGAACCCCTTTCATAAGCAAGGTTATGAGGGAGTTGTATAAGGTCCTTCAGCTGTGAACCTCAGTCTACCATCCACAGACAGATGACCAAGTAGAGGACTTCAATAAGACATTAAAGGTGATGTTCAAGAAGGTCATTGAGAAGGACTGAAGAGACTGGACTATCTGCTTCCATTACTGCTCTTCTTAGTCAGAAAAATCCCTCAAGCCTCCCCTGGAATCTCACCATTTGAGCTCCTGTATGGTCGACATCCGTGGGGGGTTCTGGACATCGCCAAGGAAACCTGGGAAGCCAAGGTCATGCCACATCGCAACATCATGGAGCATGTTTCCCAATTACAGGATAGGATGGTGAAAGTAATGCCTATCGCAAAAGAGGCATAGGCAAAGGTGTAAATAAAAGAAATTCCTGTGCTTTCAGACCTCAAATAATGCAAAGAAAACAAGTTCATAATCATTTAGAAACAGCAGTACTAATGTTTTAACTCAGGAAGAGAATCAATATTTTGTGGAATAACCATGATTTTTAATCGCAGCTTTCATGCGTCTTGGCATGCTTTCCACCAGTCTTTCACACTGCTTCTGGCGCAAAAACTTATGCTGTTCTTTTTTTTATTTGATGGCTTGTGAGTGAATATCCATCATCCTCTTGATTATATTCAAGAGATTTTCAATGTGGCTCAGGTCTGGAGATTGGGCTGCCCATGACAGGGTTTTGATGTGGTGGTCTCTTAATTTTTGCCAGAGCTGAGTTTATATATACATTCAATAAATTAATAACCAATCCTGAAAAATGGAGACACAATCCAATTGTTTTCCAAATACACACACCTATATGTATATATATATATATACAGTATATATATATATATATATATACAGTATATATATATATATATGCATCTACAAAGAATGGATGGAGAGGTCTGTCATTTTAATCGTAGGCACACTTCAACTGCGAGAGGCAGAATCTTGAAAAAAATCGAGTAAGTGACAATGTATGATTTTTAGATAATTCATTTGCATTTTATTGCATGAGATACCTATTTGATGCAATAGAAAAAAAACCTTAATATTTGACTAGCAACCTTTGTTTGCAATTACAGAGGTCAAACGTTTCCTGTAGCCTCAACCAAGTTTGCAAACACTGCAGCAGGTATTTTGGCACACTCTCCTTCTCCAGATTTTTCAGGTTTTGGGGCTGTCACTGGGCAATATTGAGTTTCATCTCCCTCCAAAGATTTTCTATTGGGTTAAGGTCTGGAGACAGGTTAGGCCACTCCAGGACTTTGAAATTCTTCTAACTGAGGCACTCTTTAGTTGCTTTAGCTGTGTGCTTCGGATCACTGTCATGCTGGAAGATTCAGCCATGACCTACCATCAAAGTTCTTACTGAGGGAAGGAGGTTGTTGGCCAAAATATTGAGATACAAGACCCAAACTATCCTTTAATATGGTGCAGGTATCCTGTCCCCTTTGCAGTAAAGCTCCCCAAAGTGTAATGTTTCCCCACCACCATTCTACATAATATTGACAGTCTTCTTAGGGTTGAATTCATCCTTCTACTTCCTTCAAACATGGAGAGGGGAGTTGATACTAAAAAGTTCTATTTTGGTCTCATCTGACCACATGACCTTCTCCCATGCCTCCTATAGATCATCCAGATGGTCACTGGTGAACTTCAAATGGGCCTGGATATATGCTGACATAAACATGGGGACCTTGCGTGCCCTGCAGGATTTTAATAGATGATGGAGTAATTGTAATGAAACTGTAGTCGAAGCTCTCTTCAGATCATTGACCCGGAGTTCCCGTGTAATTCTTGGCTGATTCCTGACTTTTCTTAGAATCATTCTTACCTAGTGAGCTGAGATCTTACATGGAGCCCCAGACTGAGTCATCTTGTGTTTCTTCTTTTTTCTAATAATTGTGCCAGCAGTAACGTTGAGCGATACCGTCCATACTTGAAAGTATCGGATAGTAGCAGCCGATACCCGAAAAGTATCGGATATCGCCGATACCGATACCCGATACCAATACAAGTCAATGGGACACCAAGTATCGGAAGGTATCCTGATGGTTCCCAGGGTCTGAAGGAGAGGAAACTCTCCTTCAGGCCCTGGGATCCATATTAATGTGTAAAATAAAGAATTAAAATAAAAAATATTGATATAATTACCTCTCCGGAGGCCCCTGGACATCAGCGCTGGTAACCGGCAGCTTTCTTTGCTTAAAATGAGCGCGTTTATGACCTGAGAATGACGTTGCGGCTTCTGATTGGTTGCGTGCCGCTCATGTGACCGCCACGCGACCAATCAGAAGCCGCGACATCATTCTCAGGTCCTAAATTCCTAGAATAAGGAGTTTAGGACCTGAGAATGACGTCACGGCTTCTGATTGGTCGTGTGGCGGTCACATGAGCGGCACGAGACCAATCAGAAGCCGTGACATCATGGAAGTCCCTAAACGCGCTCATTTTAAACAAAGAAGGCTGCCGGTTACCAGCGGTGATGTCCAGGGGCCTCCGGAGAGGTGAGTATATCAATATTTTTTATTTTAATTCTTTATTTTACACATTAATATGGATCCGATACCGATTCCCGATACCACAAAAGTATCAGAACTCGGTATCGGAATTCCGATACCGCAAGTATTGGCCGATACCGATACTTGCGGTATCGGAATGCTCAACACTAGCCAGCAGTTATTGTCTTCTCATGAAGCAGATTGCCTATTGTCCTGTAGCCTTTCTCAGCGATGTGTAGCTCTACAGTTTTGTTTATGGTGCAATTTCAATTACACATGTTTTGTTATTCATATGTTTATTTCCTTTGTGTGTATTGGAACAACACAAAAAAACTGAAAAAAAGACAAATTGGAATTAATTTCTCACAAAACCCCAAAAATGGGCCAGACAAAATTGTTGGCACCTTCAACTTATTATTTGGTTGCACAACCTTTGAAATAAATAACTGCAATCAATCCCTCCCTATAACCATCAACAAGCGCTATTACGCCTCTCAATTGAAACTTTGGACCACTCTTCTTTTGCAAACTGCTCCAAGTCTCTCATATTTGAAGAGTGACATCTCTCAATAGCAATTTTAAGAGAAAACCTACATAAGAAGCTAGGAGTACAAAGCCATAAGTAAAATCCAATACAAACATAATAAAATAAAGATGATAATACAGATTTAGTCTCACCAGGGGTATTGCTATGTGATATATATATACAGTTAGGGCCAGAAATATTTGGACAGTGACACAATTTTCGCGAGTTGGGCTCTGCATGCCACCACATTGGATTTGAAATGAAACCTCTACAACAGAATTCAAGTGCAGATTGTAACGTTTAATTTGAAGGGTTGAACAAAAATATCTGAAAGAAAATGTAGGAATTGTACACATTTCTTTACAAACACTCCACATTTTAGGAGGTGAAAAGTAATTGGACAAATAAACATAACCCAAACAAAATATTTTTATTTTCAATATTTTGTTGCAAATCCTTTGGAGGCAATCACTGCCTTAAGTCTGGAACCCATGGACATCACAAAACGCTGGGTTTCCTCCTTCTTAATGCTTTGCCAGGCCTTTACAGCCGCAGCCTTCAGGTCTTGCTTGTTTGTGGGTCTTTCCGTCTTAAGTCTGGATTTGAGAAAGTGAAATGCATGCTCAATTGGGTTTAGATCTGGAGATTGACTTGGCCATTGCAGAATGTTCCACTTTTTGGCACTCATGAACTCCTGGGTAGCTTTGGATGTATGCTTGGGGTCATTGTCCATCTGTACTATGAAGCGCCGTCCAATCAACTTTGCAGCATTTGGCTGAATCTGGGCTGAAAGTATATCCCGGTACACTTCAGAATTCATCCGGCTACTCTTGTCTGCTCTTATGTCATCAATAAACACAAGTGACCCAGTGCCATTGAAAGCCATGCATGCCCATGCCATCACGTTGCCTCCACCATGTTTTACAGAGGATGTGGTGTGCCTTGGATCATGTGCCGTTCCCTTTCTTCTCCAAACTTTTTTCTTCCCATCATTCTGGTACAGGTTGATCTTTGTCTCATCTGTCCATAGAATACTTTTCCAGAACTGAGCTGGCTTCTTGAGGTGTTTTTCTGCAAATTTAACTCTGGCCTGTCTATTTTTGGTATTGATGAATGGTTTGCATCTAGATGTGAACCCTTTGTATTTACTGTCATGGAGTCTTCTCTTTACTGTTGACTTAGAGACAGATACACCTACTTCACTAAGAGTGTTCTGGACTTCAGTTGATGTTGTGAACGGGTTCTTCTTCACCAAATTAAGTATGCGGCGATCATCCACCACTGTTGTCATCCGTGGACGCCCAGGCCTTTTTGAGTTCCCAAGCTCACCAGTCAATTCCTTTTTTCTCAGAATGTACCCAACTGTTGATTTTGCTACTCCAAGCATGTCTGCTATCTCTCTGATGGATTTTTTCTTTTTTTTCAGCCTCAGGATGTTCTGCTTCACCTCAATTGAGAGTTCCTTTGACCGCATGTTGTCTGCTCACAGCAACAGCTTCCAAATGCAAAACCACACACCTGGAATCCACCCCTGACCTTTTAATAACTTCATTGATTACAGGTTAACGAGGGAGACGCCTTCAGAGTTAATTGCAGCCCTTAGAGTCCATTGTCCAATTACTTTTGGTCCCTTGAAAAAGAGGACGCTATGCATTACAGAGCTATGATTCCTAAACCCTTTCTCCGATTTGGATGTGGAAACTATCATATTGCAGCTGGGAGTGTGCACTTTCAGCCCATATTATATATATAATTGTATTTCTGAACATGTTTTTGTAAACAGCTAAAATAACAAAACTTGTGTCACTGTCCAAATATTTCTGGCCCTAACTGTATATATATATATATATATATATATATATATATATATATATATATACAGTCATGGCCAAAAGTATTGACACCCCTGCAATTCTGTCAGATAATACTCAGTTTCTTCCTGAAAATGATTGCAATCACAAATTATTTGGTATCATTATCTTCATTTAATTTGTCTTAAATGAAAAAACACAAAAGAGAATGAAGCAAAAAGCAAAACATTGATCATTTCACACAAAACTCCAAAAATGGGCTGGACAAAAGTATTGGCACCCTCAGCCTAATACTTGGTTGCACAACCTTTAGCCAAAATAACTGCGACCAATCGCTTCCGGTAACCATCAATGAGTTTCCTACAATGCTCTGCTGGAATTTTAGACCATTCTTCTTTGGCAAACTGCTCCAGGTCCCTGATATTTGAAGGGTGCCTTCTCCAAACTGCCATTTTTAGATCTCTCCACAGGTGTTCTATGGGATCCAGGTCTGGACTCATTGCTGGCCACCTTAGAAGTCTCCAGTGCTTTCTCTCAAACCATTTTCTAGTGCTTTTTGAAGTGTGTTTTGGGTCATTGTCTAGAAGACCCACGAGCTCTGAGGGAGACCCAGCTTTCTCACACTGGGCCCTACATTATGCTGCGATATTTGTTGGAAGTCTTCAGACTTCATAAAGCCATGCACACGGTCAAGCAGTCCAGTGCCAGAGGCAGCAAAGCAACCCCAAAACATCAGGGAACCTTCGCTATGTTTGACTGTAGGGACAGTGTTCTTTTCTTTGAATGCCTCTTTTTTTCTCCTGTAAACTCTATGTTGATGCCTTTGCCCAAAAAGCTCTACTTTTGTCTCATCTGACCAGAGAACATTCTTCCAAAACGTTTTAGTCTTTTTCAGGTAAGTTTTGGCAAACCCCAGCCTGGCTTTTTTATGTCTCGGGGTAAGAAGTGGGGTCTTCCTGGGTCTCCTACAATACAGTCCCTTTTCATTCAGATGCCGACGGATAGTACGGGTTGACACTGTTGTACCCTCGGACTGCAGGGCAGCTTGAACTTGTTTGGATGTTAGTCGAGGTTCTTTATCCAACATCCGCACAATCTTGCGCTGAAATCTCTTGTCAATTTTTCTTTTCCGTCCACATCTAGGGAGGTTAGCCACAGTGCCATGGGCTTTAAACTTCTTGATGACACTGCGCTCGGTAGACACAGGAACATTCAGGTCTTTGGAGATGGACTTGTAGCCTTGAGATTGCTCATGCTTCCTCACAATTTGGTTTCTCAAGTCCTCAGATAGTTCTTTGGTCTTTTTTTTTCTCCATGCTCAATGTGGTACACACTAGGACACAGGACAGAGGTTAAGTCAACTTTAATCCATGTCAACTGGCTGCAAGTGTGATTTAGTTATTGCCAACACCTGTTAGGTGCCACAGGTAAGTTACAGGTGCTGTTAATTACACAAATTAGAGAAGCATCACATGATTTTTCAAAAGGTGCAAATACTTTTGTCCACCCCCTTTTTAATGTTTGGTGTGGAATTTTATCCAATTTGGTTTTAGAACAATTTTTTTTGTGTTTTTTCATTTAAGACAAATTAAATGAAGATAATAATACCAAAAAATTTGTGTTTGCAATCATTTTCAGGAAGAAACTGAGTATTATCTGACAGAATTGCAGGGGTGTGAATACTTTTGGCCATGACTGTATATATATATATATATATATATATATATATATATATATATATATATGGAAATTACATACATTAAAAATATCTCATTTGCATGCTGGGGATGTGTGGCTAGTGACCATTTTTGCATACACTGCACAGAGAAAAATTAAAAGATTTTGCTTATTTAAATACAGAAGCTGTGACTGTAAGAACTAATCACATGTGGATAATCATCCTACAAAAGGGAAACATATTCAAATTGAGAACTATTACACTTATTAATTATTTGGGTAAAACCCTAACAAAAAGAGAGATGTACTCTGAAAGATGTTACACATGTGCATTGCCATGTAGCATGATAAATATAGTAAAAAATGCACAAAACCGCATCACTATTATATACCCTGCATGGTAATGCCTGAAAAAAAAAAACCGAATAGCCCAAGGTGAGAAATCATACCTAGAAAAGCACCCCTAATGCACTTTTCGCTTCTGGCTTCTTCGGAGACCCCTAGCTAGTTGTTAGTGGTCGTAATCAAGTATACCTAAAGTCCTGGAATGCCTGCATATGTGGAAAGAGATATAGCGAATCAGACAGGCTATTCTACATTTCTAATTGGAGGTAACTGCTAATATTATTATTATTACACCTACTACACATTAGGATAAGATCTTGGATATAGGAACGCCCCTCTAATGCTTGTCTTTTTGCATTAAGGGGTTAAAGAAGATGAGCAAATGAAAAATATGTAGAACAATTCACCATGTATTGTGGGAGCGGTGGTATCTGAAATTTGATGGGTTGTTATATGTAATGTCATGCAGAAAATAACCCAATGCACTTATTGGAATAAAATATTGTAAGCAACTGCTTAGCAGAGCAAATAATGGAATAGTAGCTGTGCATAACAAGCCTGAAAGAAGCACTCCCATCAACATTTGTATTCTCTTTATCTATTGCAATTATCATATTACACAGCACTGTGTACTTCCAATTGCTCATTTTTCCTTTCTACCCAGATAATTATTCTCTTTCCATTCAGTCGAATTGTAGAATTGTATTTCTAAAAATGACTCTTCCAGGAAAAACAGATTTCCTGAGTATTCATAGAAATTAGATGGATTCAGCTAGTCAGGTTTTAATCACATGACGTCATAGACCTAATGGAAAAGAGAAGAATTAACTGGGTCGAAAGGCAAAATGAGCAATTGTAAGTACAGACTGCCATATAATATACCGTAATGATTGTAGTATATTAACAGGATAAAATATTTGAAGAGAGTGCTTCTTTAAAGTTTAAATATTACACAAAAGCAAATGAATGTTGCCACTTGTTGTACACTAGCCCCTTTTTACTCTAATACCCCTGATTTTACACAAGATGTTTTTTTAGGTGGTGAGATTTTCAAATATCTACAAAGAGTCTGCATGCAGAAAAGGATGCTGAAAGATGAGGAAGATATTACTTTACCCTAATCAACAAAATTTTGTATAGTCACAAGTACCATAATACTTGTTTATTAATAATAAGCTCTTCTGTTAGATATAACATTTAAATGGATAAATCATGTGTAACAGAACTACAAAATATATATCACTGCAAATATGATTTAGCAGAAGAATGTAACCTTTTGCTTGAACTATAAATATTGCATATTTCCCATGGTATCTACAGGTCCTTCTCAAAAAAATAGCATATAGTGTTAAATTTCATTATTTACCATAATGTAATGATTACAATTAAACTTTCATATATTATAGATTCATTATCCACCAACTGAAATTTGTCACGTCTTTTATTGTTTTAATACTGATGATTTTGGCATACAACTCCTGATAACCCAAAAAACCTGTCTCAATAAATTAGCATATCAAGAAAAGGTTCTCTAAACGACCTATTACCCTAATCTTCTGAATCAACTAATTAACTCTAAACACATGCAAAAGATACCTGAGGCTTTTATAAACTCCCTGCCTGGTTCATTACTCAAAACCCCCATCATGGGTAAGACTAGCGACCTGACAGATGTCAAGAAGGCCATCATTGACACCCTCAAGCAAGAGGGTAAGACCCAGAAAGAAATTTCTCAACAAATAGGCTGTTCCCAGAGTGCTGTATCAAGGCACCTCAATGGTAAGTCTGTTGGAAGGAAACAATGTGGCAGAAAATGCTGTACAACGAGAAGAGGAGACCGGACCCTGAGGAAGATTGTGGAGAAGGACCGATTCCAGACCTTGGGGAACCTGAGGAAGCAGTGGACTGAGTCTGGTGTGGAAACATCCAGAGCCACCGTGCACAGGCGTGTGCAGGAAATGGGCTACAGGTGCCGCATTCCCCAGGTAAAGCCACTTTTGAACCATAAACAGCGGCAGAGGCGCCTGACCTGGGCTACAGAGAAGCAGCACTGGACTGTTGCTAAGTGGTCCCAAGTACTTTTTTCTGATGAAAGCAAATTTTGCATGTCATTCGGAAATCAAGGTGCCAGAGTCTGGAGGAAGACTGGGGAGAAGGAAATGCCAAAATGCCTGAAGTCCAGTGTCAAGTACCCACAGTCAGTGATGGTGTGGGGTGCCATGTCAGCTGCTGGTGTTGGTCCACTGTGTTTCATCAAGGGCAGGGTCAATGAAGCTAGCTATCAGGAGATTTTGGAGCACTTCATGCTTCCATCGGCTGAAATGCTTTATGGAGATGAAGATTTCATTTTTCAGCACGACCTGGCACCTGCTCACAGTGCCAAAACCACTGGTAAATGGTTTACTGACCATGGTATTACTGTGCTCAATTGGCCTGCCAACTCTCCTGACCTGAACCCCATAGAGAATCTGTGGGATATTGTGAAGAGAAAGTTGAGAGACGCAAGACCCAACACTCTGGATGAGCTTAAGGCCGCTATTGAAGCATCCTGGGCCTCCATAACATCTCAGCAGTGTCACAGGCTGATTGCCTCCATGCCACGCCGCATTGAAGCAGTCATTTCTGCCAAAGGATTCCCGACCAAGTATTGAGTGCATAACTGAACATTATTATTTGTTGGTTTTTTTGTTTGTTATTAAAAAACACTTTTATGTGATTGGATGGGTGAAATATGCTAATTTATTGAGACAGGTTTTTTGGGTTATCAGGAGTTGTATGCCAAAATCATCAGTATTAAAACAATAAAAGACGTGACAAATTTCCGTTGGTGGATAATGAATCTATAATATATGAAAGTTTAATTGTAATCATTACATTATGGTAAATAATGAAATTTAACACTATATGCTAATTTTTTGAGAAGGACCTGTAGATTAAACAAATTCAATCTACTAAAATGTATTGTATTTTTTAGATATTAAATGTTTCATATTAATACTATCAAGAATATTATACAGCACAAATAAGAATGTGCTGGCAGTAAAACATTTGTAGTAAATATAGCAAAAAATCTAATATATAATTGCCTAGAATACTACTTCCTGCAATTTGTGCCAACTTCCTGTCCGGAGCTAATGTCCGGAGCTAATGTCCGGAGCTAATGTCCGGAGATAAGTGACGTCAACAGTGTCCAGTGTCTGATTGGTTGCCGCCTACTGCGAGCGACCAATCAGAAACGTGCCGTACTGTGACACACTCCGCCCGCCATTTTGGTGTGATTTTTGAATTTTGACCTCACAGCAAGTTTCTACTGCGTGGAGGCGGGCCCAGTGACGTTGCTCTTCAAGCTCCTGCCGAATTTCGTCAAAAAAATGATAATACCATTTACCAAAACTATATATATTTAGTTGTGAAGTGGTTCAGTGACATTTTCACACCAATTTTGAACTTTTGTTTGGTGTTTTCTCCATATACTGCCTATTATTTTTGTTCTTTCTTACTATTATTTATTAATTGTATTATTCTTACATTTGAATAAATAAAGTATATATGGATTCTAGACTCCCGATTCTTTAGAATCGGGCTGCCATCTAGTATAGATATAAAAAAATATAGATTTTATTTGTAACTCACTCACAAACATACCGTAAGTTATAATAACCACATACAAATATATGGACAAGTGACAGAGAGGGGAGGAATACCAGATACATAACATCTCCATCTGATTCCCTCAAAGCATCAAGCACATAATATTAATACTTCACTATATTTAGTCTCCAGTAGGAGTCATCATTATTTTATAAAATATCTACCTATGAAAGGATTAGCATAAGGTATGACTGCACACAAGTGTTGCTGCTATCCCTACATATAAAGTGCCGCTCATAGTGTAAGACGCTGATAGTTCTTACCCATATGGGGAGGAAAAACCAGTGGATCAATGATCAAAGAAGCATGTATCCATAGCCCTGACACGCGTTTCACATATTCGGGCTTCTTCGGGGGGCTGTGTGGATACCAGAACCTGTCAGCCTTATATACGGGTAACCCAGCTGTTAAACTAATTAATGCCGCCACTCGTATGTGAGCGCATGTGGAGCGAGACTGCGGTCGCTGCGCATCACATGATCAATCCGGCCTCCAGCGCGGGTCAAAGGAAAAGCTTCCTGTGATGTCACTGACCCACGCTGTGCCTCTAGGATGCCTTCTGGAATGCAAGCTAACCACAGAATCGCAGCGCATGCTTGCATAACGGCAGACATATAGTTTCCAGAACGGAACATGGGCAACCTCCTGACAGGCATATCTGGTGTGAGTAACAATATAGTATGCCAAATAATTAGTATAGCATATACATAAAACATAAAACCAGCTAAAATACAGTGCAGAGTGACAAATACAATAGCAAAATACACTAAAGAGACACCAATAGTGCTCCTGAATATATTCTAGGAATCTTGAGAACAGAGAGTGCTGCATAATTTTACAAGTTTGGGGAATCCTCTGAAGATCCATTTTCGGTAATAAAATTTTCCACCCTTGAGAGTTGCTCTAATCTGCATATGTGCCATAATTTAAGGTGGAATAGTGAGGCCTGTACATCACAAACACATAATTTTTGTCCACTGCACTCCAGCAAATGATCACTAAATAAATAAAATTTAAAAAAAGACATATAATATTAAAAACCAAGGTTGCGTTCCAGAAGGCATCCTAGAGGCACAGCGCGGGTCAGTTACATCACGCGCGTCGGGGCTACGGATACATGCGTCTTTGATCATTGATCTACTGCTTTTTCCTCCCCACATGAGTAAGAATTATCAGCATCTTGCACTATGAGTGGCACTTTATATGTAGGGATAGCAGCAAAACTTGTGTGCAGACATAAATTGTGCTAACCCTTTCATAGGTAGATATTTTATAAAATAATGATGACTCCTACTGGAGACTAATTATAGTGAAGTATTGATATTATGCGCTTGATGCTTTGAGCGAAACAGATGAAGATGTTGTGTATCTGGTATTCCTCCCCTCTCTGTCACTTGTCCATATATTTGTATGTGGTTATAAAAATTTATGCTGTGAGTGAGTTACAAATAAAATCTATATTTTTAAAAAATTTGCCTCACCACAGTTATTGAGAACATTTTTGCTCCACGTTTCTCTGTAGGACTAATAAAAAGAGTTATATAGTTATATGTATATTCCATAAAAAGGTTAGGTGTGAGGTCTATAAGACATGGGAGTTAATACGCGTTTCGAACCCTGGAACTACTAAGAACCAGGGTGTTCAAAGGTTTGAAACGCGTAATAACTCCCATTCTTGTAGACCTCATGCCTATTTTTTTATGGAATACACACAAAAGACATTTTTATCAATTTTGGAATAAACATTGATAGTATCTATTTACGTGTGTTGGATCCTCTACCATCTTGGAATATGAGGAGAAGGTATTTCCAAAATGATAGCTTGGTGTGCATTGCTTAGTATACACAGTTCTATCCACAGCCACATTCTCAGATATTACCATGGTCAGTAACACCAAATTCGACACCCATAGTGTTGTGCAAGCACGTGTATACAAAATCCCCTGTGTAGATACAGTGAGATAACAATTTGATCAATAATCCAATACAGGAACAATGCTTATTTTAAGAGTCTGTTTCCTTTAAAATTGCCAACTATTGAGAGACATTTATTTCAAGTTTGACAGAAGTTTGTCTTACTTTACAGCACATTGTGTGATTCGTAATCCTGCATTCACCAGATGGCTTGCTTTTTTAATGTACGTGCTGAGTTTCGTAGGAAAAATAAAAAATAAAAAAGTGTTATTTTAAGCTTACACATGAAGTTCTTGTTTTCATTATGTTGTTATTTTTTAAGTTACTGACCTCATCATTTGTCTAACATTTGGGACTAAAGACACGGACATAGGAAACATAGCATGTGTAATTTGGGGAAGCATGGTGGCTCAGTGGTTAGCACTGTTACTTTGCAGGTCTGGGGTCCTGGGCTTAAATCATACCAATTATAATATCTGCAAGGAGTCTGTATGCCCTTGCTACAGATTTCCTACGTCTCTCCAAAACCATACTGGATTGTGAGCCCCAATGGGGAAGATGATGATGTCTGTGAATAATGGTACAATAAAAGCAAATAAAAAAAAATGAGAGTCCTGTGGAATGTGTCCTTTATGCAATAGTTAAAGGGGTTTTCCCATGAAAAAAGTTAATTTTAATTAATAGATCTTGAAATAATAATAAGTTTAACAATTGGATGTGTTTAAAAAATTTTCTTGAGTTGAGAAAATCATATAAATGTTCCCCTGCTGTGTACTGTGTAATGGCTGTGTCTGACCGTACAGGAACATGGTCTCATCATACCACAGTTCCTGGTCAAGGGAGGAAACAAGAGTATGCAGGCATTACAGCAGGCTAGCACAGCTGATTCTTTCCAGAAGCAGCAATACCAACTATGAGCACTTTTTTGTTCATTTTTACTTTTACACAAATAAATGAAGCTATTGAATTACTTTTTTTTGTTCTTTATTTTGCTTTTTTTTTAAATTACAATTTTTATTAACTTTAAAAACAAAAAAAAACTTTTTGACAGTGTCCCAGGATGGGACATCACTGTACAGTGACAGATCACTGATCTAATACTCTGCAATGCTTCTGCACTGATGTGCATCAGAGCAGCGTATGACAAACAAGGAGGAGGCGCGTCAGCTTTTGGTATGAGCATTAGCTGACCTTGTGGCCATATTTCAGTTCAGGGTGACCATGGATACCATCGGCACAACGTGATTGCAAAAGCATTGTGCCGATGGGAGCATAGTGCAATGTCACACGATGTTGATGTCAGTATTAACAGTGGAACCGAAGGGTTAAACATCCTTGTTCGGTGCAAACAGGGTGTCAGCTCTCATATAGAGCTCACACCCACATTTGATCACAGCGTTGCTCAGTGTGAGCCTGCGTGAGTCCACGTGATCAACAAGTCGTATGTATACGAAGATTTTCAAGAATAGTTATTATTCCACCCATATATGGTATACTCTAAAAAAAACATTGTCCAAAAAACATCCTCAGCAGCAGCATCTTTTTCATCAACGTCTTCTTCACCTTATTCATCTTCTTCTTCTTCACCTTCTTCCTATTATTGTTTTTTTTTACATTCTTCATATTCTTCTTATTCAACTATTATTCTTCATATTCTACTCTTCATCTTCTTCATGTTCTTCTTCTTCATCATATTCTTATTCGTGACAGGCATTCCTGTAGTTCTTATCTATAAATGTTTGAAGATTACACTTTCCGTTCTGCCTGCAACAAAAGATTTACAACAGGAATTGTCCGCCTTCTGTTTTGCCTGCAGCAGGTTTTTTCCAGGGGCACCACGAGGAGGAACAGACTCACCCCCATACACTGCTTAGTCTTCTTCTGCTTATAATTTAGATAATATCTTTCGCTCTGATTTTTAGTCTTATGCTTAATGTTCTTCTGCTTTTTGTTCTGCAGCTTCTTGTACTTCTGCTTCTTGGTCTTCTGTCTCTTGTTCTTCTGTATCTTGGTGGTTGTCTTCTTGTTCTTTGTCCTTTTGGTTCATCTTCTTCAGGTTCATCTTCTTGGTCTTCTTCGGGGTGGTCTTCAGGGTCGTCGTCTCCAGGGTCATCGTCTCTGGGGTCATCTTCTTTGGGGTGGTCTTCAGGGTCGTCGTCTCCAAGGTCGTCTACGGGGTTGTCGTCTCCGGGGTCATCATCTTCTTCAGGGTGGTCTTTAGGGTCATCGCCACCAGGGTCGTCATCTCCGGGGTTGTCGTCTCCGGGGTCTTCGTCTACTTCGGGGTGGTCTCCAGGGTCATCATCTTTAGGGTCGTCGTCAGGGAGATCCAGAGAGATTACCAAAAAACATTTCAAAAAGCTTGAACTTGGAAATGCAGCAGAAGGTACAAGAAGGCTGAGGAACTGCCAAGAACCAGCTGACGGTACTGGAACCCGGATGGGTAGCCGAAGGTACAAGAGCCAATGGAACTACCGAGGACCAGCTGATGGTACTGGAACCCGGTTACTAAGCAGGAGGTATCCATGCCAGAAAGCATTAACAACGACCACCAGATATTGGTGGAACTCGGATACCGAGAAGGAGGCACCTAAGCCAAAGGCTCTGCCTGGAACCAGCTGATGGTACTGGAACCCAAGGGGACCTACTCAAGATTGACTTCCAAAGAACCAGCTAATGGTGCTGGAACTCAGATAGGCAGCAGAAGGTCCACAAGAAAAAAAATTGCAAGGCCGCGAGCCGGCCGGAGTTACTGAAAACCCACCGTCCTACGGGGGGAGCTTGTCCTATTGGCACTACGGAACCAACCTTGATTGTTAGATCCCGCAACCCACTTAGGAAGCACCTAAACTGCTTAGGAAGCACCATAGAGTCAGCTAACCCGACCGCAACCTGACAGGACAAAGTATTGGAGGCAAAGTGACCTTGACACTACCCGAAAACAGCTGGCTTGCTGGAACCAGGCTGGGCAGGAGGGAGTACCCATGCCAAAGACACTGCCAAGAACCAGCTGACGATACTGGAACCCAGATGGGTAGCAGAAGGTACAAGAGCCAATGGAACTATCAAGGACCAGATGATGGAACCGGAATCCGGTTACTAAGCAGGAGGTACCCGTGCCAGAAAGCAATACCAAGGACCACCAGACGTTGGTGGAACTCGGATACCGAGAAGGAGGCACCTGAGCCAAAGGCTCTGCCTGGAACCAGCTGACGGTACTAGAACAAGGATGGGTAGCAGAAGGTACAAGAGCCAAAGACACTGCCGAGAACAAGCTGACGGTACTGGAACCCGAATGGGTAGCAGAAGGTACAAGAGCCAATGGAACTATCGAGGACCAGCTGATGGTACTGGAACCCGGTTACTAAGCAGGAGGTACCCGTGCCAGAAAGCACGACCAAGGACCACCAGACATTGGTGGAACTCGGATACTGAGTAGGCGGTACCTAAGCCAAAGACTCTGCCTGGAACCAGCTGAAAGTACTGGAACCAGGATGGGTAACAGAAGGTACAAGAGCCAAAGACACTGCCGAGAACCAGCTGATGGTACTGGAACCCGGTTACTAAGCAGGAGATACCCATGCCAGAAAGCACTACCAAAGGACCACCAGACGTTGGTGGAACTCGGATACCGAGAAGGAGGCACCTAAGCCAAAGGCTCTGCCTGGAACCATCTGATGGTACTGGAACCAGGATGGGTAGCCGAAGGTACAAGAGCCAATGGAACTGCCGAGGACCAGCTGATGGTACTGGAACCTGGCTACTAAGCAGGAGGTACCCGTGCCAGAAAGCACTATCAAGGACCACCAGACAATGGTAGAACTTGGATACCGAGAAGGAGGCACCTAAGCCAAAGGCTCTGCCTGGAACCAGCTGATGGTACTGGAACCAGAATGGGTAGCCGAAGGTACAAGAGCCAATGGAACTATCAAGGACCAGCTGATGGTACTGGAACCCAGTTACTAAGCAGTAGGTACCCGTATCAGAAAGCACTAGCAAGGACCACCAGACATTGGTGGAACTCGGATACCGAGAAGGAGGCACCTAAGCCAATGGCTCTGCCTGGAACCAGCTGACAGTACTGGAACCCAGGGGGACCTATTCAAGATTGACTTCCAAAGAACTAGCTAATGGTGCTGGAACTAAGATAGGCAGCAGAAGGTCCACATGAAAAAAAAATTGCAAGGCCGCGAGCCGGCCGGAGTTAACGAAAACCCACAGTCCTACAGGGGGAGCTTGTTCTATTGGCACTACGGAACCAGCCTTGTTTGCCAGATCCTGCAACCCACATAGGAAGCACCTAAACTGCAGGCACCATAGAGTCGGCTTACCTGACCGCAACCCGACAGGACAACGTATTGGAGGCAAAGTGACCTTGACACTACCCAGAAAGAGCTGGCGTGCTGGAACCAGGCTTGGCAGGAGGGAGTACCCGAGCCAAAGACACTTCTGAGCAGCAACTGGCAGTGTTGGAGCCCAGGGATAACAGGAGAAACAGAGTGTAGGCTGAGGCCTAATTGGAGCAAGTAGTCTGAAGTAGTAGTGTGAATGTGGATGGAGCAGGAGAAATTGCTGGATACACAGCAGGGGGTCAGCTGACGTTACAGAACCCCAATAACACTGGAGCATGTGTTTACTGTGCAGATGGCACTTCTGAGCAGCAACTGGCGGTGTTGGAGCCCAGGGTCAATGCTAGAAACAGTGTAGACAGAGGTAAAATTGGAGCAAGTTTAATATCTGTTATAGTGTGAGTGTGGACGGAGCAGGAGAAATTGCCAGATACACAGCAGAGGATCAGCTGACATTACTGAACCCCAATAACACGGCAGCAAGTTTTGACTGTGCAGACGGCACTTCTGAGCAGCAACTGGCAGTGTTGGAGAGCAGGGTCAATGCTAGAAACAGAGTGTAGCCAGAGGCCTAATTGGAGCAAGTTAAATATCTGTTGTAGTGTGAGTGTGGATGGAGCAGGAGAAATTGCCAGATACACAGCAGGGGATCAGCTGACATTACTGACCCCCATTAACACGGCAGCAAGTGTTGACTGTGCACACAGCACTTCAGAGCTGCAAGCACTAAGGGAGGAGGTTGTGGAAGAGGTGGAGGATGAGGAGTCAAAAATGCCTTACTCCCTGCCTTCTTCATCTAGGTAGACTGATAAAGATAGGCAGAAAAATACTAAGGGCTTAGTGTGCTGCTAACAGGTATAAGAAACACTAATTTTCTAAAGTGTGGACTAGACTTTAATGTGAGCTAATGTGGCCTTCACAGCTGTAAAGTGGAGTGTTTGGTGAACTTTATTAACTTTTTGCTTTTTTCACAAAAAGACACTGGATGTGCCCAAAGATGTAAAACCGATAGTATCACAAACTTTTTGTAGCTATTACAATGCAGGAAGGTAACCTACAATGCAATAGATGAGGCTTCAAAAAATAGGCTAATACTAATCTGGCTGGGGCTGCAGGGCACAAGGCTGCAGAAAGGCTCCTCTGTCTACTCCTATATAGTGCACACAATCTAGCTGGATACGGATGGAAACACACTAATAGGAGAAATCAGGAAAAATGTGCAGCAGCACTAATGCAAAAAAAACAATAAAACAGTATGAGGCAGTGACGCACGCTGAGCGGACTACAACCAGATGTGGCTGCAGAACAGACTACAGCGTGAGCTGCACTCAAACATAGAGACCTTGCAGACAGACGTGAAAAGCGCTGCAAGGCAAAAAAAAGCTTCTCACACAGCAGTTGCTACAGGAGCCTGGGTAAAGCACAATGAAGCAAATCGCAATCTCAAACTGTCCCTCAGTCAGAACAGCAGCATCCTGTCCCTAACTGAATTCACAGCAGAGTGAACCCAAAATGGCGGTGGTTGCTTTTATAGTGCATCATGACATCATTTCAGCAGCCAATCACAGCAATGCCATTAGTTACATGCCTAACATGCATAACAGGATGTGCCCACACTTCTTAGGATTCCTCATTGGCTGAATTAAATCAAACTGGCTCATAGCATTATGGGAACTTCCGATTCCGGTATTCGATATTGCAAAAGTATCGGAACTCATTATCGGAACTCCGATACTGCGAATATCGGCCGATACCAGATATTTGCAGTATCGGAATGCTCAACACTAGGATTGAGCGAAACGGATCAGAAAAATTCAAAAATCGCCAACTTTTGGCAAAGTCGGGTTTCATTAAACCTGACCCGATCCTAGTGTGGTATCGGCCATGAGGTCGACGATCTGTGCGCAAAAGTCAGGTTTCGTATGACGCTTTCAGTGCCATTTTTCAGCCAATGAAGGAGGACGCAGAGTGTGGGCAGCGTGATGACATAGGTCTCGGTCCCCACCATCTTAGAGAAGGGCATGACAGTGATTGCTTTCTGCGGCATCACAGAGGTAATAAAGCGGCGTGCACGCCGGCCGCCATCTTACTTCTCCCAATCTTAGCATAGGGAGAGGTTGCTGCAGCTTCATCAGAAGAAGGGATATAGTTAGGGAGGGAAGATTAACCCCCAAACTGCTTGTGCTGTAGCAGTTTCCATTGTCCAACACCACCATTTTTTTGCAGGGACAGTGGAGGCTATGTTTTTGTGCATCAGCTCTGTAGCTTATTAGGCTGCCTTATAAGGCTCCCTGATAGCTGCATTGCTGTTTGCATGCTGCTGTGCAAACCAACTGCTTTTTTAAAAGCAAAAATCCTGTTGCTCCTTTCTGCACAGTTATCTTGTTTATTTGTCCACACTTTTGTGTGCAGCAGTCCTTTTTATTGCTGCCATACTTTTCCTGAGATCATTGTAGGGAGAATGAAATTGTACTACAGTCCTTATATTTTTCACATATCTTCCAGCCACTTTCTGCCACTTACATTGTGTTGTTTTATGCACTGGGCCTGAGTTTTGGTTCAGTCTCCCCCCAAAAAAGTGAGATTCAGATTCTCACAAAGTGGATATACTTCAGTCCTGTTAGTTTGTGGTATGTCAGCCAGCCACTTTCTATCACTTAGATTGCGCTGTTATATACACTGGGCCTGAGTTTTGGTTCAGTCTCCCCCCAAAAAAATTGTGATTCAAATTCTCACAAACTGGATATACTGCAGTCCTGTTAGTTTGTCGTATGTCAGCCAGCCACTTTCTGCCACTTACATTGTGTTGTTTTATGCACTGGGCCTGAGTTTTGGTTCAGTCTCCCCCCCAAAAAAGTGAGATTCAGATTCTCACAAAGTGGATATACTGCAGTCCTGTTAGTTTGCGGTATATAAGCCAGCCACTTTCTATCACTTAGATTGCGCTGTTATATACACTGGGCCTGAGTTTTGGTTCAGTCTCCCCCAAAAAATTGTGATTCAAATTCTCACAAACTGGATATACTGCAGTCCTGTTAGTTTGTCGTATGTCAGCCAGGCACTTTCTGCCACTTACATTGTGTTGTTTTATACACTGGGCCTGAGTTTTAGTTCAATCTCTCCCCCCATAAAAGGGAGATTTAAAGTTTATATACCCCTTTACCTTGTTTTACAGTACCTTATAACGGTTGTTATTTTGGTTAGATTTTCCCAAAAATGAGGAAGTCTGGTGGAAGAGCCCATGGGCGGTGGTTGCCAGCTGGTACTGATGGTGGTGGTGGTGCATCTGGTGGTAGTGGCAAAAGCACAATAGCACCTAAGGCTGGAGGTTTTGAGCCAGCGTCATTGTCTGGCTACACAAGGCGTCGAAGGCTCCCTTATCTGGGAGTAGGAAAACAGCTTTTAAAGCCGAATTATCTAACCTTCATTAAAATGAACCAATCATGGATTTCAAATTATTTTGCCCCACCTTCCCCTGCTGACAGGCAGCTTGCCTGAAAAATGTCTTGCTTTTGGCCTCCTCATACTGACTTCTTCAGTTCCTCCATTTGTAGCTGCTGAATGTCTACCATAGGCCATTTTTATACCTCCCTAAATGTGCTGACTCCCCCCACAGGGCCGTGGTCACCACCTGGTCCAAGCACCCATGCGAGTGCTGTTTGCCTGGACAGGTGGGTGGGCCCACTCTTGGGCTACGGCACTGGCACAGGGTCCCTCATAGTACAATGAAGTGTCTCTGACGGTGGTGGTGCACAATCAACGTCAGACACACCGTCGTAATATGAGGGGCCCTGTGCCAGTACCGCCGCCCACCAGAGAGTGTTCCCCACCCAGCTCAAACAGTGCTCTACCACTTGCAGTACTTACCTCTCCCTGGTCCACCACTGTGTAGTCTGTGCTGGTAAATCCTTCAATGGAACTGCCAATACAAATTTGTTGAAATGATAGATGATAGTTAAAATATACAGGGGGCCCTGGTCTCCATTTAGACCAGTTAATACTTTTCGCCTACTACCACTGTCTTCTACTCAGCAGAGGAGCCCACCCCTGTACCTAGCTATGCCACCTGTTTATTTATGAACAATTTTTTGGCAGACATTTAGCCCACTTTATTATTTGGGCCTACTAACTTAGTCTGCTACTCATTACAGTTTTCCGACACTGAGCAAAGCAATGTCACCTGTTTATATATGAACAATTTTTTGGCAGACATTTAGCCCACTTTATTATTTGGGCCTACTAACTGTGTCTGACACTCATTACAGTTTTCCTCCACTGACCAAAGCAATGCCGCCTTTTTAGTCATGTTACCAATTTTGAACTGCATTTAGCCTACTTTATTATTTGGGCCTATATTTGTGTTTCCTCCTCATCCTGCCCATTGCCCAGCCACTGCTAGATGAGTCTGCTGGTACATTGACCAAGACCACTACATTCCCCTTGCACTCTGCACAGCTAGATTCTGACCCTGCTGAAAGTCAGGTTCCCCTTCCTGCATACTATACCACCTTACACGGGAACAAAGAGGAAGGTGCAGGTGAAAGTGCAGGTTCCTTCATCAGGTGGGGGGGCATACTTGTTGGCGACGTCACTGGCACAGTGCCCCTCATAGTTTGCAAAAGTGTCTCTGCCAGTGGGAGGTGCCACCTGCCGTCAAACACACCGCCATACTATGAGGGGCCTTGTGCCAGTGCCAACAAGTGGGCCCCCCTGCTTGCTCAGGATCACAGCACTTGCAAAGTTGAAATACTTACCTCTCCCTGCTCCACCGCCGTAAGGTATTTCGCATTTCCTGGGCCCATGAAAATCTTGAGCCAGCCCTACCCCCCCTCAACTTTAGCCAAATGACCCCCAGTTTTCAATTTAAGATTGACAAGCTTATGTAATAAGAATTGATGTTTTTGGCATTAAAATGGGCACTGTAGGTTTTTTCCTGTCCTCCACTCACTGCCGACTTTGATTCCCCATTGACTTGCATTGGGTTTCATGTCTCACTTGGCCCCCGACTTTTCGCAATAATCGGCCGATTTCACCCGACCCGACTTTTGACAAAGTCGGGTTTCACGAAACCCGACTCGATCCGAAAAAGTAAAAGTCGCTCAACTCTACTCAACACTACTCACCACACATCTTGCCTGAGGGGTCAAATTTTCAAAAAAAAGGTAAGTTGTGGGGGGTTTCCACTGTTCCACACTCCCTGGGGACATGTAAGGTCAGCTTAGCACAGTTCTACTCACACAATTCATGTTCATAGGGATCCAAGGAGGCATGGGGAGTGAGAGGATATGGCCTATGCAGTCACTGACGTGGCACCACTCTCGCTCAAAACCCTGACAAGTTGAGAGAACCCTTTCACTAGCACCAGTGAAAGAGAGCACTGACAGTCTGGTAAGACTGCTACCAGTTCCAAAATAGATATAAGCTTGGTCTGTTTACAGGATTATATCAGGCCAGAAACCAGTCCCGGTAGCATGGGAAGTTAAACCAAGAAATAGATGTGTGTATATGTGGATAAAAGAGTAGTCCAAGGTTAAATTATATATTTAATCACCATAAGGGCACACTAGACAATACACTATATACACCATGATCATACATACACAATTGTCAGATATGCAAAACCAGAATATATGTCAATTACCGGGTGATAATAGGTCATGGGTGCACTGGGCCAGAGGGGGATGGGCTGCCAGCTGTCTCCTTGGTCCCTTCACAACATGTTACACGACTTGACTCCCACTTCTAAAGTGGACCACATGCATTCCATAGAGAGAGACCCCTTCATGACCTTGGGATTTTTCGTTTTTCCATGTTCGTTTTTCACTCCCCTCCTTCCCAGAGCCATAACTTTTTTATTTTTCTGTCAATTTGGCCATTTAAGGGCTTATTTTTTGCGGGACGAGTTGTACATTTGAACGACATCATTGGTTTTATCATGTCTTGTACTAGAAAACGGGGAAAAAATTCCAAGTGCGGTGAAATTGCAAAAAAAGGGCAATCCCACACTTGTTTTTTGTTTGGCTTTTTTGCTAGGTTCACTAAATGCTAAAACTGACCTGCCACTATGATTCTCCAGGTCAGTATGAGTTCATAGACATCTAACATGACTAAGTTATTTTTTAACTAAGTGGTGAAAAAAAATTCCAAACTTTGCTAAAAAAAAAAAATGGCGCCATATTCCGATACTCGTAGCGTCTCCATTTTTCATGATCTGGGGTCAGTTGAGGGCTTATTTTTTGCGTGCCAAGATGACATTTTTAATGATAGCATTTTGGTGCAGATACGTTCTTTTGATCGCCCATTATTGCATTTTAATGCAATGTCGTGGCGACCAAAAAAACGTAATTCTGGCGTTTCGAATTTTTTTCTCACTACGCTGTTTAGCGATCAGGTTAATGCTTTTATTAATTGATAGATCGGGCGATTCTGAGCGCGGCTATACCAAATATGTGTAGATTTGATATTTTTTTTATTGATTTATTTTGATTGGGGCGAAAGGGGGGTGATTTAAACTTTTATATTTTTTTATTTTTTTCACATTTTTTTTACTTTTTTTTTTTACTTTTGACATGCTTCAATAGCCTCATGGGAGGCTAGAAGCAGGCACAACACGATCGCCTCTGCTACATAGCAGCGATCTGCTGTTCGCTGCTATGTAGCAGAATTGCAGGTGTGCTGTGTGCGCTGACCACAGGGTGGCGCTCACAGCCACCGGTGATCAGTAACCATAGAGGTCTCAAGGACCTCTATGGTTACAATAGAGAAGCATCGCCGACCTCCGATCATGTGATGGGGGTCGGCGATGACGTCATTTCCGGCCGCCGGGCCCGGTCTGCGTTTGACAGCGGCATTTAAATAGTTAATAGGCGCGGGCAGATCGCGATTCTGCTCGTGCCTATTACGGGCACATGTCAGCTGTTCAAAACAGCTGACATGTCCCGGCTTTGATGCGGGCTCACCGCCGGAGATCGCATCAAATCAGGGGATCTGACCTCGGACATACTATCCCGTCCGAGGTCAGAAAGGGGTTAAAGGGCTATTCCCATCTCTAAGATGCTATACCAATATGTAGTAGGTGCAAAAATAATAATATCAAAGACCTTCAATTAGAAATATAGTACAGATTTTCTGATTTTCTACATCTCTTCCCTCATGTGCAGGCACTGCAGGACCTTAGGTATTCATGGTTATGTTCATTAGCAAGTAGCTAACTGTCACTATATCAGTGGTCATAAACAAGGATACCCAAGGTCCTGCAATACCTGCACTGAAGGAAAGAGACATAATGAATAAAAAAAACTATACTACATGACTAATTGGAGGTTTTTGTTATTATTATTATTATTATTATTATTCTTTCTACATATTGGGATTGGATCTTGGAAGTGAGAAAACACCATTAAGTAATTCCTATCAGATCATATCGGTTCACTCTGAAATGGGTAACTTATTGCTCATATGTCTTGTCTTCAGATAATAAATAAATTGTTCATTTGCTAGCCATTATTTTATGTCTTTTGGGCATCCTTAACCCTGAATAGCCTGGCTACACATCCTACAGTGTTAGCGATGGATGGCATGTGCATGCCTATGTAGTCGATTTGCATTCCTCTGGTGCCGCTCTTCTGGTGGCTCATAACAACACATGCTGGTCCTGTAATTTAGCTGTAATTTCTTACCAATCCATTTCTGATTAAGTCATGTAACAAAAGCTGTCATTTTGCATAAGCTACCTCCATAAATATTTATGACCTCTGACATTATTAGAACCATTTTTGACGGATATTTAATTTTTTGACAGAATATTATTTTGACCTATTAACAACACCTGATTTTTGCACCAGAGTGTGATTTTTAGGCTTGTCTGAAAATATGATTTTTTTAATACATCCCTTTCTACAGCTCTCAATAAATTTTCAGTTATTATGAACATGAACCATTTCCCCCAGATATTCTGCTCCTGTAAGACTATTTAAGTCTCTGCATGTCTTTAGAAACAGTTAGATGTCACCATGGTCCTTGAAATGAACTTTTATTCTATCATTTATTTTAGTAAAATAAGCAAACTTTACTTGAAAAGTATGCTTATTTTACTAAAATAAATGATAGTCAGCAACATATATATATATGAATATAATGGCTAGATAGATGGTATATATGAGACAGATAGATGGATAGATAGATAGATAATATATATATATATATATAATATATAATTAGATAGATATAAAGAGATAGATGATAGATAGATGATAGATAGATAGATAGATAGATAGATAGATAGATAGATAGATAGATATGAGATAGATAGATAGATGGATAGATAGATAGATGATAGGTAGATAAATAGATAGAAGATAGATAGATGATAGATAGATATGAGATATATAGATATTAGATAGATAGATAGATAGATAGATAGGTAGGTAGATGATAGATATGTTTTTATCATATGCTAAAGACAAAAATAATTAGAGTCATTCGAGTGCTCGCCAATTTTTTCAGGTACCCATAGACTTAAGGTACCGTCACACTAGACGATATCGCTAGCGATCCGTGACGTTGCAGCGTCCTGGCTAGCGATATCATCCAGTGTGACAGGCAGCAGCGATCAGGATCCTGCTGTGCTGTCGCTGGTCGGGGAAGAAAGTCCAGAACTTTGTTTCGTCGCTGGACGTCCCGCTGACATCGCTGAATCGGCGTGTGTGACACCGATTCAGCGATGTCTTCACTGGTAACCAGGGTAAACATCGGGTTACTAAGCGCAGGGCCGCGCTTAGTAACCCGATGTTTACCCTGGTTACCATCGTTAAAGTACAAAAAACAAACGCTACATACTTACCTACCGCTGTCTGTCCTCGGCGCTCTGCTTCTCTGCTCTGGCTGTGAGCACAGCGGCCGGAAAGCAGAGCGGTAACGTCACCGCTCTGCTTTCCGGCTGCCCGGCGCTCACAGCCAGAGCAGAGAAGCAGAGCGCCGAGGACAGACAGCGGTAGGTAAGTATGTAGCGTTTGTTTTTTTACTTTTAGGATGGTAACCAGGGTAAACATCGGGTTACTAAGCGTGGCCCTGCGCTTAGTAACCCGATGTTTACCCTGGTTACCGGGGACCTCGGGATCGTTGGTCGCTGGAGAGCTGTCTGTGTGACAGCTCTCCAGCGACCAAACAGCGACGCTGCAGTGATCCGGATCATTGTCGGTATCGCTGCAGCGTCGCTTAGTGTGACGGTACCTTTAGACTTACACTACTTATTTTGATCTGACCCCACCAATGCAAATAGGACACCTCTCCAACTTTTTCTTCAGACCACTTTATCTGAGGAATAAATCGGACACGTGCACAGCTCTATAGAATATCAGATGTACATTTGCCATCTGTGAAAATGACGGAGAGCAATCGTATGAGAAAATCGGTTGTATGCACAAGGCCTTACTGATTGCACTTATCTTTCTGTGCCCACAAATGACTGCACCACCGCTGAATGAATATTCATCCCTATTCTTGAAAACAGCACACTCTAATTCCCAATATTTACCTGCAACCAATCTCACCTTGTGGGCACCATTGTGTGACTGACCTAGGAAGAGCAGCAGCGTCTATATTACCTAAGAGCCACTGAGATGGGAGGTGAACCCCCATTATTTATACTACTACTACTACTACTAACACTACCTCTAACATTGCTACTACCACTACCACTAACATTGCTACTACTACCACTACCCCTAACATTGCTACTACCACTACCCCTAACGTTACTTCTACTACCACTACCCCTAACATTGCTAATACTAGCACCACCACTAATGTTGCTAATACTACCACCACCACTAACGTTGTTACTATTACCACCACCACTAACGTTGTTACTATTACCACCACCACTAACGTTGTTACTATTACCACCACCACTAACGTTGTTACTACTACCACTACCCCTAACATTTCTTCTACTACCACTACCCCTAACAATGCTACTACTACCACTACCTCTAACGTTGTTACTATTACCACCACCACTAACGTTGCTACTACTACCACTACCCCTAACATTTCTTCTACTACCACTACCCCTAACAATGCTACTACTACCACTACCTCTAACGTTGCTACTACTACCACTACCCCTAATGTTGCTATAACTACCACTACCACTAACATTGCTACTACTACCACACCACTAACGTTGCTACTACTACCACTACCCCTAACGTTGCTACTACTACCACTACCCCTAGTGTTGCTACTACTACCACTAACGTTGCAACTACTACCACTCTCATTTTATTCCTACCACCACCGTTTTTTCATTAACACTATTGTTTTATTGAACGTCCTCACATCTTGAATTTGTAATATTTTGTTCAAATTATTATTAGAAAGTATCTTTGTTCCTCAAAGAAATTCAATTGTTTCTTTTTTTTTCTTTCTGTTCCCCTATTATTTTTAATTCAGATAGAATTCCTTTGCAGCCCCGCAAGCAATTTCTTTTTTTACTGGGTGTTACAGTTGATTACAATAATGCATGGAGAAAAACTAGATATGGGAAGGCCTGTAAAACATGCTTTACATTTTGTGACTCCATCTCTTGAGCTTAAGTGTTTCGCCCGAGGTTATGAGAAGAGCTGAAAGTGAAAGATCAGCTGCTCCAGTTGTTACACATCTCCTATGCGCTCCATGGCAGCTGTGCAGCTGCACAATTTACTATTTTATCTTATAATTGCAATTTCTTTGTTTAATTAATACTTGTTAACCTCTTATGGTTTTTTAAGTTAAAGATCAGATCCCTTACATTTCCGAGTATTTGTCTTTACCAATATTTAGACATTACCGAATCTTTCCAGTTTTTTGTAAAATGTGTCCTTTACTCAAAGCAAAAAGCCTTGATTTGTGATATGTGCATGAAGATGCTCATAATAAGCATCAGCAGACGGATGTTGTGTCCGAGTCCTGTGCTTCAAAAACTCTGGAGCCCTGATAATAGAATGTATGTAAAGAAGCATCCAGACAGAAGCTTTGTTTCATTGTAGCCATTTGGTGAATTCAAAAAAGTTCATTTTTTCTCATTAATGTACACTCTGCACCACATCTTGACTGAAAAAAAGCAGAAATGTAGTAATTTTTGCAAATGTATTAAAAAACAAAAACTGAAATATCACATGGTCATAAGTATTCAGGCCCTTTGCTCATTATGGAGTAGAAGCACCCTTTTGAGCTAGTAGTTCTTCACACCTGGATTTGGGTATCCTCTGCCATTCTTCCTTGCAGATCCTCTCCAGTTCAGTCAGGTTGGATGGTGAATGTTTGAGGACAGCCAATTTCAGGTCTCTCCAGAGATGCTCAGTTGGGTTTAGGTCAGGGCTCAGGCTGGGCCAGTCAAGAACAGAGTTTTTCTGAAGCCACTCCTTTGTTATTTTAGCTGTGTGCTTAGGGTCATTGTCTTGTTGGAAGGTGAACCTTCGGCAAAGTCTGAGGTCCAGAGCACTCTGGAAGAGGTTTTCATCCAGGATATCTCTGTACTTGGCCGCATTCATGTTTCCTTCAATGACAACCTGTCGTCCTGTCTCTGCAGCTGAAAAACACCCCCACAGCATGATGCTGCTACCACCATGTTTCACTGTTGAAATTGCTTTGGGCAGGTGATGATTAGTGCCTGGTTTTCTCCACACATACCGCTTAGAATTATCACCAAAAAGGTCTATCTTTGTCTCATCAGACCAGAGAATCTTATTTCTCATAGTCTGAGAGACTTCATGTGTTTTTTAGCAAATTCTATGTTATGGCTAGCAGAATGCACCAAATAATAAAGAGGTAGATATGAGGTGCGTTTGCAGCTCGGGGTCCACCGTGCTGAGATGGTACCTGCTGCTAAGTAATGGCGGATGGACACTTGCTCACACGTGTGTTAGACTTCACTCAGTGTGAATGGAAGCAAACTCTGTTGCTTCACAGAGTCGCCAAAATACTTTGCGCCTTGTTAGCAGTCACAGGGTGCAGCTGCAAGACACTAGTGGGATCCCTATGAATCACCCCCACTAAACTGGTGATTGGACTCACTCTGACTCTCGGTGGCTTTTGAGCCCGAGCCTGAGGACGCCCTGAGTCAGATGCAGAGTCCAAGTGGGGATTCCCACCCTACACTGACAGGCTGTCAGGAAAGCACACTGAATGCACACGGTGCCATACAGATGGGCACTGCAAAAAGGCACTGTAATGTGTGCTACGTGTGCAGGTAGCACTGTTGGGCGCTAGATAGCTTCGACCATTCGCGAGCAGTCAACAACACAAGGAATGGGAATGATTAAGGAACTTTCATCCATCTAAAGTCATTCATCTACACACACATGTTATCAAGTTTATACTAGCAAATGGCCGTGCGGCCATGCGAACCTTTTATAGCGGAAGCTCTCCGGAACCTTCCTAGTGATCCAATAGGAGCTGCTACAGGACCTGAGCATGTAACCCCAACCTCCAATGAGAGGTCGTCCCTTGGGCATGCTCAGTAGAGAAAAAGCAGGTTTTAGTACCAGGAGCGTCTGCTCGCCGCTGATCAGTGCTGGTTACAATGGCTGAACCTGGAAGTGCAGCAGTAACCAAGCGCACAGTATCTGCCTGAGCCAGACGCTGGGACCGACATCTTTGCTGAGCAGGCTCCACTGCGGCTGGAGAAGAATGGGAGACTGCAGTGGACATGGTTAGAGATTCCTCCTGTGCAGCTGCGCAAACTCGACACCTAACACTCTATGCAGGCTTTCATTTGTCTTGCACTGAGGAGAGGCTTCTGTTGGGCCACTCTGCCATAAAGGCCCCACTGTGGAGGGCTGCAGTGACTCCTATCTGCCTACTGCATCTCTGGAGCTCAGCCACAGTGATCTTGGGGTTCTTCTTTACCTCTCTCATCAAGGCTCTTCTCCCACGATTGCTCAGTTTGGCTGGACGGCCAGGTCTAGAAAGACTTCTGGTGGTCCCAAACGTCTTCCATTTAAGGATTGTGGAGGCCACTTTGCTCTTAGGAACCTTGAGTACTGCAGAAATTCTGTTGTAACCTTGGCCAGATCTGTGACTTGACACAATTCTGTCTCTGAGCTCCTTGGCCAGTTCCTTTGACCTCAAGATTCTCATTTGGTCTGACATGCACTGTGAGCTGTGGGCTCTTATATAGATAGGTTTGTGCCTTTCCAAATCAAGTCCTATCATAACACAGCTGGCCTCCAAAGAAGGAGTAGAACCATCTCAAGGAGGATCTCAAAGAAATGGACAACATGTGACTTAAATATGCGTGTCTGAGCAAAGGGTCTGAATACTTATTACCATGTGATATTTCAGTTTTTCTTTTTTCATTCCATTGGCAAAAAAATCTACATTTCTGTTTTTTTTTTTCAGTCAAGATGGGGTGCAGAGTGTACATTAATGTGAAAAAAACTTTTTTGAATTTACCAAGTTACTGCAATGAAACAAAGAGTGAAAAATTAAAAGCGTCTGAATACTTTCCTTACCGACTGTAAGTTAAAGGGAATCAGTCACAACCTGAAACACCATTTACTCTCAGATATAGGAGTAAATAACTGGTGAATAGCAGGTAAATACCAAATATCCAGGTTACTGAAGCAATGAGTACAGGGAGAAAATTAAGTTTATTTCTCCCTGCAGCCATTCTCTGGGGTAGGGAATATGCAGCGGCTATAGTCATAATTTACCACAAAGTGAGATCGGCGATAATTATTTTCCTGCACTTTGAATGACAGCCTGTTCTGCACATATATGCTGCACACATGCTACAGGACTAGTTGTCAGTCATAGGGTGAGGCAATGATTGAAGCCATGTTTATTATATAACAATAGATAACTGTCCCCCCACCACTCCAATGACTGGAAGTGAGTGTTTGCATGTAATGAAACTCAATTTTCTTCCTGTTGTCACTACTCCAGTAAGTCAATTATGCAAGATTTAAAAACTAATTACCTGCAGATTACCACTATATCTCCAGGTAAATGGATTTTCTGGGTGTGACAGGTTCCCTTTAACATAAAAGGTAAAATGGACACAACTGCAGGAACGTAATTTCCGACACAATACATGTTGTTGAAATCAGGGCTGGGACAAGGTACTTTGGCACCCTAGGCAGATGAATCTGAGGGCCCCTCCTGCACACATGAACTTTCAGCCACCTTGTGAAGGAATGGGTCAGAATCTAAAAAAATAAACATCTATTACAAGTACTCGTATTTGTCTTCTGTTGAAACAACTAAAGTTTCATCAAGTGACAAAGTCACTGGTAAAGTGCTGGAGTGGAGATATGTTTCACTGCGCTTAATGGCGTCAGTGATAAAAAAAACCCCAGAGATTTTCCTCCAGCACTCTAAATGTGGTGAGGGGTTAAACTAATTTGTAAATGGGTTGGCTTTTATGTGGGTATCCATAGAGTGTTTGGGAGGATGTCTACCTTATTTCCATCCCAGGGTGTTGTCTGGGGCTTAAGTAGCTGGCCTCCAAATGCAGCAGTGTTCAGTGTCTTTTAGAGGAACTCTCCAGAGAATTTGTTGTGCTGGAACCAACCTGAACCGTGTGTTCTGCTAGCAGTGAGCTGGAGAAACCACACTCTCTGTGCTTTGTGCTACCATTTTGTTTTATTTTCCTGGTTTGCCCAGAGGATGGTAATTGTTTTACTACACCTTTGTTATGCTGGCTATAATAAACCAAATGAAGTTCTTAAAGAGACAGTGTTCTCGTGTCCGTATACAGTTGAATGAGCTGATCTAAACACATGTATATATATATATATATATATATGTATATATATATATATATATATATATATATACACACTATATAATTGTCTAAGGGTCGTTTCCGTCTTTCTGTCTGCCTGTCCTTCTTTCTGTCACGGATATTCATTGGTCGCGGCCTCTGTCTGACATGGAAATCCAAGTCGCTGATTGGTCACGGCAAAACAGCCATGACCAATCAGCAACGGGCACAGTCCGGAAGAAAATGGCCGCTCCTTACTCCCCGCAGTCAGTGCCCGGCGCCCGCATACTCCCCTCCAGTCACGGTTCACATAGGGTTAATGCCGGCGGTAACGGACCGCATTATGCCGCGGGTAACGCACTCCATAACCGCTGCTATTAACCCTGTGTGTCCCCAACCTTTTACTATTGATGATGCCTATGCGGCATCAATAGTAAAAAGATCTAATCTAATGTTAAAAATAATAAAAAACAAAAAACACAGCTATACTCAGCCTCCGTTGTCCAACGATCAGCTCGTGCCGGCCGCCATCTTCCGTTCCCGGCGATGCATTGTGAAATTACCCAGAAGACTTAGTGGTCTCGCCGGAGCTTCGGTGGATCCCGCCGGGAGAGTATATAACTATTTTAATATTTTTTTTAAACAGGGATATGGTGCCCACACTGCTGTATACTATGTGGGCTGGGTTAGATACCACGTGGCTGCTATATCCTACATGGGTACTGTTATATACTGCATGGGCAGTGTTATATACTATGTGGCTGCTATATACTGCGTGGGCAGTGTTATATACTACGTGGCTGCTATATACTGCGTGGGCTGTGCTATATATTACGTGGCCAGTGTTATATACTGCGTGGCCTGTGTTAATTATTATGTGGTCAGTGTTATCTACTGCGTGGCCTGTGTTATTTACTACGTCGCCTGTGTTATATACTGCGTGGCTGCTATATACTGCGTGGGCTGTGTTATAAAGTACGTGGCTGTGTTATATACTGCGTGGCCACTGTTATATATTGCGTGGCCTGTATTAATGCATTGGGTATTCTGCAATATGTATGTATATAGCAGCCACATAGTATATAGCACAGGCCGCGTAGTATTTGTCTGCTATATACTACATGGCTCCTACATACTACGTGGCCTGTAATATATACTATGTGGCTGCCATATACATAAATACATATTCTAGAATACCCGATGCAATAGAATCGGGCTACCATCTAGTATATATATATATATATATATATATATATATATATATATATATATATACATATCAACAGCAATAAAATTATGAATTTAAATGGATGCTACAAAAACATACATCTTAAACATCTTTCGTTTTAGATAGACCACATGTCTAATATTATAACAGAGAACAATTTACTGACTGCAATGAATAAAAGGAGCTATATATAGGTTCGATCCTTCATACAATACAAACAGAAAATGGTGCTCACCTAGTCTTTTCTTATCTAACAGCTTCAAACAGTCAATCACAACCATTGGGTATTGGGGGAAGCATTTTTACTATTGGAGTATATATATTTTTAATAGGCAATACGCTTTGAAATGTATATATATATATATGTCAGAAAACAAAAGAAGAAAGGAGCAGCACAACCCCCCACGTAGAGAAAATCCAAATTAACACATTCAGGTCCGCTATAGCAGTCCGAGAGAGAGAAGGAGGTGCTATTTGCATGAAGAAAAGTCCATATGAATCCAGACAGCAAAGAAGAATCGCAAATGCACTCACCAACTGCAGTTGAAGGTGTTTATTCGAACACAAAACAGGACATCTTCACGGCACGGGGGAGAGGGAAATGACCAAAGGGAGTGCGGCAAACGAGACCACTCGTTTGCCGCACTCCCTTTGGTCATTTCCCTCTCCCCCGTGCCGTGAAGATGTCCTGTTTTGTGTTCGAATAAACACCTTCAACTGCAGTTGGTGAGTGCATTTGCGATTCTTCTTTGCTGTCTGGATATATATATATACAGTGGGGCAAAAAAGTATTTAGTCAGTCAGCAATAGTGCAAGTTCCACCACTTAAAAAGATGAGAGGCGTCTGTAATTTACATCATAGGTAGACCTCAACTATGGGAGACAAACTGAGAAAAAAAAATCCAGAAAATCACATCGTCTGTTTTTTTAACATTTTATTTGCATATTATGGTGGAAAATAAGTATTTGGTCAGAAACAAACAATCAAGATTTCTGGCTCTCACAGACCTGTAACTTCTTCTTCAAGAGTCTCCTCTTTCCTCCACTCATTACTTGTAGTAATGGCACCTGTTTAAACTTGTTATCAGTATAAAAAGACACCTGTGCAGACCCTCAAACAGTCTGACTCCAAACTCCATTATGGTGAAGACCAAAGAGCTGTCAAAGGACACCAGAAACAAAATTGTAGCCCTGCACCAGGCTGGGAAGACGGAATCTGCAATAGCCAACCAGCTTGGAGTGAAGAAATCAACAGTGGGAGCAATAATTAGAAAATGGAAGACATACAAGACCACTGATAATCTCCCTCGATCTGGGGCTCCACGCAAAATCCCACCCTGTGGGGTCAGAATGATCACAAGAACGGTGAGCAAAAATCCCAGAACCACGCGGGGGGACCTAGTGAATGAACTGCAGAGAGCTGGGACCAATGTAACAAGGCCTACCATAAGTAACACACTACGCCACCATGGACTCAGATCCTGCAGTGCCAGACGTGTCCCACTGCTTAAGCCAGTAGATGTCCGGGCCCGTCTGAAGTTTACTAGAGAGCATTTGGATGATCCAGAGGAGTTTTGGGAGAATGTCCTATGGTCTGATGAAACCAAACTGGAACTGTTTGGTAGAAACACGACTTGTCGTGTTTGGAGGAAAAAGAATACTGAGTTGCATCCATCAAACACCATACCTACTGTAAAGCATGGTGGTGGAAACATCATGCTTTGGGGCTGTTTCTCTGCAAAGGGGCCAGGACGACTGTTCCGGGTACATGAAAGAATGAATGGGGCCATGTATCGTGAGATTTTGAGTGCAAACCTCCTTCCATCAGCAAGGGCATTGAAGATGAAATGTGGCTGTGTCTTTTAACATGACAATGATCCAAAGCACACCGCCAGGGCAACGAAGGAGTGGCTTCGTAAGAAGCATTTCAAGGTCCTGGAGTGGCCTAGCCAGTCTCCAGATCTCAACCCTATAGAAAACCTTTGGAGGGAGTTGAAAGTCCGTGTTGCCAAGCGAAAAGCCAAAAACATCACTGCTCTAGAGGAGATCTGCATGGAGGAATGGGCCAACATACCAACAACAGTGTGTGGCAACCTTGTGAAGACTTACAGAAAACGTTTGACCTCTGTCATTGCCAACAAAGGATATATTACAAAGTATTGAGATTAAATTTTGTTTCTGACCAAATACTTATTTTCCACCATAATATGCAAATAAAATGTTAAAAAAACAAACAATGTGATTTTCTGGATTTTTTTTCCTCAGTTTGTCTCCCATAGTTGAGGTCTACCTATGATGTAAATTACAGACGCCTCTCATCTTTTTAAGTGGTGGAACTTGCACTATTGCAGACTGACTAAATACTTTTTTGCCCCACTGTATATATATGTATATATATATATATATATATATATATATATCATTTTGTAACATGCCATAACTGCCCTTACTTGTATTCAGTTTTATATGTCGAGGAAAACCTCTAGATACTGAGTCTATAAACTCCCTTAATATAAGCAGATTCCAAACTCAAGAATCAGTGGACTATAAATATTTTTTCCTTCACTTCACTCACAGGAGACCTCCCACCTCATGAGAATTTCTGGTGGTCAAGTCAGAGTCATTTTGAAGGAAATGAGGAGTGACAATCAGAATCCATGAGCTCTCAGGCATGAATGTGACCATATCCTCCCATCAGACCCACATATAATTGTTCATTAATTTTAAGAGAGCTGTGATAAATGAGATGCCTATCTATACTCAGTAGGTTCATTCCTGTAGCTATAGCCCTGTTGCTTGAAGACTTTTCAAGGAAAGAAACCTAATTGGTTTATAGAATCTGTCAATTTAATCTATTCATTAGGTAAAAGGTCCTCATTCATATAATTGTACGGGCACATAGCTCACAGAATGTTCTGTACATAGAAGCTGAATATGGACATTCAGTATTTATCTGGATTAACAATCATATTACGCTTTTGTATGGTATCCTTACTGATATTGTTTTTCTGCCCACAAGTCCCCTTGGCTTTGTCGCCTACCACTGTGACCTATTTTTTGAGAGCACAATGCTGATCAAACAACGCAATTTGCTTTTTTGCACACGCATAAATGTTTAGTTTAACAAAGGTTTTTGACTGTTTCTGAAATTTTCCTTGACATTATAAGATAATGTACGTCTGGTGTGTCTCATATTGCAATGATATTGGTTGGTCTATCCAAAAAATGATGTGTCAGATCAACCTTTGCTACATTTCCTAGATTATAATGGTTCTGTGCAAAGATGCTGTAAAGTAAGAATGCTTTAAAAAATAGAAGTATATTATTTTATCAGTTAACAAAATGTACTGTAGATTGAATGAATTCATGAGACATCTGAATCTAATCAATACTTGTGTGACCACCTTTTGACCTTTTGCTTTCAAAGCAGCATCATTTCTGCACAGATTTGTTCACACAGTTTTTGAAGGAATACTGTTTCAAACATCCTGGAAAAATTATTACTAGTGTTGAGCGATACCTTCCGATATCGGAAAGTATCGGTATCGGATAGGATCGGCCGATATTCAAAAAATATCGGATATCGCCGATACCGATACCCGATCCCAATGCAAGTCAATGCGACCAAAATATCGGAATTAAAATAAACCCTTTCTTGCCTTGTAGGTTCATTCTACATGAAGGAAAACAACTAAGAATAATGCCGGATGTATTTGGGGAGGTGGCGGAGACATTAAAGTCATAGAGGTTTATCCCAATCAAATAGAATAGCATGTTTTTTGTTTTTTTTTAAGACGTTCGGAGTGACAAAGATATTGACTATGTAAATTTTTATTTTTATTTTGTCAGATATTGATGTTAAACTATTCCACGCCCTTCCCCTTCTTTTTTTTCTTTTTTTTTTTTCTTTTCCCACACTTTCATCTTCATCATCATCAGCATCTTTGACATCAACTTCTTCTTCACCTTATTCATCTTCTTCTTCATCCTTTACCTTTTTTTTTTTTTTTGATTACATTCTTCATTTTCATTTTATTCAACTATTATTATTCTTCCTATTCTACATATTCTTTTTATTCCACTGTTATTATTCTTCCTATTCTACTTCTTCATCATATTCTCATTTGTGACAGGCATTCCCGTAGTTGTTATCTATAAAAGTTGGAAGATTACACCTTCCGTTCTGCCAGTCACAAAAGTTACATTTGTCCGCGTTCAGTTTGGCCTGCAGCATCAGGCTTTATCCAGGGGCACCACGAGGAGGAACGGACTCACCCCCATACACTGCTTAGTCTTCTTCTGCATATAATTTAGATAATATCTTTTGCTCTGATATTAAGTCTTATGCTTAATGTTCTTCTGCTCTTTGTTCTGCAGCCTCTTGTTCTTCTGCTTCTCGGTCTTCCATGTCGTCGTCTCCAGGGTCGTCGTCTCCAGTGTCGTCATCTCCGCCGTCGTCGTCTCCGCCGTCGTCGTCTCCGCCGTCGTCGTCGTCGTCATCGGGGTGGTCTTCCGGGTCGTCGTCGTCGTCATCGGGGTGGTCTTCCGGGTCGTCGACTTTAGGGTCTTCAACTTGGAAATGTAGCAGAAGGTACAAGAAGGCTGAGAAAATGCCAAGAACCAGCTGATGGAACTGGAACTCGGATGGCTACCCGAAGGTTCAAGAGCCTATGGAACTACCGAGGACCAGCTGACGTTACTGGAACCCGGTTACTAAGCAGGAGGTACCCGTGCTAAAAAGCACTACCAAGGACCGCCTGACGTTGGCGGAACTCGGATACCCAGAAGGAGGCACCTAAGCCAAAGGCTCTGCCCGGAACCAGCTGACGGTACTGGAACCAGGATGGGGAGCAGAATGTACAAGAGCAAAAGACACTGCCGAGAACCAGCTGACGGTACTGGAACCCGGATGGGTAGCCGAAGGTCCAAGAGCCAATGGAACTACCGAGGACCAGCTGACGTTACTGGAACCCGGTTACTAAGCAGGAGGTACCCGTGCCTGAAAGCACTACCAAGGACCACCTGACGTTGGTGGAACTTGGATACCCAGAAGGAGGCACCTAAGCCAAAGGCTCTGCCCGGAACCAGCTGACGGTACTGGAACCAGGATGGGGAGCAGAAGGTACAAGCGCAAAAGACACTGCCGAGAACCAGCTGATGGTGCTGGAACCAGGTGGTGGACCTGAAGGCCCACAGGAGAGGAGAGAACAGCTAGGCCGCGAGGCAGCCGCAGTTACCGAACCCCAACAGTCCTACAGGGGGAGCTGGGCCTACTGGCACTACAGAACCAGCCTTGACTACCAGTTCACGCAGCCCACATAGGAAGCTCCTAAACTGGAGGCACCCTGGAGTTGGCTAACCCGACCGCACCACGACGGGGCAAGCATAGGCGTCTCAGTGAACTTGACACAACCCGGAAACAGCTGACGGTGCTGAAACCAGGCTTGGCACGAGGGAGTACCTGTGACAAGAACACTGCCGAGAACCAGCTGGCGGTGCTGGAACCCAGATGCGTTGCCCCAGTGTGCAAGAGCCAATGGCACGACCGAGGACCAGCTGACGGTGCTGGAACCCGGTTACTAAGCTGTAGGTGCCCGCGCTTAAAAGCACTACCAAGGACCGCCTGGCGTTGGCGGAACTCGGATACCCAGGAGGAGGCACCTAAGCCAAAGGCTCGGCCTGGAACCAGCTGACGGTGCTGGAACCAGGAGGTGGACCCGAAGGCCCACAGGAGAGGAGAGAACAGCTAGGCCGCGAGGCAGCCGCAGTTACCCAACCCCAACAGTCCTACAGGGGGAGCTGGGCCTACTGGCACTACAGAACCAGCCTTGACTACCAGTTCACGCAGCCCACATAGGAAGCTCCTAAACTGGAGGCACCCTGGAGTTGGCTAACCCGACCGCACCACGACGGGGCAAGCATAGGCGTCTCAGTGAGCTTGACACAACCCGGAAACAGCTGACGGTGCTGAAACCAGGCTTGGCACGAGGGAGTACCTGTGACAAGAACACTGCCGAGAACCAGCTGGCGTTGCTGGAACCCAGATGCGTTGCCCCAGTGTGCAAGAGCCAATGGCACGACCGAGGACCAGCTGACAGTGCTGGAACCCGGTTACTACGCTGTAGGTGCCCGCGCTTAAAAGCACTACCATGGACCGCCTGACGTTGGCGGAACTCGGATACCCAGGAGGAGGCACCTAAGCCAAAGGCTCGGCCTGGAACCAGCTGACGGTGCTGGAACCAGGAGGTGGACCCGAAGGCCCACAGGAGAGGAGAGAACAGCTAGGCCGCGAGGCAGCCGCAGTTACCGAACCCCAACAGTCCTACAGGGGGAGCTGGGCCTACTGGCACTACAGAACCAGCCTTGACTACCAGTTCACGCAGCCCACATAGGAAGCTCCTAAACTGGAGGCACCCTGGAGTTGGCTAACCCGACCGCACCACGACGGGGCAAGCATAGGCGTCTCAGTGAACTTGACACAACTCGGAAACAGCTGACGGTGCTGAAACCAGGCTTGGCACGAGGGAGTACCTGTGTCAAAAACACTGCCGAGAACCAGCTGGTGTTGCTGGAACCCAGATGCATTGCTCCAGTGTGCAAGAGCCAATGGCACGACCGAGGACCAGCTGACGGTGCTGGAACCCGGTTACTAAGCTGTAGGTGCCCGCGCTTAAAAGCACTACCAAGGACCACCTGACGTTGGCGGAACTCGGATACCCAGGAGGAGGCACCTAAGCCAAAGGCTCGGCCTGGAACCAGCTGACGGTGCTGGAACCAGGAGGTGGACCCGAAGGCCCACAGGAGAGGAGAGAACAGCTAGGCCGCGAAGCAGCCGCAGTTACCGAACCCCAACAGTCCTACAGGGGGAGCTGGGCCTACTGGCACTACAGAACCAGCCTTGACTACCAGTTCACGCAGCCCACATAGGAAGCTCCTAAACTGGAGGCACCCTGGAGTTGGCTAACCCGACCGCACCACGACGGGGCAAGCATAGGCGTCTCAGTGAGCTTGACACAACCCGGAAACAGCTGACGGTGCTGAATCCAGGCTTGGCACGAGGGAGTACCTGTGTCAAAAACACTGCCGAGAACCAGCTGGCGTTGCTGGAACCCAGATGCGTTGCCCCAGTGTGCAAGAGCCAATGGCACGATCGAGGACCAGCTGACGGTGCTTGAACCCGGTTACTAAGCTGTAGGTGCCCGCGCTTAAAAGCACTACCAAGGACCGCCTGACGTTGGCGGAACTCGGATACCCAGAAGGAGGCACCTAAGCCAAAGGCTCTGCCCGGAACCAGCTGACGGTACTGGAACCAGGATGGGGAGCAGAAGGTACAAGAGCAAAAGACACTGCCGAGAACCAGCTGACGGTACTGGAACCCGGATGGGTAGCCGAAGGTCCAAGAGCCAATGGAACTACCGAGGACGAGCTGACGTTACTGGAACCCGGTTACTAAGCAGGAGGTACCCGTGCCTGAAAGCACTACCAAGGACCACCTGACGTTGGTGGAACTTGGATACCCAGAAGGAGGCACCTAAGTCAAAGGCTCTGCCCGGAACCAGCTGACGGTACTGGAACCAGGATGGGGAGCAGAAGGTACAAGAGCAAAAGACACTGCCGAGAACCAGCTGATGGTGCTGGAACCAGGTGGTGGACCTGAAGGCCCACAGGAGAGGAGAGAACAGCTAGGCCGCGAGGCAGCCGCAGTTACCGAACCCCAACAGTCCTACAGGGGGAGCTGGGCCTACTGGCACTACAGAACCAGCCTTGACTACCAGTTCACGCAGCCCACATAGGAAGCTCCTAAACTGGAGGCCCCCTGGAGTTGGCTAACCCGACCGCACCACGACGGGGCAAGCATAGGCGTCTCAGTGAGCTTGACACAACCCGGAAACAGCTGACGGTGCTGAAACCAGGCTTGGCACGAGGGAGTACCTGTGACAAGAACACTGCCGAGAACCAGCTGGCGTTGCTGGAACCCAGATGCGTTGCCCCAGTGTGCAAGAGTCAATGGCACGACCGAGGACCAGCTGACGGTGCTGGAACCCGGTTACTAAGCTGTAGGTGCCCGCGCTTAAAAGCACTACCAAGGACCGCCTGACGTTGGCGGAACTCGGATACCCAGGAGGAGGCACCTAAGCCAAAGGCTCGGCCTGGAACCAGCTGACGGTGCTGGAACCAGGAGGTGGACCCGAAGGCCCACAGGAGAGGAGAGAACAGCTAGGCCGCGAGGCAGCCGCAGTTACCGAACCCCAACAATCCTACAGGGGGAGCTGGGCCTACTGGCACTACAGAACCAGCCTTGACTACCAATTCATGCAGCCCACATAGGAAGCTCCTAAACTGGAGGCACCCTGGAGTTGGCTAACCCGACGGCAACACGACGGGGCAAGCATAGGCGTCTCAGCGAGTTTGACACAACCCGGAAACAGCTGACGGTGCTGAAACCAGGTTTGGCACGAGGGAGTACCTGTGACAAGAACACTGCCGAGAACCAGCTGGCGTTGCTGGAACCCAGATGCGTTGCCCCAGTGTGCAAGAGCCAATGGCACTACCGAGGACCAGCTGACGGTGCTGGAACCCGGTTACTACGCTGTAGGTGCCCGCGCTTAAAAGCACTACCAAGGACCGCCTGACGTTGGCGGAACTCAGATACCCAGGAGGAGGCACCTAAGCCAAAGGCTCGGCCTGGAACCAGCTGACGGTGCTGGAACCAGGAGGTGGACCCGAAGGCCCACAGGAGAGAAGAGAACAGCTAGGCCGCGAGGCAGCCGCAATTACCGAACCCCAACAGTCCTACAGGGGGAGCTGGGCCTACTGGCACTACAGAACCAGCCTTGACTACCAGTTCACGCAGCCCACATAGGAAGCTCCTAAACTGGAGGCACCCTGGAGTTGGCTAACCCGACCGCACCACGACGGGGCAAGCATAGGCGTCTCAGTGAGCTTGACACAACCCGGAAACAGCTGACGGTGCTGAATCCAGGCTTGGCACGAGGGAGTACCTGTGTCAAAAACACTGCCGAGAACCAGCTGGTGTTGCTGGAACCCAGATGCGTTGCCCCAGTGTGCAAGAGCCAATGGCACGATCGAGGACCAGCTGACGGTGCTGGAACCCGGTTACTAAGCTGTAGGTGCCCGCGCTTAAAAGCACTACCAAGGACCGCCTGACGTTGGCGGAACTCGGATACCCAGGAGGAGGCACCTAAGCCAAAGGCTCGGCCTGGAACCAGCTGATGGTGCTGGAACCAGGAGGTGGACCCAAAGGCCCACAGGAGAGGAGAGAACAGCTAGGCCGCGAGGCAGCCGCAGTTACCGAACCCCAACAGTCCTACAGGGGGAGCTGGGCCTACTGGCACTACAGAACCAGCCTTGACTACCAGTTCACACAGCCCACATAGGAAGCTCCTAAACTGGAGGCACCCTGGAGTTGGCTAACCCGACCGCACCACGACGGGGCAAGCATAGGCGTCTCAGTGAACTTGACACAACCCGGAAACAGCTGACGGTGCTGAAACCAGGCTTGGCACGAGGGAGTACCTGTGTCAAAAACACTGCCGAGAACCAGCTGGCGTTGCTGGAACCCAGATGCGTTGCCCCAGTGTGCAAGAGCCAATGGCACGACCGAGGACCAGCTGAAGGTGCTGGAACCCGGTTACTAAGCTGTAGGTGCCCGCGCTTAAAAGCACTACCAAGGACCGCCTGGCGTTGGCGGAACTCGGATACCCAGGAGGAGGCACCTAAGCCAAAGGCTCGGCCTGGAACCAGCTGACGGTGCTGGAACCAGGAGGTGGACCCGAAGGCCCACAGGAGAGGAGAGAACAGCTAGGCCGCGAGGCATCCGCAGTTAACGAACCCCAACAGTCCTACAGGGGGAGCTGGGCCTACTGGCACTACAGAACCGGTCTTGACTACCAATTCATGCAGCCCACATAGGAAGCTCCTAAACTGGAGGCACCCTGGAGTTGGCTAACCCGACGGCAACACGACGGGGCAAGCATAGGCGTCTCAGCGAGTTTGACACAACCCGGAAACAGCTGACGGTGCTGAAACCAGGTTTGGCACGAGGGAGTACCTGTGACAAGAACACTGCCGAGAACCAGCTGGCGTTGCTGGAACCCAGATGCGTTGCCCCAGTGTGCAAGAGCCAATGGCATGACCGAGGACCAGCTGACGGTGCTGGAACCCGGTTACTACGCTGTAGGTGCCCGCGCTTAAAAGCACTACCAA
The DNA here is from genome assembly GCF_032444005.1 of Ranitomeya imitator. Classification (NCBI taxonomy): domain Eukaryota; kingdom Metazoa; phylum Chordata; class Amphibia; order Anura; family Dendrobatidae; genus Ranitomeya; species Ranitomeya imitator. The sequence continues at coordinate 472,004,729 of NC_091282.1, forward strand.
TGACCGCCTGACGTTGGCGGAACTCGGATACCCAGGAGGAGGCACCTAAGCCAAAGGCTCGGCCTGGAACCAGCTGACGGTGCTGGAACCAGGAGGTGGACCCGAAGGCCCACAGGAGAGGAGAGAACAGCTAGGCCGCGAGGCAGCCGCAGTTACCGAACCCCAACAGTCCTACGGGGGAGCTGGGCCTACTGGCACTACAGAACCAGCCTTGACTACCAGTTCACGCAGCCCACATAGGAAGCTCCTAAACTGGAGGCACCCTGGAGTTGGCTAACCCGACCGCACCACGACGGGGCAAGCATAGGCGTCTCAGTGAGCTTGACACAACCCGGAAACAGCTGACGGTGCTGAATCCAGGCTTGGCACGAGGGAGTACCTGTGTCAAAAACACTGCCGAGAACCAGCTGGCGTTGCTGGAACCCAGATGCGTTGCCCCAGTGTGCAAGAGCCAATGGCACGATCGAGGACCAGCTGACGGTGCTGGAACCCGGTTACTAAGCTGTAGGTGCCCGCGCTTAAAAGCACTACCAAGGACCGCCTGACGTTGGCGGAACTCGGATACCCAGGAGGAGGCACCTAAGCCAAAGGCTCGGCCTGGAACCAGCTGACGGTGCTGGAACCAGGAGGTGGACCCAAAGGCCCACAGGAGAGGAGAGAACAGCTAGGCCGCGAGGCAGCCGCAGTTACCGAACCCCAACAGTCCTACAGGGGGAGCTGGGCCTACTGGCACTACAGAACCAGCCTTGACTACCAGTTCACGCAGCCCACATAGGAAGCTCCTAAACTGGAGGCACCCTGGAGTTGGCTAACCCGACCACACCACGACGGGGCAAGCATAGGCGTCTCAGTGAACTTGACACAACCCGGAAACAGCTGACGGTGCTGAAACCAGGCTTGGCACGAGGGAGCACCTGTGTCAAAAACACTGCCGAGAACCAGCTGGCGTTGCTGGAACCCAGATGCATTGCCCCAGTGTGCAAGAGCCAATGGCACGACCGAGGACCAGCTGACGGTGCTGGAACCCGGTTACTAAGCTGTAGGTGCCCGCGCTTAAAAGCACTACCAAGGACCGCCTGACGTTGGCGGAACTCGGATACCCAGGAGGAGGCACCTAAGCCAAAGGCTCAGCCTGGAACCAGCTGACGGTGCTGGAACCAGGAGGTGGACCCGAAGGCCCACAGGAGAGGAGAGAACAGCTAGGCCGCGAGGCAGCCGCAGTTACCGAACCCCAACAGTCCTACAGGGGGAGCTGGGCCTACTGGCACTACAGAACCAGCCTTGACTACCAGTTCACGCAGCCCACATAGGAAGCTCCTAAACTGGAGGCACCCTGGAGTTGGCTAACCCGACCGCACCACGACGGGGCAAGCATAGGCGTCTCAGTGAACTTGACACAACCCGGAAACAGCTGACGGTGCTGAAACCAGGCTTGGCACGAGGGAGTACCTGTGTCAAAAACACTGCCGAGAACCAGCTGGCGGTGCTGGAACCCAGATGCGTTGCCCCAGTGTGCAAGAGCCAATGGCACGACCGAGGACCAGCTGATGGTGCTGGAACCCGGTTACTAAGCTGTAGGTGCCCGCGCTTAAAAGCACTACCAAGGACCGCCTGACGTTGGCGGAACTCGGATACCCAGGAGGAGGCACCTAAGCCAATGGCTCGGCCTGGAACCAGCTGACGGTGCTGGAACCAGGTGGTGGACCTGAAGTCCCACAGGAGAGGAGAGAACAGCTAGGCCGCGAGGCAGCCGAAGTTACCGAACCCCAACAGTCCTACAGGGGGAGCTGGGCCTACTGGCACTACAGAACCAGCCTTGACTACCAGTTCACGCAGCCCACATAGGAAGCTCCTAAACTGGAGGCACCCTGGAGTTGGCTAACCTGACCGCACCACGATGGGGCAAGCATAGGCGTCTCAGTGAACTTGACACAACTCGGAAACAGCTGACGGTGCTGAAACCAGGCTTGGCACAAGGGAGTACCTGTGACAAGAACACTGCCGAGAACCAGCTGGCGGTGCTGGAACCCAGATGCGTTGCCCCAGTGTGCAAGAGCCAATGGCACGACCGAGGACCAGCTGACGGTGCTGGAACCTGGTTACTAAGCTGTAGGTGCCCGCACTTAAAAGCACTACCAAGGACCACCTGGCGTTGGCGGAACTCGGATACCCAGGAGGAGGCACCTAAGCCAAAGGCTCGGCCTGGAACCAGCTGACGGTGCTGGAACCAGGAGGTGGACCCGAAGGCCCACAGGAGAGGAGAGAACAGCTAGGCCGCGAGGCAGCCGCAGTTACCGAACCCCAACAGTCCTACAGGGGGAGCTGGGCCTACTGGCACTACAGAACCAGCCTTGACTACCAGTTCACGCAGCCCACATAGGAAGCTCCTAAACTGGAGGCACCCTGGAGTTGGCTAACCCGACCGCACCACGACGGGGCAAGCATAGGCGTCTCAGTGAACTTGACACAACCCGGAAACAGCTGACGGTGCTGAAACCAGGCTTGGCACGAGGGAGTACCTGTGACAAGAACACTGCTGAGAACCAGCTGGCGTTGCTGGAACCCAGATGCGTTGCCCCAGTGTGCAAGAGCCAATGGCATGACCGAGGACCAGCTGACGGTGCTGGAACCCTGTTACTACGCTGTAGGTGCCCGCACTTAAAAGCACTACCAATGACCGCCTGACGTTGTCGGAACTCGGATACCCAGGAGGAGGCACCTAAGCCAAAGGCTCGGCCTGGAACCAGCTGACGGTGCTGGAACCAGGAGGTGGACCCGAAGGCCCACAGGAGAGGAGAGAACAGCTAGGCCGCGAGGCAGCCGCAGTTACCGAACCCCAACAGTCCTACAGGGGGAGCTGGGCCTTCTGGCACTACAGAACCAGCCTTGACTACCAGTTCACGCAGCCCACATAGGAAGCTCCTAAACTGGAGGCACCCTGGAGTTGGCTAACCAGACCGCACCACGACGGGGCAAGCATAGGCGTCTCAGTGAACTTGACACAACCCGGAAACAGCTGACGGTGCTGAAACCAGGCTTGGCACGAGGGAGTACCTGTGTCAAAAACACTGCCGAGAACCAGCTGGCGTTGCTGGAACCCAGATGCATTGCCCCAGTGTGCAAGAGCCAATGGCACGACCGAGGACCAGCTGACGGTGCTGGAACCCGGTTACTAAGCTGTAGGTGCCCGCGCTTAAAAGCACTACCAAGGACCGCCTGACGTTGGCGGAACTCGGATACCCAGGAGGAGGCACCTAAGCCAAAGGCTCGGCCTGGAACCAGCTGACGGTGCTGGAACCAGGAGGTGGACCCGAAGGCCCACAGGAGAGGAGAGAACAGCTAGGCCGCAAGGTAGCCGCAGTTACCGAACCCAACAGTCCTACAGGGGGAGCTGGGCCTACTGGCACTACAGAACCAGCCTTGACTACCAATTCATGCAGCCCACATAGGAAGCTCCTAAACTGGAGGCACCCTGGAGTTGGCTAACCCGACCGCAACCCGACGGGGCAAGCATTGGCGTCTCAGCGAGTTTGACACAACCCGGAAACAGCTGACGGTGCTGAAACCAGGTTTGGCACGAGGGAGTACCTGTGACAAAAACACTGCCGAGAACCAGCTGGCGGTGCTGGAACCCGGATGCGTTGCCCCAGTGTGCAAGAGCCAATGGCACGACCGAAGACCAGCTGACGGTGCTGGAACCTGGTTACTAAGCTGTAGGTGCCCGCACTTAAAAGCACTACCAAGGACCGCCTGACGTTGGCGGAACTCGGATACCCAGGAGGAGGCACCTAAGCCAAAGGCTCGGCCTGGAACCAGCTGACGGTGCTGGAACCAGGAGGTGGACCCGAAGGCCCACAGGAGAGGAGAGAACAGCTAGGCCGTGAGGCAGCCGCAGTTACCGAACCCAACAGTCCTACAGGGGGAGCGTGGCCTACTGGCACTACAGAACCAGCCTTGACTACCAGTTCACGCAGCCCACATAGGAAGCTCCTAAACTGGAGGCACCCTGGAGTTGGCTAACCCGACCGCACCACGACGGGGCAAGCATAGGCGTCTCAGTGAGCTTGACACAACCCGGAAACAGCTGACGGTGCTGAAACCAGGCTTGGCACGAGGGAGTACCTGTGACAAGAACACTGCCGAGAACCAGCTGGCGGAGCTGGAACCCAGATGCGTTGCCTATCAAAGATTGGCTTCCTACAGCCCCAACTAGCGATGTTGGAGCAAAGGGTAAGCAGGGGGAGCAGAGTGTAGGCCGAAGCCTGCACTGGAGTCAGCTTTGTGTCTGCATTGCGATTGCAGGACACTTTGCCGGCTACACAGTGGGGGAACAGCAGGCGGTGCTGAACCCCACTAACACATTGGCTGGTGTTTTTCTCTGTGCAGCTAGCACTTCCGGGCAAAAACTAGCGTTGTTAGAGCCCAGGGTCAGCAGGAGGAGGAGAGGAGCAGAGTGTAGGCCGAAGCCTAGTTGAACCAATTTCAAAGGTAACCTTTAACCCCCCTCAGGTGTTGCAAGGTACAAGAGCCACACCTCGTGCAGCATTAATGCTGCACAAGTAAAAGGTTGCTCTATTAATTTGTCTACTTGCACATGCTGAATGCAACACGTACACAATTTAGCCCATTCTACAGTCAAACTGTAGTTGAGGCGTGACTTGTATTTTTAAGGAGACGCAGCACAGGTGTCCCAAATAACGCCTTGGTGCTTGGCACAGCTTCCTGAGCGTTGTTTTTTGCTGTACAGGAGTCTGCGCTCTTGTGTTATCCCTTGGCAATGCCCTGTTAGCGATGCCCGTCTTATGACCTCATTTTATGTTGGCTGCTGCGGTTAACGATGGCCATAAATCCCAGACCCACAGTGCCTTTTCATAAAGTCACACTGCGGTGCTGGGATTCGTGGCCTTGAGCAGTAAATATTTTCGCCGCTCACACACGTCCTTACACCTGCTTCAGACTGGGCGGCCTCATCTGATCCCTTTTCGCATGCCGCGGCCATGAGGCCGCACAGTCTGAAGAAGGCGGAAGGAGATGAGTGACGACAGGCGAACATATGCACTGCTCGTGCCCATAAACCACACCCTCGCTGACAAAATAAATATGACAACGAGGGGCGTTGTTTCTAGCAGGGCGGATGCACAGGCGCAGCCAGCTAACCATGATGTCAAAATACGGGAAACGCTACCAAGGGGGGTGCTGCGTATCATTAGAAAGGAAAGTCACACCTCAGGGACAGTGGAATGGTCTCAATGAGACACATTTTGTACGTGTTGAGTTCCACGTGGGCAAGTAGAAAAAGTCAGCCACCTTGTACAAATGCAGCAGTACTGCTGTACAAGGTGGCTATTATACATAGAAACACCTGGGGGTGGGGGGCAGGCTCCCTTCAATTTCAGTTCATGTGCCTGCGTGGCGTTTGCAGGTCACGTTGCAAGCTACACAGCAGGGGAACAGCTGGCGTTGCTGAACCCCACTGACACATTGACTGGTGTTTTTCTCTGTGCAGCTCGCATGTCCGGGCAAAAACTGGCGGTGTTAGAGCCCAGGGTCAGCAGGAGGAGGAGAGGAGCAAAGTGTAGGCCGAAGCCTGCACTGGTGGCAGCTTTTGTTCGGTTGTGCCAGCGTGGCTTGTGCTGGACACGATGCAAGCTACACAGCAGGGGAACAGCTGGCGTTGCTGAACCCCACTGACACATTGACTGGTGTTTTTCTCTGTGCAGATCGCATTTCCGGGCAAAAACTAGCGTTGTTAGAGCCCAGGGTCAGCAGGAGGAGGAGAGGAGCAGAGTGTAGGCCGAAGCCTAGTTGAACCAATTTCAAAGGTAACCTTTAACCCCCCTCAGGTGTTGCAAGGTACAAGAGCCACACCTCGTGCAGCATTAATGCTGCACAAGTAAAAGGTTGCTCTCTTAATTTTGCTCCTTGCACACGCTGAATAAAACGCGTACACTATTTAGCCCATTATACTGTAAAACAGTAGTGGAGGCATTACTTGTCTTTTTAAAGAAAAGCTGCACTGGTGTCGAAAATAACACCTTGGTGCATGGGCGCAGCTTCCTGAGCGATGTTATTTGCTGTACAGGAGTCTGCGCTCTTGTTATCCCTTGGCCATGAGCTGTGAGCGATGCCTGTCTTCTCACCTCATTTCATGTTGGCCAGTGCGGTTAGCGATGGGCATGAAACCCAGACCCGCAGTGTCTTTTAATAAAGTCACACTGCAGAGCTGGGATTCGTGACCTTGCGCAGTAAATTTTGTCGCCTGTCCCTCATGTCCTTACACCTGCATCAGACTGGGTGGCCTCATCTGATCCCTTCTCGCATGCCGCGGCCATGAGGCCGCACATTCTGAAGAAGGCGGAAGGAGATGAGTAAAGACAGGCGAATATATCCACTGCTCGTGGCCATCAATCACACCCTCGCAGTCAAAATAAGTAAGACAACGAGGAGCGTGGTTTCAGGCAGGGCGGACGCACAGCCGCAGCCAGCCAAGCAAAGATGTCAGAAGACGGGCAGCGCTAACAAGGGGGGTGCTGCGTGTCATTAAAAAGGAAAGTCACACCTCAGGGACATTGTAATGGTCTGTAATGAGACACATTTTGTACGTGTTTAATTAAACGTGGGCAAGTAGACAAAGTCAGCCACCTTGTACAAATGCAGCAGTACTGCTGTACAAGGTGGCTGTTATACATAGAAACACCTTGGGGTGGGTGGCAGGGTCCCTTTAACCCCTTTCTGCCATTAGACGTAATATTGCGTCCATGTGGGGTGGGCTTTACTTCCCAAGGACGCAATAGTACGTCATATGCGATCGGCAGCGCTCACGGGGGGAGCGCCGCCGATCGCGGCCGGGTGTCAGCTGCCTATCGCAGCTGACATCCGGCACTATGTGCCAGGAGCGGTCAAAGACCGCCCCCGGCACATTAACCCCTGGCACACCGCGATCAAAGATGATCGCAATGTGCCGGCGGTGCAGGGAAGCACCGCGCAGGGAGGGGGCTCCCTGTGGGTTTCCCTGAGCCCCCCGCAGCAACGCGATGTGATCGCGTTGCTGCGAGGGTCTCACCTCCCTCCCTCCCTGCTCCAGGCCCGGATCCAAGATGGCCGCGGATCCGGGTCCTGCAGGGAGGGAGGTGGCCTGCACTCCTATCAGATCGGTGATCTGACAGAGTGCTGTGCAAACTGTCAGATCACCGATCTGTGATGTCCCCCCCTGGGACAAAGTAAAAAAGTAAAAAAAAAAATTTTCAAATGTGTAAAAAAAAATAAAAAAAAATATTCCAAAATAATGAAAAAAAAAAAATAATATTATTCCCATAAATACATTTCTTTATCTAAATAAAAAAAACAAAACAATAAAAGTACACATATTTAGTATCGCCGCGTCCGTAACGGCCCGACCTATAAAACTGGACCACTAGTTAACCCCTTCAGTAAACACCGTAAGAAAAAAAAAAAAAACGAGGCAAAAAACAACGCTTTATTATCATACCGCCGAACAAAAAGTGGAATAACACGCGATCAAAAAGATGGATATAAATAACCATGGTACCGCTGAAAGCGGCATCTTGTTTCGCAAAAAACGAGCCGCCATACAGCATCATCAGCAAAAACCTAAAAAAGTTATAGTCCTGAGAATAAAGCGATGCAAAAATAATTATTTTTTCCGTAAAATAGTTTTTATCGTATAAAAGCGCCAAAACATAAAAAAAGATATAAATGAGGTGTCGCTGTAATCGTACTGACCCGAAGAATAAAACTGCTTTATCAATTTTACCAAACGCGGAACGGTATAAACGCCTCCCCCAAAAGAAATTCATGAATAGCTGTTTTTTGGTCATTCTTCCTCACAAAAATCGGAATAAAAAGCGATCAAAAAATGTCACGTGCCTGAAAATGTTACCAATAAAATCGTCAACTCGTCCCGCAAAAAACAAGACCTCACATGACTCTGTGGACCAAAATATGGAAAAATTATAGCTCTCAAAATGTGGTAACGCAAAAAATATTTTTTGCAATAAAAAGCGTCTTTCAGTGTGTGACGGCTGCCAATCATACAAATCCGCTAAAAAACCCGCTATAAAAGTAAATCAAACCCCCCTTCATCACCCCCTTAGTTAGGGAAAAATTAAAAAAATTTATTTATATCCATTTTCCCGTTAGGGCTAGGGTTAGGGCTAGGGTTAGGGCTAGGGTTAGGGCTAGGGTTAGGGTTAGGGCTAGGGTTAGGGTTGGGGCTAGGGCTAGGGTTAGGGCTAGGGTTAGGGTTAGGGCTAGGGTTAGGGTTAGGGCTAGGGTTAGGGTTAGGGTTGGGGCTACAGTTAGGGTTGGGGCTACAGTTAGGGTTGGGGCTAAAGTTAGGGTTAGGGTTTAGATTACATTTACAGTTGGGAATAGGGTTGGGATTAGGGGTGTGTCAGGGTTAGGGGTGTGGTTAGGGTTACCGTTGGAATTAGGGTTAGGGGTGTGTTTGGATTAGGGCTTCAGTTATAATTGGAGGGTTTCCACTGTTTAGGCACATCAGGGGCTCTCCAAACACGACATGGTGTCCGATCTCAATTCCAGCCAATTCTGCGTTGAAAAAGTAAAACAGTGCTCCTTCCCTTCCGAGCTCTCCCGTGTGCCCAAACAGGGGTTTGCCCCAACATATGGGGTATCAGCGTACTCAGGACAAATAGGACAACAACTTTTGGGGTCCAATTTCTCCTGTTACCCTTGGGAAAAAACAAACTAGGGGCTAAAAAATAATTTTTGTGGGAAAAAAAAAAAGATTTTTAATTTTCACGGCTCTGCGTTATAAACTGTAGTGAAACACTTGGGGGTTCAAAGTTCTCCCAACACATCTAGATGAGTTCCCTGGGGGGTCTTGTTTCCAATATGGGGTCACTTGTGGGGGGTTTCTACTGTTTAGGTACATTAGGGGCTCTGCAAACGCAATGTGACGCCTGCAGACTATTCCATCTAAGTCTGCATTCCAAATGGCACTCCTTCCCTTCCGAGCCCTCCCATGCGCCCAAACGGTGGTTCCCTCCACATATGGGGTATCAGCGTAATCAGGACAAATTGGACAACAATTTTTGGGGTCGAATTTCTCCTCTTACCCTCGGGAAAATACAAAACTGGGGGCTAAAACATAATTTTTGTGGGAAAAAATTTTTGTTTTATTTTTACGGCTCTGCATTATAAACTTCTGTGAAGCCCTTGGTGGGTCAAAGCGCTCACCACACATCTAGATAAGTTCCTTAAGGGGTCTACTTTCCAAAATGGTGTCACTTGTGGGGGGTTTCTACTGTTTAGGTACATTAGGGGCTCTGCAAAAGCAATGTGACACCTGCAGACCATTCCATCTAAGTCTGCATTCCAAATGGAGCTCCTTCCCTTCCGAGCCCTCCCATGCGCCCAAACAGTGGTTCCCCCCCACTTATGGGGTATCAGCGCACTCACGACAAATTGGACAACAAATTTTGGTGTCCAATTTCTCCTGTTACCCTCGGGAAAATACAAAACTGGGGGCTAAAAAATAATTTTTGTGGGAAAAAATGTTTGTTTTATTTTTACGGCTCTGCATTATAAACTTCTGTGAAGCCCTTGGTGGGTCAAAGCGCTCACCACACATCTAGATAAGTTCCTTAGGGGGTCTACTTTCCAAAATGGTGTCACTTGTGGGGGGTTTCAATGTTTAGGCACATCAGTGGCTCTCCAAACGCAACATGGCGTCCCATCTCAATTCCTGTCAATTTTGCATTGAAAAGTCAAACGGCGCTCCTTCCCTTCCGAGCTCTCCCATGCGCCCAAACAGTGGTTTACCCCCACATATGGGGTATCGGCGTACTCAGGACAAATTGTACAACAACTTTTGGGGTCCAATTTCTTCTCTTACCCTTGGGAAAATAAAAAATTGGGGGTGAAAAGATAATTTTTGTGAAAAAATGTGATTTTTTATTTTTACGGTTCTGCATTATAAAGTTCTGTGAAGCACTTGGTGGGTCAAAGTGCTCACCACACCTCTAGATAAGTTCCTTAGGGGGTCTACTTTCCAAAATGTTGTCACTTGTGGGGGGTTTCAATGTTTAGGCACATCAGGGGCTCTCCAAACGCAACATGGTGTCCCATCTCGATTCCAGTCAATTTTGCATTGAAAAGTCAAATGGCGCTCCTTCGCTTCCGAGCTCTGTCATGCGCCCAAACAGTGGTTTACCCCCACATATGGGGTATCGGTGTACTCAGGACAAATTGTACAACAACTTTTGCGGTCCATTTTCTCCTGTTACCCTTGGTAAAATAAAACAAATTGGAGCTGAATTAAATTTTTTGTGAAAAAAAGTTAAATGTTCATTTTTATTTAAACATTCCAAAAATTCCTGTGAAGCACCAGAAGGGTTAATAAACTTCTTGAATATGGTTTTGAGCACCATGAGGGGTGTAGTTTTTAAAATGGTGTCACACTTGGGTATTTTCTATCATATAGACCCCTCAAAATGACTTCAAATGAGATGTGGTCCCTAAAAAAAAATGGTGTTGTAAAAATGAGAAATTTCTGGTCAACTTTTAACCCTTATAACTCCCTAACAAAAAAAAATTTTGGTTCCAAAATTGTGCTGATGTAAAGTAAACATGCGGGAAATGTTACTTATTAAGTATTTTGTGGGACATATATCTGTGATTTAATTGCATAAAAATTCAAAGTTGGAAAATTGCGAAATTTTCATAATTTTCGCCAAATTTCCGTTTTTTTCACAAATAAACGCAAGTACTATCAAAGAATTTTTACCATTGTCATGAAGTACAATATGTCACGAGAAAACAATGTCAGAATCACTGGAATCCATTGAAGCGTTCCAGAGTTATAACCTCATAAAGGGACAGTGGTCAGAATTGTAAAAATTAGCCCGGTCATTAACGTGCAAACCACCCTTGGGGGTAAAGGGGTTAATTTCAGTTCATGTGCCTGCGTGGCGTTTGCAGGTCACGTTGCCGGCTACACAGCAGGGGAACAGCTGGCGTTGATGAACCCCACTAACACATTGGCTGGTGTTTTTCTCTGTGCAGCTAGCACTTCCGAGCAAAAACTATCGGTGTTAGAGCCCAGGGTCAGCAGGAGGAGGAGATGAGCAGAGTGTAGGCCGAGGCCTGCACTGGTGGCAGCTTTTGGTCATTTGTGCCAGCGTGGCTTGTGCTGGACACGATGGCGGCTACACAGCAGGGGAACAACTGGCGTTGCTGAACCCCACTGACACATTGACTGGTGTTTTTCTCTGTGCAGCTCGCATGTCCGGGCAAAAACTGGCGGTGTTAGAGCCCAGGGTCAGCAGGAGGAGGAGAGGAGCAGAGTGTAGGCCGAAGCCTAGTTGAACCAATTTCAAAGCCTTTAACCCCCCCTCAGGTGTTGCAAGGTACAAGAGCCACACCTTGTGCAGCATTAATGCTGCACAAGTAAAAGGTTGCTCTATTTAATTTGCTCCTTGCACACGCTGAATAAAACACGTACACTATTTAGAACATTATACTGTCAAACAGTAGTGGAGGCGTGATGACTTGTCTTTTTAAGGAGATGCAGCACAGGTGTCAAAATTTACACCTAGGTGCTGGGCGCAGCTTCCTGAGCGTTGTTATTTGCTGTACAGGAGTCTGCGCTCTTGTTATCCCTTGGCCATGCGCTGTGAGCGCTTCCTGTCTTCTGACCTCATTTCATGTTTGCCGTTGCGGTTAGCGGTGGACATGAATCCCAGACCCACTGTGTGTTTTGAAAAAATCACACTGCGGTGCTGGGATTCGTGCCCTTGTGCAGTTAATATGTTTGCCGCTCACACATGTCCTTACACCTGCTTCAGACTGGGCGGCATCATCTGATCCCTTATCGCATGCCGCAGCCATGAGGCCGCACAGTCTGAAGAAGGTGGAAGGAGATGACTTAAAACAGGCGAACATATGCACTGCACTTGCCCATCAATAACACCCTCGCAGCCAAAATATATGAGACAACGAGGGGCGTTGTGTCGGGCAGGGTGGATGCACAGGCACAGGCAGCCAACCAATGATGTCAGAAGACGGGCAGCGCTAACAATGGGGGTGCTGCGTGTCATTAAAAAGGAAAGTCACACCTCCGGGACATTGTAATGGTCTCTAATGAGACACATTTTTTAAGTGTTGAGTTCCACGTCGGCAAGGAGAAAAAGTCATCCACCTTGTACAAATGCAGCAGTACTGCTGTACAAGGTGGCTGTTATACATAGAAACACCTGGGGGTGGGGGGCAGGCTCCCTTCAATTTCAGTTCATGTGCCTGCGTGGCGTTTGCAGGTCACGTTGCAAGCAACACAGCAGGGGAACAGCTGGCGTTGCTGAACCCCACTGACACATTGACTGGTGTTTTTCTCTGTGCAGCTCGCATGTTCGGGCAAAAACTGGCGGTATTAGAGCCCAGGGTCAGCAGGAGGAGGAGAGGAGCAGAGTGTAGGCCGAAGCCTGCACTGGTGGCAGCTTTTGGTCGGTTGTGCCAGCGTGGCTTGTGCTGGACACGATGCAAGCTACACAGCAGGGGAACAGCTGGCGTTGCTGAACCCCACTGACACATTGACTGGTGTTTTTCTCTGTGCAGATCGCATTTCCGGGCAAAAACTAGCGTTGTTAGAGCCCAGGGTCAGCAGGAGGAGGAGAGGAGCAGAGTGTAGGCCGAAGCCTAGTTGAACCAATTTCAAAGGTAACCTTTAACCCCCCTCAGGTGTTGCAAGGTACAAGAGCCACACCTTGTGCAGCATTAATGCTGCACAAGTAAAAGGTTGCTCTATTTAATTTGCTCCTTGCACACGCTGAATAAAACACGTACACTATTTAGCCCATTATACTGTCAAACAGTAGTGGAGGCGTGACTTGTCTTTTGAAGGAGATGCAGCACAGGTGTCAAAATTTACACTTAGGTGCTGGGCGCAGCTTCCTGAGCGTTGTTATTTGCTGTACAGGAGTCTGCGCTATTGTGATCCCTTGGCCATGCGCTGTGAGCGCTGCCTGTCTTCTCACCTCATTTCATGTTGGCCGTTGCGGTTAGCAATGAATATGAATCCCAGACCCGCAGTGTGTTTTCCAAAAAACACACTGCGTGGCTGGGATTCGTGGCCTTTTGCAGTAAATAGGTTTGCCGCTCACACATGTCCTTACACCTGCTTCAGACTGGGCGGCCTCAGCTGATCCCTTATCGCCTACCACGGCCAGGAGGCCGCACAGTCTGAAGAAGGCGGAAGGAGATGAGTTAAGACAGGCCAACATATGCACTGCTCATGCCCATAAACCACACCCTCGCTGACAAAATAAATATGACAACGAGGGGCGTTGCTTCTAGCAGGGCGGATGCACAGGCGCAGCCAGCTAACCATGATGTCAAAAGACAGGAAACGCTACCAAGGGGGGTGCTGCGTATCATTAGAAAGGAAAGTCACACCTCAGGACAGTGGAATGGTCTCAATGAGACACATTTTGTACGTGTTGAGTTCCAAGTGGGCAAGGATAAAAAGTCAGCCACCTTGTACAAATGCAGCAGTACTGCTGTACTAGGTGGCTGTTATACATAGAAACACCTGGGGGGGTGGGGCCAGGTTCCCTTTAATTTCAGTTCATGTGCCTGCGTGGCGTTTGCAGGTCACGTTGCCGGCTACACAGCAGGGGAACAGCTGGCGTTGCTGAACCCCACTAACACATTGGCTGGTGTTTTTCTCTGTGCAGCTAGCACTTCCGGTCAAAAACTAGCGGTGTTTGAGCCCAGGGTCAGCAGGAGGAGGAGAGGAGCAGAGTGTAGGCCGAAGCCTGCACTGGTGGCAGCTTTTGTTCTGTTGTGCCAGTGTGGCTTGTGCTGGACACGTTGCCGGCTACACAGCAGGGGAACAGCTGGCGTTGCTGAACCCCACTAACACATTGGCTGGTGTTTTTCTCTGTGCAGCTAGCACTTCCGGGCAAAAACTAGCGGTGTTTGAGCCCAGGGTTAGCAGGAGGAGGAGAGGAGCAGAGTGTAGGCCGAAGCCTGCACTGGTGGCAGCTTTTGTTCTGTTGTGCCAGCGTGGCTTGTGCTGGACACGTTGCCGACTACACAGCAGGGGAACAGCTGGCGGTGCTGAACCCCACTGACACATCACCCAGTGTTTTTTCTGTGTAGACAACACTTCCAGGTGGCAACTGACAGTGTTGAAACCCAGGGAATCAAAGAGGAGCAGAGTGTAGGCCGAAGCCTGCAGTGGAGCAAGTTGAAAGGGAACCTTTAACCCCCCCCCCCAGGCATTTGTTGCTGAAAGAGCCATCTTGTACAGCAGTAATACTGCACATGGAAAATGGTGGCTCCGAAAATTATGCTCCTTGCAAACGCTGAAGTACACACTCATATAATGTGTCCCCTCACACCGTCAAACCATCCCGGAAGTGGGACTTTCCTTTGTAATGTGACACAGCACAGCCGTCATTCCAACCCCCTTGGTGCCGGGCGCCACCTCCTCAACGTTGTTTGGTTCTGTCACGGAGCCCGCGCTGTAATGTTATCCCTTGGCCATGCACAGTTAGCGGTGCCCGTCTTCTGACATCATGTAGGTGTCAGGCTGGCAGTGCCTGTGCGTCCAAGCTGCCCGAGATCCAACCTTGCAGTGTAATCTAATGTAGTCCCACTGCGGGCCAGGGATCCATGGGCATGCGCAGTGCATATCATCGCCTCTCACTCACCTCCTTCCTGCTTCTTCAGACTGTGCGGCGTCACGGCCGTTGCATGCTATTAGGGATCAGCTGACTCCGCCCAGTCTGAAGAAGCGTGAAGAAGGGGAGTGAGAGGCTAGTATATGCACTGCGCATGGCCATGGATACCAGGCCCACTGTGGGATCACATTAGACGACACTGCGAGGTGTGATTTCGGGCAGCGTGGACGCACAGGCGCAGCCAGGACGACAACAAATGATGTCAGAGGACGGGCAGCGCAAACTGTGCATGGCCAAGGGATAACATAACAGCGCAGGGTCCATGACGGAATCAAACAACGCTAAGGAGGCAGCGCACGGTGCCAAGGGGGTAGCAATGACGGCTGTGCTGCGTCACATTACAAAGGAAAGTCCCACCTCCGGGACGGTTGGACGGTGTGAGGGGACACATTACATGAGTGTGTAGTTCAGCGTTTGCAAGGAGCATAATTTCAAGAGCGACCTTTCCCTTGTGCAGTATTAGTGCTGCACATGGTGGCTCTTTCAGTAACAAACGCCTGGGGGGGGGGGGACAGGTCCCCTTACATTTTAGTTGTGCCAGCGTGGCGGTCGCATGACACTTTGCCGGATACACAGCTGGGGATCAGCTGACGTTACTGAACCCCAATAACAGAGGAGCGACTGTTGACTGTGCAGACAGCACTTCCAGGCACCAACTGGCGGTGTTAGAGCCCAGGGACAGCAGGAGGAGCAGATTGGAGGTATTGCCGCACACACAGCTGGGGATCAGCTGATGTTACTGAACCCCAATAACAGAGGAGCGACTGTTGACTGTGCACACAGCACTTCCAGGCACCAACTGGCGGTGTTAGAGCCCAGGGACAGCAGGAGGAGCAGATTGGAGGTATTGCCGCACACACAGCTGGGGATCAGCTGACGTTACTGAACCCCAATAACAGAGGAGCGACTGTTGACTGTGCACACAGCACTTCCAGGCACCAATTGGCGGTGTTAGAGCCCAGGGACAGCAGGAGGAGCAGAGGAACAGAGTGTAGGCCGAAGCCTGATTGGAGCAAGTTGAAAGGGAACCTTTAACCCCCCCCCCAAGACGTTTGTAGCTGAAAGAGCCATCTTGTGCAGCACTAAGGATGCAAAAGGAAAAGGTGGTTCTTTTAATTATGCTCCTTGCAAACACCGAAGTAAACACTAAAAATGTGTCCCCTTATACCGTTAAACCGTCCCGGAGGTGCGAATTTCCTTCGTAATGGGACACAGCACAGCTGTCATTCCTATCCCCTTGGTGCCGTGCGCTGCCTCCTCAGCGTTGTTTTAAGCTGTCACGGAGCCTGCGCTGTTCTGTTAGCCCTTGGCCATGCCCAATTAGCGCTGCCTGTCTTCTGACATAATTTGGTGTCAGGCTGTCAGTGCCTGTGCGTCCACGCTGCTCCAGATCCCACCTCGCAGTCTCGTCTAACGTAATTCCACTGCGGGCCTTGGAACCATGGGCATGCACAGTGCATATCCTCGACTCTCACTCCCCTCTTTCCCTCTTCTTCAGACTGTGCGGTGTCACGGCCGTGGCATGCTATTAGGGATCAGCTGACGGCGCACAGTCTAAAGAAGGCGGAGGGAAATGAGCGAGAGCCCGAGGGGAAGATATGCACTGCGCATGCCCATGGATCCCAGGCCCGCAGTGTGACTCAATCAGAAGACACTGCGAGGCGGGATCTCGGGCAGCGCGGTCGCACAGGCGCAGCCAGCCTGACACCAAATTATGTCAGAAGACAGGCAGCGCAAATAGGGCATGCCCAAGGGATAACAGAACAGCGCAGGCTCCGTGACAGCTTAAAACAACGCTGAGGAGGCAGCGCATGGCACCAAGGGTGTAGGAATGACGGCTGTGCTGCGTCACATTACGAAGGAAAGTCCCAGCTCCGGGACAGTATAACGGTATCAGTGAACACATTTTATAAGTGTTAAGTTCTGCGTGTGCAAGGAGCTAAAAAAAAAGAGCTACCTTTTCCTTGTGCAGCATTACTGCTGCACAAGATGGCTCTTTCAGTAACAAACGACGGGGGGGGGGGGGGGGACAGGTTCCCTTACATTTAGGTTGTTGTGCCAGCGTGGCGGTCGCAGGACACATTGCCGGCTACACAGCTGGGGATCAACTGACGTTACTGAAACCCAATAACACTGGGTCGTATGTTTTGACTGTGCAGCCTGCTCTTCTGAGCCGCAACTGGCGGTGTTGGAGCCCAGGAATAGCAGTTCAGGTGGTAGAAAGATGAACACAGCAGAAGACCTGGATGACACCCAATTACTTAATCAGGCAGAGGAGTGGCAAATTCCTGCGAGATCCAGGCCTGGTTCATTTTCAGGAAAGTAATCCGGTCAACGTTATCGGAGGATAGTCGCATGCGACGGTCTGTTAGTACACCACCTGCGGCACTAAAGACACGTTCCGATAAGACACTAGCCGCAGGGCAAGCCAGCACCTCCAATGCATACTGGCTTAGCTCTGGCCATGTATCCAGCTTAGAGACCCAAAACGTGAACGGGGAAGAGCCGTCTGGGAGTACAGTAAGAGGGCAAGCCATGTAGTCTGTCACCATCTGACGGAACCGTTGCCTCCTGCTGACTGGAGCCGCCGGTGATGGTGTAGACATTTGGGGCGGGCACACAAAAGTGTGCCAGAGTTGTGCCATACTGGGCTTGCCTTGGGCAGAGGCACTGCTTCTGCTCCCTCTTTGGGCAGAGCCTCCCCCACTGCCTCGACGCACTGAGCTGCTTTGTAAAGCACTAGCAGCACTCCTCTCAGTTGGACAGGAGAAGATGATGGAATTCACCAGTGTGTCGTGGTACTCCCGCAATTTACGCTCCCGGGTCAACGCAGGGATGAGGTTTTGGACGTTGTCCCGGTAGCGAGAATCGAGGAGGGTGAACACCCAATAATCAGGCATGTTGAGAATGTGGTCGATGCGGCGGTCGTTTCTCAGGCACTGCAGCATGAAATCCACCATGTGCTGCAGAGTGCCAACTGGCCCAGAAACGCTGTCCCCTGCTTGAGACATGATCTCTGCCCGCTCGTCATCACCCCACCCTCGCTGTACACACTGACCACTGGACAATTGTGTCGCTCCCTTCTCTGGACGGAGCTCTTCCTCCTCCATTGACTCCTCCTCATCCTCCTCACAAATTGGCCCCTGCGTACCCCTTTGTGAGGAACCACGTGGCGCTGACTCTCCAGAAGCTGATGGAAAAGGTGACTCCTTATCCTCCACCTCTTCCACAACATCATCCCTTAACCCTTGCAAAGTTTGCTGAAGCAGGCAGATAAGGGGGACAGTCATGCTGACTAGTGCATCATCTGCACTTGCCATCCGCGTGGAATAATCAAAAGGACGCAAAACCTGGCAGACGTCCTTCATAGTGGCCCACTCTGTGGTTGTGAAGTCTGATCGGCGCTGACTGCGACTTCTTTGCGCCTGATGCAGCTGGTACTCCATAACTGCTTGCTGCTGCTCACACAACCGCTCCAACATATGTAACGTGGAATTCCACCGGGTAGGTAGGTCACATATGATGCGGTGTTCCGGAAGGCGGAATCGGCGCTGCAGAGCAGCAATGCGGGATCTGGCCAAGCTGGAACGCCGCAAGTGAGCACACTCTAGGCGGACCTTGTGCAGCAGGGCATCAAGATCCGGATAGTCCCTCAGAAAACTCTGCACAACCATATTGAGCACATGTGCCAGACATGGGATGTGAGTGAGGTTGCCAAGGGCCAAAGCTGCCACCAGATTTCGGCCATTGTCACACACTACCATGCCTGGCTGGAGATTCGCTGGCAGTAACCACACATCGCTCTCCTGCTTGATGGCATTCCAGAGCTCCTGCGCTGTGTGGCTTCGATGCCCCAATGAAACTAGTTTCAAGACGGCCTGCTGACTTTTGGCCACGGCTGTGCTCATGTCGGTCATAGGTAAACGTTCACGGGTCCATGTGGAGGTGGACTGTGACGGATCCTGCAGAGAGGAATCTGAGGAACTGGTGTAAGAGGAGGAGTCGATGCGTACAGACTGGATTCCTGCAATCCTTGGAGTGGGCAGGACACGTCCTGCGCCACTCGCACGATCTGTACCTGGCTCAACAACATTAACCCAATGGGCAGTGAGGGAAACATATCGCCCCTGTCCATGCTGACTGGTCCACGCATCGGTGGGGAGGTGGACCTTGCTACTGACGGCGTTCAGTAACGCATGTTTTATGTTTGCCTCAACATGCTTGTGCAGGGCAGGGACAGCCTGCCTGCTGAAGTAAAAGCGGCTGGGCACCTTGTACTGTGGGACTGCCAATGCCATCAAGTCACGGAAGCTGTCAGTCTCCACCAGCCTGAACGAGAGCATTTCCAGGGACAACAGTTTGGCAATGCCTGCATTCAGAGCCTGTGCTCGGGGGTGGTTGGCCGAGAATGCCCGCCTTTTCTCCCATGCCTGTACTACCGATGGCTGTAGAGTAGACTGGGAGTGTGAGGATGACTGGGAAGGTGGTGCTGTGGGTGGAATTACACAAGGTCTCTGGACAACAGTGCCAGAGGTTCTTCCATGGCGATCCTGGGAGGAAGCCAAACCAGCTGTGCGTGAGCTGGAGGAAGAGGCAACACGAGCTGAAGAGGTGGTAGCTGCCGCTGTTGGTTGGCCTACATCTTCAGTGTGTTTCTGTAACTCCACCGCGTGCCTGGTCAGCACATGTTTCCACATATTTGTGGTATTGAGGTTGCTGACATTTTTCCCTCTTTTTACTTTCTGATGACACAGCTTGCATTTGACAAAACAAATGTCATCTGCAACTGTGTCAAAAAAGGACCAGGCACTGCAAGTCTTGGGAGCGCCCTTTTTGGCTTTGGAAAGAGACAGGCTCCTAACGGGTGCCAAAGTGGAGGCTACAGGCTCCGCAGTCTTCCCCCTCCCTCTCCCTCTTTGGCCCGTAAGGGGAAGCTCTTCCTCAGAGCTGCTCCCACCACCTTCCTGTTCCTCACGCCACGATGGGTCAAGGACCTCATCATCTCCACTACCCTCTGCCACCAACTGCTCCTCCTGGGTAGTCTCGGCAGCACAGTACGCATCAGAAAGCGGCACCTGAGTTTCATCATCAGATGCGTACTGCGCTGTGGTCACCGGAGGCACTGGCCCACCTGCCTCTTCAGAGTCAGAGAGAAAAAGCTGTTGGGCATCACTGCACACTGCCTCTTCTTCCATTTCTCCAATGCTGCTTGGCTGGCCCCCTGTTTCCAAGCCAAGAGATTCAGAGAACAGAAGTAGAGACGGCTCCTGTCCTGGGCTCTCTGACTGCCTGGCCAATTTGGCAGGTGGTGAAGAGACAGATGGCTGCTCTCCAGTGCTCTGTGCCTGAGAGGATGTGGCACTAACTGAAGTCGATGCCGAGGCGTTAGCTGCCATCCACCCGACAACGGCTTCAATTTTGTCTTCACGCAGCAGCGGTGCACGGCGCTCTCCGACAAAGCTGCGCATGAAGGACTGTTCCCTGCTGAAACTGAGTGACGACGAGTCACCGGCGCCCGCAGCAGGCACAGAATCACCACGTCCTCTCCCTGCTCCTCTCCCTGCTCCGCGCCCACGCCCACGTGCCTTACTCCCTGCCCTCTTCATCTTGGTTGACAGATAAAGATAAGCAGAAAAGTACTAAGGCCTTAGTGTGCTTATTCCTGAAATGCTCCTCCTAACAGGTGTAAGAAACACTAATGTTGTAAAGTGTGGACTAAACTTTATTATTTTTCAAATGTGGCCTACACAAGTGTTAAGTTGTGTTTGGTGAACTTTACTTTTTTTTTTGTGCAGATCGGGCTACAGAGCTAGTTTAAATCACACGGAGACCGTGCAGACAGCCGTAAACGGCGCTGCAAGGCCAAAAAACCCTCCTCTAGGTTATCCTATGTAGTGTTTTTCCACTATTTAGCTGGAGACGGGTGGAAAGACACTAATAGGAATTTTTTTTTTAAAATTTTAAACAGGCTGCACTATTTGAAAAAAAGGAAATTGTTTTTCAAGGTATGAGGCAGTAACGCACCCTGAGCTGAATCCAACCGGCTATAGCTGCACACAGACTACAGGGCGAGCTGCGCTCACACAGAGACCGTGCAGACAGCCGTAAACGGCGCTGCAAGGACCAATAAACCCCCTCTAGGTTATCCTATGTAGTGTTTTTCCACTATTTAGCTGGAGACGGGTGGAAAAACACTAATAGGAATTTTTTTTTTTAAATTTTAAACAGGCTGCACTATTTGAAAAAAAGGAAAATTTTTCTCAAGGTATGAGCCAGTAACGTACCCTGAACTGAATCCAACCGGCTATGGCTGCACACAGACTACAGGGCGAGCTGGGCTCACACGGAGACCGTGCAGACAGCCGTAAACGGCGCTGCAAGGCCCAAAAAAACCCCTCTAGGTTATCCTATGTAGTGTTTTTCCACAATTTAGCTGGAGACGGGTGGAAAAACACTAATAGGGAATTTTTTTTAAAATTTTTAAACAGGCTGCACTATTTGAAAAAAAGGAAATTGTTTTTCAAGGTATGAGGCAGTAACGCACCCTGAGCTGAATCCAACCGGCTATAGCTGCACACAGACTACAGGGCGAGCTGCGCTCACACAGAGACCGTGCAGACAGCCGTAAACGGCGCTGCAAGGCCCAATAAACCCCCTCTAGGTTATCCTATGTAGTGTTTTTCCACTATTTAGCTGGAGACGGGTGGAAAAACACTAATAGGAATTTTTTTTTTTAAATTTTAAACAGGCTGCACTATTTGAAAAAAAGGAAAATTTTTCTCAAGGTATGAGCCAGTAACGTACCCTGAGCTGAATCCAACCGGCTATGGCTGCACACAGACTACAGGGCGAGCTGGGCTCACACGGAGACCGTGCAGACAGCCGTAAACGGCGCTGCAAGGCCCAAAAAACCCCCTCTAGGTTATCCTATGTAGTGTTTTTCCACAATTTAGCTGGAGACGGGTGGAAAAACACTAATAGGGAATTTTTTTTTAAATTTTTAAACAGGCTGCACTATTTGAAAAAAAGGAAAATTTTTCTCAAGGTATGAGCCAGTAACAAACCCTGAGCTGAATCCAACCGGCTATGGCTGCACACAGACTACAGGGCGAGCTGGGCTCACACGGAGACCGTGCAGACAGCCGTAAACGGCGCTGCAAGGCCCAAAAACCCCCCTCTAGGTTATCCTATGTAGTGTTTTTCCACAATTTAGCTGGAGACGGGTGGAAAAACACTAATAGGGAATTTTTTTTTAAATTTTTAAACAGGCTGCACTATTTGAAAAAAAGGAAAATTTTTCTCAAGGTATGAGCCAGTAACGAACCCTGAGCTGAATCCAACCGGCTATGGCTGCACACAGACTACAGGGCGAGCTGGGCTCACACGGAGACCGTGCAGACAGCTGTAAACGGCGCTGCAAGGCCCAAAAACCCCACTCTAGGTTATCCTATGTAGTGTTTTTCCACAATTTAGCTGGAGACGGGTGGAAAAACACTAATAGGAAATTTGAGAAAAAATGTGCAGCAGGCTGCACTATGAGCAAAAAAGGACAACTGTGTGAGGCAGTGTGAACCCCCCTGAGCTGAATACAACCGGGTAAATGGCTACACACAGACTACAGAGTGAGCTGCACACACACACACACAGAGACCTTGCAGAACGCTGTTAAAACAGCGCTGCAAGGCAAGAGCAAGGTGAACAGTGAACAACACACAGCGTTTTGCTAAATTAGCCTTTGGAAAGGAAAATAAAGCAATTAGCTAGCTCAACTGGCCCTCAGTTAGAACACAGCGTCCTGTCCCTAACTGAAATCACAGCAGAGTGAGCGCAAAATGGCGGCAGCGTTTTTTATAGTGCAGAGTGACATCATTTCAGCAGCCAATCACAGCCTTGCCAGTACTTACATGCCCACCATGCTAAACAGGATGTGCCCACACTTCCAATCATTCCTCATTGGCTGCTGCGTTCAGTTTGAATTCTGGGAACTTCCGATTCCGGTATCCGATACGCGGGAAGTATCGGAATTCGGTATCGGAATTCCGATACCGCAAATATCGGCCGATACCCGATACTTGCGGTATCGGAATGCTCAACACTAATTATTACAGATCTTCTGTGCATTAAGGCTGGGGCAATACTCATGTAATCCTAGACATACTCTATGATGTTGAGATCAGGTCTGTGTAGGGACCATTTCATCACTTATAGTACTCATTTTGTTTCTTTTTGCTTAGTTATTAATTACATTGGCTATATGTTTGGAGTTTTTGCCTTCAGCAGAATTCATTTAGAGTAATTCAGTCATATCACTGAAGTGATGGATATGTATTTGCCTGTTTGAGTTATCATAAATTACACCATGAATCTTTATTAAATTCCCAAATCTATTTGCTGAAATCCAGCTCCAAATAAACATAGAACCTCCACCATGCTTCACTGTTACCTGCAAACACTCATTATTGTACTACTATCCAGCAATTTGGTAAAGAAACTGTCTTCTTCTACAGCCAAATATTTACATTTTTTGACTCATCAGCCTAGAACATTAAGTACCTGCTGCCATTTTCTGCACCCCAGCTTTCATGCATATTTGAGTTACTTTGCCTTGTTTGCATGCTGAAGGTGTTTATGGCCCAAAAAATTACATGAAAACCACTAGTGGTCAGGCTTCTCCAAACAGCAGATAAATTTAGCGGGGTCCCAGTTATGAGATGATTGCACTGGTGGACACATTCTGATTTTGAAGGGAAGAAAGAATTATATGTTTTTCATCTGGTGCAGTAAATTTTGCTGCCAATTTCTGCATCTATGGTCCTTAACCCCTTTCTGACATTAGACATACTATTCCGTCGAGGTGGGGTGGGCCCGTATGCCCACCGACGGGATACTACGTCATAGCGATCGGCCGCGCTCTCGGGGGGAGCACGGCCGATCATGGCTGGGTGTCAGCTGACTATTGCAGCTGACATCCGACACTGTGTGCTAGGAGCGGTCACGCAAACATGATCGCAGCATTCCAGGGGCATAGGGAAGCATCGCACAGGGAGGCGGCTCCCTGCGGGCTTCACGGAGATTGTCGGTACAAGGTGATGTGCTCACCTTGTACAGAGCGTCTCCTCCCTGCAGGCCCCAGATCCAAAATGGTTGCAGGCTGCCTCCGTGTCCTGCAGGGAGGTGGCTTACAAGCGCCTGCTCAGATCAGGCGCCGGGAAGCCTCCCTGCTGTGCCTGTGTGATCGCTGATCTGACACAGTGCACAGTGAAGTGTCATATCAGCGATTTGTCTCTTTACTGTGATGTCCAACTTTGGGGAAAAGTAAAAAAGTTTAAAAAAAATATTTTCATGTGTAAAAAAATAAAAATAAAAATAAAAAAGTTCCTAAATAAAAAAAATATATTCTTCCAATAAATACATTCCTGTATCTAAATAAAAAAAAACACATATTTAGTATCGCCGCGTCTGTAACAACCTGACCTATAAAACTGTCCCACTAGTTAACCCCTTCAGTGAACACCATAAAATAAAATAAAAAACGAGGTAAAAAACAACGCCTTATCATACTGCCGAACAAAAAGTAGAATAGCACGCGATCAAAAAGACAGATATAAATAACCATGGTACTGCTGAAAACATTATGTTGTCCCGCAAAAAATGAGTTGCCATACAGCGTCATCAGTGAAAAAATAAAAAAGTTATAGTCCTCAGAATAAAACAATGCAAAAATAATTCTTTTTTCTACAAAATAGTTTTTATCGTGTAAAAGTGCCAAAACATAAAAAAATAATCTAAATGAGGTATTGCTGTAATCGTACTGACCCGAAGAATAAAACTGCTTTATCCATTTTACCAAACGCGGAACGGTATAAGCGCCCCCCAAAATAAATTCATGAATAGCTGGTTTTTGGTCATACTGCCTCACAAAAATCGGAATAAAAAGCGATCAAAAATTGTCACATGCCTAAAAATGTTACCAATGAAAATGTCAACTCGTCATGCAAAAAACAAGACCTCACATGACTCTGTGGACCAAAATATGGAAAAATTATAGCTCTCAAAATGTGGTAACGCTAAAAAATATTTTTTGCAATAAGAAGCGTCCACTTAAAAACCCACTATAAAAGTAAATCAAACCCCCCTTCATCACCCCCTTAGGTAGGGAAAAATAAAAAAACTAAAAAAAGTATTCATTTCCATTTTCCCATTAGGGCTAGGGCTAGGGTTAGGGTTGGGGCCAGGGTTAGGGTTAGGGTTTGGGCTAGGGTTAGGGTTAGAGTTAGGGTTGAGGCTAGGGTTAGGGTTGGGGCTAGGGTTAGGGTTAGGGTTAGGGTTAGGGTTGGGGTTAGGGTTAGGTTTGGGGCTAGGGATAGGGTTATGATTGGGGCTTGAGTTGGGGCTAGGGTTAGGGTTTGGATTACATTTACAGTTGGGATTAAGGTTAGGGGTGTGGTTAGGGTTATGTTTGGGATTAGGTTTAGGGGTGTGTTGGAGTTAGGGTTGCGGTTAGGGTTGGGGTTAGGGGTGTGGCTGGTATTAGGGGTGTGTTTGGGTTAGGGTTTCAGTCAGAATTGGAGGTTTCCACTGGTTAGACACATCAGAGCTCTCCAAACGCGACATGGCGTCCTATCTTAATTCCAACCAATTCTGCATTGAAAAAGTAAAACAGTGCTCCTTCCCTTCCGAGCTCTGCAGTGCGCCCTAACAGGGGTTTACCCCAACATATCAGCACACTCAGGACAAATTGGACAACAACTTCTGGGATTCAATTTCTCTTGTTACCTTTGGAAAAAAAAATTGGGGGGGCTAAAAAACATTTTTGTGGGACAAAAATGATTTTTTTATTTTCATGGCTCTCATGGTTATTAACTGTAGTGAAACACTTGGGGGCTCAAAGTTCTCACAACACATCTAGATACGCTCCTTGGGGGTTTAGTTTCCAATTAATGGTCACTTGTGGGGGGTTTCTACTGTTTAGGTACATCAGGGGCTCTGCAAATGCAAAATGATGCTTGCAGACCAATCCATCTGAGTCTGCATTGCAAATGGCGCTCATTCCCTTCCGAGCTCTGCCATGCACCCAAACGGTTGTTCCCCCCACGTATGGGGTATCAGCGTACTCAGGACAAATTGACAACAACTTTTGGGGACAAAATACCTGTTACCCTTGGGAAAATACAAAGCTGGGTGTTAAAGATAATTTTTGTGGAAAAAAAATATTTTTTATTTTCACGTCTCTGCGTTATTAACTGTAGTGAAATACTTGGGGGTTCAATGTTCTCACAACACATTTAGATGAGTTCCTTGGGGGTCTACTTTCCAAAATGGTGTCACTTGTGGGGGGTTTCAATATTTAGGCACATTAGGGGCTCCCCAACACAACATGGCGTCCCATCTCAATTCCAGCCAATTTTGCATTGAAAAGTCAAATGGCGCTGCTTCCCTTCCGAGCTCTGCCATGCACTCAAACAGTGGTTTACCCCCACATATGGGGTATCAGCATACTCAGGACAAATTGAACAAGAAAGTTTGGGTTACAATTTCTTCTGGTAACCTTGGGAAAATAAAAAATTGTGGGCGAAAAATCATTTTTGTGAAAAAATATTATTTTTTGTTTTTACGGCTCTACATTATAAATTTCTGTGAAGCACTTGGTGGGTCAAAGTGCTCACCACACATCTAGATAAGTTCCTTAGAGGGTCTACTTTCCAAAATGGTGTTACTTGTGGGGGGTTTCAATGTTTAGGCATATTAGTGGCACTCCAAACACAACATGGCATCCCATCTCAATTCCAGCCAATTTTGCATTGAAAAGTCAAATGGCGCTCCATCCCTTCCGAGCTCTGCCATGCGCCCAAACAGTGGTTTACCCCCACATATGGGGTATCCGGGTACTCAGGACAAATTATGCAATAACTTTTGGGGTCCATTTTCTCCTGTTACCCTTGGTAAAATAAAACAAATTGGAGCTAAAGTAAATTTTTTGTGAAAAAAATTAAATGTTCATTTTTTAAACAATCAAAAAATTCCTGTGAAACACCTGAAGGGTTAATAAACTTCTCGAATGTGGTTTTGAGCTCCTTGCGGGGTTCAGTTTTTATAATGGTGTCACACTGGGGTATTTTCTATCATATAGACCCCTCAAAAGGACTTCAAATGTGATCTGGTCCCTAAAAAAATGGTGTTGTAAAAATGAGAAATTGCTGGTCAAGTTTTAACCCTTATAACTCCCTAAAAAAAAATTGTTTCCAAAATTGTTCTGATGTAAAGTATACATGTGGAAAATATTACTTATTAAGTATTTTGTGTGACATATTTCTGTGATTTAATGGCATAAAAATTCAAAGTTGGAAAATTGCAATATTTTCTAAATTTTCGCCAAATTTCCTTTTTTTTCCACACATAAACGCAGGTAATATCAAAGAAATTTTACCACTGTCATGAAATACAATATGTCACGAGGAATCACCGAGATCCGTTGAAGCGTTCCAGAGTTATACCCTCATAAATGGACAGTGGTCAGAATTGTAAAAATTGGCCAGGTCGTTAACGTGCAAACCACCCTTGGGGTAAAGGGGTTAAGATTGCCTATTTCTTGGAGCTCCTTCAAAAGAGCTTGAACAGCATAAAGCTGTGCTCAAAAGTTTACATACCCAGCAGAATTTTTGTTTTCTCGGCCTTTATTCAGAAAATATGAATGATAACACCAAAACTTTTTCTCCACTCATGGTTAGTGGTTGGGTGAAACCATTTATTGTCAAACTTCTGTGTTTTCTCTTTTTAAATAATAATAACAACCCAAAACATTCAAAGTACCCTGATCAAAAGTTCACATACTCCTTTTCATAATACTGTGTATTGCTCCCTCTAACACCATTGCCAGATTGAAGTCTTTTGTTGTAGTTGAGGATAAGGTTATTTATTTTCTCAGCAGGAACTGCACGCTTGAGATCTCCCCAGAGTGGCTCAATGATATTGAGGTCTGGACACTGAGATGGCCACTCCAGATCCTTCAGTTTGATCTGCTGTAGCCAATGAAAGGTCAACTTGGCCTTGTTTTTTGGATCATTGTCATGTTGGAACATCCAAGTACGTCCCATGAGCAGCTTCCAGGCTGATGAGTGCTAATTTGCCTCCAGCATTTGCTGATAATGTGCTGCATTCATCTTTTCTTGAACTTTGACCACATATCCTGTGCCTTTGTAGCTCACACATCCCCAAAACATCAGCGATACACCTCCTTGCTTTACAGTAGGAATGGTGTTCCTTTCATCATAGGCCTTGTTGACCTCTCTCCAAAATTACTTGTGGGTATTTCTTTGCATCCTGAACAATTTTCCTGGCAGTTGTTTCCGCCATTCTTGTTGGGTCTACCTGACCATGATTTTGTTTTTACAGAGCCTCTGATTTTCCATTTGTTAATCACAGTTTGAAAGCTGCTGACTGGCAATATCAATTTTTCTCTTTGTATCCCTTTCCTGTTTTATACAGTTCAACTACCTTTTCCTGTAGATCGGTTGACAATTCATTTGTTTTTCCCATGACTCACAATCCAGAAACGTCAGTGGATGGATGAAAGATCAATCAGACCAGCATATGAAGGCTCACAAAATAAATACTTTATTAATATAGATTAAAAAAGGATTTAACCCCTTAGTGACGGAGTCAAATTTTTGAAATCTGACCAGTGTCATTTTATGTGGTAATAACTCTAGAACGCTGCAACAAATCCCAGTGATTTTGAGATTTTTTTTTGACACATTATACTTTGATAATGGTAAATTTAGGTCAAATGTTAAAAAAATTAGCAATTTTCAAAATTTGAATGATTATCCCTTTAATCCAGATGGTCATACCACAGCAAACCAGTCATAAATAACATTTCCCACATGTCAGCTTTACATCTGCACCATTTGTAAGATGTCATTTTATTTTGTTAGCATTTTAGGATGTTTAAAAATGTAACAGCAAGTTTTCATTTTTTCAAGAAAATTACAGCATTTATTTCTATCCATGTTTGAAGTGCCTTTAGGGGTCTCATATATTGGGAAACCCCCAAATGTGATACCATTTTAAAAACAGCACCCCCTGACATATTGAAAACTGCTTACAGGTAGTTTATTAACCCTTCAGGTGCTTTACAGGAATTAATGCAAATTAGCATGACAGAAATGAAAATGTGCATTTTTACCACCTAAATGTCGGTAACTTCTGAACAGATTACTACAGCCGGCAGACTCTAAGGCCGCTATTTGGTCATGAATTGCCATGGCAAACATCAGGACCACACAATCATGATCTGAGGGCACCAATTGGGATAAAGATGGAGCCCCCACACTCTGTTAACCATTTATAATGATGTAGTCACTATTGACAGCAGCATCTAAGGGGTTAAATAGCTATGGATGGTGCAAACACTGACTGTGGCTGATACAGCAAGTTGTCAGCTATAGTGTACAGCCGACAGCTGCTGGGTTGTCACCTGTATGGGGATGCTAGTCTCATATCTCAGGTCAGTTAAAAGACGCATTGGCTGTCATTAAGGGGTTAAATAAATATCACAAAAAGGGACTGTATCAAAACAAACAGAATACTCCTGTAACATGGTGCCAGATCACACATATACTATATATTATATACAAGTGTCAGAGAAAGAGTGCAAATAATGTTCAAACAACATTAAAACCCTACCTTAGATACCCTTAGTCATAAAAGCATGGTGCTGTATCTAATCCTTAGTAGGAAAAGATTTATGAATTCTTACATTGAGATGATATGTCAAAAAGAAAAGAAAACAAAGTAAGGTACATGTGCCCTTGGGGCTTGTGGGCCAGAACACGTGTCTTACCCTATTTTCTTTTTGACATATCATCTCTATGTAAGTATTCATGTATTCATTTTTTCTTACTAAGGATTAGTCACAGCACCACGATTTTATGTCTAAGGGTATCTAGGGTAGGGTCTCAAAACTTTAATGTTGTTTGCACATTCTTTGCACTCTTTCTCTGACACTTGTATATAATATATACAGGTGGGCAATTTATATGGATACACCTAAATAAAATGGAAAGGGTTGGTGATATCAACTTCCTGTTTGTGGCACATTAGTATATGGGAGGGGGAAAACTTTTCAAGATGGGTGGTGACCATGATGGCCATTTTGGATCCAACTTTATTTTTTTCAATGGGAAGAGGGTCATGTGAAATATCAAATTTATTGAGAATCTCACAAGAAAAACAATAGTGTGCTTGGTTTTCACATAACTTTATTCTTTCATGAGTTTTTTACAAGTTTATGACCAGTTATAAAATGTGTTCAAAGTGCTGCCCACTGTGTTGGATTGTCAATGCAACCCTCTTCTCCCACTCTTGACACACTGATAGCAACACTGCAGAAATACTAGCACAGGCTTCCAGTATCCATTGTTACAGATGCTGCACAACTTCTCAGCATAGACAATTGCCTTCAGATGACCTCAAAGATAAAAGTCTAAGGGGGTCAGATCGGGAGACCTTGATGGCTAATCAACTGGGCCATGACGACCAATCCATTTTCCAGGAAACTGTTCATGTAGGAATGCTCAGACCTGACACCCATAATGTGTGTGATGACATTCTCAATAAGTTTGATGTGTCACATGACCCTCTTCCCACTGAAAAAAATAAAGTTGGATCCAAAATGGCCGACTTCAAAATGGCCACCATGGTCACCACCCATCTTGAAAAGTTTTCCACCTCCCATATGCTAATGTGCCACAAGCAGGAAGTTGATATCACCAACCATTCCCATTTTATTTAGGTATATTCATATAAATGACCCACCCTGTAATATATGTGCGCTCTGGCACCATGTTACAGGAATATTCTGTTTGTTTTTATACCGTCCTTTTTTGTGATATTTATTTAAACCCTTTTTTAATCTATATTAAGAAAGTATTTGTTAAGGACTGGCGGAACGCACCAAGTACAAGGTAAAATGGAACTAGGTGCGTTCGCAGTCCGAGGTCCACCGTGCAGGTAAAAACCCTGCTGCTAGTAAAGACGGACTATATGGCGGTACTATAAGAATACACACATGGGTTAACTTCACCCTGTGTGAAGGAAGCGACCCTGTTGCGTCACAGGACCGCGGTACCGCACATAGAGCGCAAGCAAGGAGTCACTAATCTCAAACCCGAGACTGAGGATTTGAGTTCAGAAGACCCCATGCGCTCGACACCGCAACTGGGGTGTCAGAGGAACATAAATAATAATATAAAGGCACAAGAGTGCGTGCGGTGCCGCACTGACGGACGCCACTAACCACCCAGGCTTGGGTCAGGAAAGCGCAAAGCAAGCGCACTGCGCCATACTGGCAGACACAGCAACTGGTAGCTGTAATGCGTGTTACGTGCTGTTGGATAAGTCGGGCGCTAGATAGCAAACATACACCTTCCGCGAACAGTCATCCAATAGGGAGGGTTATTTAAAGAGCGACTTTCACTCACAACACACACACATATTTACAAGACAATACTAGCGCATGGCCGTGCGGTCATGCGCAGTTTATATAGTTGCAGCACAGGAAGCTGCTACCGAAGTTTTGCCCTTTCAGGACCTTCCTGGAGGACCAATGGAATGTGCTGCAGTACCTGAGCATGTGACCCTCGATCTCCAACGGGAGATCTTGCCCTGGGCATGCTCAGTGTGTGAAAATAAGGACTTAGTCCCAGAGAAGCCTGCTCGCCGCAGATCAGTGCAGGGTACATCAGGAGAGCCAGAAAAGGCAGTAGTAACCCTCTGCACAGAATCAGTCCCAGCAAGACGCTGGGAGCGACGCCTCCACTGAGCAGACCCCACTGCGGCCGATGCAGAATGGGAGACCGCAGCAGACACGGATCGAGATTCCTCCTGTGCAGCAGAGGAAACTCGACTCCTAACATTACCCCCCCTCCTAGGGCCCCCCCTCCTTGAGCCTCACTACGCTCAAAAGCTGCAATAAGCAGCGGAGCCCGAATGTGCTCCACAGACTCCCAGGTTCTATCCTCTGAGCCGTGACCCTTCCAGTCCACCAGATAAAATTTCTTGCCACATACCACCTTGCACCCCACAATAGCATTCACCTCAAACTCATCCGTGGATGAACCCGATGTCCCAGCAGATGACTCAGAAAACCGGGACAAACGAACGGGCTTTAAGAGGGAAATGTGAAAAGTATCGGTGATACCAAGGCGTGGAGGAATAGCCAAACGGTAGACCACAGGGTTGACCTGTTCCAGAACCTTAAACGGGCCAATGTAGCGAGGAGCAAACTTAGTGGACTCAACTCGCAGCCTGATGTTACGGGCGGAGAGCCACACTAAGTCGCCAGGATCAAAGACCGGAGCGGGGCGCCGGTGTGTATCAGCCGAAACCCTCATTCTCTCCTTGGAGGCCCGGATGGCATCCTGTGTGCGGTCCCAGATGTCACGTGCCTCCACCGCCCAGTCTGCCACCCTAGAATCGGTGGATGACACGGGCATGGGCACAGGGACACGCGGATGCTTGCCGTAATTAAGGAGAAAAGACGTCTGACCAGTGGAATTGGCTACGGCGTTGTTCAAGGCAAATTCCGCCCAAGGTAGCAAAGATGCCCAGTCGTCCTGCCTAGCAGAGACGAAATGACGCAAATATGTCACCAGAGTCTGGTTGGTTCTCTCCACCAACCCATTCGTCTCGGGATGGTATGCAGAGGAGAGGTTTAACTCTATGCTGAGTAAACGGCAGAGCTCTCTCCAAAACCGAGACGCGAACTGGGGACCCCGATCACTGACAATCTTATCAGGCATACCATGCAATCGGAA
Source organism: Ranitomeya imitator (assembly GCF_032444005.1). Lineage (NCBI taxonomy): Eukaryota > Metazoa > Chordata > Amphibia > Anura > Dendrobatidae > Ranitomeya > Ranitomeya imitator. The sequence continues at coordinate 472,037,268 of NC_091282.1, forward strand.
AATGTGCCTAATGAACAACACCGCCAAGGCCCGTGCTGAAGGTAACCGAGGAAGCGGCACCAAATGCACCATCTTAGAGAAATGGTCAGTGACAACCCAAATAATGGAGCAGCCACGCGACTTGGGTAAGCCCACCACAAAGTCCATCCCGACCATCTCCCAGGGCCTGTCTGCCACCGGTAGAGTGTAAAGCAACCCAGCAGGCCGTTGCCGAGGAGACTGATTCTGGGCGCAAGAAACACACGCCTGAATATAGTCCCTGACATCTCGGGCCATATGCGGCCACCAGTATGTTCCTTTGCCAAAAGCTCAGATGTCCTCTTGGTCCCAAAATGCCCACCCACTCTGTGATGGAGTGAGCCCAAGAGAGAACCTCCGGTCGCAAGTTAGCTGGCACGAAAGTCTTGCCCGGGGGCACAGACTCTAGCGAAACCGGAGCTACAGTTCTCAGGCTCTCAGAAGGGACAATAAGCCGAGGCTCCTCCTCCTCCTCCTCAGATGACACTACGGAGCGGGAGAGAGCGTCGGCACGAACGTTCTTCTCCCTGGAGAGAAAATGGAGAGTAAAATGGAACCGGAAGAAGAACAGGGACCATCTAGCCTGGCGAGAATTCAACCGCTGGGCCGTTTGTAGATATACCAAGTTCTTATGGTCAGTGAAGACTTGGAAGGGAAAGCGAGCTCCCTCCAAGAGATGTCTCCACTCTGAAAAAGCCAACTTCATGGCTAGCAACTCCCTGTCCCCGATGGAATAATTCCTCTCCGCTGGTGTGAAGGTCTTGGAGAAGAAGAAGCAAGATGCTTCCGACCTTGAGCATCCTTTTGGAAAAGGACTGCTCCAGCACCAACAGATGAGGCATCCACCTCCAAGATAAATGGTTTATCAACATCAGGGCGATGTAGGATGGGAGCGCTAGCGAAATGAGACTTGATCGAGAGAAAGGCTTTGGAGACCTCCTCTGACCACAACTTGGGATTTGCTCCCTTTTTGGTGAGGGTAACCAAGGGAGCTACCAAAGTTGAGAAATGTGGAATGAACTGGCGATAGTAATTAATGAACCCCATAAAGCGATGCACCGCTTTAAGAGAATGGGGTTCCTGCCAGTCCATTACAGCCTGTAGCTTGGCAGGATCCATAGCCAATCCCTGGGCAGAGATGATATAACCAAGGAAGGGCAAGGACTCCTGCTCAAACACACACTTCTCCAACTTGGTGTAGAGGGAGTTTGCCCATAAGAGGTCGAAGACTTTGCGAACATCTCTCCGATGGGAGTCAATATCTTGAGAAAAGATGAGAATATCATCCAGATAGACTACGACCGAGGTGGTGAGCATATCCCGGAAGATGTCATTCACAAAGTCTTAGAAAACGGCTGGGGCATTACAGAGCCCGAAGGGCATCACCAGATATTCATAGTGCCCATCCCTGGTGTTAAAAGCCGTCTTCCATTCATCCCCCTCACGGATGCGAATCAGGTTGTAAGCACCCCGCAGATCTAACTTTGTAAATACCCTCGCTCCCCGTAGCCTATCAAACAGTTCAGATATCAGGGGTAAAGGGTACTTGTTCTTAACGGTGACGGCGTTAAGACCCCTGTAGTCTATGCATGGACGTAAGTCTCCAGTCTTCTTCTGTACGAAGAAGAGCCCAGCCCCTGCCGGTGACACTGACTTCCTAATGAATCCTCTTGCCAGATTTTCTTGGATGTACTGAGACATTGCCTCCGTCTCCGGGAGAGATAACGGATAGACTCGACCCCGGGGAGGCTCAGCACCAGGCAAGAGGTCAATAGGACAGTCATAGGGGCGGTGAGGCGGAAGGGTCTCCGCAGCTCTTTTGGAGAACACGTCAGCATAGGGCCAATACTGCTTGGGGAGAGAGGAAAGATCTGCGGGTACCTGTGTAGTAGCAACCTGAACGCACTCCCTCTGACATCTAGCCTCGCAGGATTTACTCCATCCCAAAATTCTCCCTGAGGACCACTCAATATGAGGAGAATGGTAGCGAAGCTATGGTATCCCCAACAGGACCTCATCAATTTCCTCAGGAATGACTAATAGGGAGATTATCTCCTGATGTGATGGAGACACAGAAAGCGTGAAAGGGATGGTTTGGTGGTTAATCTGTGAGGGTAGTGTTGACCCATTTACCACTCGAACGGTTACTGGCTTGGCGAGCATCACCAAGGGTATTGCGTGACACTGGGCAAAAGCGGAAGACATAAAGTTACCCTCTGCCCCAGAATCCACGCATAGCTCGACCATAAGAGTGGATGGGCCTATGGTAATTGTCCCCTTGAAGGACAATTTTGAGGCAAACGTCGCCGTGTCTAGTGTACCTCCTCCAACTGCCACTAGACGCTGACGTTTCCCCGACCGCTGAGGACCCTTGGAGGCAAGATGTCCTGACTGCTGGCAAACATGACGGACCATATGTGCACGGGCGGACTGAGATTTGGATCCCGCTCGTGTCACCTCTAAGGCCTCATGTGACTCGGATGCCTGGACTGGAGATTCAAAAGGTTTGGCGAAGGTGGGAGCCAGCCGAAACCTCTGCCTACACTGGGCTCGCTCTAACCTCCGCTCGTTAAAACGGAGATCAATACGAGTAGAGACAGTTATTAATTCCTCCAGTGTGGCAGGAATCTCCCTAGTGGCCAGAGCGTACTTAACGTCATCAGCCAGGCCCCTCCAAAATGTGGGGATAAGGGCTTTATCCGACCACTCCAGCTCGGAAGCTAATGTACGGAAGCAGATGGAAAAATGGCTGACCAAGGACTCACCCTGAGTTAATGCCAGTAGTTGGAGCGCTGTGTCATGGGTGACTTGAGGTCCTAAAAAGACCTTTTTCAGAGTGCTCAGGAACAACGGAGCACTCTGCACCACATGATCACCTCGCTCCCACAGCGGCGTAGCCCACTCCAACGCCCTGTCCGACAAGAGAGACACAATAAATCCCACCTTAGCCCGCTCTGTAGGAAAACGTGCAGCCAGGAGCTCAAGATGGATAGAGCACTGACTCACGAATCCCCTACAAGTTTTGCAATCTCCAGAAAATTTTTCTGGCAACGGGAGGCGAGATAATGTCGGAACAGGGGTGGCAGTGGACAAGGTTGCTGCAGCCACGCTAGCAGCCTGTACAGCAACTGCGGTAGCATCCACAGCTGAAGTTGAGCTCTCGAGAGCCGCCAACCTACCCTCCAGCTGCTGGATACACCGCAAAGATTTCTGAATGTCCGCCATTTACTAGCCAGACCTTGGCGCTAGTATTATGTTAAGGACTGGCGGAACGCACCAAGTACAAGATGAAATGGAACTAGGTGCGTTCGCAGTCCGAGGTCCACCGTGCAGGTAAAAACCCTGCTGCTAGTAAAGACAGACTATATGGCGGTACTATAAGAATACACACATGGGTTAACTTCACCCTGTGTGAAGGAAGCGACCCTGTTGCGTCACAGGACCGCGGTACCGCACATAGAGCGCAAGCAAGGAGTCACTAATCTCAAACCCTAGACTGAGGATTTGAGTTCAGAAGACCCCATGCGCTCGACACCGCAACTGGGGTGTCAGAGGAACATAAATAATAATATAAAGGCACAAAAGTGCGTGCGGTGCCGCACTGACGGACGCCACTAACCACCCAGGCTTGGGTCAGGAAAGCGCAGAGCAAGCGCACGGCGCCGTACTAGCGGACACAGCAACTGGTAGCTGTAATGCGTGTTACATGCTGTTGGATAAGTCGGGCGCTAGATAGCAAACATACACCTTCCGCGAACAGTCATCCAATAGGGAGGGTTATTTAAAGAGCGACTTTCACTCACAACACACACACATATTTACAAGACAATACTAGTGCATGGCCGTGCGGTCATGCACAGTTTATATAGTTGCAGCACAGGAAGCTGCTACCGAAGTTTTGCCCTTTCAGGACCTTCCTGGAGGAAGTGGGGTCTGCTCAGCGGAGGCGTCGCTCCCAGCGTCTTGCTGGGACTGATTCTCTGCAGAGGGTTACTACTGCCTTTTCTGGCTCTCCTGTTGTACCCTGCACTGATCTGCGGCGAGAAGGCTTCTCTGGGACTAAGTCCTTATTTTCACACACTGAGCATGCCCAGGGCAAGATCTCCCGTTGGAGATCGAGGGTCACATGCTCAGGTACTGCAGCACATTCCATTGGTCCTCCAGGAAGGTCCTGAAAGGGCAAAACTTCGGTAGCAGCTTCCTGTGCTGCAACTATATAAACTGTGCATGACCGCACGGCCATGCACTAGTATTGTCTTGTAAATATGTGTGTGTGTTGTGAGTGAAAGTCGCTCTTTAAATAACCCTCCCTATTGGATGACTGTTCGCGGAAGGTGTATGTTTGCTATCTAGCGCCCGACTTATCCAACAGCACGTAACACGCATTACAGCTACCAGTTGCTGTGTCCGCTAGTACGGCGCCGTGTGCTTGCTCTGCGCTTTCCTGACCCAAGCCTGGGTGGTTAGTGGCGTCCGTCAGTGCGGCACCGCAGTTGCTGTGTCCTGAGCATGTGACCCTCGATCTCCAACGGGAGATCTTGCCCTGGGCATGCTCAGTGTGTGAAAATAAGGACTTAGTCCCAGAGAAGCCTTCTCGCCGCAGATCAGTGCAGGGTACAACAGGAGAGCCAGAAAAGGCAGTAGTAACCCTCTGCAGAGAATCAGTCCCAGCAAGACGCTGGGAGCGACGCCTCCGCTGAGCAGACCCCACTGCGGCCGATGCAGAATGGGAGACCGCAGCAGACACGGATCGAGATTCTTCCTGTGCAGCAGAGGAAACTCGACTCCTATCAGTATTTATTTTATGAGACTACATTAGCACTCCCTTTTCTTTATGCTGGTCTGATTAGTTTGATTAGAGTGTGTCTCCTGTATGTTTTCCTATTTTTTTGCTCAGTTTTGTGTTCTTATTTATTGCTGGATGAAAGATGCAATAGTCTGCCTGGATTCCAGAAACTCAATCAGTTTTTATGCACACACACTGATTACAAAAACAGGTCACAGGGGAGGATGTTACCTTTAGTAGCCATTCAAACCCATTTGTGTCAACTTCTGTGCATGTTATCAGGCCAAAATCACCAGGGTATGTAAGCTTTTGATCAGGGTCATTTGGATGTTTTCAGTTCTCATTATGATTTAAGAAGAGAAAACACTGTTTGACAATAAATGGCTTCACCCAACCACTAATCATGAGGAGAGAAATAGTTTTGGTATTATCATTCAAAGGACAAGAAAGCAAAAAATTCTGCTGGGGTCTGTAAACTTTTGAGCAGAGTTGAGCGACTTTTACTTTTTCGTATTGAGTCAGGTTTCGCGAAACCAGACTTTGTCAAAAGTCGGGTCGGGTGAAATAGGCCGAATAATGCGAAAAGTTTGGGGGCCGACAGAAACACGAAACCCAATGCAAGTCAATGGGGAATCAAAGTCGGCAGTGAGTGGAGGACAGGAAAACACCTACAGTGCCAATTTTAATGCCAAAAACATCAATTCTTATTACTTAAGCTTGTCAATCTTAATTTACTTTATAATAATAATTAGGCATTGAAAACTGGGGGTCATTTGGCTAAAGTTGTGGGGGGTAGGGCTGGCTCAAGATTTTCGTGGGCCCAGGAAACGCAGAATACGTAACGGCAGTGGAGCAGGGAGAGGTAAGTATTTTAACTTTGCAAGTGCTGTGATCCTGAGCAAGCAGGGGGGCCACTCGTTGGCACTGGCACAGGGCCCCTAATAGTACGGCGGTGTGTTTGACGGTGGGTGGCGCCTCCCATTGGCAGAGACACTTTTGCGTACTATGAGTGGCCCTGTGCTAGTGACGTCGCCAATGAGTATGCCCCCCACCTGATGAAGGAACCTGCACTTTCATCTGCACCTTCCTCTTTGTCCCCGTGTAAGGTGGTATAGTATGCGGGAAGGGGAACCTGACTTTCAGCAGGGTCAGATTCTGGCTGTGTAGAGTGTAAGGGGAATATAGTGGTCTGGGTCAATGTACCAGCAGACTCATCTAGCAGTGGCTGGGCAATGGGCAGGTTGAGGAGGAAACACAGATATAGGCCCAAATAATAAAGTAGGCTAAATGCAGTTCAAAATTGGTAACAGGACAAAACAGGTGGCATTGCTTTGTTCAGGGTCGGAAAATTGTAATGAGTAGCAGACTAAGTTAGTAGGCCCAAATAATAAAGTGGGCTAAATGTCTTCCAAAAAAATGTTCATAAATAAACAGGTGGCATAGCTAGGTACAGGGGTGGGCTCCTCTGCTGAGTAGCAGACAGTGGTAGTAGGCGCAAAGTATTAACTGGTCTAAATGGAGGCCAGGGCCCCTGTATATTTTAACTATCATCTACCATTTCAACAAATTTGTATTGGCAGTGCCATTGAAGGATTTCACAGCACAGCCTACACAGTGGTGGAGCAGGGAGAGATAAGTATTGCAAGTGGTAGAGCACTGTTCGAGCTGGGGGGAACACTCTCTTGTGGGTGGTGGTACTGGCACAGTGCCCCTCATATTACGACGGTGTGTCTGACGTTGATTGTGCACCACCACCGTCAGAGACACTTCATTGTACTATGAGGGACCCTATGCCAGTGCCGTCGCCCAAGAGTGGGCCTACCCACCTGTCCAGGCACCAGGTGGTGACCACGGCCCTGTGGGGGGAGTCAGGCCCTGTGCATAAAACAACACAATGTAAGTGGCAGAAAGTGACTGGCTGATATACGACAAACTAACAGGACTGAAGTATATCCACTTTGTGAGAATTTGAATCTCCCTTTTTTGGGGGGAGACTGAACCAAAACTCAGACCAAGTGTATATAACAACGCAATCTAAGTGGCAGAGAGTGGCTGGCTGACATACGACAAACTAACAGGACTGAAATATATCCACTTCGTGAGAATTTAAATCTCACTTTTTTGGGGGAGACTGAACCAAAACTCAGGCCCAGTGTATAAATCAACACAAGGTAAGTGGCAGAAAGTGGCTGGAAGATACTGTATATGAAAAAATACAAGGACTGTAGTACTATTTCAATCTCTCTACAATGATCTCAGGAAAAGTATGGCAGCAATAAAAAGGACTGCTGCACACAAAAGTGTGGACAAATAAACAAGATAACTGTGCAGAAAGGAGCAACAGGATTTTTGCTTTTAATAAAGCAGTTGGTTTGCACAGCGGCATACAAACAGCAATGCAGCTATCAGGGAGCCTTATAAGGTACCCTAATAAGCTACAGAGCTGATGCACAAAAATATAGCCTGCAAATATATGTCCCTGCAAACAAATGGTGATGTTGTATAGTGGCAATCGCTATAGCACAAGCAGTTTCGGGGTTAATCTTCCCTCCCTAACTATATCCCTTCTTCTGATGAAGCTGCAGCAACCTCTCCCTATGCTAAGATCGGCAGAAGTAAGATGGCGGTCGGCGTGCACGCCCCTTTATAGCCCTTGTGACGCCGCAGAAAGCAAGCCAATCACTGTCATGCCCTTCTCTAAGATGGTGGGGACCGAGACCTATGTCATCACGCTGCCCACACTCTGCATCCTCCTTCAGTGGCTGAAAAATGGCGCTGAAAGCGTCATATGAAACACGACTTTTGCGCGCAGATCGGCGACTTCATGGCCGATCCCATAGTAGGATCGGATTTCATGAAACCTGACCTTGCCGAAAGTCGGCGATTTTTGAATTTTGTCTGATCCGTTTTGTTCAACCTTACTTTTGAGCACAACTGTATCTTAAACCTGAGTCTGCTTGAAAATCTTATTTTAAGCCCCCTACACAGCTGTTTCAACTATTCAGCTAACGACTGTGTTTTAACCTACATACAGTATATAAATATATATATATATATTTTTTTTTTTTTTTTTTTTTTTTTTGCACAGTGGTGGTACAAACTGAAATGAAGTATTGATTTACGCACCATGAGAGTGGACTCATTCTGTCTTATTTTGATTAAGAAATATCATCCGGTGGAGTTTTCGTGGGTAGAAAACTACTATCACCAACTGTGACTGCAAGATGCTTATCTCTGTTAAGAATATAGCCATTTTAAACCTAGTGTACCAAAATATGGCATATATAGCTTTACTTGTATGCATGTTTCTACTAGGTGAAGATTGACAAAGATGACATTTGTTTTCTTTTTCTTAAATGAGATTTTATTAATAGCGACAAATATTTTTCTCATTTCCTTCATATTAGTAAATTATAGAAAAGTTCAATCACTATCACTCATAGACATAGAACAAAAAATGTTTTATGGAGTACTTACAGGTGCTTCTCACAAAATTAGAATATCATCAAAAAGATAATATATTTCAGTTCTGCAATACAAGTGAGTGATATATTTATTTTAATGTTGATGATTATGACTTACAGCCAATGAAAATCCAAAAGTCATTATCTTAGTAAATTAGACAAATTAACAAAAAACACCTGCAATGTCTTCCTAAGATTTTTTTTTTAAAAGTCTGTTTCAGTAGTTCCACAATCATGGGGAAGACTGCTGACTTGACAGATGCCCAGAAGGTCGTCCACAAAAAATGAAAAATTTTGAATTTCATTTGGAGATCAAATGAATCTTAGAGAATCTTAGGGGTCTTGTCAAGAGGAAGATGAGATACACCAGACCCAACAATGCAGACAAGCTGAAGGCTGCTATAAAGCAACCTGGGCTTCCATAACAACTCAGCAGTGCCACAGGCTTATCGCCTCCATGCCATGCTGTATTGATGCAGTAATTGATGCAAAAGGAGTGCCGACCAAGTATTGAGTGCATTTACTGAACATACATTTCAGTAGGCCAACATTTCGGATTTTAAAAGAATTTTTCAAGCTGGTGTTTAAAGTATTCTAATTTACAGAGACAATGTCTTTTGGGTTTTAATTGACTGTAAGTCATAATCATTAACATTAACAAAAACAAACACTTGAAATAGATCACTCTGTTTGTAATGATTCTTTATAATATGAGTTTCACTTTTTGTTTTGAAGAACTGAAATTATTTAACTTTTTGATGATATTCTAATTTTGTGAGAAGCACCTGTATATGTAAAGATGAGCAAATTGATTTGTGAATCACCGAGTTTGAAATTAATTTCTTGAAATTTGCTGTTTCACTTGAAAATGAACATTTTGAGATTCAATTCATAGTTCACAAAAAAGCTTGCTTTGAAAGATCACCATTTTTCACACTGTTGATACATGAGAGTTCAGGCAAATGTCATTTTGCATTGCCAAGCGGGCTTCTCCTTAATGCCATGCAGCTATAACATCTTTCGGACTATCATTTCTTCTACAGTGGTGGTCACTACCTGGGTAATCAGAGATCAGTGGTTCCCAGTGGAGAACAGTTTGTATGGGAAAGTCATTTTCCATGTCCAGAATCACTGGTAAGTCTCTCTCACCTGTAGAGTGTAAGCTTTCCAGTTAATTGGGTCCTCTCTCTCGACTGTGAAGTGTGTTTTCTTATGATCAGTGGGGTACTCTCTCTTCTCTAGAGTTTACATTCTTATGATCAGCAGGGTTCTATCTTTTCTACAGAGTCTAAGCTCTTTTGGTCAGCAGGGTCCTCTCTTTTGTAGAGTGTAAGTTCTTATGGTCAGTGGGATTCTCTCTCCCTCACTCTTCTGTAGAGTGTAAGCTCTTATTGTCAGCGGGGTCCTCTCACTCTTCTGTAGAGTGTAGCTCTTATAGTCATCAGGGTTCTTTCTCCCATACAGAGTTTAAGATCTTATGGTCAGTGAGGTCCTCTTTCTTCCTCTCTCTCCTATAGAGAATATGCACTTACGGTCAGCGTGGTCCTCTCACTCCTGTGAGTTGAAAGCTCTTTTGATATACAGGTTCTCTCTCGTTCTCTCCCGAAAAGTTTAAGCTGTTATGTCAGTGAGGTTTACTCATGCTCTGCTCTCCCCCATGTTTATTTTACGGGTAATTTCAACCTTTGCATTATTGAAGTTTGTGCAAATGTACTCAACTCAATTTTAATTTACGGGGAAAAATCGGCAAATTTGAATTTCAAAATTCTCTACTTACCATATTTGTCTGACTATATGATGCACTTTTTTCCTCAAAAGATGTGGTGGAAAAGGGGGCTGCTTCTTATAGTCCAGATGTACCTGCTCTGGCTGTGTGGGAGGTCAGGGAGCGGCAGATCAGCGGGTCACAGGAGGCAGGAGCAGTGGCTGCTATTGTGCCTACTCCTATAGATAAATGAATATTCACAGCATTTTATGCCCATGGGCATGGAAAGCAGTGAATATTCATTTCTCTTTACTAGCTGACACGCTGTTAGCCTCAGCAGCTGGCTTCCTGCAGCTGCTGGGAATCGTGTATGCCCGCTACTTAAGGCAATAAGTATTCATTGCTCTTCACTCCCATAGGCATGGTATGCAGTGAATATTCATTCCCTTTAGGATCAGCACATGTGAACGCTTGGCAGCTGCAGGATGCCGGCTGCTGCGGCTAACACTCTGCCCTCTACTGTATTAAAGAGCAATGAATATTCACTGCTCTCCATACAATCCTGGCTTTGGGAGCAGTGAGTATTCAGGCAGCTGTGCTTTGCTTATATGCAGTGCATGATGTCCTTGCCCTGCTCTGCTTACCAGCATAAATCAGCTACTGACATCATAACAAGATCCTGTGAGGCAGTACAGGAAAGGTAATTATAATAGTTTATATTTTTGGTTCTTTTGATAGGGGCCATGCATACCAAGATGGGGATGGGGCCAATCATACCAGGAAAAGGATGGGGGCCAATCATATCAGGAAAAGGATGGGGCCATTCATACCAGCATGGAGATGGGGGTTCCTGCATACCAAGATAGGGATTAGGCAGCCATGCATACCAGGATGGGGATGGGGCCAATCATACCAGGATAAGGATGGGGCCATGCATACCAGGATGGAGATGGGGCCTTGCATACCAGGATAGGGATGACAGGGCCATGCATACCAATGGGGATGAGGGCAAATCATATTAGGTTAAGGATGGTGCCGTGCATATCAGGACAGAGATGGGGTCCTGTATGCAAGAATAGGGATTAGGAGAACCATGCCTACTAGGGCTGGGATGAAGGGGCCTTGCCTACCAGGCTAGGGATAAGGGGGACATGCCTGCAAGGCTAGGGATGAGGGAGTCATGCCTACCAGGAGAGTGATGAGGGAGCTGTGCATACCAGGATGGGGATGAGGGGACCATGCATACCAGAAAGGGGATGAGGGGGCAATGAATATCAGGATGAGGATGAGGGGGCCATGCATGCCAGGATAGGGAGGAGGGGGTCATGCATGCCAGCAAAGAGATGAGGGGGCTATGCATACCAGGATAGGGGTGAGAGGGCAATGCACACCAGGATGGCAATGAGGGGCCATGCATACCTGGTTAGGGATGAGGGTGCTATGCATACAAAGGTAGGATTGGGTGGACCATGTATACCAGGATAGCGATGAGGGAGCCATGCATAGAGAATAGGGATGAGGGTGCCATGCATACAGGATGGGGATGAGGGGACCATATATACCAGGATAGGGGATATTTAGTACGGAATTTACCATATTTTTGGGTTCAAATTTTTTTTTAAATTTCTTCTCTAAAATATAGGTGCGTTTTATGGTCCAGTGCGTCTTATAGTCTGAAAAAATTGGTATATGTAATTATAATTAAAAAAATTAATCACATTCACATTTTTTTAAATATTTTTGAAAAATGTAATCCTTTTGCAAAAAAGCTACATACATGAAATACTCAGAATAGCTACCAATATAGGGAAAGAATACCACTATGGTAAGCATTCTACCAAGCTCTGATTGTTGCTTGAGCATACTTTTAAAAAGTTTTCTTGAAGGGGCTCTTAACCTTTATAATATACATAGAGAAATAAGTCATCACTAAGAAAAATTCGTTTTTAGAATTAAAAATTTTATAACCCTTTAGAACTCTGATTTCCTTTTTTAAGTATAAGCCTAAAATTTTTTCACTGCTGATGAGAAAGATCTCTCTTTATTAAAGATTGTTATTCTTATACTTTGGTGCAACATAATTTTATTCTCCTGTGGTCTTACATTTGGTTTTTGAAAATACATTTTGTCATTGGTTGTTATAAAGATGAGGTTATTGTGTTTTATGGTCCTTCTTCCACAGGTGGCACACTTCTGACAGTTGACTCATTCACAATTCAATTTCTTTCCCTTGTAGAGCTACTTCTAATAGGTGTTGGATGTGTTTACTAATTTAATGGTTGCCATTCCCTAAAGAGCAATATTACAATAGGGTTTGTTGTACAGAAGTCTGCCTCTGAGTGATTCAGAATTTTCCACTGAGGAATCCACCATGAGATCAGTCACTCCCTTTGAACAGTCACTGAGGATGGCACATATGATATTCAAGCTCTTTATTGCACAAACAATTAAGGACAATGGTTTGCAGAGAAAAAGCATTGACTTCAGCATTTAGTAGGAACAGCTCTAACATACTGTAGTCTGAAATTAAAGCAACATGCTTATTTATTATTTTTATTATTTATTATTATAGCGCCATTTATTCCATGGCGCTTTACATGTGAGGAGGGGTATACATAATAAAAACAAGTACAATAATCTTAAACAATACAAGTCACGACTGGTACAGTAGGGGAGAGGACCCTGCCCGTGAGGGCTCACAATTTATGTGAAAATAAAACAAAAAATTTGAATAACGAAAACAATTTGATGTCTCCATTGGAGGCTTCAATAAGCCAAGGATGCGTTTATAATTTATAATGGAGCTCAAAATCTATAGTGTACTTGCCTGATCTGCAACGTTAATCAGTTCAAGCACAAAACTGCAGAAAAAAATTGCCCACACTAAATAAAAACAATTATAAATCATAAATCAAATGTATAAACTTAGTTTTAGCAACAAAGTATACAGTTTCATTCTCTAACTTGTTTCATAAAAATGAACATATCTATACAACTTTTCGAGTCAACTTCCCATTTTTTTTATACATTTTTTTACTAATGCCATCATCCCCAGTCATAATTATTCAATTTGTAATGCGGGAATCCAAAAACAGGAGCAGCACACTGTTGTTTGTGAAAAGAGAGCTATTTTATTCAGCCCATGACAGTGACTTTTCGCTCCAAAGAAGTGAACCTTTTTCAAGCTTTTTCAAGCTCTTGTTTTTGGATTCCTGGATTTAAGGTTTGGTCTCTGCCTTTGGGAATTTTCGTTTGCACCGGGACTCTTTATTTGTCTTTTATGCTTGTCTAGTTTACCTTTGCAACTTGTAATGCAGTTCTAAAAGTTAATTTCAACTATCATAACTAACAGATGCATTGATTACCAGTACAAATGAACTGTGGAACTGTACTGTGTTGAGCATTGAGCCTATAGCTTTACACAAGGGAAAAGATCATAGGTTGCATTGAGTAATTCTATATTTTCAGAAAAATCCAAAAGTTCTAGTGTTTAAAATAGTGCCAGCCATAGATTGTTCTGGTAGTCAGGAAAAACTACGATTAAAGTAGGGTATTTTAAAGTTATTGCCATAGTCATGGTAAACTTTTCCCCTTCTTGCTCCAATATTTTTTTTATAAATACTTCTTTACCGTCCATTTATTGCTTTCATGTCAGACAGTCATGTGTTAGTTTATACCTTAGTTATACTCATGAGTATTTTCAGTTAAGTTCTGTACTCACAGGGAATTAATTTATACACTGGAAAGTTATGAAGAACTGTCTAGTAGGCAAAATGAAAAAGTACTTAAGCTAATATTGTGTGTGTGTTCTCTAAAATAGTCAAATGGTTACTAAATGACATTTATTTCTGCAAAAAATATTTTTTTTTAGCTTTAGAAATGGTTTTATCCCTTAGATATAGATTTTTGGCTTTTCTGGAAAATGTACCTAACATATTTACGAAAATTTGCAAATAAGGACGATATGCCAGGGATAGCTCCATTACACCTACCTCTTAAAAGGCTAATGATGATAGAATGTTGTATTTAGAAAATGACAGTACAACAATAAATAGCCTCTATAAGACAACTACAAAAGAATAAATCCATTGAGAACCCTTATACATATAGCTGCGATTATGTTCCCATGTCCTTCCAGCATTTATAAAAAGATGCAAGAATTAATCCCATTGTTTTTAATTAAATCGTTCCCAGCTAACTGATGCATTAGTTATTGCACTGGACAAATGCAGGCATTAGTCCATGGTTGAATCACCAAGGACTGGTTGATGTAACGCTCTGATCAAACACCAGACTAGAGAAATGGTAAAATGCCTGATGACAAATGATGTATTTCTGTATCAGTTTTGTCATCAGTTGCTACCTGTTGAGTTGAGTGTCAGATTCAAAAAACTAAGCCTGAGACAACTGATATATTTGAACCCACACTACTACATACATCTTTAAAGTGTTCTCCTTTCACATTAGGCATGCCACTCCTATTTTCCTAGAATCTCGCACATTACAGTTGTGCTCAAATGTTTACATTCCCCAGCAGAATTTTTGCTTTCTTTGCCTTTTTGTCATTATGATTTAAAAAGAGAAAACACAGTAGTTGGACAATAAAAGGCTTCACCCACCCACTAACCATGAGTGGAGAAAAAGTTTTGGTGTTATCATTCATATTCTCTGAAAGAAGGACAAGATAGCAAAAATTTTGCCGGGTATGTCAACTTTTGAGCACAACTGTATCTATACTTTTTTTTTTGCGATCAACGCTAAACAAATAAAGCGTGACGTGAGGGGACATTTATAACATCTGACTAGAGTTGTATGTGTCTGTAAAGCATCCCTTTCCAGATTTCGACTTACAAATGTTAGGTGATAAGAGCCAGAAGGTAACTTTTTTAAGCTTATTTATTGTTACTTATTGTTCAGTTGATTTTATTTGTCATGCCTATGACAAGTCACATTTCAGCTTAGGGTACTAGGCTTTGTTTAACTCCGTCAGCTTTTCTTTGTGCAAAAGGAATCTTTTTGTAAAGGATATAATTCACAAATATCAACTCAACTCTAAGAAGTGCGAAGAGCCAGAGAAACAGATTCATGGACAAAACTCATATCACAGTCCATCAACGTTGCCTATTTCTTTGGTCTGCTCACTCTTACCTCTCTAACCAGAAAATATTATTTTCCTCTAAAAAAGCACTTCCTTTGTTGAAAAAATAGCTCTCTTTACTTCTTCTTGAAGGCCTGTGCCTCTTCATTGCATGAATACAGTTTATTGCTAATTAAACCTATTATTCTGCTGCTTCATAGTGAAATATAGAGCTTTGCAAATGGCTATCTATTCATTGAAATGTGAAAGCTGAGATTCATCTACAAATGAGAAAACAATTTTCATTGAAAATATTAATGGACCAATGTAGCATCTGTAGATTATTTCATAAACAGTCATGCATTTTTATCTTAAAGTGACTAAAACTTCATTTTTTTATTGTTATATCCTAGAGATTGGGCTTTTTGCCTGGTCAAAAATATGATCAAAGTGACCTCCAAACACCCAGCTTTCGCCAAACGTTCCTTATAGTTGTACAACATTGTCTATGAAATTGGACCACAGTTTCAGTTTCTATGCATTTGATGAACCGCTAATCGGAGGGCAAATGCTTCAATACTATTTGCATACAGTGTGTATGGAAATTTTTCAGACCCCTTTAAATTTTTCACTCTTTGTTTCATTGCATCCATTTGGCAAATTCACAAAAGTTATTTTTTTTCTCATTAATGTACAGTCTGCACCCCATCTTGACTGGAAAAACAGAAATGTAGAAATGTTTGCAAATTTATTAAAAAAGAAAAACTGAAATATCACATGGTCATAAGTATTCAGACCCATTGCTCAGTATTGAGTAGAAGTAAAGTTTAGAAGACACCGCACACCTTATTGTTTCAGTATTGAGTAGAAGCACTCTTTTGAGCTAATACAGACATGAATCTTCTTGGGAATGATGCAACAAGTTTTTCACACCTGGATTTGGGGATCCTCTGCCATTCTTCCTTGTGGATCCTCTCCAGTTCTGTCAGGTTGGATGGTGAACGTTGGTGGACAGCTATTTTCAGATCTCTCCAGAGATGCTCAATTGGGTTTAGGTCAGGGCTCTGGCTGGGCCAGTAAAAAATGTTCACAGAGTTGTTCTGAAGCCACTCCTTTGTTATTTTAGCTTTGTGCTTAGGATCATTGTCTTGTTGGAAGGTGAACCTCCGGCCAAGTCTGAGGCCCAGAGCACTCTGGAAGAGGTTTTCATCCAGGATATCTCTGAACTTGGCCGCATTCATGTTTCCTTTAATGACAACCAGTCATCCAGTCCATGCAGCTGAAAAACACCACCATAGCATGATGCTGCCACCACCATATTTCACTGTTTGGATTGTAATGGGCAGATGATGAGCAGTGGGTTTTCTCCACACATACTGCTTAGACTTATCAACAAAAGGTCTATCTTCCTCCCATCAGACCAGATAATCTTATTTCTCATAGTCTGGGAGTCCTTCATGCGCTATTTAGCAAACCCTATGCAGGCTTTCATATGTCTTGCACTGAGGACAGGCTTCCGTTAGGCCACTCTGCCATAAAGGCCCAATTGTGGAGGGCTGCAGTCATAGCTGCCATTGTGGAACATTCTCCCATCTCCCTACAGCATCTCTGAAGCTCAACCACAATGATCTTGTGGCTGAGCCTGTAGCTATTAAATTTAAGGGTTAAATCGTGGAAAAAATTGGCGTGGGCTCCTGCGCAATTTTCTCCGCCAGAGTGGTTAAGCCAGTGACTGAGGGCAGATATTAATAGCCTAGAGAGGGTCCACGGTTATTGCCCCCCCCCCCGGCTAAAAACATCTGCCCCAGCCACCCCAGAAAAGGCACATCTGGAAGTTAAGTCTTTGCAGTCTTTTCTCCTAGTGAGGATGGAAGTAGGAAGTAACACAGCCACTCTGCTGCGAATCTCTGTATATTAGGCTGGCAGTCTCTCTCTGCAGCAGCAACACTACACACACTGAGTTTACTTTGTTACACTCAGGGGTCCTGGCTTGTCAGTGTGGTCACTGGGGCTGCGCGCTCTGATCACAGTCAGGGGATACGTCTTCTCTGATTATGGAGGCTTCCAAGTCCGCACTCTCACATCCAGCCTTCACTACGGCTGGTATCTCAGCCTCAGTGCCCTCACGGGGAGCACTCCTTTCGGGGAGCGTGGCACTGCAGCCTGCTCTCTCTCTCTGTTGTGCTGTCCCCTCTGTCCCGCGCGCTCTGCTCTCCTTCTCTTTTCTGACCACACCCCTCTCTCTTCCTCTCTACCTCCAGCAGTCACATGGTCCATTCTGTCCAGGGCAGAAAGTCTTCCCCCCAACAACCCAACTGTCTGACTCCAGGTAAGGAGCAGAGAAAGCAACCTCCTTACACAGTATCCATGCTCCAATACATAGACAGAGATTGCAGATGTTAACCCCTTCATGACCTTGGGATTTTTCATTTTTCCGTGTTCGTTTTTCACTCCCCTCCTTCCCAGAGCCATAACTTTTTTATTTTTCTGTCAATTTGGCCATGTGAGGGCTTATTTTTTGCGGGACGAGTTGTATTTTTGAACGACCTCATTGGTTTTAGCATGTCGTGTACTAGAAAATGGGAAAAAAATTCCAAGTGCGGTGAAATTGCAAAAAAGTGCAATCCCACACTTGTTTTTTTGTTTGGCTTTTTTGCTAGGTTCACTAAATGCTAAAACTGACCTGCCATTATGATTCTCCAGGTCAGTACGAGTTCATAGACACCTAACAGGTTATTTTTTTATCTAAGTGGTGAAAAAAAATTCCAAACTTTGCTAAAAAAAAAAAAAAAAATTCCGCCATTTTCCGATACTCGTAGCGTCTCCATTTTTCTTGATCTGGGGTCGGTTGAGGGCTTATTTTTTGCAAGCCGAGATGACGTTTTTAATGATAGCATTTTGGTGCAGATACATTCTTTTGATCGCCCGTTATTGCATTTTAATGCAATGTTGAGGCAACCTAAAAAACGTAATTCTGGCGTTTCGAATTTTTTTCTCGCTACGCCGTTTACCGATCAGGTTAATGCTTTTTTTTAATTGATAGATCGGGCGATTCTGAGAGCGGCGATACCAAATATGTGTAGATTTTTTTATTTTTTTTTATTGATTTATTTTGATTGGGGCGAAAGGGGGGTGATTTAAACTTTTATATATTTTTTATTTTTTTCACATTTTTTTTAACTTTTTTTTTTTACTTTTGCCATGCTTCAATAGCCTCCATGGGAGGCTAGAAGCAGGCACAACTCGATCACCTCTGCTACATAGCAGCGATCTGCTGATCGCTGCTATGTAGCAGAAATGGAGGTGTGCTGTGAGCGCCGACCACAGGGTGGCGCTCACAGCCACCGGTGATCAGTAACCATAGAGGTCTCTAGGACCTCTATGGTTACCATCCTGACGCATCGCCGACCCCCGATCATGTGACGGGGGTCGGCGATGACGTCATTTCCGGCCGCCCGGACGGAAGCGGTAGTTAAATGCCGCTGTCTGCGTTTGACAGCGGCATTTAACTAGTTCATAGGTGCGGGCAGATCGCGATTCTGCCCGCGCCTATTACGGGCACGTGTCAGCTGTTCAAAACAGCTGACATGTCCCGGCTTTGATGCGGGCTCACCGTGGAGCCCTGCATCAAAGCAGGGGATCTGACCTCGGACGTACTATCCCGTCCGAGGTCAGAAGGGGGTTAAACAACATCAGTTATAAAACCATTGAGAAAGTTAGGGCTTTAGAGGCCTCTTTGATTATATTTGTGAACAAGAAAGAAGCCTAAAGAACTCAGTTACATACTTTGACACCTTTCCATGCTAAACACAATAATAGAGAAAAAAAATAAATTTATGTGCTCTTTAAAGAGTACCTATCAACAGCTCTTGAAATGCCCCATCACCCATAAACAAAAGTGGCCAGAAGTATCCAAAATACCTTCCTGAAAGGGTCTAACTTTGGCTCTGAACTTCTGAGTTAAGGGATCCCGGCATGCAGATAGTGATTTGAGAAACCTCCAAGGCCCCTCTTGCAGTGAAAGAGCGGCATCTTACTCTTTATATTATCCCAGAACTGCCAAGTACTTTACTAAGATGTTCCCAAACAGAAACCGCTCTACTTATGTTTTCATTCTTTAACAGCGTAATCCCTTAAGGTACTGTCACACTAGACGATATCGCTAGCGATCCGTGACGTTGCAGCGTCCTCGCTAGCGATATCGTCCAGTGTGACAGGCAGCAGCGATCAGGCCCCTGCTGGCAGATCGCTGGTCGGGGAAGAAAGTCCAGAACTTTATTTCGTCGCTGGACTCCCCATAGACATCGCTGAATCGGCGTGTGTGACACCGATTCAGCGATGTCTTTGCTGGTAACCAGGGTAAACATCGGGTAGCTAAGCGCAGGGCCGCGCTTAGTAACCCGATGTTTACCCTGGTTACCATCCTAAAAGTAAAAAAACAAACACTACATACTTACCTACAGCCGTCTGTCCTCCAGCGCTGTGCTCTGCTCTCCTCCTGCTCTGGCTGTGAGCGTCGGTCAGCCGGAAAGCAGAGCGGTGACGTCACCGCTCTGCTTTCTGGCTGCCCGGCGCTCACAGCCAGACCAGAGAAGCAGAGCGCCGAGGACAGACAGCAGAAGGTAAGTATGTAGCGTTTGTTTTTTTTACTTTTTAGGATGGTAACCAGGGTAAACATCGGGTTACTAAGCGCGGCCCTGCGCTTAGTTACCCGATGTTTACCCTGGTTACCGGGGACCTCGGGATCGTTGGTCGCTGGAGAGCTGTCTGTGTGACAGCTCTCCAGCGACCAAACAGCGACGCTGCAGCGATCCGGATCGTTGTCGGTATCATAGTAACATAGTAACATAGTTAGTAAGGCCGAAAAAAGACATTTGTCCATCCAGTTCAGCCTATATTCCATCATAATAAATTCCCAGATCTACGTCCTTCTACAGAACCTAATTGTATGATACAATATTGTTCTGCTCCAGGAAGACATCCAGGCCTCTCTTGAACCCCTCGACTGAGTTCGCCATCACCACCTCCTCAGGCAAGCAATTCCAGATTCTCACTGCCCTAACAGTAAAGAATCCTCTTCTATGTTGGTGGAAAAACCTTCTCTCCTCCAGACGCAAAGAATGCCCCCTTGTGCCCGTCACCTTCCTTGGTATAAACAGATCCTCAGCGAGATATTTGTATTGTCCCCTTATATACTTATACATGGTTATTAGATCGCCCCTCAGTCGTCTTTTTTCTAGACTAAATAATCCTAATTTCGCTAATCTATCTGGGTATTGTAGTTCTCCCATCCCCTTTATTAATTTTGTTGCCCTCCTTTGTACTCTCTCTAGTTCCATTATATCCTTCCTGAGCACCGGTGCCCAAAACTGGACACAGTACTCCATGTGCGGTCTAACTAGGGATTTGTACAGAGGCAGCATAATGCTCTCATCATGTGTATCCAGACCTCTTTTAATGCACCCCATGATCCTGTTTGCCTTGGCAGCTGCTGCCTGGCACTGGCTGCTCCAGGTAAGTTTATCATTAACTAGGATCCCCAAGTCCTTCTCCCTGTCAGATTTACCCAGTGGTTTCCCATTCAGTGTGTAATGGTGACATTGATTCCTTCTTCCCATGTGTATAACCTTACATTTATCATTGTTAAACCTCATCTGCCACCTTTCAGCCCAAGTTTCCAACTTATCCAGATCCATCTGTAGCAGAATACTATCTTCTCTTGTATTAACTGCTTTACATAGTTTTGTATCATCTGCAAATATCGATATTTTACTGTGTAAACCTTCTACCAGATCATTAATGAATATGTTGAAGAGAACAGGTCCCAATACTGACCCCTGCGGTACCCCACTGGTCACAGCGACCCAGCTAGAGACTATACCATTTATAACCACCCTCTGCTTTCTATCACTAAGCCAGTTACTAACCCATTTACACACAATTTCCCCCAGACCAAGCATTCTCATTTTGTGTACCAACCTCTTGTGCGGCACGGTATCAAACGCTTTGGAAAAATCGAGATATACCACGTCCAATGACTCACCGTGGTCCAGCCTATAGCTTACCTCTTCATAAAAACTGATTAGATTGGTTTGACAGGAGCGATTTCTCATAAACCCATGCTGATATGGAGTTAAACAGTTATTCTCATTGAGATAATCCAGAATAACATCCCTCAGAAACCCTTCAAATATTTTACCAACAATAGAGGTTAGACTTACTGGCCTATAATTTCCAGGTTCACTTTTAGAGCCCTTTTTGAATATTGGCACCACATTTGCTATGCGCCAATCCTGCGGAACAGACCCTGTCGCTATAGAGTCCCTAAAAATAAGAAATAATGGTTTATCTATTACATTACTTAGTTCTCTTAGTACTCGTGGGTGTATGCCATCCGGACCCGGAGATTTATCTATTTTAATCTTATTTAGCCGGTTTCGCACCTCTTCTTGGGTTAGATTGGTGACCCTTAATATAGGGTTTTCATTGTTTCTTGGGATTTCACCTAGCATTTCATTTTCCACCGTGAATACCATGGAGAAGAAGGTGTTTAATATGTTAGCTTTTTCCTCGTCATCTACAACCATTCTTTCCTCACTATTTTTTAAGGGGCCTACATTTTCAGTTTTTATTCTTTTACTATTGATATAGTTGAAGAACAGTTTGGGATTAGTTTTACTCTCCTTAGCAATGTGCTTCTCTGTTTCCTTTTTGGCAGCTTTAATTAGTTTTTTAGATAAAGTATTTTTCTCCCTATAGTTTTTTAGAGCTTCAATGGTGCCATCCTGCTTTAGTAGTGCAAATGCTTTCTTTTTACTGTTAATTGCCTGTCTTACTTCTTTGTTTAGCCACATTGGGTTTTTCCTATTTCTAGTCCTTTTATTCCCACAAGGTATAAACCTCTTACACTGCCTATTTAGGATGTTCTTAAACATTTCCCATTTATTATCTGTATTCTTATTTCTGAGGATATTGTCCCAGTCTACCAGATTAAGGGCATCTCTAAGCTGGTCAAACTTTGCCTTCCTAAAGTTCAGTGTTTTTGTGACTCCCTGACAAGTCCCCCTAGTGAAAGACAGGTGAAACTGTACAATATTGTGGTTGCTATTTCCTAGATGCCCGACCACCTGCAGATTTGTTATTCTGTCAGGTCTATTAGATAGTATTAGGTCTAAAAGTGCTGCTCCTCTGGTTGGATTCTGCACCAATTGTGAAAGATAATTTTTCTTGGTTATTAGCAGAAACCTGTTGCCTTTATGAGTTTCACAGGTTTCTGTTTCCCAGTTAATATCCGGGTAGTTAAAGTCCCCCATAACCAGGACCTCATTATGGGTTGCAGCTTCATCTATCTGCTTAGAAGTAGACTTTCCATGGTTTCTGTTATATTTGGGGGTTTGTAACAGACCCCAATGAGAATTTTGTTACCATTTTTCCCTCCATGAATTTCGACCCATATGGACTCGACATCCTCATTTCCTTCGCTAATATCCTCCCTTAAAGTGGACTTTAGACAAGACTTTACATAGAGACAAACCCCTCCTCCTCTCCGATTTTTACGATCCTTTCTAAACAGACTGTAACCCTGTAAGTATCGCTGCAGCGTCGCTATGTGTGACGGTACCTTTAGTGACATAGCTAATTTTGTCCTTAATGACCAAGGTAACTTTTGTCCTTTTATAAGATAACAACTTCGGAACATTTCAACAGATCCCACGGATTCTCACATTGTTTTCCGTGACATATTGTTCTTCATGTTATTGCTAAATTTTTGTCAATGTGATTTCCACATATTTATGAAAATATACTAAATGTGACCAAAAATTTGAATATGTAGCAATTTTTAACATGATATTTTTATGCACTTAAATCAGATAGTTATAGTATGCTAACTAATTAATAGATAACATTTACTACATATCTACTTACTATTGAATAATTTTTTAAACATAATTTCTATTTGTAATGAACTTAGAAAAGTTCAAAGTTGATCAGCAATTTCTCATTTTTACAACAAAATTTACAAAACCATGTTTCTGTGGGATCACATCACAACGGAAGTGAGTGTAACCCCTTCATGACCCAGCCTATTTTGACCTCAATGACCTGGCTGTTTTTTGCAATTCTGACCAGTGTCCATTTATGAGGTAATAGCTCAGGAATGCTTCAACGGATCCTAGCGGTTCTGAGATTGTTTTTTGTAACATATTGGGCTTCA
The DNA here is from genome assembly GCF_032444005.1 of Ranitomeya imitator. Classification (NCBI taxonomy): domain Eukaryota; kingdom Metazoa; phylum Chordata; class Amphibia; order Anura; family Dendrobatidae; genus Ranitomeya; species Ranitomeya imitator. Next base: position 472,060,533 of record NC_091282.1, read on the forward strand.
TGTTAGTGGTAAATTTAGGTTGTTAATTTTTGCGTTTATTTGTGGAAAAAAATGGAAATTTCACAATTTTCAAATTTAGAATTTTTATTCTGTTAAACAAGAGAGTTATGTGACACAAAATAGTTAATAAATAACATTACCACATGTCTACTTTACATCAGCACAATTTTGGAAACAAAATTTTTTCTTGCTAGGAAGTTATAAGGGTTAAAATTTGACCAGCGAATTCTCATTTTTACAACAAAATTTCCAAAACCATTTTTTTAGGGACCACCTCACATTTGAAGTCAGTTTGAGGGGTCTATACGGCTGAAAATACCCAAAAGTGACACCATTCTAAAAACTACACCCCTCAAGGTGCTCAAAACCACATTCAAGAAGTTTATTAACCCTTCAGGTGCTTCACAGCAGCAGAAGAAACACGGAAGGAAAAAATGAACATTTAACTTTTTAGTCACAAAAATGATTTTTAGCAACAATTTTTTTTATTTTCCCAAGGGTAAAAGGAGAAACTGGATCCCAAAAGTTATTGTACAATTTGTCCTGAGTATGCCTATACCCCATGTGTGGGGGGAACCACTGTTTGGGCGCAAGATAGGGCTCGGAAGGGAAGGAGCATCATTTGACTTTTTCAATGAAAAATTAGCTCCAATTGTTAGCGGACACTATGTCGCGTTTGGAGAGCCCCTATGTGCCTAAACATTGGAGCTCCCCCACAAGTGACCCCATTTTGGAAACTATACCCTCCAAGGAGCTAATCTAGATGCATAGTGAGCATTTAAAACCCCCAGGTGCTTGACAAATTGATCCATAAATATGAAAAAGTACTTTTTTCACAAAAAAATTATTTTAGCTCAATTTGTTCATTTCCACATGGGCAACAGGATAAAATGGATCCTGAAATTTATTGGGCAATTTCTCCTGAGTACACTGATACTTCACATGTGGGGGTAAACCACTGTTTGGGCACACGGCAGGCTCGGAAGGGAAGGAGAGCCATTTGACTTTTTGAATGAAAAATTAGCTCCAATCGTTAGCGGACACCATGTGGCATTTGGAGAGCCCCTGTGTGCCTAAATATTGGAGCTCCCCCACAAGTGACCCCATGTTTGAAACTAGACCTCCCATGGAACTAATCTAGATGTGTGTTGAGCACTTTGAACCCCCAAGTGCTTCACAGAAGTTTATAACGCAGAGCCATGTAAATAATTTTTCTTTCCTCAAAAATTAATTTTTAGCAAGCAATTTTTTATTTTCACAAGAGTGACAGGAGAAATTGGACCCCAAAAGTTATTGTCTAGTTTGTCCTGAGTACGCCGATACCCCATATGTGGGGGGAACCACTGTTTGGGCACAAGTCAGGGCTCAGAAGGGAAGTAGCGACGTTTTGGAATGCAGACTTTGATGGAAAGGTCTGCGGGCATGGAATGGTCTGCGGGCATCATGTTACGTTTGCAGAGCCCCTGATATAACTAAACAGTAGAAACCCCCCACAAGTGACACCATTTTGGAAACTAGACCCCCAAAGGAACTTATCTAGATGTGTGGTGAGCACTTTGAACCCCCAAGTGCTTCACAGAAGTTTACAACGCAGAGCCGTGAAAATAAAAAATCATTTTTCTTTCCTCAAAAATTATGTTTTAGCAAGTAATTTTTTTTATTTTCACAAGGGTAACAGGAGAAATCCCCAAAAGTTATTATCCAATTTGTCCTGAGTATGCTGACACCCTATATGTGGGGGGGAACCACCGTTTGGGCGCATGGTAGAGCTCGGAAGGGAAGGAGTGCCATTTGGAATGCAGAGTTAGATGGAATGGTCTGCAGGCGTCACATTACGTTTGCAGAGCCCCTAATGTACCTAAACAGTAGAAACCTACCACAAGTGACCCCATATTGGAAACTAGACTCCCAATGAACTTATTTAGATGTGTTGAGAGAACTTTGAACCCCTAAGTGTTTCACTACAGTTTATAATGCAGAGCCGTGAAAACAAAAAATCATTTTTTTCCCACAAAAAGGGTTTTTTAGCCCCCCAAATTTTTATTTTGCCAAGGGTAACAAGAAAAATTGGACCAAAAAAGTTGTTATCCAATTTGTCCTGAGTATGCCGATACCCCATATGTTGGGGTAAAGCCCTGTTTAGGCGCAATGGATAGCTCGGAAGGGATGGAGAACTGTTTTACTTTTTCAACGCAGAATTGGCTGGAATTGAGATCGGATGCCATGTCGCGTTTGGAGAGCCCCTGATGTGCTTAAACAGTGGAAACCCCTAATTCTATCTCCAACCCTAACCCCAACACACCTCTACCCCTAATCCCAACCCTACCCCTAATCCTAACCCTACCCCTAACCCCAATCCTAACCCTACCCCTTATCCCAACCCTTATCCTAACCATACCCCAAATCCCAACCCTAATTTTAGCCCCAACCCTAACCCTAATGGCAAAACTGGGGGTGATCAGCGGGGCAGGGGGACATCAGCGGGGCAGGGGGATAAGCGGGGCAGAGGGGACATCAGCGGGGCAGGTGGGACATCCGCGGGGCAGGGGGGAGATCTGCGGGGAAGGGGAGGACATGAGCGGGGCAGGGGAGGACATCAGCGGGGCAGGGGAGGACAACAGCGGGGCAGGGGGTGATCCTCAGGGCAGGGGGAGATCTGCGGGGCAGGAGGGACATCAGTGGGCAGGGGGGAGATCTGCGGGGCAGGGGAGGACATCAGCGGGGCAGGGTGTGCAATCCACAGGGCAGGAGGGAGATTAGCGGGGCAGGGGAGGACATCAACGGGGCAGGGGAGGACATCAACGGGGCAGGGGAGGACATCAGCGGGGCAGGGGGGCGATCTACAGGGCAGGGGGAGATCCGCCAGGCAGGGGGGAGATCTGTGGGGCAGGGGAGGACATCAGCGGGGCAGGGGGAGATCTGCAGGGCAGGGGAGGACATCAGCAGGGCACGGGGTGATCCACAGGGCAGGGGGGAGATCTGCGGGGCAGGGGGGACATCAGCAGAGCAGGGGAGGACATCAGCGGGGCAGGGGGTGATCCACAGGGCAGGGGGGAGATCTGCGGGGCGGGAGGACATCAGCAGGGCAGGGAGCGGTCTACAGGGCAGGGGGGAGATCCACCAGGCAGGGGGGAGATCTGTGGGGCATGGGAGGACATCAGCAGGGCAGGGGGGAGATCTGCAGGGCAGGGGAGGACATCAGCAGGGCACGGGGTGATCCACAGGGCAGAGGGGAGATCTGCGGGGCAGGGGGGACATCAGCAGAGCAGGGGAGGACATCAGCTGGGCAGGGGGCGATCCACAGGGCAGGGGGGAGATCTGCGGGGCGGGAGGACATCAGCGGGGCAGGAGAGAACATCAGCGGGGCAGAGGAAGACATCAGTGGGGCAGGGGAGGACATCAGCGGGGCAGGGGGGAGATCTGCGGGGCAGGAGAGGACATCAATGGGGCAGGGGAGGACATCAATGGGGAAGGGGAGAACATCAGCGAGGCAGGGGGAGATCCAGAGTGCAGGGGGGAGATCAGAGGGGAGATCAGGGGGATCACTGGGGCGGGGGCTGTCAGGTGTGATGCAGCAGAAGGAGGAAATGGAGCCGGCAGCAGCAGGGGGGGTGATTTCTGGGGCAGGGGGAGGGGCGATCACCAGGGGCAGGGGGGAGGGAGCGAAGGTGGAGGGGCATGGAATCGCAAGCCAAGAGGGAAAGAGAAGCAGAGGGGAGAACCTGGCAGTGGCAGCCACTGCAGCGGCAGTGATGACTGTATGTGGCAGGGCAGTATGCAGGCACCTCGTTGTTCAGCTTCCATGGAAGGCATGAAGCTGGACACCGAGGCAGCCATGGTTTTCTCTGCCGCCACATCTGAATGGAGAGCTAGCGTCACATGGACGCTAGCTCCAATTATATCTGGGGGTGGTGACAAAGTGGTCACTAGGGCGATCGTAGCCAAGTGGGGGCTAAGCCACCCCAATGGCTAAAGTACAAGTTCCCCTGTCCCTGCAGGTCAGGTGAAATTTTAGTTAATCCTTTCCCCCGACCTGCAGGAGCACGATTCTGCCATGATGCATACGCTGTGTCACAGGTCGGATTGGCACAGATTTTCATGACGCAGTGTATGCGTCATAGGTCGGGAAGGGGATAAGGGTCTATATGACAGAAAATGCCCCAAAGTGAAACCCATTTGAAAACTGCACCCCTCAAAGTCTGCAAAACTACATTCAATATATTTATTAACCCTTCAAATTCTTCACAGGAATTAATGTACTGTAGAATTAATAAATTAACACATTACTTTTTCCACAAAAATCTTGCTTTAACCCCTAATCTTTTACTGTAGTATGTATGTTGATACACCATAAGGGGGAAAACTACATGTAGTTTTTGGAGAGCCTCTGATGTGCCTAAACAGTATAAACCCCTCACAAGTGACCCCATTTTGGATATTTCACAACTCAAGGATTTTACCTGGGGTATAGTGAGGATTTTTAACCCAAAGGTACTACACAGAATTTTAAAACATTAGGTCATCAAATTTAATCTGTTGTCATTAGTATTGAGCACATGTGCTCGCTACTTGAGTGTCAGGACTCTGGATTCCCTGTTCATTTGTGGTGCTTTATTGCCATTTTCCAAGATGGTGTCTGCACTTACACTTCACTTTGGTTCTGCTGCCTTATTTGTCTTAAGCAAAGAGATTTCTTAGTGTAACACCATAATTGCTACATTAAGTTTGCACTGGGGTGCTCAGGTATGCACCAAGTATTGAGGGTGCTTTAGCGACCCCAATGCAAACTCGAACAGCGAGCACTTGAGCTCAACACTAGTCATCATGTTGTGATCATTATTTTAACTTTTGAAAAAACGAACCCCAATGCTAAACCTAACCTTAGCCCAATAGTAACCTTGACCCCAGCTTAACCTCAACCCTAACCCTAAATCTAATGGCAAAGAATGAAATAAAAATTCTAAAACGAAAAAAAATGTAGTCTGACTAAGGGGATGACACAGGGGGAATGTTATATACATTATTGGCTTTTCATCACTGTGATAGTGTCCATCACAGATATTAAAATTAACTAATTAGAAAAATTCCCACTGTTGCTGGGTGCTGGAAGGCAGATCTCGGTGGGTGCATTGTGCATGCACCTGCCATTTTTTTCTACTATGTATTGCAAAAAGAGGAGTGATTTGAATTTTAACTTTTTGATTCTTTCATATTTTGTACACTTCACTGTTCTTAATAGTCTCCTAAGAGGATTTGAAACTATAAGGCAGGCTCGCCCGTGAGAATGATCAAAACTCATCCTTCTGACTTGCGCGTACACGTGGGACCGATACATTGAAGGCGTTAACAACACAAATTTGCATATGTCACAAGGAACCCCAACCAGCAGCCATACAATTCAGTTGATCTTTTTACTATCAATGCAAGCCTCTAAATAAGTTTTACATTGTAATGGAACTCCTCCCATTTAAAGACTTTAGTTTTAGAGATTTATGAATCATTCCATAATTTTTTTCTTAGCACTAAATTGTGGCTTAGATGCGATCACTATTTTGCTCAACATCTTTGAACAGGTTATGCAGTTGCCATCTCTAGAGTAAAAGTGCAAGGTCTTGATGTCTCTATGTTTTGAGGAACCCACGGATAAGTTTCAAATATGACTGGTTAAGAAACATTATGTAATTGTCTGTGTCAGAAACTGTAGATAGCACAAGATCTCTACCTTTCTAAAATGTTATCTGGGTTAACAGGGAAACTGTGATCTTTTATGTTTTTGAGAGGTTATAAAATGCTGGAATCCAAAAGGTATATTTTATTATTGAATAAGACAATGGGGAACACCAGTCTTGGAAGTAGGTCTGTCAGAGGCCATTGAATGTATTGAAAGCCATGACTAACTGTATGTTAACCTGCAAGAAGAAAACTAAAAAAACATTAATTAGAAACTAGAGAACATAGATCAAGTGCTGTCCACATAAAGACACATGAAAAACTCTACAGCTACATTAGCAATTTACGGCATATAAATAAAATATGTGCACTTAATTTGTTGACATCAGCTGCATTTTCACACTGGGAATCATTGAAGACATACCTTGTATACAGCATATACTCGAGTATAAGCCGAGATTTTCAGCCCACTTTTTTGGGCTGAAAGTGACCATCTCGTCTTATACTTGAGTCATTGTCAGCGGGCGAGAGCGGCACGGTGACATGCTCACCTACTCCTGGCGCTGTCCCTGCATGTCCCGTGGTCTCCGGGCAGCTCTTCCTGTGTTCAGCGGTCACGTGGTACCGCTCATTAAAGTAATGAATATGGACGCATATTCATTACTGTAATGAGCAGTACGTGACCGATGAACACAGGAAGATGCCGCCAGCTCCCGGATACCATCTGACAGTGAGACATTGCCAGGGACCATGCTGGTAGCAGGTGAGTATGATGGGGGAGGTGAGCATTGCGCAATAGTCACCTTCCTTATTCCACCGCTGTGTGCTGCTCTGTCTTCCATCCTCTGCACTTACTGTTCAGGTCAGAGGGCGCGATGACGTGATTAGTGTGCGCGCCGCCCTCTGCTTGAACAGTCAGTGCAGAGGATGGAAGACAGAGCAGCGCGCAGCGGTGGAATGAGGAAGCTGACTATCGCAAGTGTCGGGGGCCTGAGCGAAGAGAGGTGAGTATGTGATTTTTTTTTATTTTAATCGCAGCAACAGCATATGGGGATAATGTGTGGAGCATCTTATGGGGTCACAATGTATGGAGCATCTCATGAGGCCATAATGTATGGAGCATCTCATGGGCCATAATGTATGGAGCATCCCATGGGGCCATAATGTGTGGAGCATCTTATGGGGCCATAGTGTATGGAGCATCTTATGGGCCATAATGTGTGGAGCATCTCATGGGGCCATAATGTGTGGAGCATCTTTTGGGGCCATAATGTGTGGAGCATCTTATGGGGCCATAATGTATGGAGCATCTTATGGGGCATAATGTGTGGAGTATCTCATGGGGCATAATGTGTGGAGCATCTTATGGAGCCATCAACCTTCATGCAGCATTGTATGGGGCAAATGTTTCTATGGAGCATTTTATGGGGCCATTATTAACCTTTGTGCAGCATTATATGGGGCATAATTTAATATGGAGCATTATATGGGGCGTATTTTGTATGGAGCAACTTATGGGGCCCATCATGAACTGTATGTAGCATTATATGGGGCTACTGATTCAATATAGATATTTAAAAACACTTAGCATACTGATGTCTCAATTAATTTTACTTTTATTGGTATCTATTTTTATTTTTGACATTTACCGGTAGCTGCTGCATTTCCCACCCTAGGCTTATACTCGAGTCAATAAGTATCCCAGTTTTTTGTGGCAAAATTAGGGGGGTCGGCTTATACTCGGGTCGGCTTATACTCGAGTATATAAGGTATTTGTTTTATTCAATATTACTAGAGAGAACGGAAGGTTTTCATTGCTATAACACCAATGCTTTTTTCTTATGGTTATGCTTGAAAAATGTATAGATATCAGCATTTGGATAATTATATGTGCAGACATTTTTTAGAGAATGATCAATGTGCATTCATCCTTTTCTTAGAAAGTGCCAAATGTGTTTATTTTCCATTTTATATTACGAGATGTTCACTTTGCATCTACAGAAATTTGTCTGATTTGTATAATACTACAAAAAACTACACTCTGCCAATAAAAGCGAATTATCTGCCACTGCCTTGATGATGTAAGCAAATTTGAACAACTTTCCATACTATTTGTGTGACGTTAAAAAAAGTCTGCCATCTTTTTTTTATAAAGCAGAAGTATGTATCAGACAGAAAAGGCTCATGACGTGGGTGGCTGGCCAAGTTTTCCACAATGGCATGGCTATCACAGTCAAAAAAAAAGCCAAGACAGGGAATTTAGCCATTTTTGGGTGATTGCGAATAGTTTGAGGATGTCAGAGCTCATAGCTCAACAATAGCGATAGGGTGAAAAAGAGAAATGCAGCTCCACGACTAAGACAGGTGGTGAACCCTCCTTGATTAGGAGCTAGGTCTATTTCGACCAGCAGATCGCAGTTATTCCCCTACTCCACATCTACTTTGCTTTCTCCTCAGTGTACATACCCCCATCACCGTCATAACACCATAGCCAACAGAAAAAGGCGCTGAATGTTATCTACTCTCTGATCTTAGCCTTTTCTTTCTTGAAAAATGTTGTATCGACAAGTTGTTTTACAGTTTATGAGCATGGGTGACAAAAGTTATTCAGTGGATAAGTTTTTTCTCTGCAACAACCAGTAAATCTAACACTGGATAGCTCCTCAACCACTTCATTTGGGCTTTGTAGCATCTGACAATGCCCAGTTGCAGTTGATGGGGATCTATGCAGTGTCAGATTTGCTGGTTGATAGAACATTGTGGTCATACCACAGTTGGGAAAAATAATGTAAACTCGATGAATGGCATACTGTATATCCTAAATGTGATTGTGCAAAATTTCCTTAAGAATGTAGAATTATAACTCTTTTACTTGACAAAGCATGCCCTCTGCGCTTGTATAATCAGAACTTCCTACACAAATCTAATGAATTGTGGCATTGCAATGCAATGGAGTTCAGCGTTGCATAGGTTTGAGCATCTGTACAAGCAATGTGAAACATTAACTTGGTATATAATGCAGTATGCAAACTGGAGTTTGAGCTACTTTGGAATCTGTTATTTGCAACTAATGGCATCCTTTGTAGAGGCTATGGAATTTGTAACAGTAGATGGAGGAAGAACTTCAACTGTTGGGAACCTTTAAAAAGCATTTGAAATGCCGCAGCCAGTGGAGGGGAAGAAGGAGTAGCAGTGTGTGAATGTAGAGTGCAATATTGAGTTATACCAGGCAGAGATAGGCAGAAATCAGAATTTGATAATTATGATGACAGTGTATGATGACCAACTGTCACTGCAAGGTGCAGAAATAAAGCAATGGGCTCATAGTCATGCTCGCGATAATAGCAAGCTTCATGCTTGATTGTTTGTCAAATGAGACATATTGTTAGTATTAAACAATAGGATGGCTATTGAATATCCGTGCTTTTGGACCCTTGCTATAAAAGTAAAATAGGGGGATTTGTTTTTTCCAGCATCCAAACAGAATTCAAAATTGGTGAAACAAAAGGATAAGGTGAAGGTTTCACTGGGCAAATTCCTGCTGGCGGCACATCTGATTAATAGATCTATCTCCTCTTCCCATAGAGTTAATACTCACCCACCTCAGCCATTATTAATGCTACAAGTGCCTGTGGCAGCATCAATAATAATTACATTATGCATGACATGACTTTTTTTTATTTTACTTGGTAATATAGAACCATTAATTTTCACAGTGCTTTACAGTCACCTTCATCACCGTCCCCATTGTGGCACACAATTGAAATTCTGAATCAGTGTGCGTTTTGGAATATGGGAGGAAACAATAGCACACAAATGAAACCCACACAAACATGGGAGAACATACAAACTCTTTGAAGTACTAACTACTAACCACTAGGTGATCATGCTGCTCAGACCAGATGTTTTATCTACTGCTGCATCTACCTGATGTATATTCCCAAAGAAAGTCACAATGCCTTAACCACCAGTTTAATTCGTAACTGGATTATATCCTTTCTCTTGGCAGATACCCAGAGCCATGATCCCATGGACTTTTGGATCAGCAGATAGTATCAGTTGAAAGAAATGGGCTATTTTGCATTAGGCAAACTATCTTACCCAGCCACCAGTACTGGCACATAGTGTATTCAGCACAAAATGTGACTTTGCCATGTCCAAATAGGCACAATTGTTCTAAAAAAAAGTGTGTAAAGCTTTTAATTTGTCAAAGTGAAATGGATATCAATTAATGCAGGTTTTTATTCTGCTATTGTTGATGACAGCATCTAGATTTGTCACAGCATCTGCCTACTCATCTATTGTGTTCTATAATCTTCTGCTGCTCTTGTCACAACTACTGGCTATACAGTGTGGTTATTGATGTTGCTACTTCATTGACACTGCTGATGGCTAGCCACATCTTGCTCTAAGTTGAGCTCTATACAGTGGGGAAAATAAGTATTTGATACACTGACAATTTAGCAAGTTTCCCCACATACAAATAATGGAGAGGTCTGTAATTTTTATCATGGGTACACTTCATCTGTGAGAGACAGAATCTAAAACTAAAAATCAAAAATCACATTGCATCATTTTTACAAAATTAAATTGAATTTATTGCATGAACTTGTCTACACACTCAATCTATCACACTCCAACCTCACTACCATAGCCAAGACCAAACAGCTGTCTAAGGACACCAGGGACAAAATTGTAGACCTGCACAATGCTGGGATGGTCTATAGGAAAATAGGCAAGCAGCTTGGTGAGAAGGCAACAACTGTTAGAAAATGAAATAAACACAAGATGTCTATCAATCTTCCCAATCTTCCTCGGTCTGAGGCTCCATGCAAGTTCTTGCCTTGTGGGGTAAGGATGATTTTGAGAAAGGTCAAGAATCAGCCCCGAACTACACAGGATGACCCAGTCAATGACATGAACAGAGCTAGGACAACAGTCTCAAACATTATCATTAGTAATAGACTATGCCGTCATTGATTAAAATCCTGCAGGGAACGCACGGATGAAAGGAGGATGGATGGGGTCATGCATTGGGAGATTTTGGCCAACAACCTGTTTCCCTCAGTAAGATGGCTCATGGTTGTGTCTTCCAGCATGACAATGACCTAAAACACACAGTCAGGATTAAGGAGTGCCTCTATATGAAGCAATTCAAGGTCCTGGAGTGGCCTAGCCTGAAAGATCTGGAGAAGATATATATGGAGGAGTAGGCCAAAATCCCTGCTGCAGTGTGTGCAAGTTTGGTCAAGAATTCCAAGAACAGTCAGACTTTTGAAATTGCCAACAATGCATTCTGTGCCAAATATTAAGTTGTTTTTCTATTGTATCAAAAACTTATTTTATGCAATAAAATGCAAATTAATTATGTAAAAATCCTACAATGTGATTTTCTGTTTTTTACTTTTAGATTTTTATCTCTCACAGATGAAGTGTACCTACAATAAAAACTACAGACCTCTCCATTCTTTGTAAGTGGGAAAACTTGCAAAATTGGCAGTGTATCAAATACTTATTTTCTCCAATGTAGCAATATACTATATTTTGCACTACTTTTTGAAGGGACATCACCTTCTACAGAGCACCACTGTCTTGTTTTTATCCCACGCCTTATCTGCTTCTGTGGTCTCTCATTCAGCTCCAGCCGAGGCGTGTACTACTCAGCATAGATGTTAGTACCAGCGTCTTGCTCAGCCTCGTGGTATACACTTGGTTACTGCTGGCCCTTCATCTAAGGCTATAGGAACCAATGATGTTTTGGTGCGGTCCTACGCTCCAGAGATCACCTTACTGAGCATGCCTGTGATGTGGTGTCTTCACATTGGTTGTCTGATGTTAGCTGCACTGGTGAGGCGGCAGCTCAAGATTGGCCCACGGGCAATGCCGCTAAATGAGTGTTTAGGGAGAAGCCTAAGGTTTAAAAGGCTTTCAGCGGCACACGTGGGCACACTAGTATCATTTTTGTGTGGCTATGTGAGTAGAGGCTCTACCACTCTATCTGCAAGTGTTGTATGTCTTTTATTTTCATATTCCTTAATTATATGCAGGCAATTAGTCACTTCAATACTTTGTCCCACATATTTCACATTGGTAATTACCATGCAAAAAAGGAAGTGCAATTCAAAAGGAGGTGAAATAAAAAAAATTATCTTTATTAATAACATTTAACATATAAAATTATTTAAAAAGACAGGGTATAAGCCTTCAAACGTTGAGTGGGGTAGTACTGCAGCAGAGGAATTAAGTTTACATAAGAAGCCCAAAAATCCCAAATTAGCAATAAAAAAATATATGGAACACGCAATATTAATGGTGGCAAGCCACTTTGTAGGGACTGTAAGTGTAGCGGTTTCAACCAACCAAGTTTGCAAAGGCAATATTAATTGCTGTTCAAAACATATGAAATATGTATTGGCGAAATGGTATGCTGACTAGTATGTGGTAAAAGAGGATTCATCCAAGGAAGAGATGATGGAAAATAGTATGGGAGAATAAACGTCTATTAAGGTGTATAAGGGTGTATAAATATGAAAGGCTTGGTAGCAATGTAGTTTACCTTATATTAGATGTAACCTTGGATGCTGCCACAATGGTAATGTGCAAGGTTGTCTGCTCCAGGAGTGATCCCCTCACTTGACGAGCGCCTTTTCGCTATGTAGCTTCTTCCGGGGCGTGGAGGTACTCAGGTGTAAGGAAAATATATACACACTAAGGTGCCAGGGATATTAGATATTTTACTTTATTTACAAGCAGTCAGCGATGCAATCTCTGGGGGTTCTGCTGCAGCTTCTGGTCCATCTTTTTCACATTTTCCGATACCTAATAAATTCTTAGGAGACAACAAAGCTTTCAGGGGATTTGTGAATCAATGCTCAATTCAGCTGGAATTTCAGGCATCACGTTTCTTGTCTGAGTGAGCTAAGGTAGGATTTGTGGTGTCTTTGTTGACGGACACTGTGGGAGCATAAAGACCAGGTGGTCTGGAGTGCCTCCCATTTGTTGGGTGTCCTAAAGGAAGTCTTTTTAGGGCTACAAGTAACCCATAATACCGCACTCCAACTTCTGGCTCTAACTCAGGGTTCATCCTTGGTTAGCCAATTTGCCATCCAATTCAATACTCTGGCTTCAGAGTTTGAGTGGCCTGATAAGGTTCTGATACCTATTTTTTGGAGGGGTTTAGCAGATCATGTCATTGATGCTTTAGCCACTAGGGAGATTCCCACTACTCTGGAGGAATTAATATGTGTCCACTAGCATAGATCTCCGGCATGCTGAGCAGGGGTTGGAGCGAGTTCAGAGCAGATCTGGGATTCGGTTGGCTCTGAACATCGTCTATCCATGGATCCTCCAACTCAGGTTGATGATCCTGTAGAGCCCATGGATGTCTCTCAAGTGGAATATAACACCCACTCTGTACATCTACAACAGACTTGGTTTTCCTGCAGGCAAACTGACCATTTTGAAAATAAATGTCCCAAGCATCACAGGGTTCAGAGCGTCTAGTGGCTTTTGGAAGAGGCTCACTAGTTCCAGTTGATGTGTCTTCCAAATAGGTCTGTGGGGTTTCGTTGACTTTTGGGTCAAATGCTCTCAATGCTGAGGCTTACATAGACTCTGGGGCTGAGGGCAATTTCATGTCTGCTACCTTTGCTCAACAGCACGCAATCCCATTACTGGAGCTTCCAAAGCCAATGTCAGTTCATGTAGCTAATGCGTACATTTTACCAACCCCAATTTCCCATCAGACTATACTTCTCATTCTCACTATGTCTTCAAAACATCAGGAGATTGTCTCTTTTCTCGTTATCCCTGAGGGTATAGGGACTTCTGGGGATGCCTTGGCTGTGCCTCCATTCTCCCCAGATTGATTGGGCAACGGGAGGCATACAGAAATGGGGCAGTTTCTGTGAGAGTGTGTGTCTTAATGTCCAGGTTCCCCCGGGTTAAATCAATGTACTATCTGATCTTCAGCTGGTGGGTCACTCTGGGGCTCATATCTGTAAACGGGGTGGTCTCTCCTGTACTAAAAGAGCCACTAAAACCAAAGCAATACAAAACAAAGGACCACCAGAAGGTATACAGGCTAGAGAATAATTAAAATATGCCTTTATTTATAAAGATAGCAAACGGTTACATAATTAAAATATTATAAAATAATACAAAAGTGCGCAAGAGCAGGACTGAATGAAATAATAAATATAATTATTCACAGCAACCCCAGAACACCTCAATTTAAGGATTTTGATATATTACTCAGCTGTGTATCCAAGATGTGCAAAAAAACTAAAAAATTAAAACATTATGTGAATTGTGCAAGAAATCAATCACAAAAATCATCAAAAACCAAATAGTTCACAGAAATAAAGTGCTAGTGTGCATCAAATACTGATTATAGTGTGGTATGTATACCGAAACATTAAATAATCAAGTCAAGCAATGTACAAAGCACACAAAAATCAACACAGGTGAAACTATTTGCAGAAAAATATATAGGATCTGTGGTTTCCCATTCAGCTCCAGCCGAGGCGGATGCTGCTCAGCACAGGTGGTGGTCCCAGCATCTTGCTCAGCCTCGTGGTATACACTTGGTTACTGCTAGCTCTTTAGATCAGGCTATAGGACCAAGAGATGTTCTGGGGCAGTCCTACGCTCCAGAGTCTAAGTCCAGAGACCACCTTACGGAGCATGTCTGTGATATGGCGCCTTCTCATTGGTGGTCAGACGTTAGCTGCTCTGGTGATGTGGCGGCACTGGATTGGCCCGCAGGCAATGCCACGACAGGGTGGGCATGAGTGTTTGGAGTGGAGCCTAAGGTTTAAAAGTGCACGCGGGTGAGCTAGTATCATTTATGTGTGGCTATGTGAGTGGAGGCTCTACCACTCTGTCTGCAAGTGTTGTATGTCTGTCTAGCTTCAGGACTGTACATGTAGGAAGGCAGCTAGCATCAATGGGGTAATTAGCTGCTTGGCTTAGCATCTGTTACCTACATGTGGTGGTTAGCACAGTAGAGTTTCAGAGCAAGCTCAACCCTAGTCAGGGTATTATACTCAGCATCTGTTTAATTTCTGTGTGCTATTGACACAGCTCTGTTGCAGAGCAAGCTTTTCCTAATGTTTTCCCTGTGACGTTTAACAGGGCATAACACTCTGTATACATTCGTTCAATACCTTTCTGTGGAGTAACACGGGCAGCACGGTGGCTCAGTGGTTAGCACAGCAGCCTTGCAGCGCTGGAGTCCTGGGTTCAAATCCCACCAAGGACAACATCTGCAAAGAGTTCTCTCCTTGTTTGCGTGGGTTTCCTCCAGGCACTCCGGTTTCCTCTCACATTCCAAAGACATACTGATAGGGAATTTAGATTGTGAGCCCCAATGGGGACAGTGATGATAATGTGTGCAACCTGTAAAGTGCTGCGGAATATAAAAGTGCTGCGCTATATAAAAATAAAGATTATTATTATAACTGAGTTTGGTGCTTGGGGTTTCGTTCATGCCACACAGTGTGTCCCGGCAATTGCTCGCTGTCTGTTCCGTCATTGTTCACACTAGCAGCAGCTTTTCATCTCTGCACGGTGGACCCCAGGTTGCGATTGTACGTTGTTATTTATTTTATTTAGTGCAATCCGCAAAACCGAACACTTCTTGGTATTAATTTAGGAAGATATTTGATTGATCTCATTGTGCAGTATAAATACAAAAACAGAAGACATCTTCCCACAAAAAATAATACTTTTTTAACCATTTTTACATTTAGAAAACCATAAAAGTCTGTTAGTTCAGTATTTTAATAAAAGAACTTGTTGGTTGCCATCAGTTACTTTTCGCTTATCAATATCAATTTCATGTTAAGAAAACTTTGACAAAACTAAGGCTGTGTTAAAGAGCTTGAAAGGTTTTCAGTACAGTCCTAACAGGCCTACACATGTTAAATACATATTTCTAGGGCAATTAGAGACTTTGCTGTAGTTGCAATTCGTGGAAAAATCTTTTCATGTGGAAAAAATATTTTTGAAAAATTTGGTGGCGCGTGTGAATTTGCATTTCAAAAGAATGGTTAACTTTAACATTTACAACACCACTGTACTGATTGATGTTTTACTTTTAGTGTCTTGACAAATTTTAAATTCATAATAACATAGTGAGTAACTTTATATAGATAAAAAAAATAGAAAAAACGCAATAGCACTCACCAATCAGTGGCAATTCAAACGTCCTTTATTAGAACATGCAGCAAATCATCTTCACGGTTCAAGGGAGGGAGTGAAAGTAGGAGTGCGACAGGCAAGACGATGACGATCGTTTCGCGCTAATACCCGTGGAAGCGCTTGGTATTAGCGCGAAACGATCGTCGTCGTCTTGCCTGTCGCACTCCTACTTTCACTCCCTCCCTTGAACCGTGAAGATGATTTGCTGCATGTTCTAATAAAGGACGTTTGAATTGCCACTGATTGGTGAGTGCTATTGCGTTTTTTCTATTTTTTTTATTTACATGGACACTTTGTTTCACGCAAGCACCGCCTTTCACCTGATCGGACTACCTTTTGTTGGGAAACTCTCCACATTGAGTTTATAATCTCTGCAAAGTCGAGCTGTACCGCTCACTTTTTTTCTTTTTCTGGTCTGTAACTTTATATAGGGTTGAGCGAAACGGGTCGAAATTTTTCAAAAGTCGCCGACTTTTGGCAAGATCGGGTTTCATGAAACCCGACCCGACCCCAGTGTGGGGTCGGCCATGAAGTCGGCGATCTTTTGAATCTAGAATGGGAATTCCGATACCGATTCCCGATATGTTTAAGATATCCGGAATTGGTATCGGAATTCAGATTTAAGTGTAAAATAAAGAATTAAAATAAAAAATATCGCAATACTTACCCTCTGACGCGCCCTGGTACTAACCGGGAACCTTCCTTCCTTAGAATCAGCCTTCCAGGACCCTGCGGTGACGTCGCGGGTAACGTCGCGGCTTGTGATTGGCCGCGCGAGCGGTCACATGGGCGGCCGCGCGGCCAATAACAAGCCGCGACGTCACCGCGACATCACCGCAAGGTCCTGGAAGGCTGATTCTAAGGAAGGAAGGTTCCCGGTTAGTACCAGGGCGCGTCAGAGGGTAAGTATTGCGATATTTTTTATTTTAATTCTTTATTTTACACTAAAATATGGATCGCAGGGCCTGAAGGAGAGTTTCCGCTCCTTCAGACCCTGGGAACCATGGAAACCCAATGCACTGCATTGGGTTTCGGGTTTCGTCCGACCCCGACCCCGACTTTTTTATAGGATCAGCCGATTTCACTCGACCCGACTCTTTCAAAAGTCGGGTTTCGTGAAACCCGACCCGATCCTATAAAAGTAAAGGTCGCTCAACCCTAACTTTATAGACTACATTAATCAGAGTGTAAGATTTGTAGGATTAGCCAGAACATAGCTGAACAAGTCATAAGCCAATGTATGTATGCTGCCTATCCTCATGGAACAAGCTAAACTTATTTGTCAGAGACTTAGGAAACAATAGCGGTTATCCAGTTGGATAAAATCATCAAGCTGTACTGAAATAATTCCATTCAGTCACTTTGCCCTTAGATTGGCATGATTCCAGGATACGTAAATTGCTTTTGTGACTAAAATACTCCAATGGTTTCTTCTTACCGGCAGAGAGAAGAAAATAAATAAAACCAGCTTTATTATATTTCTTCTCTCCTCATGTGTATAGATGCATAGATGTGAATATACATATATACCCAACTTACCATACGTCACCATATTTTATGAAAAAAGATAAATTCATTTTTCTTGAGAAAAAATTTCTTGTGCATAGAGAATTGAGAATTCCCCTTTGCCTATATGTCGTTCACAGTAGGGAAAGCAGAACCAATCTTTTGCAGAGAAACAGTTTTTATAAATTGTATGTTTACCCCATACTGCAGCAATCAAACAGTTCTAAGAAACATCAGAAAGGTGTTATCTTCAGATGGCGTTCAAAGATTGCAACTCTTTATGAACCTGATTTACACTCCCAAGGATAAACTGCAAGGCGAAGATGAATTGGTTTCTCTTCCTGGCAGGACCCTCATTCCAATTAGCTTTGCAGACAGAACCAACAGTCACCATTTTCTTAACACCTTGAGAGCATGAGAGCTTGGCAAATTGCTGTCCTAAGCTGTGGTGCTTGGAAATGTCCCCTACGTTTGATAAGTTAAAGATTTTCTAATATTTAGGTAAAATATAACATAATATCAATTTTAGATATTTAAATTGTAATGACTAGAAAACTTTGGTCCAATTGATTTTTTTTTCCAAAAGCAACACGATGATTGTAAATTCTCTCTTTTAACTGCCATTTTTATAAAATATTGCATTCTCAAAAAATAATAATAATAATAATAATAATAATAAATACTCCAATGATGAAAATGGCAACTTGATTTAGTATCTTTATGCACATGGTAAAGCAAGTACATTACAATGCAAGTGTAATTAATGGCCAGAAAATCCAGGATTCATTTAAGTAATATCTCATCATTACCATAGGCTTTAAGTGCCCATCATCTCCAAACTTAACATCTGAGTCTATATTATAGATTAGTGGATCAGGCAAAATTCAAGTTTGCCAGTTATCTGCAAATTTAATGTGCCTTATTATGCTTTGGAGTCTCTTCAGTACCCAGAGCTTAATAAACATAATATGTTAACAAAGTAATAAAATCCATTATACTCACTTCACGGTTGACCTTTCCAACCTCCCTACTACTCGATGTTATGACCTGGTGGTTAGGAGCACCCGGAATGACCTGATAGTTAAACCTCATACAGGACGAGCTCTGGGATGTGGGAGCTCTGCTGACCGCAAGCCCTAATCCTATCACACACACTAGAAATAGCCGTGGAGCGCTCCTGACCAGACCTTATGCGCCTCGTCACAGCCTAAGAGATATCTAGCCCTAGAGATAGAAAATAAAGCCTACCTTGCCTCAGAGAAATTCCCCAAAGGTAAAGGAAGCCCCCCACATATATTGACTGTGAGTAAAGATGAAAGTCACAAACGCAGAAATGAAACAGGTTTCAGCAAAGGGAGGCCAGACTTACTAAATAGACAGAGGATAGGAAAGGTAACTTTGCAATCAGCACAAAAACCTACAAAAGGCCACGCAGAGTGTGCAAAAAAGACCTCCGCACCGACTCACGGTGCGGAGGGGCCACTCTGCATCCCAGAGCTTCCAGCTAGCAAGACAAAATCATGAAAACCAGCTGGACAAGAAAACAGTGAACAAATAAAGACTATAAGGAACTTAGCTTCTGCAGGAGAAGGCAGGTCACCAGAGAGAGATCCAGGAGCGAACTGAACTAATGCAAAAACATTGACAGCTGGCATGGAGTAACGATCTGAGAGGAGTTAAATAGAGCAGCCAACCAAAGGATAAACCACGTCACCTGTGTAAGGAACCTCAGAAGCAGCAGCTTCACTCATAGCCATCAGAGGGAGCCCATAGACAGAACTCGCCGAAGTACCATTCACGACCACAGGAGGGAGTTCGACAACAGAATTCACAACAGCCACCCATCTGATCCTGATCGCATCTTCATATCGGCGTCAACATTGGTGAAATCCTTGGACTTCAGGTGTTAGGCCAAGGCTTCTGGGTTTCCTAGGCCTAGGAAGGTTCTGCATTTGTGACCATAAAGGGCACGGCACACATGGGCCTGAAAGGTGAGTATAAGGTTCTGTTTATTCCTTTAACATTTCAATAGCCTTTTATGGTTCAGAAGTGAAGCACAAAAAGATATGCATTTTTTGCCAATGCAGATTTTTGCAAAATTCAAGTAACAGAAAATTCAAATCTCTAGTCTATCATTACTCATGGCAAAACGTGTAAACCTCCCTTAGTCTGGAAGTATTTTAGAACAACTCACTATCCTCATTTTTAGCTCTCAAGCTGACAGCTATTGAACTTATTGGCCAGCCCAAAACTTAGATAAGTTACATATCCTTTAACGCTAAAAATTGTACATGTTATTGACATAAACATGCCACTCTAGTAAGGACATTTTCTAAAGTTTATGGACACGTTTAGACAAGGGTAATGGATATTTAAATGACCTGCTAATACATCTCAGATTTTCAGTTGGGTTAGGAGGATTGTATCAGTGTTAGTTTGGGCAATGCATATCAGATAATTGGCTCCATTTCTAATACATACAGAGAAAAATTGTCAGAAAAAAAATACAAAAATTATTGCTTGGAAATTCGGTGACATGTTGCCAGAAGTTTATAGACTAAAAGAGCAATTTACATTTTACTCAAAAATATACCTATAAAGAGAAAAATCAGACAAACTGAACATTTTGCAGTGGTCTCCTAATTTTTGTCAGAGCTGTATTTAATGGGGAGCTGTGCTTTAACACACCTATGCTCAAGGGAAGTAAAAGAGAAACCACCTCTGCTAGTCACAATATACAGTTCCAATCAAAATTATTCAACCCCAATTGTAAACTTGGTTTATTAGCAAAATTTACAATACACCAATCAAGTAATAACAATTTAAATAGTGCAAAACAACTAATAAAATTGAGTGGTTTCTCTAAATTCAATTAAAAATGGAACATTTAATGATGGCTGCAGACTTTAAGTACTTAGTACAGCCTTATTGACAGCTATAACCTACTGCATATTTGATGCATAGCCAGACACGTGTTTCTGGTTGCACTTCTGAGGAATCTTAACATTTCACATGTGCCACCAGTTCACATATATTCCATGCTAATAACACCTTCTTAAATTGTAGCACACATTTCCAAAGGGATTCAAGGCAGGACACTTTGACAACAACTTAAGATGCTTGAGCTGATTGAGATGATTTTCTTGTTGAAAGGCTCAAATATGCCAAAGCTCCAGCTTCTGCACAAAAACAATGGCATTTTGTTCCGGGGAGGATTTCCTGATACATGATTGAAGCCATTTTGCCCTCCCCATGCTACAGATTTCCAGTGTCAGGGGAGTCATAGCAGCATCACTGAGCAACTACCATGCTTCACTGTGGGCATGGTGTTTTATCAGCATATGGTTCATTCTTTCAGACACACAATATGCTTATTTATATTGTTTTGAGCATATTTCTTGTGCTTTTAGATTACTAGAGATGAATGTTTTGGAGCAAGCAGAATTTAAGAATTTAATGTGAGCCTTAGTTTGCAATATGAAACTTCAGAATGTGTAGCCACATAATTTGATTTGCAGAGAAAAAATATTTGCATTAATCTCAATACTAGATATCTTGTAATTGCTCCCAAGGAACTTTATCTAAATGTGTGGTGAGAACTTTGAATGCCCAAGTGCTTCACAGAAGTTTATAATGCAGAGTCGTGAAAATAAAGAATGTTTTTTAACACAAAAAAGATTTTTTTAGCCCCCAAGTTTTTATTTTCACAAGGGTAACAGGAGAAATTGGACCCCAAAAGTTGTTGTCCATTTTGTCCTGAGTATGCTCAGGCACGGCAGAGTTCAGAAGGGAGGGAGCACCATTTGACTTTTTGAGCGCAAAATTGGCTGTCGTGTTTGGAGACCCCCTGATGTACCTAAACAGTGGAAACCCCCCAATTCTAACTTTAACCCTAACTTCAACACACCCCTAACCCTAATCCCAACCTGATCCATAATCCTAATCACAACCCTAACAATAATCACAACCCTAACCCCAAAACAACCCTAATCTCAACCCTAATCATAACCCTAATCAAAACCCTAAATCCAACACACCCCTAATTCTAATCTCAACTCTAACCTCAAACTTAACCCTAATCCCAATACACCCCTAACCCTAATCCCAACCCTAACCTTAACCCTAATCCCAAACCTAACCCTAATCCCAAACGTAACCCTAATGCCAACCCTATCCCTAATACCAACCCTAATCCAAACCCTAATCCCAACTCTAAGACTAACTTTAGCCACAACCCTAGCCCTAACTTTAGCCACAACCCTAACACTAGCCCTAACCCTAACTTTAGCCCTAACCCTAAGCCTAAATTTAGCCCCAACCCTAACCCTAAATTTAGCCCCAACCCTAACCCTAGCCCTAACTTTAGCCCCAACCCTAACCCTAGCCCTAAGGCTACTTTCACACTTGCGTCGTGTGGCATCCGTCGCAATCCATTGTTTTGGACAAAAAAACGGATCCTGCAAATATGGCCACAGGATGCCTTTTTTGCCCATAAATTTGTATTGCTGACGGATGGCCACACGTCGCGTTCGTCGTGCACTGGATCCGTTGTGTTTTGGCGGACCGTCGTCACAAAAAAAAATTCAATGTAACCTTTTTTTGTACGCCGCGTCCGCCATTTCTGACCGCACATGCGTGGCCGTAACTCTGCCCCCTCCTCCCCAGGACATAGACATAGATAGTTTTTCAATGCATCCGCTGCCCACGTTGTGCACAATTTTCAAAACATGCGTCGGTACGTCAGGCCGACGCATTGCGACGGCCCCGTACCGACACAAGTGTGAAAGAAGCCAAACCCTAGTCCTAAACCTAGCCCTAACCCTAAATTTAGCCCCAACCCTAACCCTAAATTTAGCCCCAACCCTAACCCTAATTTTAGCCCCAACTCCTCTAGCTGCTGGCCGGCAGATCATGGCGGGTGCACTGCGCATGCACCCGCTATTTTCTTACCCGATGAAGCCAGCAGGCAGGAGGGGACGCAGGAGGATCCAGGGACACCGGAAAGTATAACAGGGTCCCAGAATCCCCCTATTTCTCTGTCCTCTGATGTGCGATCACAACAGGGGACAGGGAATTACAGATCTTTTTTTTTTTTTTGCGACCACCGGTAAACAGTTAATTACCAGCGATCGCAAAATGGTGGTCGGTAAAAACTGACCCTGATCATGTTCTTTGGGGTCTCGGCTACCCCTGGCAGCCGAGACCCCAAAGATCTTCTGGGTGCTGGCCGGCGGGCACACTGCGCATGCGCCTGATATTTTTTTGCCCGAAAAATATGGCAGCGCCCATCGGGAACCACGAGGAGCACCTGGGGAGACAGGTGAGTATCGGGGGGCCATTGGGGACCCCATTTCTCTGTCCTCTGATGTGCAATCACATCAGAGGACAGAGAAACTAAATGGGAAATCGCAGAGAATCCCAGAGAAAATCCGACTCTGGGGGGCACTATTCACTTTTTCCACAGCGCTGTTAATTAATGGCGCTGTGGTTTAAGTACCCTTAACTGCCGCCGTTAAAAGGCGTATCGGCGGTCGTTAAGGGGTTAAATAATTCTGAGATAGCAAAAGCTGTATATTGTGTTGAATTTGGAGAAATCATATCATATTAGTTGTGCTGAGCTATTTAAATTGTCCTTTTTTAGTTTATTTCAAACAGCAGGAAGTTAAGACAATTTGTTAATAAATTTAATTTGAAATTGGGATGAGTACATATGGTTGCATCTTTTAGCTACAAAGCTATTCTCACGCTGGATGATCATACATCATACATATGATCATACATCCCATTGAGTTCAATGCAATCTGTCATAATTTATATTCAATAGTTGCATTGAATGGAATATGTACATGTTCTTTCCATTCTCCCCTTAGTTACAACGGATTGCATAAACAGGAGCCACTCTGTGATCAATGTATTAATTGCTGACCCTTAAAAAGTAAATTGTCATATGCCAATAATTACTTTATTGAGCAAATGTGTCTGTTATACAAAACCTTTGTTCTTTTTTGTATGAGTTTGTTAAACACCAGAATAGCAGCATTTATCCCAAGGTAATCATACCTGATGTAAATCAAGGCAACTTCACATTTCACCGGCTCAGCACCAACGAAGAATGTATCCACTGAGCTCATGAAGGTGCCCTTCATACTTTTACTGTCTCTGTATAATGCAGAATCAGACAATTTAAGCCAAAACCTCTCTGAAATAGTACAGGGCCCTGACACAATGCAGCATATGGACAGACTTTGTCAATAAAAATGCCATTGTCTGTTTACAGCAATAACTTGCTTTTACTTGTTGTTCGGCTTATTGTATTATACAGTAGCCTTTGCACTTTACTTGTTTTATTATATGTATAAAGTACTCTTGGCTTTTTTGCTTTTCTTTCTTTTGTTTCTTTTTCTCGTGTCTCTTATATGAACATGGAATTTCTTTGGTTGAAATTATTACTAATATTTATATATTGCTAAGGCTGAAATACAAAAACGCTAAATCTATCACATAGTACCAAAGATTCCAAGCAGCTAATTGTATTCTTCAGGGTTGCAATAAGAACAACATAGTAAAGCCTCTTTATCATGTTCCATTTTTCCCGGCAGTTTTACGCTTCAGTCCTTATGATTACTACCAACTCCTCCATCACCTTTATTACTCCACTTTTCGTTTTAGTTGATCAGTTCTTGCACACAAAACACCTCATTACTGAGTTCAGTGCACTTCCTAAATTTCTTAAGGTCACAACACCCTACTTCATGTGTTCTTCTGTGAGTATTAAACTAGTTTAGAGGCTTGAACAAGATTCCCCTTACGTTTCAAGTTGTACAGTTGTTAACAGCATCTGATACAATGGCTGGAGTACAGGAAAGGTCAAAACAAGTGTATTTTCACTGTTTTGAAGGCTTTTGGGATCAATACCAGCTTACACCACAGTATTGCTTTAGGAAACCTGAAAATGATTATTGCTATTTAAATTACAATTTTCTCTCTATTTGGCTTTTTTTATGATGCATGCTGTGCAATGGTAAAATCTGTCTTATGCTCAGGGATATTTATGACTCAGAGAAAAAACAAGCTTAGGCATGTCTTCCAGAAAATTCTATTTAGTTAATCTACAGAATGCTGTGCCTGTTGCTGGAAAGCTTTAGGGTGCTTAGAACATTGGAAGAAATAAAAGAAAATGTAATTGTACAGATAATGACAAATAAGTATTTTTGTTTTATTTTTTCATTCTTTAAGCAAAACTCAAGCTAGCGCTTCATCTCTCGGCATGGTTCTTCTCTAGTTCTGACACTTTCTGCAAATCATAGGAAACAGTTGGCTTTTATTCAGATGAGTGCAGATGGGACCATATCCTCTGTATAAATCACTTTTCTTTTTCTTTTTACTTAAATATATAGAGAGA
Organism: Ranitomeya imitator; assembly: GCF_032444005.1. Lineage (NCBI taxonomy): Eukaryota > Metazoa > Chordata > Amphibia > Anura > Dendrobatidae > Ranitomeya > Ranitomeya imitator. Next base: position 472,085,314 of record NC_091282.1, read on the forward strand.
GAATAGAAGATCAGATCTTTTAAAATTCAAATTTCCCAGCTTCGGTGAAATTTTCCAAAAATTCAAATCAACTCATCTTGAATTGCAAATACTGCCAAAGTCTCCAATTGCTCTGAAAACTGAAATAAAGAAGTGAATACAAGTTTGAGGTCTCCCAGGACTGTACTGAACATTTTTCATGGTATTTAATGGAAACACAGCCTTAGTATTGTCTAAGGGTTTAGTTACACTGACCGACCGGTGGCACAATCCGACTGCCGATCGGCACAATTTGTACTCATTGGCAGTCATTTCATTGCCTGTTTACACTGGCCAATCAAAGCAAACGATGTGCACTGAGTGATCTATTCTAGATTGTCAGTGCACATAGACTGTCATAGTTTTCGGCACCTCGAGTCCTGTTTACAAAGGACGATGCACCACCAAGAAAGATAATTTTATCAGCTGTGCAAAATATAATTTCATCCGGTAAATGAGCATTTTTGTACATCAGGTAATCTACAGCTTTTTCATATGCCAAGATAATTGTGAAATGAGCGTTTTTCACAATGCACATTCAGGATTATCTTGCAGTGTAAATGCTTCTTAAGTGATCTCAATATATCTGGTTATGAGTAATGTGATATCCGGTGGTAACCAACAGCCTATTTTTCGACACGTTGCCCTGACAGGATTGTAAGGCTTTTTAAATTGTAAAAATATTCCAAAAATGTATACCCTTTTTGATAGCAGAAAGAGAAAGAAGACATGGCTTTTTTGTCAAGCATTAGTCTAAAAATTATCCCTGTTATTTATTACATAAAGAAGCAATAGCTTTCTAACCCTATTAGAACCAGGGAATTTTTTTGTGTTGTCATTTTTCCTTGTCTTCTTCTAAGAGTCATAATTTTTATATTATTCTATTGACAGACGCATGAGTGCTTGTATATTGTGGGGTAAGTTGTATTTTCAAATGGCACCATTCATTTTACAATGTACTGAATTATAGGAAAAAATGTGTGAAGAAAGGGTGAAAAATGCAATTCTCAATGTTTTTTTCATTTTTATTTCAATCGTCTTAAGTTATTGGGTAAAAATGACATACAGTATGAATATGCATCTCAGTTCTACTATAGTGATACCAAACATTCATCAATATTTTGCAATTTAAGTGATGAGAAAAAATTCTGAACATCATAAAAAATGTTTTGCTCTGTGTCAGCACTCTTCAAAACCCCAAACAGTTTTATATTTCTGTTGATGGGGCTAAGTCAGGACTTGTTTTTGCATGGTGAGTTGACATTATTATTGCTGCAAATTTGTGAACTTTTGAAGCTTTGATTATTTATTATTATATTTTTAGGTTGAGGAGGAGGCAAAAAATATTCTGGTTTGTTTGTTATTTTGTTCTCTTTACAGTGTTGACCGAATAGTTTAATTTTATATTTTCAGAAATTGGTCATTTATGAATGTGGAGATATCAAATTAGTTTTCTTTTTCTTTACTACTTTATTTGGACCAAAGAAAAGAGCGGTGATTTGAACTTTTACATATTTTACATTTTTTCAATATTTTTTAAAACTTTTTTCTTTAACTTTTTATTTCTTAGTCCCTTTAGGGAATTTGAACATGAAATCTTTTAATCACTTGTGCCATATACCACAATATTAGTGCATTGTAATACATAGTGAAAATATTGCTCTCCTATGGATCTCACAGAAGGACCTAGATGACATGAACAGTGATCTTCAACAGGCTCCTTGCGCTTATTGCATCCTATTGGTCACTGGGGACTGATGCGAGCTACTGTGCACAGAGATTGGCTCACTTCCATTTTAATGATGCTGTCAAAGATTTACAGCATTTTCTAAATGGTTAACAGCCACAGACTGAAGATGGATCCAGATTAGAATTAGTATAATGGGGCTTTGACTCCCCTTCCACTACAGGCAATCCACCAGATAGAGACCCAACTTGGAGTCTCCACATTTCCCCAAATTATTGTCACACACCACTAAAGTGACATCAATTTCCCCAGAGTAGAAATAATATAATAGGCCTATGACCACCCCTTCCACTACAGACAACCCACCAGATGGACACCGAACTTGTAGTCTTCACATTTCCAAAAATTATGGCCACGCACCACTAAAATAGCATCAATTTTCTTAATGTAGAAGCAGTATAATGGGGCTTTAACACCCCTTCCACTACAGGCAACCCACCAGATGGAGGCTCAACTTGGAGTCTCTACATTTAAAAAAATTGTTTGCAACATCAGCAGCAGTAGCAGCAGCAGGCACAGAAGACACGACAAAGGTGTCACAGTGTAATAATGAAAAGTAAATGTGGCACACTGAAAACTACACCATCAGCTACTCTGCCCATTCTGCAACTGGCATAGAGAAGTCATCGGAGATCGATGACTTGTTTATCTTGATGAAACTTAGGCGGTCTACACTTTCCGGGGAGAGCCAGATTCGCTTATCCGTCAGGACAAAACCAGCAGCGCTGAAGACACATTCTGAGAGAATGCTGGCTGCCGGGCATGACAAAACCTCCAAGGCGTGACAAGCGAGCTCAGGCCGCTCTTCCATTTTTGAAGACCAAAATGTAAAAGGGTCCATTACCTCGAGTGGCATTGATATTGAGCTCGAGATACTTCTGCATCATCCTCTCCAGTCATTTACAGCGTGTCAGACCTGTACTCTCTTCTGCAGGTGCAGGTACTGGTTTAAAAAAATGTATGAAACAACTCACAGAAATTGCTTATGCCACTGACACTGCAGCTGCTGCAAATATGTTTGCGCTGATGACTCGATGTTTTTAGAGTTGAAAGTCTACAACTGCAATACACATTGTGTGCCTCACTGCTGTCTTTGGGAAAACCATTCTTAAGGGTAAATTCATACAGGACATTTTTGCTGCGTTTTTTTGCTGCCTTTGTTATGCGAATGTTCAGCTGCTTTTTACAATACCAGAAAAGCCTATGAGATTTCAGATACAGGAAAGATATATATCCTGGTACCGTGTTAGCCAGTAGATAGAAAAATATTTAGAATTGAGAGTCCTCAGTGGTTGATACCTTTTAATGGCTAACTGAAAAGATGGTAACAAATTGCAAGCTTTCGAGACTACACAGACCTCTTCTGCATAAATATGTGATTCTTCAGAATTTCTTTTAGTCTTTGCCTAATGAAGAGATCTGTGTAGTCTCGAAAGCTTGCAATTTGTTACCATCTTTTCAGTTAGCCATTAAAAGGTATCAACCACTGAGGACTCTCAATTCTAAATATTTTTCTATGAGATTTCAGAAATCTCATGCACACACATTGGTTTTTTGTTTTATCAGTATTTTGTGCTTTCCTGCATTTTTTTGACATACAGCATGTCACTTCTTTCAACGTTTTTGCTGCGTTTTTTTCACCCATTGACTAGATTGGGTATTGAAAAAAACACAGCAAAAATGCAAATATCATTATTTGCTGTGTTTTTGCTGCTGAAAATCCAAGGACATTAACATGGACAAAGATAAAAAAAACGCACAAAAAAATGCACCTAAACCAGCATTTTTGATGCATCTTCTTTTCTGCCAAGAAGATCAGGTTTTGCTGCAGAAAAAAAGCAGCAAAAACACCCTGTGTGAACTTACCCTAGTTCACACAGGGCGTTTTTGCTGCATTTTTTATGCTAATTTTCAGCTGCTTTTTACAATACCAACAAAGCCTATGAGATTTCAAAAATCTCATGCACACACATTGTTTTTTGTTTGATCAGTATTTTATGCTTTGCTGCATTTTTTGCACATAGAGCATGTCACTTCTTTCAGGATTTTTTCTGCGTTTTTTTCACCCATTGACTTGAACGGGTGTTGAAAAAAATGCAGCAAGAATGCAGGTATCATTATTTGCTGCGTTTTTGCTGCTGAAAATCCAAGGACATTAGCATAGACAAAGAGAAAAAAATGCACCAAAAACGCCCTGTGTGAACTAGCATTTTTCGATACTCTGGCAGGAACTCCTCCCTTTCCAGGGGTGAAAGCATCTGGGAAAATGCATTCTTGTACCATGAATCTAACAGAGTGGCATCCAGTAGCAAGCACTATTTCTAATGCTAACAATATGGGCATCATGTTGCAGATAGTACAGCAAGAAGATGCTCATGTGTTAGGCGATTCCATGATATCTAAGTCCAAGGTGTGTTGGTGGTGGGGTAACACTCAAGCTTGCTTCTACCATCCCCTCCTCCCAACCATGGTTAATAGAAAGAGGATCATTGTAATCTATAACTCCTAACTGTTGTGTGCCCATCACCTCTTCCTCCTCATCCTCCCTCATTTGATCCTCGGTTCCTTCACCTTCAGTAACATTTTGTCTGTTACCATTAGCCCCCCTCAATTGCTGTAATCCACCCTCCCATGGCACCTGCCTGCACGACGACAGTCTGGAACTTAAAGATATTGTTATCCCTTCCGCATTTTCCTCTGCTTACATCCTTTTCCACTGGGACCACCACCTCCTCCCACAGACTATTCAAAGTGTTTCCCAGCATGAAGATGACCGAAATAGTGATGCTGATGATGGCATTGTCAGTAGAGATGAGCTAACATGTTCAGAAAATATTTGCCAATGTCAAATTTGGCACAAACGTAGCAATGTCAGATCCGTGTTTGCTTTCACTAGCATTTTCATAAATTGTTTGTGCTAAAACTGTGTTTTCAGGGGCAATCAGAAGGCCAGATGTCCACTTAAAAATCATTAGGACCAACGCTGGGTTGCAGCCACGAGGCCCAATTAACTGCTCCAAATTGTTTGTGCTAAAATGGAGTTTCAGAAGCAAATCAGAATGCCAGATTTCCACTTAAATATCATTAGGCATAACAATGTTGTTCAGGCACACTATCTAAGAAAATAAATAGTGATTATTCATTTAGTGACGTGACTGACAGCTGCGGACCTAACATTTTGAAACAGCAGGGTACAAGAGGGGAAAGCTACTTACAACATGTTTAGGAAAAAGCAAAGTCGTGGTGGAAAGGGTAATAGGTTTGATGCTCATTGTGTACGTGGGTTAGGTGTTAATGTGAATGATAGCTCAACTGAAAAAACACCATCTCGTCCTATCCAAAGACCACTGACAATATCTGTTACTGGCCAGCCTACTCGACTCCCTTTCTTTGGCAGCTGCACAGCTGAACACCTTGTAGGTGAGACTCAAAAAGAGTGGTACTTCAGTGGATAACGTGGGCTGCATTAAGTGGGCCCTCCTCCTCTTCCTCCACCTTAATCTCACAAACAGTACAATCCTCAGAGGTGGCACCCAAATAACCCTTGTTTCCTGCCATGTCCAAACTTTCCAAATGCCCAACTGACTGTAGGAAACCTCAGATGGGCTATTTTGAAGAGCTGTTTACACATTCTATTCCATTGGCTTCAGAGGTCTGTTCTGAAGAATCACATAATCCAGACCAGGAAAGCACCTGCACCAATGCCCAAAATTTTTTCATGCTGGATCCAGGGCTGGACAAAATAGGATCAGAACAGAATCCAGACCCTCATCACCAGACGTTAACGAACAAAGGGGAGGTTATCCTTATGAGACTCAGATACCATAGGTGCACGCAGACTGTACTGTGGTGCCAGGGCAGTAAGAGGAGGAGGGTGACTCTCAGGGTGAAGAGTGTGAGTACAGAGAGGATGATGATTAGGTTGTAGATGCCACTTGGTGTGATCTCAGAAGTACGCAACTGAGTAGTTCAGCAACGGAGGTGGAGGAGGACAAGATGAGGAGGCTACATTGCTGCTTCCCACACAGACACAAAGTGATGCAACTATAAAAAGCACTGCATCCTCAGCCCCAAATCTGGTTCTAGACAGCACCGGTCACGAGTGTGCAGTTCACAGGGGCAGCAAAGGTGGCCTAGCCTGGGCATTTTTTGAGACTACAACAGATGACCGAACAAACGTTATCTGTCAAATTTGCAAAAAAAACTCAGTAGAGGCAACCTTTGCAATAATTTGACAACAACATGCATGAACTGGCACATGCGCTATCGACATGCCTCAGTGTGGGAATCTCAATGCGCTAAGATGAGGACTAGCAGGCCTCGCCAACCATCACCTGTCCCATCAACCCCATCTGCTGCTACTTCCTCTTTCATCACTATTCCAATTTTTCTCACATGTTATCCGCCGCAAAAACTACAGTTGTTTACCCACCACTGTCGGGTTGAGGGAGAGCCAGTCAACTGTTAAGGAAGTAGACATGACAGCTTCTTTTGTGTCACCTAGCACAACACATTTTTCTCAATCCACCAAAACATCTCTGCCTGCACCTGTTCTTTATACTCCCCCTCTCTCAGCACAGCAGCTAACTCTAGGTCCTGCAGTTGTGGTCATGTAAAAGAATGCTTCCTTCTACACATGGCAAAGCTAAGAGCTTAAACTACACCATCTCCAATCTGTTAGCTATGGAAATGCTGCCTTTCCACTTTGTGGATATAAACCGTTTCTGAAACTTGATGGCCATAGCAGTTCCTCAATACAAGTTACCCAGTTGCTGTTACTTCTCTAAGAAAGCTGTGCCTGCACTACATCAGCATGTTGGAGCACACTTTGAATAGTCTGTGTGAGGACATGATGGTGCCAGAGGAAGAGGTGGAAGCATAGGAGGATGTGGAAGGAATATACCTCAAATTTCCTGACTGTAGCCGAACAGGCGGGTACCATGGGTGGGTGGCTTACAGCAATCAAGGGGTGGCTCAAGGTGCCAGACAAACTGTTAATGAGGATACAGGAGCCGAAAATTAAATGGAGGAGGATTAGATGGTGGATGCACAACAATCAGGAGATGAAGAGGATAATGATCTGCTCTCTGTTGTCCGTGGTTGGCACCAGGGGATGGAGGAAGGAACCTTGAGTCTTACCCCACCACCAACACACCATAGACTGGGACCTCATGGAAGCACCCAAAACATGAGCTCCTTTTTGCTGCACTTTCTCCAACATGATGCCCTTTTATTGGGGTTAGAAATAGTGCTGACTACTGGGTTATTACTCTGTTATATCCATGGTACAAGAGTAAATTTAGCCAGCTGCTTCACCCCGTGGAAAGGGATGCACACATCCTGGAGTATCAAAATATGCTTGTAGACAATCTTAAGAGTGGTTTTCCCCAAGAAAGCAGTGAGACACACAACACACAGCGTGCATCCCAGTTCTAGACGTCCAACCCCAGGAATGTCCAGGCATCATCGCCAAAACATTAGCAGCAACAACAGCGTTAGTGGTATAAGCAATTTCTGTGAGTCATTTATCACAATTTTTAAACCAGCCTGTGCACCAGCAGAACAGAGTACAGGTCTTACACATTGTGAATGACTGGAGAGGATGATGCAGGGGTATCTGAAGCTCAATATCAATGCCATTGGGGGGGGGTTTGACCCTTTTACATTTTGGTCTTCAAAAATAGAAGAGTGACCTGAGCTCGCCTTTTACGACTTGGAGATTTTGTCATGCCCGGCAGCGAGTTCTCTCAGAAAGTGTCTTCAGCGCTGGTGGTGATGTCCTGGTGGATAAGTGCAGCTGGCTGTCCCCTCAAAGTTTAGACTGCCTAACTTTCATCAAAATGAACAAGTCATGGATCTCTGATGAGTTTTGCACCCTAGTCGCAGATTGGCCAGACTAGGCGATGCTGTCTTTTTAGTCTCATGTATTGATCTCACATTATTGCAGTCTGTGCCATCTTTGTGTTATCTTCTTCTGTGCCTGCTGCTGATGTTACAATTTTTTGAAATATGGATAATTCAATTTCGGTCTCCATCTGATGATTTGCCTGTGGTGGAAGGTGTGTCAGAGGCCAATGATACTGTTTCTACTCTGTGGAAATTTATGCTGTGTGACAATTATTTTTTAAAACGTGGTGACTCAAAGCTGGGTCTCCATCTGGCGGGTTGCTTGTAGTAGAAGCTGTATAAGAGGCCTATTTCACTGTTTCTACTCTGTGGAAATTTATGCCACTTTAGTGCTGTGTGACAATTATTTTTTTAAAAGTGGAGACTCAAGCTGGATCTCCATCTGGTCGACTGCCTGTGGTGGAAGGTGTGACAGAGAACAATTATACTGTTTCTACTCTATGGAAATTTATGCCACTTTACTGCTGTGTGACAATTATTTTTTAAAATGTGGAGACTCCAAGTTGGGTCTCCATCTGGTGGGTTTTCCTGTGTAAATAGGACTCCCAGACAGGCAGGCAGGCTTGCACTTTCAGTCAACTACCTGTGTTACTTTGCTTACATTTTTCTACCAATAGTGGTCTATGAAACTGATGTTTGTGCCATCTGAGCATGTTTGGAATGAAAAAAAAAGAAAGTGGAGCTGTTGCATGAGGTGTGAGGTCTCCCAGCTAAGAAGGCTTACACCACGCCCTTAACCACCAGGTCCTCATTGAAACATCAGTTCCAAGCTGTAAATGCTGGTTCAGGCCTTGATACCTCATGCATGGCCCCTGGCTGACCACTGTTGTCCCATTTGCAAATTTCTACTGTGGGTCAATTGATGCCACTTTTCATGGTATCTACCCCTAATTTTAGCTGTTTGGGAAGTTTTTTGTCACCCCTTAAGGTTTTGTCCATGCGTTTGGTATTGCCTCCCTTTCAATCTAATGGGAGGCAAAACCGAACTGAACCGAACCTTGAAATGTTTGCTCATCTATACTTACCACAAATAGTACACCCTTACTAGACTTTTCATGTTCTGTCTTTATGATCAAACAATCTTTATTGTTCATGTTACTGTTACGTAATATGCACAGCAAACGTTATAGTTTGTAAAGCAGTATACACATAATATGCCATAAAGCACCATAATAGTCCATATTTGCATTAAAATATACTGAAGCAAACTTAAAATAGCTGTCTTTATCTGTTATTAAGATGATCATTGTAATTATAGTCAAGTTTCAAGATAAATAAAATAGTGCAAAACTAAGGCTACGTTCACATTGGCGTTCCGCCAATGTGCGTCGCTGTTGCGCCGGCGACGCAGCGGCGACGCAGCGGCGACGCGCCCCTATGTTTAACATAGGGGACGCGTGCGTCGTTTTGGTGGCGTTTTTCGCCACGTGCGTCGTTTCCGACGCTAGCGTCGGACGCAAGAAAACGCTACATGTAGCATTTTCTGTGCGTCCGATTTTCGTCGGAAAACGACGCACGGCGGCGCAACGCTAATGTGAACGTAGCCTTATTAAAACGAAGCAGATCTTTTTAGGGGAGCCAGACCTATTTCTTTGGCTGGACATCTTTAATAATTTGTGGCAATTTGTGACGAGTGTTGAGCCACCTCCCTAGTGTTCAGGTTCGGTTCATCGAACAGGGACGTGTTCGACGAACTGTTCGTCGAATGTTCGACGAACACTGTCGAACCCCATTGAAACCAATGGCAGGCAAACACAAACACATACAAACACATAGAAAACACATAGAAAACACCTTAAAAGGTGTCCAAACTGCTCAGAAGACACAACAAACACATGGAAAAGTCACAACTACAAATAGTCATGCGAAAAGAAAAGAGGTGGAGGAGTAAAAGGAGGAGGAGACACAGATATAGGCATGCCATGCCCTTCTAAAATCAAGAAAGGCTGGAGTAAAAATGTAAACTCACTCTACCAACACCCAGACGTCTTGACAAAAAAAAATAAATTAAATATTGTTAGGTAGAATGGTGGCGGGTCCATTAAGAACACTTTCCTTAGAAGACGTAGTGGTACTCCTGTTGGGAGTTGTGCCAAAAAATGAACCCAATACATTCAGACTAATCCACCATTTGTCATATCAAGGGGCAGGTTAGTAAACGACAACATCGACGCGGAACCAAGTACAGTACTATGTACTGTACCTCCTTTGACGAGGCAATCAGGGGGGTCAAGAAGTTGATAAGGGGCACCCTAATGGCCAAAACAGACATTGAGGGGGCGTTCCGGTTACTAACGGTGCCTCCGAATAGTGTCCTCCCATTGGGCTGCTTCTGTGACGGAGCATACTAGATAGATTGCTGTTTGCCCATGGGGTGCTCCATATCCTGCTCACTATTTGAGGCGTTTAGTTGCTTCCTCGAATGTGTCATCATGGATGTTTGTAAGGCGGCACATATTATCCATTACCTCGATGACTTCTTATGCCTGGCCCAAAAGATTCACCACAGTGTGAAAACACGTGGTAGTCCACCCGTGAGAAGGAGAGAGCTGTAGGGAGAGTGGACACCCCAGAGCCGTGGGGTTAGATTGAGAAAGAAAGAAGGCAGTGTAGCTTGCTTCATGGGTGGGGTACGCTGCTGAGTAGCACTAAATTCTACTAGGCCCAAAAGGATTTCCTGTGCTAGATGCCATTACAAAATAGTAGTAAGGTAAACAGGCGGTGTAGCTTGCTTCATGGGTGGGGTACACTGCTGAGTAGCACTAAATTCTACTAGGCCCAAAAGGATTTCCTGGGCTAGATGCCGTTACAAAATAGTACTTAGGTAAACAGGCGGTGTAGCTTGCTTCATGGGTGGGGTACGCTGCTGAGTAGCACCAAATTCTACTAGGCCCAAAAGGATTTCCTGTGCTAGATGCCGTTACAAAATAGTAGTAAGGTAAACAGGCAGTGTAGCTTGCTTCATGGGTGAAGTACGCTGCTGAGTAGCACTAAATTCTACTAGGCCCAAAAGGATTTCCTGGGCTAGATGCCGTTACAAAATAGTAGTTAGGTAAGCAGGCGGTGTAGATTGCTTCATGGGTGGGGTATGCTGCTGAGTTGCACCAAATTCCACTAGGCCCAAAAGGATTTCCTGGGCCAGATGCCGTTAAGAATATTACTTAGGTAAACAGGCGGTGGGTGGCTGGGCTACTCTGCTGACTAGCAGACACTGAAGCTTTGGAGCTGACCTCTGAATCACAGGCCATAGTATGAGTAAACAACTCTGCAAATGACTCCACCCACCAGGAATTGACGATGGCAACGTCATGTAAAACTCAGCAAGGGGACTAAATAAAGAGTCTCCATTTTTTCCAAATATTCGTCCACAGACACCACTTAAATGGCATCAATTTCGCCAGAGTTTTTTAAAACAGTTGGTGAGGTGATTTTCAAAAATCATCAAGCTTTTAGTCTCCCCAAGATGACACAGGGGTTGAAAAGTCCTTGAGGATCCAGGATTTGTTCATCTTGATGAACGTTAGTCTGTCTACATTGTCACTGGACAGCCACGTGTGTCAGCACACCACCAGCAGAACTGAACACACGTTCAGACAGAACGCTGGCTGCGGGGCACGACAAGATCTCCAAGGCGAGAGTGGTGAGCTCAGGCCATTTTTCAAGATGGGAAGCCCAAAATGAGCAAGGGTCCAGTTCCACAGTCATGGCATCGATATTAACTTGGAGATACTCTTGTACCATCCTCTCTAGGCGTTGGCTGTGCGTCAGACTTCTTGTCTCCTCTGGCCTTGCAAAGGATGGTCTAAAAAAATCTTGAAACGATTGGAAAAAATTGCTGTTACCACCAGATACGATGTTACTGTTACGGTTGAGTGATGACTCGATAGTCCCACGGTTAGCAAGTTAGAACTCAGAGATTCACTACATGCACCATTAGTGCTTTGTGGAAAAGCAGATGTTAGATTCTGTAACAGTCTCTGCTGATACTCCTGCATGCGTGAATCCCTTTATATGGCAGGAATTATTTCGCCAAATTTGCTTTTGCAACGGGGATCTAAGAGTGTGGCAACCCAGTAGTCGGCATTACTTCTGATTCTGACAACCCGAGGGTCATGTTGCAGGTAGTGCAGCAAGAAGGAACACATGTGTCTTGCGCATCCAGGAGGACCAAGTCCTTGTTGTCTTGGTAGTGGCGAGGTGAGAATCATGCTTCCTTCGTCTGCCCTCTCCCCCCAACCTCGCATAACAGAAATTTGATCAAGGTCTCCCTCATCTGATGAGTTTTCCATGCCCAACGCCAGTTCGTCCACCACTTCTTCCTCGCCTCCTGCACCTTCCTCAACAGTTTGGCTGCTACCATGCGCCCTCAGTAATCCCTCTCTCCCAGCCTCCAATGCCAGCCGCCTTGGTGCTGCCAAACTTCTTGACCTTGAAGATATGATCCCTTCCGCATACGACTCCTCCTGTTCCTCCTCCTCCTTCTCTTGTTCCACCACCTGACTTCGAATACTGTGTAAGGTGGGCTCCAGCATGTAAATCACTGGAATGGTCATGCTGATAATGGCATTGCCAGCACTAAACATCTTCGTTGCTATTTCAAAACTGTGCAGAAGGGTGCATAGGTCCCTGATCTGAGACCACTCCTGCAGCGTGATTTGCCCCACCTCTTGATCTCATTGGCCCAGGCTATACGTCACAATGTATTGCACCAGGGCTCATCGGTGCTGCCACAGTCGCTGCAACATGTGCAGAGTTGAATTCCACCGTGTGGGCACATCGCATTTCAGCCGGTGAACTGGCAGGCCCAACGACTTCTGCAGAGATGCAAGTCGTAGAGCTGCGGGATGCGAACGGCGGAAGTGAGCACACAGCGACCGTGCCCTCTGCAGAAGCCCATCTAGTCCGGGATAGTGGGATAAAAATTGCTGGTCAACCAGGTTCAAAACGTGAGCCATACAAGGCACGTGTGTGACATTGCTCTGGCGCAGGGCCGCACCTTGGTTTAAAGCATTGTCGCACACAACCTTCCCTGGCTGCAGGTTGAGTGGAGACAACCATTGATGGAACTCGGTCTCCAGAGCTGACCACAACTCCTCAGCTGTGTCACTAACATTTCCCAGACATTTCAATGTAAACACTGCCTGATGCCGTTGAGCCCTGATGACAACATAGTGAGGAGGTGTGCAGGATTCCTTCTGCCCAGTTACAACGCGGGTGGCATTACCAGACAGGCTTTGGGTGCAGGTGGAGGACTGAGAGGAGGCTGAGGAGGCAGAAGCAGTGGAGGAACTTCTAGATACAGAGGATCGACGAGCAACTCATGGGGATGGCAAGACTCGGACAGCAGCCCTTTCTCCTGATGTCACCATAGTTACCAAGTGCCCAGTCACTGACATGTAACGCCCCTGTCCATGTCTACTCGTCCAAGTGTCTGTGTGAAATGCACCCTGTCACACACAGAGTTTCTCAAGGAAATGGTGATCTTGTGTGCGACATGCTGGTGCAGCGCAGGCACAGCTTTCTTTAAGAAGTAGTGGCAACTGGGCATCTGGTACTGGGGCACTGCGACGGACATAAGATCTCAAAAATCCTCTGTGTCCACCAGGCGGAAAAGCAGCATTTCTGTAGCCAACAGCTTGCAGATGGAGAAATTCAACCTCTTAGCTTTGTCATGGCTAGGAGAAAATGGTCTTTTACTTGTCCACGTCTGAGGGACTGAGGGCTGGCTGCCGTGCTTAGATGGAGTTGAGTAGGGTGTCCCCAGCAAACTGCTGGTCTGTGAGGAAGGTGCAGGCAGAGATGTTATGTTGCCTTGATCAAAATGTGGTGTCGATGTCGGAGAGCGCTCAACACCTGCAGGTGTTTCCACTTGCAAATGTCCTGACGACCTGCAAATCACACTGGCTGTTGCGGGTAAAGAGGTGGAAGGTCTGCATCCAAAACCATGTGCGACTGCTGTCCCCACAGTCACAGAGGATGAAGAGGACGTGGATGCACTAGATGGGGCAGACGGTGGTTGACCCAGCCCACTAGGCCGCATTACAGTGAGCTTCCCACTGCAACTTATGCCTCATATCCATGTGACGGTTCATGCATGAAGTACTCCAGCTAGTGATTTTTTGGCCTCTACTGAGATTTTGTTGACAAATCTTACAGACAACATGAGTTGCGTCATCCTTTGCGATGTCAAAAAATGCCCAGGCTATGCAAGGCTTAGAGCCCGTGCGACCTGAAGAGCCACCACGACTTCTTATCTAAGGCACAGTTGGGGTTGAGGATGCAGTTGTTGATGTGCTTCCAGTACTTTGTCTCTGTCCAGGAAGGTGCACCGTTACCTCATCGTCAGACTCGTCACTAGCATCCTCCTCCACCTCCTCTGCTGACCTCATGGACTGGCTGACTGGGGGTTGACAGTAAGTAGGGTCTACAACCTCATCATCATCATCCTGTGTGTTCTCACATCCGTCGTCCTCAGAGCCAATCTCTTCCTTTCCCGACCGAAAAGTCAAGTTTTCGTTCCAATCAGGTATCTCAGTCTCATCATCATTTTCCTCATTGTCTCCACCAACAGGAGTTACAGATTGAGAACGAGGGTCTACATCATGCTCAGAACCTTCTTCATCTGGGCCTGGATCCGACTCACAAAGATTCTGGGCATCAGTGCAGATCATTTCCTAGTCTGGATTCACATAAGCTCTGGAGCAGACCTCTAATTCCCAGGCTATAGTATGCGTAAACAGCTCTACAGACTCAACCATGTGTGTTACCCCATGCTCAGGTGGGCAGCTAAATACTTGGACCTATGAGGAAGCAAGTGCGATTGGGGTGACAACTCTGAGGACTGGAGTAGTTGTGATGTTGAAGATGACATGGAGGAGAGCCCACTTGAACGAGCACCTGCTGTTTTTGTGCCTCACCTGGAATTTTTGGCGATGCTTGTAGCAATGGTCATAAGAAAGGGATCATATCAGATTGTCCACAAAAAGAAGTAGACATCTTACTTTGGCTGGAAGATGGTCTTTCTTGTGCACATGTTACTGTTGCTTGACCACTTACCCCGCTAACCCCACGGACACAACCTTTTTTTCTCTTTCCAACACGCCTATTCCCCTTTCCACCAGCAGCAGGCCTTTTGCCACTCATTTTAGTGCTTAACTAATTGGCAACTCTGTATCTGTAGTTGTTGGCAACCGATGGATGAAAACTGAGCAGAACTGAGTGGCCAAACTGTGGTACTAGGCCCAAAACTATTAACTGGATTAGATGCAGTGAAAATTGAGATACACAGGCGGTGTAGTTAGTTTCACAGGCGAGCTACTCTGCTGACGTGCAGAAACTGCTCCTAGGCCCAAAACTAATAAATAGAACACTAGAGTGGAAAAATATAAGGTCACCAACATTGTAATCTAACCCAAGTAGGGTATTAATTATCTAGAAAAAATGGGACCAGGGAGAGGACCATAGCGGACCAACTGCAATCAAATAGACAAAAACCAGCAGAGAACAAAGAAGCAGCATATAGTCCAGGTATAAATGTAGAAAAAACTTTATTAATCATCATGCCAGATTAAAAATGACAGCGGGAAATAATCCCCTTGAGAAAGGCATCAGCCGAAACGCGTGTCGGGGGAGACATGGGTGAGGTGCCAGTCCACGCCGTGATTGATATCCACACTGACCGGTATGTACACCAGCGATATCTATTGTGCATGTGCTTTCCTATATACCTCTTTGGACCTGTGTGTCCAATATATTTAGCTACACTTCTTGTTGCCTGCACATACCTTTTCAACTGCTTTGTAATACCTGGTTGGGTTACGATGGTGATTCCTCTGTATTATAGGCGCCTGTCCCCTGTCCGTTTAGGTGCGTGCTGAGTCAGCACGGGGATTATTTCCCGCTGTCGTTTTTAATCTGGCATGATGATTAATAAAGTTTTTTCTACATTTATACCTGGACTATATGCTGCTTCTTTGTTCTCTGCTGGTTTTTGCCAAAACTAATAACTGGATTAGATGCAGTGAAAATTGAGATACACAGGCGGTATAGTTTGTTTCACAGGTGGGCTACTCTGCTGACGGTCAGACACTGCTCCTAGGCCCAAAACTAATAACTATGTTAGATGCAGTGACAATTGAGATACAGAGGCGGTATAGTTTGTTTCACAGGCGGGCTACTCTGCTGACGTGCAGACACTGCTCCTATGCCCAAAACTAATAACTGGATTAGATGCAGTGAAAATTGAGATACACAGGCAGTATGGTTTGTTTCACTGGCGGGCTGCTCTGCTGACATGCAGACACTGCTCCTAGGCCCAAAACTAATAACTGGATTAGATGCAGTGAATATTGAGATACACAGGCGTTATGGTTTGTTTCACAGGCGGGCTACTCTGCTGACGTGCAGACACAGTTCCTATGCCCTAAACTATCAACTGGATTAGATGCAGTGAAAATTGTGCTACACAGGCGGCATAGTTAGTTTCACAGGCAGGCTACTCTGCTGACGTGCAGACACTGCTCCTAGGCCCAAAACTAATAACTGGATTAGATGCAGTGAAAATTGAGATACACAGGCAATATAGTTTGTTTCACAGGCAGGCTACTCTGCTGATGTGCAGACACTGCTCCTAGGTCCTAAACTATCAACTGGATTAAATGCAGTGAAAATTGAGATACACAGGCGGTATAGTTAGTTTCACAGGCGGTCTACTCTGCTGACGTGCAGACACTGCTCCTAGGCCCTAAACTATTAACTGGATTAGATGCAGTGAAAATAGAGATACACAGGCGGTGTAGTTAGTTTCACAGGTGGGCTACTCTACTGACGTGCAGACACTGCTCCTAGGCCCAAAACTATTAACTGGGTTAGATGCAGTAAAAATTGAGAAACACAGGCTGTGTAGCTAGCTTCACAGGTGGGCTACTCAGATGACTATCAGACAATGCTACTAGCCCAAAAGGATTGGCTGAGCTAGATTACACCAAATGCTGTGGCAAACACTTGCACAGCACTGGCACAGACCTGCCTGGCAATCAATGCTATGAACTGCTGTAACCTACCCTGAAAAATGGCTGATATTACAACTAGTCCTGACTCTTCCCGACTCCCTAAACCTATCTCTCTGACATTTCTCTCCAAAAAAAACACTCTTATTCTGTATAGCGCCCACAGCAGCAGCGGTGCCGTCTAACACTAAGCTACAGCAGTGAGGAAATCATCTCCCACCTTGTGACATTTACCTGATTTATGTAATGGTTTTAATGGTTATCTAATAAAGTTTCTGGTTTTATGGGTCCTTTTGACTATTTTCTTGGTGGTTTTGGTGCATATATATATTTGGAGTTGGGCCCCATTTGGTCCGTGCCTACACGTAGACTATATATTTATAATACAATATTTTGGTATGCTGTCATTTGACCCCTTTGGGTATTCTACGTGGAGTATGCCTGCTACAATTAACCTTTTCAGCAGTGAGGAAATTGTAGCGACGGGGCAAATGGCTGGTTCTTATAGGGCAAGGACCTGTGACATACACAGCCAGTGACACATGCCCTTGCTTGTGTGCATCACATGCACATTGTTGTGTGTGTGCGCACTGCTGATAGGCTGAGAGACTGCTCCGCCCCACTGTAAATGCGGGAAAGAAAAAAAAATGGAGATCGGCGTTATTTCAGCAGAGATCCATCCCCCCCCGCCCACTATACACTGAAACAGTCTATAAACAGTTTTAATGTGCAAATCAAGCTAGGCTTTTGGTGAACGAACAGCTATCGAACAGAAACTCGAACAGCCGAATTTTAAGCAAATTGTTCGGTTTCGTCGAGCGACTTGAACACCGCCCAAAACAGCTCGAATTTGAAATTGGCGAACAGTTCGACTTGAACACCGCTCATCTCTATTTGTGACTCCCCAATTAAAGTCTCCAATTTTCTTTTATTAGCTCATACCTGGGTCTTTCATAAGTATCAGATGACTGCTAAATCTGAAGGACTAGTTTTACATGACCACTGGTGTATTTTCTCTTATAGATGAGCTAGAGGTTTCATTTTTCTTAGACTATGTCAAATATAATCATCCCGATAGCCTTTGAGAGCTGGCAGTAGATGGCCTCATTAAATCCTCCCTTTCATTATAGCACAATTACCAATGTAAGGTGTAACTCTTTGCGTAGGACTGTCAACTTTAAATGCGTACATCTACATCTCAGCTCATGATATGTAAATGACAAGAAAATCAAACAACCATAATCAAAGGGAACAGCAGGCCAAAATTGATGTACTTACACAGCATCTGAGCATTATGATCCAGATCTCCTAATAAATGAATAACCCGTTCCTTTTCTACTGCATTTTTGATTGGGCTTAGTATGGTGAAGGACTTGTCTCATTTTCTCATCTCCCTCTACATCAGTACTCTACTTACAGATTGTATGTCCCTATTTGATCTTCTGGAAATATTTGATGCTGAAATGATAATTGCCTGGGTTTGCTAGGAAAGGTTTCTTACAGTGTATTCACCCGATCACATGAGAGGAAGAAATGAATATGAAGAGAGGAAAATATATGTTATAGCTAATCTGTCAGCAGAAATCACATTTTATAAAAAGGAAATCTAAATGCCTCTGAGAAGAATTAACTACCATTGCTATGTGTATGAATAAAAGCAGAATAAACTGTACAGACACAAATATTGCGACACCTACATATTACGCCTTATGATATCCCATTTTAATCTAATAGCCCTTAATATTGAGTTGGTCTCTCCTTTGCTGCTATAACAGGGCTGGGCTTACCTACTCAGCTGTCTACAGGCTGGTTTAAAAACAGTCACTTGTTGGTCCTGCTCTACCCACATCTATTTTAAGGCCTAATGGAACATATCAGAGTGAGTTACTAGAGATAGGGACATCGTGATTGGGTACACCCTGTTATAGTCTGATGGCTTTTCTAGTAAAAAAAAAAAAAGTTTTTAATTAAGTACCCCATTTTTATTTCTTGCTACAGTATTTTTTGACTGCAGTGTTTCTACTTGTTGTTTTCATTCTGGACCACAAAGCTGTAATTACTGAATTGTCCAAAATATCATGGTATGCTGAAACATTAATATTTGCCTTCACTGGCAGTAGGATGCCTAGGCTAACTTCTGAAACACAAGTCCATAGTATTATCCCTCTAGAACAGGGATGGGCAATTAATTTTCCCTAGGGGCCACATGAGAGACCATGACTGTTGTGGAGGGCCGAACTAATAGCTTAAAATTAATTCTACTCAATATTAATTTATTAATATTGATTGCATCACCTAATATTTAGCATAATTAAGTATGCTGACAACCCCCTATACCTATATATCGCTGAACCCCCCACATCCCCTTATGTACAGCAGGTACTGCATATGTAGCATGAGCCTCACACAGCCTCCCCATATACAGCATGAGCCCCACACAGCCTCCCTATATGCAGCATGTGCCCCACACAGCCTCCCTAAATGCAGCATGAGCCCCACACAGCCTCCCTATATACAGCATGAGCCCCACACAGCCTCCCTATATACAGTATGAGCCCCACACAACCTCCCTATATGCAGCATGAGCCCTACACAACCTCCCTACATACAGCATGAGCCCCACACAGCCTCCCTATATGCAGCATGTGCCCCACACAGCCTCCCTAAATGCAGCATGAGCCCCACACAGCCTCCCTATATACAGCATGAGCCCCACACAGCCTCCCCCATATGCGGCATGAGCCACACACAGCCTCCCCATGTACAGCATGAGCCCCACACAGCCTCCCTATATACAGCATGAGCCCCATACAGCCTCCCTATATACAGCATGAGCCCCACACAGCCTCCCTATATACAGCATGAGCCCCACACAGCCTCGACCATATGCGGCATGAGCCCAACACAGCCTCCCCATGTACAGCATGTGCCCTACACTGCCTCCCTATATACAGCATGAGCCCCACACAGCCTCCCTATATATGGCATGAGCCCCACACAGCCTTCCTATATACAGCATGAGCCCCACACAGCCTCCCCATGTACAGCATAAGCCCCACACAGCCTCTCCATGTACAGCATGAGCCCCACACAGCCTCCCCATGTACAGCATGAGCCCCACACAGCCTCCCCATGTACAGCATGAGCTCCACACAGCCTCCCCATGTACAGCATGAGCCCCACACAGCCTCCCTATATACAGCATGAGCCCCATACAGCCTCTCTATATACAGCATGAGCCCCACACAGCCTCCCTATATACAGCATGAGCCCCACACAGCCTCGACCATATGCGGCATGAGCCCAACACAGCCTCCCCATGTACAGCATGAGCCCTACACTGCCTCCCTATATACAGCATGAGCCCCACACAGCCTCCCTATATATGGCATGAGCCCCACACAGCCTCCCTATATACAGCATGAGCCCCACACAGCCTCCCCATGTACAGCATAAGCCCCACACAGCCTCTCCATGTACAGCATGAGCCCCACACAGCCTCCCCATGTACAGCATGAGCCCCACACAGCCTCCCCATGTACAGCATGAGCTCCACACAGCCTTCCCATGTACTGCATGAGACCCAGTTTCCTCATATACTGCATGAGGGCCCACACAACTTCCCCATAAACTGCATGAGCCCCACACAGCCTTCTTATATACAGCATGAGCCCCACAGTCTCTCCACATACTGATTGAGGCCCCACACAGCCTCCCATATACTGCATGAGGCCCCCACAGCCTCCCCATATACTGATTGAGCCCCATACAGCCTCCCCATATATTGCATGACTGTATACAGCCTTGCCATAGCCTCACCATGTGGAGCATGTCACCCCTATAGCCTCCCCATGTACAGCATGATACCCCCATTGCCTCCCAATGTGCAGCATGACACCCCCATAGCCTTCCCGTGTGCAGCATGACACCCCTATAGCCTCCCTGTGTGCAGCATAGCATCCCCATAGCCTCCCCGTGTGCAGCATGACACCCCTATAGCCTCCCCAAGTACAGCATGTCACCCCATAGCTTCCACATGTGCTGTATGTCACCCCCATAGAATCCCCATGTTCACCCCATAGAATCCTCATGTTCACCCCATAGAATCCCAATGTTCACCCCCATAGAATCCCCATGCTCACCCCATAAAATCCCCATGTTCACCCCATAGAACCTCATGCTCACCCCATAGAATCCCCATGCTCACCCCAATAGAATCTCCATGTTCACCTCCATAGAATCCCCATGTTCACCCCCATAGAATACCCATGTTTACCCCATAGAATCCCCATGTTCACCCCATAGAATCCCCATGTTCACCCCCATAGAATACCCATGTTTACCCCATAGAATCCCCATGTTCACCCCATAGAATCCCCATCCCCATATTCACCCCATAGAATCCCCATGTTTACTCCCATAGAATCCTCATGTTCATACACATGGAAAAAAAAACAACAACAAAAACACATACTCACCTCGGTCCCAATTCCAGGTGCCCTGCTTCTGCTTCTGTTGCTGTCTCCGATGCACTGACTCTCCGGTGGTACACAGCTGATGTGATGACATGATGTCATCGTGTCAGCTGTTTCACACAATGATTGGTGGAGGAAGTGGCCTGAGGCCCCTCCTCCACCAATGCTGACTGCAGGAGAGAGTGGGAGGGCATGGTGCGGCACGCAGACATCAAGTTTTTAGCCCCACGGCTGTCTCGGTCCGCGGGCCAGACTGAGACAGCCAGAGGGCTGGATATGGCCTGAGGGCCCACTTTGCCCAGGTCTGCTCTAGAAACAAATGTTAAAGTTAGCACAAAATTTTAAGGCAGGTAACCATTCTCCTGGCATTCACCAAACCTAGACTTGTCCATCAATTAGTCAGATAGACAAATGTGATTCATGTTGCCACATAAATTTGCATTGTTCCAAAGCCCACTGGTGGCATGCTTTACACTACTCCATCCAATGATTGGCATTGTGAAGGTAATGTAGGCTTGAATGCAGTTGCTCGGCCATGGAAATACATGAAACACATGCTATGAAGCTCCCAGTGCTGATGTCAATGTTAGAGGAGGTTTAGACTATGCAGTTATTGAGTTAACAGTTGGTGACATTTTTGCATTATGCACCTCAGGACTTGAAGCCCTGGTTTGGTACTTTGTGGGTGTGTTGCTGTATCTTATAAAAGCCCCCACTTTTCAAAAATACCACTCACAATTAATTTTGGAATATTTAGGAGGAAAGAAATTTCTTCAAGTAATTGTTTAGTATTGTACTGTAGTATCAGTATTGTATTGTAGTATCATGCTCAAATTCAGTTAGCTTTTTAGAACAACTAATCTTTTTTATAGATTCTTTTAAATGCAGACTGCATGGCAAGGGGCTTAGTTTTACACACTTGTGGCAGGTGGAGATTTGACCTCATTGAGCCCTAGGTTTGCAGAAAATCAGGGGTTTCAAATTCCGAGCATGCATTATTCCCAAACCCTTTTCAGGTGCTATGGGTTAAATGTGGCTTCCCTAAGACCATCTTAGGAATTCACACAGTAACTGACATAACAAAGCTGTGTAGCTAGGAGCAAACCATACAAAAAACACAACACATATTACTGAGATTAATTAGATTCTTCACTTAGGCCTCATTCACATGTTCAGCATTTGGTCAGCATTTTACATCAGTATTTGTAAGCCTAAACCAGGAGTGGGTGAAAAATTCAATGTCATTGTAAACAGTTTTTGTCATGATTAGAATTCCAAAATTGTATATTATACTTATACAGCAAAGGGGAAGATCGATGAAGACTCTCACCATTGGCATAGGGTTGACATTCAATATTGATGGCCACTTATAAGTCCTTTAAGGAATCATCAGTGACTGAAAAAAAGAAAGCATAAATGTTAGGACTTATTTTCAAGAAATTGTCCTTTATAACTTGTTGTGAAGCATCATAATTATTGAGAATATATTACGAATTTTCGACACAACATTGTTGTAATTTCTGTTTCTGTTTTACATCTGTGATATTACTTTTCTAGTATGCAAAATATGCTCACTCTCCATTATTGATACTAGTCCTGTTAGATGCACAGCAGAGATCAAATAGTTACCTTTTAGATGAAAACTAAGTTTTTATATTGAAATTCAGCATTTTGCCAATCAATATGCATTTGGATATGAAGCATATCTATGCGCAGAAGGGTTTATGCAGCAACAGGACTTTGTTCTTGCTCAGCAGCCAAACCAATGTATCCGCCAGAGAGGCTTGCTGTGTTTGTTTGAATGTGATGTATATTTTAATGATGCTCTTATCTGGAATCCCTCATTGAATAAATGCATGTCCTGTGATCCCAGAGGTCAGTAATGGAGAACTGGCAATACCGTAGAGAGGTTACACTCTCACTGTAATTAGGAGGAAGTGAAACACATCATTTTTCTGGTCATCTGGAGACATACTTGGGAAATGTCACATTCTCATGAGACTGATGTGTGTTCATCAAGGTGTTTCCCGTTACACACAGAGACTATAGCACTCATACAAATCAATATTTCCCAGTCACCTATAACTGCTCATTAACGGTATTCATCAGCTGCTCAGCCCCTAATGAAATCAAGAACTTGCAGCAGTGTAGTGCTGTTGAAAAGTAGTAGCCCCCATCCAGATGCTCACCTCTATTATATATTTTTCACACGGATATATTTCTGATCATTAAAAAGTGCCTCAAATGGCTCCTGACTGCACAACAAATCAGCCTATTTATTGGCAACACAGCTGAGAATTTACATTTTTCATCACTTTGGGTGTGCTTTATTAGGTAAAGAGAATTAGAATCCCAATTTTAACGACTGTCCACCTATCAGGTATTTCTTTACTGTTGATAAGTGATAAAAGTCTATTGTAGGACAACCTCTTTGATGGGCATTACAATGATAAACTCTGATGGCATTTTAATCAGTCCATCAATTTGTTTCATCAGTAGGAATGCAATCACTGGAGCTTGTAATGATAGTGTAGCAAATCACTGGGGAAATAGGTAACACACTAAAAGCTGCAACTGACCCTTCTGGTTCCTGTACAGATTAGAGATACTGACCCCGCAGCCCCTAATGGTTCCTGCATGAGCTAAGATAGCCCTAACCACAGATTAGATGATGGAGACCCAGACCTATGATGCCTGAAAGACCATTGAGCGCTTTTCATTCTTCTTGAAGAACCGGAGGGCAGAGCAGAGAGCAAATTACCTACAGAAGCGAAAGTGTGCTGAAGTAGAAAGAGATTCCAGAGAGAGTAAAACTAACCATAAAATACAAAATAAAAGATTACGGATGTAGTGTTAGAGAATGTGCCACTTACTTCCTAAAAAGAAACAGAAGATAGGTGCAGGATGAAGAACATAAACAGCAGAGAGATGAACCATACCTGGTCTTTCACTGACTGGCTTGAACTGCAGCAATATAGCTGGACATCCAAATGACACTACCACTAGCAGGAAATACCAGCAAGATGAAAGTATATAAAGTTGCACCTGAAAGGTGATAGGGCAGACAAATGAGTAAATGAAAACACTTGTTACCCTAAAATGACTGAAGCAAGGATAACAGAAACTAAACATGCTGAATAAAGGTGTATCTGTTGTGGCTCAACGGACAGAGAAGCTGACCACAAAGCACAGGCTCTAGGGCTCAAAACCAGGTGCAAGACAGGGCTACGACTTTATTAGAATGATGGGGCCACATTTGTTGCCTTTTTAAAATAATTCAGTGCAACTCCAAACCTACATTACCTCAGTGTCCAATTTGTATAGCCACATTAACCTGAGTGTACGACACCCTATTTCTGAATAAATAAAAGGAAATTGCAACAAAGCAATTGCAGCCGCTTTTTGAGCATCAAGCCACATTTATGAATTCGGACTTAAAAAAATATTTTTAAAAAGCTACAAACTTTCTCCATTAGGTGGTCCCAAAAAACACAAAGAAAAACTGGAATAGCAACTTCAGACACAACAGTTACATCTAAGGATGCAACACATTTCCAAATATCATGTAATACTTTCATAAATTTGCTAATAATTAAGTCAGCAAAACAGATATCATAGTGCTTCATATGGTTTCATAAATTTGACACATCCTTTGCCTGTTTATTCTGAGTTTTCACCACTTACTAGTTGACTTACTGTATGACAGAAACTTGCAAACAAATTTGGTGTACAGTGCCGCTTATTAGACCATGTCCCCTTTTACCAAAGTCACACCACTTTTGACAACATCACACCCTTTTGTTCAACAAGGAGCAGAAAGCATTGAAAAGACATGATAAGTCGCATGTCATTAAAGAACATGCGACTTATGACAAAATATGGTGTGTGAGCCAGTATGTTGAATAGTGATTTCAATTGATTTTGCCAGAAAATTATATTCACTTTGAAGATATTTAATGCAAATATTCCATAATATATTCTGGGGCTTCTCTAGAGCATATACTCTTATGAAGTTAATGCTCACATGTCCCGCTACTGGAGCCCTGTGTCCATTCATTCGCACATCATCTTTTTTTTTTTTTTTTTTTTTTTCCTTTTCCAATGTTTTTATTTTCATTTTAGCAACATAACAAGATTCAAGTTTGAAGGCATTGTTTGTCATTAGGTAACATATAACATATAATATTCCATATTATAATAGACATTTGACATATAATGGGTGTTTATAAGACTTTGTATTGTTTCATTAACAATTTTAAGCATATCAAACGCTTCATATCGTTTTAAAGATATAGAAAAACTTTCGCACATCATCTTTGACCAGTTTCATCCTCACTCAATGCCAGACTTCTAACGCCAAGTAGGCTATGACATATTGACATCATGGTAAGAGTCGCAAGAGACATAATCAGCTTCTTGGATGGCACACTACACGACATCTAGTCATCACCATAAAGTGTTGTGATGTCACGAGGCACATCAACCAAAGTAATGACCAGGTCCAAGTGCCGTGATGTAGAGGAATAATGGATGCCAAAAGCTAGGCGATGAGTTTCACTGGAAGAGCCAAAAAAGATGTGCACAGCACTGGACAATGGGCTGTGACTGAGGGACAGGTCAGTATTGCGGTGAGGATTTTTTTCTAGCATTTTACAAGCCAGCACAATGATGGTTGGTCACCATTTTGGATACCTAAAACAAAGGAAAGCACAAAAAGTTCAAGACAATTTCAATTTACTCTGAAAAGGTTTAACTTTTTTTGAATGTATTTGGACATGCTATTAAAATATTCTAATGATACAGTTGGTATGAATCCATTTGTTTCTGGAGGTATTGCCAATGATGTCCATTACAACTAACTGACATTAGGCTGTAGAGTCCTAACTACTGCATATCCCAAGATTAAGAACTGGAAATGCAGGCACAGATACCGATTGACTACTTTTATGTGTACTTATGAGAGGAGTTCTTGCTCCTACAGTGGCTGTTTAGCCTCAGTTTCAAAGCATATCTGTCAGCAGCATGATCCCCCACCCACCCAAACTGTTTATATGACCATATTGTACTCATAAAGGTAATGTCATCCACACATTTACTGATGCAATCTATATCTCCCTGACTGAAAAATAGCTCTTTTAGTTCATGTACAACTTAGGCTGAAGTGCTCAGTGTGTGTGGAAGCAGCTTAAAGTCTCTACCACAGTGGCACTATTTTCCACGCATCCCCGCCATAAACACCATCCTCTGCTTGACTGACTGCTCACTGGTTTGACTACACAGACAGTGAGCTGTCAGTCAAGCAGGGGCAATTGGGGTGGGTGGGGAACAGAACCTGGGAGGCAGTGGCCTGCAAGTGCTTTGACACTTTCTGAGCTCTTAAGCATTATTTGCATATCAATTAAAACAGCAATTTTTCAGTCAGCAATAGAATGCATGAGAAAAAGTTTTAATGACATCAACTTTGAGGGAGCAGTATAACTATATATACAGTTTGGGGATGGGGTATCATTCTGATAGATTCCCTTTAAAAGTATGTCCACATATTATTGAGTTAATATGTAAATTAGCTGTTAAGATCTAGGGGTGGGACATAGCACTCTCTCAGAATCTCTCTCCAGAGCTTAATTTAAATGAAAGGGGGTGTTTTCAATGTGGTACATGTAATGAATGACAGTCCACTCTCCTGATCTCTACGTCTCACACTGGTAATGCCCCCTTTTATTTTAAATAAACTCTGGAGTCAGATTGTCATACAGATCAGTATCCGGCCCATTATCCTTAACTCATTTGCATATTAAGAAAAATGTGGATTTCTCTAGGGTAAGACTTAGATTGCAGATATCAAGGTATCATTTTAATCAACTGTCTATGACCTACATGCTCATATGTAAGTCTTGCGAGGTCTGATCCTACTGCCAGTTTCCTTTTGATGGGCTAGTATATACTAAAACTATTTAAATGAAAATGTATTACTACACCATACATCCACAGACATATCCTTCCATAGTATATTTAAGAATAAGTCAAAGACCACCCATTTTAATGATACACAAAGTAGGGAGGAGAGTCCCTATTGGAGTAGCCCCCTTATACCTAGCCTTAGATGAAATTGATGTGCAAGCTTTCAAGTTGCTTTTGTAATTCACTTTTTATTCACTGCTCATATGCAATAAATTCTTCGGAATCTGTACACTGTGATAAATAATTATCATTTCATGCTGCACTCATCCGCCTCTGTGTGGCACAGCTGGTAAGAAAGAGACAAAGAGAATCCTAACATAAATGGTTTTCAGCTTGAGATATTGATTGTGAAGGGTATTTTATGGCTGAATAAAGGGTACGTCATACTGAACTGATTGCTTTTCAAAAAGTACAGTAGGTGTGAACGCTGATTGCTTTCTATAATGCTACAGTGGCTTTATATGTATTACCAGGCCAACATGGGCAGTTAGTGTATTGCCAGTGTATTTCCATTTTTACTAAAGTTATCCTGCAATATATTAGTGATGTCTTGGATGT
This sequence comes from Ranitomeya imitator, assembly GCF_032444005.1. Lineage (NCBI taxonomy): Eukaryota > Metazoa > Chordata > Amphibia > Anura > Dendrobatidae > Ranitomeya > Ranitomeya imitator. The sequence goes on from NC_091282.1 coordinate 472,112,988, forward strand.
TTTTTGTCAATAAACCCTCTATGCAGTCACTTTTCCTCATCGATTATACAGAAAATGAGCAATATTATCAGTTACAATATTGTACAGGGCTTCAGAACAATGTATCAATCTATAGAAATTGTACTAAGTCTATGTACTGTATGCAATACAACAAAGATTATGACATAACAAACAAGATGAATGAATTGTGTATGTACAGACCCTTGAGGACCCTGGGCAACAATGACTCATTGATGCCTGGAAGAAGCAATGGTGTAGGAGGGGCTCAGGGATAATGCTCAGTGATTAGCGTTTCATCCAATGACAAGTCCCTGGTGATGCAGTGAATTATACATTACACATTGGCATGAGACTCTGCAAATCATGCTGTTTGCATGAGATTTGTGGAACCAGATTTTATTCTGCACACGTCTAGATTGCATTTATCATGTTGGCAAACTCTCACACAAAAGGCTTAAAATGACAGCTTGGAAACGGCAATTAAATATATAAAAATTCAAATTTAATATCACTCATTGTAGTAAGTCCTGCAAGATCTTGCCATGATTAATTAGACATTTTTAGCCTCCGAGAAAGCATAGTGTTGTCTCACTCTAATTCTGCCATCCACAATGCTTAACAGAGGCTCCAAACAGATATAAAACTAGCCAAACTGCGATGTGTACAGAAATGAGTGTTAATTGCTCATTCTACTAAAGTCTGTCTGTAGAAGATCATGGTTACTGAGCACAAAAGACAGGCAGACAGTCTCAAGGTTTTTGTCCTTTTTTACCCTAAGGTTTCCGTTGGAATTTTTGTGATAAAATTCTTCAAAATTGTGCGCAAGCTTCATAAATTTTCTTTTTCTTTTTACCCATTTTTCAACCTTCTTAATGTAAAAAGGTTTTGGAAAATGCTACAAAAACGGAGCCAGAATAAGTGGCGTATATGCAATTACTCCCGGGGAGACTGAAGTACGTTTATCCCAAATTTTGCAAAATTTTGAACAAAAAACGACATTGTTTAAATCAGTGTAAAAGTTACATTGACATAAAAAAAACATAAAAGCAATTAAACAACAAAAGACAACTTTAAAAAAAGGTACAAATTGTTTGATAAATTTATAGCAAATTTAAAAAAAAATCACTAACTGAGAGGTATTCATGCCATAAAAATGGTGAAAATGCAGCGCTGAATACAGAAAACAGTACAGTACAGATGCAGCAGCTATGAACTGCCTGCTAGGACATTTAGTGCAGTGGATTTTGGAGAGTTAGGTCAAAGAGACTAAGCTAGTGGTGAAACCATACAGGTCTCACATCCCAGCTCAAGTGCCAACTCTTCACACAACTTCAAAGAAGTTAATAAAAGGAATGAATGGAAATACTAGTCACCAGCTGATGTCAACTGGTGCACCCCAGATGTAATATGAGAATATGAAACTGAGTTTCAATAAAACTTACATTTACTTTTAGCTTACTTCATCCTAAGGCTGGGATTACAACACGGGTCACATGAGCAATGATTGCTATGCATTGCTGCTACATTGAAGAACAATACAAGTCGATAGGGTTGCAATGCAACTTTTAGGGTACAACAACAAGTACATTGGAAAAAGTCAGACACACGTAATTAGATGGTAGTTCAGGTATTCCACAGGTGCATAAAGTTGTATCTCGCTGATCCCTTGTTGTTTACGCTGAACACACCTTTGGATCCTACCCAACAAGGCAGTTCGAAGTGGGCTCTGTTTTCCAGCACTACTCAGAATGTAAGCACTTCTGAATTAGCCTTTTAGAACTCTCTTTTTGAGCAAAAGAAATGAAAATTCCAGCAGTCCTGTAAGGTGTTTTGCAGAGACCCCAGATAGCTGTGAAACAGATCCTTAGATGTGTGTGTGTGTGAGACCATGTTAAGCTTAAAGATCTTCCCCATGGCCACAAGTTGCTAGATGATGCAAGAAATTGGGACCCAACATTGTAGTAAGGGAAGAGCCACTGTGGTTTACAAAAACAAACTGTAGTTTACTGGTGAAACTAATGAAATGTAGAGTTGAAACCAGAAGTTTACATACACTATATAAAAAGTCACATATGCATGTTTTTCCCAATATCTGACATGAAATCAGAATAAACCTTTCCAGTTTTAGGTCAATTAGAATTACCATAATTATTATTTCCAAATTGCTAGAATAATGAGAGAAGGAGAATGTTTTATAGCATTTGTATTGCTTACTGCAAAGTCGAAAGTTCACATACACTAAGATTACTATGCCTTTAAACAATTATGGACTTCCAATATGATGATTTCATGTGTTTGGAAGATTCTGATTTTTTTTTTTGCAACATCTGAGTTAATTAGAGACACACAAGTGGATGTATTTTAATGCACACCTGAAACACACTACTTATTTGCGTAGCGTCATGGCAAAGTCTAAAGAAATCAGCCAAGATATCAGGAAGAGAATTGTGGACATGCACAAATCTGGCTCATCCTTGGGTACAATTTCAAGATACTTGAATGTGCCTCGTTCATCTGTACTAATAATTTTCACCAGTGCAAACAAGATGGGAATGTCCAACCATCATACCACTCAGGAAGGAGACGGGTTCTGTTGCCCAGAGAATAGCGTGCTTTGGTCCGATATGTGCATATCAAATCAAGGACAAAATCAAAAGATCTTGTGAAGATGACGGTGGAAGCTGGTAAGATTGTGTCAATACCCACAGTGAAACGAGCACTGTATCAACATGGGCTCAAAGGCCACTCTGCCAGGAAGAAGCCATTAAAAAAGTCAGATTAATGTTTAGAAATGCACACAGGAGCAAAGACCTTGGACTTTTTGTAGACTTGTCCTGTGGTCTGATGAAACTAAAATTGAACTTTTTGGGCATAATGACCATTGATACATTTGGAGGAAAAAGGGAGAAGCTTGAAAGCCTAAGAACACCAACCCAACTGTGAAACACGGGGTGGCAGCATGTTTTGGAGTTGTTTTGCTAAAGCAGAGTCTGGTACACATCACAAAATAGATGGCATCATGTGAAAAGAAGATTATGTGGCAATACTGAAGCAACATCTCATGACATCAGCCAGGAAGTTAAAGCTTGGCGGAAATGGGTCGTCCAAATGGACAATACAATGGATCTTCCAAATGGACCCCAAACATACTGCTAAAATGGTAACAAAGTGACTTAAAGATAAGAAAGTTAATGTTTGGAGCGGCCATCACAAAGCCCTGATCCCAATCCAATTGAAATTTATGGCCAAAGCTGAAAAGGCCGATGCAAGCAAGGCGACCTACAAACCTTGATCAGTTACACCAGTTTTATCAGGTGAAATGGGCCCAAATTCCGACCAACTATTGTGAGAAGCTTGTGGAAGGACATTCCAAATGTTTGAGCTAAATCATTCAGTTGTCAGGCGATGGTACCAAATACTAATGAAATGTATGTAAACTTTTGACTTTGCAGTAAGTAATAAAAATTCCTTTAAACATTCTCTCTCTTATTATTCCTGCATTTGGAAAATATTAATAATTATAGTAATCCTATTTGACCTAAAAGGGGGAAATGTTTATTCTGATTTCATGTCAGATATTGAGAAGAACACGCCTATGTGTCTTTTTATATAGTGTATGTAAACTTCTGGTTTCAACTGTGTATACAATATGCAGTATGTGCAAAGCTTGTTCTTTACATTTTTCTCTTTACACAAAAGTACATACATTGTAGTTACATATAGTGGCACGCAACTTGTGAGAAGGATTTAAGCATATCAAAATGTGGATTTCCTTGGCTTGCTTCGTTTACTGCCATAGTACGCTTTGTTGCAATACTCAGAGTCTGGTCAGCCTAGTATTTCTCCACTAAAACTTCCATGACTCGCTTACCTGCTTCCTTCATCCCTTTTGACCTCCTAACCAATCTCTGGGTCCCCATTAATTAATTATTTTACCTCTGAGATTTCCGACTCTGCACCACTAAAGCTCAGCTTTCCCGTCTTTCTCTTCTGAGCATTCCAACTTTCCTGCTGCGTTCAATCCAGACAGACACATTTTGCATTCAGATGCAGGTTTGCTACCTACATCTCCTTTCTTTTATACACCCTTTGAGTGGCTTAGTTTGTCCCACTCACTGAGACGGATCTCTCTTTCTTCCTCTCATCTCAAATCTCTTTTTCTAACTAAAACTTACTTGCAAAATTCCATTTTTACTCCCAAAACTCCTTCCAAAATGTAGGTCTTGGCTAACTGTGAGAAAGGAGGAAGGGAATTTCCAGCAGGTCCATCCAGTGTAGGTAAAATTTCCAAGTTTATTAGAACATTTTAAAAAACAGTTTTTAAAAAAGAAGCTTTTATGACTAAGGGCGCCGTGGTGCGCCAGAAACGCGTCAGGCACAGAGTCTTTCTCTCTTCTTTTTTAGAAGCTGTTTTTTAAAATGTTCTAATAAACTTGGAAATTTTACCTACACTGGATGGGCCTGCTGGAAATTCCCTTCCTCCTTTCTCACTTCAGCTGAAATCACCAGCAGGTACGGCACCCACCAGTTATATTCATTTGCAACGGCTCACAAATGCATGTCTCAGCGTGTCAAGCTCCAACTTTTTCCCTTCCCCTCCTCTCTCCCTCAGACATGTCTTTGCTAACTGTTAACCTTCCCTACATCATGCCTGCAATGATGATGATCCCATCTATGGGTGCATAGAGATATCCTGGGGAAGAATAGCATATACAGAGTCCAATATAGAGATGGAAACATACTGTATTAATATATAACTGAAAGCATATTGATAAATAACTCGTTTGTACCAAATGGAACCATAATGTAGTCATTTCCATGAGCACTCAGATAAAAATAATGCCTCAACAATGACATTAGAGTGCACTATATGAATCTGAATACAGTATGTACAGTAACACTTATTTTTAATTCAAGTAATTCTTTATTTAATCTAAATTGTTTTGCTCTCCTTTGCATTTACTACGTATTTACCCAACGACTAGTAAGTTTTTTATTTGGATTTATTGAAAATAAATGTTGGCTTGTGTATATATTGCTCTAGCTCGCCACCACCTGCTGTTCTGGAAAAGCTCGTTTAGATGTCCTCTCCATAGTAACATGTCCAGCACTGCTGTCAAGCTTCTACTAGTATGCTGAGCCTTAGGCCGAACATCCATGCTGCTGAAGCTGTATAAGGCCTACATAATGCCTATATGAGAAAGATAATAACGCACAAATTTGCAGATAAAACAGAGGTTTCTAGAAAGGTAAAGTATACAAATTAAGGGCCTTTAACAAGCTCCTGGCTACCACCGTAATGCATCAGTTTCCTGTGATTGCATCAGAAATTATAACTTATTTGTTCTTACAAACTAATATGACATATAAAGGGCATTTTTAAATATATTTTTAAAGGAGAATAGTGGATTATTCATCAGCCTCCATTGATGGCTACACTTAAAAATGTTGGACAAAACAACATGCTAAAAAGGCAGCCACCATGACAGAAACCCAACAAACCCTATTATAATCATTGGAGTTAGCCGGGTGCCATTGGTGCCCGTCAAGTGCAGCTCTGGTAATGCTGATATATTCACTTTTCTATTCCTTATGCACAACAGAAGAACAAAAAATAAAGGCACAGGTATGAATGAAGTCCAAATTATTTTTTCATGATCATGGGACTACCGGTTCATCTACAATGTAGCAAATTCAGAAGCAAATTTACTGTGCAAGCAGTGAGACTATTGAACTCTTTACATGATGTTGTAATGGCTGAGTCAGGGAACTAGCCTGATTCCTGTTATGTGGAATCAGGAAGGAATTTTTCCCCTATTATGGAGCTATTAGCATCTTCTCCATGGGGTTCTTGCCTTCCTCTGGATCATCATGTTAGGCTATAGTTTTAACTCAATGGACTAATGACTACCGTCCACCTTAAAACCTTTGAAACGATCAATTATTAACTACATTGATAAAAAAAAAGTACATTTCAATTTCCCTTTTCTCTAATAGGGAAAATGCATGATATTTTTGCACCGTAATCCTGCATTTAGACCACAGAAGAATATATTTTTACCAGTATTTTGAACAGTGAATATTAGTAGATGGGTAAAGCAGGAAGCATTGGCACAGAATGAGTCTCCATTTTGACATGTTTCCTTTAAGTCTCCTCACCTCGACATGCTTATCATGTCACTCTCCACAAGGAGAAACAATACTTCTTGGATCCCGGTCAGACGCCTCTCAATCAGCCAAACCAGATTTCCACTTTGCACTGACGAGGGGCAGTACCCCGAAACACAGTGTCTGCAAATTGAGATTCTGGTTTGGCTATTATCCTAAGTCATGTGGCAAGGCTCGTTAAAGAGTCGACATTGACTGTTAGGATTGCTACTTCCAATAGGTGGCACTAGAGTTCTAGTCCTCTTCCTCTCTGAAGAGACAATTTGCATGTACAACCCCGTAACTTGCAGCCATTTTTTTAATGTAATTGATGTAGAGGGCATATATCATGAAGAGCGCCTTGGAAATTTACATTTGTAGGACTACTGCTAAAGAATTACCAGCACTGGTATGTTACATTACTCATTTTAGTAATTATGAATTATGAATGTAGAAACCTTAATGTAAGGAGCGCAACATTTTTAAAAGTGCAGATAAGGAACACAAACTCTGAGTCGGTCAATTTTTCATTTTTGAATTTTCCTGTAAGAAATCCATGCATAACATTATACCAGTATATGAAATAGTAGAACGTATCACGTAAAGAATATCAATTCCTTTCGTCATGGCACATGGTATATGACACATGATAACATATTAAGGCTTCTATTGGTATTATTATGCTATATATCCACACATTTAAAGTCCTGTTTTCTATAGTTACAGAAAATAAGACTTTACAAATCAGTTCCTGTGACTCCGCCAAGAGCTGATTTGCAAGGATGCTTCCTACACTTCCATCCATCAAAACAAATTTGGTAGTAATCATAAAAATGTCACGAGCATATGAGAACCTGACATTGTTGTTTCGTTGTCGCACTGAATCATTGCTTAGAATTCATTCCAGCAGCTTTACATAAAACAAGAAATTTGCTTCATTTGGATTTATATCTGGAAAACATTTGTCCACAGCAATGTGGTTGCTTAGTCTTCATTACGCTTTCATTTCGGTATGTTTACACATATGCTGTAGGGCGAATTGCATCCGAACCCAGCCCTTTCCTTTATCAAGTGTCTCCATTTCATTATACTGTGTGATTCTTTCCTTAAAATATTGTCCAGAGCAGAAAATGCGTAACAATAACATCCATAAAAGTGGATGAAAAGGACCCGGCCACTGCAGCCCTCTTTATCAGGGTGTAGCACAAACCTAATGAAACTGTCAAGCATAATTGGTAGGCCGGATGTATCAGATCTATTCAACATCAATATATGCCGCCGATGCCATTATCTGGTGAAGAATCTGATTTTTAGCATTGTGCTCTGGATTTCATTATCTACTTTCTTTACTCACTTGCCATGTATCTATTTCAGGGTTGTTTTATCACGTTTTATATAGCTGCAGTTTCATGTTTTTTTTTTGCTACTTCCATTATTTTGTATGCAAGGTTGGATCATGGAGGTAGCAGAGTTCATGGCGATAAGCTTTCTAAACTTAGATTGCATAATTAAAATGTCAAGGACATCTTCACATATTGAATTTTTTTTTATGTTATTGTACCGCTACATATCATTGTTCCTTTTTGTATGCTTTTGACCTTAGGAAACAATGGCGTTTTGTACTTTATGGTCGGTGGCAGTCTATGTTTACATTCTCCTCTCGTGGGATAGAAATTATACTATTATTTGCTCTAGGTGTCTGTGATTGTGCACTGTGTAATAGTTTGTGTGATTAGAATGCTGCCCATAATAAAGGAAGGAAGCAAATCAATCTCTGGGTTTAGTATCAGAGTATTTAGTATATTAGTTAAGGTCATATACACAAAAGATACATTCTGCATGTTAAGGAAAGTATGCCAGGGAAATGGAAGTGTTGCTGTGCTTACTGGAATTATGACAGTCCACAATTGAATATAATTTGCTGGTTTATTGTCAACACGTTTCAGAGTCACACCGACTCCTTCATCAGGACTACCGTACATAAGAACAGTATATGACCTGAAATATAACAGAATAGCCTCCCCATACAGGTAACAATCCAGCAGCTGTCGGCTGTCCACTATAGCTGACAACTTGCTGTATCAGCCACGATCAGTGTTTGCACCGTCCAAATCTGTTTAACCCCTTAGATGCTGCAGTCAATAGTGACTACATCATATAAATGGTTAACAAAGTGTGGGGGCTCCATCTTTATCCCAATTAGTGCCCTCAGATCATGATTGTGTGGTCCTGATGTTTGCTATGGCAATTCATGACCAAATAGCGTCCTTAGAGTCTGCTGGCTGTAGTAATCTGTTCAGAAGTTAGAGGCATTTATGTGGTAAAATACACATTTTTATTTCTGTCATGCCACTTTGCATTAATTCCTGAAAATCACCTGAAGGGTTAATAAACTACCTGACTGCATTTTTCAATATGTCAGGGGGTGCTGTTTTTAAAATGGCATAACTTTTGGGGGTTTCCCAATTTATGGGACCCCTAATGGCACTTCAAACACGGATAGGTCCCTAAAAAAATACATTTTGTAAATTTCCTTGAAAAAATGAAAAATTACTGTTACATTTTTAAACCTCATAAAATACAAACAAAATAAAAGAACATTTTATAAATGGTGCTGATGCATAGCAGAGATTTGGTAAATGTTATGCATTCATATTTTGTTGCGGTATGACCATCTGTATTAAAGGGATAATCATTCAAAGTTTGAAAATTGCTCATTTTTTAACATTTTTCTCAAATTTCTGAATTTTTTTATAAATAAACACAAAACATATCGAACTAAATTAACCATTATCATAAAGTATAATGTGTCACAAAAAAACAATCTCAAAATCACTGGGATTTGTTAAAGCGTTCAAGAGTTATTAACACATAAAGTGACACTGGTCAGATTTCAAAAATTTGGCTCCGTCACTAAGGGGTTAAATATGGGAGTATTTAACCATGTATGGGTGTCGTATACTGTTTTTTATGTATAGTATTCCTGAAGAGGGAGTTGTGGAACTGTCATAGTTTCAGTAAGCGCCGCAACACTTCTATTGCTCTGGCCTACTTTCCTGATACTACCGTATGGAAGTTGCAGCATCTAGAATACAGGCATTTTAGTGGTGGTGTCTCACACAACCCTACATGGTGAGCGCAGTTACTCTTTTTTTGCTTGTGTAACTTGGACAAAACCCTAGGGCACTTTTGAAGTGTATAACAATAACTCTCTAGAATATCAATTTTATCATAGTTCTTTTCAAAATACTGTAGACCACGTGCATGAACCCTAAAAAAAATAATTAATCTACAATAGCATCTGACTACATGATGTGAAGGTGATATTATTCAGCAATACTGGGGTAAAGAATATGTTATTATATGACTACAGGCAATTCAGAAGAATAGCACAGAAAAAAAGGTATTTAAGTTATGATACGATGGCACACAATGAAGATGAATTTTGGCTGTTTTTGCTCGTGTAGCTAATTCCTCGAAAAGCTTACAGTTCTTATACTGTAAGGGCAAAATTTTAAAAGTAGATATGTTACAAGCCTGCAGTTACTCTCAGTCACCAGCATGGGTTTGACTTTGATTTAAAGTCTTTTTTTAGCTGAACTTCCCTCCCTCGAGAATTTGACAGTATTATTGCTGCCTTTACTTTGAATAGTCACAACAAAACATTAATAACATGACTGAAAGCACCAATCATTCCCTGCAGGTGGAAAGGAATATTAGAACAAATCCACAAATGCCACAGTAATAAAACAAGGGTTTACAATCATGCTGAAAACTGATAACCTGGGGACCTTCCGTTTGTAGTAGTTTTTCTGTCTGCGATGACTTTTCTGCTTTTTTTCAACTGCTTTTCAGTTTCATTCATGGAGTCACTGATAATTCGTTCCTCGAAGTGGGTGAAAAATGTTAGAAAAACACAAAAAGTGGCATTTGTGTCCTACTTTCTTGTGAGATTGACCCTAATGTGTGTGTGCCGAAATTGGGAAATTACAGCAGATTGAAAGCCTCACGGGGCAAGGTTAGATGTGCATTTTCTGTCAAATAGGGGCAGAAGTAGCAAAAACATAGTAGCTTTATTTAATACATGACATACCACAAAGAAACAACACTGCAGTGTCAAAAACACGATAAAAGCAAATGTAAGAAAAAATCAAAAAATCACAAAATAGCCTAATATATCCCACTTCATTCTTAAAGGGGCTGTCCACTACTAGGACCTTTTTGATCTAAATGTTTGTCCCCGATAATATAAAAAAGCTTACACTCTCCTCCTGTACCGGCGTCGTTCCAGCTGTGTTAGCATTCTCGGTCCAAGGGGTCTTGTGCGATTGTATAACACATGGTGTAATGTAAGGTGCCAAGGCCGGCAATTATGGGTGAGCTGCTGCCCCTCCATGCTCTGGCACTTTACAGACAGACTCCCAGTGCATAAGTGTTGTGCTGTGTACAATGCAGTGTACTTGGAGGCAGGACGCCTTCACTGTCTCCACATCCTCAGGTTCTGGATCAGCAGCACACATATCAGGGCACATCTGAAATAACATTTTCAACTTTACTGAACAGTTCAAGCACATCAATCTTTAACCCCTTCATGACCTTGGGATTTTTTGTTTTTCCGTGTTCGTTTTTCACTCCCCTCCTTCCCAGAGCCATAACTTTTTTATTTTTCCGTCAATTTGGCCATGTGAGGGCTTATTTTTTGTGGGTCGAGTTGTTCTTTTGGTTTTAGCATGTCGTGTTCTAAAAAATGGGAAAAAAATTCCAAGTGCGGTGAAATTGCAAAAAAAGTGCAGTCCCACACTTGTTTTTTGTTTGGCTTTTTTGCTAGGTTCATAGACATCTAACATGACTAGTTTATTTTTTACCTAAGAAATGAAAAAAAATTCCAAACTTTGCTAAAAAAAAAAAAAATTGCGCCATATTCCGATACTCGTAGCGTCTCCATTTTTCGTGATCTGGGGTCGGGTGAGGGCTTATTTTTTGTGTGCCGAGATGATGTTTTTAACGATAGCATTTTGGTGCAGATACGTTCTTTTGATCACCTGTTATTGCATTTTAATGCATTGTCGCGATGACCAAAAAAACGTAATTCTGGCGTTTCGAATTTTTTTCTCGCTACGCTGTTTAGCGATCAGGTTAATGCTTTTTTTAATTGATAGATCGGGCGATTCTGAACGTGGCGATACCAAATATGTGTAGGTTTGATTTTTTCTTTATTTATTTATTTTGATTGGGGCGAAAGGGGGGTGATTTAAACTTTTATATTTTTTTTATTTTTTTTCACATTTTTTTTAACTTTTTTTTTTACTTTTGCCATGCTTCAATAGCCTCCATGGGAGGCTAGAAGCAGGCACAACTCGATCGGCTCTGCTACATAGCAGCGATCTGCTGTTCGCTGCTATGTAGCCGAAAATCAGGTGTGCTGTGAGCGCCGACCACAGGGTGGCGCTCACAGCTGCCGGGGATCAGTAACCATAGAGGTCTCAAGGACCTCTATGGTTACAATACTGAAGCATCTCCGACCTCCGATCATGTGCCGGGGTCGGCGATGCCATCATTTCTGGCCGCCCGGCTGGATGCGGTAGTTAAATGCCGCTGTCTGCGTTTGACAGCAGCATTTAACTAGTTAATAGACGCGGGCAGATCGCGATTCTCGCGCGCCTATTACGGGCACATGTCAGCTGTTCAAAACAGCTGACATGTCCCGGCTTTGATGCGGGCTCACCGCTGGAGCCCGCATCAAAGCGGGGCTTCTGACCTCAGACGTACTATCTCGTCCGAGGTCAGAAAGGGGCTAACACACAGTATCAAGCACAGCACCTTCCGGTTCCAGTTTCATCAACACAGCATCCTCTTAAGTTCATCTTGAACTGTCATTACTTTAGCAGCTCCAGGTAGCCCTAAGTACTCACCGTTCAACACCCAAGCATTTCCGAGATCCACTACATTTCCCTCACGCAGTTCCCTGTCTGCCTTTCTATTTGTGGGATTAAGGCACTCTCTTCAGTGCATCATTTGCATTGTTTGGGCCATACGCCTCGAACGTTGTGGGAAAATCCGCAGGAAATTTGGTACAACCTCATGCTGACAAAACATTATCTTCTCCGCGTGCATCCAGCACACTGCTCCTTAAGCTCGATCTTGACACAAGCCTCACACTTTCTCTAACTAAACCAGGAAGTAGTTCCCCTTTTTACGTGACCCACCTGCCTCCCATCCTGGGATGATCCAAAACATTTAACTGTGGTATACACTATTCCTATCACATATACACTAATAAGGCCCACCACTAGCTATTTTGCTCTATTTGTCACTGCTCTGGGCCCTAAACCCAAAGCTATATTTTGAGGCACTTATTTTCTATGCTTTCACTACCCATTAGATGAGTGAGATGAGTGTACCAGAGTTACCTTTGGTGTTACCTTGCAGTACCCACACAGCAGCATCAGCACTTATTGCATGCTATACATTTTACATGTCATTATAAAATCTTACTTTAACCCCTTAGTGACGGAACCAATTTGCAGCTTAATGACCAGGCCAATTTTCTCAATCCTGACCACTGTCAATTTATGAGGTTATAGCTCTGAAACGCTTTAACGGATCCTGCTGATTCTGAGATTGTTTTTTCATGACATATTGTAATTCATGTTAGTGGTAACATTTCTTCGATATTACTTGGAAATATGGCAAAAAAATTTAAAATTTAGCAATTTTCAAACTATGAATTTTAATGCCCTTAAATCAGAGAGATATGTCACACAAAGTAGTTAATAAATAACATTTCCCACATGTCTACTTTACATCACCACAATTTTGGAAAACTTTTTTTTTTGTTAAGAAGTTATAATAGTTAAAAGTTGACCAGCGATTTCTCATTTTTACAGCAAAATTTCCAAAACCATCTTTTTTAGAGACTATCTCACATTTAAACTCACTTTGAGGGGTGTACATGAATTAAAATACCCAAAAGTGACACCATTCTAAAAACTACACCCCTCAAGGTGCTCAAAACCACATTCAAAAAGTTTTTAAACCCTTTACGTGCTTCACAGGAACTGAAGCAACGTGAAAGGAAAAATTAACATTTAACTTTTTTTTTACAAACATTTTAATTCAGAATTAATGTTTTTTTCACAAGTGTAAAAAGAGAAAATGAACCACAAAATTTGTTGTGCAATTTCTCCTGAATACGCTGATACCCCATGTGTGGGGGTAAACTACTGTTTGGGCGCACGGCAGAGCTTGGAAGAGAAGGAGTGCCGTTTGACTTTTTCAATGCAGAATTGGCTGAAATTGAGATCGGATGCCATGTCGCGTTTGGAGAGTGCCTGATGTGCCTACACTATGGAAACCCCCACAATTGACACCATTTTGGAAATTAGAACCCTTAAGTAACTTATCTAGATGTGTGGTGAGTAGTGTTGAGCATTCCGATACCGCAAGTATCGGGTATCGGCCGATACTTGCGGTATCGGAATTCCGATACCGAGATCCGATACTTTTGTGGTATCGGGTATCGGTATCGGATACATAGAGATGTGTAAAATAAAGAATTAAAATAAAAAATATTGATATATTTACCTCTCCGGCGGCCCCTGGTGAGTCCGCGGGTAACCGGCAGGCTTCGTTGTTCAAAATCAGCGCTTTTAGGACCTGAGAATCACGTCCCGGCTTCTGATTGGTCGCGGGCCGCCCATGTGACCGCCACGCGACCAATCACAAGCCGCGACGTCACCGCAAGCTATTAGCGCGCTCATTTTTGAAAAATGAGCGCGTTAATGACTTTCAAAGACGTAGCGGCTTGTGATTGGTCGCGTGGCCGCGACCAATCACAAGCCGCTACGTCTTTGAAAGTCATTAACGCGCTCATTTTTAAAAATGAGCGCGTTAATAGCTTGCGGTGACGTCGCGGCTTGTGATTGGTCGCGGCCACGCGACCAATCACAAGCCGCTACGTCTTTGAAAGCCATTAACGCGCTCATTTTTAAAAATGAGCGCGTTAATAGCTTGCGGTGACGTCGCGGCTTGTGATTGGTCGCGGCCGCGACCAATCACAACCCGCTACGTCTTTGAAAGCCATTAACGCGCTCATTTTTAAAAATGAGCGCGTTAATAGCTTGCGGTGACGTCGCGGCTTGTGATTGGTCGCGTGGCGGTCACATGGGCGGCCCGCGACCAATCAGAAGCCGGGACGTGATTCTCAGGTCCTAAAAGCGCTGATTTTGAACAAAGAAGCCTGCCGGTTACCCGCGCTGAGTTCAGGGGCCGCCGGAGAGGTAAATATATCAATATTTTTTATTTTAATTCTTTATTTTACACATCCCTATGGATCCCAGGGCCTGAAGGAGAGTTTCCTCTCCTTCAGACCCTGGGAACCATGAGAATACCTTCCGATACTTGATGTCCCATTGACTTGTATTGGTATCGGATATCGGTATCGGCGATATCCGATATTTTTCGGGTATCGGCCGATACTATCCGATACCGATACTTTCAAGTATCGGACGGTATCGCTCAACACTAGTGGTGAGCACTTTTAACCCCCAAGTGCTTCACAGAAGTTTATTACGCAGAGCCGTGAAAATAAAAAATCTCTTTTGTCCTCAAAAATTATTTTTTAGCCTGCAACTTTTTATTTTCACAAGGGAAACAGGAGAAATTGGAACCCAAAAGTTGTTGTTGAATTTGTTCTGAGTATTATTATGCCCCATGTGTGGGAGAAAACTACTGTTTGGGCACATGACAAGGCTCGGAAGGGAAGTAGTGATGTTTTGGAATGCAGACTTTGATGGAATGGTCTGTGCGCATCATGTTGCGTTTGCAGAGCCCCTGATGTGCCTAAACAGTAGAAACCCCCCACAAGTGACCCCATTTTGGAAACTAGATCCACACAGAGCTTATCTAGATGTGTAATAAGCACTTTGAACGCCAAAGTGCTTCACAGAAGTTTATGATGCAGAGCCATGAAAATAAAAAATCATTTTTTTCCACAAAAAATGATTTTTCAGCCCGCAATTTTTTTATTTTCCCAACAGTAACAGGAGAAACTGAACTCCAAAAGTTGTCCAATTTGTCCTGAGTATGCTGATGCCCCATATGTGGGGGTAAACCGCTGAGCACACGGCAGAGCTCAGAAGGGAGGGAGCACCATTTAATTGAATGCAAAATTGACTGGAATCAATGGTGGAGCCATGTTGCATTTGGAGACCCCCTTATGTACCTAAACAGTGGAAACCCCTAACTCCAACCCTAACCCCAACACACCCCTAACCCTAATCCCAACCCTATCCATAATCCTAATCAAAACCCTAACCCCAACACACCCCTAACCCCAACCCTATCCATAACCCTAACCAGAAACCTTACCCTAATCCCAACCCTAATCCCAATACACCCTTAACCCTAATCCAACCCTAACCATAACCCTAATCCCAAACCTAAACCTAATGCCAAATCTAACCCTAATCCCAACCCTAATCTCAACCCTAACCTTAATCCTAATCCCAACTCTAACCCTAACTTTAGCCCCAACCTGTTGTGAATTCTGCTCTTGGGTTCCCTCCAGTGGTTGTAAGTGGGAATGCAGTTGTCTCTGACTTGCAGTCCTGGCCAGGTGTATCGGATGATTACAATTCTGACTGGGATATTTAGGTGTGCAGGATCCTTTAGCCCTTGCCAATTGTCAATGTTTCTTGTGAAGTATTGGATCCCTTTCTGGCTTCTCCTGCTTGCTGCCAAATTCAGCAAAGATAAGTGTTTTGTTTTTGTATCTGTGGCGCACTGCTGTGTGCTTGTTTCAGTTTTATTCCTGCTCTGTTTGTAGGATTCACTGGAGTTGCAGATATACGCTCCTACATCTTTAGTTAGATGTAGGAAGTTTTTTGTATATTCTGCTGTGGATTTTTTGAAGGGTTTTAATACTGACCGCACAGAACTCTGTCCTATCATGTCCTATCTAGCTAGAGTGGCCTCCTGTGCTAAATCCTGTTTTTTTTGCCTGTGTATGTTTTTTCCTCTTCGACTCACTGCCAATATTTGTGGGGGGCTGTCTATCCTTTGGGGATTTTCTCTGAGGCAAGATAGTATTCCGATTTCCATCTTTAGGGGTATTTAGTCCTCCGGCTGTGACGAGGTGTCTAGGTGTGTTAGGTACACTCCACGGCTACTTCTAGTTGCGGTGTTAAGTTCAGGATTGCGGTCAGTATAGTGGCCACTTTCTCCAGTGAAAGTTCTCATGCAACTCCAAGGTCACCGGATCATAACAGTACAACTGGCCCATCCTGATTGTCCTGGGGGCCCTGGTGAGGGTTCAGTGACCTCTCCTCAAGGGGGGTACTGTTGTGAATTCTGCTCTTGGGTTCCCTCCAGTGGTTGTAAGTGGGAATGCAGTTGTCTCTGACTCGCAGTCCTGGCCAGGTGTATCGGATGATTACAATTCTGACTGGGATATTTAGGTGTGCAGGATCCTTTAGCCCTTGCCAGTTGTCAATGTTTCTTGTGAAGTATTGGATCCCTTTCTGGCTTCTCCTGCTTGCTGCCAAATTCAGCAAAGATAAGTGTTTTGCTTTTGTATCTGTGGCGCATTGCTGTGTGCTTGTTTCAGTTTTATTCCTGCTCTGTTTGTAGGATTCACTGTAGTTGCAGATATACGCTCCTACATCTTTAGTTAGATGTAGGAAGTTTTTTGTATATTCTGCTGTGGATTTTTTGAAGGGTTTTACTGCACAGAACTCTGACTGCACAGAACTCTGTCCTATCCTGTCCTATCTAGCTAGAGTGGCCTCCTGTGCTAAATCCTGTTTTTTCTGCCTGTGTACGTTTTTTCCTCTTCGACTCACCGACAATATTTGTGGGGGGCTGTCTATCCTTTGGGGATTTTCTCTGAGGCAAGATAGTATTCCGATATCCATCTTTAGGGGTATTTAGTCCCCGGCTGTGACGAGGTGTCTAGCTGTTAGGTACACTCCACGGCTACTTCTAGTTGCGGTGTTAAGTTCAGGATTGCGGTCAGTATAGTGGCCACTTTCTCCAGTGAAAGTTCTCATGCAGCTCCAAGGTCACCGGATCATAACACCAACCCTAACCCTAACTTTAGCCCAACTCACTTTAGCCCAACTGTAACCCTATTTGGAAAATGGAAATAAATATATTTTCTTCATTTTATTACTTTTCCTAAATAAAAGGGTGATAAAGGTGGGGGTTTATTAACTTTTTTTTATTTTGATCACTGTGATAGGGTCTATCCCAGTGACCAAAATGAACCAATAGGAAAAACCTTCCTATTGTTGCCGGGTGTCGGCCGGCAGATCTCGGCGGGCGCACTGCGCATGCACCCATCATTTTCTTCCTAGAAGAAAATGCCGAGGGCCGGGGGACAGAGCCGTTGGGGCCATTTTCTTCTCAGAAAAAAGATGGTGGTGCCCATGGGGGGACGCAGGAGGGCTGAGGAGCACAGGGAGGTACCAGGGGTGGATCAGGGACCCTATTTCTCTCTCTTCTGATGTGCGATTACATCAGAGGAGAGAGAAATTAAATGGCACATCGGACTTCTTTTTTATTTGCAGCCGCCGTTACATGGTTAGTAATGGTGATCGCGAAAACCGGGGTTGGTAAAAACCGACCTGAATCATGTGCTCTGGGGTCTCAGCTACCCCCGGCAACCGAAACCCTGGAGAAATTCCCACTCTGGGGGTCGCTATACACCTTTTCCACAGAGCCATTAATTAATGGCCGTTAAAAGGCAGGCATATATTTACATCAGAGCCCACAGGTGAACAGCTTTCTTGTCCATTATTGATAGCATTGAAAGGGTAAGGTTGTGGTACCTGCTCAGATCTACAGCTGCAACATATTGGGGTTCGTAGAATATCTTGCTATAGATGACCTGTCAGCTGTTCCTTAAAATATTCATATAAAATATTCACTTCATGTTTTTTTCATAGGCAAAGGTAAACACAGGACAGTGTGTCAAAGACAAGCGCACATAAGCAATACTAGACTGTTCAGGCTTCTGTTGAAAACAGATGGACTCCTTAAGTGGAATATGATAATATCTTGTACGGCTACAAGAAGGAAGCGTTCTCCTTGAATCTTGTGGTTATCCTTTCTATTCACTTGTATATCTAACCAACCACCTGTACACGCCAAGGAAGGCTACATTGGAATAATTCCCTTGAGCTGTTCCTGTGTAAAAATAACCCCGTAGGTCATCGCAAACGAGTAGCAGACATCATACATTTTCATGAGCTCTCGTTCTTATACCTTACGCAAATGAAGGTGACAATGATTACAAGTCATTCCATTAACTCTGTGTGATCAAGAATATTCTTTTCCGAGAAAACATTGTGTTTTGTGAGAAGCATAAGGCAAACGGTATCTGCAATTGGTATCTAATATTCTCCTGCAGAAACAATACACGATAAACCCATGCAAATCAAAAAACGCTTTGGGGATGGAGTTACCGAGGTCACAACGGTGGAAGGATGAATAAACAGTTCAGACACAACAGATCGAGAAGATGTTAAATTTCACCACGTGTTTTCATGCAATTTCGGGCAGGTAACAACAATAAAATAAAAGTAGTAAATCCTCGAGACATATGATTATAGCTACAGCAGATGGTGATATATAGGAATGTTTTAAGGAGAGGAATATGTTAATTTCCAAAGCAAAGAAGCAAAGTGACCTAGAACAGATGGGACTTCTCTAGGCAGACAAAAGAGATGAAAGGCATCATTTTGCTCTTCTGCCACATTGCAGTTCAACACCAAGTTGTCATCTGGCTTTATATGTTCAGCAGGGAGTAATTAAATCGAGCACTGGTATCACTACAAAGTTGTGTAATTTTCTATAAAGATCCTATAAAGTGGGTTATTTGGCACTATTTGACAATTAATGCAACAGGACAAGATTTCAAAGCACAGCAAATGATGTATGTGGAGTCGTAATCAGCATGTCACTTCAAAAATACCAGTCATGTCTAACTAGGGAGCAAGTGATTTTTTTTCTATTACATTTCAATGTAACCTTCAAATTGTAAGAGAATTGAAAATATATGTCTATGTAAAAAGGGCACTGCAGCAATATAAAACACATATTATAATATGGGAAATGGTATGACTTTTCTAAAGGTAATGTATCATCGTGATATATTATCATGCCTGTACCATACTGGTACAGTCGATGGGAAAATTATATTAGGCAAGCATAAGGTCACCATAAAAAAAGATCTCGCCATCTATGATTTTAGAAAAATGATGTCCCAACATGTAGAAAACAATCATACTATCATATTCCAGACACATGACAAACATTATAAAATGCTTTGACCTTTCAATTCAATTATAATGAGCTTCTTTCATGAAAATAAGGGAGTGAGCCATGTAATTGTGTAATAAGAAAACCTATCGCATATACAAAAATTGTTAAAGATGTCAGAGATGATAACATGGATGTTCAATCAGATAGGGAAGTATAGTAATAAGGCAAATAAGGCATGGGCGTACTGCCGGCTGCAGCAAATGTATGCCACACTCAATGTTGTGTTCTTGACTGCCCCTTTAAAGATTTATTACACTCATCTAAACCTAAAACACTATGCAATATTACTCAGCCAACACTGAATACATTAATTCCACACTGTTCCAAAAACCTGACATTCTGAGCACATATTTTGATTAAAGTGTGTGAGCCCATCCGCCATTGGTAAATCAGCCAATTTTGGATGGAATAGACTATCTCTTTGTGCCTGGACCTCAAATGAACAGGGGAAGAATACAATTTTGCTTTTTTTTTGGAATATCAGTTACAGGTATTTTCAGGGATGCAAACTGGAGATACCCTGTATAAGGCCGGAGTCACACATGCGAGAAACACGTCCGTGTCTCGCATGTGAACAGCAAGCTCTGGCGCCGGCACTTCGGAGCGGAGCGTGCGGCTCCATGTATTGCTATGCGGCTGCACGCTCCGCTCCGAAGTGCCAGAGCTTGCTATGTGTGTGTGTATATATATATAGATATATATAGATATATATATATATATATATATATAATCTAATTTCAAGTATGCAATATAAGAAAAAATACTTTGAAAACCAAGATTGTTTGGAATACTTTATCGAAATGGTGTACCAGTGCAAGGATTGCCCTATGCCTGAGGCTCATCTTTAATATAAGGGCAGTAGTAATATATGAGTAAAGTGTTGGATTTTGCAATGCCTCATAATAATGTTGGGTAAATCTGCTGAAATTTGAATTCAGAAGTGTGGTAAAATTTGGCTAAAAAATTTGATTTGTATAAAACTTACTCAATGTAAATCCTATGATTCTTATTATGCTTTGGGGTGTCTTGACTCTACAGAGCATAATAAACAAGAGTTCCTCTGTTCATCATGGAGGCTTTCAGCACAGAGTAAAGCATATATGTCATGACAGGTATCACCCAAAGCCTTCCTCAGCATTGAACATCGTACAACATGATGTTGGGATGTCACTGTGCATCATGATGTCAAGAGGAATGGATAAAGATGAGCCGAAGAAGAAACATGGAACACAACAGATGGTGGACTATAGTGGCTAAAGGGGTGAGCGACAAGATGAGATTTTTTTCTCAGTCCTGTGCAATTCACACCAAAATAATATTGAAAATGATTTCTAGACCCACTATGTTTCAAATAACAAGATAACAAAAAATCCAATAATAAGTGCCATCGAACTCCACAGAGCTTTATAATTGTTCTTAAAATTGAAATTTTATGTAGCTTTCTTCTGCTCCAAATTTGTTTTTAAATTACAGGGCTGGAAAATGTCTTAATATAAATTACTATATATACTCGAGTATAGGCCGAGATTTTCAGACCTTTTTTGGGGCTAAAAGTGCCCATCTCGGCTTATACTCGAGTCATTGTCCCAGGCGGTCGGCAGTGGAGGGGGAGGGGCAGCTGTCATGTCATACTCACCTGCTCCCGGCGTGTCTCTGCATATCCCTGCTTCTCCAGCACCCACAGATTTTCCTGTGTTCAGCGGTCACGTGGTATTGCTCGTTAAAGTAATGAATATGGATGTGACTCCACTCCCATAGGGGTGAAGCGCACATTCATTACTTTAATGAGCAGTACCAGTGATTGCTGAACACAGGAACAAGCTGCCGGCATCAGAGAGCATTACATCGGAGAAGCAGAGACCAAGCCGGGAGGGTGAGTATAACGGGGAGGGTGAGCATTGCGATATTCACCTGTCCCCGTTTCACTGTGTCTATTGCATCCTCTGGCTGTGGCGTTCAAGTCAGAGGGTGCGATGACGTGTTTAGTGTGTACGCCACCCTCTACCTGAACAGTCACTGCAGAGACCCAGAAGACAGAGCGTCGCTAAGCGGTATAATGGGGACGGGTGCATCTTGCAAGTGCCGGTGTTCCCACCTGCTCAGGACAAGATGTGAGTATGTCATTTTTTTTAATCAGAGCAGCAGCATATGGGGCAAATATTTCTATGGCGCATCTTATTGGGCCATAATCAAACTTTATACAGCACTATATGGGGCAAATGTTTTTCTGGAGCATCTTATGGGGCCATAATCAACCTTTGTGCAGCATTATATGTGGCGAATGTTTCTATGGAGCATCTTATGGGGCCATAATCAACCTTTGTGCAGCATTATATGGGGCACATTTTCTATGGAGCATCTTATGTGGCCATAATCAACTTTTATGCAGGATTGTACGGGGCTAATGTTTCTATGGAGCATCTTGTGCAGTATTATATGGGGCATATTTTTGCATGAAGCATCTTAAGGGGCCCATCAAACTTTATGGAGCATTAGATGGGGCATATTTTATTATGGAGCATTTTATGGGGCCCATCATGAACTTTATGGAGCCTAATATGGGGCCCATCATGAACTTTATGGAGCTATATATGGGGCTCCTGATTCAATATGGATATTCAGAAACACTTAACCTACTAATGTCTCAAATAATTTTACTTTTATTGGTATCTATTTTTATTTTTGAAATTTACCAGTAGCTGCTGCATTTCCCACCCTAGGCTTATACTCGAGTCATTAAGTTTTCCAAGTTTTTTGTGGCAAAATTAGGGGTCTCGGCTTATACTAGGGTTGGCTTATACTCGGGTATATACGGTAGTTCTTAAAACAAATAGGAATCCAAATACATTGGAAGGTTGTGCATTCTTTCATAACTTTTATTACTAATAGGACTTTTGAGGTAATAGGTTAGCAGAATTGATCCATTCTGTGCTAGGGCAGAATACTTTTATGACACCTCTGATTTAAAGGGGCTGTCTGCTCCAGTTACACCACTCCATGGTTGCTTGCCAGACTTACAGGCACCCCATGAGGAAACTAGTATCTGGCAATATTTAACCCTTTCATGACCGGGGGATTTTTCGTTTTTCCGTGTTCGTTTTTCGCTCCCCTCCTTCCCAGAGCCATAACTTTTTTATTTTTCCGTCAATTTGGCCATGTGAGGGCTTATTTTAATGCAATGTCGCGGCGACCAAAAAAACGTAATTCTGGCGTTTCGAGTTTTTTTCCCGCTACGCTGTTTAGCGATCAGGTTAATACTTTTTTTTATTTGATAGATCGGGCAACTCTGAGCGCGGCGATACCAAATATGCGTAGATTTGATTTTTTTTTTAATTGATTTATTTTGATTGGGGCGAAAGGGGGGTGATTTAAACTTTTATGTTTTTTTTATTTTTTTCACATTTTTTTAAACTTTTTTTTTTAACTTTTGCCATGCTTCAATAGCCTCCATGGGAGGCTAGAAGCAGGCACAGCACGATCGGCTCTGCTACATAGCAGCGATCTGCTGATCGCTGCTATGTAGCAGAATTGCACGTGTGCTGTGAGCGCCGACCACAGGGTGTCGCTTACAGCGACGGGCAATCAGTAACCATAGAGGTCTCAAGGACCTCTATGGCTACAATGGAGACGCATCGCCGACCCCCGGACATGTGACGGGGGTCGGCGATGACGTCATTTCCGGCCGCCCGGCCGGAAGCGGTAGTTAGATGCCGCTGTCTGCGTTTGACAGCGGCATTTAACTAGTTAATAGGTGCGGGCAGATCGCGATTCTGCCCGCGCCTATTATGGGCACATGTCAGCTGTTCAAAACAGCTGACATGTCCCGGCTTTGGTGCGGGCTCACCGCGGAGCCCTGCATCAAAGCAGGGGAGCCGGCATCGGACGGTATAGTACGTCCGATGCCGGTAAGGGGTTAAGGGGGCACCTCTTCACTTATAGGCAATTTGTTCCCGATACTCTGGTTTTATTTGTTAGGGCTAGCGGAACGCACCGAGTAAATATTGAGATAATATAGGTGCGTTTGCAGCTCAGGGTCCATCATGCAGGAGTGGAACCTGCTGCTAGTAAATGGCTGCACTATATGGTGGTACAACTCCTGAATAGTCATGGGTTCAGTCACCCAGTCTGTATAGGAGCAAACTCTGTTGCTTCACAGAGTCGCCGGGATTAGGATAACACTATGCTCTGTTAACCTCACAGAGGATCACAGCTCACTAACAGCAGGTAGCATACAGTGGTCATTCAGTCAGCATCAGCACACAAACAACTCCTCTCCAGAGGTGCCAGAATTCTAGTGGCTATACAGCCGACCCTGAGCACATCCAGACACAGACCACAAGGTAGCTAAGCTCATAAACATAATTTGATACTGCGGCCATGCGAACATTTTATAGAGGAAGCTCTCCAGGTCCTTCCTAGTGGTCCAATAGGAACTGCTTCAGGACCTGAGCATGTGACCTCCGAACTCCAATAAGAGGTCGTCCCTTGGGCATGCCCAGTAGAGGAAAAACATGACATAGTCCCAGGAGCATCTGCTCACCGCAGAACAGTGCTGGTTACAATGGCTGAGTCTGGAAGATCAGCAGTAACCAAGCGCACAGTATCTGCCTGAGCCAGATGCTGGGACTGATGTCTCTGCTGAGCAGACTCCACTGTGGCCGGAGAAGAATGGGAGACTGCAGCAGAGGTGGTTCGAGATTCCCCCTGTGCAGCGGTGGGAACTCGACACCTAATATTGTTATTTATTTAATTGATTTTCACTATTCCTCTGCTCAGAGTGTTTGGGACTTTGTAATGGACAGCTCTGTCATCCTTTTCTGTGCTGGGGCATGCTGAGCTATTGGTGCTTTGATTGATAGCTCGGTTGACCTATCTGACTGGAAGGTGCAAAGATTTCCACAGGTGCTCCATGTTCTTGGCCCTGCTATTTAGGTGAGCTGTCTGACCCAGATCACTGCCAATCAAAAGCTTGTTCTAAGCTTGTGCTCTCTGGTGTGTTCACCTGTACCCTGTGCTGTAAGTTCCGATCTTCTTCTGTTGCTGACCTTTGGACCATGTTCTGACTACCAGTTTGTTATTCCCCCTTTGCATTTGATATTCTGCTGCTTACCCTTGGATCATGTTCAAACTTCCTGTTTGTTATTGCCCCTTTGCTTACCTGCTATTTCTCTGGTATTCTGACCCTGGCATATAACCTGACTTGTGACTTCATAATTTGCCTTGGTTTACTACGTGATCTTTTGGCATTGACCCCGGAACGTCTGACTGTGTAGATTCATGGCCTGGCTGGAGAGTTGTGACTAGCGTCACATTGATTTTGTGTGTTTTTTTGGCACTTCTTCTCTCATTTTGGCTCTCGATATGTAGACATTATGCTGCATTATTCTTTGTTATGTTTTTTCCAACTAACATCTGGCACTACTGAGTATGATTATTGAGGTCATACAACATTATCCCCTTAACGAGTGCCGATACGCGTATTAACTTCAGCAGTTAAGGGTACTTATTCCTCAGTGCCACTTTTTATAGCACCCCCAGCATAATAAAATCTCTGAGAGGTAGCCGAGACCCGGGAGAACATGATTTGGGTCAATTTTTACCATCCTCAGTGTTGCGATCGTCGTTATTCACCGAACAATGGCGACCGCAAAAAAAAGTCCGGTTTCCCATTTATTTCTCTCTCCTCTGATATGATCTAGTACATCAGAGAAGAGTGAAATGGAGTCCTCGAGCCACCTCAGTGCCTCCGATGTCCCCTGTCTCTCCGGCTCTGTCTCCCGGCCCTTGGCATCTTCTTCCGGGAAGAAAATGGCTTGCGCATGTGCAGAGCGCCCACCGAGATCTGCTTGCCGGCAGCTGAAAACAATAGGAGATTTTTCCTATTGGTTCATTTTGATCACTGTGATAGACCCCATCACAGTGATCAAAATAAAAAAAATAGTAAATCAAACCCCCTTTATCACCCCCTTAGTTATGTAAGTATAATAAAATAAAAAAAAATATTTTTTTCCATTCTTTGCAGTTATGGTAAAGGTTGGGGCTAGGGATAGAGTTATTGGATTCCAGCCAATTTTGCATTCAAAAAGTCAAATGATGCTCTCTCCCTTCTGAGCCCTGCCATGCGTCCAAACAGTGGCCTTTCCCCACATACGGTGTATCAGAGTACTCAGGAGAAATTGCACAACAAATTTTGTGGCCCATTTTTCCCTGATACCCTTGTGAATATAAAGAAACTTTGCTTTCAAATTAATTTTTTGGTGAAAAAAGTAAGATGTTCATTTTTTTTGTTTCACATTGCTTTAGTTCTCATGAAGCACCTGAAGGGTTAATAAACTTCTTGAATGTGGTATTGCCCACCTTGAGGTGTGCAGTTTTTAGAATGGTGTCACTCTTGGGTATTTTCTGTTATATTGACCCCAAACTGACTTCAAATATGAGGTGGTCCCTAAAAAAATGGTTTTGTAAATTTAATTGGAAAAATGAGAAATCGCTAGTCAATTTTTCACCCTTATAACATACTAAAAAAAATATGTTTCCAAAATTGTGCTGTTGCAAAGTAGACATGAGTGAAATGTTATTTATTAACTATTTTGTGTGACACCACTCTCTGATTTTAGGGTATAAAAATTAAAAGTTTAAAAACTTCTAAATTTTCAAAATTTTTGCCAAATTTCTTTTTCTCCTTTTCTTTCATAAATAAACGCAAGTAATATCAAATAAATGTTTCCACTATCATGAAGTACAATATGTCACAAAAAATAATGTCAGAATCAGTGGAATATGTTGAAGCGTTCCAGGGCTATAGCTTCATAAAATGACAGTGGTCAGAATTGTAAAAATTGGCTTGGTCATTACCGTATTCTTCTGACTATAAGACGCACTGGACCATAAGATGCACCTAGGTTTTGGAGGAGGAAATTAGGAAACAAATTGAAGCAAATAATTGTCAATTCTGTACTGTAATATCCCCTATCCTGGTATATATGGTCCCCTCATTTTCATTCTGATGCACATGGCCCCTCATCCCTTTCCTGGTATGCATGGCTCCCTCATCGCTATCCTGGCATGCTTGGCCCTCTCATCCCTATCCTGGTGTGCATGGCCCCTTCTTTCTCCTGGTATGATAGGCACCATCCCGGTCATAGTATGCATGGCCCCATCGCAGTCCTGGTATGATTGGCCCCATCACGGTCCTGGTTCGAAAGGTCCCATCCTTATTCTGGTATAATTGTCCCCATCCCATTCCTGGTATGATTGGTCCCATCTTTTTTCTTTTATAATTGGCCCCATCCTGTTCCTGATATGATTGGTACAATCCTTTTTCTTTTATAATTGGCCCCATCCCGTTCCAGGTATGATTGGTCCCATCCTTTTTCTTTTATAATTGGCACCATCCCATTACTGGTGTGCATGGCCCCAACAGGAAAAATTAAAAAAGCCTAAACCATTACACTCACCTACACAGCGCTCCCTCCCAGGGTCCTGCTCCTTAATGATTGTAAGCAGTGCATGGCGCATCATGCGCTGCTCACAAGCAGAGAAAATCTGCCAGAATACTCACAGGGACCGTTCATCTCAGAGAGTGGTGAGTATTCATTCCTCTTCAGTAGCACGAAGTGTCAGCCGGAGACTTCCTGCTGGGGCCGGCTGTCACGTGTGCCGATACTTAAAAGAAATTAATATTCTGAATATTCATTTCTCATACGTATTAGCACATGTGACCACCGGCCGCAGCAGGAAGTCTGTGGCTGATACTGCGCACTGCTGAAGAGGTATGGATACTCACCGCTCTCTGCGATGAATGGTCCTGGTGAGTATTATGGCAGCTGCTGGCACTGGAGCAGGAGCAGTTGAGCATAATTTTTTTAATCTTT
This sequence comes from Ranitomeya imitator, assembly GCF_032444005.1. Taxonomy (NCBI): domain Eukaryota; kingdom Metazoa; phylum Chordata; class Amphibia; order Anura; family Dendrobatidae; genus Ranitomeya; species Ranitomeya imitator. Next base: position 472,140,332 of record NC_091282.1, read on the forward strand.
CCTGATGGAGCCATGCATACCAGGAATGGGATGGGGCCAATTATAAAAGAAAAAAGATGGGACCAATCATACCAGGAACAGGAAAGGGCCATTTATACCAGGATTCCAGAAAAAATGAATATGCATTGCCCTCCACGCCCATGAACATGGAATGTAGTGTATATTCATTTCTCTTTAGCAGCATGTACAGGGGTTAGGCGGAGCCGCCGGCTTCAGCCTCCTGTGACCCAATGCTCCACCGAAACCGCCCCCCCACCTCCCCACCAGAGCCAGGGCCCATACATCCAGACTATAAGATGCAAACACCCCATTTTCCTCCACATTTTGGGAGGAAAAAAGTGCCTCTTATAGTCTGAAAAGATTGGCTCTAAAGGATTATATTTACCAGGTATTGTGGATTTTCATATATAATTAACATGTTGCCCATTCAATGAGTCCTACCAAGTGTTTTCATGAGTTGGGACTGTCCTATTATTGTGGCATGTCAATGTCAGTATCTGCTTGTTTTAATTGCATTTCATCAACTTTTTGGTGTTATTTATGTCTATGTTCATGGATTTTCACTAAAAATTTAAATTGCTTTATTGGGATGCTCCTTTCTTCATAGGTTGCCTTTTCTCTTAGTCATAATTATTTCAGCACTATGTAGTGTGCAACTTTTAGTATTGCTGCGGTGCTTGGTTAATTGTTAATTCAATGTCTTGCAGCAATGACCTTAGGTTCATCATTCATGTGATAACTGCAGTCCATCAATCAATACCCCCAGTGGTGATATTTGCTTACATTGTTGCTCAGAAATAGTCTTAAAATTGAAAATCAATTAGAAATTTTTTTTTACTGGCACATGTGAAAAATTGTAAACATTGGTCATTGAAAAAGTTTTTTCCTGAATCTGTGTAAATGTGTATGGGTATGTTCACACGTTCAGGATTTCCATCCTTTTTTTTTCAGGACAGTTTTTTTAAAAAACTGCAGCTCTTGGCAGAAAACGCAGGTCCTTTTTTTGGTCCTTTTTTTGTCCTTTTTTGATGCGTTTTTTGATGCGTTTTTTGATGCGTTTTTTTTATCCTTTTTTTATGCAGTTTTCTATGCAGAGACTGTGTGTTTCCTAGGAAGCTTTTTAGGGCTAAAATGGCTGAAAATACCCTAACCCTACCCCTACCCTAACCATACCCCTAACCCTAACCCTACCCCTAACCCTACCCCTACCCCTAACCCTACCCCTAACCCTATTCTAACCTTAGTGAAAAAAAAAAAAAATTCTTAATTTTTTTTATTGTCCCTACCAATGGGGGTGACAAAGTGGGGGGGTGTCATTTACTATTTTTTTATTTTGATCACTGAGATACGTTATATCTCAGTGATCAAAATGCACTTTGGAGCGAATCTGCCGGCCGGCAGATTCGGCGGGCGCACTGCGCATGCGCCCGCCATTTTGCAAGATGGCGGCGCCCAGGGAGAAGACGGCCGGATGGACACCGGGATGCCGGGTAAGTATAAGGGGGGAGATTAGGGCACGGGGGGGCATCGGAGCACGGGGGGCGGGACCGGAGCACGGGGGGGCAGCCACACTCCGCCCACGCACTTCCGCCCGCTCCCCCGCACTTCCTGCTGCAGCGGTTCTGCACATCAAATCGCAGTAAAACCCGCAGATATATTTTTGATCTGCGGGTTTTACTGCGATTTTGACCTCACAATGGAGGTCTATGGGTGCAGAACCGCTGCGGTTCAGGAAAAAGAAGTGACATGCTCCTTCTTTTTTGCCGCAGCTATTCTGTGCGGCTTTTTAAACGAAATTACGGATCATGTGCACAGCAGTGACTGTTTTCCATAGGGTTACATTGTTATGTACCCTGCATGGAAAACAGCTGCGGAACCGCAGCGGCTCCGCAGTAAAAAACGCACTGTGTGAACATGGCCTATTTAGTGTATAGTGTGTGCAATAATATACTCCCCAACTTCCACCTTACCTAGAATCCAGCACGGTTCAGCTCATCTTCCCAGTGACATCACATCTCTTTAGACTCTCTGGATAAGGCCGGTGTCACACTTGCGAGTGCAATGCGAGAAACTAGCACGAGTCTCTCGCATCAATACCCGGCACTTCCGCCGACACTCGGGACCGAAGTGTGCGGCTGCATGTATTTCTATGCAGCTGAACGCTGCGGTCCCGAGCGCTAGCGGCAGTGTCAGGTATTGATGCGAGAGGCTCGTGAGAGATTCTCCCATTGCACTCGCAAGTGTGACCCTGGCCTAACTCTATGCGTGAGTAAGAAGTCTCTCTTCCAAGGTTTGATTATGGAGCTTCGATCTGACGCTCTATTGAGCACAGTATGAGGAAAGTCTGAAAACTGTGACGTGACTGAGAAGATGAGCAAGACAACACTGGACACCGGAGAAAGTGGCAATAGGTGAGTATATTAACACACACACCAAGCTAAATACACATATACATAGATTTAATTAAAAAAATTTAAAAAAAAAACTCCATGGAAGGAATTCTTTAAGGACCAAACAATCATGGAAGTTATGTTATTGAAATGCACCTTTGCTATGAAACGGATGTTAATCTGCTCTTCAGTATATCTTTGTTTTCCAGTAAACTCAAATGACAAACAACCATGCATCTAATCTCACCTAGGATGTAACAGCAGTACCATGACTGAGTAGTTTTACAGTATATCGTGAGTCTCCAAATTAAAATGGGTGGCCACAAGTCACCTTGGTCAGCTAGATCATACTTCCAGTTTAGGAGCACCTTAACGCGCTTTGTAAAGTTTGTGCATACACTGTTTGGGAGTGTTTACTTGGCAGAGTACATTATCTTGTTGTTACAAGAACACTACAGTACAAAGTTCTTGACAAGATGAGATATAATTAAATTCTTCTCTTTTTTTTATTCAGTGAAAATTTTCAAACATATATATAACTTTGAAATTGTAGCCAGCGATACGCAGCCTGCAGAATGCAAATACACCATTTAAATCAGGAAGGGATATTAAATTGCTTGCCCTCCTACATTACCCTCTACTAATCCCTTAGATCACTGAAAGCAGATGAGACTGCAGAAGCCCAGTTATTGCTTCTTTTGTAGATCAATTCAATTGCATTTTTCTAACTTATGGTGTGATTTGTGTAGACAGCAAAGGTTTTGCAAAATAAGTAAAAATGTAGTTTCCAGATTAACTAGCAAAAAAATTACAATTTACTTGAGAATCTAAACTGCTTTATTTTTCCTATTGAAGAACATGATCTTATTGCACACAAAGCCCATACTTAAGAAAACTAGATACAAAGTCATTTTCAAATCTGAAATGTGATACTATAAAAGAAGGCAATAAAAATAAGCTGGCTTATAAATGAAGTGCTGATAAATCTGCTCTGACTGGTGGACTTATGGAATGTTATCTCCCTGCATAATGCTACTTTACATCTAAGACCCTCTTCACACTACTGTTACCCCGACCCCCAGTGAGTCCAACTTCATGCTGTTCCATGCATTCTCCATTAAGAACCATGACAGAGTGAAGCACACATGAACAGGTTCAAGCTACAATAAATACAAACCTAAGAATATATCAAAATTCGAGCAATTGGAGTCAAACAATTAGATAACCAAAGGCACTTTATTAAACATAAATACAACATTGACAATAGCATATAAAATATTATAATATAAGTTAGAATAGACAGGTGATTAAACCAGCTATCAACAAGACTGAAGGACACAGGTAAGAAGAAGTCCCATAAAAAACACTAAAAGCATCTATCCGACCAGAGAATGCAAGTTCTTTGAACAACTAAGCCACACAGTAAACACGTATATGCACCTTTAAGTGCAGCAATTAATTTGGCTAGTCAAAAGATTGATTCTCACCCATCATGGTCATAGCGTATCTAGGGACGGCCAGCCCCTATGCGTGTTTTGCGTAGGCTTCTTCAGGGGGGCCCAAGCGAAACCCCAAAGAAGTCTAAGCAAAATGCGTGTAGGGCTGGCAGTCCCTAGATATGCTATGACCATGACGGGTAAGAACTATAAAGTTATAGGGGCTTTGTAACAAAAGGGGTTAATACATATGCACATTTCAATTTTTAGTTATTTGATCCCATAAATTTAATTTATGGCTATATTTTACTCACTTCACCAACTAAGACTACTTTGTGCTGATACGTCACACACAGATTGGCTAACAAAATATTTAAACATAGGTTGTAATATAACAAAATAGGTAAAAAGCCAAGGGGGTGAAAACTTTCACAAGCCACTGTATATAAACACAATATTTATCTTTTTTGGTCAGTGTTTATGTTTTGTTTTGTTTTTCTCCTCCCAGATGCCAGTATGCTTTTTTAAGCCCAGGACATTTTTTTGTCCCCAAAACCTTGCTTTTTTCATATTTTCATAGTTAAAAAAACACTTGTTTGTTTTACCAAATGTGTTGGGATATGAGTTTGTGACAAATGCTAATATATAAGTATCACAAGCCCTCCTCCTGAACTCGCTACGGTGCATATAAACGTGCTGAATTTGACTCATCCAATGATTGCTGATGGACTTTATATAAGTTGACCAGTGCTTGATCATTAATCCAATCACTCTGCCCCATACGGCAATATGCTATCAGCAGCACATTCACATTTACACTAGGTTATGTGCACCCAATAATGATAATATTTTTATGCCGGCATCAAAGACACAAGTAACCGACAACCAAGAATTTTGCTCATTCACCAAGTGATTGCCGGAATGTTTACACAGTCCAATCGTTGTCAATGAGTGTCCTTATGAATACTTATTAGAAGATTTTCAGCCTCTTATAAATGCACTTTCTACACAGACTGAACCGCTCTCCTTATCTCAAAATGGCTGATGCTTTTTATAGAAGCAAAGAAACACTAAACCCTGCACAAGAGAAGACCTTTCAGTGGAAGCAAACTGATGGTCAGATCTGGTTACATGCCAATCTATCAATTTCTACTTTTCGAGAACACTAACAAGCAGGCAGAGCAGTGGAAAATAGGCAAAATTTTGTTACTAAAACATTTTATTTGAAAGAAATATATTGGAAAAATGCTTGTGTCTTTTAAAACAATGGCATTTTGCAAAAAAAAAGCAAAAAAAGTGTTTGTATTGGAAGTTTTTAGGAGATTAATTGTATAGTAACAAATATGAGAATGACTCTGCCCCCGAGTCTATGACCTAGATGTGGAGATGTACAACTTTAGCACAGCAAGCGGTATGGACCTCGAGAGGCAATGTTCATTTACAGAAGCAAGGTACATATAAAAATACTGAAGCCAACAATGGTGGCTCAGTGGTTAGCACTGTTGCTTTTCAGCTTGGTCTTGGGTTCAAATCTCACATCTGAGGGACAACATCTGCAGAGTTTGTATGTTCTCCCCGTGTTTGCATGGGTTTCCTCCTACAATCCAAAGTCATACTGATAGGGAATTTAGATTGTGAGCCCTAATGGGAATTATTGGTGCTAAAAGTATAATAAAATAATAATAATATATATTTAGGCAAGGGATCAGCAAACTTAGGCAGTCAAGATGGGAAGATTGTTGCCTCGAAGATGTTAGATGTCTCATGGCGTGTAGGGAGTTGTAGTATAAAGCAAATGGAGTGTGAAAGATTGCCTATTTGTGGTGGGTGCTATGGCATTGCCGTAGTTAGTGTATTATGAAGAGAAGCCAGCCATATCTATAGATCCATAGAATGGTAGAGTTGGAAGGGGCCTCCTGGGTCATTGTCTCCAACCCCCTGCCCAAAGCAGGATTCACTAAACTATCTTAGACAAATGTCTGTCCAGCCTCTGTTTGAAGACTTCCATTGAAGGAAAACTCACCACCTCTCGTGACAGCCCGTTACACTCATTGATCATTCTCGCTGTCAAAACGTTTTTCTAATATCTAAGCTGTTCCAGTTTCATTCCATTGCTTCTCATGTTTCCATGTGCAAAAGTTGGACCAGCAATAATATGAAACATTAAATAATGGAAGAAAAGAGAAGCTCGTTTTATATTTTCAATTCTGGAGGATGTTACGAAATGGGACTGAGCTGTCCAACGGCAAAGTAGAACTAACAATGAATGCATGGGCATTTCTCATCTAGGCACATTTACACAAATGCATGGCATTTATCAAAGGACCAACAGGAATATAAAGATAGGCTCTCTCTGTATGTTTGGATGAATGTGCTGTACGGAACTGTAATGCAAAACAAATATTTCACATGTAGATTAGGACTTCGTTATACAGTTTGCTCACAGCGACGGACTTTAATGTTATGGGATTTATATACTAAAAATCACATTTGCATGCAAATCAAGTCGGCTTTGCGCTGGTGCCATTTGCATTCCTTATTTAAATGTCCAGCTTACATATTTACTAAGAGGCGAGAAAAGATATGCATGCAAATATGATATTAAAAATGATTCTTGTTTCATTGCGATAGCACCTAAATGGCCAAAAACCTTTTACTGTGGGTATTCCTGAAAAAAGAATCCTGTAAACTAAAAGGGAAGTTTTTATCATTCCAAAAGTATGCTTTTATAGCATTGAGGCCCGCTTTAAATATTTAATGTAAGTAAATTATACCTAACAATATGGTAACAGCAACGCATACAACTTGAGATAAACATTTGCATATGGATATGAATACAATGCGGCAATCAGCAATATGGTGTAAAGTGCAGACGTATGCAGCAGTGTATAATTTATTTATTCAATTAGATCTGTTTCTGGAGCTAATGGTCTTATAGCAACAGGTTCCCTACCATGTAAGTTTATCGCAGAGTATTATTATTATACATTTTTATAGCGCCATTTATTCCATGGCGCTTTACATGTGAATACGGGGCAAATGTAGACAAATACATTAAACATGAGCAAATAAGGCACACGGGTACATAAGGAGGGAGGACCCTGCTCGCGAGGGCTCACAGTCTGCAGGGGATGGGTGATGAAACACTAGGAGAGGGTAGGGCAGGTTTTGCGGCGGTTCAGTAACTTCAGGATCACTGCAGGCTGTAGGCTTGTGGGAAGAGGTGAGTCTTCAGGTTCTTTTTGAAGGTTTCTATGGTAGGCGAGAGTCTGATATGTTGGGGTAGAGAGTTCCAGAGTATGGGGGAAGCACGGGAGAAGTCTTGGATGCGGTTATGGGAAGAAGAGATGAGAGGGGAGTAGAGATGGAGGTCTTGAGAGGATCGGAGGTTGCGTGTAGGTAGGTACCGGGAGACCATGTCACAGATGTATGGAGGAGACAGGTTGTGGATGGCTTTGTATGTCATTGTGAGGGTTTTGAACTGGAGTCTCTGGGCGATAGGAAGCCAGTGAAGGGCTTGACATAGGGGAGAGGCTGGGGAATAGCGGGGAGACAGGTAGATTAGTCGGACAGCAGAGTGTAGGATGGATTGGAGTGGTGCCAGAGTGCTAGAGGGGAGGCCAGAGAGTAGGAGGTTGCAGTAGTCGAGGCGGAAGATGATAAGGGCATGCACTAGCGTTTTAGCGGTATCGCGGTCAAGGAAAGCACGGATCCGGGAAATATTTTTGAGTTTGAGAAGGCAGGAGGAGGCAAGGGCTTGGATATGTGGCTTGAAAGAGAGGGCAGAGTCGAGGATCACCCTGAGGCACCGGGCGTATGGGACTTGGGAAAGTGAGCAGCCATTGACATTGATGGATAGGTCTGGTGGAGGGGTAGAGTGAGATGGGGAAAGATGATGAATTCTGTTTTGTCCATGTTCAGTTGTAGAAAGCGAGCAGAAAAGAAGGCTGAAATAGCAGACAGACAGTGCGGGATTTTGGTAAGTAAGGAGGTGAGGTCAGGTCCGGATAGGTAAATCTGCGTGTCGTCAGCGTAGAGATGGTACTGCATACCGTGGGATTCTATGAGCTGTCCCAGGCCGAAAGTGTAGATGGAGAAGAGTAGGGGTCCTAGAACAGAGCCTTGAGGAACACCGACTGACAAGGGGCGAAGTGAGGAGCTGGTGTGGGGGAGGGAGACACTGAATGTTCGGTCTGTCAGATATGACGAGATCCAGGAAAGGGCCAAGTCTGTGATGCCAGGAGATGAGAGGATTTGTAGCAAAAGGGAGTGGTCCACAGTGTCAAAGGCAGATGATAGGTAGGTCCAGGAGAAGGAGGACAGAGTTGTGTCGCTTGTTCCTGGCAGTTAGTAGGTCATTGGTGACTTTAGTTTGGGCAGTTTCAGTTGAGTGATGGGAACGGAAGCCTGATTGTAACTGATCAAAGAGGGAGCAGGAGAGGTGGGAGGACAGTTCAAGATGGCCGTGTTGCTCCAGCAATTTGGAGGCACAGAGTAGCACAATATACAGTAAAGCACTATATAGTAATCTAGAATATTAATAAATCTTTATGAGCATAACAGTAATATCCTCTAAACTAGTGTAGTCACCTAGCATTAGGTATAAAAACTCATTTGCCACACTATAAATACAATTACATGTATTATAACTGCCCACATCCTCTAAACTAAACTCATTCATTACTTAGTTAGACGCCTATATGTACAAATTTCTAGATGCACAGACCACATTTAGCTCAAATGTCCCTACCTTATTTATGGAGGTAGAGATTAGAGTTTTTACAGGGGCATAGTAAAGTCAGAGGCACTGTCTACATTTAAGAGTACCCCACCGTAACAGGGATAGTTGGGGTCCCAGCTCTAGGGACAGTTTGAGGCCCCTCTTCCTTACTGAAGACTGTCACAGAGTCACATTTAAAGGGACTCTGTCACCTGAATTTGGAGGGAACAATCTTCAACCATAGGGGCGGGGTTTTCGGGTGTTTGATTTGATTCACCCTTTCCTTACCTGTTGGCTGCATGCTGGCTGCAATATTGGATTGAAGTTCATTCTCTGTCCTCCATAGTACACGCCTGCGCAAGGCAAGATTGATGGGCTACATACTGCATACATCATGCAACATACAGCATACACCATGCAACATACAACATGCAACATGCACCATACAACATGCAACATGCATCATGCAACATACAACATGTAAAATACAGCATGCAACATACAACATACATCATGCAACTTAAAACATGCAACATGCAACATACATCATGCAACATGCAGCATGCCACATACAGTACAAACATACAGTACATACATTATACATTACATACATGCAGTACATACATACAATACATACACCATGCAACATGCAGCATGCCACATACAGTACATACATACAGTACATACATACAACATACATATAGACATACAGTACATACAACATAGAGTACATACTCACCATCACCTTGATCCCCGAAGCCAATATACTTCCTGATCCACAGATATCCAATTAATACGAGTGTCCCACGATGATCTCCCGTGGAGAGCAGCCACATCAGCTGATGCAACCGCTCTCCAGGGGCTCCAGGAATACAATGACGGAAGGTATCCTTCCGCAATGTATTCCTCCACTACTGTAAAAAATAGTCCCTATGAACTTTTGTTAATGACCAAATACTTATTTTCGACCATAATTGACAAAATAAATCTTGCCAAATCAGACAAGGTGATTTTCTGGATTTGTTTTCTCATTTTCACTCTCACAGAAGTGGTCTGTCTATTATGTCAATTACTGGCCTCTCTCATCTTTTTAAGTGGGACAACTTGCTCAATTGGTGGCTGACTAAATACTTTTTTCCCCACTGAATATACTGTTATATTTACTGTATATATAAAGTGTTACAAACCACATAACCCGTTTGAGCCTCCATCGCATTGTTTTAAACTTTAATATACAGCCCAGAAGAAAAAGCATATAAACAAACGATCACTAAATTCTAAATAAAAAGTTCAATTCATTGGATCTATACATTGCTAAGTGTCGAGTTCACGCCTCTCCACAGGAGGAATCTTGAACCATCTCTGCTGCGGTCTCCCAATCTTCTCCAGCTGCAGTGGAGCCTGCTCAGCGGAGACGTAGGTCCCAGCATCTGGCTCAAGCTGATACTGTGCGACTGGTTACTGCTGCCCTTCCAGGCTCTGCCTTTGTAGCCAGCACTGATCAGCAGCGAGCAGGTCTTTCTAGGACTAAGTCCTGCATTTCCCATACTGAGCATGCCCACGGGATGACCTTCCATTGGAGGTCGGGGGTCACATGCTCAGGTCCTGTTGTAGCTCCTATTGGACCTTCTGGAAGGTCCCGTAGCACTGCTGCTATAAAAGTTTGCATGGCCGCTCGGCCATGCGCTAGTGTATACTTGGAAATGTGTGTGTGCAGATGTGTGAAAGTCGCTCTTTAATCATCCCCCTTCCTAGCGTTGTTGACAGCCCATGAATGGTGGATGCTTGCTATCTAGCGCCCAACAGTGCTATCTGCACCTAACACACGATACAGCATCTTATTTCTGTGAACGTCAGTGTGGTGTCGTGCGCTATTAAAGCGCTTTCCTGACCCAAGTCTGGGTGATTAGTGGCGTCCACCAGAGCGGCACTGCACGCACTCTTGTGCATTAAATTATTATTTCTGTTAAACTCTGACACCCCAGTAGCAGTGTCGAGCACAAGAGGTCTACAGGAACTCTTTCCCTGTGCCATGGGATAGAGTTCTGTGATTCCTTGCTAGCGCTCTTTGTGCGGTACCGTGGCTCTGTGACGCAACAGGGTTCGCTTCCTTCATACCAGGAGAAATTAACCCATGTATCCACATTATACCACCATATAGTCCGTCATTACTGAGCAGCAGGTTCCATCTCTGCATGGTGGAACCCGGGCTGCGAACGCACCTTATACCATCTTCTTAATTATTTGGTGCGCTCCGCTAGCCCTAACATATATATATTCAAATATGATACCGAACTCATACTAAGTCTTCAATAAAGAGATTCCAAAAATTTACAACAACAAGGATACTACTTCACCATTTCCATTGGAATAGCAATAAATAAATCAATTGGGGTAATTCAGAGATGAGCGGATCATGCAAAATTAAAATTTTCCTAATTGCTCACATTTTCAAAGGAAATTTTATTTGAAGCGACATTATTCTCTGCCAATTGAATGTTAATTATGCTCTGGGGTATCTTCAAACCCTTGAGCATAGTACATAATAGATGCAGAAAATAAAAATAATATTCATATTCACTTCACTACTTTTTTTTTATTCAAATACATTTTTATTAAGAATAACAAGATAAATGACATGTTACATTCTTATTTTCAATACAAAGCTTTTTCCCCCCCCTTCAAACATTCCCCTTCAATCCCACCACCCCCCAACCCCACCCAACAAAGCAGCTCACCTTGGTTAGCACTTACATCATTAGACCAATATACTATCTAATCCCTCGGCCAATAATATAAGCCACATTTAACATTACCATTAATTAGGAACCTTAATTAACTCTCCCTCTATAATACCCATTCACTTCACTACTTACTTATCTGGCCTCTCCGCTCTACACCCTCCTTTATTCCGTCCTCAACGTACGTTCTTATTACCGTTCTGACCCAAAGAATAAACCTGCTTTATCAATTTTATCAAATGTGGAGTGATCATTCTGCCTCACAAAAATCGGAATAAAAAGCGATCAAAAAAGTCAAGTGCCCGAAAATGATACCCTAATAAAAACGTCAACTCGTCCTGCAAAAAACAAGACCTCACATGACTCTGTGGACCAAAATATGGAACAATTGTAGCTCTCAAAATGTGGAAACGCAAAAGCTATTTTTTGCAATAAACAGCGTCTTTTAGTGTGTGACAGCTGCCAATCATAAAAATCCGCTAAAATACCCGCTATAAATAGTAAATCAAATCCCCTCCCTTCATCACCTCCTTAGTTAGGGAAAAATAATAAAATTTAGAAAATATATTTATTTCCATTTTCCCATTAGGGTTAGGTTTAGGGCTAGAGTTAGGGCTAGGGTTAGGATTAGGGTTAGGGCTAGGGTTAGGGTTGGGGCTAGGGTTACGGCTAGGGCTAGGGTTGGGGCTAGGGTTAGGGCTACAGTTAGGGTTGGGGCTAAAGTTAGGGTTGGGGCTAAAGTTAGGGTTAGGGTTACAGTTAGGGTTGGGACTAAAGTTAGGGTTTGGATTACATTTACAGTTGGGATTAGGGATAGGGGTATCTCAGGGTTAGGGGTGTGGTTACGGTTACAGTTGGGATTAGGGTTAGGGGTGTGTTGGAGTTAGGGGTGTGGTTAGGGTTGGGATTAGGGTTAGGGGTGTGTTGGGGTTAGGGGTGTGGTTGGGATTAGGGGTGTGTTTGGGTTGGGGTTTCAGTTAGAATTGGTGGTTTCCACTGTTTAGGCAAATCAGGGCTCTCCAAACGCAGCATGGCGTCTGATCTGAATTCCAGCCAATTCTGCGTTGAAAAAGTAAAACAGTGCTCCTTCCCTTCCGAGCTCTCCCATGTGCCCACACAGTGGTTTACCCCAACATATGGGGTATCAGCGTACTCAGGACAAATTGGACAACAACCTTTGGGGTCCCATTTCTCTTGTTATCCTTGGGAAAATAAAAATTTGGAGGGTTAAAAAACATTTTTGTCGGAAAAAATTTATTTTTAATTTTCACGGCTCTGCGTTATAAACTGTAGTGAAACACTTCCATCTAAGTCTGCATTCCAAACGGCGCTCCTTCCCTTTCGAGCTCTGCCATGTACCCAAACGGTGGTCCCCCCAACATATGGGGTATCAGCGTACTCAGGACAAATTGCACAACACCTTTGGGGTTCAATTTCTTCTCTTACCCTTGGGAAAATAAAAAAATTGGGGGCAAAATGATCATTTTTGTGAAAAAATATGATTTTTTATTTTTACAGCTCTGCATTATAAACTTCTGTGAAGCACTTGGTGGGTCAAAGTGCTCACCACACATCTAGATGAGTCCCTTTGGGGGTCTACTTTCCAAAATGGTGTCACTTGTGGGGGCTTCAATGTTTAGGCACATTAGGGGCTCTCCAAACGCAACATGGCATCCCATCTCAATTCCTATCAATTTTGCATTGAAAAGTCAAACAGCACTCCTTCCCTTCCGAGCTCTGCCATGCGCCCAAACAGTGGTTTACCCCCACATATGGGGTATCAGCATACTCAAGACAAATTGCACAACAACTTTTGGGGTCGAATTTCTTCTCTTACCCTTGGGAAAATAAAATATTGGGGGCGAAAAAATCATTTTGGTGACAAAAATATGATTTTTTATTTTTACGGTTCTGTAATATAAAACTTCTGTGAAGCACTTGGTAGGTCAAAGTGCTCACCACACATCTAGATAAGTTCATTAGCGGGTCTATTTCCAAAATGGTGTCACTTGTGGGGGGTTTCAATATTTAGGCACATCAGTGGCTCTCCAAACGCAACATGGCGTCCCATCTCAATTCCAGTAAATTTTGCATTGAAAAGTCAACTGTCGCTCCTTCTATTCCGAGCTCTGCCATGCGCCCAAACAGTGGTTTACCCCCCAGATATGGAGTATCGGCATACTCAAAACAATTTGTACAACAACTTTTGGGATCCATTTTCTCCTGTTACCCTTGGTAAAATAAAACATATTGGAGCTGAAGGAATTTTTTTGTGAAAAAAAGTTAAATGTTCATTTATTTTAAGCATTCCAAAAATTCCTGTGAAACACCTGAAGGGTTAATAAACTTCTTGAATGTGGTTTTGAGCACCTTGAGGGATGCAGTTTTTAGAATGGTGTCACACTTGGTTATTTTCTATCATATAGACCCCTCAAAATGACTTCAAATGTGATGTGGTCCCTAAAAAAAAATGGTGTTGTAGAAATGAGAAATTGCTGGTCAATATATAACCCCTATAACTCCCTAACAAAAAAAAAAATTGGTTCCAAAATTGTGCTGATGTAAAGTAGACATATGGAAAAAGTTACTTATTAAGTATTTTGTGTGACATATCTCTGTGATTTAAGGGCATAAAAATTCAAAGTTGGAAAATTGCGAAATTTTCAAAAGTTTTGCCAAATTTCCATTTTTTTTCACAAATAAACGCAGGTAATATCAAATAAATTTTACCACTGTCATGAATTACAATATGTCGTGAGAAAACAATGTCAAAATCATCAGGATTCGTTGAAGCGTTCCAGAGTTACAACCTCATAAAGGGACAGTTGTCAGAATTGTAAAAATTGGCCCGGTCATTAACGTGCAAACCACCCTTGGGGCTTAAGGGGTTAATGTAAATTATTCATCTCAAAATTAGAGGGTTTATATTATGGCTAGTTATTTGTATTCTTTTATTAATAATATAAAAAATAATAAATGAGACCTATATCTGAAAATTATCTAATGCTGGGGTAGGAAAATGCAGCTGCTCATTCACTCTATGTCTAAGAATTCACACTTTTAGCTGATAGTAGGTTACGTCATTTTCACTCTGAAGGTCCTCTGACTTTGTCATCTTATTGACTGCGTGTGCCTTTTCGGCAGCGATGATTTTCATGCACCATTTACAACACTCTTCTAATGGCTTTTTAGCATTAAAGCATTTGCTTACTGTAAAAGACGGGATAAGTGTATATACGTGCAATTAAAGGCCTTTGGGAAGAACATAAATTTCAACTTCAGAGTGAGATTGAGATACAAGCCCATACGTAGTGATTGATTGCCCTCTTGCAGGACATCAGTCATTTATTAGCGTCATTACTTAGGGACTGGAACCCAGTGGGTTCACTGTGACTTTCTATGAAGAAAGAGGTCACTTAATGCCTTCCTCTGTCTTTACTTTCTTATTTCCTCGGAGTCCAGGGGCTGTGCAATTTAAGTGCTCATTAACACGCTAGAACTTTACTCATTCTTGCTACGGGCTATTGCTTTAAAAAGACTTCTTTTCACCCATTAGGATACATTTGTAAGGTTTAAATCTAATTTTGTCTTGACAATATTCAGGCACGATCATTCACCTTGCTGTGTTAGTCGCATTCGCTGGGTCCGCGGCTCTCTGGCTATTTGTCAATCAAGTTACAGGCGATATATTATGCGCGCCTGGAGAAAGCATTGATGTTGTTATACAGCCCCATATACTAGAAGCAGTACTGTTTGCATAATGTGATGGTAGCGGAGGATAGGTGAATTCATGCAGCAAAATGACTAGAAATACACAGCATAAAGCATGCCTCATCAAAGCGTGCATCAGCTTTCATCACACTGTAAGGCGTGTTGCCATGCATAGTGCAAGCAGAGGATCTTTTCTTTCCAGCGCCTTCTGAAGTGCATTTGGCAAAGTGTTCCCTGGTGGCACCTCACCTTTTGTTCTCAGTCAAAAAGCAACAAAATGGTTTAAATGCACAATATGCTGACTTACACACTGCTCCAGATTTCTCATCTGTTCATGATCATGTCTAGCCATGTGCATCTTAAAAATACAACAGTGTGTCGTGGTGTGGCAAATGTACTAAGTTATAGCCATGATTTGTCCTTTTATATTTGTAAAAATGTACAAAGGCAAGGTTTGCTTTAAATGCATGTTTAAATAGCCTCTCACCTAGCCAAATCAGTTCTCATGCTTCGCACTGACGAGGGCCAACAGCCCGAAACACCGTGTCTGCGAATTGAGATACTAATTTGGCTTTTATCCTAAGTCATATTTCACGACTCGTTAAAGAGTTGATTGTGACTTGTAGGATCGCTACTTCCAACAGGTGGCGCTATAGAGTTAAGTCCTCTTTTTCTCAGAAGAGGCAATTTGCATGTTTAAATAGGTACACTCTCTTCATAATCAAATGTTTTACGTACCGTAGCTAGGGATGAGTGAAGTCCGGGTTCTAGTGCCTGATCTGAAATTTATTCCAAAGTTCAGATCGTGTACCAAAACTGTACACGAGCTTAAACCACAACCTAAACCCCATTGAAAACAATGGGGTGAAAAAATAATCTCTCTCTCTTTGCAACGGTCTTCCCCCGGAACTCTGATCTTTGCAATGGACCTCCAAGAGATGTCCATGTTCAGTGTTTAGCACATGATTCTTACTGTCTGGTGCAAACCCTGAACTTTTAAGTTCAAGTTCGCTCATCTTTAATCGTTAAATAATAATTAAATCTGGTCCTTAGAAGATCTTAAAAAGTTAGGTAAATATATTCTTAGATAACAACAACACATGATCAATCACACTGTGTAATTATTTATTTGACAAAAGCTAGGTTGAAATGCACAACCAGTGTGTGAAAAATTAAAGGGGTTGTCCACTACGAGGATAACCCTTTCTCAATCAGCATGTTAGCCCCTGTAAAATAACAGCTATACTCACCTCTCTGGCGCTGGCGCCATTCCAGCAGTGACGGTACTCGCTCTCCCAATGATCATGGGATGCTATGTTAAGCGAGCCCTGCACCCAGTCAGCACTGGCTTCATTTTCTCCTTTTGATGAATTAGGCATCAAGATGAAGTCAGAGCTACAGCTGGCCACTTGCTTCCTCTTGATGTCTAGCAGGTCAATCAAAAAATCACATTGGATTTATATGTACTCCAGGAGTAGGTTTTATAATTTACAACTATGGAGCATCAGAACATGGCTCTATAGGCTTACATTGTAAAAGAGATTTCCGGCTTACAAATAATTTGGAGTGTGATCCGGCAAGTTGGAAAAGAAGTCACGTCAATAAGAGGAGGACTGGATCATCACGGGGCAAAGGAGCAGATGGTAATCAGAAAATGTTTTATTGCATTTACACTACACAACACACATAATTAATTATGTTAATGAAAAAAAAATTGAGGGAGTGCTTCTTTCAATACGTGTGGAAAGTATGGAAAACAGAATTTTGTAGATGACAATTTAGAATGAGACTACATAATACTTTTTATATACATTCACCATATGTAAAACCAAGAAGAAAAAAAAGAGAATAATCAAAAGTAAGTAAAAAGTAATGGAATGTGTAAATAACAATGGGTATTTACTTAACACTATTTTGATTAAAAAAAAACTAAAATCCATCCCATCG
Organism: Ranitomeya imitator; assembly: GCF_032444005.1. Taxonomy (NCBI): domain Eukaryota; kingdom Metazoa; phylum Chordata; class Amphibia; order Anura; family Dendrobatidae; genus Ranitomeya; species Ranitomeya imitator. The sequence continues at coordinate 472,157,277 of NC_091282.1, forward strand.
CAACAAGGTGTATCCATTCGGGATGGTCCTTTCCTGTCTATAGTATTAAAACCTTGCCTTTTGTCAGCCAACCTCAATGTAGGTAAGGCCAGAGCAGAATACAAGCCTGACTGTTCATGGGAAGTTGTATAGATGAAATACCCAGCTCAAAAAGGGGAGCCACGCCTCTGTTTGTAGAATGTACAATAAATTACTGCAAAACCAAATAAATGAGCCGGAGCATAAGGTGTGTAAGAGCACATTCACATTGTGGCTATTTCACAGACAAAACCCAAACAAAATGAGCAAATACCTTTGTAGTAAGTAAATAAGTAAATAGTATTAGTACATTTAAATAACATAGGGTACTCAGATAACACTATTTCACCATATGCAAGAATAAAGTTAAATAATGTTTCCAGAATATTTGATTAAATAAATTATTTTGGTTAATGCAGTAATTTGCATTATGCTACTTCATAACAAGTATAGTTTAGACATTCCAGTATTTTCCAGGGTCTTCCCATGAGATTTGTGGGTAAAGTTCATGCTTAACCTGTGGGAAAATTATCTTTGGATCTCATTGTAGGCCTACAGTATAGTAGGAGAATATGTACATGAATTTATCATGAATCACACATAATAATAGCTGTACAAAACTATTTCATGTATAGCTTTTCTAACATCTCTTGGGAGACTGCACTTCTAGTTTGTGCCGGTGGTATTAGCCAGCTCAATATATAATGGTGCAATTGAAAGTCAATGGCACTAGATATGTGCACATCCTGTAGTACAGTATTAACCTTCCAGTTATTCTGCTACATTAAGAGAGTGATTATGAGAATAAGTATACCATGATACAAATGTAATATCATTGAGGAAGAATGTCAGCAGTTTAGTTGGCATTTTGCTATAGAATATGACTCAGAGTTGCATTTCCTGTTCATCATTAAAGGGAAATGATGGGAATGGCATCATTGCGTTTATCTATAATACTTGATTGTACTATGGGCCTATTCTGAAACATTGCTATCATGTTGTATGACCTCATATTTGTCAGCCTCCAACTAATGTTAGTATTCACCTAGCTTCATGGTTCTAATCTAGTATATCTAAGACCAACATAGAGTTACACCTGTTGTGACATAACTTCCGTAGATTGTTGAAAAAATGCCTTTAAAAATAAGGATGCAACATTTTTTACTTAACCTAGCCTGAAAAGATATGTGTATACATATGTATATATACTGTATACAGTTGTGCTAATCGTTATTGGCACCCATGAAGCTTAAGTACTTAATGTAGACTATCTCCTGAAAAAAAATAATCAAGTGAAACAGTTTTTTTCTATAAATTAGTAATATTAATTACAAAAGAGCAAATGATAAAAAATAATTTAAAGCAAAAAATAATGTGAGGGGACACTGGTATTTGCAACCTTTACATTAAATTAGTATGGAAGCACATTTTGACTTGCCTGTGGTAAATCAAAAATGAAAATCACCTGTGATTAAATGTCGGTGCCGATGTGACAAGAATTAGCCAATGAAAGATGACTTCATTATTTTAAAAAGCCCTAAGGTAGGTTCTGTTCCTTTGTCACAATGCTGAAGACAAAGGAGCTGTCTGAGGACAACAGAACTGCTAATATTAGCACACACAAGACTTTCAAAGGGTGTAAGGCCATCTCCAAGGACTCGAGTATCCTAGTTTCAACCGTGCTTAATGTTATTAATAAGTTTGCAAAGCATGGAACCGTTAAGAACCTCCCTGGACATGGGGGAAAGAGGAAAATTGACAAGAGATGTCATTGAAGGTTGGAGCGAGTGGTGGATAAAACACCACATCAAACATCCAAAGACCTGAAGGCCAACTTGGAACAGTCTGAGATCATGGTGCCATACACCACACACTAAATCAAGCAGATGTTTATGAGCAAAAGCCAATGAAGAAGCCATTGCTGAATAAAATACATAAAAAGGAACAACTGATCTTTGTCAGAGAGTACCTTCACAAACAATACCTATAGGAAAATGTTCTGTGGACAGATGTAACAAAAATAGAGCTTTTGGAAATGCAAAGCAACATTTTAAACAGCGCAATGAATCTTATAAGGAAAAGAACACCCTACCAACAGTTAAGCATGGTGGAGGATCCATAATGCTGTGGTGTTGCTTTGCTTGCTGCATCTGGTACTGGGGGCTTTGACCATATCACAGGAATCATGCAATCAAAGAATTATCAAGAGATTTTACAGTGAAATGTCCCACCCAATGTAAGAAAACTTGGTTTTAGTCGAACATCAAGGGTCCTCCAGAAAGACAATGACCTAAAGCACCCATCCAAAAGTACACAGGAATGGTTGAAAAACAAAACATTGACTGTTTGAAAATGGTAAGCAATGAGTCCTGACCTCATTCCCTTAAAAAATAACTTTGGGATGAGCTGAAATCTGCCATTGGGAAAGGACTCATAAAACTTTAAAGAGCTTGAAGAAACTGCATAGGAAGAGTGGGAGAAAATACCAGCTGAGAAGTACAAGAAACTTATAAATGGCTACAAGAAACGTTTGGAGGCTTTCACCAATGTCAAAGGGTGTGCAACCAAGTATTAATTAGGGACGCCTTTATTGATGCGCATGCTGTTTATTTTGTTTCTTCTTTGCAATTGCAACATGTAAGTTGAAAAACAGTGTTTTGTGTTATTACTTTGCATCACTAATTAAAAATTCCTGAGGATATCACTATGGTACATTTCCTTTTATTTCTGAAGATACCTTACAACCTATGAAAAAAAAAATATATATACATACTGTACATACATATTATCAGGCTCAAGTAATACATATACTGTATGTGCACATGTTAAAAAATATGTATCACAGTCTGAAAATGTGAGGGTTATTGGGATTAGATAAATATAGAAATATAAACCTCACTGCTTTCACATTGGAGAGCTGCCTATTATTTTATTTTTACTATTAGAGGACTTTGTGTCAGGGTCCTCACCTATCCTTCCCACGGTGCGGCTTGTGGTTTTATTTTTTCTTTATATAGTAAAATCTTTAAAAATAAGAGTGTTAAGAGTTTGTTTTTATCAATTGACAAACAGCAAAGTATATTAACAAAAGGGAAATCTAAATCAAAACAATATTTGGTGTCACCTCTTTGTCTTCAAAACAGTGTCAAAGCTTGAATTCTTCTAGGTACAATTGCACACAGTTTTTGATGGAACTCGGCATGTAGGTTGTTCCAAATATCTTGGACAACCAGCTGTTAGGGGTCGAGTTCCCGCTTCTGCACAGGGGGAATCTCGAGCCACCTCTGCTGCGGTCTCCCATTCTTGTCCAGCCGAAGTGGAGTGTGCTCAGCAAAGACGTCAGTCCCAGCGTCTTGCTCATTCTCACTCTGTTCTGAGAGTTACTGCTGCTTCTCCAGTCTCTGCCATTAAAGTCAGTGCTGGTCAGCAGCGAGCGGACTTCTCTGGGACTAAGTCCCAGGGTAAGATCTCCCGTTGGAGATCGAGGGTCATGTGCTCAGGCTCTGCAGCACATTCCATTGGTCCTCTTGGCAGGTCTTGGAAGGGCAAAGGTGCTGTGGCCACTTCCTGTGCTGCTGCTATATAAACTGCGCATGACCGCACGGCCATGCGCTAGTATTGTCTTTCAATCGCTAATGTGTGTATGTTGTGAGTGCAAGTCGTCCTTGGATACCCCTACCTGTTATGTTTGCTAATGACAGGTGTTATGAAGGCAATCCAGAAACACAGTGTGCTTAGCGATCAGAGCGCACACAGTGATCTGACAAATACCCAAAAATACAAGAACGAGCTCTGAGACGTGGAAACTCTGTAGACTGCACACCTGATCCTATCCTAAACACAACTAAAAGCGGCTGTGGATTGCGCCTAACAACTACCTAGGCAACTCAGCACAGCCTAAGAAACTAGCTAGCCTGAAGATAGAAAAATAGGCCTGACTTGCCCCAGAGAAATTCCCCAAAGGAAAAGGCAGCCCCCCACATATAATGACTGTGAGTAAGATGAAAAGACAAAACGTAGGGATGAAATAGATTCAGCAAAGTGGGGCCCGATATTCTAGGACAGAGCGAGGACAGTAAAGCGAACTTTGCAGTCTACAAAAAACCCTAAAGCAAAACCACGCAAAGGGGGCAAAAAAACCCACCGTGCCGAACTAACGGCACGGCGGTACACCCTTTGCGTCTCAGAGCTTCCAGCAAAACCAAAAGACAAGCTGGACAGAAAAAAGCAACAAAATAGCAAAAAAGCACTTAGCTATATAGAGCAGCAGGTCACAGGAACGATCAGGAGAAGCTCAGATCCAAGACTGGAACATTGACAAGGAGCAAGGATAGCAGCATCAGGCGGAGTTAAGTAATGAAGCAGTTAACAAGCTCACCAGAACACCTGAGGGAGGAAGCTCAGAAGCTGCAGTACCACTTGTGACCACAGGAGTGAATTCAGCCACAGAATTCACAACAGTACCCCCCCCCTTGAGGAGGAGGGGTCACCGAACCCTCACCAGAGCCCCCAGGCCGACCAGGATGAGCCGCATGAAAGGCACGAACAAGATCGGAAGCATGAACATCAGAGGCAAAAACCCAGGAATTATCTTCCTGAGCATAACCCTTCCATTTAACCAGATACTGGAGTTTCCGTCTAGAAACACGAGAATCCAAAATCTTCTCCACAATATACTCCAATTCCCCCTCCACCAAAACCGGGGCAGGAGGCTCAACAGATGGAACCATAGGTGCCACGTATCTCCGCAACAACGACCTATGGAATACATTATGTATGGAAAAGGAGTCTGGGAGGGTCAAACGAAAAGACACAGGATTGAGAACCTCAGAAATCCTATACGGACCAATAAAACGAGGTTTAAATTTAGGAGAGGAAACCTTCATAGGAATATGACGAGAAGATAACCAAACCAGATCCCCAACACGAAGTCGGGGACCCACACGGCGTCTGCGATTAGCGAAAAGTTGAGCTTTCTCCTGGGACAAGATCAAATTGTCCACTACCTGAGTCCAGATCTGCTGCAACCTATCCACCACAGAATCCACACCAGGACAGTCCGAAGACTCAACCTGTCCTGAAGAGAAACGAGGATGGAACCCAGAATTGCAAAAAAATGGAGAAACCAAGGTAGCCGAGCTGGCCCGATTATTAAGGGCGAACTCAGCCAACGGCAAAAAGGACACCCAATCATCCTGGTCTGCAGAAACAAAACATCTCAGATATGTTTCCAAGGTCTGATTGGTTCGTTCGGTCTGGCCATTAGTCTGAGGATGGAAAGCCAAGGAAAAGGATAGGTCAATGCCCATCCTACCACAAAAGACTCGCCAAAACCTTGAAACAAACTGGGAACCTCTGTCAGAAACAATATTCTCAGGAATGCCATGCAACCGAACCACATGCTGAAAGAACAAAGGTACCAAATCAGAGGAGGAAGGCAATTTAGCCAAGGGCACCAGATGGACCATTTTAGAAAAGCGATCACAGACCACCCAAATGACTGACATCTTTTGAGAAACGGGAAGGTCAGAAATGAAATCCATCGAAATATGTGTCCAAGGCCTCTTTGGGACCGGCAAGGGCAAAAGCAACCCACTGGCACGAGAACAGCAGGGCTTAGCCCTAGCACAAATCCCACAGGACTGCACAAAAGTACGTACATCCCGTGACAGAGATGGCCACCAGAAGGATCTAGCCACTAACTCTCTGGTACCAAAGATTCCAGGATGACCAGCCAACACCGAACAATGAAGTTCAGAGATAAGTTTATTAGTCCACCTATCAGGGACGAACAGTTTCTCTGCTGGACAACGATCAGGTTTATTCGCCTGAAATTTTTGCAGCACCCGCCGCAAATCAGGGGAGATGGCAGACACAATGACTCCTTCCTTGAGGATACCCGCTGGCTCAGATAAACCCGGAGAGTCGGGCACAAAACTCCTAGACAGAGCATCCGCCTTCACATTTTTAGAGCCCGGAAGGTACGAAATCACAAAGTCGAAGCGGGCAAAAAATAACGACCAACGGGCCTGTCTAGGATTCAAGCGCTTGGCAGACTCGAGAGAAGTCAAGTTCTTATGATCAGTCAATACCACCACGCGATGCTTAGCTCCTTCAAGCCAATGACGCCACTCCTCGAATGCCCACTTCATGGCCAGCAACTCTCGATTGCCCACATCATAATTACGCTCAGCGGGCGAAAACTTCCTGGAAAAGAAAGCACATGGTTTCATCACTGAGCAATCAGAACCTCTCTGTGACAAAACCGCCCCTGCTCCAATCTCAGAAGCATCAACCTCGACCTGGAACGGAAGAGAAACATCTGGCTGACACAACACAGGGGCAGAACAAAAACGACGCTTCAACTCCTGAAAAGCTTCCACAGCAGCAGAAGACCAATTAACCAAATCAGCACCCTTCTTGGTCAAATCTGTCAATGGTTTGGCAATGCTAGAAAAATTACAGATGAAGCGATGATAAAAATTAGCAAAGCCCAGGAACTTTTGCAGACTTTTCAGAGATGTCGGCTGAATCCAATCCTGGATGGCCTGGACCTTAACTGGATCCATCTCGATAGTAGAAGGGGTAAAGATGAACCCCAAAAATGAAACTTTCTGCACACCGAAGAGACACTTTGATCCCTTCACAAACAAAGAGTTAGCACGCAGGACCTGAAAAACCATTCTGACCTGCTTCACATGAGACTCCCAATCATCTGAGAAGATCAAAATGTCATCCAAGTAAACAATCAGGAATTTATCCAGATACTCACGGAAGATGTCATGCATAAAAGACTGAAACACAGATGGAGCATTGGCAAGTCCGAACGGCATCACTAGATACTCAAAATGACCCTCGGGCGTATTGAATGCAGTTTTCCATTCATCTCCTTGCCTGATTCTCACCAGATTATACGCACCACGAAGATCTATCTTAGTGAACCAACTAGCCCCCTTAATCCGAGCAAACAAGTCAGATAACAATGGCAAGGGATACTGAAATTTAACAGTGATCTTATTAAGAAGGCGGTAATCAATACACGGTCTCAACGAACCATCCTTCTTGGCTACAAAGAAGAACCCTGCTCCCAGTGGTGATGACGATGGGCGAATATGTCCCTTCTCCAGGGATTCCTTCACATAACTGCGCATAGCGGCGTGTTCGGGCACGGATAAATAAAATAATCGACCTTTAGGGAATTTACTACCAGGAATCAAATTGATAGCACAATCACAATCCCTATGCGGAGGTAGAGCATCGGACTTGGGCTCTTCAAATACATCCTGATAATCAGACAAGAACTCTGGGACCTCAGAAGGGGTGGATGACGAAATCGACAAAAATGGAACATCACCATGTACCCCCTGACAACCCCAGCTGGATACCGACATGGAATTCCAATCCAATACTGGATTATGGGTTTGTAGCCATGGCAACCCCAACACGACCACATCATGCAGATTATGCAACACCAGAAAGCGAATAACTTCCTGATGTGCAGGAGCCATGCACATGGTCAGCTGGGCCCAGTATTGAGGTTTATTCTTGGCCAAAGGTGTAGCATCAATTCCTCTCAATGGAATAGAACACCGCAAAGGCTCCAAGAAAAACCCACAACGTTTAGCATAATCCAAATCCATCAGATTCAGGGCAGCGCCCGAATCCACAAACGCCATGACAGAAAACGACGACAAAAAGCATATCAAGGTAATGGACAGAAGGAATTTGGACTGTACAGTACCAATGACGGCAGACCTAGTGGACCGCTTAGTGCGCTTAGGACAATCAGAAATAGCATGAGTGGAATCACCACAGTAGAAACACAGACCATTCAGACGTCTGTATTCCTGCCGTTCAACTCTAGTCATAGTCCTATCGCACTGCATAGGCTCAGGTTTAACCTCAGGCAGTACCGCCAAATGGTGCACAGATTTACGCTCGCGCAAGCGTCGACCGATCTGAATGGCCAAAGACAAAGACTCATTCAAACCAGCAGGCATTGGAAATCCCACCATGACATCCTTAACAGCCTCAGAGAGACCCTTTCTGAACAAAGCTGCCAGCGCAGATTCATTCCACTGAGTGAGTACTGACCATTTCCTAAATTTCTGACAATATACTTCTATATCATCCTGACCCTGGCACAAAGCCAGCAAATTTTTCTCAGCCTGATCCACTGAATTAGGCTCATCGTACAGCAATCCGAGCGCCAGGAAAAACGCATCGACACTACTCAATGCAGGGTCTCCTGGCGCAAGAGAAAATGCCCAGTCTTGAGGGTCGCCGTGCAAAAAAGAAATAATAATCAAAACCTGTTGAATAGGATTACCAGAAGAATGAGGTTTCAAGGCCAGAAATAGCTTACAATTTTTTTTTAAACTTAGAAACTTAGTTCTATCTCCAAAAAACAAATCAGGAATAGGAATTCTTGGTTCTAACATAGATTTCTGATCAATAGTATCTTGAATTTTTTGTACATTTATAACGAGATTATCCATTGAAGAGCACAGACCCTGAATATCCATGTCCACACCTGTGTCCAGAATCACCCAAATGTCTAGGGGAAAAAAAAAAAGTGAACACAGAGCAGAAAAAAAAAAAAAAATGATGTCAGAACTTTTTCTTTCCCTCTATTGAGAATCATTAGTTAGGCTCCTTGTACTGTTATGTTTGCTAATGACAGGTGTTATGAAGGCAATCCAGAAACACAGTGTGCTTAGCGATCAGAGCGCACACAGTGATCTGACAAATACCCAAAAATACAAGAACGAGCTCTGAGACGTGGAAACTCTGTAGACTGCACACCTGATCCTATCCTAAACACAACTAAAAGCGGCTGTGGATTGCGCCTAACAACTACCTAGGCAACTCGGCACAGCCTAAGAAACTAGCTAGCCTGAAGATAGAAAAATAGGCCTGACTTGCCCCAGAGAAATTCCCCAAAGGAAAAGGCAGCCCCCCACATATAATGACTGTGAGTAAGATGACAAGACAAAACGTAGGGATGAAATAGATTCAGCAAAGTGGGGCCCGATATTCTAGGACAGAGCGAGGACAGTAAAGCGAACTTTGCAGTCTACAAAAAACCCTAAAGCAAAACCACGCAAAGGGGGCAAAAAAACCCACCGTGCCGAACTAACGGCACGGCGGTACACCCTTTGCGTCTCAGAGCTTCCAGCAAAACCAAAAGACAAGCTGGACAGAAAAAAGCAACAAAATAGCAAAAAATCACTTAGCTATACAGAGCAGCAGGTCACAGGAACGATCAGGAGAAGCTCAGATCCAAGACTGGAACATTGACAAGGAGCAAGGATAGCAGCATCAGGCGGAGTTAAGTAATGAAGCAGTTAACGAGCTCACCAGAACACCTGAGGGAGGAAGCTCAGAAGCTGCAGTACCACTTGTGACCACAGGAGTGAATTCAGCCACAGAATTCACAACACCTACCCTATTGAATGACTGTTCGCGGAAGGTGTATGGCTGCTACCTAGCGCCCGACTTATCCTACAGCACTAGTCACACATTATAGCGTCCAGTTGCTGTGACCGCCAGTACGGCGCCGTGCACTTCCTCTGTGCTTTCCTTACCCAAGCCTGGGTGGTTAGTGGCGTTCGTCAGTGCGGCACTGCATGCACTCTTGTGCCTTTAATATTGCTCTTCAGTTTCCTTACACACCCAGTTGCGGTGTTGTGCCAGCAAGGGTCTAATCGGACTTTAATCCTAGTTGCGGTTGAGTTAGCTGACTACTTGCTCGCGCTTTAGGTACGGTACCGCGGTTCTGTGCCTTAACAGGATTGCTTCTTTCATGCTGGGTGAGGTTAACCCACGCGTGTATACTTTAGTGTACCGCCATATAGTCTGCTAATTGCTAGCAGCAGGTTTTCACCTGCACGGTGGACCCCGGACTGCGAACGCATCTATACCATCTGTCTTGGTGCGTTCTGCCAGTCCTAACACCAGCCACAGTTCTCTAAGCTTACACAAATAATTCTGTCTCTTCAAGTTATCACAGACAGACTGGATGATGTTAAGATCAGAACTCTATGGAGGCCATATAATCACTTCCAGGACTTCTTGTTCTTTACACTGAAGAAAGTTCTTAATTATGCTGGATGTATGCTTGGAGTCATTGTCCAAATGTATCCAATCAGATTCCTCCTTGATGGTACTGCATGATGGATGATTTGATTTAGATTTTTCTTTCACACCTAGAAAAACCTTTTCCATAATGCCATGAATATTTAACCCCTTTTCTGATATCGGGCATAACAGTACTTCGATGTCCGACTCCCTCCCTTTGATTTGGGCTCCGACGCTGAGCCCACATCTTTTCCGGCACATCAGATGTTTTGAACAGCTGACATGTGCCTCTCAAAGCCACTGGTGGAATCTCGATCTACCAGTGACTGTTAATTAGTTAAATGTCACTGTCAAACTCTGACAGCAGCAGTTAACACTTGCTTCCGTCACATGATCACGGGTCACAAATGGGTTGACATGACAACAAGAGGTCTTCAGCACATACCCACACTTCTTCCCCTGACATCATCCCTATCCTAATTCAAAATACCAAGGATTGTCTGTCTGCTGTCTCTAACATCATGTCCTCCCTCTATCTGAAACTAAATCTCTCCAAAACGGAACTTCTTGTGTTTCTCCCTTCTACTAACCTCACTCTACCCAACATTGAAATTACCCTGGAGGTTTTCAACCATAACTCCCAAGCAGCATGCCCACTGTCTTGGGGTCATATTCGACACCGAACTTTCCTTTACTCCCTATATCCGATCACTCACTCGTTCTTGTCACCTGCATGTTAAAAACATCTCCAGAATCCAACTTATTCTCACCTTTGAAACTGCTAAGACTCTTACTGTAGCTCTTATTCATTCTCGTCTGGACTACTGCAACTCTCTTCTGATTGGTCTCCCTCTTACCAAACTTTCTCCTCTCCAATCCATCTTGAATGCAGCAGCCAGGGTCATATTTCTGTCCAGCCACTTCACTGATGCCTCCATCTTGTGCCAGTCATTACACTGGCTACCCATTTGCTACAGGGTCCAGTATAAACTCATCTATCTCACCCACAAAGCTGTCCACAGCTCTGCACCACCTTATATCTCCTCTCTCTGTCTATTGCCCTTCACGTGCCCTCCGTTCTACAAATGACCTAACACTAACATCCCCCGTAATCCGAACCTCCATCTCCAAGACTTCTCTCGTGCTGCGCCAGCTCTCTGGAATGCACTTCATCAGATGATCAGACTGATACGTAGTCCGACCTATTCAAGAGCGCTTTGAAAACCCATCTCTTCTAACAAGCCTCCTTCCAAATATTATTCTGAATCTGCACCCTACTTTTCATCTGTTTCCACACCCTCCATGCACATGATACTTGACTATTGCACTTAAACACACGGACTGATGACGGGATCGTGCAGCTTTGTGTGAAAATCCCTATTTATTATAATTGCCAGACCTGAAATAACAAGCACTTTTCACCAATTGTGTCCCCCCATTTCCTTGTAGACTATAAGCTTGCGAGCAGGGACCTCACTCCTAATGTCACGGTTTAAATTGTCTTAACTTGTATTGAATTTATTGTCTGTACATGTTCCCGCTTAATTGTAAAGTGCTGCGGAATATGTTGGCGCTATATAAATAAAAATTATTATTATTCTTCAGCAGACATCTATGGTTGTCATAGTCAGATTGCTATGAGTGCCACTTATAGCAAGTAAGCAGTTCTGCTACATACAGTCGATCGGATCTCGGCAGCTTCTAGACTCCCATGGAGATTATTGAAGCATGCCAAATGTAAAAAAAAAGTTTTCAAAATATTAAAGAAATGAAAAATGTAAACATACACATATTTGGTATTGCCACATTCAAAACTGCACAATCCATCAATATAAATCAATATAAAAAAAATAATTAACGCGCTCGCTAAACGACGTATTAGGAAAAAAGTCAAAACGTCAGAATTATGTTTTTTTTGTCGCCGCAACATTGCATTAACAGGCGATGAAAAGATTTCATCTGCACCAAAATGGTATAATTAAACTGTCAGCTCGACGCACAAAAAATAAGCCTTCGCCCAACCCCAGATCACGAAAAATGGAAACCAGTATCGGAAAATGGTGCAATTTTTTTTTTTACCAAATTTGCTCCAGGTGACTAGGGTCTTCAGGTGGATTACCAGTATAATAAAATATTACAACAACCTGTGTATTTATTTCATTAAAATACTTTGTAATAATGTGTGTTTTTTTAACCATTTCATACTGGATTAATAATGGACAGGTGTCATAATTGACGCCTCTCCATTATTAATCTGGCTTAATGTCACCTTACAATAGCAAGGTGACATTAACCCTTCATTACCCCATATCCCACCGTTACACGGAAATGGGAAGAGAGTGGCTAAGTGCCAGAATAGGCGCATCTTCCAGATGTACCTTTTCTGGAGTGGCTGGGGGCAGATGTTTTTAGACAGGGGGGCCAATAACCACAGACCATCTCCAGGCTATTAATATCTGCCCTCAGTCACTGGCTTTACCATTGTGGTGGAGAAAATTGCGCGGGAGCCCACGCCAATTTTTTCCGCGAATTAACCCTTTAGTTTAATAGCTAGAGCACCCAAATTTTGCACATACACACTACTAACATTAGTAGTGTGGAATATGCAAAAAAAAAGGGATATGAGATGGTTTACTGTATGTAAACCATGTCTCATATCATGTCGGGTTTGTGAAGGAGATAGGAAAAGCCGGCAATTGAATTACCGGCTTTTAAGCTATCTAGCGCTGTATGATATATTAATAAATATATATATATATATATATATATATATATATATATATATATATATATACAGTATATATGTTTTTACGATTATTTGAGCCCATGGATCCATTGTATGTCGGTTTTGCAAACCTGCGAGAAAATCTCGCAGTACGGATGCCATAAGGTTTACATATGGAGGATGCCATGCGCAAAATACGCTGATACGCCGTGCCTACGGATGACATACGGGTCACTATATTGGGGACTTTTCTGTGTATTACGGCCGTAAATAACGGACCGTATTTTTTACGCTGAGTGTGAGGCTGGCCTTAGGCTGCCGTCACACTAGCAGTATTTGGTCAGTATTTTACCTCAGTATTTGTAAGCCAAAACCAGGAGTGGGTGATAAATGCAGAAGTGGTGCATATGTTTCTATTATACTTTTCCTCTAATTGTTCCACTCCTGGTTTTGGCTTACAAATACTGATGTAAAATACTGACCAAATACAGCTAGTGTGACGGCAGCCTTATAACAACTTAAAACACTTTCCTGAGTGGCAGAGAGTCTGCCTACCCAAACTCATCAGTTTAATTTATGCTTTTGAGGCTGTTCAGGTTGGATCTGGAAATTCACATCAGGTCTGGATACAATAAGTACTTTGTCTCTGAGTACTGATTTGTGAAACCCACATTAGATGTAGAAGTTTTGAGAATTCATCCAGCTCTTCCATTATTTTTGCTTGTAGAATTTACCTAGGTATTATTTCAATTTAATAACTTCTATTGGGCAAAACTTTCAAAAAGAGAAACTCTTGTTTACAAAGTTATAGATGCAAATTATTAGTTTCTGGATTAATGTGGAAAAGTGGCTTCTCCGAAAAATAGAACAATGAAGCATAGAAAAGACTATTTCCTTTACGATTTAAAATGTAACAAGATAGATGATAACATAAATATAAGGGTCATAAGTAATGTTTTTCCCATAAGTATATAATATAGACATAAATATATCATAACACAGCTGAGAATATAATTCAAGCAAGTTGCACAACATCATAAATGTACTAAAAGTGCCCAGTATATAAGAATAATGGTGTTACGCATGACTACAACCTGAATATGTGAAAATGTACAGTAGAACTGACATTTTACATACACTAAAGGAAGTTGACATCCATTTAAAATTATTAAATTATACTTGTGCCACTTGGGATAAGAAAAGAAAACTGTAAAACCTTGAAATATAGGGTTTAGTTCCTTAAACAAAATATTGGTGTTTTGACAACTAATGAAAGTGTTACTGCCAGCTGACGGAATAGTACATCAGCTGGCAGTATCCCCCGCTTTGAGGTGGGCTCCGGCGGTAAGCCCACCTCAAAGCAGCCATATGTCAGCTGTTTTTAACAGTTGACATGTGCCCGCAATAGGCGCGAGTGAAATCTGCCCGCGCCTATTAATTAGTTAAATGCCACTGTCAAACTCTGACAGCTGGCATTTAAATGTACTTCCGGATGCTGGTCCGGACATACGCACAGTGACGACTCCAGTCACATGATCGGGGGTCATTGTTGCATTGCCATCACAACCAGAGGTCTCCTTGAGACGTCTATGGTTGTTGATGCCGGATTGCTATGAGCGCCACCCTGTGGTCGTCACTCATAACAAGCCTGTAATTGCTGCATAGAGGTGATCTGAGCATCACCTCTATGTAGCAGACGCGATCGAGTAGTGGTTGCTTCTAGCCTCCTATGGAGGCCATTGAAGCATGCCAAAATTAAAAAAAAAAGTGTTTAAAAATATAAAAAAATAAAAAAACATAAAAGTTCCAATCACCCCCCTTTCACCCCAATCAAAATAAAAGAATAATAAAAAAAACAAACATACACATATTTGGTATCGCCACATTCAGAATCGCCCGATCTATCAATGAAAAAAGAATTAACCTGATCGCTAAACGGCGTAGCGAGAAAAAAAATCAAAACGCCAGAATTACTTTTTTTGGTCACCACAACATTGCATTAAAATGCAATAACAGGTGATCAAAAGACCGTATCTGCACAAACGTGGTATCATTCAAAATTTCAGCTCGTCCCTCACACAGCCATGGCCATGGCCATGGCCAAGTTATGGCTATGGAAAGAAGGGCAGCGAAAAATGAAAATGAAAAATAGAAAAAGCTCCGGTCATGAAGAGGTTAAATGTAGGGGGACATAGAAATGCTGCTCATCATGCAAGTAAAGTGATATAGAGGCTTCCTAAATGGTTTTTGGACCGCTTATAAAAGTGCCTAGAGAAGACGGCATGGTTTAATGAAAAGATTGTGTCTTTAAATGTACAAAATTGTGCCCAAATTTTGCGATAAAATATAGCACAAAATACATTTTATGATCATGTGATGAATACACAGGTGCAAAGTTCTTTACACTTTACAACAGTTTGTATTTTTTTCCTGATGAAGGAAATTGTTCAACTCTGAAATGTGTAGATTAATAAAACTGCAGTTTTTTATAATGACAGTAAAGTTACAGGCAGAAACGTAGCTGTATAATATACAGGGAGAACAACCTAATGGGCCCCAGAGCCCTTCTGCCATCTCAGAAGATTCCAGAATTATAAATGACACATGGTAAATTAGGAGTCTCTGAACCAAGTTGAAACACTGGACCTCGGGAGATTTGACTTATGCCTATGATCAGCGCTTATATGACCAATAAATATTACACGCCTGTAAAAGTAAACAATGGGGATGTTAGGTGTCGAGTTCCCGCCACTACACAGGGGGAATCTCAAACCATCTCCGCTGCAGTCTCCCATTCTCCTCCAGCCGCAGTGGAGCCTGCTCAGCAAAGACGTCGGTCCCAGCATCTGGCTCAAGCTGATATTGTGTGGCTGGTTACTGCTGTCCTTCCAGGCTCAGCCATTGAAACCAGTACTGATCAGCGGTGAGCAGGCATCCCTGGGACTAAGTCCTGCTTTTCTTCTTCTGAGCATGCCTAAGGGACGACCTCTCATTGGAGGTCGGGGGTCACATGCTCAGGTCCTGTAGCGGCTCCTATTGGACCACTGGGAAGGTCCTGGAGAGCTTCCGCTATAAAAGGTTTGCATGGCCGCACGGCCATGCGCTAGTATAGACTTACTAACAAGTGTGTGTGGATGTATGCCTGTCGATGGATGAAAGCTCAGAATCATTAGAGTTGTTGACTGCTCACAAATGATGAAGTAATCTAGCGCCAGACAGTGCTATCCAAACACAAGAGCACGATCCTTACAGCATCTATCCAGCAGCAACCGCCAGTGCAGCGTCGTGCGCAATCAGTGCACTTTCCTGGCCCTAGACAGGGTGGTTAGTGGTGTCCGCCAGTGCGGTGCTGTAAGCACTCTCGTGTGGTAAATGTTTGTTAATTTTTCTCTGGCACCGCGGTAGCGGCGCCGAGCACTAGTGGTCTAGAGGGACTCTTTCCAAAGTCCTTGGGGCAGAATTCTGTGACCTCGCCCTAGTGCTCACTCTGCAGTTCGTCGGCCCTATGAAGCAACAGGGTTCGTCTCCCTTTTCATGCCAGGTGAAGCTAACCCGTGGGTGAACACGTTATATCGCCATATTGTGTCTGCCATTACTTAGCAGCAGGTTCCATCTCTGCACGGTGGACCCCGGGCTGCGAACGCTCCTCTTATCACTTATTATATTATTTGGTGCGTTCTGCCAGCCCTAACAGGGGACTTCAATTCAAGGATGTAAAGCAGAAGAGCTAATACACTAAGGTAATAAATTATTTTTTTAGCTTGAAATGAAAAAAAAAATACTTTCTGGTAAGCAGAACGCAAATGTTAATCATTTAATGACTAGACTGAGTCCAATCAGAGGAGAAGATCCTTTCTGAGAATCTCTATGTTGGCTAATAGAGGATGGTGTCTATGATGTCCGCATGTCCTTGCAGGCCAGATAAACTGCTTGGTCTCATTTTAGTAACGCACAACACAAAATTAGAAAATGGCTTCCTGGTTAAAATTGCCCAGACATTGTCAACAAATCCGATTTTACTATATGTTAAATATAATCATTTTAGGTTATTGAGGAGATTTCTACTTAGAAAAGAATACTAAACATGTCCCTTGTTCTTGCATCTGAATGGCACCAATGTCCTTCTTTATGAATAATGCTTCTTTCTAGCTTGCTGTTTGGTAAGTTACCTTGGTAACACCAAGGTTTTCAGGTACCTAGACACCGTATTTTTGTCAGTTGATGTCATAATTGCTGTAAGTACTGGGTAAAAGTATTCACTGATGTTACTGTGCTACTCAGAGAATACATTTTGAGTGATGAGACTTCTGATTATTTTCTCAATGTAACAACCATAGCATCATGCTATATATGAGTTATGTGTTATTACAGATTAGATCTCCTCAATCGTAAATAGATGTGTTATGAGCCAGAATCTTCCATACATTTTCTAAAGATTTCTGATGAGATGATTGGCTGGGACATTCTAGCAGCTTTATTTTCTTTCACTGAAACCAAATGAGAGTTTCTTTGGCTGTGTGTTTGAGGTCATTGTCTTGCTGAAATGTCCATACCTATTTCATCTTCATCATCCTGATAGATGGTAGCAGATTTTTATAAAGAATGTCTCAGTACATTTGTCCATTCATCCTTCCTTCAATTATATGAAGTTTGAAATGTATCTGGAAAAACAGCCTCACTCCCTGATGTTCCCACCTCCAAACTTCACTGTTGGTATGGTGTTTTTGGGGTGATATGCATTGACTTTTGGCCTCCACGCATGTTGTGTATTATGACATCAAAAGAGTTCAATTGTGGATTTATTTAGCCAGACTATTGATAAGAGCTGTCCTAGATTGAAATAGTGGTATATTCCAACCACTAGATGCAGCATCGGTGTTAGCAACACTCCGGATCCCTGCTCTGATAGGCAGGGTCTCCGGTATGTCACTTAACTCATCAATGCTGCGATCAGTTCCTTCCTTCCCCATGCTCTGCATGTGCCCAGCAGAGCTTCCAGCTGGGCTCCCAGCCATGTCATAAGGGCACGCACTCCCGCCCTCTTAAAGGGCCAGAGTGTCCACTTGCTATTTCCTCGCCAGTCAATGGCTGTGGGGCATTATGTATATATTGCTTCCTCCTCACTGGCGAGGTCCCTGAGCAACCCTCCTGTTCTGCAGTCTAAGTTGTGCAAGGGTTCATACCAGTTCCTGCTGCACTCTAGTGCAGATCTAGACTGCTGCATTCTGGCACAGATCCTGCCTGCTGCACTCTGGTGCAGATCCTGCCAGCTGCACTCTGGTGCAGATCCTGCCTGCTGCACTCTGGTGCAGATCCTGCCTGCTGCACTCTGGTGAAAATCCTGTCTGCTGCACTCTTATGCAGATCCTGCCTGCTGCAATCTGGTGCAGATCCTGCCAGCTGCAATTTTGTGCAGAGCTTGCCTGCTGCATTCTGATATGAACTCAGTCTGCTGCACTCTGATTCAAGCTCTTCCTGCTGCACTCTGATACCAACTTTGCCTGCTGAACCATCCAGTCTGTCCTACTGGGTCCAGCTGTTGTGCGTCTGTTGGTCTGTCCTGGCGTAGCACCTGGCATTCATCGGGAGCCAAGCTTAACCTCACCATCAGAGGCTCAAGTGAATAGTTTGGTGCTCACTTAGTCATGCCCCTTCAAGCCCTCCGTTGTCCGTGGCACAGTGGTTCCACTCCACTAACCACGTCCGTGACAGTTTGCTCAAGCCATGGACCCCACTGGAACCCGGATCCTGCCTGTTCGCACCATGTACCAAGAGCTCTGTCTACAGAAAGATGCGCAGGAGGAGCTGTCCATGCAGTTGCAGTCCCTGAACCCATTATGGGAGAGAGAGGATCCGATCATCTCCAATTTGCCTGCATTCTTGGAGGCTTTTTGCAAGGCGTTTGATGAACCCGGACAAACCACCTCTTCAGCTTCTGCTCTTCTTCGTTTACGCCAGTCCAATTCATCTGTGGGACAATATGCTGAACACTTCCGCACACTGGCGTCTGAACTCGGATGGAATAACAAAGCTTTTGTGGTGACATTCTGGAAGGGGGTTTCCAGAGACATTGAGGATAAGCTAGCCGGTCGAGACCTACTAACTACCTTCAATGACTTGATCTCCCTCACCATCCGTATAGATCTTAGTTTCTGTAAGCATGCCTGTGAGGTGGCACGTGAAAGAGGCCCGCTGCGCCTGTCTCCGTCTTTTCAAAGGCCGCTTGTTCCTTCATCCTCCCCTGTCGAAAACTCACCTGAACCTATGCAGTTCGACCGACATGCCCTTGCCATACAGCAACAGAGGGATCGCTGCGCTAAAGGCCAGTGCCTGTATTGTGGAGACATGACTCCATTCGAGTCTATCCGGTGAAGCAGGAGAAGCTCTGGCATCTAGGGTTGGTAGGAGAGGCCTCTCTAGATGGAAAAGACATCTCTCTACCCCTGACCCTTACTTTGGCCGTGACAACCAGTAAATCCCTGTTTATTGAGTCAGCACATTTGGAATCCAGGGCAGCCGGAAATTTTATCCTCCAGGATGTAGTGGATCGGTTCCAAATCTCAGTTCATCCACTCCAGAACCCCCTGGCAATGACATCTGTCAATGCGAGAACTCTTTGGGAGATGGTTCGTCTGGCTACTGAGCCACTTGAGGTCAGTATTGGGATGCTTTATACTGAGAGGACAGTCTTCTGTGTTCTTCCCCACATGTCTCACACCTTTCACTTAGGCCTACCATGGCTAAGACAGCATGAACCTGTGTTAGACTGGAGAACTGGAGAGGTGCTCCGCTGGGGACATTCCTGACAGGAGCAATGTCTTTCTCCAGCTAAGGCTCTATCTTCTCCATCATCACTGCCCAGTGTGCCATCTGCCTGTTGGTCCTTTGCCGATGTGTTTGACAAAAAGGAAGCAGAGACTTTGCCATCCGACAGGTCATATGACTGTCATATGGACTTGATTCCCAGATCTACACCCCCCAGAGGCCGAATTTACCCGCTGTCCTCAGCTGAGACTCAAGCTATCTCAGACTACACTCAGGAGAATTTGGTCAGGGCATTCATTCAGAAGTCCTCCTCTGCTACTGGGGCTGAGTTTTTCTTTGTTAAAAAGAAAGATGGATCATTCCGACCCTGTATAAACTATCGGGGTCTCAAACAGATCATGGTGAAAAATAAATACCCTATCCCACTGATCTCTGAGTTGTTTGACCGATTAAGAGGTGCAAGGATCTTCACCAAATTAGATTTAAAAGGCGCTTACAATCTAATCCGCATTCGCTGGGGAGACGAATGGAAGACACATATACATATACATATATATATATGTATATTCCTTTTTAATCAATTTATAGTAGCTGGAAAATACAAATTTTAAGAATATCCTGGTAATTATGAGGACACAAGATTAAAGCAAACCTGTCAGCAGGAATGTGCTCAGTAAATTACAGACACTGTCAGGTTGGCGCTGTAATACCGATTAAAATAATACCTTGGTTGATAAAATCCGTCATGTGGTTGTTTAATCTTTATTTGTGGTTTTCAGTTAATGAGATTATCGTGCTTCTGGGCGGGATGTGGCTGGGGCTTTATGTGGTGCTCTCCTTACACATGCATGTTTATGGGCTTATGACAGGTTACTGATCCTTCAATGATCTGCTCCCTATTTTACAGACTACAAAGAATATTATGTGGAAAAAAAATTAACATTCATCATGCAGGCTCTGATGCCGGTGATGGCGTCTGCGTTGTAATATGATACAATGGGTAATATGCCTATATGCATTTGCTATTTAGTCATATAGGATTGTTGGAAGAAAAAACAATATTTTCATCAAAATGGCACCAACGGCCGTGCCTGCACAGTAGTATCTATCGAGTTCCGCTAAATGCTACCATTTTCATGGAGCCCAATTTTTTTCCTTTAGCAAAACGGCGCCTGCGCAGTAGGGTATATCAGAACACGACAGATGATACTGCGCAGGCGCTGCCACCGGCATTTTCATGAAAATATATATATTTTTTCTCCCCACAATCCTATATGACTAAATAACAAATACATATAGGTATATCATCCATTATATCATGCTATAGTATAGCGCAGATGCTGTAGCCTGCATGATGAGTGTTATTTTTTTTCCACACAATATTCTATGCAGTATGTAAAATAGGACGCAGGTCACTGAGGGTTCAGCGACCTGTCATAAGCCATGCAGATGAATGTATAAGCAGAGCACCACATAAAACCCCGCCCACAGTTCCTCCCAAAAGCACAAGAATCTTATTAACTGAAAACTGCAAATAAAGATTAACCTGTTTACGCCACAGCCCTTTTTTTGTTTTGGCATTTCTGTTTTTCACTCCCCTTCTTCCCAGAGCCATACCTTTTTTTGTTTTTCCATCAATATGGCCATGTGAGGGCTTGTTTTATTGTGGACGAGTTATACTTTGGAACGACATCATTGGTTTTGCCATGTCGTGTACTTGACAACGGGAAAAAAATTCCAAGTACAGTGAAATGAAAAAAGTGCAATTCCACAATTTTTTTTTTTTTTTGGCTATGTTCACAAAATGCTAAAATTGATCTGCTATTATGATTCTCCAGGTCATTACATGTTCGTAGATACCAAACATGTATAGGTTTTTTTTTATTTAATTGGTGAAAATAAAATCCAAAATTGTTTTAAAAAACGTCCTCATTTTCTGAGACAAGGTCTCCATTTTTCGTGATTTCAGGTTGGATGAGGGCTTATACTTTGTGTGCTGAGCTGATGTTTTTAATAATACAATTTTGGTGTGGATACGATCTTTTGATTGCCTGTTATTGCATTTTAATGCGATGTTGCGGTGACCAAAAACGTAATTCTGTCATTTTTACTTTTATTTTCGCTATGTTGTTTACCCATCAGATTAATTCTTTTTATGGCTTGATAGATTAAGCAATTGTGAACGCGATGTTACCAACCATGTGTATATAATTTTTTTTTTAAATTGCTTTATTTTCAATGGGGCGAATTGGGGAGGTGATTTGAACGTTTATATATTTTTAATTTTTTAAAAACTTTTTTCCACTTTTCGCATGCTTCAATACTCTCCATCAAAGACTAGAAGCTGCGATAAACCGATCGCTATAGCTACACACAGGCAATGATCAGATCTCCTGTATATAGCAGAAACGCTCACTTGGTATGAGCGCCAACCACAGGCCAATAGAGGCCTGCTGGAGACCTCTGGTTGTTATGTCCACCCATCGGTGACCTGTGATGCTGTTAGGGGCACATGTCAGCTGTTCAAAACAGCTGACATGTGCTAGGAAACTTGTGGGCTCAGAACTGGAGCCCGCATCACAGGGAGGGACCCGACATGCGCCGTATTGTTACGGCACATGTTGTTAAAGGGTTAATCAACAACCACGAAACGGATTTCATCACCAATGGTATCATTTTAATCAGTATAACAGCACCAACCTGACAGTGTCTGTAGTTAACTGAGCACAATCCTGTTGACAGGTTCACTTTAAGTATTCTGGAAGGACTTTTGTATAGCTCAGCATAATTTGCACTTGGATGTTCAGTACATTGTCAGTATAAGGTATTTTCCTTTTTTCGTTGTGCCCTTAGGTCTCAATTAAAATGTTAAACATACTGTGAGGAGCAACTGTTGAACATGTGCTCTAACATTGGCTACCACACAGACATCCTGACTCTTAAATCATGACACTGTTTCATCATTTAGTACTAAAGGAAACCTACAGTAAGTGGGCTTTAATTTGAAGAAAAACAAGTACAAGAAAGCTGCTCTAATGAATTGTCAAGCAGGTTCTCATGGATTATTCAAGTAAAGTATGCACTCAGCAATAACAGAGCTTAGACAAATAATGAACCTCTTCAGGGAAAAAGTACTAGGTTAGAAAAATAGATTTTGCTTTTGGGTATGTCATTGAAACACATCCAGGATGGCTCTTTGTGAGTGAACTAGAGATCTGGCTTTGCGTACTTTAAAAACTGATAGAGGCGATGCTCCTGGCTTTTTCTGCCCTTCTTCTTAATATAAGTGTAACTTCCATAACTTTCATATTTTCTGCCTAGCTAATACAAATTAGGTACATATTGTCTTGAAATTACAGTTTAAAGCAATGGTAGAGAAATATTCTAGGCTAGTGTAGTAAAAGGGTAAAAGTCGGTAACAGAAAAATTGAGAGTTCGTGCCATTGACAGGATGTATTAACAAAGAATGGCTTTTTTATGCCAATTTTTATGAAAGTTGTGTTAGAGTAAGATGTGTCAAAATCATAAAAGGGTTATTCTTATATTATTAAATTGGTATAATTGGTAGCATGAAAGTAAGCAAGCTTGCTATTTACTTGCTTATTTAATCTGTTGTCATTTTCCTTCAACTAGAGCTTTTGTCCTACATATTGTTTAGCTTGTTTTCCAAGAAGATCGACAAACAGAGCAGGACAAGTTTATACACTACTTACATTCCAAGTTGAGGAGTTAAATCCTACGATCTCTATTAGCTCTCTACAGCCCATTGATTTCTGTAAGCAGCTCTGGCTTTATTAAGCTATGTGATTGTTCAAAGTCTTGTTTCCTCTACAGGTCTTGTTCCCTGTTGAGCTGAAACCTTTCACGCTATATGGTGGCAATGTATCAACCATTTTCCATATTTTCAAGACTTCGGTGATCTTGTCTTTTTCATATGGTTTCTAAATATAGTGATAATAGTGTGCACGTCTGATCAATGACAGAACATTAATGTGTCACAGAAGAAGGAGAAGCTACTAACCTAGTCTGTCACTCAAGGAGGAGTGAACACCCACCTTAACCCCTTTCTGACCTCGGACGGGATAGTACGTCCGAGGTCAGATCCCTGGCTTTGATGCAGGCTCCGCGGTGAGCCCGCATCAACGCCGGGACATGTCAGCTGTTTTGAACAGCTGACATGTGCCCGTAATAGGCGCGGGCAGAATCGCGATCTGCCCACACCTATTAACTAGTTAAATGCCGCTGTCAAACGCAGACAGCGGCATTTAACTACCGCTTCCGGCCGGGCGGCCGGAAATGACGTCATCGCCGACCCCCGTCACATGATCGGGGGTCGGCGATGCGTCAGGATGGTAACCATAGAGGTCCTAGAGACCTCTATGGTTACTGATCACCGGTGGCTGTGAGCGCCACCCTGTGGTCGGCGCTCACAGCATACCTCCATTTCTGCTACATAGCAGCGATCAGCAGATCGCTGCTATGTAGCAGAGGTGATCGAGTTGTGCGTGCTTCTAGCCTCCCATGCTCCCATGGAGGCTATTGAAGAATGGCAAAAGTAAAAAAAAAAAAAGTTAAAAAAAATGTGAAAAAAAAAAAAATATATAAAAGTTTAAATCACCCCCCTTTCGCCCCAATCAAAATAAATCAATATAAAAAAAATCAAATCTACACATACTTGGTATCGCCGCGCTCCGAATCGCCCGATCTATCAATTAAAAAAAAGCATTAACCTGATCGCTAAACGGCGTAGTGAGAAAAAATACGGAACGCCAGAATTACGTTTTTTAGGTCGCCGTGACATTGCATTAAAATGCAATAACGGGCGATCAAAAAAACGTATCTGCACCAAAATGCTATCATTAAAAACATCATCTTGGCATGCAAAAAATAAGCCCTCAACCGACCCCAGATCACGAAAAATGGAGACGCTACGAGTATCGGAAAATGGCGCAATTTTTTTTTTTTTTTTAGCAAAGTTTGGAATTTTTTTTTCACCACTTAGATAAAAAATAACCTAGTCATGTTAGGTGTCTATGAACTCATACTGACCTGGAGAATCCTAATGGCTGGTCAGTTTTAGCATTTAGTGAACCTAGCAAAAAAGCCAAACAAAAAACAAGTGTGGGATTGCACTTTTTTTGCAATTTCACCGCACTTGGAATTTTTTTCCCGTTTTCTAGTACAAGACATGCTAAAACCAATGATGTCGTTCAAAAGTACAACTCGTCCCGCAAAAAATAAGCCCTCACACGGCTAAATTGACGGAAAAATAAAAAAGTTATGGCTCTGGGAAGGAGGGGAGTGAAAAACGAACACGGAAAAACGAAAAATCCCAAGGTCATGAAGGGGTTAACTAGCAAACAAACAGTAAAGAAATTTCAGAGCCGAGTGCTGCTCAACTTGAAAATAGCCCTTTAAGAACTGTGTGCCTGTTAATTAATTTGGTGCATTTTCAACTGTCATCTTTTTCTTTAGAAAATGATGATATGTCATACACAATGAGTCACAATCACTTCCAGTTAAAGGGAAACTGTCAATGGGTCAACCCTCCTAAACCTTTCTATATGGACATGTAGATCATAGAACATTGAATTAAATGATACGTGTATTCCACATTTTCCTTAATATAAATGACCTTTTAAAATCTAATGGCTGGACATGCATCTACCTGGGAATTTGCCTAGATCTTATTGTGAACGAAAGAGGTAGTTGCTAGTGTGAGATATGTAGATAAGGAGAGCAAACTGTCAGTCATTAAATATCTCACACGGGTAGCGCTCCTATTCATTTAAATAATGATTCTCTGATTCTCAGAGAGATCTTTTTCCAGCTCATAGAGCTTAACAACTAATTTATATTTTAAGAAAACTGGATTTCTCTGGAATAAGACATTGAATCGCAGATATTAAGGCTTTATTTTATTCAAATTTCCGTGACCTACATGCCCATATAGACTGCTTAGAAGGGTTGATCCTACTGATGAATTTTCATTTTCCCAGTTTTCAAAATGTTTGTAGATCTGGCCATTACTAGAGTAAACACATCAAAAGTTGCCATATTTTTGTGGAACTATAAGTTGTGCAAATATTTTACGACATTTCAAACAGTTTTATGACAAAGTTCAGCAAAAACTGTTCCATGGTACTGTGCAGTGACTCGCCGACACCTGCGCAGAAGAAGGAAGAGGACACTACCCATTGAAGCTCGGATAAGGTATGGATAATAGAGCAAATGAAGGACGCAGGCGCCATAACTGTATGTCACAGGGCAATGTGACGTGCATGGGAGGGACAGTTGTGTGATAATAAAGACAGGAAGCAAAGGTTTTAATCATTAATATAAAAGATTAAAACTCAATTTCTCAAAAATTAGACCGCAGATATGAGGCATGCAGGAAGGACTATTTTAACAATTATGTCACCTGTATGCCCACAATGATAGCTTAAAACATCCCAGGGGGTGGATTCACTTTAAAACAGTATTTTTTTCTTAAAATTTTGGGGTGCGTCTTATGGTCTAGTGCGTCATATAGTCTGCAAAATATGGTAAGTGGTATAATTAAAAACTTCCACTTGTCGAGAAAAAAATATTATATGGTTATATAAATGAAAAAAGTTATGGCTCTTGGAATAACTGTTACCTCTTGAGATTTAAGGTACCTTCACACTGAACAACTTTACAACGATATCGCTAGCGATCCGTGAAGTTGGATAGCGATATCTTTGTGATTGACACACAGCAGCGATCTGGATCCTGCTGTGACATCGTTGGTCGGAGCAGAAAGGCCAGAACTTTATTTCGTCGCTGGATCTCCCGCAGACATCGCTGAATCAGCGTGCGTGATGCCGATTCAGCGATGTCTTCACTGGTAACCAGGGTAAACATTGGGTTACTAAGCGCAGGGCCGCACTTAGTAACCCGATATTTACCCTGGTTACCAGTGTAAATGTAAAAAAAAACAAACAGTACATACTTACATTCCGGTGTCTGTCCCCCGGCCTCAGCTTCCCGCACTGACTGTGAGCGCCGGCCGGCCATAAAGCACAGCGGTGACGTCACCGCTCTGCTTTACGGCCGGCCGGCGATGACACAGTGCAGGAAAGCTGAGGCCAGGGGACAGACACCGGAATGTAAGTATGTAGTGTTTGTTTTTTTACATTTACAATGGTAACCAGTGTAAACATCGGGTTACTAAGCACAGCCCTGTGCTTAGTAACCCGATGTTTACCCTGGTTACCAGGGGACTTCAGCATCGTTGGTCGCTGGAGAGCTGTCTGTGTGACAGCTCTCCAGCGACCACACAACGACGAAACAGCGACGCTGTAGCGATCGGCATCGTTGCCTATGTCGCTGCAGCGTCGCTTAATGTGACGGTACCTTTAGAGGGTAGAGATAAGAGATACATTGCAATAAACCGGATGGTTCAGAAATCCTGCTATTATAACGTGATAAAATAGTTTCGGCAACAAATTAGATGGTGGTTTAACATATTCAATGTCCAAACATAAAAAAAGAAAGCGTATGTCTGTTTAGGATAGAAAAGCATGATAAATATTGTCTCAGAATTTAGCACTGTAGCATTGCATCGTTGGGGTCCTCCTGGGTTCAAATCCCTCCAAGGAAAACATCAGTAAGGAGTTTGTATCTTCTCCCCTTGTTTGCTTAGGTTTCCTTTGTGTTCTCTGGTTTCCTCCCACACTCCAAGGTCATACTGATTAGGAATTTAAATTGTGTGACCCGATGGGGACAGTGGTGATCTCTGCAAAGTCCTGTGGAATTAATGGTACTATTTAAGTGAGTAAAATGCATAAATATGATTTTAGGGCAATAGGTGAGCTGAAGCTAGAGAACAGCTTTCATTTCATGTTCTGTGCTTGATAATGATGTACAATAAAAAGTTATATTGTAGTACCTTGTTAGCCAGAAAAATCTATGTAAATACATTTATTTCCTAAAGTGACAAAATTATTCTATTAGTAATGCCTTTGTTGGCCTGCAAGAAAAAATGTATTTGCAAGGTTTCAGAGAAGCTCCTTCTTCAGGCAGGATTACAAATAAATTACTGAGACAAGAGCACAAGGTTTTTAAGGGTTATTATAACAAGACCTTTGTCCGTGAGGTGGAAGGGGTGATGCCTCCTAAACATAAGCCAAGGAAATCAAATTAGAGTTTTTGCTACAAATGGAGAGGCGGTGGGAATATTTTCTAAGTTACCTGGAGTCCATCTGTTGGAGGTGTGAGTTTTGTTCATGTAGTGAGTCATAAATCTAGGTGTAAAATTGCTTGAATAATGAAAGCTGTGCTGCGATTGTTTGCTATGGGCAACCAAGACAGGGTTTTTTTTAGACAGTTTTCATAATGGTGTCCCATCACGTGAAGACACATTTGTGCATAATATGAAAATTACGGTCCAAAATCATACTAATATGAAATGTAGATTCTGAGCGCTAATGGAAACAGTGATATTTGTAATATGATGGTGCTCTATAAGAGATAAATAAATAATCATAAAAGAAAGAATTATCTGACACAGTGCTCGGCCCAATCATCCTGACCAATCTACAATTTATAATTTCTGTAATATCAGCTGAGCTCCTAAGTAGCAGAAAACCAAATGTGTCTTATCAAGGCTCTCACGAAATTCTCGGAAACATATTTTTAAGACATAGATGTTAGTGAATTCTAAGTGGATCTGTAATCATGGCTGACAGGAAGAAGCACTTATTCTTCCAACCACTGTTTAGACAAACACCCTTTGAGAGTAAGAGAAAATATACCATTAATTACCTCCTTCATTAGGTCATTATGCTTACAGAGCTGTTATTGCCGGCTAACCATCCTTCGTAGCAATAGTGCATTAGGCTTTATTAATCTAACATCTCGAAGACATACATCTTAACAATGGAGGCGCTCTCTCTAATCAAAATGTGCTAAGAGCATGAGAATTAATGTCTCATTTCGAAATACCACATTACGGACGGCTAGAAATGTTATCGAACTTAATACATGGAAAGGGGAAATTAAATATGGGGAAAAAAAACTCATCTGTGAGCCTGCATTTGCATTCGCCAGTATTCCAGGCACCGCTTTCAGACACCGTACATGTGACAGGCATACTAAGCCCATTTCACACAACACCATATCCATATGCAGTGCTTTGATCATCCTCTATAGCTTGGATACAAAGGCTTTTTAGCTGCAGGCCATAGTCTCAGGAATCGTTCTCTCGTAAGATATATTATAAATACCAGATTCTAAAAATCTTCACATTCATCCGCAGCTTACTCCTAAGCGAGCAGTATATGGAAATGCATATGCAAATTTGTTAAATCCACTGACAGGTAGGACGAAAGCGCAATGTTCTACTAAATGCCGATAAAATATTTAGGAATGATTAGCAAGAAGCGATCAATACAGCACAAGACAAGCGCAAAATAGGTGGGATGTAGTTTACGCCATGTTCAACGAGCCGTGTTTGCAGCTCTCAGAATAGGTTTCGTTAATCCATAGAATGAACCTATCATCTGCTCATATAGTATTTTTAGCCAACACCTGATAGACAGAACAGATCATCCACCATGAGATGGCTTCTAAAAATACAGTGAATGTATTTATCGTGCGGATCAGTGATACTTGACACCACAGGTGGGGTGAACTCACCCATGAATAAGTACAATTAGCAACTGACATGACAGCGGCTTTATTTCTGGGCACAGTAGGTGAACAACAGTCTTTTATTAATTACTGTTAATTTTTTGGTTCATTGACTTTCGTTCATATGAACGCTCAGAAGAATTGACAGACTTCTACCTATAAATGTATAAAATCTTGGCCACAGATCAATAAATTAGGCTGGATATGACACTTGGGTTTGTGTCTTAATTAGATGGCAGTTTTGACATATGCTTTATGTGGTGGTATATTGTTCGTGTTGTATATTATGACTTGTTTATGTGTTTTTTATTGTTTGCCTTTCCAGGTTGTTTATGCTGGCTGAACTGGGCGATTTACAGGAAGATCTTCACATTCCTCATAGACTAGGTGGGTGTTTTTTTTATAATTATGCTTAAATTCTGTTATTTGGATGCAGGATATATTCTTCATCTTAAGTCAGTCGCCAGTGAAACAGGAATTTACAAGATTTGCCAATTTCATTTATATTAGTAAGTAACCTAGAGAAAAGGTTGTAAAGTGATCATTAAGTTGCACTTTGCCTGAAATGTGGCAAGGTATTTCATTTGTATGGTCTGTGAATATATTCTGTAATAATACTATGAGGCTCCAGTATAACAACATACAAAAATAACAAGATACAACAGATTGTATATGTTTTAATGGCCTAGTTGTCAATCAAGTAACCTATTTTTCCCACTATGGATTCTATAATAAAGCAGTGATTTCGTTTGCTGTTCCTGCTTATGAAGGGTGCATACACACAGCTGTATTACTGCCGCGTTTGGTAATATGACTTTCATAGATATACATGGGGCTTTTTCTGTTCTCTGATTACCTCCGGTGGTGTTGAATCTGGCACATAAGAAATTGTAGCATGCCCCACGGCCTTATGTATGTCAGAAGGCACTTCTGCACACATCAGATATTAGATCACACAGATATCAGATTATGTTCTTGGTATAGTAAGACACCCCATCTGCACATGAGCCGTTAACGGTGGTACAGACCATATGACAACTACACTAAAGGCTCCTGTGTTTCGGAGAGTTGACTGAGATGACTGTTGACCGAATTACCTGCCGAAGCACCATTCAGTTGACAGTCATCTAATATCTATGGCTAGCTTAATAAATAGTTATATTACTGAATCATCAATAATTGAAGAAGATTTGCTTGGGAATAGGTCTCTAACATTGCAATTTTTTTGGTGCTTTAATGTATAAAATAGGAGGCTACTTTCAAATATCGTATTAAGTTACATAGTTACATAGTTACATAGTTATTAAGGTTGAAGGAAGACTATATGTCCATCTAGTTCAACCCATAGCCTAACCTAACATGCCCTAACATGTTGATCCAGAGGAAGGCAAAAAAACCCCATGTGCAAAGAGTAAGCTCCACATTGGGGAAAAAAATTCCTTCCCGACTCCACATACGGCAATCAGACTAGTTCCCTGGATCAACGCCCTATCAAGGAATCTAGTGTATATACCCTGTAACATTATACTTTTCCAGAAAGGTATCCAGTCCCCTCTTAAATTTAAGTAACGAATCACTCATTACAACATCACATGGCAGAGAGTTCCATAGTCTCACTGCTCTTACAGTAAAGAATCCATGTCTGTTATTATGCTTAAACCTTTTTTCCTCCAACCGCAGAGGATGCCCCCTTGTCCCTGTTTCAGGTCTATGATTAAAAAGATCATCAGAAAGGTCTTTGTACTGTCCCCTCATATATTTATACATTAAAATGAGATCACCCCTTAGTCTTCGTTTTTCCAAACTAAATAGCCCCAAGTGTAATAACCTATCTTGGTATTGCAGACCCCCCAGTCCTCTAATAACCTTGGTCGCTCTTCTCTGCACCCGCTCCAGTTCAGCTATGTCTTTCTTATACACCGGAGACCAGAACTGTGCACAGTATTCTAAGTGTGGTCGAACTAGTGACTTGTATAGAGGTAAAATTATATTCTCCTCATGAGCATCTATGCCTCTTTTAATGCATCCCATTATTTTATTTGCCTTTGTAGCAGCTGCCTGACACTGGCCACTGAATTTAAGTTTGTCATCCACCCATACACCCAGGTCTTTTTCATTGACGGTTTTGCCCAGAGTTTTAGAATTAAGCACATAATTATACATCTTATTACTTCTACCCAAGTGCATGACCTTACATTTATCCCCATTAAAGCTCATTTGCCATTTATCAGCCCAAGCTTCTAGTTTACATAAATCATCCTGTAGTATAAAATTGTCCTCCTCTGTATTGATTACCCTGCAGAGTTTAGTGTCATCTGCAAATATTGAAATTCTACTCTGAATGCCCCCTACAAGGTCATTAATAAATATGTTAAAAAGAAGAGGGCCCAATACTGACCCCTGTGGTACCCCACTGCTAACCGCTACCCAGTCCGAGTGTGCTCCATTAATAACCACCCTTTGTTTCCTATCCCTGAGCCAGCTCTCAACCCACTTGCACATATATTCCCCTATCCCCATTATTCTCATTTTATGTATCAACCTTTTGTGTGGCACCGTATCAAAAGCTTTTGAAAAGTCCATATACACTACATCCACTGGGTTCCCTTGGTCCAATCCGGAACTTACCTCTTCATAGAAACTGATCAAATTAGTCTGACATGAACGGTCCCTAGTAAACCCGTGCTGATACTGGGTCATGAGGTTATTCCTCTTCAGATACTCCAGTATAGCGTCCCTTAGAATGCCCTCCAGGATTTTACCCACAGTAGAGGTTAAGCTTACTGGCCTATAGTTTCCGAGTTCAGTTTTTGTTCCCTTTTTGAATATTGGCACCACATTTGCTATACGCCAGTCCTGTGGCACAAACCCTGTTATTATGGAGTCTTTAAAGATTAAAAATAATGGTCTATCAATGACTGTACTTAATTCCTGCAGTACTCGAGGGTGTATCCCATCCGGGCCCGGAGATTTGTCAATTTTAGTGATTTTTAGACGCCGCCGCATTAAGACAAATCTTACTGGTTTTTCTTATTATTTCTTAGAGAAAAGCCAACACTCCATACTTCTTGAGAAAACTCAGTTGTAATGTATCTTTATTCCATATTTGGTAAAACCACTGAACTCAGATTCTCAAACATCTGACGCATATTCAGCTATGAATAGCTGAAAAAGGAAGTTTCTTACGAAACGCGTCAGATGTTTGATGACCTGTGTCCATTGGTTTTTGGTTTTAGTACATACAGAATAAAGATACAATAAATACAGAGTTTTCTCAAGAAGGAAGGAGTGCTGGCTTTCCTGTTGCTTAAATATATTGACAAGCTATGCTCAAGCTGCCGAGCACCTTGGATGAACCTATTGCAGGTGTGGTGAGCTGTTGGTATTCTTATGTTTTTTTTCTTATGTGTTTCTTTGTCTCTCTATGGTTGCAGAGCTGAGGTGGTCTGTTCAGGCATAAATGTAATAACCAAGGGTCTTAGTTTAAACATTGTATTGTTTCCTTCGATGACAATTGACAAAAAATAATGCTATTTGTCTGACTGGCCAATAAATCTCTGCATCTGTATCCAGCATTAGAATAGTCAGTTTTATTAGCGGATATATAAGATATAGTAAAAACAATTTTCTTTGCTCTATATTTGTTTTTTATCTTTAAATGCCATTTCCAGATCTTGATGTCCATTTTTCATGTCCATTTTCTCCCTGTGTTCTTGAGTGATAGAACAAACATGTACCCATTATCATTTAAGGGGCTGTTCACATGTCCATATTTTTGTGGACCAAATGTCTGCAAATAAAAATGACACACAGATATATGTCCATTTTTAGTTTGACTTGTAGGCTATGTGCACACGTCAGGATTTCTTGCAGAAATTTCCTGAAGAAAACCGGAAATTTTCTGCAAGAAATCCGCATGCTTCTTTTCGTGTTTTTTTCCCGTTTTTTCCGCGTTTTTTTTTAGCATTTTGCAAGCGTAATTAGCTTGCAGAATGCTAAAGTTTTCCAAGCGATCTGTAGCATCGCTTGGAAAACTGACTGACAGGTTGGTCACACTTGTTAGTGCGTGACAAGTGTGACCAACTTTTTACTATAGATGCTGCCTATGCAGCATCAATACTAAAAAGATATAATGTTAAAAATAATAAAAAAATTAAAAAAAGGTTATACTCACCCTCTGATGGCCCCCGATCTCCTCAGCTGTTGCTATGTGTGTAGGACCTGCAATGACGTCATGGTCACATGACCGCGACGTCACGGTCACATGACCGCGACATCATCGCAGGCCCTTCACTCAGAGCATCTATAGGAACGGAAAAGAGAGCATGCACCGATGAGAGGCGGGAACACTCCGGGGCCATCAGAGGGTGAGTATATCACTATTTTTTATTTTAATTCTTTTTTTTTACCAATTATATGGTGCCCAGTCCGTGGAGGAGAGTCTCCTCTCCTCCACCCTGGGTACCAACCGCACATGATCTGCTTACTTCCCGCATGGTGTGCATAGCGCCATGCGGGAAGTATGCAGATCAACCGAAAAAAAGAATATGTGAGCGGGCACCACTGAAATAACGTCTATGATAGATGCCAGGTGCTACGTATGCGCTGATAAATACTTGTACAAAAAAAGAGAGAAAAGAAGAGCAATAAATGTGCACACTCAGCTGTTATTTAGAAAATGTGAACAATGCTTTATTGAGGCGGAAAAACACAGTGCCTATACATATAAAAACATTTAAAACAGCATGTAAAAACATACCCAAACATATCACTACCGTACCCTCTGGATAAAGGAGTACGGTCAAAAAGCAGACCCCATAGGGAGAAATAATCCCTCAAGACTAGATGGTGAGTATATAGAAAATATTTTTTAATAAATGGTGCACACAAAATGCTGTAGGGCATGAAAATCAAGGCTTCCCAATGGTAAAAGATATGATGAAATAAAGCGCTGTCACAGCTGGTGTTGGATTCACTAGATGGAAGCTAAGTTGACTCAGTGAGTAAAGCAAGAGCTATACAAAGCTGTGACACTGCTGGGAATTGCCCCGCCACAATGCCTACAGCATATCGTGTGCACAATGCTAGCAGCACAATAACAAAATAACAAAATGACAGCGTAAATAATAATGCTCACTAGTCTGAATGGGGCCCACTGGCTCCCAAGACTAAATGGTGAGTGTATAAGGAAAAAAACAAAAAAAAAACGTTGTAATAGACAGTGCACACAAAATGCTGCAAGGCATAAGGATCAGGGCTTTCCAATAGAGAAAATATAATAAAATAACACACTGCCACAGCTAGTAGATGATTCACTGAATGGAGGCTCAGCTGACTAAACAATGAAGCTGAAGTTTTAACAAAGCTGTGACACTGCTGGGAATAGCCCCGCCAGTATCGCTACTCACGGTAGCTTCGTCAGGGAAAGTCTTCCCCTGACGAAGCTACCGTGAGTAGCGATACGCGTAGGGAGCCAGTGAGCCCCATACAGACTAGTGAGTATCACCATTTATGCTGTCATTATGTTAATGTGCTGCTAGCATTGTGCACACGGTGTGCTGCAGGCACTCTGGCGGGGCTATTCCCAGCAGTGTCACAGCTTTGTTAAAACTTCAGCTTCATTGTTTAGTCAGCTGAGCCTCCATTCAGTGAATCATCTACTAGCTGTGGCAGTGTGTTATTTTATTATATTTTCTCTATTGGAAAGCCCTGATCCTTATGCCTTGCAGCATTTTGTGTGCACTGTCTATTACAACGTTTTTTTTTTGTTTTTTTCCTTATACACTCACCATTTAGTCTTGGGAGCCAGTGGGCCCCATTCAGACTAGTGAGCATTATTATTTACGCTGTCATTTTGTTATTTTGTTATTGTGCTGCTAGCATTGTGCACATGATATGCTGTAGGCATTGTGGCGGGGCAATTCCCAGCACTGTCACAGCTTTGTATAGCTCTTGCTTTACTCACTGAGTCAACTTAGCTTCCATCTAGTGAATCCAACATCAGCTGTGACAGCGCTTTATTTCATCATATCTTTTACCATTGGGAAGCCTTGATTTTCATGCCCTACAGCATTTTGTGTGCACCATTTATTAAAAAATATTTTAATAAATCTAGTCACCATCTAGTCTTGAGGGATTATTTCTCCCTATGGGGTCTGCTTTTTGACCGTACTCCTTTATCCAGAGGGTACGGTAGTGATATGTTTGGGTATGTTTTACATGCTGTTTTAAATGTTTTTATATGTATAGGCACTGTGTTTTTCCACCTCAATAAAGCATTGTTCACATTTTCTAAATAACAGCTGAGTGTGCACATTTATTGCGCTTCTTTTCTCTCTTTTTTTGTACAAGTATGCAGATCAATGCATTCCTAGGTGTGCGGAATCCCTGCAATTCCGCAAATTTATTGAACATGTTGCTTTTTTTTCTGCGATGCGATTTTTTCGCGGAAAAAAATGCAACATTTGCGCAAGAAATACAGAATGCACTGAAAATAATGGGAGGCATATGTAAGCGTTTTTTTCGCATTTTTATCAAGTTTTTATAGCAAAAAAACGCAAAAAAAACGC
The DNA here is from genome assembly GCF_032444005.1 of Ranitomeya imitator. Lineage (NCBI taxonomy): Eukaryota > Metazoa > Chordata > Amphibia > Anura > Dendrobatidae > Ranitomeya > Ranitomeya imitator. The sequence continues at coordinate 472,193,088 of NC_091282.1, forward strand.
AAAAAATCCTGAACGTGTGCACCTACCCGTAGATCAACCCACCAATGCAAATCTATGGGTCCTTGAAAAACTTGCTCAATGATGGCATGCTAGGTGCATCCTCATGCCGTTCATTGCAAACAATGGTGAAATATGAATTCCAAGCACTGATTAAAATTAATCACATTTTCACATATGAGAAAAAATAAACATCTGAATATGGGCTTGCAGTCAGACCTGAATTCACAATCCTAAAAATGTTACAGTTGAGATCTGGATCTATTGTATACCCAAAGCTTAATCCGATGACTTGGTAATTGAGAATATCATCCATACAACAGACACTCTTATCTAATGTAGCAACAAAAACCTCTGGAAAATAAATGAAAATGCCTCTCTGGATTGGTGCAGTATAAAATACAATGTACATTTTATGGAGATTATATCATTATATAAATCTTAACAGGGCATTTACATTTAATATTAAAGTCAACTCTAACAAATCGCCCTGTGCTGCAAATGGTTATATTCCGCCTCTTATTTTCATACTTTCATCTTTTTTTAAAAAAAATATAGAATATTGATGGCATTTCCATAATTTGGAGACGTAGACAATGTTTTACTGTCTGTTAATTCATTATTATACTTTATTTGTTTATCAACGTTTTGATTAATCTGAGTTTCTGGAGCATGGAGTTCATTATTTATCCCTAAATGCGTTGAATCGCTTACTAATGAATTTCTCTGTTCTCGCTATTTTGTGAAGATCACAGTGTTTTTTTATGGGAAGTACAATGTGAAGCCGAGTAAACTTTTATCAGCGTGTACACGCTTTAAAGTGCATTCCAAATGGCTGCATGGTGCAGTTGTACTGTTCTCTGTGAATTTAATCACATTGGAGTTGCTGGCATGTAAATGCACGGACTGCAATTAGTGTCACTTTGTATCTCTGAAATTCGAATCTGGCGATGGGGCTTTTGGAATAAAAAAAGGTTTCGGATATTATCCAATGCTAGTATACAAGCTCACATAAGTGTTTCATCTGTTTAACAATCATCATTCTGGTTCAATCCTCCTGGCTATGCTGTTGGCAAGCCTGTTTAAATGTACTATCCAAGCCATTCTGGGACGGAACATCAATTGACTCAATTTAATAACCAAACAACTACTAATATACAGCGTTTAGTACTTTAGTATATACAAGAAGGTGGGCTTTGAAATTAGTGTAAACTTAATAAACATTGTTTTGCTTTCAAACTTTAAAATTCCAATTTTGGGGGGAATATCCTAAAATTTCTCTAGTTCAAGCTACTAAAGCTACAGATCTTGAATAAATGATTTCAAATGTTTTCTGTATGTATTAGCCCTAAAAAGTTCAGCATGACGTTTCTGGGATGGACATTGTTTTACACAACTGTTTTTTCTTGCCTCAGCAACTATATTTTTAGGTCATTTATTTCAACAAGAATGATTATTCTGAACATGGATTTTTTTGGCTGGTCATTTCCCCTAATCCATATCCAGCTTTATTTGGTGAAATTATTCTTTCTATGTTCTCAACACTGTCCTTAGAGAATGGAAAATCAACTGAGTAGCCAGAATTCCTATTTTAGAGAAATTATTATTATGATTAATGAAAATTTGCTATGTATCATTAGTTCTATGTATTCTCCATAGCATTTGTTCTGATTAATGGAAAAGCTTATGTAATTGAAGAAAATAAAAGATCTACAGTGGGGAAAATAAATATTTGATACACTGCCGATTTTACAAGTTTTCCCACCTACAAAGAATGGATATGTCTGTAATTTTTATCATGGGTACACTTCAACTGTGAGAGACAGAATCTAAAAATAAAAAAACAGAAAATCATATTGTGTGAATTTAACTTAACTGGCTGTGTGTTATGGGTCATTGTCATGCTGGAAGACAAAGCCACGACCGATTTTCAATGCTCTTACAGAGGAAGGGAGGTTGTTGGCCACAAATGCACGATATAGGACCCATCAATCCTCCCTTCAATATAGGGCAATCATCCTGCTCACTTTTCAGAAAGCACCTCCAAAAGTATAATGTTTCCCCTACCATGCTTTACAGTTGAGATGGTGTTCTTGGGTTTGTACTCATCCTTTCTCCAAACATGGCAAGTGCAATTGATACAAAAAAAATTCTATTTTGGTATCATCTGAACACATGACCTTCTCCCATGCCTCCTCTGGATCATCCAAATGTTTTTTGTCAAACTTCAAATGGGCCTGGACATTTGCTGGTGTGAGTAGGTGGATTTTGAATGCCCTACAGGATTTTAATCCATGACGGCACAGTATGTTACTAAAGGTAATGTTTGAAACTGTTGTCCCAGCTCTCTTCTGGCCATTGACCTGGTCATCCCATGTAGTTCTGAACTGATTGCTGACCTTTCACAGAAGCACTCTTAACCCACGAGGCAAAATCATGCATGGAGCCCCAGTTCAAGGAAGATTGACAGTCATCTTGTGTTTCTTCCATTTTCTATTAATTACTCCAACAGTTGTTGCCTTCTCACCAAGCTACTTGCCTATTGTCCTGTAGCCCATCCCAGATTTTGTCTCTGGTGCCCTTAGATAGCTCTTTGGTCTTGCCCATTGTGGATAGATTGGAGTGTGCTTGATTGAGTGAGTGGACTGTTGTCTTTTATACAGGTAATGAGTTCAAACAGTTACAATTAATAAACGTAATGAGTTCAGAGTAGGAGGACTTTTTAACCCCTTCCCGACCTTTGACGCCACGTAGGTGTCATGAAAGTCGGTGCCAATCCGACCTGTGATACCTGTGGCGTCATGGAAAGATCGCGTTCCTGCAGATCAGGTGAAAGGGTTATCTACAATTTCACCCGATCTGCAGGGACAGGGGGAGTGGTAGTTTAGCCCAGGGGGGGTGCTAAACCGCTGCGGATTTATGGCGGATTTACCGCGGTTTTTCTGCACATTTCACTGCAGTTTTACAACTGCGATTTTCTATTGGAGCAGTTGTAAAACCGCTGCGGAATCCGCAGAAAGAAGTGACATGCTGCGGAATGTAAACCCCTGCGTTTCCGTGCAGTTTTTCCGCAGCATGTGTACAGCGATTTTTGTTTCCCATAGGTTTACATTGAACTGTAAACTCATAGGAAACTGCTGCGGATCCGCAACATTTTCCGCAGCGTGTGCACATACCTTTAGAATTAGGCTATGTGCACACAGTGCGGATTTGGCTGCGGATCCGCAGCGGATTGGCCGCTGCGGATTCGCTGCAGTGTTCCATCAGGTTTACAGTACCATGTAAACCTATGTAAAACCAAATCCGCTGTGCCCATGGTGCGGAAAATACAGCGCGGAAACGCTGCTTTGTATTTTCCGCAGCATGTCAATTCTTTGTGCGGATTCCGCAGCGTTTTACACCTGCTCATCAATAGGAATCCACAGGTGAAATCTGCACAAAAAACAATGGAAATCCGTGGTAAATCTGCAGGTAAAACGCAGTGCCTTTTACCCGCGGATTTTTCAAAAATGGTGCGGAAAAATCTCAGACGAATCCGCAACGTGGGCACATAGCCTTAGGGTTAGGGTTGGAATAAGGGTTGTGGTTAGGGTTGTGATTAGGGTTATGGCTACAGTTGGGATTAGGGTTAGGGGTGTGTTGGGGTTAGTGTTGGAGGTAGAATTGAGGGGTTTCCACTGTTTAGGCACATCAGGGGTCTCCAAACGCAACATGGCACCACCATTGATTCCAGCCTATCTTGTATTCAAAAAGTCAAATGGTGCTCCCTCAATTCCGAGCCCTGACGTGTGCCCAATTAGTGGTTTACCCCCACAAATGGGGTATCAGTGTACTCAGGACAAACTGCGCAACAATTACTGGGGTCCAATTTCTCCTGTTACCCTTGTGAAAATAAAAAATTGCTTGCTAAAACATCATTTTTGAGGAAAGAAAAATGATTTTTTATTTTCACGGCTCTGCATTGTAAACGTCTGTGAAGCACTTGGGGGTTCAAAGTGCTCACCACATATCTAGATAAGTTCCTTGGGGGGTCTAGTTTCTAAAGTGGGGTCACTTGTGGGGGGTTTCTACTGTTTAGGCACACCAGGGGCTCTGCAAACGCAACGTGATGCCCGCAGACCATTCCATCAAAGTCTGCATTTCAAAAGTCACTACTAGTGTTGAGCGATACCGTCCGATACTTGAAAGTATCGGTATCGGATAGTATCGGCCGATACCCGAAAAATATCGGATATCGCCGATACCGATATCCGATACCAATACAAGTCAATGGGACATCAAGTATCGGAAGGTATTCTCATGGTTCCCAGGGTCTGAAGGAGAGGAAACTCTCCTTCAGGCCCTGGGATCCATAGGGATGTGTAAAATAAAGAATTAAAATAAAAAATATTGATATGTTCACCTCTCCGGCGGCCCCTGGACTTCACGCTGCTAACCGGGAGGCTTCTTTGTTTAAAAAGCGCGCCTTTCGGACCTGTGAATGACGTCCCGGCTTCTGATTGGTCGCGTGCCGCCCATGTGACCGGCACGCGACCAATCAGAGGCCGCGACGTCATTCGCAGGTCCTCAATTCCTAGAATTAGCAGTTTTGTGAATGAGAATGACGTCGCGGCTTCTGATTGGCCGCGTGCCGCCCATGTGACCGGCACGCGGCCAATCAGAAGCCACGACGTCATTCTCATTCACAAAACTGCTAATTCTAGGAATTGAGGACCTGCGAATGACGTCGCGGCCTCTGATTGGTCGCGTGCCGGTCACATGGGCGGCACGCGACCAATCAGAAGCCGGGACGTCATTCACAGGTCCGAAAGGCGCGCTTTTTAAACAAAGAAGTCTCCCGGTTAGCAGTGTGAAGTCCAGGGGCCGCCGGAGAGGTGAGCATATCAATATTTTTTATTTTAATTCTTTATTTTACACATCCCTATTGATTCGATACCGATACCCGATATCACAAAAATATCGGATCTCGGTATCGGAATTCCGATACCGCAAGTATCGGCCGATACCCGATACTTGCGGTATCGGAATGCTCAACACTAGTCACTACTTCCCTTCTGAGCCCCGACGTGTGCCCAAACAGTGGTTTACCCCTACACATGGGGTATCAGCGTACTCAGGAGAAATGGGACAACAACTTTTGGGGTCCAATATCTCCTGTAACTCTTGGGAAAATAAAAAATTCTGGGCTAAATAATTATTTTTGAGCAAAGAAAACGTATTTATTATTTTCACGGCTCTGCATTATAAACTTCTGTGAAGCACTTGGGGGTTCAAAGTGCTCACCACACATCTAGATAAGTTCCTTTCGGGGTCTAGTTTCCAAAATGGGGGCACTTGTGGGGGGTTTCTACTGTTTAGCCACATCAGGAGCTCTGCAAACGCAACGTGACGCCCGCAGAGCATTCCATCAAAGTATGCATTTCAAAATGTCACTACTTCACTTCCGAGCCCCGGCATGTGCCCAAACAGTAGTTTTCCCCCACATATGGGGTATCACCGTACTCAGGAGAAATTGGACAACAACGTTTGGGGTCACATTTCTCCTGTTACCCTTGGGAAAATAAAAAATTGCAGGCTAAAAGATTTTTGAGAAAATATATATATTTTTTTTTCATGGCTCTGCGTTATAAACTTCTGTGAAGCACTTGGGGGTTCAAAGTCCTCACCACACATCTAGATTAGTTCCTTTGGGGGGTCTAGTTTCCAAAATGGGGTCATTTGTGGGGGATCTCCAATGTTTAGGCACACAGGGGCTCTCCAAACGTGACATGGTGTCCGCTAATGATTGGAGCTAATTTTCCATTTACAAAGCCAAATGGCGTGCCTTCCCTTCCGAGCCCTGCCGTGTGCCCAAACAGTGGTTTACCCCTACATATGGGGTATCAGCGTACTCAGGACAAACTGGACAACACAATTTGTGGTCCAATTTCTCCTATTACCCTTGGCAAAATAGGAAATTCCAGGCTAAAAAATCATTTTTGAGGAAAGAAAAATTATTTTTTATTTTCATGGCTCTGCGTTATAAACTTCTGTGAAGCACCTGGGGGTTTAAAGTGCTCAATATGCATCTAGATAAGTTTCTTGGGGGGTCTAGTTTCCCAAATGGGGTCACTTGTGGGGGAGCTCCAATGTTTAGGCACACAGGGGCTCTCCAAATGCGACATGGTGTCCGCTAACAATTGGAGCTAATTTTCCATTCAAAAAGTCAAATGGCGCGCCTTCCCTTCCGAGCCCTGCCGTATGCCCAAACAGTGGTTTACCCCCACATATGAGGTATTGGCGTACTCGGGAGAAATTGCCCAACAAATTTTAGGATCCAATTTATCCTGTTGCCCATGTGAAAATGAAAAAATTGAGGCTAAAAGAATTTTTTTGTGAAAAAAAAGTACTTTTTCATTTTTACGGATCAATTTGTGAAGCACCTGGGGGTTCAAAGTGCTCACTATGCATCTAGATAAGTTCCTTGGGGTGTCTAGTTTCCAAAATGGGGTCACTTGTGGGGGAGCTCCAATTTTTAGGCACACGGGGGCTCTCCAAACGTGACATGGTGTCCGCTAAAGAGTGGAGCCAATTTTTCATTCAAAAAGTCAAATGGCGCTCTTTACCTTCCAAGCCCTGCCGTGCGCCCAAACAGTGGTTTACCCCCACATATGAGGTATCAGCGTACTCAGGACAAATTGGACAAGTTTCGTTGTTCATTTTCTCCTTTTACCATTGGGAAAATTAAAAAAATTGTTGCCAAATGATAATTTTTGTGACTAAAAAGTTAAATGTTCATTTTTTCATTCCATGTTGCTTCTGCTGCTGTGAAGCACCTGAAGGGTTAATAAACTTCTTGAATGTGGTTTTGAGCACCTTGAGGGGTGCATTTTTTAGAATGGTGTCACTTTTGGGTATTTTCAGCCATATACACTCCTCAAACTGACTTCAAATGTGAGGTGGTCCCTAAAAAAAATGGTTTTGTAAATTTCGTTGTAAAAATGAGAAATCGCTGGTCAAATTTTAACCCTTATAACTTCCTAGCAAAAAAATATTTTGTTTCCAAAATTGTGCTGATGTAAAGTATACATGTGGGAAATGTTATTTATTAACTATTTTGTGTCACATAACTCTCTGGTTTAACAGAATAAAAATTCAAAATGTGAAAATTGCAAAATTTTCAAAATTTTTGTTAAATTTCCATTTTTATCACAAGTAAACGCAGAATTTATTGACCTAATTTTACCACTAACATGAAGCCCAATATGTCATGAAAAAACAATCTCAGAACCGCTAGGATCCGTTGAAGCGTTCCTGAGTTATTACCTCATAAAGGGACACTGGTCAGAATTGCAAAAAACGGCCAGGTCATTAAGGTCAAAATAGGCTGGGTCATGAAGGGGTTAAAGAAAAACTAACAAGTCAGTGAGAGAAAGAATTCTTGCTGGTTGGTAGGTGATCAAATACTTATTTTTTGCAATAAAATGCAATTGAAATATTTAAAAATCATACAATGTGATTTTCTGGTTTTTATTTTTAGATTCTGTCTCTCACAGTTGACGTGTACCTACGATCAAAATTACAGACCTCTCCTTTCTTCGTAGGAGGGAAAAATTGCAAAATCGGCAGTGTATCAAATACTTATATTCTACACTGTACATTACGTTCTTATCTACATATCCTCCAAGCCAGCATGTAGCAAAAGAACCTTTGACTCTTATTACATTCCTTCCACCCTGTGGCATGTCTCACTTTGCCTTCAAAATACAGACCCTGCAGTCTTACATGTTCTTTAAATATTTTTGAGCAGTTATAGCATGGTCTCACTGATCCCAAGAACTGGCTTTCTGAGGATCCCCATGTGAATAGAGTGATGGTCTATCATGGGCACTGCAACTTCATTCATCGTTTATTTTTGTAGGAGTGCCAAAAACACCCGATAGGAAATAACTTTCAAACTTGAAAATATCATTTTAATGTTTTAACTCATAAAAATAACCCATTATTAAAAGAAAATTGGCACAATCAAAAACTAATCAACATGATGAGGTGTCTGCCTTCTTGATGCACCTACTCCTCACTTGCTGGGCTCAGCAATGTAATGTTGTCTGCCTTGATATGACTGCACAGAGATGCCACTGTTGCAGTTGTGATAACAAAGACCGTAGAGAGCTGGAGAGAAGCATTGATTGATTAATAATCCATAAGTAAAGTTTATTTTGTAATTTATAAGTGGTTTAAAATTTAGACTATTAAAGTTATTATGAAGACTATTAAGAAAACATTTTTTGTAAATATATTCCAGTTTTAGTGAGAAAAATCTGGAAACCAATGCAGTAAGGACATTAAAGGGAATCTGTCACACCCTAAGATGCTTTTAAGATATTACTATGGGCATACAGGTAACAGAATGGATCAAATAGTCTTACCTGTTTGCCTCATAGTTGCTGGTCTTGTTGTTAAGAAATTTAGTTTGATCTTTTATGTTAATGATTTCTTCCAGGCTTCGGTGTGTACGGTGCCTGAAAGAAATCTCGGCCTCCATTCTTCAATATGGTACCACCCCCTCCCATGCACGTCACACTACCCTGTGTATGCTGCTGTGGAGCCATAATCTAGTGCTTGCGCCCTACACTCATACCATTATCCGTACCTTATCTGCCCTTCTATGGGCAGTGTCTTCTTCGCAGGCACCAGCGAGTCACTGCTCCAGAAAATCTCCAGAAAATCCCTGATCATCTGCAGCAATTGTGCTACATATGCGTACCACACGCTATAGCTTTCCTGTGGATTTTCTGTGTAGGTTTGAAGGCAGAATCTCTGCAGCACATCACAGTAACCGACAAGGTATTGAGATTTTAAACATCTCATTTAAACACTGAAGAAAAAAAAATGACCTGGGGTGCAGATTTTAGATCCACAGTATGTCAGTTTATGCTAGGGATTTAATAAGCAGAAGATTTCACCTTTCGCAATGCAAAGGGTGAAATTGCAAAGACGTGCCAAAATCCACAACAAATTCATATATAACACAAATCTGCAGTTTAAAATCCTCAGCTTAGAATGTTTTTGTGTGAACACATACACCAAGGATACCAGAGGATAGTCCATGGATCTTTAGCAGCATGTCGGCAGCTAATCCACCCCATATACACAGCAAAAACTGCACGAAATATACATACAGATTTTGTTACCTACCACCATAGCATGTTATAGCCAATAGGTTAGTGACTGCTACATCTGTATGTTACACATAGATTTTGCTATGTATTTGCCACAAACTTTGCCCCTATGCATCGCAGCAGAAAGAAACATACTAAATTCACAATTGACATTTAGCACATTTTCGAATCTACACCTAGATATCTACATGGAGAAAATTATGTAGTTGAGAAATTAGTAGTCATAATGATATTTTAACTCAATCTGAGGAATGATCAAATAGACTAATGACTTGGTGTATAAAAGTCATTCACAGTATACAGCCTTTAACATGTCTGCATAGAGGGGTCACAGGTCAATGCTTCAGGGGAGACATAAAAGAGATCAGGAAATGAGGTTTGTGTTTTTGATTCATCATAGTCCAATGATCCTATACATTAGAAAGGTAATTTGCAGACATTGATGGTGGATGGTGACCTGAATATAATGGAAGTAGTGACTCAAAAACCTATAATTTCACATGAAAGGCACAGAAATGTTAAAGATAATCTGATTAGGGGTAAATTTAAAAAGACTTGGGAAGTGGTTAGATCGGTCACCATTACATGAAAATTTTTGTTGGTATCAAGCAATTGGTCTTCATGTTGGCCATAATTAAAGAAAATGAATGAAAAACTTATTTCCAAACATACACACCTATCCTCAAAAAGCCCTCCCTTGACTCATCCTCTGTATCTAGCCATCGCCTCATATCACTTCTCCCCTATGCCTTAAAACTACTGGAGCAAAACGTCCATCTTGAACTGTCCTCCCACATCTCTTCCTGATCCCTCTTCGACCACTTATAATCTGGCCACATCACTCCACTGAAAGTGCCCTAACTAAAGTCACCAATAACCTATTAACTGCCAAAGCCAAGTGGCAAAACTCTGTCCTCCTCCTCCTAGACCTGTCCTCTGCCTTTGACAAAGTGGACCATTCCCTACTATTACAGACCCTCTCATCTCTTGGCATCACTGACTTGGCCCTATCATGGATTTCGTCGTACCTAACAGACCGGACTTTCAGCATCTCCCACCCGCACACCACCTCCTCACCTCGCCCCTATCATTCAGAGTCCCGCAAGGTTCAGTCCTAGGTTTGCTCTTCTCCATCTATACCTTTGGCCTTGGACAGCTCATAGAGTCCCATGGTTTTCAGCATCATCTCTATGCTGAAGAGACACAGATCTACATCTCTGGGCCAGATATCATCATCCTACTAACCAGAATCCCACAATGTCTGTCTATTTCATCCTTCTTCTAAATTAGATTTCTAAAACTTAATATGGACAAAACAGAATTCATCATCTTTCCCCCATCTCACTTGACTCCCACAACAGACCTATCCATTAAAGTAAATGGCTGCCCACTCTCCCCAGTCCCATAAGCTAGCTGCCTCAGGGTAATCCTTGACACTGATCTCTCCTTCAAGCCACATATCCAAACCCTTTCCACTTCCTGCTGATTCCAACTAAAAAATATTTCCCGGATCCATACATTCCACAACCAAGAATCTGCAAAAACCATAGTCCATGCCCTCATCATCTCCCGCCTTGACTCCTGCTCCGTGGCCTCCCCTCTAACACTCTTACACCCCTCCAATCTATTCTAAACTCTGCTGCTCGACTAATCCACCTGTCCCCCAGCCTTTTTACCATCTGTCAATCCCTGCACTGGCTCCCCATTACCCAACGACTCCAGTTCAAAACCCTAACCATGACATACAAAACCATCCACAACCTGTCTCCTCCATACATCTGTTAACTAATCTCACGGTACTTACCTGCATGCAACCTCTGATCCTCACAAGATCTCCTACTCTACTCCCCTCTTATCTTCTCTTCCCACAATTGCATGCAAGATTTCTCCCACGCATCCCCCATACTCTGGAACTCTCTACCCCAACATATTAGACTCTCCCCTACCGTGGAAACCTTCAAAAAGAACCTGAAGACCCACCTCTTCCGACAAGCCTACAACCTGCAGTAACCACCGATGGACCAAACCGCTGCACAACCAGCTCCACCCTCGCCTACTGTATTCTCACCCATTCCTTGTAGATTGTGAGCCATCGCGGGCAGGGTCCTGTATCCTTATGTAACAGTTGTGACTTTTATTGATTAAGATTATTGTACCGGTTTTTATTATGTATTCCCCTCATCACATGTAAAGTGCTAAGGAATAAATGGCGCTCTAATAATAAATAATAATAATACAAGGATCTTTTCCCTACAGACATGGAAAGGGGGAAAGACAAAGGCCTGCAGGCATTCTTAAGGTGTTGTTATTCATAAGAGTAAGAAGGTTTAATTTAAGATTTAAGCTTGCATTCAAAAATTTCATTTTTTTCCTGCAATCGCAATAAAAATGGCAACATATTTGCTATCATTTTGAAAAATCATGACAAAACTAAGTGTTTTTTTGTGAAGGTGGCCACAACTTATGAGCAAAAAAAAGTAGATGATCATAAAAGAATTCTGCAACATAAAAAAGCAACATGGATATTGAAAACAACAACTACATGACTTCAAGGCTTAAGCAATAGTAATAAACTAGGTGTCTTTTTTGTAATTTATGTAAGTTAGTCTATTACTTTGTGTATTATTAATCTGTAATAGTTTATTTAAAGGGAACCTGTCACCCCCAAAATCGAAGATGAGCTAAGCCCACCGGCATCAGGGGCTTATCTACAGCATTCTGCAATGCTGTAGATAAGCCCCCGTTGTAACCTGAAAGATGAATAAAAAGAGGTTAGATTATACTCACTCAGGGGCGGTCCCACTGCGGTCCTGGTCCAATGGGCGTATCGGTCCGGGGCCTCCCATCTTCTTACGATGACGTCCTCTTCTTGTCTTCACGCTGCGGCTCTGGCGCAGGCGTACTTTGTCTGACCTTTCCCCGCGCCTGCGCACTGCAGTAATTTGATCTGCCCTCAACAGGGCAAATAAAGTACGCCTGCCCTGGAGCCGCAGCATGAAGACAAGAAGAGGACGTCATCGTAAGAAGATGGGAGGCCCCGGACCGGACCGCGATGCCCATTGGATCGGACCGCTCCCCAAGGTGAGTATAATCTAATCTCTTTTTCTCATCTTTCAGGATACATTGGGGGCTTATCTACAGCATTAAAGAATGCTGTAGATAAGCCTCTGATTCCAGTGGGCTTAGCTCATCTTCGATTTTGGGGGTGACAGGTTCCCTTTAAAAGGGTTGTCCAGGCCTAACATATTAATCACATATCAAATTTGTGATGTTCCCAAGCTGTTATTTGCTCCTAGTGGATCTGTATATTGCTCAGTGACTACTCCATGATACTACACCTTATCTCCTATTCAAGTGAATGGAAGATAATGTACAATACCCAGGAGTGCCCACTGAACAATCTTCAGAGTCAAGCTGCTTTGGCTACACACATTATCAACATTTGACCACCACCAAAGTAGATAATAGCTGATTGTTGGGAGTTCTGTGTGTCTAGATATCTGTTGCATCCCTATCTGGTCGTGCTTTAACCCCTTAGTGACAGAGCCAATTTGGTACTTAATGACCAGGCCAATTTTTGCAATTCTGACCACTGTCACTTTGAGGTTATAACTCTGGAACGCTTCAACGGATCCCGCTGATTCTGAGATTATTTTTTCATGACATATTGTACTTCATGTTAGTGGTAACATTTCTTCGATATTACTTGCGATTATTTATGAAAAAAACGGAAATATGGCGAAAATTTTTACAATTTTGCAGTTTTCAAACTTTGTATTTTTATGCCCTTAAATCAGAGAGATATGTCATAAAAAATAGTTAATAAATAACATTTCCCACATGTCTACTTTACATCAGCACAATTTTGGAAACAAAATTTTTTTTTTTTAGGGAGTTATAAGGGTTAAAAGTTGACCAGCAATTTCTCATTTTTACAACACCATTTTTTTTTAGGGACCACATCACATTTGAAGTCATTTTGAGGGGTCTATATGATAGAAAATAATGAAGTGTGACACCATTCTAAAAACTACACCCCTCAAGGTTCTCAAAACCACATTCAAGAAGTTTATTAACCCTTTATGTGCTTCACAGGAACTGAAACAATGTGGAAGGAAAAAATGAACATTTAACTTTTTTTTGCAAACATCTTAATTCAGAACCATTTTTTTTATTTTCACAAGATCTGGGGATTTATTATGATGGAATATAGGCTGAACTGGATGGACAAATGTCTTTTTTCGGCCTTACTAACTATGTTACTATGTTACTATGTTACAAGTGTAAAAACAGAAATGTAACCATAAATTTTGTTATGCAATTTCTCCTGAATACGCCAATACCCCATATGTGGGGGTAAACCACTGTTAGGGCGCACCGCAGAACTTAGAAGTGAAGGAGCGCCGTTTGACTTTTTCAATGCAGAATTGGCTGGAATTGAGATCGGACACCATGTCACATTTAGAGAGCCCCTGATGTACCTAAACAGTGGAAACTCCCCACAAGTGACACCATTTTGGAAACTAGACCCCTTAAGGAACTTATCTAGATGTGTGGTGAGCACTTTGAACCCCCAAGTGCTTCACAGAAGTTTATAACGTAGAGCCGTGAAAATAAAAAATCGCTTTTGTTTACACAAAAATGATATTTTTGCCCACAAATTCTTATTTTCACAAGGGTAACAGGAGAAATTAGACCACAAAAGTTGTTGTGCAATTTCTCCTGAGTACGCTGATACCCAATATGTGGGGGTAAACCACTGTTAGGGCGCACCGCAGAGCTTGGAAGAGAAGGAGTGCCGTTTTACTTTTTCAATGTAGAATTGGCTGGAATTGAGATTGGACGCCATGTCGCGTTTGGAGAGCCCCTGATGTGCCTAAACAGTGGAAACCTCCCACAAGTGACACCATTTTGGAAACTAGACCCCTTAAGGAACTTATCTAGATGTGTGGCGAGCACTTTGAACCCCCATGTGCTTCACAGAAGTTTATAACGTAGAGCCGTGAAAAAAAAAATTGCATTTTTTCTACAAAAATGATCTTTTTGCCCACAAATTTTTATTTTCACAAGGGTAACAGGAGAAATTAGACCACAAAAGTTGTTGTGCAATTTCTCCTGAGTACGTCGATACCCAATATGTGGGGGTAAACCACTGTTTGGGCGCACGGCAGAGCTCGGAAGGGAAGGAGCGCCTTTTTGGAATGCAGACTTTGATAGAATGGTCTGTGGGCATTATGTTGCGATTGCAGAGCCCCTGATGTACCTAAACTGTAGTAACCCCCCACAAGTGACCCCATTTTGGAAACTAGACCCCCCAAGGAACTTATCTAGATGTGTGGTGAGAACTTTGAATGCCCAAGTGCTTCACAGAAGTTTAGAATGCAGAGTCGTGAAAATAAAAAATATATTTTTTTTCACAAAAAAGATTTTGTAGCCCCCAAGTTTTTATTTTCACAAGGGTAACAAGAGAAATTGGACCCCAGAAGTTGTTGTCCAATTTATCCCGAGTACGCTGATGCCCCATATGTGGGGGTAACCCACTGTTTGGGCGCACGGCAGAGCTCAGAAGGGAGGGAGCACCATTTGACTTTTTGAGCGCAAAATTGGCTGTCGTGTTTGGAGACCCCCTGATGTACCTAAACAGTGGAAACCCCCCAATTCTAGCTCCAACCCTAACCCCAACACACCCCTAACCCTAATCCCAACCTCATCCATAATCCTAATCACTAACCCTAACCATAATCACAACCCTTACCCCAAAACAACCCTAATGTCAACCCTAACCATAACCCTAATCAAAACCCTAAATCCAACACACCCCTAATCCTAATCTAAACCCTAACCTCAAACCTAACCCTAATCCCAATACACCCCTAATCACAACCCTAACCTTAACCCTAATCCCAAACCTAACCCTAATCCCAAGCGTAACCCTAATGCCAAGCGTAACCCTAATACGAACCCTAATCCAAACCCTAACCCTAATCCCAGCTCTAACCCTAACTTTAGCCGCAACCCTAGCCCTAACTTTAGCCCCAACCCTAACCCTAGCCCTAGGGCTACTTTCACACTTGCGTCGTTTGGCATTCCGTCGCAATCCGTCATTTTGGACAAGAAACGGATCCTGCAAATGTGCCCGCAGGATGCGTTTTTTGCCCATAGACTTGTATTGCCCACGGATCGTGACGGATGGCCACACGTCGCGTCCGTCGTGCACTGGATCAGTTGTGTTTTGGCGGAGCGTCGGCACAAAAAAACGTTCAATGAAACGTTTTTTTGTACGTCGCATCCGCCATTTCTGACCGCGCATGCGTGGCCGTAACTCCGCCCCCTCCTCCCCAGGACATAGATTGGGCAGCGGATGTGTTGAAAAACTACAGCTGCTGCCCACGTTGTGCACAATTTTCACAACATGCGTCGGTATGTCGGGCCAACGCATTGCGACGGCCCCGTACCGACGTAAGTGTGAAAGAAGCCTAACCCTAAGTTTAGCCCCAACCCTAACCCTAAATTTAGCCCCAACCCTAACCCTAAATTTAGCCCCAACCCTAGCCCTACCCCTAACCTAACCCTACCCCTACCCCTAACCTAACCCTACCCCTAACCCTACCCCTAACCCTACCCCTAACCTAACCCTAACCTAACCCTACCCCTAACCCTACCCCTAACCCTAACCCTACCCCTAACCCTAACCCTACCCCTAACCTAACCCTACACCTAACCCTAACCCTACCCCTAACCCTACCCCTAACCTAACCCTAACCTAACCCTAACCCTAACCTAACCCTACCCCTAACCTAACCCTACCCCTAACCCTACCCCTAACCTAACCCTACCCCTAACCCTACCCCTAACCCTACCCCTAACCTAACCCTAACCCTACCCCTAACCCTAACCCTACCCCTAACCCTAACCTAACCCTACCCCTAACCCTAACCTAACCCTACCCCTAACCTAACCCTAACCTAACCCTACCCCTAACCCTAACCCTACCCCTAACCCTACCCCTAATTTTAGCCCCAACTGCTGTTCTCCTGCCGGCCGGCAGATGGAGACAGATGGCGGGCGCACTGGGCATGCGTCCGCCATGTTCTGCTGCCGGCGGCCAGGAGGAGCAGCAAGAGGATCCAGGGACCTAGGTGAGTATGCTAGGGTCCCCGAATCCCCCTATTTCTCTGTCCTCTGATGTGCGATCACATCAGAGGACAGAGAATTACACTTTACTTTTTTTTTTTTTTGCGGTCGCCGGTAAACAGTTAATTACCGGCGATCGCAAAACAGGGGTCGGTAATACCGACCCCGATCGTGCTCTTTGGGGTCTCGGCTACCCCCGGCAGCCGAGACCCCAAAGATTCTCCCGGTGCCGGCCGGCGGGCGCACTGCGCATGTGCCCGCCATTGTGAAGATGGCGGCGCCCACCGGGAGACACGAGGAGCATCGGGGGAGCTAGGTGAGTATTGGGGGGCCTCCTGGGACCCCTTTTCTCTGTCCTCCGATGTGCGATCACATCGGAGGACAGAGAAATTAAAAAGAGATCGCTTTTTTTTTTTTTTTGCGATCGCCGGTAAACGGTTAATTACCGGCGATCGCAAATGCGGGGTGGGTTAAAAACCCCCCGAATCATGTTCTCTGGGGTCTCGGCTACCCTCGGCAGCCGAGACCCCGGAGAAAATCGGCCTCTGGGGGGCGCTATGGACTTTTTCCACAGCGCCGTTAATTAACGGCGCTGTGGTTTAAGTACCCTTAGCGGCCGCCGTTAAAAGGCGTATCGGCGGTCGCTAAGGGGTTAATGATGTTTTTTTCTGTTACCAAGTACCACTATTTTAACTCTGTGGACAGCACTGGTAATAGAGGAGATGTCATAATAACCAAATATCATATGTCCAGAATGGTGGTGGGGTTGGGATCTGTGTTGCAACCTAGCCAACCAGAATGTGTGTGTGGTGTGTGTACAGTTTTAAATGTGTGTCCAGCAGTTCAAAAGGTGTAATAAGCGCGCTGTGGCTAATGGAGCAGTACCACACCCTACTTAAACTCCAAGCATGGTTTGGTAGGTATTTTTAAAAGTCCGTAAAAACGGCAAAATAGTCTGAAAACATTACTCCCAGATACCATATGGGAATCAGAAAGGCATACAGGCATCTTCTCCATGCTGTTCCCATTTAGTTTTAGCGGTTTCCCTTACATTTCAGCTTTTTTCCCATGCCTCCAGACATGTTTGTTGGGTCCAGCAGAAAAATATTTGGCTTTCCCATTTCTCAATTGTGGCGCATCATAAGGATCTACCACCTGTATATTTAATATGGGCAAACCCATATATTTTTTATTTGGGAAACTTAATAAGTTTTCCATATATAAAGCCAGAAACTACAGAAAATGACAATTTTAAATATACAACGGTATACCCTTATTTTCACTTCTCACACTTTACTTTCATGAAAGAATGGCTTGTAATATTAACTTACAGTAATCCTTTTTTCCTTCCTTTGTATTTTTCTTTCATCTGAAACCATTGAACAGAGAAACCCAATAAATACAGCATAAAAACAACATTATTACCAGTTTGAGCAGCACCTTCTAAGTCCTAGGTCATTTTCTCCCAGCAATTTAATGACAGTGATTATCAATCTAAAATAATGTTCCACAGGAATCAATAGATTCAAAGGTCAAGGTGCCACACTAGCCATTTTGTAGCCTAGTTTGCTAAAGATAAGCTGTGAACAGCATTTTGTCAAGGTAAAGACAAAAAACATGCAGGGAAAATGGTGCTTACTTGAAAACGCTGATTTTCTGACGGAGCTGGCTCTTTTTGAAGCCAGGTTCTTTTTACTAGGACTTTCAGCAGAGAGAACATAAAATATGCTTAATAAAATCATTTTCCTACTGGAGTTTATACTTATCAGTAACAAACATGTGTCGGATACAGTGTATAAAATAACAGATTACAATAGTATAACAACACATCTAAAACCAAGCTAACTATAGACATTATACATTGTTCTCGCTAGATTTACTATTTAAACATACAGATATATCTGCTAGGATGAAGTGAGAAATTATAGAGAAAAGACAGTGCCAACATACACTAAAATAACTCTATGTCTTGGCATAGTTTTTTACCATTATAGTGAAAACAGCCACATTGTACCATACTAACTCCTTTAATTAAACACCTAATTGAAGGGATGGTTGGGCTGGCCCATCAGATCACCATAGGATCATCTGTTGGGCCCAGGCTTTAATAAAGGACACCTAAATTACAAAAGTCCCAGTAGCTGATATTTAAGTATTCTTTAAAGGAGTTATCTCATGATATATCATCAGGAAAGTGCCGCTTCACAACCTCCTTCTGTGTTTCTTAAGACTGACAGTTCAGACCAGTGGCATGGCTGTACCATTCGACTCGACTCTACAGCATCGGAAGACCTTAAGGGTACTGCGATCTGGACAGCTTCAATGCAGTGCTTGTAAACTTTGTAGCTAAGAGCTTGCAAGTGCTGAGCTCCTTACCTGGACTACCAGTCCCCTTTGATTAGAATGCACTGCAGAGGTGGCCGATAACCTATGCAGCGAGCAGTAAGCTTTAGAATTAAAACTCCATCCATTCTTGAGTATTTTTAATAAGAGGTAAATTGACCAGTACTCTGATATTTTACCTGTTTTAGGGTGCAGAAAGATAGCAGTATTAATTGGAAAGCAATGCACGGATTGGCTGACAGCTCTCCCAATCTCGGAGTGTATAGAAATACATGCAGTTATCATACTCGTGTCGGGAGAGCCGCCAGCCAGTCGGTGAATTGCGTTCTGATCTCCGTCCGATTTGTACGGTCGTCTGACTGAGCCCTAAGAGAAACCCCTTTTAATTTACAAATAACCTATTCGAATTTTACAATGGACAAAGATCACGAAGTTGAAGCAAATATGCCAATGTTCTGTATAGAACTAGAGTGACCTAAGCCATAATTTTATCTGGTGGGTCCAAGGAACTCCAATCTGGTGCTTACAGAAGGGCTGTGGGGAAAACTATGTATTGGAAAGCATATGGCCTAAAGACTCCCAATGCAAGCTTGACTAACATGACTAAAAACACGTCAGGAGAAGTTTGTCCTGTTCCTCATATATCTTCATTGTACTTATTGATTTGTGTAAAAATGACTTCTGTTTCTACTTAAAAACCTTTGACATCTGATTTTGCCAGATGATAGTTTTATTATGTGCCTCTCTTTAGTATTTTCAGCATGCTCATGTATTAATACTCCAAATTGTTATACGCAATCCATGGATTTATGACCCTGGGGGATATTGGAATATAAAGTGTTAATAAGGTCCAAAGTACGGTGAGAATAACATACCTTTAGCACTCATATCTTTACCTTTCCTTGAGCTTCATCAAAGAATCCAATTCCTCCACAAATTTTAATGCACTATCATAAAAGAGTTGACAGGCTGCAAACCACATCAACACCATGGGATGGAAACATGCACTAACATAAATACAAGACTTCCCAACAAAGTTTCCCAAAGTCATGTTTTCTTTTACAGGCCTGGTTATCTTCCATTACTTAGGATATAGTATATCAAGTCGAAAAATGGAAGTAAAAAAAATTGTCCACATCATACAAACGTGTAATATCTTGCAGTCATAACGCCACAGGGCTTTTTTTCTGATACATGTTTTTTTTTTTTATTTAAAGGGAACCTGTCATCTACAAATGCTATTAACCTGCAGATATAGGATTGATCTACAGGTTAACTTTGTTCTAAAGCCATGCTTCTGCCACACTGAAAGCTGTACTGCAGGAGGAAATTAACTTTATTCCTCCTGGCAACCTCCAGCTTTCAGTCATAAAGGTGCAAGCTGCGCTGCTTCACAGTCACCCTCAAGGCAGGGTGAGCGGCGGCTGTAACCATGTCCAAAAGCAATGAATGACAGTCAGCACAACAGTGCATCAGTTCAGAGGTGGCTGTCAGTCACTATGAGAGCGTGGTTACAGCAACCACTCACTATATACTGAGTGGTGACAGAAGCTATGCCTGCCATGCCTCCATAACTGAAAGCCGTAGGCTGCCATGAAGAATAAAGTTCAACTCCTCCCTTTCAGTGCAGCAGCCACAAAACTTTAGAATGCTATTAACCTTATGTTATACCCAATGTCTGCACGTTAATAGCATTTTGGCATGACATATTCCCATTAAATATGATCCGACTTTGCAAAGATGCATTTTTGAAATATGTTTGATTACCCTATTTTGCCTCCTTTAATCCCAAACATTATGCTGCAGTGCTGTTTTAACTGACTAGTTCATGCTCCCTAAGAATCTGCTTTACACTGCTGATAGGCAGTCCTATCATAGCCTGTTATTAGCTCCCACCTTAAGAGGACAATTCCAATACTACAGGTTTACTGTCATGCGTCCGTTTTTGAACATTTGATCCTGTTTTCTGTGGTTGACATCTTTTTCCACTGAGCGACAGCAGATAGAACTTTTCTTTGTTTCTGTTGTTGGTAACAGGTGTTTTTCATTTACTCTGTTTGTCTTCCCTATCACCTTTCGGGTGCAGCTTTATATACCTTCCCCTACTGGTGTTTCCTGCAGGTGATAATCTTTGTTGGATTCATTCAATTTGCTGTACGTGAATTTGGTTTCAGTTGTTTCGTGTGTGATTCCTTTATTCCATAGGGAATTGCTACTCTGTTGATCCTAGGAGCTGCTGTGGACATTCAGGGTAAGCCACCGTCGAGTGGGGGCGCCATTGCGTTATCTTAGGATGCCAAGTTCTGAGATCAGTCAGGGACAGACCAGGGTCAGAGAAGGGTTTTTCCTAGTCTGAACAGGTTTCTATCAGGTATTTGTCTCCCTGGTTTGTAGACTATTCAACTGAATATGCTTTAGGAGTCATAACATATGTGGAGGTGGAATAATTTTAAAATATATTAATGCTGATATTTATGAACCTTTTGATGACTCATTATTCCTCTTTTTTATCTTTACTTTGGGGCCTTTTCTTTACAATCCAGCTTAATGGCAGTGAAACACACAGAGAACTATATGTACAAGTAGATTTTTATTAGCATAATATTTGCATCTCATTTTCCCAAATGACCACTAATGTCTAATTCTGTGCATTTAAAATGACATTAATGGTGCATTATTGTCTGTTTTTGGAGATAGTGTTCAGTCTTTGTACTCGTAGCTTTCGTTACGCATGCTAATTATTATTCAGACAGCAAGCTGATATGAGTGGGATAAGATCACAGAATAAATTAGATGAAATTTGTATCCACATTTACTAAGCTGTGTTATCCCACAAGGCACCTTCTGGCGGGAGCTCGTATATATACTACTGTATAATATTGGATGCCATGTATTGTGGACAATCATGCTGAGGTAGATAATACAACGTATCTAAGCAACAGTCTTCTAGATTAACTTCACTAACATGAAAAAATCAGAACCGCTCAGGAACCGTGGCACGAAGCCTTTGTTTTCTGTGCATCCCTTGGGGTCAGACTGTAGCTGAATGTGGAGTTTTTGTTACCTGGCTTTATATGGGACTTTCTGTCCATTGTGTACAATATCCTGCCAGTGTTACAACATACATTGATCAGCCAGAACATTAAAACCACCTGCCTAATAACCTGTAGGTCAGTTCTTGTGGCCACTGTTTACATTTTAGTTAGTAGATAAGGGTCCATAAGACACTTTGACTGTCTTCAGCTACACCTCCCCATAGGTGGAATCTACAATGTCCAATATTTAACCCTAGAGGAAGAAGGAAATTAGCATACACCCTAAAGTTAGTAAATAACTAAATAGTAATATCACATGTAAATAATATAGGGCACTTAGTTATCACTACTGTGATCAAAAAGATTAGGGTGTCTGAGTTGTTGGACCCCTTCTCTACCATTGTCTACATTCAGTCATCTATTTATCACAACTCGACTCTTCATAAAAGCCTATTCACATCAGTTGTCTTTAAAGGGGTTTTCTGATTATTTAGAAAACCCCTGTCCCCAGTTTGCAAAAAAAAAAAAAAATAAACTCTTTACTCATCCTACCCAGGTCCTGTGCTGAGTCTCTACTGCTAGTCCCGGTGTCAATCATTGTCTTCAATGTTGATGTCACGTTGACAGCAATGCTGCAATCTACACAAGAAAAGCAACGTGACAGGGCAGCACAAAGCACCGGACCTGGAGCGAGTGAGTAAAGCACAATTATTATCATTATTATTATTTTTTAAACTACATCTGGTTTTAGAAAGTATACTTCTGTGACGTGACATCAGTGCTACAGCGACTCGGAGCGGATGTTTTCCCAGCAACGCAGCGTCAGACCCAGGGTGGGGGGTGAGTAAATATACTTTGTTTTTTTTTAAATGCACTTTGAGGAGTGGGTTTTTAGAAAAAAGCGATCTCTAAATTGACAATATGACAGTCTTGGGTCATGTTCAATTCTTCAGTATTTGGTCAGTATTTTACCTCAGTATTTGTAAGCCAAAACCAGGAGTGGGACAATCTGAGGAAAAGTATAATAGAAACATATGCACCACTAGTGATGAGCGAATATACTCGTTACTCGAGATTTCCCGAGCATGCTTGGGGGTCCTCCGAGTAGTTTTTAGTTCTCGGAGATTTAGTTTTCCTCACCTCAGCTGAATAATTTACATCTCTTAGCCAGCTTGATTACATGTGGGGATTCCCTAGCAACCAGGCAACCCCCACATGTACTTATGCTGGCTAACAGATGTAAATCATTCAGATGCGGCGATGAAAACGAAATCTCCGAGCACTAAGAAATACTCGGAGGACCCCCGAGCGTGCTCGGGAAATCTGGAGTAACGAGTATATTCGCTCATCACTAGTCACAACTTCTGCCTTTATCACCCACTCCTGGTTTTGGCTACAAATACTGATGTAACATACTGACCAAATACTGCTAGTGTGATGGCAGCCTTAAGGTACCGTCACACTAAACGATATCGCTAGCGATCCGTGACGTTGCAGCGTCCTGGCTAGCGATATCGTCCAGTGTGACAGGCAGCAGCGATCAGAATCCTGCTGTGATGTCGTTGGTCGCTGCAGAAAGTCCAGAACTTTATTTCGTCGCTGGACTTCCTGCAGACATCGCTGAATCAGCGTGTGTGACACCGATTCAGCGATGTCTTCGCTGGTAACCAGGGTAAACATCGGGTTACTAAGCGCAGGGCCGCGCTTAGTAAACCGATGTTTACCCTGGTTACCAGCGTAAAAGTAAAAAAAAAAAACACTACATACTTACCTTCTGCTGTCTGTCCCTCGGCGCTCTGCTTCTCTGCCCTGTGTAAGCACAGCGGCCGGAAAGCAGAGCGGTGACATCACTGCTCTGCTTTCCGGCCGCTGTGCTCACAGTCAGTGCAGGAAAGCACAGCGCCGGGGACAGACAGCGGAAGGTAAGTATGTAGTGTTTTTTTTTTTTTTACTTTTACGCTGGTAACCAGGGTAAACATCGGGTTGCTAAGCGCGGCCCTGCGCTTAGTAACCCAATGTTTACCCTGGTTACCGGGGACCTCGGGATTGTTGGTCGCTGGAGAACTGTCTGTGTGACAGCTCTCCAGCGACCAAACAGCGATGCTGCAGCGATCCGGATCGTTGTCGGTATCGCTGCAGCGTCGCTTAGTGTGACAGTACCTTTAGTCATTAGGAAAACATGTATCACTGCTTACTTTCGGCTATGTTCTCACTGTGAGTTCTTCAGGATACATATTTTTTAAATAAGGTGCAAGGAACCTATTTTCCTCAATGCATGCAGAAAATCTACAACATCAAAAACTTACCAAAAGCTCATCGTGGGAATGTAGCCTAAAGTCCCAGCCGCTCGGCGGCCTACCACAGGGGAAATTTGACCTAATAACTTGTTGATTCTTTCACTTATACATATTAAGTTGCCATATTAGTGAGCCTGACCCTAGACTTCATGCTGCAGAGACTTCCTTGGATAACATAGGACATTTTTCTTGCAGTATTTCTATCGTGAGTTATGACGCTCTTTATTTCCTTTTGGGATCACTAGGCTATGCGCATAAAGGCAAATGCATAATGATTAAAAAATCACATGCTCATAACTCTGAAATTCCACTGAGTGGATTGAATATTATGTTCAAAACCCATGGATCATTTATATCTCTGAAATGAAGCATTAGTATCACATTGGGATGTAAAAGTGTATCCCTAAAATAACAGCAATGTTCACCATTACGAGCCATTTTTTCCCATTTTTCTCCCATTGTGCTGATTATTCCTGTGAATGCTTGTCACGGTGCATCAGAAGATACAGCTTCCATTAGTGCCATTAGCAGGAGCATAGTTCTGAGCAGCTTTTACAAAGTAGAGTGCTATATTTGTGCACCATGGTTACTGGATTATGCACTTTGCTAAATTAGACATTGTAATGTTATTAGCTGTCAGCTAAGTCAGTCATAAAACACAAAAAGTGCAGGGAATGGAAGTGCAACACAGTTACAATGTAATAATTCACACGAAACTGGCAAACCTTAGAAGAATGCTTTCTACGGGGAAAAAAAATACTTGACTTAGACTCTGCTCAAACTACCCTCGTGACTTCCATTTTTCCATTATTTGGGGCACCTAGCACTCCCCACTGCTCAGTTGCTCGCAGCTTTGGAAGTAACTGAATGTAAACATTGTATAAGCTGAACAGCATAGCTGCTAAAATGTGTAGTGGTCACTACTGGGTACTATAGAACAGATCATAATCTTTGGAATATGATCTGATCTGCTGTATCTGGCAGCAGTTGCTACACATTGCGTGGAGCTGAGTAGTGCCAATGCAGGCAACGTTGACATCTTGCTGCCACTGAAACTGTTAGCATCTGATTGGTGGTGGTGTTGGGTGCAAGACCCAAACTAATCTGATATTGATGACCTATCTGTAGGGCTTGTGCACATGACCAATTATATCGGATGAGTACTATCCATGGTTTTCATAGATAGCACTTGTACCCATGATATTCTATGGGACTGTTTACATGTACAATTTTAATTTCTCACACAGCAATGCCAAAAGTGAGACTATGGACTATTTTTTTTACAGCGGCGGAGGAATACAGTGCGGAAGGATACCTTCCTCCCGTCATTGTGTTCCTGAAGCCCCTAGAGAGCAGTCGCATCAGCTGATGCTGCTGTTCTCCACGGGAGATCGTCGTGGGACACTCGTGGATATCTGCGGATCAGGGAGTATATTGTTTGTTTGTTATTTTAATCTTTGTTACAGATGACACTGGCTTCGGGGATCAAAATGAGAAGTGATGGTGAGTATGTACTCTATGTTATATGTACTGTATGTCTGTATGTATGTATTGTATGTAATGTATGAATGTATTGTATGTAGTATGTATGTAGTATGTATGTAGTATGTATGTAGTATGTATGTAGTATGTATGTAGTATGTATGTATGTAGTATGTATGTATGTTGGATGTATGCTGTATGGATGTATGTAGTATGTTGTATGTATGTTGTATGTATGCATGTTGTATGTATGTTGTATATATGTTGTATGTAGTATGTTGTATGCATGTTGTATGTCTGCACATAGTATGTATGTATGTTGTATGTATGTATCTAGTATGCAGTATGCATGTAGTATATATGTAGTATGTATGTATGTTGTATGTATGTATGTAGTATGTATGTCGTATGTTGTATGTATGTAGTATGTATGTAGTATGTTGTATGTATGTATATATGTATGCATGTAGTATGTATGTAGTATGTTGTATGTATCTATGTATGTAGTATGCATGTAGTATGTATAGTTTTTTTTTACATTCGACACATTAGCCAAATGATGGGACTACTACTGTCTCATCATTGGCTAAAGAGTCAATCACTGCCATTGTAGCAGGCATCGTCCGATGGGACTTGTAGTCCCATCGGACGATGCCTGCACACAAACAAAGACCCCCGGCAGGCCCGCACAGACCCCAGAGAGGCCCGTACAGACCCCCAGGCAGACCGCACAGACCCCTGGAAGGTCGCACAGACCTCAGAGAGGTCCATACAGACCCCCGTCAGGCCGCACAGACCCCCGGCAGGCTGCACAGACCCCCCAAGAGGCCCGTACAGATCCTTGGCAGGCCACACAGACCCCCGGCAGGCTGCACAGACCCCCCAAAAGGCCCATACAGACCCCCGGTAGGCCCCCACAGACCCCCATGGTCCCACACAGTCACGCAGTCTCTGCCCACGCACCGCCCACACTCATCCCCCCTCCGGAACAGGATGTACAAGGACAGAAATGGCTTATTTTAATTCCGATATTTGTGTCCCATTGACTTGCATTGGTATCGGGTATCTGTATCGGCGATATCTGATTTTTTTAATATCGGCTGATACAATCCAATAAAGACATTTCCGAATATCGGACGGTATCACTCAAAACTAGTCATGATTATTATGGCTTACATAACTGCGTGTGTTTTGTGTCCTTCATTTGTGGGGTAGCGAAATATAGTAACAATCTGATTAATTTACATTATATTGCAAAATGGTAATGATTTTATACAGAAAGATTTTTAAATACATCGGACATCGCTTTTCTTAAAATAATAATAATATTCCAAAGCAGTTTACAATTCAAGGGATAAACGCACAGACAAAACCATACATTACAGAATAATTAACTGCTTGAAGCGGCACTCCAGCATGCTTTTTGCACCTCACTAAAAATATTCCAGAGGAGTAATGTGTTTCCTCTCAATTTAAATTGTGTCCATTCAACCATCCATTCATCTATCCAGCCATTCATCTATCTATCTATCTATCTATCTATCTATCTATCTATCTATCTATCTATCTATCTATCTATCTATCTATCTGTCTGTCTGTCTGTCTGTCTATCCATCTATCTATCTATCTATCTATCTATCTATCTATCTATCTATCTATCTATCCGTCTATCTATCCATCCATTCATCTATCCATCCGTTCATCTATCCATCCATTAATCTATCCAACCATTCATCTATCCATCTGTTTATCTATCTATTCATTCATCTATCCAGCCATTCATCTATCCATCCGTTCATTTATCCATTCATCCATTCATTCATCTATCCTTCCATTCATCTATCCATCCGTTCATCTATCCATCCATCCATTCATCTATCCATCCATTCATCTATCCATCCATTCATATATCCATCCATTCATCTATTCATCCATTCATCTATCCATTCATTAATCAATCCATTCATCTATCCATCCATTCATCTATCCATCCATTCATCTATCATCCATTCATGTATCCATCCATTCATCTATCCATCCATTCATCTATCTATCCATTCATTAATCTATCCATCCATTCATGTATCCATCCATTCATGTATCCATCCGTTCATCTATCCATCTGTTCATCTATCCATCTATTTATCTATCTATTCATTCGTCTATCCATCTGTTAATCTATCCATCCATTCATCTATCCATCTGTTCATCTATCCATTCATCCATGCATTCATCTATACTTCCATTCTTCTTTCCATCCGTTCATCTATCCATCCATTCATCTATCCATCCATTCATCTATCCATCCGTTCATCTATCCATTCATTAATCTATCCATCCATTCATCTATCCATCCATTCATCTATCCATCCATTCATCTATCCATCCGCTCATCTATCCATTCATTAATCTATCCATCCATTCATCTATCCATTCATTAATCTATCCATCCATTCATCTATCCATCCATTCATCTATCCATCCATTCATGTATCCATCCATTCATGTATCCATCTGTTCATCTGTCCATCCGTTCATCTATCCAACCATTCATCTATCCATCTATTTATCTATCTATTCATTCATCTATCCATCTGTTAATCTATCCATCCATTCATCTATCCATCTGTTCATCTATCCATTCATCCATGCATTCATCTATACTTCCATTCATCTTTCCATCCATTCATCTATCCATCTGTTCATCTATCCATCCGTTCATCTATCCATCCATCCATTCATCTATCCATCCATTCATCTATCCATCCATTCATATATCCATCCATTCATCTATTCATCCATTCATCTATCCATTCATTAATCAATCCATTCATCTATCCATCCATTCATCTATCCATCCATTCATCTATCCATCCATTCATCTATCATCCATTCATGTATCCATCCATTCATCTATCCATCCATTCATCTATCCATCCATTCATCTATCTATCCATTCATTAATCTATCCATCCATTCATGTATCCATCCATTCATGTATCCATCCGTTCATCTATCCATCTGTTCATCTATCCATCTATTTATCTATCTATTCATTCGTCTATCCATCTGTTAATCTATCCATCCATTCATCTATCCATCTGTTCATCTATCCATTCATCCATGCATTCATCTATACTTCCATTCTTCTTTCCATCCGTTCATCTATCCATCCATTCATCTATCCATCCATTCATCTATCCATCCATTCATCTATCCATCCGTTCATCTATCCATTCATTAATCTATCCATCCATTCATGTATCCATCCATTCATCTATCCATCCATTCATCTATCCATCCGTTCATCTATCCATCCGTTCATCTATCCATCCATTCATCTATCCATTCATTAATCTATCCATCCATTCATCTATCCATCCATTCATCTATCCATCCATTCATGTATCCATCCATTCATGTATCCATCTGTTCATCTGTCCATCCGTTCATCTATCCAACCATTCATCTATCCATCTATTTATCTATCTATTCATTCATCTATCCATCTGTTAATCTATCCATCCATTTATCTATCCATCTGTTCATCTATCCATTCATCCATGCATTCATCTATACTTCCATTCATCTTTCCATCCATTCATCTATCCATCTGTTCATCTATCCATCCGTTCATCTATCCATCCATTCATCTATCCATCCATTCATCTATCCATCCATTCATCTATCCATCCATTCATCTATCCATTCATTCATCTATCCATTCATTAATCTATCCATCCATTCATCTATCCATCCATTCATCTATCCATCCATTCATGTATCCATCCATTCATCTATCCATTCATTCATCTATCCATCCATTCATGTATCCATCTGTTCATCTATCCATTCGTTCATCTATCCATCCATTCATCTATCCATCCATTCATCTATCCATCCATTCATCTATACATCCATTCATCTATCCATCAATTAATCTATCCAACCATTCATCTATCCATCTGTTTATCTATCTATTCATTCATCTATCCATCTGTTAATCTATCCATCCATTCATCTATCCATCTGTTCATCTATCCATTCATCCATGCATTCATCTATACTTCCATTCTTCTTTCCATCCATTCATCTATCCATCTGTTTATCTATCTATTCATTCATCTATCCATCTGTTAATCTATCCATCCATTCATCTATCCATCTGTTCATCTATCCATTCATCCATGCATTCATCTATACTTCCATTCTTCTTTCCATCCATTCATCTATCCATCCGTTCATCTATCCATCCATTCATCTATCCATCCATTCATCTATCCATCCATTCATCTATCCATTCATGTATCCATCCATTCATCTATCCATCCATTCATCTATCCATCCGTTCATCTATCCATCCATTCATGTATCCATCTGTTCATCTATCCATTCGTTCATCTATGTATCCATTCATCTATCCATCCATTCATCTATACATCCATTCATCTATCCATCAATTAATCTATCCAACCATTCATCTATCCATCTGTTTATCTATCTATTCATTCATCTATCCATCCATTTATCTATCCATCCGTTCATCTATCCATCCGTTCATCTATCCATCCATACATCTATCCATCCATTCATCTATCCATTCATTCATCCATTCATCTATCCATCCATTCATCTATCCATCCAATCATCTATCCATCCATTCATCTATCCATCCGTTCATCTATAGATCCGTTCATCTATCCATCCATACATCTATCCATCCATTCATCTATCCATTCATTCAGCCATTTATCTATCCATCCATTCAACTATCCATCCATTCATCTATCCATCTGTTTATCTATCTATTCATTCATCTATCCATCCATTCAACTATCCATCCGTTCATCTATCCATCCATTTATCTATCCATCCATTCACCTATCCATTCATCCATCCATTCATCCATCCTTCCGTTCATCTATCCATCCATTCATCTATCCATCCATTCATCTATCCATCCATTCATCTATTCATCCGTTCATCTATCCATCCGTTCATCTATCCATCCATTAATTTATCCATCCGTTCATCTATCCATCCATTCATCTATCCATTCATTCAGCCATTTATCTATCCATCCATTCAACTATCCATCCATTCATCTATCCATCTGTTTATCTATCTATTCATTCATCTATCCATCCATTCAACTATCCATCCATTCAACTATCCATCCGTTCATCTATCCATCCATTTATCTATCCATCCATTCACCTATCCATTCATCCATCCATTCATCCATCCTTCCGTTCATCTACTCATCCGTTCATCTATCCATCCATTCATCTATCCATCCATTCATCTATTCATCCATTCATCTATCCATTCATTAATCAATCCATCCATTCATCTATCCATCCATTCATCTATCCATCCATTCATCTATCATCCATTCATCTATCCATCCGTTCATCTATCCATTCATTAATCTATCCATCCATTCATCTATCCATCCATTCATCTATCCATCCATTCATGTATCCATCCATTCATGTATCCATCCATTCATCTATCCATCCGTTCATCTATCCAACCATTCATCTATCCATCTATTTATCTATCTATTCATTCATCTATCCATCTGTTAATCTATCCATCCATTCATCTATCCATCTGTTCATCTATCCATTCATCCATGCATTCATCTATACTTTCATTCATCTTTCCATCCATTCATCTATCCATCCGTTCATCTATCCATCCATCCATTCATCTATCCATCCATTCATCTATCCATCCATTAATCTATCCATTCATTCATCTATCCATCCATTCATCTATCCATCCGTTCATCTATCCATTCATTAATCTATCCATCCATTCATCTATCCATCCATTCATGTATCCATCCATTCATGTATCCATCCGTTCATCTATCCATCCGTTCATCTATCCAACCATTCATCTATCCATCCATTCATCTATTCATCCGTTCATCTATCCATCCATTCATCTATCCATCCATTAATCTATCCATCCGTTCATCTATACATCCTTTCATCTATCCATCCGTTCATCTATCCATTCGTTCATCTATCCATCTGTTCATCTATCAACCATTCATCTATCCATCCGTCCATCGATCCCTCCATCCATCCGTAAGTCAACCAGTCCTTCAATGCAGCTAAAAATAACCAAGGGAGATTTGAGAAATTGTCTAAAAGAAAAACTGTATTTGATGCTAATAGCAATTGATCAACACGTCTTTCATTTTGTATTCTGCTTTTGAAAAATGAAAACTGTGGTGTGAATGGTTACTATGAGTTAGAAGCAGAGTTTTCTTTTAGACAGTTTTACCCCTCCATGTTACCTGCCATGCTTGTACTGTATGTCACTGTCAGGGTACATGAGTCTGGAGCCGGCTCAGCACTAGTGCTTGCTCCATACAGGACAGATGTCAGCTCTAAAATATAGACGTCATTGGTCTATAACAGCAGCTATCATCAGTATGTGCGATTACTGCTGTACAGCTAAATTTATATAGCGAGATCTCTGCTGTACGTGCTCACCGATGCACACCAGCCAATGGGTTAGCATGTCAGCTTTCAGCCTGTCTAAGGCCCCGTTGCCACCATGTTGATACTTTTCCTCATAGGAGCCAGAGATTTATACCATGTATTACAATAACATAGCATTGCAGTATATACTGTATATTGATGCATAATTAGAAAAACACAGATATGGTATTTTTATTTCCCTAGTAGTACGATGACATTCAAGAAACTAGTACATTAGATGTGTTGTAGGTTAATTCTCTTGACGTTAAATGATTAAACTTGCAAACTACTTGTGAGAACAAATAACTTTGCAATTTCACTTTGTAGTAATAATCCTCTGCGTTTTTCAGAACTGAGTTATTTTTAAATTTATAGTTTACTGTATGTTGCCTAGGTTACCAAACACCGCTGTCAGTCCAGCAGCGGTGGACGGCTTCCTTAGGAAGGAGTGCAGTGCTTACAAGCTATTTGCTATAGAGCATCTAAGCACTGCTCTTAAAGGGATCATTCAGTTCGAATCGATATGTCTACAGCCTCTTTGTGTGACTGCCGACTTATGAATACCCCAGCGCATGAACTATGTATTGCAGGGAATTGCCGATTTCTGACCTGGGACTGGAAGATATGTATGAGTTATACTGTACATACTCCTGGCCAGTGTGCGCTGCCTCGCTTCCATATACTTGTATGGAGTGAGACTACACCCTCTAGTTGGCCATGCCACGAGCAGCTGCATCACTAGACAGGGAGCGGCCTCGCTCAATAAAGGTTCATGACGCAAGACCATGCTCACTAGACAGGCCCTGGCCAGGAGTACAGTATATATAACTCATACATACCTTTGGTTCCAGAGGCAGAAATCGGCAAATCGTCTCCACGCACAATAATTGCACTGTGGAGATTAATATCTCTGCAGTCACACAGAGGGACAACAGACTTACTGATTTTGACCGGACAACCACTTTAAGCCTGCCAAATGTCTGGATCTGGCTGGCTTAGTTCCACTTCTATTCTCCGAGTCTGTAGAGGCAAAGCTACATTTCCTTGTTGCATTGGAGACAACACAGTTCAGGTATGGGGTGCATTGATGTCGTTGGTCCAAATGATCAATCAATCAGAAGTTCACTTCCCCCTGGCAATCCGGAAGCTGGGAGGCAGAGGAGCGGCGTGCTACTGAAGAATGATGTTGAGAATAACCCTTTAAGAAGCCATTTCAATTTTCTCTCTAAGGCCTCAGCTTTTATTTTCCCGATTTTTCTACACAAATTAGGTTCTCCTGCCTTATGGGCTTTTGTCTTTCATAGTTTACTGTCCATTACAAGAGCATCCTCATTTTTCTTTTTACAGAAAAATACATTCCTATCATTAATTTTAATTGACTTTGTTGTGTACTTAAGGCACAATAACCCGGCGATTCTTAATCAGTCTTTCACAGTGAAGCTGCAGTAGTAACATAGATCCTTTTGTCAGCTTCGTCAAGTAAAATATATATAAAAGGAAATATTTCAGAAAGCAGGCAAATGCAAACCTTTGACATTCAATAATTAATCTTTCCAGCGTCCGGGAGCCTGAAGCAGTGAAAATGAATTGTTGAGTCTAGAGAGGTCCTTTCAGTTCCGGCAGCATCTATGAAATGCAATTCTCATGATCTTGGAGAGCTGTGATAAAGCTTGTTACGGATATTGCACAGTGTAATGAACATATGTTCAGCACTAGAGCAATATATAAAGATTCGGAAGAAAGCCTTGTGACCTAGGAGACTTCAAAAGGGCCAAAACTTGCAATACATGTTAGCCGATATTTTTCTTTTGAAGTTTCTTATTTGAACCATCACATTTGCTCATGGAAGGTTGGTGGCTTAGTAATCATATTAGGAAGAAATGATAATCAGCTTGTAGCATTTCCTTTCTGAACCTTCACGTGCTTAAAGAACAATTCCATCATAAACTCCAACTGTAAGACATACAAACCCTAGACACTTGGCACCGGGAGCTTGCCCTATGATATTGTCAGTAAATTTCTGGCTGCCATTTAATGCAACTTCTATTCTGCCTGTTAAAAAGCTGGCGCTAAGCCTTTGTGCTGACAGATGACAAGGAGAGTGCTGGGAATTAAATTCTATGCAGTTTTTTG
This sequence comes from Ranitomeya imitator, assembly GCF_032444005.1. NCBI lineage: Eukaryota > Metazoa > Chordata > Amphibia > Anura > Dendrobatidae > Ranitomeya > Ranitomeya imitator. The sequence goes on from NC_091282.1 coordinate 472,227,170, forward strand.
CGCTTTATTTTTGGAATAATGATTATGCAATTCACAAATATTTCTGTAATACATATGCACAGAGCAGTAGATGGCTCCTACTATTTTATAAAACAGAAATAATGCAAAATTTTCCTTCAATTCATGAATTATAATAAAAGAGAAATAATATTTTCAAAGTTTAATAACACTGGTCAACTGGTGTTTTATGGAGCTTGATGTGCTGATTCCAAAAAAATGCTTATTTTTGCTCTATCACATAAAGTTTGTGAGATAGAAGTATTTTGTTATTATGTTATTTCTGCTTTTTCAATGTGTGTGGTTTTTCCTATGCTATTCCCATTTCTTTGCTTGTCTTACTTAGTTGTGAATTTTCTTACAGGGACAACATCATTAAAGGTTTTAGTGAGTTTTATGGGAAGGAGTATTGACAGTGCAGTCAACCAATGACTGCTTCTCGGAAAGTCACATGTTATCGGGAGGAGCTAAGAGTTATGAGGCAGTAAGATTTGAGTCGGTCAGAAAAGGATGGTCATGGCAGCAAGGACTGGTATGTGAGACTGACAGGAGACAGGCCTCTGCAGGGATCTGAGCCCTGCCACGGGGAGATAGAAGGGAAGGCAGCGGACAGCCGCCATTGTGAGAGCACTTTCACTGCATTTCTGGGAAGGCAAGTTGCCTCAGAGGGAAGAAAACAGCTCAGCCACTGAGGTGTAACTGAGTGAGGGTCTCCACAAAGAGAGAACATGAAAGCAGCCAATATCACGTCCGTCGGAATAGTACGTCCAATGGCAGTATCCCCCGCTTTGATGTGGGCTCTGACAGTGAGCCTGCATCAAGGCTGGGGCATGTCAGCTGTTTTGAACAGCTGACATGTGCCTGCAATAGGCACGGGTGGAATCGTGATCCACCCGTGCCTATTAACTAATTTAATGCCGCTGTCAAACTCTGACAGAAGCATTTAACAAGCGCTTCCGGCCATCTGGACGGAAATGCTCGCTTCAGTGACCCCCTTTACATGATTGGGGGTCATCGGCATGACAACTAGAGGTCTCCTTGAGATCTCTGCTTGTTGATGCCGGATTGCTATAAGTGCCACCCTGTGTGCTACATAGAGGCAATCTGATCATCGTCTTTATATAGCAGAGCCGATCAAGTTGTGGCAGCTACTAGCCTCCCATGGAAGCTATTGCAGCATGCAAAAGGTAAAGACAAATGTTTTTAAAAATATGAAAAAAAAAACATATATATATAAAAATTCAAATCACCCCTCATTCAAAATAAAACAATAAAAAAAATCAAACCTTCACATATTTGGTATCACCGCCTTCAGAATCGCCCGATCCATCAAAAAAAAAAAAGATTAACCTGTTCGCTAAACAGCATTGGGATAAAAAAAATCCAAATGCGAGAATTATGTTTTTTTGGTCGCTGCGACATTGCATTAAAATGCAATAACGGGCAATCAAAAGAACGTATCTGCAGAACGTATCTGCACCAAAATTGTATCTTTAATCTTTGGAAAATTTAGCTATTTTTTCTTATATTTAGCAAAGTTTGTTTCTTTTCTTTTCACTTAGATAAAAAAAGAGCCTAGCCATGTTTAGTACCTATGAACTCGCAATGACCTGGAGATATTGGAGGGTCAGTTTTAGCATTTAGTAAACCTACCAAAAAAGTGTGGGATTGCACTTTTTTTGCAATTTCACCGCACTTGGAATTTTTTACTGTTTTTTGTACATGACATGGTAAAACCAATGGTGTTGTTCAAAAGTACAACTTGTCCCTCAAAAAATAGGCCCTCGCATGGCTATATTGATGGAAAAATACAAAAGTAATGGCTATGGGAAGGAGGGAAGCAAATAACGAGAGCGCAAAACCGAAAAAAAAGCTCCGAAGGATAAGAGGTTAAAGGAGAAAAATGCCCCAACAGTGTATACATCATCCAAACAGATTCTGCTATGTGTGTGGTTCTTTTTCACCAAAAGGCCAAGTACGTTCAATCACTCATGATGATATTAAAATGATGAACCAGACGTACTAAAGACAAAAGCTGGCCCCTCATGCGATATGATCAAGTTGTTCAAATGGTCTTCTTGACTGCTATTCTCTTGATTTGGCGAGAACCCAAAAACCATAGTGATGACTGGTACTTTTGTTTTGTCAAACTGAAGGGCTTTTCTACAATGAACAAACATAAGATTAATTTCCCTGAACTTGAAACGGTGATTAGGCCAGTTCCACTTGATGGTACCTTGCCAGTTCCTGTACCACCGTTGTCTGGATTGGATGAAAATTAAGTAGAATATGAAGACTATGGAGCTGAAGCTACTGGCAAAGTCATGGAGACCTCATGTCAAGATACTGTAAGTATGTACCTGATGGAGCAGCCGAGCAGCTAGAACGCTTTACTCAACATAAATTAAATGACCTCATCAGAGACCTTCATTGTCGAAAGATAAAGCTTAACTTCTTGCATCTAGGTTGAAACAGAAGAATCTTCTTCATGATGATGTCAAAATGTGTTATTACAGAAACAGAAGTAACAATTTAACACAATTTTTCACAGTTAATGGACCAATGGGGTACTGTAGCAATGTAAATGGCCCCTTTAAAGAACTGAATTAACAGTATTTTGTGGCAGATTGGCGATTGTATATTGACTCAAGGGAAGATTGAAAGCAGTGTTGCCTCACAATGGAAATATGAAACCATCAATTCCTATTGCTCACGCATGACATCTAAAGGAAAGTTATGAAAATCTGTCAGTTGTTTTAGATGCTATACAATATAAGCATCATCAATGGAATATCTGTGGACATTTGAAAGTCTGCTAATGAGAATCTGAGTTGCCCACCAGGGCAGTGGGAATACTCAGTACCGGGTCCGGTCGCAATTAAAGGGGATGTCATGGTGGCAGCAACCCAATCCGTGGCCCTGGGCGCTCAATTAAAAGGGGAAGGTCATTTAGGGGGTTGTTAAAGTTTGTGTTCGTGATGCCACCTGTGATTCTCGGTCAGTAGGGACCGACGCTGCTTAAAGGGGTCATCTGGGGTGATGTTACTGTAGCATATATGGTGACGCTTCCCACAGGTGTAGCGCTGTCCCCAAGGCTCCCAGTGTGCTGGGCAGGGAATGTGTATGCCGCCAAACAAATGGAGAAAACAGAGTTGTAATGTCTTTATCTGGTTTACTGATGGTAGCAGGGTACCAGGAACAGGTGATGATATGGTCCGGCTGGCCTGGAGGCAAAGGTAGATCCCTCTCCAAGGTGAGGTCCATAAGCCTTCCTACTCACACTCGTATGTGAGGTTCCTGCTGCCTGTAGCTTGCTGGCAAATTCCTCTCTCTCCTGTCTTATGACAGTTACCTATACTTAACAAAAAAGTGTGAAACAGCTGAAATTGTCTTATATTCTAGGTTCTTCAAAGTAGCCACCTTTTGCTTTGATGACTGCTTTGCACACTCTTGGCATTCTCTTGATGAGCTTTAAAAGGTAGTCATCGGGAATGGTCTTCCAAAAATCTTGAAGGAGTTCCCAGAGATGCTTAGCACTTGTTGGCCCTTTTGCCTTCACTCTGCGGTCCAGCTCACCCCAAACCATCTCGATTGGGTTCAGGTCTGGTGACTGTGGAGACCAGGTCATCTGGCGTAGGACCCCATCACTCTCCTTGGTCAAATAGCCCTTACACAGTCTGTAGGTGTGTTTGGTGTCATTGTCCTGTTGAAAAATAAATGATGGTCCAACTAAGCGCAAACCGGATGGAATAGCATGCCGCTGCAAGATGCTGTGGTAGCCATGCTGGTTTACTATGCCTTCAATTTTGAATAAATCCCCAACAGTGTCACCAGCAAAGCACCCACACACCATGACACCTTCTCCTCCAAACTTCACGGTGGGAACCAGGCATGTAGAGTCCATCTGTTCCCCTTTTCTGCGTCGCACAAAGACACGGTGGTTGGAACCAAAGATTTCAAATTTGGACTCATCAGACCAAAGCACAGATTTCCACTGGTCTGAAGTCCATTCCTTGTGATCTTTAGCCCAAACAAGTCTCTTCTGCTTCTTGCCTGTCCTTAGCAGTGGTTTCCCAGCAGCTATTTTACCATGAAGGCCTGCTGCACAAAGTCTCCTCTTAAAAGTTGTTGTAGAGATGTGTCTGCTGCTAGAACTCTGTGTGGCATTGACGTGGTCTCTAATTTGAGCTGCTGTTAACCTGCGATTTCTGAGGCTGGTGACTCGGATAAGCTTATCTTCAGAAGCAGAGTTGACTCTTGATCTTCCTTTCCTGGAGCGGTCCTCATGTGAGCCAGTTTCTTTGTAGCACTTGATGGTTTTTGCCACTGCACTTGGGGACACTTTCAAAGTTTTCCCAATTTTTCGGACTGACTGACCTTCATTTCTTAAAGTAATGATGGCCACTTGTTTTTCTTTCACTTATTAAACCTGACAGGGCACACCTGTGAAGTGAAGACCATTCCCGGTGATTACCTCTTGAAGCTCATCAAGAAAATGCCAAGAGTGTGCAAAGCAGTCATCAAAGCAAACGGTGATGAATATGCGCATATTCATCACTGTAATGAGCGGTACCATGGAAAGATGGAAATCTGAAGTCTCTCCGTTACTATAGACTTGTGAATCCTCACATTACGCATATCACATGCTGTCAGGATTCTCTGGTGTGAATGGGGAGACCAGGTGGTCAAGTGACCACATTTTTGCGATATGTATACTTCCAGCCATATTCTGACTAGATGTTTACATCCTCACTCAATTTACTTGTTTGGAGGGGGCCGCGCATGTGCAGTTGTAATGTGGTAGGAAGTATGCATATGGCATACTTGAAGTTATGTGATCACCCACCCTGGCCTGAGGATTCATAAGTATACAGTGACATACTGTAGAGTGACCGTAGGCTTTCGTGGCAGACCTAGATATTTAATCAATGTCCCTTTTCACACTTCTTTTTTATATTGATACTTGTTTGAGATTTCTCTGGTAGTATTTGTTATCAACATTAAGGGGCTTTTATGTGTTTGGCTACTAGATTAAAATTCAAGAATTTATATCACTGCATTATATCTATTATGTCTCTCGACACACCTAAATCCTATTCAGAACTTGGTTCTTTCTTAGATTTTAAGCTTTTAACTCCAGAATCTGCTACAAGATGTTCACATTGAAACATTAGGTAGAGGCATTGGTAATAAATTCTAATAAAACAGTAAATAATGGGTTAGAAAGACTATAAGTCAACAGTGACAGACTTTACAATTAAGACAAGTAAAGTACATGCGAATGATGGCCACAGACAGAAAATCACTGCCAGGCAAAAGTCTTCTAGATGACAATCAAAATGTTCAATTTCTACATTAACATGCTTGTTCAACACTGCCAAACAAGCAGGTTACTTCTGCGATGTTTGGGGGAGAAGAACGGCTGCCAGACACGACTGGCAAAGCTTATACATGGAAAAATCTAATAGTACCAACTTCTCTTCTTCTCTTCTCTGCAGTCTTATACACTATCATATCAGATTCTCTGAACCATGTCTATGAACCTTGTCTATGTTTAACTCCATCCTGCCAATACCAATTTTTGTCTCTTTACTTTAGTTTTTTCTATCCTTCTTCCAGGAGACATGTTTTTTTTTTCCATCAAGCAAAATGAGGGCTTTTTTTGCAGTAAAAGTTGTAGTTTTGAAAGAAACTATTTATTTTTCTATACAATGTACTGAAAAATGTAAAAATGAAAATTCTAGGTCTGTGAAAATGTTCTGAAAAATGCAAGTGTGCCTTTACTTTTTGATTTGCTTAACTGCAGTTTCAAATTTGCTCATTTTGTTTTTTGATAATATTATAGCCTCAGATGATTAACACCTGTCAAATTAGACCACTATTAAGCTAATATGTTTGTGCACATAGTAATGAGTGATCTAAAATGTAACTTTTATTAAAAAAAAGTTAAAATGAAGGAGACTACTACAGACAAAGCCGGACCAGGCTAAAAAGGTCAAAAAACAATCACAGACACAACCATCAATAAACTTAAACACCACCACATGGGTAGTGATATGCTACTTTCCTCTCCTTGTATCAATAGCTAGCAACCCCCTACTGATATATCTATAAAGAAAATATAATAAGAATTTTCCCTTACTGCCTGGATAAATTTTTTACAGCCATATGAATCAAATCAGAACATTCTCTCCAGTTTCCCGGGTGTTCACCCTCTGGCAAATAACCTCTTCAGGGGTCCAGTACTAGATCTGTCTGTTTCAGGGTAAGGTGATGGTACATACATTACTCTCAACACGTTTGTGCAGATATACAACAGCTTAGATCAGCTGTACATACATGTGGCTCTGGAGAGTAAATATTACCTGGTCCACTTCTCCCCTAGGGGAATAGCTAGAGTATCCCAATACCGAGTAAAGCCATAAGCCACCTAGAACACCGCTAATTACAAGTATATAAGGACAACTCTGATCCTATTCACACATACTCAAGTACACTTGCTGCCAACATATCTTAATGCATCAAAAAAGCTTCCCCAAAATGGTATAATAGAAAAAAAAAATTAAGAAAAAAATATTTTCTTTTGCTTATATGGCTGGAAACATTCACAACCAAGAGGAAAAGACGGATTATAATGAATGAGGGAGGAGGCATTATAGACAAGAGGATACCCCAAGGTGAGATAGGATATTATCAGTATGCTCAAAACCTGGTGCATACTGACTATCTGTACCTTACCTATCAGTAGTTGGCACCTTAGGGACCCTGCGCAATGATGTCCCCTCTCCTCGATGGCTCTCCCTTGTCTCCTTAACCTTGATAACACTTGGTTGTCATAGGGAACATTGATAAGATAATTGTTCATTCAAACCCTGCGGGGCAGTAGTATGTAGCTGGTATATCCAGCGTGACTCCTTTTGTAATATCTTGCGATCCCAATCACCTCCCCTCTTTGGTGTGGGTATAAGATTGATTCCTATTAATTTAATCACTTGAGTATTACCTTGGTGTTGGCTGTTCATATTCCTGGCCAAAGGTGTATCTCTCTGTTTCCTTAAGTCTCGAAGATGCTCCCTCACTCTTCTCCTAAACTCCCTTTTTGTCTAACCTACGTTATCTAAACCACAGTCACATGTTGCCTTGTAGATGATGCCTTTGGATCTGCAATTAATGAAACTTCTGATGTTATAAGTATTCCCTGTGACATTGCTCATAAAGGTTTTAGTTTGTGTGATCGCTTTACAGGCTATACAACCCTTCCATCTATAGCATTCTTTTACTGCAGATTTCAATGCTACCTGTTTTTGTGCGGAAAAGTGACTGTGCACAACTCTGTCTTTAATTGACCTGCCTCTTCTGTATGTAATTGCCGGTTTAGTTTGAACATATTCTCCAATGTCCTTGTCCATCTAAAGGACTGGCCAATATTTTTCCAGTATCTTACTAATTTGCCCTGCTTTGTTGCAGTAAGTGGTGACAAACCTGCATGTGATTTCCCTTGTATCCTCCTTCGGAGGTGGATTCAGCATGCTGGACCAGTGTTTGCTGCGCGTTTGAAGATATGCCTGTCTTATTATTTTCTTGGGGTATTTTCTTGGGGTATTTTCTCCAAAAATCTATCACTCAGCTCCCCTGCCTGCCTTTCAAAACTTGGGCCATCAGAGCAATTTCTCCGTATTCTCATGAACTGGCCCTTCGCTATCCCCTTTTTAAGTGGTAGGGAATGATTGCTCTCTCATTTTAACAGGCAGTTGGTGGCCATCATTTTTCTATAGGTTTTTGTCATCAGTTCTCCCCTAGTATTCCTCTGGATCAAGATGTCTAAAATTGGTAACCTGTCTTTCCCAGTTCATATGTGAATCTCAAGTTGAGGTCATTATCATTTAGTGTTGCAACAAATTCATCAAATTCTTGTTGGTTCCCTTTCAAGACTACAGGGATATCATCTATGTAATGTATCCATAATGATATTTGTTCACTACCTGCCATTGGTATATCCCCAACGACAATGTTTTCCTCCCACCAGCCCAGGAAAAGATTTGCACATGATGGGGCAAAGGGACTCCCCATTGCAGTCCCCCTGAGATTGTCGAAGTATTTGTCATTAAAGGTGAAGACATTGTTGGAGAGGCAGAATATTAGAGCCTGAGAGATGAAGCTATTTTGTTTTTCAAATTGTTGTCCCCTGATTCTATAGGAAAAATTCTACTGCTGCTATTCCCTTAGTATGTGGGTTTGACGAACACAGGAATTCAACGTCACTACTTGCTAGTAAAATATCTGGTTCCAATACAAGACCCTCTATCCTTCTAAGGAGATCTGAGGTATCTCTAACGTACAAATTGAGGTTTGTGGACTTTGTCCACATAAATTCCCAGATTCTGTGTAATACTATCTACACCTGACATGATGGGACATCCTTTTAGTGGTGTCAGGCCCTTGTGTATTTTCAGCGTTACATAAAATGTTGCCAATACAGGGTATCTGGGATATATGTGACCATGTTCTTGGTTGCTAAGGACTCAATTTTCTAGGCCCTCTCTCATAAATGCTTCAAGTGCCTCCTGTATTTTTGTAAGTGGATGATGACCTAAAATGTTGTTGCAGCTATGATCCTGGAGTAGATCCATGCATACCGTTACATAATCTGTTGTATTCATGATCACTACATTTCCACCTTTGTCAGATGGTTTAATGGTGATCATGTGGTCTCGCTCCAAATTACACAATGCTATCATTTGTGTTTTAGTTAGATTATGCTTATCCACATATTGTTTAGTCTCTAAATTTCTCAGCTATGTGGTGACTAATTTGAGGAAGACATCTGTAGGACTCTGGTCTGGTTGGGTGGGTGGCATCTTAGTGCCTTTCATTTTTAGATTGGTAAAGGGACCAACACCCTCCACATTCTGAATTGAGTCCCCTAAACTGTAAAGTAATCTGACATCTTCAAGGAGGTCATCAGTTACCCCTAGTTTTCATCAGGCTCGCTTGTCCTCCCTTATGAAGTGTTTCCTCCATTTAAGCATACATATAAAAATATTTAGGTCTTTAACTGCCCAAAAAGAGTCATAGTCTGTTGTAGGGAAGAAGGATAGTCCTTTACTGAGTACTGTCATTTCATTTTGTTAATTGATAAAAATAAACTATTAATATTTCTACTTCTGACAGCATTTTTAATTTCCAGCATTTTGTTGTTTCCTGCTTAAAACTTTTGCACAGTACTGTACTTCAATATAATCAATTTGATCTTGTGATCAAGTTTAGAGCAAACTCCATGCTGAGTTCCTTTAAAAAGTGTGTGTAAGTGTTCCTAGAAAAAAGATTATTTGTTGCCATCTTGAATATAAAGGGTGGTTGATATGATATACATTTCTCTTTTATTCAGTTTTAATTTTCTTAGACGATAAAAATAAACTATTAACATTTCTATTTTTGAAAGCATTCTTACTGAAAACTGCTTTCGTGTAGTCAAAATAATGTCCTAAGGACTACAATGTCAGACATAGACGCCTTTAATATTTCTATAGAAAAAGGGTGAAATATCACATTTCCGTAACAATGTTGGTAGGTATCTAAAATCTGTTGAAATTAGACTGAAACATGGCAAATGTTCTATAAGCAAGTGATTTCCTTGCTCTTTACTTCACAGCTTCTGACATTTTTACTCAAGAAAACTGCGTAAACAGGAATAAAAGGTAAAAACATTACTAATGACTAACTCAACATTTTTAATTTATTTTAAGACACACTGTACGGTATTAAAGATCATATATTTTGACAGAACAAAAGTATTCAACGTTGTACATCATAATGAAATGAGAATAAGAAACAAAAAAAGCTACAAGAATACATACAGTTCAATATACATTGAAATTGCAAAGTCAAACAGGAAAAGTCATGGTACTATGGATATCACAGAATGGATAGACATAGTGTTAGGACTGGCGGAACGCACCAAGAGAGATGAAATAGATGCGTTCGCAGTCCGGGGTCCACCGTGCAGGTGAAACCTGCTGCTAGGAAATGACAGACAATATGGCGGTATTCAAAAGTATACACGCGTGGGTTAAACCTCACCCAGCGTGAAGAAAGCGATCCTGTTGAGTCACAGGACCGCGGTACCGCACATAGAGCGCGAGCAAGTGGTCAGCGAACTAAACCCCAACAGGGATTGTAGTCCGATTAGACCCTTGCTGGCACTACACCGCTACTGGGTGTGAAAGGAATCATATAATTAAGGCACCAAAGTGCGAACTGTGCCGTGCTGGCAGGCACCACTAAGCACCCAGACGTGGGTCAGGAAGCGCACACTGGCGCGTGGCACCGCACTGGCGGTCACAGCAGTAGACGCTGACACGTGTGTGACACGTTGAGTGATAAGTCGGGCGCTAGATAGCAGCCATACTCCATACGCGAACAATCATACAATAGGGTAGGGGTATTTAAAGAACGACTTGCACTCACAACAAACACACGTATTAAATTGTACACTAGCGCATGGCCGTGCGGTCATGCGCAGTTTATATAGTTGCAGGACAGGAAGCGGCCACAGAAACTTTGCCCTTCCAAGACCTGCCAAGAGGACCAATAGAATGCGCTGCAGAGTCTGAGCACATGACCCTCGATCTCCAACGGGAGATCTTGCCCTGGGCATGCTCAGTGTGCGCAGACAAGGACTTGGTCCCAGAGAAGTCCACTCGCTGCTGACCAGTATAGGCTTTACAGGCAGAAGCTGGAGAAGCAGTAGTAACTCTTCTCACAGAGTCAGAGCGAGACGCTGGGATCGACGTCCCTGCTGAGCAGGCTCCACTGCGGCTGGAGGAGAATGGGAGACCGCAGCGGAGACGGATCGAGATTCCCCCTGTGCAGCAGAGGAAACTCGACTCCTAACATTACCCCCCTCCTAGGGCCCCCCCCTCCTTGGGCCTCGCTACGTTCAAAGGCAGCAATCAGCTGTGGGGCCCGAATGTTTTCAGCAGGCTCCCATGACCTGTTCTCTGGACCATAACCCTTCCAATCCACCAGATAGAACTTTTTGACGCGTACCACCTTACACCCCAAAATAGCGTTCACCTCGTAATCGTCCGTAGACGAACCCGATGTCCCGGCAGATGACTCGGAAAACCGGGACATGTATACGGGTTTCAAGAGGGACACATGAAAGGTGTCGGTGATACCCAAGCGTGGAGGAAGAGCCAGGCGGTAGACCACAGGATTAACCTGTTCGAGAACCTTGAAGGGACCCAAGTAGCGAGGCGCAAACTTAGTGGACTCAACTCGCAGCCTGATGTTACGGGCGGAGAGCCACACCAAGTCGCCAGGAGCAAAGGTCGGAGCGGGGCGCCGATGAACATCGGCGGAGGACCTCATTCTCTCCTTGGAAGCCCGAATGGCATCCTGAGTGCGATCCCAAATGTCCCGTGCCTCCACAGCCCAGTCTGCCACCCTGGAATCGGCGGAAGACACGGGCATGGGCACAGGTACCCGCGGATACTGACCATAGTTAAGGTCGAATCGGGTCTGTCCAGTGGAGTCAGCTACAGCATTGTTAAGAGCAAACTCCGCCCACGGTAGCAAAGATGCCCAGTCATCTTGTTTAGCAGAGACAAAATGTCGCAGATATGTGACCAAGGTCTGGTTGGCTCTCTCCACCAACCCATTCGTCTCGGGATGATATGCTGAAGAGAGATTCAACTCGATACTGAGAAGGCGACAAAGCTCTCTCCAGAACCGAGACGCAAACTGGGGACCCCGGTCACTGACAATTTTGTCTGGCATACCGTGAAGACGGAAGATGTGTTTAACAAACAATGCTGCCAAGGCCCGTGCAGAAGGTAGCCGGGGAAGCGGCACCAAATGCACCATTTTAGAAAAATGGTCGGTGATAACCCAAATGACAGTACAGCCACGTGACTTGGGCAAACCCACCACAAAGTCCATCCCGACCATCTCCCAGGGCCTGTCTGCCACCGGCAGAGGGTATAACAACCCAGCTGGCCGTTGACGGAGAGACTTATTTTTGGCACAAGAGACACATGCCCGAACGTAGTCTCCAACGTCACGAACCATATGTGGCCACCAATACATTCTCGCCAACAACTCAGATGTCCTCTTTGCCCCAAAGTGTCCACCCACTCTGGACGAATGAGCCCACGAGAGAACCTCCGGACGCAAATTGATGGGGACAAAAGTCTAGCCTGGAGGCACAGACTCAAGCGAAACCGGAGCTACGGTTCTCAGACTCTCTGAAGGGACAATGAGCCGAGGCTCGTCCTCCTCCTCCACAGTTGACACCAGGGAGCGAGAGAGAGCGTCAGCACAAATGTTCTTCTCCCCGGCGAGATAATGTAGAGTGAAGTGGGACCGGGAGAAAAACAAGGACCATCTGGCCTGATGAGAATTCAGCCGCTGGGCTGTCTGTAAATAGACCAAATTCTTGTGGTCCGTGAAGACTTGGAATGGGAACCGAGCACCCTCCAAGAGATGTCTCCATTCCGAAAAGGCCAACTTCATTGCCAGCAACTCCCTATCCCCGATGGAGTAATTTCTCTCCGCTGGTGAGAAGGTTTTTGAGAAGAAGAAGCATGGATGCTTCCGACCTTGAGCATCCTTTTGATAGAGGACTGCTCCTGCACCAACGGAAGAGGCATGCACCTCCATTAGGAATGGCTTATCCACATCGGGACGATGTAAGATGGGAGCGCTAGCAAAGTGGGACTTAATAGAAGTGAATGCCTTGGAGACCTCTTCGGACCACGATTTAGGATTCGCTCCCTTCTTGGTGAGGGATACCAAGGGAGCTACCAGAGTTGAGAAGTGGGGGATGAACTGACGATAGTAATTTATGAACCCCATAAAGCGCTGCACCGCTTTCAGAGAATGGGGTTCCTGCCAGTCCATCACTGCCTGTAGTTTGGCAGGATCCATAGCCAATCCCTGGGCCGAGATGATGTAGCCCAGGAAAGGTAAAGACTCCAGCTCAAACATACACTTCTCCAATTTGCCATAGAGGAAGTTTGCCCGTAGGAGGTCGAAGACTTTGCAAACATCTCTCCGGTGGGAGTCAATATCTGGAGAGTAGATAAGAATATCGTCCAGATAGACTATGACCGAGGTGGAAAGCATATCCCGGAAGATATCGTTCACAAAGTCTTGGAAAACGGCTGGGGCATTACAGAGCCCGAAGGGCATCACCAGATATTCATAGTGCCCATCCCTGGTGTTAAAGGCCATCTTCCATTCGTCCCCCTCACGGATGCGAATCAGGTTGTAAGCACCCCGCAAATATAATTTAGTAAATACCCTTGCTCCCCGAAGTCTATCGAATAACTCAGATATCAAGGGCAAAGGATACTTATTCTTAACGGTGATGGCGTTAAGACCCCTGTAGTCTATGCATGGGCGCAATTCCCCATTCTTCTTCTGCACGAAGAAGAACCCTGCCCCAGCAGGTGACACTGACTTCCTAATGAATCCTCTTGCCAGATTTTCCTGGATGCACTGTGACATTGCCTCCGTCTCCGGGAGAGATAGCGGATAAACTCTACCCCGGGGAGGCTCAGTACCAGGCAAGAGATCAATAGGACAGTCATAGGGGCGATGAGGCGGAAGGACCTCCGCCGCCTTTTTGGAGAACACGTCTGCATAAGACCAATACTGCTTGGGGAGAGAGGATAGATCTGCGGGTACCTCAGTAGTAGCAACCTGAACGCACTCCCTCTGACACCTACCCCCACAAGATTCACCCCAACCAAGAATTCTGCCTGAGGACCACTCGATATGAGGAGAGTGGTACCGTAGCCAAGGTATTCCCAACAGGACCTCATCAATTCCTTCCGGAATGACGAGCAGAGAAATTATCTCCTGATGAGATGGCGACATGGACAGAGTAAAAGGGATGGTCTGGTGTGTTATCTGTGAGGGCAATGTCGACCCATTCACCACTCGCACCGTTACTGGTTGAGCAAGCATAACCAGGGGTATTGAGTGACGTTGGGCAAAGACAGAAGACATAAAATTGCCCTCCGCCCCAGAATCCACGCAGAGCTCTACCGAGTGGGAGAATGAGCCAATAGTAATTGTCCCCTTAAAGGACAACTTAGAGGCAAACGTCGCCGTGTCTAGTGTACCTCCACCTACTACCACTAGACGCTGACGTTTCCTCGACCGCTGAGGACATCTGGTGGCTAGATGTCCTGACTGCTGGCAAACATGACAGACCCTGAGTGCACAAGCGGTCCGGGACTTAGATCCTGATTGTGACACTTCCCTGGCCCCATGTGACTCAGGAACCAGGACCGGAAATTCCAGAGGTTTGGCAAAAGTAGGAGCCAGCCGAAACCTCTGCCTACACTGGGCTCACTCTAACCTCCGCTCGTTAAAACGGAGGTCAATTCAAGTGGAGACAGTTATTAACTCCTCCAGTGTGGCAGGAATCTCCCTAGTGGCCAGAGCGTCCTTTACGTGGTCAGCCAAGCCCCTCCAAAATATGGGGATAAGAGCTTTATCCGACCAATCCAGCTCAGATGCTAAGGTGCGGAATTGGACGGCAAAATGACTGACCAAGGACTCACCCTGAGTTAATGCCAGCAATTGGAGCGCAGTATCATGGGTGACTTGAGGTCCTAAAAAGACCTGTTTCAGAGTGCTCAGAAACAGCGGAGCACTCTGCACCACATGATCGCCACGCTCCCACAGCGGCGTAGCCCATTCCAACGCCCTGTCCGACAATAGAGACAGAATAAATCCCACCTTAGCCCGCTCTGTGGGAAAACGTGTAGCCAGGAGCTCGAGGTGAATAGAGCACTGACTCACAAATCCCCTACAAAACTTGCTATCACTAGAAAATTTTTCTGGCAGCGGGAGGCGAGATAATGTCGGAACAGGGGTGGCAATGGACATAGTAGCTGCAGCCACGCTGGCAGCCTGTACAGCTACTGCAGTAACATCCACAGCTGAGGTCGCGCTCTCGAGAGCCGCCAACCTACCCTCCAGCTGCTGGATATGCCGCAGAGATTGCTGTTTGTCTGTCATCACTAGCCAGACCCTGGCGCTAGTGTAATGTTAGGACTGGCGGAACGCACCAAGAGAGATGAAATAGATGCGTTCGCAGTCCGGGGTCCACCGTGCAGGTGAAACCTGCTGCTAGGAAATGACAGACAATATGGCGGTATTCAACAGTATACAAGCGTGGGTTAAACCTCACCCAGCGTGAAGAAAGCGATCCTGTTGAGTCACAGGACCGCGGTAACGCACATAGAGCGCGAGCAAGTGGTCAGCGAACTAAACCCCAACAGGGATTGTAGTCCGATTAGACCCTTGCTGGCACTACACCGCTACTGGGTGTGAAAGGAATCATATAATTAAGGCACCGAAGTGCGAACTGTGCCGTGCTGGCAGGCACCACTAAGCACCCAGACGTGGGTCAGGAAGCGCACACTGGCGCGTGGCACCGCACTGGCGGTCACAGCAGTAGACGCTGACACGTGTGTGACACGTTGAGTGTTAAGTCGGGCGCTAGATAGCAGCCATACTCCATACGCGAACAATCATACAATAGGGTAGGGGTATTTAAAGAACGACTTGCACTCACAACAAACACACGTATTAAATTGTACACTAGCGCATGGCCGTGCGGTCATGCGCAGTTTATATAGTTGCAGGACAGGAAGCGGCCACAGAAACTTTGCCCTTCCAAGACCTGCCAAGAGGACCAATAGAATGCGCTGCAGAGTCTGAGCACATGACCCTCGATCTCCAACGGGAGATCTTGCCCTGGGCATGCTCAGTGTGCGCAGACAAGGACTTAGTCCCAGAGAAGTCCACTCGCTGCTGACCAGTATAGGCTTTACAGGCAGAAGCTGGAGAAGCAGCAGTAACTCTTCTCACAGAGTCAGACTGAGCGAGATGCTGGGATCGATGTCCCTGCTGAGCAGGCTCCACTGCGGCTGGAGGAGAATGGGAGACCGCAGCGGAGACTGATCGAAATTCCCCCTGTGCAGCAGAGGAAACTCGACTCCTAACACATAGCATGATATATGATTTAGAATATGCAAAAGATGAAAATATGGAAGCAAGATTTTCAAAATATCTAGATTTTTTTTCAATATCGAGCACTATGCACAGAGATACACCTAATCCTTAGCATGCTATTAATGAGGTCTCCAGATGGAGATTAGAGGCTGGAAAAGATCAATGAAAGCTGGAATGGAGCTCTATCCTGTTCAGTGATGAGTCCTGCTTTTTTTCTTGGATTCAATGATAGCTGGAGATTTCTCTGAAAACCACTTGGGAAATGTCATGAAGAGGCCTTCATGAGGGAATGTTATACCACTTCTAATCCTGGGATTACGATGTGAGTTACAATAATGCACAGTAACCAAACCCTCTAGTCTTCATTTCAGGTGCATTACCAGCTCAGCGTTACATTAATCTGGTCATGGAAGCAGAGGTACGGACATTTCTCAAAATTGTCCTCCGAGTAGTTATTTATCATAACCGCCAGCTCCATGTTGCCCAGGCTGTGTGAGCTCGAGTAGCAAGCATAATGGAAGTGAATAACAAACTTGAGCATCCATATTTTTTATTTTTATTCTTTTTTTTACACGAATATGGATCCCAGGGCCTGAAGGAGAGTCTCCTCTCATCCAGACCCTGGGAACCATCCAGGACCGCTCCCTGCACATGTCGTATAAGATGACACCCGGTGTATAAGAAGACCCCTGAAAAGTTGGGGGTCGTCTTATACGCTCAGTCATCTTATACGCCAAAAATACAGTGTATGCATGTATATATACATATATACTGTATGTACTGTATATATATGCGCCGCCTCATCAGGCGCATGCCCAGGGGTTATAGGGGGGTCATACAGGCACGTGGAGGCCACACACACTACTGAGCATCATTTCCTTGTCTTGAGGCATTTCCACTGAAGTTGGATCAGCCTGTAACTTAATTTTCCACTTTGATTTTGAGAATCATTCCAACTCCAGATCTCCATGGGATATTAGTTGTGATTTACGTTGATAATTTTTCTCAACACATTCCACTATGTAATGAATAAAGATTTAAAACTAGAATATTTCATTCAGTGATATCTAGGATGTGGGATTTTAGTGTCCCCTTTTTGTATTTTTGAGCAGTGTATATATATATTTTTTTACCCTAAAATATAAAGGCAATGCTACATCTTTAACCTTCAGCCTTTTAGAGAAAATTTAATCTTCAACTTGCTTAACAGTTCACAATTACAGTAATTTTGACTTGACGTTCCCAAACGTTTACGTGTCACTGTGCCATATACTATATATATATATATATATATATATATATATATATATATATATATATAATTTATGCACTGCTTCTTTATTTCTCATGATGATAAAATTGATTCTCAACGTTTAGGTCTTGCTGCAAATTAAAATGGATACTATTTCATGGATTATTGCTGTCTGAGCCTTTCTCGGCTGTTTCCATAGCTCTGCCTGAAGTGGTTGGAGTCTGAACAGAATTATTCCCTAGGCTGCTATGGGAATATAATTTGAAGAGAATCATTAGATTACGTTTAAATATTCAGTAATGAATGGTTCACTGTTTTAAGCAAGGTCATTTACCTTACACATGTTACAACTAGAGACTGCTAAATATTGCATCTCATGCTAGTAGAAGAAGGTTATTTGAGGTCTTGTACATCACTTGCGGTGTCACGGACTTCATGTCATGTTATGTTCTCCAAACAAATCTTTGTTTTGCAACTGCATTCATTCTATGTTATGAAAGCATTTTTTTTATTGTGCTGAAACGAAAGGCTTTGTCAGTGTTAGTCATTTACCTGCCTGATTAGAAGACTGACTATTGTGCAGATGTAAATACTGGATAACACATGATGAGTTCCACATAATTAAACTGGAACAATTCCAGCTCTTGGCTTCTAGAAAATTGGACAATAGCAATGTTTTTTCCTGCTCAAACTTTTCTGTATTTGTAGAAAACAATGGCAACAGGGTGGTGAGTGTAATCACATAGTCAACATATGGCTGCAGGAGAATAATGAGGTTAATGCGGGGATATCAATAGGAAGGCTCATTACGTAGCAGAAGATTTTTTTTTATGAATGCAAGCTCTTCTTTTTGATCAACAATTCACTTCCATTCATCTTTTATAAAGCAACACAAGCCACTATAGTACAGATTTAAGATATACATTGAAAATATAAAAGCCAGTAAAACTCTCTTAAAATTTACATATACTAATGTCTAATGTATAGAGGACAACTCTGATTACATTCTGTAAATAAAATATGTAAGAATCTGATTGATAACTAATTGCAAAAAATACAGCATTTTAGTAGTAGGCTTTAGCAGTAGGTTCACATATATTTGCAGGATTTCAGATATTAAGATGGTTTCCATATTTATAAATCCATACATGAATGTGCCGGAAACCTCAATAAGCAAAGCCTCTAAATGCCCCGACACAATGTGTATACGCTCTGAGGTCTCCTAGGAGTGCACTGAACTTGTTTTTTTCTTTCGCTCTTTAATAAACCAAACACAGCCTTATTAATGTCCAAATTACCACCAGGGAATTAAAAAACACACTGCAGTATCAGATATTTTAAACTGTTTAAACTTTGAAAAAACCTCCAAAAATTATTCTTATTGAAGGCAGATATCTGCTTTGCTCGTACGTATTTACGCACAGGCAGGGCAAAAAGAAGTAGCCATGGCTTTTTCACATGGAATGGCACAACAATTATTCTTGTTGGAGAAATATCAAGAGCTTTATTCTTTGCTAAATGAGGATGTGATAAGTTTTTCGCAAGCTATCCAAAAATTGTTATTTCATTTAAAGAGCAGATGCAGGTTAATGAGCTGTGCACTCTGATCTCCTATTCACATGCTGTAATTCCTAAAATGATGCTGATTGGCCATCTTTTATATTGGCTGTGATAGTCCCCCTTGATTGGCTGCGCTTGACCATGTAATGAGATACAGTACAGACCAAAAGTTTGGACACACCCCATTTACAGATTTTTCTGTATTTTCATGACTATCAAAATTGTACATTCACACTGAAGGCATCAAAACTATGAATTATCACATGTGGAATTATATACTTGACAAAAAGTGTGAAACTACTGAAATTATGTCTTATATTCTAGGTTCTTCTTGGCATTCTCTTGATGAGCTTCAAGATGTAGTCACTGGGAATGGTCTTCCAACAATCTTGAAGGAGTTCCCATAAATGCTTAGCACTTGTTGGTCCTTTCGCCTTCACCCTGTGATCCAGCTCAACCCAAACCATCTTGATTGGGTTCAGGTCTGGTGACTGTGGAGGCCAGGTCATCTGGCGTAGCACCCCATCACTGTCCATCTTGGTCAAATAGCCCTTACACAGCCGGGAGGTGTGTTTGGGGTCATTGTCCTGTTGAAAAATAAATGATGGTCCAACTAAACGCAAACCGGATGGAATAGCATGCTGCTGCAAGATGCTGTGGTAGCCATGCTGGTTCAGTATGCATTCAAATTTGAATAAATCCCTAAAAGTGTCACCAGCAAAGCACCCCCACAACATCACACCTCCTCCTTAATGCTTCTCGGTGGGAACCAGGCATGTAGAGTCCATCCATTCACCTTTTCTGCATCGCACAAAGACAGGAACCAAAGATATCAAATTTGGACTCATCAGTCCAAAGCACACATTTTCACTGATCTAATGTCCATTCCTTGAGTTCTTTAGCCCAAGCAAGTCTCTTCTGCTTGTAGCCTGTCCTTAGCAGTGGTTTCCTGGCAGCTATTTTACCATGAAGGCCTACTGCACATAGTCTCCTCTTAACAGTTGTTGTAGAGATGTGTCTGCTGCTAGAACTCTGTGTGGCATTGACCTGGTCTCTAATCTGAGCTAATGTTAACCTGTGATTTCTGAGGCTGGTGACACAGATAAATTTATCCTGAGAAGCAGAAGTGACTCTTGGTCTTCCTTTTCTGGGGCGGTCCTCATGTGAGCCACTTTCTTTGTAGCGCTTGATGGTTTTTGCCACTGCACTTGGGGACACTTTCAAAGTTTTCCCAATTTTTCGGACTGACTGACCTTCATTTCTTAAAGTAATGATGGCCACTTGTTTTTCTTTACTTAGCTGCTTTCTTCTTGCCATAATACAAATTCTAACAATCTATTCAGTAGGACGATCAGCTATGTATCCACTAGATTTCTGCACAACACAACTGATGGTCTCAACCCCATTTATAAGGCAAGAAATCCCACTTATTAAACCTGACAGGGCACACCTGTGAAGTGAAGACCATTCCCGGTGACTATCTCTTGAAGCTCATCAAGAGAATGCCAAGAGTGTGCAAAGCAGTCATCAAAGCAAACGGTGGCTAATTTGAAGAACCTAGAATAAAAGACATAATTTCATTTATTTCACACTTTTTTGTTAAGTATATAATTACACAAGTGTTAATTCATAGTTTTTATGCCTTCAGTGTGAATGTATAATTTTCATAGTCATGAAAATACAGAAAAATCTTTAACTGATAAGGTGTGTCCAAATTTTTAGTCTGTACTGTAGCTGTAAGGCATTATGGGAAAGCCCATGTGATAATGTGTGACATCATTCGGCTACTCTCTGGCTGCTGCATTCTTCATTCTCAACAATACATTGATTTGCTCATCTCTGAGAATTATGTCACAGCAGAAATGAGCAAATTTGCTGAAATTTGAATTCCACAGTTTGATTGAACTTTGTCAGGAAATTTGATATGCGTCAAACTCACTCTTTGTGAATCAAATACACATCATTGTGCTTTGGGGTGTCTCAAGACCACGGAGTACAATTAAAATGGGTTTTCAAAATGTCCACTCAGTGCAGGGGCTTGGAGCACTGAGTAAATCCCAGATGTCATAAAACGCATCATGCAAAGCGCCATGCAATAAATGCCTTGTGCAAGGCATTTATTATTTTGATCCTCACAAATCAAACAATTTGCAGTAAACTGCAAACTTAAGGAAATTTGACTCAAAATCAATCCTTAACAGATCGATGCGCATAGCTCTAGTTCAAACTATTTCGGTGACAAAGGTCAACATTTTGCCAAAAAATACTAGTAAAGCCAACCGCCACTGAAAATTAAAAACTTCACATTGCTGTCATGCCGGCTTTGGACTCTGTTCACACTGGGGAGTCTGATGTGCAGTCTTAGACCTTCCTGTTGCTCAGCCCGAGTTTGGACGTTGTCGGTGGTTTGTTCTCTGATGTTCAACTTTTCAGGAGTTAACTTTTTGATTAGTGTCAATTGTAGGCTGAGGCTGCTGGGAACGCCTTCTCCCTTTAAGTATGGCTCAGAACATTCCTGGATACCGACTATAGCATTTGCGTGCCTCTTGCTTACTGGTCCTGTGTTGGATTAGCTGTTCATGCTCATATCTTAGTTCGTAGTCTGGTGAAGTATACTTTGTTGTTGTTTGTTCATTTCCCTCTTTGCAATGTGCTCTCTCCACACACATATTGTGTTGTCCTGATAGTTTGCTTGTGGTGCAGTTCACTTTATCCCTGTCGGTCTTTATCAGTGTTTTCATTTACTGTTCACCCTCTGGGGTGGAGGTTGGGGGTATAGCTCAGGGCTGGACAGGAGATTGGAACTGGTCTTTGACTCAGGCCTCCCTACCATCAAGGGCACCCTGAGTTAAGGAAAGACAGGGCTCCCCTAGTCTGAGGGGCAATTCAGGGGCCCAGGTTCCTTATCTCCTATTTTCCCATTGCTCTGCGTTACAATTACACTTAGCTCATCCTGTATGTTTCCCTTGTGCTACCTTTTCCTTCAGCTTAGTCATTTGTTATGGAGATCTCTTTCTACTAATTCAATTAGAAGAAGCTGTTGCCATGGTCTGCCTTGGTCTAAGGTGGCATTGCAGTTCCATTGTATATGTTTCTATAAGCCTCTAAGGCTAGGGTCACATTGCGTTAGTGCAATCCGTTTAGTGCTAGCGCTAGCGGATTGCGCTAACGCAATGTTTTTAATGGGGCCGCGTCCCGGGTCGCGGTAACATCCCCGCTCGCGCAGATCCCCGATCTGCGAGAGCGGGGAACGGACCGCGGGCGTGCCTCGGACGCTGCAAGCAGCGTCCGCGGCACGCCAGGAAACACGAAACTCTCTTTCTATTTCTATCTAATTTGGCATTTCAGCATTTTTTTATTACATGCTATATGCTAATGTTGGGCTACATACTACATATAGCAGTTGTGCAAATTAAAAACTCAGTGACATCATTTGCTAATCAAAAATCTAAATAATACATATTGAAATACTTTATACTATTTAAAAAGAACATTACTTAAAGCAAAAAATATTTTGAATGGTTGTTTGTAACTTTACCCATAATATCCACCTTGCTTTTTCTGAACAGCAATGAAAATAAGTTACAGCCTAAAAGTAGAAATCATTTTTGTGAACTATCTAATTTGTAACAGCTTGCAGAAAATTTTGCACATTTGGTATTTTTCCAGGGGTCGGCCAGTATATGTTTTGGCGGAACATATTTATGTGCCTTTTTTTCCTAGGTAATCCCATTAGAGATTCCCAAGCTCTTTGCTATACTTTATCTTTATGATGTGGTTTGGAACATTGTCAATGCATAGGAAAATGCTGAAAGTCATTTCTTTATCAAAATCTGTACAATTGGAACGATAGTTAAATTTGACTTATCTTTTACTGTCATTTGAAGAATTTAAGGGAGTTTTTTTCTACTCCACTCTACTCTAAATCACCACTACTACATTATGCAGCCTTTAAATAGCATCACAACATATTTTAAGTTAAACTGGCTGATAATCAATAATGCTTAAAAAAAAAGTATTAATCATACGCAAGATGTATTAAAATAACTGACTAGTCATGTTGGAGAGGTATTCCTCTGACTAGTCATGCTGTTAGGGCTGGCATACTTATGCCAGCTATATCTGTTCTCAGCACACATGGCAAAAATCCTTTGCTCAGTTGTGTGTTATGTGTGCATGCACATTGTGCAGAAAAGCCGAGGTCAGTCCCCCACACTTCCCATGCAGAATCAGGAGTCACAGCATCAGTTTGCACTGCGTAAATATTCAGAGGAACAGATTTGCCCAGACAACTAGCTGGCAGTAATGTAACACAGTGTGTGCCTGAATTAAAGGCGTTCTCTAAGAAATGTAATAAAATAAATAATACACATTTCAATATTAATCATTTTTCTAAAAAAAGATATGCTTTACCTAGTGCCCTCTGTAAGGTTTTTAAACATGGTAACTGCCAGGACATGTATTACGGCATACGGTGATACTCACCTTGCTTCCCAGGTCCCTCGCTGCGTCCCGCCTCCTCTTCCAGGTTTCAGCCGTGCTGGGGATCCCGCTCCCCACGCATGCGCATTAGGCCGCTTAGGTCGTGGTCGAACGCACTCCCGGCTTCTTTATGATGCCGGGTTGCACTGACCCGGAAGCGCTGTCCTGCCTGACTGTTATTGTGCTTTTCCATGCTCTCTTCATTTCCAGTTTGGTTTCTGTACATCATGCCCCATATGCTTCCAGTGTGTGCATGCTCTGTTCAGTCCCTGTACACTTCCAGTGCGTGCTCTGGTCTGCTCAGTTCCAGTATTCCTCCAGTGCGTGCTCTGTTCCATCCAGGATCTAGTACCTTCTGTGTGAACCCTGCTGTGATCTGAGTCCCAGGTTTTCTCTGTGGCTGCTCTGTGGCTGCTCTGCCCATCTGGTCCTGGGTGAGTACCCTGATTCTCCTCGTTATCCACGAGCCGCCCATCTGGCACAAGCTTTCGTGGTGTATTGCCCTCCTAGGCTTGTCCCTAATGGTCCCTCTATAGGGGTCGGTTCCACCTGGTCAGCTCGCCTGGGAACGGTTGTCACTGTGATCCAATGGGTCCACTCCATGAATCATAACAACATGCAGTAGAATGCCTGAAATAGACGCACTAAAATTGTCAGGCTGACTGAGATGAATGTTCATTCTCAGTCGACTGAAGAAGCATATTTTTTTCTCCTTTGGTTCAGCACCACTCAGTGTCCTGCCAGGTTGACTAAACAATGCAATGTGCCTTCACAATGCCTGACCAGACGCTGCTAGGACCTGATTCATGCAGCCTGTCCTTCTACTGTGTGGACTCTGGGATCTACGACAAGTTGTGATTGATGGTTGAATAGCTAAACAAAGGTATTTAGAAAAATGGATAATATTTCAATACATATTTAGAATCATAGAATTTGAAGGAGAGCTCACTACCTGTCGTGGCAGCCTGTTCCACTCATTGGTCACCCTAACTGTCAAAAAAAAATTTCTAATATCTAATCTGACATCTACCATTCAGTTTCATCCCATTGCTTCTAGTCTTTCCTTGTGCAAATGAGAATAAAGATGATCATTCTACAATGTGACAGCCCTTGAGATATTTGTAGACAGCTCTCCTCTCAGTCTTCTTTTTTGCAAGCTAAACATTCCCAAATCCTGTAAATGTTCCTCATAGAACATGGTTTGCAGACCGGTCATCATTCTAGTTGCTCTGCTCTGAACTTGCTCCAGTTTGTTGATGTCTTTTTTTAAATGTGGTGCCCAAAACTGGACACAGTATTCCAGATGAGGGCTGACCAAAGAGGAGTAGAGGGCAATAATGACTTCACGTGAGCCATTTATTTTATTCATTTAGTATGTTCCTATAAGAAACTCTTTAAGGTTAATTTAACACAATAGCTCTCATCTGCAAACAACTCAAAGGGAACCTGTCACCAGTTTTGTCCTGTGTCCTGTGTTGTCCTGTGTCAACTAAATCTATGCCCTTAATCAGTGCCTGTGCTGCAGTCCATCAATGGTTATATGACCCTCTGACTACCCCTTTTGAAGGTCTCCTGCGCTGTATGTTAATCCCAACAGTCAGATGGGCATGGTTTCTGCGGTCTCTAAAACTCCTCCTGGCTTTTCTATCCCTCCTCCTAGCTGATGATAGCCATCCTCCTGCTGTAATTGACATGGATGATGCCTTCTGCATCATCCACATAGCTTGGCGAAATCTCACGTCTGCCCAGAAAAATTGCATTATCAACATCAATTACAGCAGGAGGATGGTTATTGGCAACCAGGAGAAGGGATAGAGAAGCTGGGAGGAAGGATGGAGACCGCAGAAACCACACTCATCAGATCAGATCGACAGGATTAACATGCAGCATGTTAATCTCATGCCAGCCCTCTGATAATGTCTCCTTGTCTGCAGCCCAAGGTGAGTAGGCATGATGGGGGCATGGCCTGCTCCCTGCTAGAAGAGCTGAAGTGAAGGAGACATTAACAGGGGGATGGCTGCTACTAGAAGACGGGGGTATCACCCCTTCACCTCATGCTGCAGTGAGAAAGACATTGTCAGGGGGCTGGCTTCTGCTAATAAAAACTAGAAGCAGGCCACACTGCCGCCATATAATACAGTGAAGTCAACATTATTAGGGGTTGCTGCTGCTACTAGAAGCTGATGAGGCAGGCCAAGATGTTACCTTATCCAGTATGAAAACTTTCCTGATTTTAGATTAAATGAGTTGACCACTTAATCTTAGAATTGAAACAAATGTGTTGGGAATGTGATTTTGTGGTTGTTACTAATGTATAAATATGATAGGTTTTCATTCTGTACTGGTTATTGCAGCCTTCCCCACAGACTTCACTGTTCTCCTGTCCACAGACCTGGACATCAGTCTCTTCCTATGGAAAAAAAACTTCCCATGAGAAAGCTTATGGAGGAGTCCAATGGACAGGTCTCATACTCCTCCACCGTCAGTCATTTTGTGTACAGAAGCACTGTGCAGTCTGTAAAGAAGGCTTCACGAACAGTTAATGAGGATGACCTATAATACCAATATGCTAGTAAGTGGCACAATATCATGTTGGCAACACATATGTTAAAATAAAGACAAATTGGATAACTCCTTTCATAACAAAGGTGACATGAGATTTGTTATGTAGGCAATCCAGTGACACAGTGTGCCAGCAATCAGAGCACATACAGTGATCTGACAATAACCCAAAAACAATAGAACGAGCTCTGAGACATGGAATCTCTGTAGACCGCAATACCTGAACCTAACCTAAACACAACTAAAGGCAGCTGTGGATTGCGCCTGGCACTACCTATGCAACTCGGCACAGCCTGAGGAGCTGACTAGCCTGAAGATAGAAAAACAAGCCTGACTTGCCTCAGAGAAATACCCCAAAGGAAAAGGCAGCCCCCCACATATAATGACTGTTAGCAAGATGAAAAGACAAACGTAGGGATGAAATAGATTCAGCAAAGTGAGGCCCGATATTCTAGATAGAGCGGGGATAGCAAAGAGAACTTTGCAGTCTACAAAAAACCCTAAAGCAAAAAACCACGCAAAGGGGGCAAAAAGACCCACCGTGCCGAACTAACGGCACGGCGGTACACCCTTTGCGTCTCAGAGCTTCCAGCAAAACGAAATGACAAGCTGGACAGAAAAAGTAGCAACAAAAGCAAAGAAGCACTAATCTAGGCAGAGCAGCAGGCCACAGGAAAGATCCAGAAGCTCAGATCCAACACTGGAACATTGGCAAGGAGCAAGGAAGACAGAATCAGGTGGAGTTAAATAACAAAGCAGCCAACGAGCTCACCAGAACACCTGAGGGAGGAAGCTCAGAAGCTGCAGTACCACTTGTGACCACAGGAGTGAATTCAGCCACAGAATTCAAAACAGTACCCCCCCTTGAGGAGGGGTCACCGAACCCTCACCAGAGCCCCCAGGCCGACCAGGATGAGCCACATGAAAGGCACGAACAAGATCTGGAGCATGGACATCAGAGGCAAAAGCCCAGGAATTATCTTCCTGAGCATAACCCTTCCATTTAACCAGATACTGGAGTTTCCGTCTAGAAACACGAGAATCCAAAATTTTCTCCACAATATACTCCAATTCCCCCTCCACCAAAACCGGGGCAGGAGGCTCAACAGATGGAACCATAGGTGCCACGTATCTCCACAACAACGACCTATGGAATATATTATGTATGGAAAAGGAGTCTGGGAGGGTCAGACGAAAAGACACAGGATTGAGAATCTCAGAAATCCTATACGGACCAATAAAACGAGGTTTAAATTTAGGAGAGGAAACCTTCATAGGAATATGACGAGAAGATAACCAAACCAGATCCCCAACACGAAGTCGGGGACCCACATGGCGTCTGCGATTAGCGAAAAGTTGAGCCTTCTCCTGGGACAAGGTCAAATTGTCCACTACCTGAGTCCAGATCTGCTGCAACCTGTCCACCACAGAATCCACACCAGGACAGTCCGAAGACTCAACCTGTCCTGAAGAGAAACGAGGATGGAACCCAGAATTGCAGAAAAATGGAGAGACCAAGGTAGCCGAGCTGGCCCGATTATTAAGGGCGAACTCAGCCAACGGCAAAAAGGACACCCAATCATCCTGGTCTGCAGAAACAAAACATCTCAGATATGTTTCCAAGGTCTGATTGGTTCGTTCGGTCTGGCCATTAGTCTGAGGATGGAAAGCCGAGGAAAAAGATAGGTCAATGCCCATCCTACCACAAAAGGCTCGCCAAAACCTTGAAACAAACGGGGAACCTCTGTCAGAAACAATATTCTCAGGGATGCCATGCAAACGAACCACATGCTGGAAGAACAAAGGCACCAAATCAGAGGAGGAAGGCAATTTAACCAAGGGCACCAGATGGACCATTTTAGAAAAGCGATCACAGACCACCCAAATGACTGACATCTTTTGAGAAATGGGAAGGTCAGAAATGAAATCCATCGAAATATGTGTCCAAGGCCTCTTTGGGACCGGCAAGGGCAAAAGCAACCCACTGGCACGTGAACAGCAGGGCTTAGCCCGAGCACAAATCCCACAGGACTGCACAAAAGTACGTACATCCCGTGACAGAGATGGCCACCAGAAGGATCTAGCCACTAACTCTCTGGTACCAAAGATTCCAGGATGACCAGCCAACACCGAACAATGAAGTTCAGAGATAACTTTACTAGTCCACCTATCAGGGACGAACAGTGTTGTGAATTCTGTGGCTGAGTTCACTTCTGTGGTCACAAGTGGTATTGCAGTCTCTGGGCTTCCTCCCTCAGGTGTTTTGGTGAGCTCGTTGGCTGCCTTGCTATTTAGCTCCACCTGAGTCTGTCTTCCTTGCTCCTTGTCAATGTTCCAGTGTTGGATCTGAGCTACTGCATCTTTCCTTGGGCCTGCTGCTCTGCTAGATAAGTGCTTCTAGTTTGTTTTCTGTTTTTTTCTGTCCAGCTTGCTATTAACTTTTGCTGGAAGCTCTGAGAAGCAAAGGGGTGCACCGCCGTGCTGTTAGTTCGGCACGGTGGGTCTTTTTGCCCCTTTGCGTGGTTTTCGTTTTAGGGTTTTTTGTAGACTGCATAGTTCTCTTTGCTATCCTCGCTCTGTCTAGAATATCGGGCCTCACTTTGCTGAATCTATTTCATTCCTACGTTTGTCTTTTCATCTTGCTAACAGTCATTATATGTGGGGGGCTGCCTATTCCTTTGGGGTATTTCTCTGAGGTAAGTCAGGCTTGTATTTCTATCTTCAGGCTAGTCAGCTCCTCAGGCAGTGCCGAGTTGCATAGGTAGTGATAGGCGCAATCCACTGCTGCTTATAGTTGTGTGAGGATAGATCAGGTACTGCAGTCTACAGAGATTCCACGTCTCAGAGCTCGTCCTATTGTTTTTGGTTATTGCCAGATCTCTGTATGTGCGCTGATTACTGCACGCTGTGTTGCCTGATTGCCAGCCATAACAGTACAAGGAGCCACACCAATGATTCCCAATAGAGGGAAAAAAGAAATCCTGACATCATTTTTTTTTCTTAGCTCTGTCTTCAGTCTTTTTTTTCCCCTAGACATTAGAGTGCTTCAGGACACAGCTGTGGACATGGATATTCAGGCTCTGTGCTCCTCAATGGATAATCTCGTTGTAAATGTACAAAAGATTCAAGATACTATTGATCAGAAATCGATGCTAGAACCAAGAATTCCGATTCCTGATTTGTTTTTTGGTGACAGAACTAAGTTCCTGAGCTTCAGAAATAATTGTAAGCTATTTTTGGCATTGAAACCTCATTCTTCTGGTAATCCTATTCAACAGGTTTTGATTATTATTTCTTTTTTGCGCGGCGACCCACAGGACTGGGCGTTTTCTCTTGCACCAGGAGATTCTGCATTGAGTAATGTTGATGCATTTTTCCAGGCGCTGGGATTGCTTTACGATGAGCCTAATTCAGTGGATCAGGCTGAGAAAAATCTGCTGGCTTTATGCCAGGGTCAGGATGATGTAGAAGTATATTGTCAGAAATTTAGGAAGTGGTCAGTACTCACTCTGTGGAATGAATCTGCACTAGCGGCTTTGTTCAGAAAGGGTCTCTCTGAAGCTCTTAAGGATGTTAAGGTGGGATTTCCTATGCCTGCTGGTTTGAATGAGTCTATGTCCTTGGCCATTCAGATCGGTCGTCGCTTGCGCGAGCGTAAATCTGTGCACCATCTGGCGGTATTGTCTGAGAGTAAACCTGAGCCTATGCAGTGCGACAGGACTATGACTAAAGTAGAACGGCAAGAACACAGACGTCTGAACAGACTGTGTTTCTATTGTGGTGATTCTACTCATGCTATTTTTAATTGTCCTAAACGCACTAGGCGGTTCGATAGCTCTGCCGTTATTGGTACTGTACAGTCCAAATTCCTTTTGTCCATTACCTTAATGTGCTCTTTGTCATCGTATTCTGTCATGGCGTTTGTGGATTCAGGCGCTGCCCTGAATCTGATGGATTTGGATTATGCTAAACGTTGTGGATTTTTCTTGGAGCCTTTGCGGTGTCCTATTCCGTTGAGAGGAATTGATGCTACACCTTTGGCCAAGAATAAGCCTCAGTACTGGGCCCAGCTGACCATGTGCATGGCTCCTGCACATCAGGAAGTTATTCGCTTTCTGGTACTGCATAATTTGCATGATGTGGTCGTGTTGGGGTTGCCATGGCTACAAACCCATAATCCAGTATTGGATTGGAACTCTATGTCGGTAACCAGCTGGGGTTGTCAGGGAGTACATGGTGATGTTCCATTTTTGTCTATTTCGTCATCCATTCCTTCTGACATCCCAGAGTTCTTGTCGGACTTTCAGGATGTATTTGAAGAGTCCAAGTCTGATGCCCTACCTCCGCATAGGAATTGTGATTGTGCTATCGATTTGATTCCTGGTAGTAAATTCCCTAAGGGTCGTTTATTTAATTTGTCCGTACCTGAACACACCGCTATGCGCAGTTATGTGAAGGAGTCCCTGGAGAAGGGACATATTCGCCCATCGTCGTCACCATTGGGAGCAGGGTTCTTTTTTGTAGCCAAGAAGGATGGTTCGCTAAGACCGTGTATTGATTACCGCCTTCTTAATAAGATCACTGTTAAGTTTCAGTATCCCTTGCCATTGATTTCTGACTTGTTTGCTCGGATTAAGGGGGCTAGTTGGTTTACTAAGATTGATCTTCGTGGTGCGTATAATCTGGTGAGAATCAGGCAGGGAGATGAATGGAAAACGGCATTTAATACGCCCGAGGGTCATTTTGAGTATCTGGTGATGCCGTTCGGACTTGCCAATGCTCCATCTGTTTTTCAGTCTTTTATGCATGACATTTTCCGTGAGTATCTGGATAAATTCTTGATTGTTTACTTGGATGACATTTTGATCTTCTCAGATGATTGGGAGTCTCATGTGAAGCAAGTCAGAATGGTTTTCCAGGTACTGCGTGCTAATTCCTTGTTCGTGAAGGGATCAAAGTGTCTCTTCAGTGTGCAGAAAGTTTCATTTTTGGGGTTCATCTTTTCCCCTTCTACTATCGAGATGGATCCGGTTAAGGTTCAGGCCATCCAGGATTGGACTCAGCCGACATCTCTAAAAAGTCTGCAGAAATTCCTGGGCTTTGCTAATTTTTATCGTCGCTTCATCTGTAATTTTTCTAGCATTGCCAGACCATTGACCGATTTGACCAAGAAGGGTGCTGATTTGGTTAATTGGTCTTCTGCTGCCGTGGAAGCTTTTCAGGAGTTGAAGCGTCGTTTTTGCTGTGCCCCTGTGTTGTGTCAACCTGATGTTTCTCTTCCGTTCCAGGTCGAGGTTGATGCTTCTGAGATTGGTGCAGGGGCGGTTTTGTCACAGAGAGGTTCTGGTTGCTCAGTGTTCAAACCATGTGCTTTCTTTTCCAGGAAATTTTCTGCTGCTGAGCGTAATTATGATGTGGGCAACCGAGAGTTGCTGGCCATGAAGTGGGCATTCGAGGAGTGGCATCATTGGCTTGAGGGTGCTAAGCATCGCGTGGTGGTTTTGACTGATCATAAGAACCTTACTTATCTTGAGTCTGCCAAGCGCTTGAATCCTAGACAGGCCCGTTGGTCGTTATTTTTTGCTCGTTTTGATTTTGTGATTTCATACCTTCCGGGCTCTAAAAATGTGAAGGCGGATGCTCTGTCTAGGAGTTTTGTGCCCGACTCTCCAGGGTTATCTGAGCCGGCAAGTATCCTCAAGGAAGGAGTCATTGTGTCTGCCATCTCCCCTGATTTGCGGAGAGTGTTGCAGAAATTTCAGGCTAATAAACCTGATCGTTGTCCGGCCGAGAAACTGTTCGTCCCTGATAGGTGGACTAGTAAAGTTATCTCTGAACTTCATTGTTCGGTGCTGGCCGGTCATCCAGGAATCTTTGGTACCAGGGAGTTGGTTGCTAGATCCTTCTGGTGGCCATCTCTGTCACGGGATGTGCGTACTTTTGTGCAGTCCTGTGGGATTTGTGCTAGGGCTAAGCCCTGCTGTTCTCGTGCCAGTGGGTTGCTTTTGCCCTTGCCGGTCCCGAAGAGGCCTTGGACACATATTTCGATGGATTTCATTTCTGACCTTCCCGTTTCTCAAAAAATGTCGGTCATTTGGGTGGTCTGTGATCGCTTTTCTAAAATGGTCCATCTGGTGCCCTTGGTTAAATTGCCTTCCTCCTCTGATTTGGTGCCTTTGTTCTTCCAGCATGTGGTTCGTTTACATGGCATTCCTGAGAATATTGTTTCTGACAGAGGTTCCCAGTTTGTCTCGAGGTTCTGGCGAGCCTTTTGTGGTAGGATGGGCATTGACCTATCTTTCTCCTCGGCCTTCCATCCTCAGACTAATGGCCAGACCGAACGAACCAATCAGACCTTGGAAACATATCTGAGATGTTTTGTTTCCGCTGACCAGGATGATTGGGTGTCATTTTTGCCGTTGGCTGAGTTCGCCCTTAATAATCGGGCCAGCTCGGCTACCTTGGTCTCTCCATTTTTCTGCAATTCTGGGTTCCATCCTCGTTTCTCTTCAGGACAGGTTGAGTCTTCGGACTGTCCTGGTGTGGATTCTGTGGTGGACAGGTTGCAGCAGATCTGGACTCAGGTAGTGGACAATTTGACCTTGTCCCAGGAGAAGGCTCAGCTTTTCGCTAATCGCAGACGCCGTGTGGGACCCCGACTTCGTGTTGGGGATCTGGTTTGGTTATCTTCTCGTCATATTCCTATGAAGGTTTCCTCTCCTAAATTTAAACCTCGTTTTATTGGTCCGTATAGGATTTCTGAGATTCTCAATCCGGTGTCTTTTCGTTTGACCCTCCCAGACTCCTTTTCCATACATAATGTATTCCATAGGTCGTTGTTGAGGAGATACGTGGCACCTATGGTTCCATCTGTGGAGCCTCCTGCCCCTGTTTTGGTGGAGGGGGAATTGGAGTATATTGTGGAGAAGATTTTGGATTCTCGTGTCTCTAGACGGAAACTCCAGTATCTGTTCAAATGGAAGGGTTATGCTCAGGAAGATAATTCCTGGGTTTTTGCCTCTGATGTCCATGCCCCAGATCTTGTTCGTGCCTTTCATGTGGCTCATCCTGGTCGGCCTGGGGGTTCTGGTGAGGGTTCGGTGACCCCTCCTCAAGGGGGGGTACTGTTGTGAATTCTGTGGCTGAGTTCACTTCTGTGGTCACAAGTGGTATTGCAGTCTCTGGGCTTCCTCCGTCAGGTGTTTTGGTGAGCTCGTTGGCTGCCTTGCTATTTAGCTCCACCTGAGTCTGTCTTCCTTGCTCCTTGTCAATGTTCCAGTGTTGGATCTGAGCTACTGCATCTTTCCTTGGGCCTGCTGCTCTGCTAGATAAGTGCTTCTTGTTTGTTTTCTGTTTTTTCTGTCCAGCTTGCTATTAACTTTTGCTGGAAGCTCTGAGAAGCAAAGGGGTGCACCGCCATGCTGTTAGTTCGGCACGGTGGGTCTTTTTGCCCCTTTGCGTGGTTTTCGTTTTAGGGTTTTTTGTAGACTGCATAGTTCTCTTTGCTATCCTCGCTCTGTCTAGAATATCGGGCCTCACTTTGCTGAATCTATTTCATTCCTACGTTTGTCTTTTCATCTTGCTAACAGTCATTATATGTGGGGGGCTGCCTATTCCTTTGGGGTATTTCTCTGAGGTAAGTCAGGCTTGTATTTCTATCTTCAGGCTAGTCAGCTCCTCAGGCAGTGCCGAGTTGCATAGGTAGTGATAGGCGCAATCCACTGCTGCTTATAGTTGTGTGAGGATAGATCAGGTACTGCAGTCTACAGAGATTCCACGTCTCAGAGCTCGTCCTATTGTTTTTGGTTATTGCCAGATCTCTGTATGTGCGCTGATTACTGCACGCTGTGTTGCCTGATTGCCAGCCATAACAGAACAGTTTCTCCGCCGGACAACGATCAGGTTTATTCGCCTGAAATTTTTGCAACACTCGACGCAAATCAGGGGAGATGGCAGACACAATGACTCCTTCCTTGAGGATACTCGCCGGCTCAGATGAACCCGGAGAGTCGGGCACAAAACTCCTAGACAGAGCATCCGCCTTCACATTTTTAGAGCCCGGAAGGTACGAAATCACAAAATCGAAGCGGGCAAAAAATAACGACCAACGGGCCTGTCTAGGATTCAAGCGCTTGGCAGACTCGAGATAAGTAAGGTTCTTATGATCAGTCAATACCACCACGCGATGCTTAGCTCCTTCAAGCCAATGACGCCATTCCTCGAATGCCCACTTCATGGCCAGCAACTCTCGGTTGCCCACATCATAATTACGCTCAGCAGCCGAAAACTTCCTGGAAAAGAAAGCACATGGTTTCAACACTGAGCAACCAGAACCTCTCTGTGACAAAACCGCCCCTGCTCCAATCTCAGAAGCATCAACCTCGACCTGGAACGGAAGAGAAACATCTGGTTGACACAACACAGGGGCAGAACAAAAACGATGCTTCAACTCCTGAAAAGCTTCCACAGCAGCAGAAGACCAATTAACCAAATCAGCACCCTTCTTGGTCAAATCGGTCAATGGTTTGGCAATGCTAGAAAAATTACAGATGAAGCGACGATAAAAATTAGCAAAGCCCAGGAATTTTTGCAGACTTTTCAGAGATGTCGGCTGAGTCCAATCCTGGTTGTCTTGTACCTTAACCGGATCCATCTCGATAGTAGAAGGGGAAAAGATGAACCCCAAAAATGAAACTTTCTGCACACCGAAGAGACACTTTGATCCCTTCACAAACAAAGAATTAGCATGCAGGACCTGGAAAACCATTCTGACCTGCTTCACATGAGAGTCCCAATCATTTGAGAAGATCAAAATGTCATCCAAGTAAACAATCAGGAATTTATCCAGATACTCACGGAAGATGTAATGCATAAAAGACTGAAACACAGATGGAGCATTGGCAAGTCCGAACGGCATCACTAGATACTCAAAATGACCCTCGGGCGTATTAAATGCAGTTTTCCATTCATCTCCTTGCCTGATTCTCACCAGATTATACGCACCACGAAGATCTATCTTAGTGAACCAACTAGCCCCCTTAATCCGAGCAAACAAGTCAGATAACAATGGCAAGGGATACTGAAATTTAGCAGTGATCTTATTAAGAAGGCGGTAATCAATACACGGTCTCAGCGAACCATCCTTCTTGGCTACAAAAAGAACCCTGCTCCCAGTGGTGATGACGATGGGCGAATATGTCCCTTCTCCAGGGATTCCTTCACATAACTGCGCATAGCGGCGTGTTCAGGCACGGATAAATTAAATAATCGACCTTTAGGGAATTTACTACCAGGAATCAAATTGATAGCACAATCACAATCCCTATGCGGAGGTAGGGCATCGGACTTGGGCTCTTCAAATACATCCTGATAATCAGACAAGAACTCTGGGACCTCAGAAGGAGTGGATGACGAAATAGACAAAAATGGAACATCACCATGTACCCCCTGACAACCCCAGCTGGATACCGACATAGAGTTCCAATCCAATACTGGATTATGGGTTTGCAGCCATGGCAACCCCAACACGACCACATCATGCAGATTATGTAGCACCAGAAAGCGAATAACTTCCTGATGTACAGGAGCCATGCACATGGTCAGCTGGGTCCAGTACTGAGGTTTATTCTTGGCCAAAGGTGTAGCATCAATTCCTCTCAACGGAATAGGACACCGCAAAGGCTCCAAGAAAAACCCACAACCTTTAGCATAATCCAAATCCATCAGATTCAGGGCAGCGCCTGAATCCACAAACGCCATGACAGAATACGATGACAAAGAGCATATCAAGGTAATGGACAGAAGGAATTTGGATTGTACAGTACCAATGACGGCAGACGTCAGAAATAGCATGAGTGGAATCACCACAGTAGAAACACAGACCATTCTGATGTCTGTGTTCTTGCCGTTCAACTCTGGTCATAGTCCTATCGCACTGCATAGGCTCAGGTTTAATCTTAGACAATACCGCCAAATGGTGCACAGATTTACGCTCGCGCAAGCGTCGACAGATCTGAATGGCCAAAGACATAGACTCATTCAAACCAGCAGGCATAGGAAAACCCACCATGACATCCTTAAGAGCCTCAGAGAGACCCTTTCTGAACAAAGCTGCCAGCGCAGATTCATTCCACAGAGTGAGTACTGACCACTTCCTAAATTTCTGACAATATACTTCTATATCATCCAGACCCTGGCACAAAGCCAGCAAATTTTTCTCAGCCTGATCCACTGAATTAGGCTCATCGTAAAGTAATCCGAGCGCCAGGAAAAACGCATTGACATTACTCAATGCAGGGTCTCCTGGCGCAAGAGAAAATGCCCAGTCCTGAGGGTCGCCGCGCAAAAAAGAAATAATAATCAAAACCTGTTGAATAGGATTACCAGAAGAATGAGGTTTCAAGGCCAGAAATAGCTTACAATTATTTTTGAAATTAAGAAACTTAGTTCTATCACCAAAAAACAAATCAGGAATAGGAATTCTTGGTTCTAACATAGATTTCTGATCAATAGTATCTTGAATCCTTTGTACATGTGTAACGAGATTATCCATTGAAGAGCACAGACCCTGAATATCCATATCCACACCTGTGTCCTGAAACACCCAAATGTCTAGGGGAAAAAAAAGACTGAACACAGAGCTGAGAAAAAAAAATGATGTCAGAACTTCTTTTTTCCCTCTATTGAGAATCATCTGTGTTGGCTCCTTGTACTGTTATGTAGGCAATCCAGTGACAGTGTGCCAGCAATCAGAGCACATACAGTGATCTGACAATAACCCAAAAACAATAGAACGAGCTCTGAGACGTGGAATCTCTGTAGACCGCAATACCTGAACCTAACCTAAACACAACTAAAGGCAGCTGTGGATTGCGCCTGGCACTACCTATGCAACTCGGCACAGCCTGAGGAGCTGACTAGCCTGAAGATAGAAAAACAAGCCTGACTTGCCTCAGAGAAATACCCCAAAGGAAAAGGCAGCCCCCCACATATAATGACTGTTAGCAAGATGAAAAGACAAACGTAGGGATGAAATAGATTCAGCAAAGTGAGGCCCGATATTCTAGATAGAGCGAGGATAGCAAAGAGAACTTTGCAGTCTACAAAAAACCCTAAAGCAAAAAACCACACAAAGGGGGCAAAAAGACCCACCGTGCCGAACTAACGGCACGGCGGTACACCCTTTGCGTCTCAGAGCTTCCAGCAAAACGAAATGACAAGCTGGACAGAAAAAGTAGCAACAAAAGCAAAGAAGCACTAATCTAGGCAGAGCAGCAGGCCACAGGAAAGATCCAGAAGCTCAGATCCAACACTGGAACATTGGCAAGGAGCAAGGAAGACAGAATCAGGTGGAGTTAAATAACAAAGCAGCCAACGAGCTCACCAGAACACCTGAGGGAGGAAGCTCAGAAGCTGCAGTACCACTTGTGACCACAGGAGTGAATTCAGCCACAGAATTCACAACAGAGATTGCTTAAACGTCAATTCTACAAATGGTTGAATTTATAGAGAAACATTGAGGTTGTTAGGAAAGTTATGGTAGTGTCATCTTTTTTACCTTTACCTCACTCTCATGGAACCTTGGCCTTCTACTGCAATATAAAAAAAGCCTAAAAATAAAAATGGAAGGTGACTGATGATGTCAGTGATGTCGGCATCTTTAACAATTTTCTTTATAACTATTGGACAATTGAATTCAATGTATTTTGCTCACATGGTTAACTTGCAATGGCACCCAATCTCAACCATTTTAAAACGTGGTGAGAAAATTAGGTGGAGTTAGACAAAGGTACAGTGATGTAATAGGGAAAGGGGCCACCATCGGTCTAATGGCTTTATTACATCTTGCTCCATATTTGGGAAAAAATGTAGTATATATGTATTGCATTCTAATGCTAACACAGTATAGCCTAGGAATAATAATAGCCAAAATAGGATATATTTTTTAAACTATTTTGCTTTAATCTTTCTTAGTTGCTTTGTAGAATTCTTAAGAGCCTACTTAAGTTCCCGATTTTTTGCAACTCACATGATAGCAAACATCAAACAGCAAAATTGGTTTGTCTGCTTCGAATAAGGATCAAGAATTATGGATTCAATAACTCGGAAAAGCAAAATCACAAAGCATCCAGAGAGTCCAGCATCCGTAGACCTCTGACTTATATTTCTAAAAGCATGAATTAAAAATGAGCTCATTTCATTTTCATCGAGTGGTGAATATAGAAAATAATTTTAATGTAAAAAAAGAACAAACCTTTTCTTGCTAGGAAAAAAAAAAAAGAAAAATGATGGCATTAAGCTACCTTTCATATTCCATGATGGAAAAAAGTATTCGCATTTAAGAAACTTTGCATATTATTATAGAAAACGTATTTAACACAAATTGTCACTGTTAATAAGCTTAGAATTATTTTAATTGCATGTTTCATACCTGCATGTAATTCTTGCCAGTATTCCAGACATATGAAATTAACAGCTTAGAACCTCTTGAACCGATGTGGAAAAGGTGTCACATTTTACAGTAAATCCACCCTACCTCTTATATTCCTGCTCCTTTCTCTCTGAGCTTCAACTCAGTGAATATTTCTGTCCTGTTGAATTCCTCTTCATCCCTTTTATCCAGACCCTAATACTGACCCTAAAACTCCTGTCAAAACCTATTACTCTATCTTCATTGCAGAGTTTCACTCTACACTACTGTTTTTTCTCCTGGATCTTTTCGAGAAAGTGTCACATGCTTGAAAATTCTCCAGAATGAAATGTCATTAGATCATTCTCATAACATAGAAAGCAAAGATTGCATAAATTAATGCCAATATCAGCATCCTACCAAGGACACAGGAGTCAAACGCTTATAAAATAAACACTACATACCATGTATGTAGTCTATTGGTTCCTGTAATTTTTACCTATGTACTTCTTAGATTAAACAAATCTATTTTTCTATATATAACTATGAATTGAATGTAATAGTGTCTGAACTTACAAATAAAAAACAAATGCACGTTGTATCATCATACGCTACATGAAATTTGGTAGCACTGTAGATTGTTTTGCAAAGTATATTGTTTCGTTAAGTGGTTTTGGCCCTCGGGTCATGGGCACTAGAGACACTTGGGTTAGTCTAGCAAATTACATTCAAGAAGTAGATAAGTGCATCATTGCATGCAATGCTCTCATTCACTTTTCTGAGTGCTGTAACTGATTAGTAGGAATAGACCCTTGTGTAAAAGAGTTGATCATCATCCTTCCCTTTACATAAAAGAATTCTAGCATGTCGGTATTTCTAGGTTGCTTTAATTGTTATATATGCACCTTGGTAACAATGGTCTTTGCTTTCTTGATTCACATTGTCTGTATGCAATAACAATCTTTGCTACAGTTTTAAATGTTTCCATTAGATGGCTCTAATAGCATAACGAGAGGAGGTTATATGTAGGAGCATTTAGCGTTAAGTGAGTCAGTGCATGGCTGAAAATGTGCAGCAGATGTTCCTTGTGACTGAGGAGAACGTAGGTATGAATGAAAGCCAGAGGTTGTCATCAGCTAGCGCAATCCAAAAACAGTCTGCCCACTAAAACTAAAAACCAAGTAATGTTTTTTTCTGGTGTAAAATATACAACGTGTTTCAAGAGCTACCTAATGAAATTAATTACACAAAAATAAAGGATGACTTGACTTTTAGGTTTCCTTCTCTTATCTCCTAAGAGATCACTAACTGATGACAGCCTTTGTTTTTCTCTTGTACTTCTCATACTGACCGCGAGCGGACATTCACGAAGACGGACTCTGTCAGCCTGCTCCAAGGTGTTGTTTCGATAAGACCCATATGGATGTTGCCATTGTAGAGCCCAAATTGACCACACTAGTAAATATGCTTGTGATCACAGAATATACTTTTCCGAAATTGTATTGTGTTATGGTTCACTTTCTGAATCTTTATAATTTTGCATATATTTATGACTGAAGAGAGAAAAGAATTTGAATGGAGTAGTTCCATTAAGAAGAGGCCTGAAAAATGAGGAGCCTCAGAAAAATCTGAAAAGACAGGAGTTGCATTTGGTGCCAATGTCAGCGCTGGCCTTGGGAAAGCTTTACACTGACACAAGGGTTAATGTTATGATGTCCACTGAAGTGCGACACCAGAATGGTATTGAAAGGGGGTAATTGGAAAACATTTTAGGACACTGTTTTCTGCAAGCAATGGGACGATGCAGTCATATCCCATGAAATGTCTAAAGAGTGAATTGTGTTGTGTTAAGAATCAACGTACAGTTATCAGCATCAATATATTTTTCTGCTTAGTTAACACGTGCCAGAGCAGCACGGCACAGCAAGACCCGAGTATCATCACAATAGAGAATCAGCCATTGAGTTGGCTCATCAAGTGGCCTATGTACTACTGGACTGTGTGAGACCTTTTTGTCCTGTTGGGGGAAGGAGGGTGCAGTACTGAGAGACTGTGTGTGATACCTTTAGTCTTGTGAGGAATTGAAGTGGTGTGACTAGGTGGTAGCCCTTCAGTCCTGAATGTGTGCAAGTCTCCTGTACATTGTTATAGAATTGTAATTGACCCAGCTGGTAAGGTCCATTAGTGTACATTTTGGGAATGCCTAGACTTTAATAAGAGGTCCCAGTTAGGGCTTGTGTACACGACGGTAAAAATTGGACAAGTTGTATACGTCAAAACATCCACGTGTCATTTTATGGAGATGTGCACATCTCCAACAAAAAAATTTAGTCGATTCAAGGAAATAAATCACAGCATGCACGAATTGAATCTTATAATTGAATGAAACCAGGCCATTCATGTCTATCCGTCCATGGAAAAATTCAGATGACCGCACTCGGATGGCATCACAGACTGACTGAATGGAGAAAATGGAGATTATATTTTCTTCTTAATATCCAAGAAAATCTGATCACACTCTGCTCAAACTCTGATCAGAGTCTGAACAGAGTGTTCTAGGTATAATCAGACTAATTACCCTACCCTTAATGAAAGTGGAAAGAGAAGAAAACCTCCTCTTGTATAAGACCAACTGTTACAAGTTACCAGATAAAGTCAACCTTTGATTAGTTAAAGTGATATATAAGGTTACAACTATTCCATGTAAAGCCCTGGCATAGCAAAAGCAGAATCACAGGAGCACTGAAGGACAGGCTAAACTTCAACTTGTCTTATGGTGGACCAGTTGAGAATCGCACAATTTGTATTTTTATGCGAGGTACAATAAACTGAAGTACTTCTGCATTCTATATTTAGATTTTGCCTATTAAGATATGACAGGGCTTGATAAGAGTACCAAGATGGCAGACATGAGGGCTTCCTTAGGCCCTGTAATGCACGGCAACCCACTCCCCTTGTCCTACCAGTTAGAAGTTACGGTCACCACTGACTTCATCATCTAATGGGTTGAACAGCAGCAATCTAATCTAGCTCTGATCATTTCAGTTTCAGATGGGTGTTGGGAGCCTCTTCCAGACACAAGCTATGCAATATGGCATAAATTTACATTTTA
This sequence comes from Ranitomeya imitator, assembly GCF_032444005.1. Lineage (NCBI taxonomy): Eukaryota > Metazoa > Chordata > Amphibia > Anura > Dendrobatidae > Ranitomeya > Ranitomeya imitator. Next base: position 472,268,579 of record NC_091282.1, read on the forward strand.
ATGTCTAAAAGCGGTAAAGAGTGCAATATCCAACTATCAAGCTTATTGGCACAATAAACTCTGTGATGCTTACAACCATGAAACATTCTGTGCTTTAATGTGAGGAAACAAATCCTTATGTTGTTAATTATGTTCTGCAATCATTCTTAGAAAGCACCTCGACATGCACCACTTCCACTTGGGCACAGCCCTAATATCATCAGTCCCCTGTTCCATTATTCATCCTCAGCGTTTAAGCTCTGAGAGTACAGCAGACAAGATAAGACCATATGCCACAGACATTGGAGCAATGGGGGTTTGGGGCTAAGAGGATAGCTGTGTTTTTCATCAATGAATATATGTATAGGGCTGCCATTCGGTGTAATGGGATATACTGGGGTGCCATCATATTGTGCGGGGGCCCATCAAACTGTATGTAGGGTGATATGGGGCAACAATAAGGTGTGGGAAAACTTTGAGGACTATCAGTAGCTTGTGAGGGGAGATGTTGGGTTGATCAAACTGTGTGAAGGAATTGTAATTTGTGATTATACTGTGTGGTGGTCTGTGGAGGTGGTCATGCTGTGTGGTGGCCATCATTCTAGGTGGAAACTGCAGGTAATTTGAGGGTTACGAAACTGTGTGGGACATCATACTGTGTAAAGGGTTGGTGTGGATCTGATCATAATGTGTGGAGGCCATCATACAGTGTGACAGGTCTGTGTGGAATCCATGATATCGTGTGGGCCACCATACTGTGCATCAGGGGCTGTGAGGGCATCATATTGTGTGAAAGGGTGCTGTTGGGATCCATAATAATGTGTGAAGGGGCTGTGTGAGGTCCATCATGCTATGTGAGGCTGAAGAGTGGGTTCATCATATTGTGTGAAGGTGTGTGGGGGGGCATTCATACTGTATGTAGGCTGTGGGTGCCATCATATTATATGGGCTACTGTGAGGTTATCATACTTGTGTGGGATGGGTACTGTAGAGGAATTTATTATGGAAGTATCATAAATTGTTTAGGGTTAATTTTTATTGTCATCATATTTTATGGATGCCAAAAAGGGTTATTGTAGTGGGTGAGAACACTACAGGGCATCAAAATTACTTGTCTCTCTCCTTATCTTTAAAAGTTGGGTTTTATGCTTTTCTGTAATCATGCCTATGTGCTGTGACTCTGTTTGTGCCATCATTTTTATTTTTATTTTTAAATGTGGTGTCAATTAGGAATTCTGCTATGGGGTCTCATGATTTCTATGTGTACCCTTGCATTATACAAAGATTTCTCATTACTCTGTTCACATTATAATAAAATAAAATCACAGAAAATCCATTTAAAAATTTAACAACACTTATTAAATCACCCACCTACACAATTTTTGATTTCACATGGTGTTGTTTCAGTTAATGTTTTATTTGAACAAGGCACTTTAATGTCTTTTGAACAATTACAAATTAAATACAATATTCCGAGACCCCAATTTTTTCAATATTTACAACTCAGATTGGCAATACAATCACATATGCGCGGGATCAGGACCAGTCAAATAATATCATTAGGGTTGAGCGACTTTTGTTTTTATAGGATCGGGTCGGATTTCACGAAACCCGACTTTTTCAAAAGTCGGGTCGAGTGAAATCGGCCGATCCTATAGAAAAGTCGGGGTTGGGGTCGGCCGAAACACGAAACCCAATGCAGTGCATTGGGTTTCTAATGGTTCCCAGGGTCTGAAGGAGAGGAAACTCTCCTTCAGGCCCTGCGATCCATATTATTGTGTAAAATAAAGAATAAAAATAAAAAATATTGCTATACTCACCCTCGGACGCGCCCTGGTTGTAACCGGGAGCCTTCCTTCCTAAGAATCAGCGCTTGAAGGACCTTTCGATGACGTCGCGGCTTGTGATTGGTCGCGTGAGCGGTCACATGGGCGTCACGCGACCAATCACAAGCCGCGACGTCATCGAAAGGTCCTTCAAGCGCTGATTCTTAGGAAGGAAGGCTGCGGGTTAGAACCAGGGTGCGTCCGAGGGTGAGTATATTCCTAATAGGTATATACTCACTCTCGGATGCGCCCTGGTTCTAACCCGCAGCCTTCCTTCCTAAGAATCAGCGCTTGAAGGACCTTTCGATAATGTCGCGGCTTGTGATTGGTCGCGTGACGCCCATGTGACTGCTCACGCGACCAATCACCAGCCGCGATGTCATCGAAAGGTCCTTCAGGCGCTCATTCTTAGGAAGGAAGGCTCCCGGTTACAACCGGGGCGCGTCCGAGGGTGAGTATTGCAATATTTTTTATTTTTATTCTATATTTTACACTTAAATCTGAATTCCGATACCGATTCCCGATATCTTAAACATATCGGGAATCGGTATCGGAATTCCGATTCCAGATTCAGAAGATCGCCGACCTCATGGCCGACCCCACACAGGGGTCAGGTCGGGTTTCATGAAACCCGACTTTGCCAAAAGTCGGCGACTTCTGAATCTGGCCGATCCGTTTCGCTCAACCCTAAGTATCATCTTTCCCATTAATAGGGATCCTTAAATCTCAAGGACCCCGTGGTCTTATCATCGCACTGTACACACATATGTTGGCTGTAGGTACTGATTCCGTTGTATTGGCAGTTAAAGAAAAATGGAAATTCCTAATTCCTAATCTTCAAGAAGAGGATTGGGAGATGTTTCTTGAATCCCCATTGGAAGTGTTTCCTTCGGCTAATAATAAAATGATCCAAATGTATATCTTACATCCAGTATATCTAACCCCAATACGGTTATTTAAAATGGGATGGTCTAACTCCTCAGAATGTCTAAGATGCCACGCAATAGAGACTGACTTTATTCATATGACTTGGGGATGTCCAATTATCCAATCATTTTGGAGTGAGATAACTACAATACTAACTTCCCTTGTACATATTCCCGTTCCGTTGAATCCTTTAGTTTGTTTATTTAGGGTACTGGAGGAAGAGACATGGGGATAACATACTCACATTTTCTTGAGGGAGACACTTTTTCTGGCACAGAAAGGATAGCTCTTTACTGGATGGGAAATACTCATCCATCTCTTAGGGTCTGGATTGATTTGGTAAATTCTATTATACCCTACAAATGAGCGTTATACCAAAATAGAGTCTGCTTGGGGAAATTTAACAAAATATGGGATGTATGGAATTCATCACCTCTCACTGTGTCAACTCATGGCAGATAGTCTGCCTCCACTATAACAAGATGTAATGAACATTGGATCATGCCTAGTTTCATTATTCAACAATCGATACGATGGGGATGGTTTTGGCAGCAGGATAGGGTTATGTCTTGTTCCTTTTGTTTTTTCTAAGGTTTTGGTATAGGTATCCTAGACAATTTGTGATACTTTTAAGATTTGTATGACCCCTTCCATATACTATGATCTGCATTGCCAAAAAAAAAAAAAATAATAATAATTATTGTATACATTTGTGATTTTCTTGCTAAGTGTGACAAATATGTTTATGGTGATTCGGTCATACGCAAAATATGTGTATCTTATACATGTCTTTTTTGTTGTTTAATAATGAATTAAAAAAAAAATTGAACAACGCTGGCAATATAAATATGGACATATTAAGATATGAACTATCCAATTTAGTCTGTTAAACAGTGGTGCTTTATAAGTTTGTTACTGAGCACTGATATTTTTTTCTCTATGCTTTTAATACCATGAGGTCGATCTGTTGTTCAGTTGATTATTATGGCTTGTATTGAACTACATAGGAGCTCTAATCATCTAACTGTTGTCAATAGTTCAAGCTGTTCGCTAGCTAAGGATCTTTTCTGTAACAGGTAATCACTATAGAACAGGGGCACCTATCGGTCAATCCAACCTGCAAATCTGCAGACATTAGGGATTATTATTGAAGAAATAAACTCTAAAACCTAATTACAGTTATCCTAGACGAAATCCACTGAAAGTCAGAGACCCATAATGCTCTGCAATATGTCACCCATTTTCAAGTTTGTACTCTGCATCCCAGAACTCTCAACTTCCTACTATTCTGCGCTATTAAGTCTCATACAGATATCAGGGAGTTTGCTCAGTGTCACGTTTTATCATCAGTTTCATCACTTTTTCTTGTATGAAAAAAATGATGTAAGTTTCTGAAGCTTCCCCTGTCAAACACTCTGTGAAAAATGGACAGCACATTGATGGCATTCAAGTGTTGTCAGATTTTTACAAAGACTTACAGTGGCAAGTTTGGTCCGTTACCACTCAGTCCACAAATTGGACCATAGTCTATAAAAGTTACAAGTTCTAGCCATGTTTTTCACTCATACCGGAAAACCTGTCTAATGAATGAGCACTAACAGATGCTTCATGGGCTGTAGCTGCTATATACTATATGTTTTGCAGTCGTGTAACATGTACTGAACTGAAATCTCCATCTATCATGCCATTGCTGTATATTTATGCCACCAGTGCAATCAAACAGTATGATGCCCCCAGTTTCCCACACAGAATATGATGACCCCCATTGACCACTCTCACCTCATTATGATGCATCTTAAATCCACTAACAAAAAACTTAACAATTAAAGGACTTTATTCTGGCTGAGTATTTTTTGCAATCTGACTATGGGGTCCTCTCCATTACTAACCTGTAGGCTTGATGTCAGCTGATGTCACAAAGGTGACGTCAACCCAACAAATATTACCCCGCTTGCCACCGCACCAGGGAAAATGGGAAGAGCCAGGCAAAGCTCCAGAATTGACTCCTCTAATAGATGCACCTTTTCTCAGGCGGCAACAGGCTGCTATTTTTAGGCTGGGAAAGGCTAATATTGATTGTTCCTTCCCAAACTGAGACTATAAGCCCCCAGCTGTCTGGTTTAGATTTGCCGGTTGGCAAAAATGAGGGTGGACCCCACTCCATTTTTTTATATTATTTATTTAAATATTTAAAAAATACAGCTTGGGACCCATCTATTTGTGATAACCAGCCAATATAAAGCTGACAGCTGAGGGTTGCATCCCTCATCTACTAGCTTTACCTGTGCTTGTTATCAAAAATAAAATAAAAATAAAATAAAAATTTGAAAAAAACACATTTACTTATTGCACTGGTGCCGACTGAAGAATACTTTCCCCAGCCTCTCCTGTTCTTGCTGAGACCAAGTGTAGGATAACTAGAGTAGTAATCTCATCAGCCGACGCCTGTGACCAGTGGTAATTTTTTTTACCGCCGGTCACAGCTGATGCTCACATACTGGCATCTGACATCTTGAGAACAGCAGCGCTCTGACCAGCAGTAACAATCTTACCGCCATTCAGAGCCAATGTTTCCTGCACTATCATGCAGAAGAAAGTAGGGGAAACAATGGATGTTCGGGCCCAACATTCATCTGAATTGGGTTCGGATTTGAGCTTGGGTATTGTTCTTGTACCCAAACAAAACTTTTTTACATGTTTGGCCGAACCTGGACTTGAACATCCACCAGTTCGCCCATCACTGGTGAGAGCTAGGTTAAGAAGGATCCTCAGCTATAGTATTATTTGTCCTTAGAGTTTAAGAGGTCTGATAGCGTGGGCTAGACTATTATTACTTTGATACCTACAACAATTTTTAAACAGGGGCATACCTTGTGACTAATAGGCTCCAATGCAAGATCCCCAACAGGGCACAGAGCAGTCAGATAGATAACAGTGCATATCTTTTCATATGGACCTAAGGAACCCTTTGGACTCTCTTAGGTTCTGGTGCCTGGTTGCATCTGAACCCAGCGTCCTGCTTATAATCTGAATAATGTTTTAGATTAGATTGCTTTTAGGATTAATGCTTATTATTCAGCTTTCAGTACCACAAAAGTACCTCTGTAAGATACAGGAAGCTGCTTCTCTCAAGCTAAATTACTCACAAGTGTCACTGTCCCTGCCCATGTATTGTTACTGCCTCTCAGCTTTGTGTGCTGTATGAATGAAAAACCTCACCTTCTATTGTGCTGTAGCCGGAGCAACCTCACACAAAGGTTGCTGCTTGTATGACTATTGGATGTCTTCTCAATGTACACACTGTAGCTCCTGTAACACACACTGCTTCAGTAGATTTTTTTTTAGCCATATAATCCATTATCTCATAATGCTTTTAGTGCCATAAGGGGTCACTATTTGCTAAGATCAAGGCCAAAGAATGAGTTTATTAATGCAATACATTGAATATATATATAAAGAAAGAGGATGTGAAAAAATAAGAAAAAGAGATTGATCATATTTGCATACTTATGTGTGTTTGTGTATACAATACTATACAGGGTCAGATTAGGGTGTCTGGGACCCACCAGGGGAATGGACTCTAGGGACCCATCCTACAGCTATATGCAAATATCTGTCATTATAGCGGAGCATCAGCTGTAAAACACAGACGGCTGCTTCTACTGTGCGCCCCCATGACTGGGATGTATGCTGCTTTACATTAATGGGGTCCATGGTTAAAACAAGTTATCCCTGATCCTTGGGCTCCACAGGATAGGTGATCTCTTAGATCCGACCATTAGAAACTGCACCGATCGGAAGAATTGGGAAGTTTTATCCCTGACAGGACACTTTTATCCCTATTTTAAAATGCAGAGGCAGGTGGGATGTCTGACCGCAGCTCCATTCATTCTCTTTGGGGCATCCAGAAAAAAAAAGTGCAGCCACAGAGAGAATGAATGGATCAGTGATCTTTGCTGAATGGGTCCAAGCAGTCAGACCCCACCACCAATCAATACTTTATTGATTATCCTGTGGAGAGGTGATTACTTTTTTCCTCAGGAAACCCCCTGTAAGTGCATCTCCGCCGCTGTGTACAAAGCATGAAAACTCTAATGGAAATAAAGAATCTTCTTCTAATTAATATCGGAGAGAACAAATGACCGCCATACACAATACAATCCACTATACCAAGACCAATATTACCACATACAGGGAAGAAATACCACCACACCATGACCAGACCACATAGTGACCGAATAATACTACATACAAGGGACAAATACCGCCACATCATGACCAGATCACATATTATCACCACATAGTGACCAAATAATTTGACATATTAGGGCAGAACGGTTCAGAGGTTAGCACTGCAGCTTTGCAGCGCTGGGGTCCTGGGTTCAAACCCCACCAAAGACAACATCTGCAAGGAGGTTGTATGTTCTCCCCGGGTTTGCGTGAGTTTCCTCCAGGTACTCTGGTTTCCTCCCACATTTACAAAGACATACTGCTAGAAAATCTAGTTTGTGAGCCCCATCGGGGAAAGTGGCAATAATGTCTGTAAAACACTGTGAAATTAATAATGCTACATAAATGAGTAAAAATATATAAAAATAAATACTACCAGCATATAGGGACCAAATCATACCACATACAAGGAGAAATACTGCCACGCCGTGACCAGACCACAAATTACCAACACATAGTGCCCGAATACTACAATATTGATATGTATATAGTGTCAGTGTACAGGTAATACAGTGATCGCCAGTGACATTATACACAGGAGCTCTGTATATGGTGTATAGTGTACAGGTAATACAGGGATCACCGGTGACATTATACACAAGAGCTCTGTATATAGTGTCAGTGTACACATAATAAAGTGATCACTAGTGACATTATACAAAGGAGCTCTGTACACAGTATACATTATATAGTGTAAGTGTACAAGCAACACACTGACTCACCAGTGACATCTCTAGTTGAAGTCTTTTTTCTTCGTCCAGTGCAGACCGCCATTACTTCTTCCAGGAAAGACTCATCTCTGCAGAAAATAACACAGTTAGCTATAGCTGATCGCTTCCAGAGCACATTCCCCACTATTTTCCTCGACTTCTATACTATGTCAGATGAAGAAAAAAGGACATAGTGCCACCCTGCACAGTAGCAGGACCCCCTTTTGTTCTCCCCATGGAAGACAGTAAGCTCAAAAATAAATTACAGCAGTAATAATGTCCCCTTATTGGCCCCTACAGTAATTATGTCCCCACTTGCATAAACCAATAATGTATGTTCCTCATCCTGACCTCAATACAGTAATTATGTCACCCCTTTATTTAATAAGGTGCCAGATCCTTGGCTCCTTTATTTAATGTCTACATCTTGGACCCCAATTTCCACCTTAATAAGGTCCCTATCCTGGGCCCCTTCCAGTAATAATGTACTCATCCTGGGCCCCTTTATATAATGTCCCCTTCCTTAGCCCCTATGTCCGTTCCAATGGCCACTACCTTGCCCAACTACAGAGGGGGGGATTCTTCTCACCTTCTTGCACTCTCTTGTGGCTTCATATTCGGCGTGGTCATTAAAATTGCTGCCAACTGCAGCTGTGACAGGGCGCTCTGCTCTGTGACAGGCCGCTCGCTGACATCACATAGCAGTAACATTGAAAGGCCGCCGGCCTATCAAAGGCTGAAGGAGTCATTTAACAAAACTGCTATGTGACTTCAACACATGGCCTGTCACAGAGCTGACCACCCTGTCACAGCTGCAGCCGGCATTCATCTTGATGTGCTTTGTCGCCAGGGTCGGCTCCAGGTTTTCATGGGCCTCGGGTGAAAGAGTATCACTGGGCCCCTTTAACACATGCCACGATTCCTGATGCACAGATAAAAAACAGATATAGTACAATATATAGGCACCACACAGTGCACCATACAGTATTATGGGCACCTCATAGTCCTCCATACAGTATTATTGGCCCCATAAAATGCTCCTCCATACAGTATTATGGGCACCTCATAGTCCTCCATACAGTATTATGGACACCACATAGTCCACCATACAGTATTATGGGCAACCACATAGTCCTCCATACAGCATTATTGGCCCCATATAATGGTCCTCCACACAGTACAGCAACTACATAGTCTGCCATACAGTATTATGGACAACCACATAGTCTACCATACAGTATTATTGGCCCCATATAATGCTCCTCCATACAGTACAGCAACCACATAGTCCGCCATGCAGTATTATTGATAACCACATAGTCCGTTATACAGTATTATTGGCCCCATATAATGCTCCTCCATACAATATTATGGGCACCTCATAGTCCTCCATACAGTATTATGGGCACCACATAGTCCGCCATACAGTATTATGGGCAACCACATTGTCCTCCATACAGTATTATTGGCCCCAAATAATGCTCCTCCATACAGTATTATTGGCCCCATATAATGCTCCTCCATACAGTATTATTGGCCCTATATAATGCTCTTCCATATAGTATTATTGGCCCTATATAATGCTCCTCCATACAGTATTATGGGCACCTCATAGTCCTCCATACAGTATTATGGGCACCACATAGTCCACCATGCAGTATTATGGGCAACCACATAGTCCTCCGTACAGTATTGTTGGCCCCATATAATGCTCCTCCATACAGTACAACAACCACATAGTCCGCCATACAGTATTATGGACAACCACATAGTCCGCCATACAGTATTATTGGCCCCATACAATGCTCCTCCATACAGTATTATTAGCCCCATATAATGCTCTTTCATACAGTATTATGGGCACCTCATAGTCCTCCATACAGTATTATGGCCAACCACATAGTCCGGCATACAGTATTATTGATCCCATATAATGCTCCTCCATACAGTATTTTTGGTCCCATATAATGCTCCTCCATACAGTATTATTGGCCCCATATAATGCTCCTCCATATAGTATTATGGGCACCTCATAGTCCTCCATACAGTATTATGGCCAACCACATAGTCCCCCATAAAGTATTATGGGCCCCATATAATGCTCCTCCATACAGCACATCATGGGTCCCCTGCTCCTACATACAGTATTGTGGGCCCCGTGCTCCTTCACACAGTATTATGCCCCCTCAGCTCCTCCACACAAAATTATGGCATTCCGCTCCTCCATACAGTATTATACATCCCCGCTCCTCCATACAATATTATGGGACCCCGTTCCTCCACACAGTATTATGCCGCCGCCTGCTCCTCCATACAGTATTATGCCCCTCCGCTCTCCTCCATACAGTATTATGCATCACTGCTCCTCCATACAGTATTATGGGACCCCACTCCTCCATACAGTATTATGCCCCCATGCCCCCCCTCTCCTCCACACAGTATTATGCTACCCCGCTCCTCTACACAGTATTATGGTCCCCCCGCACCTTCAAACAGTATTATGCGCCCCGCTCCTCCATACAGTATCATGGGAGCCCACTCCTCCACACAGTATCATGGGACTCCATTCCCCCATACAGTATTATGACCCCCCGCTAGTCCACACAGTATTATGGGATGCCGCTCCTCCACACAATGTTATGCCCCCCGCTCCTCCACACAGTATTATGCTGCCGCCTGCTCCTCCATAGAGTACTATGCCCCTCCGCTCTCCTCCATACAGTATTATCCATCGCTGCTCCTCCATACAGTATTTTGGGACCCCACTCCTCCATACAGTATTATGGGACCCCACTCCTCCATACAGTATTATGCCCCCCCACTCCTCCACACAGTATTATGCTACCCCGCTCCTCTACACAGTATTATGGTCCCCCCGCACCTTCAAACAGTATTATGCGCCCCGCTCCTCCATACAGTATCATGGGAGCCCACTCCTCCACACAGTATCATGGGACCCCATTCCCCCATACAGTATTATGACCCCCCGCTAGTCCACACAGTATTATGGGATGCCGCTCCTTCACACACTGTTATGCCCCCCGCTCCTCCACACAAAATTATGCCCCCCCAGCTCCTCCACACAGTATCATGGGCGCCCTGCTCCTCCACACAGTATTATGGGACCCCCCAATCCTTCATACAGTATTATGGGAGGACGCCGCTCCTCCACACAGTATTATACCCCCCTGCTCCTCCACACAGTATTATGCCCCCCAGGTCCTCCATTCAGTATTACGGGACCCCCACTCATCCACACAGCATTATGCTCCCCCCTGCTCCTCCATACATAAAAAAAAAGTAAAATCCTCACCTCTCCCGTTCCCATCGCAGGTCCAGTGCACTCAGTGTCTCTCCTGCTCTGCAATGCTCAGGACAGAGAGGCTGAGCGCCCAGTGATGATGTCATCGCACCCTCTGTCCTGAGACGTCGCAGAGTCAGAGGGGGCTGAAGACACTGCAGCTGCCACCGGAATGAGGAGAGATGAGTATTAGAAGGGGGGACCAATGCCAGCGCTGGCACTGGAGGGGCTCCTGATCGTGGCGGTGGTCGGCGCCGCCTGAAGATTTAAAGGGCCCGCGTCCTTTTTTCTTTTTTCTCCTCCTCTTCTCTGGGGTGGGGCCCACCGGGCATTTCACCGGTGTCCCAGTGGGCCAGTCCGACCCTGACTATATACAGCTCTTGCAAAGATTAAGACACCACAGCAACATTTTCAGTTTGTCTTATTTTTCTCTTTATAGGTATAATGTAAATTGCTCTTTTATTCTTTAAACTCCTGACAGCATGCCTTCGAATTTCCAAGCACTAAATTTTGTATTTATTTTCAGAAAATGAGAAATGGTCAAAATAACAAAAAAATGCAGTGCTTGCAGACCTCAAATAATGCTAAGAAAACAAGTTCATAATCATTTAGATACAACAATACTCATGTTTTAACTCAGGAAGAGTTCAGAAATCAATATTTTGTGGAATAACCATGATTTTTAGTCACAGCTTTCATGCGTCTTGGCATGCTCTCCACCAATAGTTCACACTGCTTTTGGATAATCTTATGCCACTTCTGGTACAAAAATTTAAGCAGTTCTTCTTTGTTTGATGGCTTGTGACTTTCCATCTTCCTCTTGATTACATTCCAGATGTTTTCAATATGGTTCAGGTCTGGAGATTGGGCTGACCATGACAGGGATTTGATGTGATGGTCCTTCATTCACATATTCATTGACCTAGCTGTGTGGCATGGTGCATTGTCCTGCTGGAAAAACCAGTCCTCAGAGTTGGGGAACATTGCCTGAGCAGAAGGAATCAATTGTTTTTCCAGGATAACCTTGCATGCGGCTTGATTCATACGTCCTTTGCAAAAAATTAACCTGTCCAATTCCAGCCTTGCTGAAGCATCCCCAGATCATCACCGATCCTCCACCAAATTTCACAGTGGGTGCAAGACACTGGCTTGTATGCCTCTCCAGGTCTCCGTCTAACCATTAGATGACTAGGTGTTGGGTATAGCTGAAAATTAGACTCCAGTCCTCTATGGTCCAATCCTTATGGTCTTTGGCAAACTTCAGTCTGGCTTTCCTTTGCTTCTCATTGATGAAAGGCTTTTTTCTACCTTTACGTGACTTGAGTCGTGCCTCTAGGAGGCTGTTACGAACTGTTCTTGTACTTCACCCCAGCTGCCATTTGCCATTGCTTTTGTAGGTCGCGTGATGTCATCCTGCGGTTGCTGAGTGATATTCGAATAAGATGACGGTCATCCTGGTCAGTGGAGAGTCGTTTTTAGCCTCTGCCGGTCTGTAGCTTTGTTGTCCTCAATGTCTGCTGCTTGACCTTGTTGTAATACCCTACCATCTTACAAATTTAAAAAATTGAGGCAGCATGACACTCACTGTAACCCTCTGCAAGTAAATGCAGAATTGAGCCCTTCTTTTCCCCACTCAACACTTTTCTTTTCAACTCCTTTGGCATGGTTAAAAGTATTTTTTTTTCATTCCTATTGCAAGAGGATTGTGAACACCACAGCAGGGTTTTTATACCTTCCTTTGTTAAATAAGATTTGGTTTATGTGATCACTTAATCAGAAGCACAATAAGTAGAATGAGGTGTACTGTAGTTGGAATTGAGCTGACACTGGAATGGAATGGCTGTCAGACATGTAGACAAGCTGATTTTTATAAAACTGCAGTGGTCTCTACACAGGATCAAAAGACATGGTAATGATATGCAAATAATGAAAAAATGGAAAGAACAGGTTCAATTTTTTTTATGGAATATGAGTGCCATATGCAGAAATACATGCACTTTTATGTTTTAACTAGCTGAAGAGCCTGGCGTTGCCTGGGCATAGTAAATATCTGTGGTTAGTTATAGCACCTCACGTCTCTTATTTTCCCATCATGCCTCTCATTTTCTCCCTTACACCTCTCATTTTGCCCCTCACTCCTCTCATTCCCCCCTAACATTTGTCATTTCGACCTCACATCTGTCATTTTCTGATCACTCCACTATTTTCCCTAACTCCTCTCATTTTGCACTCACACCTTTTCATTTTCCCCTCACACCCCTCATTTTCACCTCAGTATATACATGTTTGTCATCTCCCTTATATATAGTATACACCTGTATGTCTTCTCTTGTATATAGTATATATCTGTATGTCATCTCCCCTGTAAATAGTATATACTTGCTGTATGTCATCTCCTACTGTATATTGTATATACCCATGTGTCATCTCCTCCTGTATATACTATATACCTGTATGTCATCTCCTCCTATATATAGTATATACCTGTATGTCATCTCCTGTATATAGTATATACCTGTATGTCATCTCCCCTGTATATAGTATACACCTGCTGTATGTCATCTCCTCCTCTATATACCTATGTGTCATCTCCTCTTTTATATAGTATATACCTGTATGTCATCTCCTCCTGTATATAGTATATATGTCTGTCATCTCCACTGTAGATAGTATATACCTGTGTGTCATCGCCCCTGTATATAGTATGTACCTGTATGTCATCTCCCCTGTATATAGTATATACCAGGTTGTCATCTCAGGTTGAGTGGCGACATGCGTGTAGCAACTTTTTGTGTGTCGAGTTGCATGTGACAGGTTAGTGTAGCAAGTTGTGTGCAGCAAGTTTTGCGCATGGCGAGTTTTGCGCATGGCGAGTTTTATGTGTGGTGCGTTTTGAGTATGTGCAAGTTTTGTGTGAGGCAATTTTTGCATGTGTTGCAACTTTTGTGCATGTAGCAATTTTACCGCGTGTGCAAGTTTTGCGTGTGGCGAGTTTTCCATGAGGTGAGTTTTGCACGTGTGGCGAGTTTTGCGTGAGCCTAGTTTTGCATGTGGCGAGTTTTGTGCGTGGCGAGTTTTGAGCGGCGACTTTTGTGTTTCGACTTTTATGTGGCGAGGTTGGTGTATGTGTGGTGAAATGTGTGCTGAGGGTGGCATATGTGTTCAAGCACGTGGTAGTGTGTGGCGCATTTTGTGTGCATGTTCATATTCCCGTGTGTGGTGAGTATCCCATGTCGGGGCCCCACCTTAGCAGCTGTACGGTATATACTCTTTGGCGCCATCACTCTCACTCTTTAAGATCCCCTTGTTCACATCTGACAGCTGTCAATCTGCCTCCAACACTTTTCCTTTCACTCTTTCCCCATTATGTAGATAGGGGCAAAATTGTTTGGTGAATTGGAAAGCGCGGGGTTAAAATTTCACCTCACAACATAGCCTATGACGCTCTTGGGGTCCAGACGTGTGACTGTGCAAATTTTTTGGCTGTAGCTGCGACGCCTCCAACACTTTTCCTTTCACTTTTTCCCCATTATGTAGATAGGGGTAAAATTGTTTGGTGAATTGGAATGCGCAGGGTTAAATTTCGCCTCACAACATAGCATATGATGCTCTCGGGGTCCAGACGTGTGACTGTGCAAAATTTTGTGGCTGTAGCTGCGACGGTGCAGAGCCAATCCCGGACAGACATACATACATACATACATACATACATACATACATACACACACACACACACATTCAGCTTTATATATTAGATTAATAAAGATAATGTCTGAGGAATGTTCTGCCATACTAAATGTATTTGGACAAATAAATCATTAATATCTACTACTGCACATTGATATCCCAGAAGTACTTGATGGGAGACAAGTGTAGAGACTGTGCAGGCCATGGTAGCATGTTTAGACCATGCAGGCTGATCACAGTGGCACATGCAACATGTGGAATGGTGTTGTTATGTTTAAAAATGGTTCCTGAACACTACGGAAAAATTGCCGTACCATTGGTTCCATGGTCAAATGAATGTAATGTCCAGCTGTACCTGGAATGAAGACTATTGGGTCCAGCAACCGTATATTATGCCACCCACAACAGAATCCTGGGAGTAGGATCGATCTGAAGTTCACTCACTAAGTCCTGTTCCTGGTGTGGACTTCAGACCAATCTCCAGTTATCATTGTATCCAAGACAAATGCTGGACTCATCACTTCCAGGACACTTTGCTTTTCTTTGCTCTGTAGATAATTCTTAATTAAGCACTTCCACAATTATTTCTTATTCAGTAAACCTGTATAAATGTGTTTATAATGTAGTGTAAGTGCATTGATATACTTACTGATGTCTTCACCAGTTTTCAGCTCTGCTCAAATCCTTTTTTCACTGACGTGACCGAAATGCCAATGTGCCATATCACGCAGGGGTTTATGTTTGAGCCAGGAGTAGCTTTTACAATGCAAGTGTATAGAGTGTCAGAACAAGTCCCCTAAATGAGAAGAGGACTGGAGCAGCATTGCGAACCAGAGAAGATAGTGATTTTTGAGTTTACAGGTTTAGGTAATAAAAAAACATTGGAAGAGTATGTTTGGTAATGTTGCAGAATACATTTGGAGCCAATTAGACGCATTCCTGATTCCTGACAGTTTTTCTTAATGACTAAGTAAAACTATTTGTTCGAATGTAGAAACTAATTTGCTGTGAACCTCCACCATGCTTCACTTTCTTGCAGGCACTCGTTACTGTACCACTCTTCAGATCGTTCAACAATCGGTGTCATAGCCAAATGTTTCACAATTTTACTCATTAATCCAGAGGAACTATAATTGTTTCCGTGTTTAACTTATGACTTTTTTGCTGGAATTTTACATTGAAGACCACTTCTGGACAGACTTCTTCAGTGTAGCTGGGTCACACTGTTGTCTGCCAGTTCTGAGCTGATGGCACTGCTAGACATTTTGTAATTTAGAAGGAAACTAAACATGATGTGTCTTTCATCTGTTGCACTAAGTTTCCTTAGCCGATCACTTTATCTTTGGTTCTCAATGTTGCCCATTTTTGGTGCTTCTTCAAAAGAGCTTGAACAACACTTCTTGAAACCCCAGTCTGCTTTGAAATCTGTGCCTGGGAGAGGCTTTGCTGATGCAGTATAACTAAGTTGTGTATGTAATCAGTCTAGTCATAGTATATGACCATTGACATGAATTTGTCTTCCACAACATCACCTTTGTAGCAGAAATTGGCTGTTCCTCGCCATGTTAAAAGCCTCCCACACAACCATTACTGTTTCTGTTAAGGAGTCTGTTTCAACCTGCATATAAAAAATAATGATCATTATGCAGCCAGGATCATATTCCTCACCAACCGTTACACCAATGCCTCTACCCTGTGCCAGTCATTACACTGGCTACCCATCCACTCCAGAATCCAGTACAAAACTACTACCCTCATCCACGAAGCACTCCATGGCTCAGCACCACCCTACATCTCCTCCCTGGTATGTCTACCACCCTACCCGTGCCCTCCGCTCCGCTAATGACCTCAGGTTAGCATCCTCAATAATCAGAACCTCCCACTCCCGACCCAAAACTTTACACGTGCTGCGCCGATTCTTTGGAATGCACTACCTAGGTTAATACGATTAATCCCCAATCCCCACAGTTTTAAGCGTACCCTAAAAACTCATTTGTTCAGACTGGCCTACCGCCTCAATGCATTAACCTAACGATCCCTGTGTGGCCTATTTATAATTCAAAAAAAAAAAAGGTTCCTCGCATCATGTTCTCATACACTTTATGCAGTATTAGCCCTCTGTGTCTGTACTGCTACATACTGGTTCATGCAGCTTTACATGAACACCTGAGCCTCACACTATAGCTGGTCCGAATAACTAAAGCAATTGTTACCTTCCACCTCTCGTGTCTCCCCTTTTCCTCATAGTTTGTAAGCTTGTGAGCAGGGCCCTCACTCCTCCTGGTATCTGTCTTGAACTGTATTTCTGTTATGCTGTAATGTCTATTGTCTGTACAAGTCCCCTCTATAATTTGTAAAGCGCTGCGGAATATGTTGGCGCTATATAAATAAAAATTATTATTATTATTATCATCAGTTTGGTGTAACTGGTTTCTCATACACCTGAGTATAAGCCTACAAAATCCCCGACTTTACCTAGACGTACCTAGAAGAAAGGGTGGTCACACCAAATATTGATTTTAGATTTTTCTTCTGTTCACTCATTTTGCGTTTTATTAATTAATCAATTTATGCTATTAATCCTTCTATTTTTTAACATATTCTTAGTTTTCACATTTTTTTCTAAGCCTGCCTAAAGTTTTTGGACAGTGCTGAGAGCAAGGATAGCAGAGAGCGCTTGTTCATACTTTTAGGATGTATTAGTCAGGTGTTTTTTTGTTTGCATTTTACAGATGCTATAAATGTTGTTATTAAAATTACTAATATTAAGATAATATACACAAACAGGAATGAATGTCTTACATTAATGAAACACAATGAATTATGCAGGCGCACCACAGGTTCTACTGACAATGACACGCCCTATTGTAAGAGGGAATCTTTTTTGGAAAGTCTATAATTAATTTAGGCACCTACATACGACAATATCCATTTAGTGCACTGTTAGGAAACGTAATTTGAAGTACCAGAAATGATTAGAGAACATCTAATAGACCAGTCCTCTAAGGGTTAATTAAGACACTACCCTCCGGGGATAAAGAGGACCAGGAATTGTTTACTGTAAGAGTTTTCATGCAAACTGTAGTGTTTCTGCTGGAATCTAATTGTACCTGATGGACCCATTACAGTATAATCAGAGCAGCTCCCGAGCTGGATCTCAGGGGGTTAATTAAATGAATGAGGTAGTGCCCAAATCTAGGAACTAGACAGGAGGACCACCTGATTGTGCTCAGCAGCCCCACAGGAGAAGTATTGTTACTATGGACAATCCGGTTGCTTGGCATCAGTGGTGTCCTTTACCTCTTGAGTTTATTAGGTTACTACACCAAGACATTGAGGATGATCCATCACTGTTCCTCATCAATGACTTGGCCTTGCAACCACACACACAGAGGACCTCGCCAGGAGCTGGAATCCTAAACTGCTCTTAGCTGATCCTATGAAAGGCTGCTGTCTGAGCAAGGTTAAATGAACAGCAGCGGGAATGTTTGTGTCTTCCTCTTCAGATGAGAGGCTTTTAGAGACAGACAGGCAGTCACTAACTGCTATGCACATTGCAACATGAGCACGGCCAGGAAGAGATCAATGATTGGTAAGAGATTTTCAGATTTTCTTCATACATGCCATCCTGCTTGTGTTGTCGAGAGACGCAGCAGCGATCTTTCCCATTTCAGACCGTTGTCGCCTTTCGTTTACAGACATTGTGGAAATGTGCTTTCTCTTCTTTCCATACAGCGTTAGGCTGTGCTGGGAGGAATTAATGATGGGATGAATGCTCAGCCGGGTCTATGGGAGGCTGAAAGCAGAGAGGGATGGAACGTGTGATTTGCATTGGGCTTTTCAAATGTTCGGCTTTTTTAAGAGGGTCACATGTGGTGGTTTCTACTTTTTATACATCACAGTAATTGACATTTTGGAAATTGTAATTTTCCCTCTGTCCACAAGTAGAGTGGAATTCTAGATTGTATCGGAGGAGTATTCCACATATAGAATGCATTTGTAAGGAGGGAGGATTGCGTGTGTGTTCTGTGGGAAATACATATGATGATGCCTTTATTCCGAAATCATCTTTTTCTGATTAAATAAAGAAGAATATGTGATTATTACATTTATATGAAGCTGAAAGTCATGATGCTGATTAATATTCGGGAAGTTGTAATGTAGCTGTAATATACGCAATATATACAGTGTATATAGAAATACATAAATATATGTCCTGTATATATGCAACGTACACACATATTTAGTCTCTTTCTTGCTGCAGAAGTTTGGTTATATTTTTCTTGTATTGGTGCACAAATGGGGCCTTGTATTGTAATACTTTTTATTATAATATCTATCTATCTATCTATAATATATCCATTTATCATATATCTGTTATCTATCTATCTATTATCATCTATCTTTCTATTATCTATCTATCTAGTATATATCTTCTATCTATCTATCTATCTATCTATCTATCTATCTATCTATCTATCTATCTATCTATCTGCCTCTCTATCTATCCTTTCATCTATCCATCTGTTCAACTATCCATGTTCTATCTATATATCCATTATCTATCTATCTATCTATCTATCTATCTATCTATCTATCTATCTATCTATCTATCTATCTATCTATCTATCTATCTATCCATCCATTTGTGTCTATTTATTTATCTACTGTCATCTATATACACATCTGTACGGACCTTTCATGTGTTTATTTGACATTTACTCTTGTGCAGTTCATTACAGGGAACAGTACATTCATTTTGTAATTATACCACACTAAATCGGATATTACCTGCTGTTGTAACATGCTATTAAGGTACAATCAGTAAACTATAAGTGGCATCATTGCAAATCATGACCTTTTTGAACCATAGTGCTCATTACAAATGTTGGAGCAATTCGTACGGCTCTTGGGACTTCTTCTAATGTCATTCATGAACTGCTATTGCATCTGTGCGATTACACGTAAATTCTGCCGTATACACCTGATCCAGTGTCTGGAAACATGCAGTGGTTTGCTGACCAAGCATGAGCATGTTGTACAGAAATGATGTATGTGTGTTATAAGAAAGCAGAGGCACACCGATACACTATGTACTGTACGCTGGTAATGCTGCTTTTATGTGGTGATGTAAAGCTTCCTCACTGGCCTAAATGAAGCCATGTAACGCAAGCTGTATAAATGCTTAACTTTCGGTAAACATAGTACATGTATTAGTCTCCATATATAATATTAATACCACATATCTAATATTGTATAGATTCCCCTCGGATTCATTGAGGCATGGACTTCTGGACGTCATCCAGTTAAAGCTGGCAACAAGACTTCAGCAGCAGATCTTTTAAGTCCAGTAAGAAGGGGCCTGAAGGGGTCGGACTTGTTTTTCCAACAGATCTCAAAGATGCTCAATCAGATTGATATGTGGGAATTTTTTTATACCATATCGATACTGTGTGACAGGGCACATTAACCTGTTTAACCCCTTAATGATCAGAAGTATTTCTGTTTTTGCATTTTCGTTTTTTTGCTCCCCTTCTTCCCAGAGGCATAACTTTTTTTATTTCTTGATCAAAAAGGCCAGGTCCTTGTTTTTTGCGGGACGAGTTGTATTTTTGAATGGCCACATTGGTTTTAACATATCGTGTACTGGAAAACAGGATAAAATTCCAAGTGCGGTGAAATTGCACAAAAAAGTGCAATCCCACCACCGTTTTTTTTTTTTTTTTACCATGTTAATTAAATGCTAAAACTGGCCTGCTATTATGATTGTCCGGGTTATTACAAGTTCATAGACACCAAATATGTATAGGCTCTTTTTTATTTAAGTGGTGAAAAAAATTGTTATTCCAACCCATTGGTAACCCGCGATCACGTGAGGGGGACACCAATGGGCAGAATTTCCAGCATGCTTCCCGTAAGCGTGAGATAAATGCCGCTGTCAGAGATTGACAGCGGCATTTAACTAGTTCACAGCCGTGGGTCGATCGCGATTCCACCTGCGGCTGTTTGGAGGCAGATGTCAGCTCTATGTATCAGCTGTTATGTGCTCGGAAAGGTGCGGGCTCAGCGGCGGAGCCCGCACCAAGAAAAGGGATTCCACCATCGACGTAAAGGAGTTAAATATGTCATGGCTATTTGGGGACACCAATGCCATATACAGAAGTAATTTGTCTGCAGCAATCTTTAGGTAGGTGATACTTATCAAAGTATTATGCATATGAATGACTGGACCCAAGATTTGGCAGCCCAGTTGCCTCTTCTGACTTGAATTCTCACTTGCATTCTGGTGTTATCTCTTGCCCAGGTAATGAACATACATGCATAAGGCAGTTTAAACGATGTAAAATATAACATGACTCATCTGACCAGGTCACTGTCTATCATTTCACTATTGTCCATAGGATCAAGATCAGAGATAATTTATCAGACCTCAGTGCCTACTTCCCATTACTCCTTGGTCTAGTTCTGATGCTCATGTTCCTACATGTCAATAATAGGAGCAAGTGCACTGTCACACTGAGAAACACATTGAAGAATTCATATTGTTCACTTGGCCTCCAAACTCCCCAAGTTTAAAATTAATGCCTAATCTGTGGGATGAGCTTGCATTTGTCAGGATATAAAAGATCTACTGCTAACATCTTTGTGCCAGATATCATAGCACTGTTTGAGAGGTCGTGTAGAGTCCAGGCCTCCATGCATCAGAGTTTTTGACAGAATGAGTGTGATTTACATAATAGTAGACAGATGATCGGAATGGTGACATTTGGATGTGTTAGGGTGCTATCATATTGTGTCTAGTATACACTTAGTGGCCCAATCGGGGGCATATGCCTGAACCCCCCTGCAAAGCATGCTTTGCTGTGCATAATTTTCAAGCATGTACGACTACTGGAGGTGGACACTCAGAAAACAGTCCACTATGTAGGATATTCAAACAAGTTGTCATCAGGTTGTGTGGTGGACCACTAGGGAGGTGTTAGAGTTTGCAGAAGGGTCAGCTGGGGCATGTAGTCCCATTGGCAGCAGATCATGATGTCACTGTAGCTGAAGTGGGTCGCTGGACCCCTCAACACTTTCCTCGTGTCCACAACAATTGTCAATAGTGGGAGTTGGCACTTGTGGATGGTATAGGAACCCCTGGGGCACTCGTGTAGCGGGGGTATCTGGGTGCAGGTTTTGGAGTGCCCGTGGTGTTTGTGCAATCTCAAGCAGCCAGACGCGCAAGAGAACTTGTAAACATAACAATTTTACTGAAAGAGATAACAGGGTCCAGTCTCTCTCTTAAAGGCAAAGTTCACAGTTTATTGTGCATATCAAAGTAATGGTTCTCGCCTCATGAGACAAGCGAGGTTATGACCTCCAGGGCGGCTGGAGTACTCTTTACTTGCTATTAGAGGAAATGCTATGCGCAGTCCAAGAAATATTATTCTGATGGAGGGACCTTCACAGATTGGCTCTCTGTGGAAATACACTAAAGTGAGGAAGTACTCACCGTTTGAGACTACCATTCCCTTTCGCAATGGGTAGGTTAAATAAAGTTGGTGGCATGGCAGCCATGTGGATCTGGTCCTGGCTAGAAGCAAACAGGATAACCACCATGCAGAACACATGTGCAGCATTATCTCTCCTACTGGATGAGGCTTCATTCCTTTGAAGAGGAGATTATGCAGAGAAAGATGTTCCCCCAGACTGGAATGGCATGAAAAAACAATCCTGGGAGCAGTAGTGTCTGCATCCTCTGCCTTCCTTAGATAGCTAGAACCGCCCCAAATTAGTTTGTACCAGTGTTCAGGAAGTGTGCGAGCCCTAAGCTGGGAGGCTCCTCTCAGCCTCTTCTATGGCATCTTGTTGTGAGGAGAAAAACCACTTAAATTTCATATACACACATTGGCCAGTAGATGGCAGCAAAGCACGTTTATGGATCATCAGTATACAATGCAATCTAATACATCTCCCAACTCACAGTGCCCAAACTAATTCTGACACGCTGGAACAAATCTACTGCCATATGACAACTGTCTCATTCAGCAGCTGTAGAGCAGGTACCGAGATACCACAGGGGCAAAGGCTTTGATCACTGCCTCAGCCTCTGCTCCCTTCCGTAAGCGAAGAATCATCAGTGACCTTCATTACAGGGGCTACTGAGCATATGTCAGATGTCAATTTTGATGGATACTCAGTAAGATCGTGTCACTGTGCACTGTTCTTCTTATTGCACAGTGACAATTTTTTCTTTCGCCAACTCTGATCAGAAGTGGCGAGCCATCAAAAGAGCACACTGTCATTGCTCAATGTAAGTAAAGAATGGGCAAGCAGAAGCCAGTGGCGCCCACTCATGTGATGTAATTGAGAGAGCACATTGTCATTGGGCACTGAAAATGACCAAGCATAGTGACACAATCCTACTGAGTATATGTCTAAATTAACATCCAATGCATACTGAGTAGTGCACGGGCTAGCCTGGTCTTTGAAACGGGATTTTCAAATGAAGTGTCATCAAAGAAGCAGTGGAATCTGGATTTGGGAGTGGAGAATTTACTGGATTTTATTTGAGAAGGGGCGGGAGCCATGTCATTTTTCCAGAGTCTTTGTGCTATCAGTAACTTGGGAACACTCTATAGTTCCAGTGAGAGATGACGGACCTGAGTGGGGACTGCTTTTGTGCTGATTAAATTAGGAATTTTATCGGTAACATTTTGGTGTGCATAATACTTTTTGATCACTTTCAGTATAGGGCTGGATCACATTCTTCTGTTCTACGGTGAGCACTTACGTCAGGGTTTACATGGAATTCCCACAACAATGTTATTCAGATGAAACCCTCAATGGAATCACCCACCATAGTGAGGCATATGGAGACACTTTGGACTCCGTTTGTCATCTGCTCCAGTGCTATTCATCTTTTCAGGTATGCACAAGTCCAAAGTGACTTCACCTGCCTCATAAGTGAGAGGTTCAGTCAGGGTGTTTGTCTGAATTATGGTTTTGAGGAATTTACAAGGAAACCCCAACGTAAGCGTTCACTGGAGAGTACATGATATATGTGAGCAGAGCCTTATTCCGATTTTTGGGAGGTAGAATGAATAAATAGACAACAGTGCAAGAATAGTTCTTATTTTTATGTTTACGCAGTTCACCATGATAAGACGGATTTATTCTTTAGGTCGGTGCGATTTCAGTGATACCAGATTTACATATTGTTAAGGACCGGCGGAACGCACCAAGTATAGAAAATAAGAAACTAGGTGCGTTCGCAGTCCGAGGTCCACCGTGCAGGTAAAAGACCCTGCTGCTAGTAAGATGGACTATATGGCGGTACTAAGTATACACACATGGGTTAACTTCACCCTGCGTGAAGGAAGCGATCCTGTTGCGTCACAGGACCGCAGTACCGCACATAAAGCGCGAGCAAGAAGTCAGCGGACTCAACCCCTACACAGGATTGAAGTCCGATTAGACACTTGCTGGCACAACACCGCAACTGGGTGTGTCAGAGGAACATAAATAGTAATATAAAGGTACAAGAGTGCGTGCGGTGCCGCACTGACGGACGCCACTAACCACCCAGGCTTGGGTCAGGAAAGCGCAGAGCAAACGCACGGCGCCGTACTGGCGAACACAGCAACTGGTAGCTGTAATGTGTGTTTCGTGCTGTTGGATAAGTCGGGCGCTAGATAGCAAACATACACCTTCCGCGAACAGACATTCAATAGGGAGGGTAATTTAAAGAGCGACTTTCACTCACAACACACACACATATTTACAAGACAATACTAGCGCATGGCCGTGCGGTCATGCGCAGTTTATATAGTAGCAGCACAGGAAGCAGCTCCAGAAGTTTTGCCCTTCCAGGACCTGCCAAGAGGACCAATGGGATGTGCTGCAATACCTGAGCATGTGACCCTCGATCTCCAACGGGAGATCCTGCCCTGGGCATGCTCAGACAGAGAAAAGCAGGACTTAGGTCCAGAAACGTCCACTCGCCGCTGCCCAGCACTGGCTTCAATAGCAGAAGCAGGAAAAGCAGCAGTAACTCTTCGCACAGAGTCAGACTGAGCGAGACGCTGGGATCGATGTCCCTGCTGAGCAGACTCCACTGCGGCTGGAGAAGAATGGGAGACCGCAGCGGAGACGGATCGAGATTCCCCCAGTGCAGCAGAGGAAACTCGACTCCTAACACATATATATATTTTTTTTCTTTGTTTGTTTTACTGCTATCACACATTAATTTTTTTTTTTTTTTTTTTAATAAAAATTAGTTTTTTGCATTGCCCTATTCTGAGAGCATTTTTCTTTTTGACGAGTAGATCTGTATGAACGCTTTTTTGTGGGACAAGCTGAATATTTTTGGGGTACCATTTTTTGGTACATAATATTTTTTGATCACTTTTTATTCAGATTTTTCAAACACACAATGAACAAAACCCAGCAATTCAGTTATTGTTTTTATATTTTTCTCCGTTCACCAAACAGTAAAAATGATAAGACCGACTTGTTTGTCAGGTCAGTAAGATTACAACAATACCAGTTTTATATTTTTTTATGGTTTGTTATCTTTGCAGACTAAAAACGATATTTTACAAAAGCAAATTTGTTTTTGCATCACCGTATTCTTAGAGCTGTAACTTTTATTTTTTGACTGAATGAGCCACATCTGGGCTTGTTTCTTGTGGGATAGTTTAGTGCTTTCACTTATAGAAATTGGTTTTACATGCAACTTTTTGATCACTTTTTATTCACTTTTTTTCAGTCAGTGTAATTAAAAAGCAACATTTTTGGCTTTTTTAATTATTTTTTTACGACGTTCGCCATACGGAATATTAATCTTTATTTTTATATAGCGCTAACATATTACGCAGCGCTTTACAGTTTGCACACATTATCATCACTGACCCCGATGGGGCTCACAATCTAAATATCCTATCAGTATGTCTTTGGTATGTGGGAGGAAACCGGAGTACCCGGAGGAAACCCACGCAAACACGGAGAGAACATACAAACTCTTTGCAGATGTTGTCCTGGGTGGGATTAGAACCCAGGACTCCAGCGCTGCAATGCTAACCACTGCGCCACCGTGCTGCCCTAAATAACATGCCAGTTTTATAGAGTGGGTCGATTCGGATGCAGCAATACCATTATGTGTCTTTTTTTGTTTACTTTTGTTTTATCACAAACGCTACATTGTGTGATGCAAAATGGCTTTCCGTGATGCGTGCACTTATTTATTTTTTTTACTCTTTTACATATTTTATGGAAAAAAAATTTCACTTAATCCTACTGTGGGAATGCATACTTTTTATTTTGATCTCTAGTCTAATGTACTGCAGTGCATGAGAGTGTCAGTTTATAGCTGAAATTCACAGGCCACCATACCCTGGGGTCATCACATGAGCTCAGGGTAACCATCAGCACCCATGATTCTCATTGCGGTGGTCCGATAGTTATTAAGGGAGTCTTGTAACCAACATGTAACCAATTAAGTGCCGCTGTCGTGATTGACACAGGAATTTAAGAAGTTAATCAGCCATGATGGGCTTCAAAACCAGCCGGGGCTGACACTGCAGGGTGTCAGCTGTATCATGGTGTCATGTACATCTTACACCCGTGGGAATTGTGACCGGCAGGTGTATCGGTGGTCGTTGAAGGGTTAAAAGGCTGGTGTATTTACATATACCTCTGCATATAAACGATACTACAGAAACTCTAATGCCATTAGTGTCACTTTATTACTTTTCACTAAGTATCGTTCAAGATGTTGCATTTAGCTATTTTAGGAAATATTTGCCAAAGGCTTTTGGTTCCATCTGTTTATCCAAATGTACTTGGGGAATGTGTTCAACCTACAAGTCATGGTGATAGACAAACTGGTCACACGTAGAAGTCTTGGTGACAGACACTATCTGATCATCAGTCAGGCAAGAAATAGCGCAAAGAAAAGTAAAAATGTAAGAAGTTGACAATTAGAATGATAGATTTTGACTTTTTTACAAATATTAAGTGTTTTGGAAACATATCAACTGTGAGGAATAAAACTGATGAAATCCTAACATGACACTAACCAGAAACTTCTTCTCATACCAAGAAGACAGTGTTAGCCCATATTCAAAAGTGGTAAAAATTTCATTTCAGGACATATCTGTTTCTGTGACTTGTGAATGAAGTTTTTGCTTAACCCCATTCATTAGCATTGTACTGTACTGTTTCTTAGGTGCCCCATAAATTTAGATGTTATTTTTCACCCTTTCATAAATTCACTAATTAAAAACGTAACACAAGACATACCGTAATTTTATTCATTTAAAACTGAATTGGTAAATGTATAATATTGATTTATTGCTATATGAACCCAAAATAATGATACACTCCGAATGAAATATATTGTGACTTCACTATTTATTTCAAGCAGAGTGCATTAATATCATATGATGAGAAATTAGATTTTTATAGATATCTACTCCCTTATAAATAGGTATCAATAAAGTATTTTAACACCTTCACACAATGGCCATTTTCTTTTTTTTTTTTTTTTTCGTTTTTGTTTTTTCCTTCCGTTCTTCCAAGAGCCATAACTTTTATATTTCCATCTAAATAGCCTGTTTTTTGATGGACGAATTGAAAAATAAATAATTAATAGGGGAATCCAGAGACAAAAATTTTACAGCATGAGGTCAGATAGGCATTTGTAAGTAGTGCCATAGAGCGTTATGTGGATAAATCCAAGCAACGACCAGAAATAGAATAAAAATACCCAGGGACCAGGAGACTAACGTGTATCCCCTTACTACTTACAAATGTGTATCTGACCTCATGGGGTAATTTTTTGTCTCTGGATTCCCCTATTAATTATTCATTTTGTGTTATGTATCTACATTAACTCTGTATAACTTTTCCTTTTTACTATATTCGTTCAGTGTTTGCTTTGTCATTTTCTGTATGGTTTGTTTGCATCTCTGTTTTTAAGCTTTTAAACTTTTTGATTTTGCCTCAATGCAATTGCTCATTATTTATATACCTTGTGTTTAGAGGACATTTTCTCTATGTAGGTTTTTCTTCATATCACGGTCTTCTGTGTTATTTCTTAGGGCGTTTTTTTGGTTTCTTTAGCGATGAGTCCTGTTTTTATTTTGAACGCAATGATAGCTGGAGATTGGTGTGGTGACTACTTGGGCAAAGCCATAAAAAGGTTTTCATGGAGGAATATCACACCAATCCTACTTTTCGAATGATGGTTTGGGGTGGCATAACGCATAATTATGTGCGAATAGATCAGAGTTACATTTAATTGGCCTTGGTACCAATGGTACAGCCGTTTCTCAAGTGTCCAAGGAGTGGTTTTTCACAATAATACCAGTCCGCATGTTTCTCGTGCTTCAATGAACAGCCTGCATGGCCTAAATTTGCAACCATGGCCTGCATCATTTCAGGACTTGTCTCCCATCTAACACATCTGGGAAGCCATTGGTTGGCAACTGCAAAGGGATCTGTCAAAACAGAATCTGGATTACTTCAGCGTCCAGCCACTCTTTAGACAATAATAGCTTTATATCAGCATTAATAGCCTCATTGGTAGCATGCCAAGGTGTAAAATATAATTGTGCAGCGCTCACACTCAATGCTGAAAAATGTAAGATGTTTTGAAAATCTTCTTACTCTAGCCATGATATTGGAAATAGAGACAAAAATGAACAATCCTTTTTTTTCACTCTTCCGATGTTTTATCTCACTTTTGGGGTCTTTGCTGAACGTTCAAAGGTCAAAATGATCCATAACCTCTGTTTCCATATTGTTGCTCAAGCTCATAACCATCTTGTAAATATTTGGGAACGTATTTTCTTGGTCTTTATGCAAATATGCGCCATCATTTTATGAAGCCACATACCCTAATAGCAAGAAATAAGTATGGACGTTTGGACCTGTAAATAGGGGGAAGGCTACGGGAAAGCAATTCCACAGTATTGTGTGTACCGCCGCTATGCATCTCACAAAGCACCATCATTTAAAGTTGTCAAACATGGGCACGAAACAATGAGGAAACCATTTTATATTTGAAAAAAACATGTTTTAATGGTAAAACTTTTTTGTTGCATACAAATCCATCATCCTTGTCATTTACACCTCAGCAGTTTATCGTGACTTCTGTAAATTATGCTATTGAATGAAACCATGAAACCTTTCAAAATGAACCATACTTTAATACTACATGCGATCATTCATAACTGAATTATAAAGGATCTGAAATTGTTTTTCGTATATGGCAAATTTTCAGCAGAAATGTTTTATACTACAAAGCAGACTTGGAAGCCTCCTGTGATAAACTAAATGATGTGAAAGTCTTCCTGCCCTAGTAAACTACCTCTGTTTACGAAGTATCCCATAATTACCGTATCCGGTAGATAGAGTAAGATGTGCGCACTTAAAGCGCCAAAATGTCTCTTTACCAAAGTGTATAGTAATTAACCTCTGGGCAGAGTAGATATTAAGTCTATAATAACACCATGAAGAAAATACTGTATTAATGTGCATCAGCCTTACATGAATTTTAGCCAAGTTTGTAACTAGTAATTATAACTGATAGATATAATTATACATTATATTTAGCATACATTATGCAATCTACTTGTTTGCTACATTTAAAATACATGCGTTTTAATTGTCAGTCCACAAAAAGATTGAGAGTTGCTCCAAAATGCATTGCATTTGCTTTAAGGTCCATGATATAAAAAAGAAGTATACTGTAGTTACAATTAAACCATTCTGAAGCCAATTTTTGAAAAATGTGAAAAATCCTTGTTTGTTTGTGCTAAATCTGGCTTCATATGCAGTACTGTGGAAAAGTTTTAGGCAGGGGTGGAAAAAAGGCCAAAAAATAAGAATGCTTTCAGGAATAGAAATGTTGATAGTTTATATTTATCAATTAACAAAATGTAAAGTGAGTGAACAAAGGGAAATCTAAATCAAATCAGCATTTTATGTGACCGCCCTTTGCCTCCAGAACAGCATCAAAGCATTATTTCTAGTGATGAGCAAGCGTGCTCGGATAAGGAGTTATCTGAGTATGCTTGTGTACTAATAGAGCATCTTCGGCAGGCTCGAGCGCTGCAGTATGTTCGAGACCCCGGGGCTTCATGTCTAGCGGCGGTCCAACAGGCGTAACACTTGCAAGGATTGTCTAACAAACAAGGGGTCCATGCATGTGTTGCAGTTGTCACATAGCCATGAGACATGCAGTCGTGGTGACTCGAACCTGGTATTCGAGCACAACAAACATACTCTGGTAGCACTCAAGCTTGCTCAGATAATTCCTCATCCGAGCGCATTCGCTCATCACTAATCTTTTCTTCTAGACACACTTGCACACAGCGTTTGAAGAAACTCAGCAAGGAGGTAATTCCAAACATATTGAAGAAGTAACCCCAGATCTTCTGTAAATGTAGACTTGCGCAAATCTATCTGTCTCTTCATGTAATCCCACATAGACTTGATGAAGTTGAGATCAGGGATCTCCACATCTCCATGTTCTTTTTTACACTGAAGATAGCTCTTAATTACATTGTCTGTATGTTTGGGATTGTTTTCGTGATGCAACGTAAATCAGATGTTTCCATTTTGGTATTGCATGATGGATAAGTATCTGCCTGTGCTTCTCAGCATTGAGGACACCATTAATCTAGAACAAATTCTCAACTCCATCTCTTGAAAAGCAACTCCAAACTTGCAAGGAACATTCACCGTGCTTCAAAGGAATCTGTCAGCAGGTCTTTGCCACCTCATCTGAGAGCCTCATAATGTAGGAAAAGAGACCCTGAATCCGACAATGTGTCATTTAGCTTACTGTAATATGAAGCAGATCTGAGAAAGCTTCCCCCACCCACACCAAGCTTTCTATGTACATAGCCTATTGTCAGTGAGCTGCTCATCACAGGAGGAGCAGAGTCGGACCAGGAGGTACACGCCAGCTAGTCACAGCAATGGTAATGTCCTAGTGGTAATACCTTTATTGTAAGTAAAAAATACCACACAGATTGAAAAGTTACACATTGTTGAATTTAGAGTTTTAAACCTTACTGCATGCTGTTCTTAAATTATATAGCAAAAACATTCACTTTCACTGTTGTCTGCAGACATATTATTGTATCATTCTCCAGCCCCTCGGTGAAGAAACTGCCATATGTTACAGCCAAATATTTCAATATTGAACTGTAGCCCAGTTCCTATGTTTAATGCTTCATTTAGTCGCCTGGTCTTGTTTCCTTGTCGGAGGTAGGTTTTTTGGCCACAGTTCTTCAATTAAGACCACTTTTGGCCAAACTTCTCTGAAGACTAGATTAGTTTAGCTGCCTCTCCCTTATTCCTGGAATTTCTGAGCTGATTGCACTGCTGGACATCTTCCTTTTTTTTGAAGGGAAGAAAGCATGATGTGTCCATCTTCTACTGCATGAAGATTCCTTCTGAGTTGACCACTGTGTCTACAGTCTTCAATTTTGCCAATTTAATCATAATGAAAAGTCATCAGCGAGGACCACATCCCCCAACATACAGTCAGTGTCATTAAGAGCTATCTTCATTATAAAGAATCATGGAAGTGATGATATGGCCCTACAGAGCCTTGATCTCAAATCATTGAGTCTGTCTAGGATTACATGGAGGGATGGAAAGATTTGAACAAGCTTAACAACGAGTTCCTTCAAAAACTGTGTGCAAGTATACCTTGAAGGATTGATGCTATGATGCTGTTCTGGAGGCAAAGGGTAGTTTCATAAAATATTAATTTGATTTTGATATCTCTTTGTTTATTCAGTTTGCATTTGGATAATTGATAAAAATAAACTGTTAACATTTCTATTTTTGAAAACATTATTTTTCCACAAGCTTTAGTAGAATTCAGACTGCCAATTAGAAGAACAGAAATAAAGTATTCTCAGAAAGTTATAATGAATTGTTAAAAGGACAGTCAATTATTTTTAGAACTTTACCCAGAGTAGTCTAAAAATAACAAGAATATATACATTTCCCTACCAATCCCCAAAATACTCCTCATCTCTGCCTGGGTCCCCCAACAGTCTCTGCATCCTAATTTAGATAATCGCTGTAACCAGTGATGGACTGCAGAAGTTGTACATGGTCCTCATCAGTAGAGTAAGCAGGGAGGCCACTAGATAACCAGGCAGTGGTACAGAGGAGTACAAGGGGATCAGTAGGTGAGAATAAATATTTTTTTATTTTTATTCACCCCCAGGCTCAGTTTAGAAATAAAGGACTGGACAACCAATTTAAAGAATGATTCTGGACATAGGATAATAAGCAGAGATAAGCAAATAAGTTCACAGGGAATTTAATTGTACTCACATTTTGCAAAAATCTGCTTTAGCCAAACTGCGGAATTTTTGTAATTTGTTTCCACATGGATTCAGCAAAATAGCAGGTGATTGTTGCATTTCTTCTGTACCATCATAGGCCATAAAAATGTTAAAATAATTAAAAAATCCTTATACTCACTTCATCACTCACTTTGCTTGCCCCACTGCTACTCAAGCCACCTGTCCAGCCCTCACCGAATCTAATGATCCCTGCTGCTCACATTGAATCTTTAGACCTTTCACACTCTGCTGGATGTCTGGCTATCATGGCATCAGGGAGCATTCTACACATGTGAGAAGGAAGGTCATGGCACACGTCGTGAAGTCATTACACCATTGTCCTCTAGAATGCCTTCGCAGAAGCGGCCTGGGCACCATGAATGCTGGACATCCACCACAGTGTGAGAGGCCCGGAGAACCCAATGTGAGTGGCAAGGGATCAGAATATGTGGTGAGGGCCAAACAAATGTTGTTATGTAGATGAGGGGAAAGAGAGGTGAGCCTTAAGGTGAGTTTAAGGCAATCTTGCCTTGCACAGGCATGTACTACAGAGGACAGAGAATGAACTTCAATCCAATATTGCGGCCAGCATGCAGCCAGCGGGTAAGGAAAGGGTGAATCAAACACCCGAAAACTCCGCCCATATGACCAAAAACTGGTCCCGCCAAATTCAGGTGACAGGTTCCCTTTAAAATTCTACAACTGAGAGTAGACTTTTAGGTTTAGTTAAAGGCAGTGAACAAAAAAGTATCCTGTGAAACATTTAGGAATTGCGACAATTTTTCTACAAAGGTGCCTCATTTCAGGAGCCAAAAAGTATAATTGAACAAAAGAACTTTATCATAAGTAAAATGTTCATTTTTTTAGTACTTTGCAGGAAATCCTTTGCAGGCAGTGACTGCCTGAAGTCTGTAAGTCATGGATGTCACCAAAAGCTAAATTTCACCCTTTTTTGATTGTGGACACATGGGGGTCAGTGGGTCCTCTAGCCTAAGACAGCATGGACCAGGGCTCATCTTACTGAATGCCCGCACTTCTTTCCAGTGGGCAGAATGCTGCTCAGACAACACAGGATGGGGTAAAAACAGTGTGGCAATATTTTAATGAACGTCCAAACAGATAATAACATATAGAACAGTCCTAGCAAAATACCTAAGATAGTACAAAATAGTACAAAATTATAGTCTCATCCTTCCGCTGACTCACTGAGATTAGAGAAGCTGCGACTTTGGGGCTTCCAGGGATGAATACCTCCACCTGTGGCACCCCACTTTTGGTGGGCACCCATAGAAAAGAGGTAACTACAAGCTTAGGAGGCAATTAGCCAGGTGCTCAGAGGGTCACAACCTGGCTTCTCCAAATGTCTACATGAAGGCCAGGTGACGTGAGGATCCCAATCCTGGCTACTCTGAACATATCCATGGGTCCAGGTGACTGGTGGGTCCCAATCTAGGTTTCTCCAAATGTATCCATGGTGCCATGTGACTGGATGGTCCCAATCCCGGCTGCCTCAATCTTCTCCATGGTTTCAGTGATGGCCAATGGAGCAGATCTGTATTCTTCCAGGTAGGACCATTATCCCTTAAGCTGGCATCCTGTAGGAGCTGATATAAGAGATAAACAGCAGCTATTCATCAATATGAGTCTACTATAAGACTCACATGACAACAGTCTATGGTTCTTGATCCACTGAAGAAAACACATAAATTTAACAGTCAGCATTCAGACAATATCCTGTTTCCTTGGCTGCTGAAAATAGGTGTCTGATATAATTAAGATTATACTATATGCTGTGTCGTCACAATGATGCTTTGCAGCTGACTTCAGTTGTTGATTGTTTGTGGGTCTTTCTGCCTTATGTTTGGTCTTAAGCATTGGAAATGCATGCTTAATGGGGTTAAGATCTGGTGACTGACTTTGCTGTTGCAGAATATTCTCTTTTTTAAATTAAAAACTTCTGGGTTGCTTTCGCAGAATGTTTTGAGTCAATGTCCATTTGTACTATGAAGCGTCGTCCTGTCAACCTTGCTGCATTTGTTTGAATCTGAGCAGAAATTATAGCCCTGTATACTTCAGAATTAATCCGACTTATCCTGTCTTCAGTCACATCACCAATAAACACTAGTGACCCACTGCCATTGGAAACCATGCATGCCCATGGCACCACACTGCCCCCACCATCTTTTGCAGAGAATGTGGTGTGCTTTGGATCATGAGCCATTCCAACTCTTATCTATACTGTCCTCTTCCCATCCTTCAGATACAGGTTGATCTTTGTTTCATCTGTCCAAAGAATTCTTTTCCAGAGCTGGGCTAGATTATTTAGATGTTATTTGTCTAAGTTTAATCTTATCTTTCTATTTTTAATTAGGAAATCATGGCACTTCTGGAATATTGGTGGTGCACAAGTAGGATAACCAAATCCATCAGCTACGATTTAGAAATACTTGCAACTCATATAGGTGTATTTAAGAACTTATTTATTGAATTAAGGGGTATCGTTTCTCCTTACGGAGAGTAACATACCATCTCTGGCTTGTCAAGGTAAGGAGGCTTATTTGCCGTACAATGCTCCTCTGGGAAATATAATATGCAAATTGCCTCTTCTGAGAAAAAGAGGACTTAAACTCTATAGCGCCACCTGTTGGAAGCAGTGATCCTACAAGTCACAATCAACTCTTTAACGAGTCATGCAATATGACTTAGAATAAAAGCCAAATTAGTATCTCAATTCGCAGACACGGTGTTTCGGTGGCACTATAAAGTTTAAGTCCTCTTTTTCTCAGAAGAGGCAATTTGCATATTATATTTCCCAGAGGAGCATTGCACGGCGAATAAGCCTCCTTACCTTGACAAGCCAGAGATGGTATGTCACTCTCCATAAGGAGAAACGATACCCCTTAGACCCCAGTTCAGAGCCTCTCACCTAGCCAAATTAGTTCTCATGCTTCGCACTGACAAGGGCCAACAGCCCGAAACAGTGTCTGCGAATTGAGATACTAATTTGGCTTTTATCCTAAGTCATATTGCACGACTCGTTAAAGAGTTGATTCTGACTTGTAGGATCGCTGCTTCCAACAGGTGGCGCTATAGAGTTTAAGTCCTCTTTTTCTCAGAAGAGGCAATTTGCATATTATTGAATTAAGAAATTCCAGAAAATTAAGATCAACACAGAGTTTTAACCACCATACAATCACAGCCTTTTATTTTTAAGGCTGAATAAAGGATTGCACCTTGTGGTTAACACTCAGTATTTGCTCTCATGAAGTCTTCTTTTTATTGCTTAGCTTAAGTATCAACTTGGGTGGATATTGTAAGGAGGTTTTTCTTCACCATGGAAATGATTCTGTGATCATCCACCACTGTTATCTTCTGTGTATGTCTTGGCCCTTTTGAGTTCCCAAGCTCATCATTGAGTGCTTTTTTTTCAGAATGTACAAAACTGTTGATTTGTCCACTCCTGAAATTTCTGCTCTCTCTGATGGATTTCTTCTTTTTTCCAACCTAATGATGGTCTGTTTCTCTTCCATTGAGAGTTCCTTTGACAGCATTTTGTGGGAAAGCAACAGATTTCAAATACAATTGCCACAGATGGAATCAGCTCCAAATCTTTTACGTGCTTAATTGATTATGGATTAACGAAGGAATAGCCCATGAAGCCCATTAAAGAGCTTTTGAGATAATTGTCCAATTACTTTTGGATCCCTTTAAAAAGATGAAACTACATATTAAAGAACTGTAATTCATAAACCTTTATTCCAATTAAGATATGAATACCTTCAAATTAAAGCTGAGAGTCTTCAGTTTTAAGCCCATATTGATTTAATAACTGTATCTTGAAAATATTTTGGCAAACTGCTAAAATGCTAAAACTTGTGTCACTGTCAATTTCTGGAACTAACTGTAAATCTTACTGTCATAGGTCATAGAAAATAATATTATTCATTCATTATACTCACTGATATAGCACCCTCATATTCAACAGAAAACATTATCACTGTTCCCATTGGTGTTCACAAACTAAATTCCTTATCACCATGTTTTTAGAGAGTGTGAGAAAACTGGAGTTTTCTGAGGAAACCCACCGCACCAGGAGACAACACACTTACTACTTGCAGATGTTGTACTTGGTGGGATTTGAACCCAGGACCCCTGCATTGCCATGCTTGCTAGATAAACATTTCAAACATGCTGAATATTTCTAATTTCTGAAATAATGTAAATGTCATACATTTCTCATACCGGCCCTGGAGTTTATTTCAAAGGATAACCAAAAGATCTACTTATACTTACATCATTTTTTTGTCACTATTATTTTTTGTTACTACTTGTAGTCTCTGGTTCTATTATACAGCATAATCTCTTGTGTTTTTCCCAGGATGCAACTGATAAATACAAAATGCTTGGGGTTCAATTAGCAAAAACTACCCACTTATCATGAGAATGGGTCATAGTTAGGGTTGAGCGACTATTACTTTTTTAGGGTCGAGTCGAGTGAAATCGGACGATTATCACGAAAAGTCGGGGATCGACCAAAACACGAAACCCAATGCAAAGTCAGTGGGAAATATCTCTCTCTCTCCGCACAAGCGAGAAGATGGCGATAGGCATCCATGCCCCTAAGACCTATGTCATCACTCTGCCCACGCTCCTTCATTGGCTGAAAAAATGGCGCAAAACGCGTCATACGAAACACGACTTTGGCGCGAAGTTCGCCGACCGCATGGCCGATCCCACACTAGGATCGGGTCGGGTTTCATGAAACCCGACTTTGCCAAAAGTCGGCAACGTTTGAATTTGTCCGATCCGTTTCGCTCAAGCCTAGTCATAGTCATTTGCGTGAATAGAGCTGCATGTGTGCCAATTTACTATCTATGGGACTAGTGGTCACGCGTGCTTACTACCACTCTGATAGATCCATAGAAGAGAATGGAAGCTCTTCAATTACACATATAGTTCTCTATTTAGGGCATTTTTATAGATATCCAAATCTGAAAATAAATGCCCTGACTTTAGTGTGGGAATACAGAAAGGGTGATTTACTGAGAGGGTACCAGGAAAGAAATAAGCTACAGTATTTATTTTTCTAAACTAACTAAGATATTTTCGAAAGAAATAGTGAAGTCTTGCGCTTGTCTTATAAGATTCTCCTTAAGAAGAAACTTCAAAAGGAACTGAAGTAGGCAGCATAAAATTCCCCAGTGCATTTTACGAGTACAGTGTTGTTTTTCCTTCTGACGCTATCAAGAAAGGAAAAGGGCAACACTTATTTTGAAAATTCTCTTTCATGTTCCCTGATGCATTTTGCAAACTCTGTTAGATAATCCTATCAGCCACATTTCTCAGTGATGTACGGATTGGAGTGCCCATGAATTTTCTACGGAATAGATATCAGGCTTCAAGCACAAACCACAAGTAATTTGTGCTCTTGTTTTGGGGTCAGACTATCCTCTGCCTGGATACCTATGATTTCAGAGCTGTGTCTAAGCTTCAGTTACTATTTCCCTATACTTTGTAATGTTTTACAGGAGGGTAAATGTGATTACAATGGAGCAGCCACATGCTAATAGGAACAGCATATGCCTCGTGCAATGAAATATGGTCGCGTCTTTCCGTATGTGAATGAAACGAGTAGAGCTTTCTTGACATGTAAGAAATATCATACTTTACAAGCTCTTCAATATTCTGCAGTCAACGAGAGCATGTTTTAAGGCTGCACTCATTGATTCTGAGGTTAAGGATGTGTGAGTAGGCGGCTATGCTTCAAACACATCACAATGGTCTTTAGCATTCATCTCTGTCACTTTGGAGCAGTGAACTAGGGCAGTAAAAAGAAGATATGTCTTAGGGTGTAATTCAATTTTTCGCACATAATGCCTGCACATTAACCAAAAATCACCAATTTATTAAGACTAATGACTTATTGTATCAAATAATCACAAATCTAAAGCACCCGACTTTAAGAGGAACCTGTCAGCACATTTTTACATATGGATGTGATATGGCTTTAACCCCTTTCTGCCATCGGACGGAATAGTACTTCCGATGGCAGATCCCCTGCTTTGATGTGGGCTCCGGCGGTGAGCCCGCATCAAAGCCAGGACATGTTAGCTTTTTTGTACAACGGTGCCCACAATAGAGGTGGGTGGAATTGCGATCCACCTGCTGCTATTAACCAGTTAAATGCCGCTGTCAAACACTGACAGCGAAATTTAACAAGCGCTTCCAGCCATCTGGCCGGAAATGCATGCATCACTGACCTCCGTCACGTGATTGGGGGTCAGCGATGCATCGGCATGAAACCAGAGGTCTTCTGAAGACCTCTATGGTTGTTTATGCCGGATTTCTGTGTGTTCCACCCAGTGGTGGTCGCTCATAGCAATGCCGAGCATCGCTCCTATGTAGCAGAGACGATCAGGCTGTGCCAGCTTCTAGCCTCCCATGGAGGCTATTAAAGCATGGCAAAAGTAAAAAAAAATGTTTTAAAATATATGAAAAAAATAAAAAAAAACATAAAAGTTCAAATCACTCCCTTGCGCCCCATTCAAAATAAAGCAAAAAAAAAAAAAAATCAAACATACACATATTTGGTATCACCGTGTTCAGTATCGCGACTAAAAGAACATATCTGCACCAAAATGATATCATTAAAATAATAAGCTTGGCATGCAAAAAATAAGCCATCAACCGACCCGAGATAATGAAAAATGGAGACGCTACGGGTAACGTAAAATTGTGCAATTTTTTTTTTCCAGCAAAGTTTGGAATTTTTTTACCACTTAGGTAAAAAATAACCTAGACATGTTTGGTACATATGAACTTATAATGACCTGGAGAATCATAATGGCAGGTCAGTTTTAGCATTTAGTGAACCTAGCAAAAATGCCAAACAAAAAACAAGTGTGGGACTGCACT
This sequence comes from Ranitomeya imitator, assembly GCF_032444005.1. Lineage (NCBI taxonomy): Eukaryota > Metazoa > Chordata > Amphibia > Anura > Dendrobatidae > Ranitomeya > Ranitomeya imitator. The sequence goes on from NC_091282.1 coordinate 472,307,514, forward strand.
TTTTGCAATTTCACCGCACTTGGAATTTTTTCCCATTTTCTAGTACATGACATGGTAAAACCAATGGTGTCTTTTAAAAGTACAATTTGTCCCGCAAAAAACAAGCCCTCACATGGCCATATTGATGGAAAAATAGAATAGTTATGGCTCTGGGAAGGAGGGGAGCGAAAAACGAAAAAGCAAAAGTGAAAAAAGCTCCCGGGGTGAAGTGGTTAAAGTAACTTATATCTCAATAAAAATTATATTTTTTTGTAGAGATCCCATTTTCCAGCCATGAGAAATCAAGTGAAGAAGTCCTGTGCAAATCTGAAAGCACAATGGGTGGCATTTCAGTGCACTTGGACTGCTTACTGCAAGTGCATTGACACACCCCTTGTGCACTTCCAGTCTGATTTGCATATGGATTTCTGAATAGTTTTCTATTGACTTGCACATTAGAGCTTTGAAAAGATGTATAATTTTTGTTGAAGTACATACACCCATACCACATCATACACCCATGCCCAAGTACATCCATGCCACTACTTCCATATGTAAAAATGTAATGATAGGATCTTTTTAACAATTATTTAAATGTGTGCCGTCCAAAAAAACTTTTTTTCCTTCCTTTTCTTTGTTTTGAATATTTTTGCTGATTTGTTGTCTACTTTGCCATAGTGTCATAATCTATCTTAGAAAAATTGAGGGAAAACACTTAAATATAGAAAGTATATGACCTTTCTTCTAATTTCACCTTATCCTGATTTGAAACAATAGTTCTGGATATAAATGAGGCAATCAGCGGTGAGTTGATTCATGGGAGATTAGATTCAACAAGTACAATTACTTATTAGAGACGACTGTGGTAACATAAGACTTACTGTTTAGGTAAATAAATTAATGCCGAAAGGAGAGAAACCAATCAATATGCAAAATTGGATCATTTTCAGACCCTTGAATCAATTCAAGTGATGTAAATCATCAAATATATTTATATTTTTGCCTAAATAAGGTGTTACCATGATTAACGCAATATAATAAGCTGCATGTACATCATGTCATCTCATCAGTTAGCTGTTAGGGTGCACGTACATCATACATACCGGTATATATGAGCTTGCACATGGAGTGCCATCATATAGAGTTTTGTTTATCGCTGTATTTAGGAGAGCTTCTCACTACTAATAGGTGAACCCAAACGGTAAAGTTCTGGTTCCATATATCGGACATCTAGTGTTCGTGCATAGACTCCAAACACAGACTTCAGCCAGAGCAAAGCTTGTTGAAAGGCTGTAGAGCAGTCAGTCAACAAGCTTTTTCCAGTGTGAGCACTTCTGGCCCCATCATAGCAATGCCAAGTATTGACATGCTGTATTTTTCTGGCAAAGCATGTAAAAAAAAAAAATAAATAATAATAATAAAAAGCTGTGGGGTCCCCTTTTTGTCTGATAACAAGCGAACGTAAAACAGACAGCTGAGGGCTGCAATCCTTAGCTGTCATCTTGGCAGGTAATCAAAAAGAAAGAGTCCCCCACACCATTTTTTTTATTATTTAAATAAATAATTTAAAAGACTTCATTGGGTCCCCCTTATTATTGATAGCCAGCCAAGGAAAAGCAGACAAGGGCTGGTATTCTCAGGCCTGGAAGGTCCATGGATATTTGGCCCTTCCCAGCCTAAAAATAGCAGCCCATCTGTTAGGGCTAGTGGAACGCGCCAAATAATTAAATAGATATAATAAGGTGCGTTCGCAGCCCGGGGTCCACCGTGCAGAGATGGAACCTGCTGCTAAGTAATGACAGACTATATGGCAGCACAATGAGGATACACACATGGGTTAACTTCACCCTGTATGAAGAAAGCGATCCCTGTTAAGTCACAGGGTCGCGGTACTGCACAGAGAGCGCAAGCAAGGAACCACAGAACTCTATCTCAGGACACAGGATTAGAGTTAGTGTAGACCTCTTGCGATCGACACCACAATTGGGGTTTCAGAGATAACTAATATGCACAGAAGTGCATGCTGTGCCACACTAGCGGACGCCACTGACCACCCAGACTTGGGTAAGGTAAGCGCTCTAATAGCGCATGGCGCTGCACTGGCGGTCACAGCAGTTAGACGCTGTTTTGTGTGTTAAAGCTGTGAGTTCAGCCGGGCGCTAGATTGCAGCCATACACCTTACGCGAACAGTCATACACAAGGGATGGGTTTTTTAAGGAACAACTTGCACTCATCAACACACACATGATAACAATTGTATACTAGCACATGGCCGTGCGGCCATGCAAACCTTTTATAGCTGCAGCAAGTACAAGACCTTCCGAGAAGGACCAATGGGAGTCTGCCACAGAAGAAGAACACCTTTAGGACCTTCCTAGAGGACCAATGGAATTAGCTGCAGTATCTAAGCATGTGACCCCCAACCTCCAAATCTGGACTTAGTCCCAGAAAGACCTGCTCACTGCTGAACATTGCTGGCTACAAGAACAGAACCTGGAAGGGCAGTAGTAACCAGTCGTCCAGTATTAGCCTGAGCTAGACGCTGGGACCGATGTCTCCGCTGAGCAGACTCCACTGCGGCTGGAGAAGAATGGGAGACCGCAGCGGAGATGGTTCGAGATTCCCCCTGCGCAGAGGCGGGAACTCGACACCCAACACCCACTCATTCTGGCTCTTTGCCTACCTCTTCCTGCTTGCCCTAGTGCGTTGGCAAGCGGGCTAATATTTGGAGGTGATGTCAGCTGTGTAATGTCCTTTGACATCAAGCACAGAGGTTAGTAATGGAGTGGTGTCTATCAAACACCCCCATTAGTAACCCAATAAGTTAATAGTTAAAAAAAAAAACACAGACACAGGAAAAAATAATTTATTTCAATAAAGACTCACCCACACTTCCTTTCTTTACCCATTCATTAATTAAAAATAATTCCAGGAAGTTCCTGTGGTAATCCATTTGTGAAATGTCCAAAAGCGCTGATCAAATAGTATAGAGACTCATTGTGAGAAAGTTATCAGAACAAGATTTCATACTTCACTCCCGTTTAGCGGCAGCCATGAGAATTCTCACACTTATGCCTGCTGCTGGTCATGAATAACCCTAGGGAGTCTCCTCAAAATGTTATCAGAATGATGTGGGATATAACCAATTTTTAATAACTAGCTAAGGCAAAGCAGGCAGCTGGGGCTGATATTAACAGGCTTGGAAGGTTGATGGATATTTGCCCCTTCCCAGCCTAATAAGACCAGCCCTCAGATGCCCAGAAATGGCACATCCATTAGATGCTCTAGTCTGGTGCTTAGCCTTGGCTCTTCCCAATTGCCCTGATGCAGTGGCAATCAGGATAAAGGGATTGTGGAGTTGATGTTAGCTGTGTAATGTTCATTGACATAAAGCCCATTGATTAGTAATGTAGAAGTGTCTATCAGATACCCCCATTACTAACCCAGCAAGCAAAAAGAGAAGAAAACACAAAAATAAATCTTTATTTGAAAAAGATCTCACCAACAAAATCCAACTAATGGATGTGCATTTCTGGAGCAGCTGATGGATGGTCTTATTAGGCTAGGAAGGGGCAAAAATCCTTGGCCTTTCCCAGCCTATTAATATCAGCCCCCAGTGGTCTGCTTTGCCTTAGCTGGACCCCACATCCCCCCACATTTTATGGTCCCCCCATTTTTAATAGCCAGCAAAGGTTTTGAAAGCAGACAGCAGGGGGCTGATATTAAGACTGGCTCACAGCTGTCTGCATTCTCATGGCTGGTCATTAAAAATAAGGGGATCCCACTTAATTTTTTTCCTTTTTTATTCGTAATTTTCACTTATGCATTTATTTTTTAGTAAGAAATAAATAAATATAAAAACGGCTAAGGGTCTCCCTATTTTTAATAACCAGCTACGGGAAAGCAGACAGCTGCAGACTTATATATAGACTTCAGATGCCCATGATTATTTGGCCATTTGCAACCTACATGTATCAGCATGCAGCCAGCATAGAAATGGGGCATCATATTTGATCCGTCAATTCTGGCTCTTAGCCTCAGCTCTTCCCCATGGCCCTGGTGCACTGGCAATCAGCTTAATTGTTTTTGAGGTTAATAATGGAGAGGTGTCAGTCACACACCCTCATTAATAACCCAGTGGTAAAAAATAAATACACACACGCAGAAAGAAAACTTTATTTGAATAAAGTCTTCCTTACACTAGCCCACGTTCAACAATTTATTAATAAAATGATCCCACAAAGTAATCCACATTCATCTTCTTCTTTGTCTCTGGTGCCTGTGGATAGCAGTAAAGCTACCGCTATGCACAGGTGCTGGCTGGTGAGTACTCTCATCAGCATCGCTTGCTCTCTCTGGTATTAGCAACAGCAGGAGACAACGACAGTATTAGTCATCATCTGCCGCCTGACTGGCGGTAACCTTGTCACCACTGGTAACAGCTGCTGCCTCACATGATGTCCTCTGTGTGCCAGAGTGGGAACCACAATACCAGACTTCTGTCACCTACAATGACTTCAGTAAGGTTACCGCCGCTAAGAGCCACTGTTTGCCTCACTGAAATTCAAGGGAAAAGAAAGCGGTCACTAGGGAGCGCTGTGAGGGTCACAGTTAAAATTGAAAGCAAAAGGTCCACCGCAGCTCCAGCTGTTAACCTTCTAGGAGGTTACAAAATGCAGTAAAGAATAGCAATAACGGTCCTAGGAGCGCTGGAAATGAGACCAAAACAAGGATTTTAGTGTTGAACCACAACGCGTTTCAACGGTTAAACCGTCTTCATCAGGTGTCTGTCTTTAACACAATCATATTCGTGTCTTTCTTTAACACAATTTTTTCCATGCCAACTAAATACATCCCATCACAGAAACCATGATCACTCTGGTGGGATTAAGAGACTATTAATGTGCGTGGGATAATGTTAGAATATAATATGTCCGTCAGTGTTTATATTTATATTTTTCAAGTAGATATTAGTTATCTCAATAGTCTTTATAATTCTATTACCACAAGGACACAATTGTCATTCTGTTGTGGATCACATATAAGAAAACGGTAATAGAAAATCTTTTCCTCCACTGCTTCCATGCTAAGCTGTATGTAAATCAACGTATTAAGAAAATATCGGAAATTTTCATTTTATAGAGCCATAAATAAGTAGATATATCCGGATGGCTTGTACATAGAGAGCACTCGACTGTGAAGTCAGTGCATGCAATCCTATGAAGCCTGTGGTTGTTCTCAATTTAAATGATGATCGTACTGAAAAGAGTATCACCTTACCATCAGGTATACGGACAACATCACATTGTCTTACTAGGTTCCTGTAATTAGCCTGTACTCAATTTTCCCCTGAAAAACAATATTTGTTTAATTAGTGCCCTCTTCTGTTCCTTGAAGCCATCCCCCTCTATAATTACTGGTACTTAGCAAGAGAGAGGATGAATACTAAGCTGGAGGGAGGTTGAGAGGAAGAGCGGTATTACATTCAGCACATTTAAATGCAGAGAACATATTATCTGCTTCAGGATGCTAGAGGCGGCTTCAAATGAGGGCTCAGACATACCGATAAAAAGTGAGTTTTCTGCAAAGCAGTCGAGAGTGAAAATCAATTATTTTGCAACACGACAAATGAAATATAAGGACTGCACAAAAGGCTGTGGATGCAATCGCTAAATAGTTTTCTTTATTCCTGTCAAGGGTTAGAATGTATCTTCCTTTACTAAATTAAACTAATTATGTATAGTAGAGCTAATTAAAGCAGCACAATCTCTGGCTCTATTGTGCAACAGCACATGAGTAAGACTATAATATATAAAAATATATCTATGCCACATATATTATTCACATACACTGTATCTTACATTATATATTTAATATATATATATATATATATATATATATATATATATATATATATACATATACAGTACAGACCAAACATTTGGACACACCTTCTCGTTTATATACTCAAGTATATAATTCCACTTGTGTTAATTCATAGTTTTGACGCCTTCCGTGTGAATGTACAATTTTCATAGTCATGAAAATAAAGAAAAATCTTGAAATGAGAAGGTGTGTCCAAACTTTTGGTCTGTACTGTATTTATATACAGTACAGTGCAATAGTATAAGATAGCTGTGGATAAAATGATGCAAAGTAAGACTGCTTTCAAAAATAGAAGTGTTAGTTTTTTTTTCCAATTTTCAAAATGTTAAGTGAATGAAGAAAAGAGAAATCTTAATGAGATCAATATTTGGTGTGACAGCCTTGGCAATCAGTTTTTCTCGCTGCACTAACACAAGGTCTTGGATTTTGTAGGATTATAGTCAGATGTATGAGTAACTAACTCTACCAAATAAGTGATAATGATCATCAATTTCGTATCTAGCTTGAATCAAAGTCATTGAATGAAAGCTGTGTAGGATGCTTAAAAATGGGTGAGGAACAGTCGAGCTGTGTTGCAAAGGTGAAACTGCGAAGACAAGTTTATGTCACAGGTCATGCACCATGGCAAAGCTGCGTACAGCATGAAGATAAAAGCTAGTTATACTGCACTAGCAAGTTCTCTCAACTAGCGACTCAACTATGCACAGCACAGAGTAACTGGGGTGCAGAAAATGGCAGCAGTTATTCTGTCTGCAATTAACTACATATAATTCACTACCTCTTTACTTTTCACAATCTTTCACAAGCCACTGTATTGACCTCTTCATCACCAGGCTCCTACGTGTTCTCTCAGCTGGCATTCTCACAGTCATTATGGTGACTGAAGCATTCTCACCATTCAGAACCCTCTAAACTCTTGTCACTAGCTTCATCCTTTAGTCTTACACAATGGTCCTACACAACCATCAGTAAAGATGGATATAGACTCGATCTTATCTTCATTCACCTCTGCTCCCTATCGCCTCTCCCTCTATCCTAACTCCATCTACTCACATCCTCATCTCTGTTCACTTGGACTGTATCATGCCTTGGTTTCAGTACTCAATCTGAGGACCTTTTGCTGCATGGTTGGTTTTAATTTCTGCCACAGCCAGTTTGGTCTCTGAACCATGCTGTTGATGTTTTTTTTTAACTTTTCTTACCTTTCTTTGAGTTGCTTCTATTCAGGTGCCTCTCACTTCCCATTTTGGTTCTGTTCTTTCACCTTTCACGTCCATCTTTACTTGATGCATTTCAAGAGAGATGTTGTTTGGAGATCCACCTGCTCAGCTAGGAATTATCTTACTTGGTTAATCTTTGTTGCTTTTTCTATGGTTTGTATGTCTTCCTCCACAGTACACTTTCTTTTCTTTTATGTTTGTAGTCTGGGAGATTTTCCACGTATTCTGTTTGTTGTATGGTTATCCTTATTTTCTTAAGTACTTCCTGTGTGTCTGTGTGAGCACATTCATAGGCCTGTGCCTTTTCCTCAGATTTTTGGTTTTTTTTTTTAGTTATTATTGCTCTAGTGTTGCACATTGTTTATAAGAAGGGCACAGTTAAGGACTTTCAGTGTAAGTCGACATTGAGTGGGGGCGATATTGCATGTAGTAAGAGTGCCAATCTCCGAGATCAGGAAGGGACAAATTAGGGTCAGTTTAAGGACTTTCCTAATCTGAAGAGGGACTTGGGTTCAGGTGCTTGTCTCTTCTGTTTTGTAGGTAACCCATGTGAGTGTGCTTCTACAGTAATAACATTCGGCTTCCCATGTCCACTAATTAGCACTCTCCTGCAGAAACCTCTCAAGCCTGGACATTATCACCCTCAGACTCTGACACTATCTTCTCTCCTTGACATAGACATGGCAACCTTTCTACAATTCCACATGAGCTATTGGCTTGTTCATTGCACTCATATATATAGCAAAATGCGGCAAATCAATAGACAACCCTGGCACACAATCCTCACAAAAAAAGCTGTGACATGCCCCCAGGGTTTCAGAGGGGCACTGGAAGTAAATGCACTCACAAAATGACCTTATCACAATCAAGTAAGCAGTTTTCAAATTCAAGCAAGCCTTCACCTCTGCTAACAGGACTACTTTACAACTCTCATATCTTCCCTATGATACATCCCTAAACAATTTTATTCTGCACTTTTATCTCTCTGTATGCGCAGTTTGTAGACTAGGCACTGGAATAGTGTTTGCTGATGTAATATAAGACATGGCTTTGGACATCTATTGCAACTTGCTGCAAGGGTGATGCTATTGAAATTTGCATCTTGGGATTTTACAAGTCTATTTCTGAACACTGAGGAAAGTGCCTGTTATTATTTAACCCACAATCTACATCTTGTTTCCTTGTATACCGACTTTGATCTCCTTTTGGTATTTTACAATGATGGCTAAATGCTGTATTAAAGTGAATGAGAATTAGAAAAATAAAGCTGCAGAATTTTCAGGTCATGCCGTGTTATTATTGTTTCTATGCACTGGTGTAATTTTCTGGGTTGTTCAGATACTGACACATAATGACCTTTTGACCTACGGATGTGTTGTCAAATTTGATTTTTTTCATTTCTCGTTATAATATTTAACAGTGGGGATTGTCACAATTTTACTGTTTATTAAAATTCTATTTTTCAAGTCATACAGGGATTTGTTAGACACTGCTAATCAGAAAAAGATTTAAGCGCATATATTTATAATTCCTACTTTTTAGACTATGCAAAAAGTATATCAAGACTAAAACGTATTGTTTAATTCCACTTGTACAAGATGCCAAGCCTAATGTGGCAGTATTTTCTGGTTTGCTATAAAAATGACCCGCTTGATTTATGAACTTCTCAGTTGAAATTAAGCATTACACAATGCCCACTGAAATCAATGTTTTGTCTATATAATGCAGAAAAAGATGATTTATTAAAGCTGAATCTCTATTTGTATTTAGATAATTTATTTTTCTGTTTATAATCAATGTTTCACAATAAAGTACATACTATTTGCTTATAGATACATATCTGAACATCTATATCTTTGGCTAAATGGCACCAGATAGAAACACTATGAAAAGTTCCTTCTGTAGGTAATTGTGGAAAGAATTAGGGTATGTTCACACGTTCAGGATTTCCATCCTTTTTTTTTCCTGACTGAAACCGCAGGTCTCTGCAGAAAACGCAGGTGCGTTTTTTTGTGCGTTTTTGGTGCGTTTTTGGTGCGTTTTTTGGTGCGTTTTTTAGTGCGTTTTTTAGTGCGTTTTTTGATGCAGTTTTGTCTGCAGATTGTCAGTGTTTGACAGAAATAAAGTTTACTGCAGTGGGGGGAAGAAAAAAAAAAAAAATGATGTCATTTCCTTGTCCAACCCTTTTCTTCTTCCATCCTCCATTTTGGAACTTACACATCAAAATGAGTGGACGTGCAGAGCGTCGTCCAGATGACAGCCCACGGATCCAGCTCCGCACGCCACACCGGATTGCGATCCTGGGGTTGATGCTTCTAATTTTGAATCGACATGCATGTCAGGTAAGCAGATGTCTGTTTGTTTTATATATTGGGTTATGGGTACTTGTCCACATTCTGGAAACGTTGTATGTTTGGCGCTGCGTGTGACCGCAGCGCCAAACATGCAGCGTCCACATGTCAGCATACTGGAGGTGATGTCATGAAATCACGTGTCCACTGTGTGTCATCCGTCAGCCCTGCGACTCCGGACATGCTGCGCGTCTTTTATGATCACAGCATGTCTGTGTTCCTTGTTGTGAAACTGCGGCTCCGCAATGAATAAAAGAGGACCCTATACGTCGGGTGTGATGATGCTGGATTTGTACAATGAACACATCTGGCATCATTGCGTACTAGAATGGGGTGGGCCTTCCTGAATGTGGACACGTATCCTTACATAATCGACATTGTTTTCCTTGCATGTTTGATATATTTTTCTAATTGTTGTGTTTACGAAATATTTTTTTATTTTTCTATTTAGCGGCGGCAGAGAAGACGTGTGCAGAAACGATTGTGGGTGCACCCGCTTGTAGAAGACCGAACTGAGAAGGGGCACTTTCATGTGCTGTACAATGATTTGAGGAGGTAAGTAGAAATATATAGAATGACTAATTTACCTTTTTTGGCTAGCAATACTTGTGAAGTAACCCTTTTTTGTTGTTCTTTTGCAATTTTCAGATATCCTGAAAAATTTATATCGTTTTGTCGGTTACCAATTATTGCCTTTGACAGACTGCTTACCATCCTGGCACCCCATTTAACACTGCAAGACACAGTGATGAGGAAGTCCATCTCTGCTGAAGAAAGGCTGCTCATCACCTTGCGGTAAGTAACAATTTTTGGGGGGAATGTTGTTAGGTCTGTATTTTACTTGTGTGTGTGTCCAGTATGTGTGATTAAACCCACCCAGTCCTCTTTTTGGACAGGGGGCACACATACACACACACACGTGCGATACGGGCGAGTGTTGCATGGTAAACCCCGGCTCTGCCGCCTGCACTCTGGAGCGGAGTCTGCACCCACATACCAATACATGGAGCCGCACGCTCCACAACGGAGTGCATGCAGCAGGTCCGGGGATTACCATGCAACATTTGGTCATATCTCGCATGCGTGTGTGCACAAGTCCCATCAGGCCTTTTATTAATGTTTTTTACACCCTTTGTGTTGTGCTGGGTGTTAATGCCAGCATTATTGAATGGTGCTGGACGCATATAATAGCGGCCTTAACTTGTGACATGTTGTAATTACCTTTTTGTGTGACATTTCTAATTTTCTTTTTTGTTTCTTTTCAGATTTTTGGCCACAGGAGAGAGCTATACATCCCTGCACCTCCAATTTAGAGTTGGTAAATCTACCATCTCTAACATTGTGAGGTGTACATGTACCGTCATCTGGCAGAAGTTGCAGCCCATGGTGATGCCTTCCCCAACCGAGGAGACTTGGCTGCAGGTTGCAGCAGGCTTTCAGTCTGTGGCCAATTTCCCAAACTGCATAGGTGCAGTCGATGGTAAACATGTTCGGGTTCAGCAGCCACCACGATCAGGATCACGCTTCTTTAATTATAAGAAGTATTTTTCAGTGGTCCTGATGGCGGTGGCTGATGCCCATTACAAATTTGTTGCCATTGACGTTGGTGCCTATGGTAGTACTGGGGATTCTCGGGTGTTGCGAACGTCACAGATTGGGATGCAAATTCTTCGAGATGGCGGCACGCTCCCAGCCCCACGACCTTTGCCGGGTTCCACACATCCAGTGCCGTTCGTGATGGTATCGGATGAGGCGTTTCCCTTAACGACAACCCTGCTGCGCCCATACCCACGAAGGGGACTGGATGCCCGACGGAGGATTTTTAATTATCGGCTGAGTCGTGCACGCAGATATGTGGAATGCACCTTTGGGATCATGACTAGTCAGTGGAGGATCTTTCACACTGCCATTCAGTTGGACACAGACACCGTTGATGCTGTGATAAAGACTTGCTGTGTACTCCACAACTATGCTCGTGAGTACAACACTGACGTAGATGTGGAGTACCAGCAGCCAGTATTTAATCCAGTTGACAACGGGGGTCTGGGTAGGCCGTCCAACTCTAGTGTGCGTGTGAGAGAATCCTTCACTGACTACTTTATGAGTCCTGAAGGTGCCGTGCACTGGCAATACTCCTGTGCTGGTGTTGAGCAGCCTGACCAGCAGAGAAGGATGCATCTACACTGACCCCCCCAGAAATGTTGCCGACATCGCTGATAACAGTTTTGACAACATCCCGAAGAATGAGAAACGCCAGCAACCAACACAAAAGTTTGAAAAAAAAATTTTTTGTTTCATGTTACCAAAAAAACTGTGTTAAATAATTGATTGTAATATCAATAAAAAATCTATTTGGGTGTAATTAGTTTTTTTTTGTTTTTTTTGGCTACAAAAATTTGGGTGTTTTATGAAAATAATAGCAGTATGACGTATACAATTGTTAACACATCAACACATAAACCACTAATTGATAGCCCATAAACCCAGGATAGCGGCCTTGACCGCATTGTAATAAAGAAGAGAATAGTATGTTTGAAATATAATATATTTAAAAGAACACAAATTCTTTGCAATATTTACAAAAGATTTTTCAATTAGAAAAAACAAAAAAAAAGCCCCTTTCAAAGCCAACCGGCAACTGGAGCTAAAAAACAAACCAAAAAAAAATCGGTGCCACTGAAAATTTTTGCCCATGTTCAATTCAGAAAAGTATATTCTGGAGAATAGAGGAAATTTGATCCCTCTGATTGATATGGTGCTCCCCCCATATGCTGCGAACTTCCTCTATCTCCAGAAGTAACTTGGCTGTGGGCCAAATACTGGGGTCTGGTAGCTTGTGTTTCCGGTGTTCGGTGTCGGGGCCTGAAAAGTCCCAACACCCCCATCAGAACTTCATTGTATGGAGATATCGGAGCAGGGTCCTCCAGAGCAGTGAGGGACATCTGGACCATGGACATGAAAAGAGATTGTCTATCCGGTGGCAGGGAGCGTGTTTTTCTTGCCACAGTTATTGCGAAGGAGTCGCAGTGGTCATCAGAACTAGATTTTTTTAATAGATCTAACGTGTCGCAAGCGATTTGGACAGTTTGGTCATCTTGGTTTTTCTTTGTTTTTTTTTTTTTTTTCTCTGCTGCCACCGGATACACAGCTCTCTTCTCCACTCTCACAGCTTCTGCGGAATCAGATGCTTCAGCAGCTGCTGAACTAGATGTTGATGCAGCAGCTGCTGAAGTGGATGCTGATTCAGCAGAAGCTGTGGGAGTGGAGGTAGAGATGGTCCCTCCCACTCCAGAGGAACTGCCTGCTCCATCCTCTTTGTCGCTGTCCTCCAAATCAGCTACCGACATGTTTCCTTCCGTCCTGTTGGAGAAAAAAAAAACATCAATTTTTCGCACAACATATTATATTTAAATAATCATGTGGAGTGGATTTTAACTTACTTTCTCAATGTCCTACTGGACACAAGAAACTGCAGCTCTTCGCTAAATGGAAATTTACTTTTGCTCGGCGAAGAGCCACTCTTAGAACATTCGTTCAGGAACTTCGTGAAACGGTCTCTGATTGAGCGCCACCGTTTCCTCACATCGTTATCTACCAAAAAAAGGTTACAAAATACAACAACATTTTTTGTGAGATCTAAACAAATTATACTTTTAATATACTCAAGGTTTACTAAATAAATTTAATTAAAATTACCAATTTGCTGCTGTGTACTCCCTGGATACTTGTCCCAATCTGGGATAAGGTCTCGTACAATTTTGGTCCAGGCTAGTTCCCGGAAATATTTATCCTTGTAGGATTCATCGGCTGGGTCCCACAAGGCCGGATAATCCCGAACCTACAATAAATACAATAGTGTCATCTCATAATCTATAGCGCGACCAAGTAATGTTACACAATTGCTGGAAATATTTCAAAGTAACCCCTAATAACTGAACACAAGCACAAACCGAAAACACAAACACCAATAAAAACGCTTGTGTGCAGTTGTTTTACCACTAGCTCTGTCGCCGTCAATCCTGAGTGGTTCGTGCGACAATCAACAACATTCATTAAAAAACACACTATAAAGTGAAATAGTTAGGGTAGGGTTAGGGCTCATAACCCTAAGCACTCTACCCCAAAAGGGATCCTAAACATAACACAACCACAAAAGGGATCCTAACCCTACAGGGATCCTAACCCTAACCCTACAGGGATCCTAACCCTAACCCTACAGGGATCCTAACCCTAACCCTACAGGGATCCTAACCCTAACCCTAAAGGGATCCTAACCCTAACCCTAACCCTACAGGGATCCTAACCCTAACCCTAACCCTAACCCTACAGGGATCCTAACCCTAACCCTAACCCTAACCCTACAGGGATCCTAACCCTAACCCTAACCCTACAGGGATCCTAACCCTAACCCTAACCCTACAGGGATCCTAACCCTAACCCTAAAGGGATCCTAACCCTAACCCTACAGGGATCCTAACCCTAACCCTACAGGGATCCTAACCCTAACCCTAACCCTACAGGGATCCTAACCCTAAAGGGATCCTAACCCTAACCCTACAGGGATCCTAACCCTAACCCTACAGGGATCCTAACCCTAACCCTACAGGGATCCTAACCCTAACCCTACAGGGATCCTAACCCTAACCCTAACCCTACAGGGATCCTAACCCTAACCCTAACCCTACAGGGATCCTAACCCTAACCCTAAAGGGATCCTAACCCTAACCCTAAAGGGATCCTAACCCTAACCCTACAGGGATCCTAACCCTAACCCTACAGGGATCCTAACCCTAACCCTACAGGGATCCTAACCCTACCCCTAAAGCTATTGTAAGGTGGCATTAAGCACGGTTAGTAATGGCGAGGCGTCAATAAGACGCCGATCAATTATTAATCCTAAGGTTTACTATAATATATGTGGACCCCCCTAAAAAAAAAAAATGTGTTGGGGTCCCCCTATATTTTTAGGCCAGAAAGGCTAAGCAGACAGCTGTGGGCCAATATTTGACGCCCGGGAAGGGGTTAAAATACCCATGGCTGTTCCCAGGCTATGAATATTAACCCACAGCTGTCTGCGTAGCCTTTCTGGCACTAAAATATAGGGTGACCCGAAAAAAAAAACGTGTTGGGGTCCCCCTATATTTTTAGGCCAGAAAGGCTAAGCAGACAGCTGTGGGCCAATATTTGACGCCCGGGAAGGGGTTAAAATACCCATGGCTGTTCCCAGGCTATGAATATAAGCCCACGGCTGTCTGCGTAGCCTTTCTGGCACTAAAATATAGGGGGCCCCCGAAAAAAAAACGTGTTGGGGTCCCCCTATATTTTTAGGCCAGAAAGGCTACGCAGACAGCCGTGGGCTTATATTCATAGCCTAGGAAAGGGGCCATGGATATTTGCCCCCCCCTGGCTACAAATATAAGCCCGCAGCCGCCCCGGAAAAGGCGCATCAAAAAGATGCGCCAATTCCGGCACTTAGCCCCTCTCTTCCCACTCCCGTGTAGCGGTGGGATATGGGGTAATGAGGGGTTAATGCCACCTTGCTATTGTAAGGTGGCATTAAGCCCGGTTAATAATGGAGAGGCGTCAATGAGACGCCTATCCATTATTAAGCCAATGAAAGGGTTAAAAAAAAAAAAAAAACACTAGAAAAAATATTTTAATGAAATAAAGACACACACTTTTTGACAATTCTTTTATTGCACGCTCAATCCATCCTGAAGACCCTCGACCTGAAAAAAAGGCAAAACAAAAAAACAAATTCATACTCCCTGGCCCTGTCCGCAGAAATCCATCGAGGGTCCCACGAAGATCTTCCATGGAGAACAGACACATCCAGAGATGTGTCTGCTCTACATGGCTGCAGCAACACACTGACAGGAGCCATAGTTCCTGTCGGTGTGTCACTGCGCATGCGCGAGCGAGTTTACCGGCGGTCATTGACCCCGGTACTCTCGCTTAACGGCAGTGCTGCGTGGGAAAGTTCAACGCAGCTGTACTGCCGTTAACCGAGACGCCGGCGCCATTGAGCTCCGGGACAGTACGCGATACACTGCTAGGAGCTTCGCTCCTGGCAGTGTATCACCGGAGAGCAGGAGATCGGCGTGGGACACTCGGTTATGGATTCTGCGGACAGGGAGTATGAATTTGCTTTATTATTTTGGGATTTTTTCATTGAGGATCGAGGGCTTCGCCTACAAGTGTGGTGTATGGTGAGTATATACTCTATGTTATGTGTTGTATGTACTGTACTGTGTGTCATGTTTGTGTATTGTGTGTTTGTGTTTGGTGTGAACTTTAGTATTGCGCTAAGTCGCCGGACACAGGGACAACTCTCCCATCCTAAATACCGGATGGGAGTAGTAGTCCGATACGGCGACTTAGCACAATAGAGGCATATCGTCGCATGGGGACGGACACACAGACATACCAGATCAATCAGACGCCCGACATCGATCCCCATGCGACGGTATGCCTCCATAGTGACAGTCTCTTCGTGATACAGTCGGGACCACACACGCCGCCCACGGACTTCCGCCCACGCACTTCCGCCCGCTTCCCCGAACTTCCTGCAGCAGCGGTTCTGCACATCAAACCGCAGTAAAACACGCAGATATATTTTTGATCTGCGTGTTTTACTGCGATTTTGACCTCACAATGGAGGTCTATGGGTGCAGAACCGCTGCGGCTCCGGAAAAAGAATTGACATGCTCCTTCTTTTTTCCGGGAGCTATTCAGCGCGTCTTTTTTTTAACAATTTCCGGACCATGTGCACAGTGTGTCCTGTTTTCCATAGGGTACAGTGTATTGTACCCTGCATGGAAAACAGCTGCGGAACCGCAGCGGCAAAACCGCCGCGGTTCCGCGGTTAAAAACGCACTGTGTGAACATGGCCTTAGAATGCATGTCATAGTGACCTTTCTGAATAGCTTCATGTGTGAGCATATGAGGAATAAGACTATTTCTGTTTATTTTATATACTTATATTTTGCAGTTGTCACCAGTTTTTCCCTCTGCAGGCTCTGATTTTGTGCCTCGGAGCCAGTGACGGAGCCTAGCTCCTATGATGCCGCCTTTACATAGAACAGAGAAACAAAGGGATTTCTATTTTTTCTACGTGGAGCAGAGACAGATATCGCAGATACATAATGGACATTCATTATATAGCAGCACTGAGCTGTGTGACTGTTAATCCAGCACACTGATGAGGTAAAACAGTGGCTTGAAGCACTGTACTGTACTGACTGCCCCTCACTCCTCCTACCCTTTTTCCTTTCCATATAGTTTAATAGGAGCTGTAACCTGACACTTCACTGTACTGACGGTCCATATTGCTTTGATCAAGATGGATTTGATCAGTTTTTCAGAGTGAATGATGAGTGGAGGAGGCAGAGGAACCGGTGACAAAGTGGCTCATAAGTGGAGAAAGAAGCATATTTCTCTGATAAAATATATCACCAAATTCCTTGTATTCAATTATATTATAGATTTATGCTGTTTATTGAAACTACTGTGACATGTATCCCAATCATATGTGCTTATATTGTATTCTACTGATTCGGTGTTGTACTGCATAAGCTAGTGGGGTGAGTAGATATACAGTATACATCTAAACCTGCCTACGGCAAAGTCATAAATGAAAACATGGCAGGAAAACATATGCTATAATACGCCACCTATCAGGTGTCATATGGTGCAGTGTGGTGTAAATAATAGCTGCTATATCCAGTGCTTACCAGCTGTTCAATCTATTGATGTATTGTAGGTCTATTGTCTAACTTATTATCTACCTCAGATGTACATTTATCCATCTGTCTATCTATCTATCTATTATATATATATACCGTAAATATATATATATATATATATATTGTATATTTATTTATATATATGGTATGTATGTACTGTATGCATGTAGATATATACTGTATATATAGAGAGATTTACATGTCAAGGCCTGGATGGGAGATATTCATGTAACTACATTAACATTTTTAATAATAATAATAATAATAAAAAATTCATGATAGACTCGATTTTTTGTGTCCTTTGTATTTTCAAGGTTGTTCATTGCTGTTATACTGATAGTGTAACTAAAAATGTCTTTAGTCATTTTGATCAGTTTTTTTTTTCTTTAAATGCATTTGCGGCAAATATAAAGAGAGGTTTTGAACGACATCAAACTCTGCTATTTGAAAGAAATTGAAAAATATTGGTGCAGTAATAGACAGCAAAATATACAAAGCTGGCAATGATGAGAGTTCTTTTGAAGGGCCTAACCTGGCACTGGTTGTTAACAAGGTTTTGCAGTGTTCTTGTTTGAGACAGACAGATAATAAAAAAGTGTTTACTATCCATGTTTATGCATGTGTTTATTTGACTTATCTGTAAAAATTTAAACGCCATTCGGCAACGTGTGGAGGGTGATAAGACATGTTTTCTATACGCTGTGAGTGCTATTGTGGGCGAAATGCAGATATTTCACTGTTCAATGATATCTCGTGGCATACATTCAGTCATATGGTTATTGCACTATGACATCAGGCGATATATCATTTGATCAGATTGCAGGGCATATCCCATGATTTGTAATACCTTTCTAATATGATAAATCACTAGGAATGAGTGAGCTCTAATATACTCGAGTGCTCGTTGCTCGAACTGAGCAATTCCTAATACTCGGATGCTTGTTTCGAGTTACAAGTATAATAGGAGTCAATGGGAAATCTGAACATTTTTCTGGCAGACCCTACAAGGAGGTCTGGGGGGCAGTAAAAATGTTGAAATCGATGGAAAAAGTGCTGAATGGAAGAACAGCATCGGAATGACCCCTGGAAGCATCTCTGACCCCAGATCGCTGCTGAGAACAATAGTGTCACGCTTTTGCTTCACTTTAAGGACTGACAATAAAACATTCATTCAATCGATGAGAAATTGTAATTTACAGAAAAAAATGTTAAGAAACATTGTTTCCTGTATAATGACTTGTGCATAAGGCAAAATGTAAAACAAATTTTTTAAAAATATAAGTAAACCAAAATTGAATTTTATATTAATTTTTATTAACAGTTATTTTATATATTTTTCAAAATTGGCAATTTCAGTGTAATTTATGAAGGAAGCAAGAACTGCCAAAATGTGATGGAAGAGGGACACCTGTATTTGACATAAAGGAGGGCCTCATACTCATTTTGATCAAAATGTCATGCAGCGGTACTCCTAGTCTCAAAAAGGCTATGCACTAAGTGCAAAGCCTTCCAAAATTACAAGCATATACATCCATAGACCCTTGAGGGCACCAAATGTAGTGCCTTATTCAAATATTGTAAACAAAGTATAGTTGTGATACTCCTACAAGTATAAAAGCTGTGCACACAATGCAAAACCTGCCAAAAATTAGAAAAAGGGTCGTCCATTAACCCAAAAAGGCATCTAGTGAACAAAGTGTAGTTTTGGTACTCCTACATTCATGAAGGCTCTGCACACAGTACAAAGCCAGAAAAAATATATAAGGAGGGTCATCCATATACTCTTTAAGGCACCAAAAAATAATAAAGTTTAGAAGTGGTACTGCAACACTCATAAGGGCTTTGCACATAGTGCAAAGCCAGAAAAACCTTAAAAGGAAGGTCATCTATACACCCTTGAAGACAACAACTGGAGAGTCTCATTCAAATATTGAACATGGAAACACTTTGTGCTACTGTCATCTGGTGGTGTGGAATAGTAGGCGCTAATCCAGGCTTTGTTAATTTTTATCACAATAAGCCTGTCAGCATTCTTTGTTGACAAACAAAAGCGCCTCTCTGTTATGACCCCCCCCCAACAGCACTAAAAATCAGCACAGACAAGAAGCTAGCGGAAAAGCAGCAGAACACCTGTAAGGCATACAGGGACAGCTCTGTGATCCAATAGTTGAAAGTCACAGAGGAGCACAATAATTTAGTCAGCCATGTATTGCTTGACCATCTTTAAAAGCTTTTCCCTCCTTGTCAAAAATGCCCAGTCATCAGGCGGGACGCTGGGATTGTGTCATAAAATTGGCCCAGGCCTTTGAAAATGTACCCCTGCTTCTTCTGTGTGTTTGCCTCGCCTCTCCTCCTTGGTTGGGCAGGGAAGCTTGTCTAATACGAGTTTTTTCAACATGTCTTCCACAATGGCCTTCTGGTATAGCACCATTTTTGAAAACCTCTCTGCCTCAGGAAGGAGAGATGCATAGGTCTCCTTGTAGCGTGGATCTAGCAGGGTGAACAACTAGTATTCTTTTTTGGCCAAGATATAGATAATGCAAGGTTCATGGGAAAAGCAGCAGTAGATAAAGTCAGCAATATGTGCCAAGCTCCAACACTTCCTTGTCTCCACCATGATGATGACTCTCCATGTCCTCCTTCTCCTGCCTCTCTTCCACCTCCTCAGCCAGTCCATGAAGGAGAGACATGACAAAGGTTGTATGGGTACTAGACTCTGTTGCACTAGCCAACAGCTCCTATTCTTTTTCCTCTTCAGCCTCCACCTCATCATTGTTACTCAATATGCGCTGAGCAACAGGATCCTTGCACTGACAAAAGCATAATCATTGCTCACCATCTTTGTGGAGTCTTCAAAGTCTTGGAGAACCGCACAAAAGTCTGACATCCATCCCTACTCTACAGTTATGTGCGGATGCTGACCAGAATACTGACAGGCATGTTGGAGCTGGTATTTGACAACTGGCCTCTGCTGCTCACAAAGCCTTACCAGCAGTTAGAGTATGGAATTCCAGTGTATGGTGATATTGTACACCAGTGGGTAAGCTGGCACTTGCATGCGCTGCTGCAGCACAGCTGGAGCAGCAGCAGCTGGAGCCGACTTGCGGAAATGGGTGCTTATGCAGCGTACCTTGACAAGAAGCTCTGTCAAATTTGGGTATGATTTCTGAAACTGCTGAATTACCAATTTGAGCACATGTGCCAAGTGTGGTACGTGCATGAGCTTTCCAAGCTTCACAGCCTCCACCAGGTTACATCCATTATCACACAAGGCCGTGCCTGATTGGAGATTCAACGGCAAAAGCTACAGATCTGTCTGGTCTGTTATTCCTCTAAGTAACTCTGCCATGGTGTGCAGTTTAACTCCTAGACCAAATAGCTTCAGCAGAACCTGTTGCCACTTTGCTAAAGCAGTGCTGCAGAGCTTCCGGCTGATGTAGATGATGTGCTGTGAGATAACACATTGCAGATGGAGGATGAAGAGGAGCAGGATGGGGTGCATAAACTGATGTAGGAGGTAGAAGAAACCTTGATAGAAGTAGGGCCAGCAATCCTCGGGAGCACATGTGCCATGCCAGGGTGGGACTTGGCCCCAGCCTCCACATGTTCATGCAGTGTGCCGTCAGAGAAATGTAGAGTCCCTAGCCACAAGTGCTTGTCCACGAGTGGTCGTTAAATGGACAATCCCAGTAAATGCTTTGGTGAGAGCACAGGTGATGTTACTGGACAAGTGCTGGCACAAGGCAGAAATGCAACATTGGAGAAAAAGTGGCGGCTTGGGACCGAGTACCGAGGGACGGCCAGCGCCATGAGTCAGTGGAAATTCTCCAATTTCTCAAGCCTAAATGGCAACAATTCCATGACAAGCAGTTTGTAAATGTTGCTGTTTAGTGTTTTGCCCTGTGGGTGGGTGGCTGGAAATTTTCTCCTTCCTTCCAAGGCCTGAGGTAAGAAAAGCTGAACACTGTGCTGGGACAGTGATTTGGAAGTGCATGATCATGGTGCATCAGAATGTGCAAGGACAGATTCAGAGCGGGAGGAATCAGCACCAGTGTCATGGACAGGGGATCGGGAATCACCAAGCACAGGGGAAGAGGCAGTGGTGTCTCCTGCTGGCATCAATTGTGGACCCAGGTGTTTGATGTTTAGATGACATGTGACTGATCATACTAATGGTAGTTAGGCACTTAATGGTCAGGTCACTGCTGACCTTGGCATGGCACTGGTTGCAAATAACCATTTTTTTTGTCTCAGAAATCTCTTTAAAAAAGTCCCAGACTGGGGAACACTAAACTCTTTGATGGAGAAATGTCAGTGATCTGCAGAACAGTTGCCCACCTTCTCTCTCTGGTCAACCCACTGCCTCATCTTGCCTGTGTTGGCACTGCCGATCCATCACCCTCAGTGCTTCAGGCCTTGCTCTGCATTTCAGCTTCCCATGTTGTATCACTGACTTCATCATTCATGACCTTGTCTTCCACTGCCTCACCCTGGTCCTCCTGACTTAACTACAACCTGACTTTATCGGCAACTGTGTTTCATTATCATCTTCCTCCTCAGACAATATTTGCCATTCTCCACCATCACCTTCTTGTGATCATGGCTGCTATAAGTTGTGTGCATCACTAAATATCCCTCTTGGACCATGTAGAGTGAGAGGCTACATACAAAAAAATTATTTTGTAAAGTGCTTCTCGGAGTGTCCTTTTGTGGAATCACTAGTCTCCTGGGACTTAACATGGTGGGAGAAAGGAAGAGGATTCAGTAATTCACACTCTTGGCTGTTGAGACTGGATCGTGTGGAAGACTGGGTGGTGCTGCCAAGCATGCTGAAAGCAATATCTGCTATCCAATCGACCACCTGTTTGCACTGGTGTGGCTTCACAAATGGTGCCCAGTGTCTCACTGCTAAGTTGGACAGGAACCTATGTTTTTTTGATGGGAGTGTTTCCTGTGCTCCTACAACAAGTGTTGTCACACCTGCCCGACACTCTTGGCATCTGTGTACACTATCCACTTCCCCGTTCCTCACCACATGCATTCCTCATTTTTGAATTGCTAGGTGTCTTGAAACCAAGATTATTTTTAATTTAAAAAAAATGAGTCACCTGCAGCAGTCTAAGTAGCTTTTTGGAGTTTAATACCGGCATAATGTAGCACAAAATACACAAAAGTGTATAGATGTCAAATTTATTCTATGGATAACAAACTCAATCCAGAAAAATGTTTTGATAATTTTTTTTGGAGTGTTATATACCACTGAAATTTAACAGAAAGTTCATATTACTCTATGGATGACTATTTGAATCCAGAAAATAATGTCAACACTTTTCTGGAGTGTTATGCACCATCAAAATTTAACAATAAGCGCGTAATGCTCTATGAACGATTAATTGAATACAGAAAAAAAAATTAAAGCTTTTTTGGAGTGGAGTGTTAGAAACCAACAAAACATAAAAAAGCATGCAGTACTCTATGTATAACAATATAGTTAGTGTTGAGCATTCCGATAACGCAAGTATCCGGTATCGGCCGATAATTGCGGTATCGGAATTCCGATACCGAGATCCGATACTTTTGTGGTATCGGGTATCGGTATCGGATCCATAGTGAGGTGTAAAATAAAGAATTAAAATAAAAAATATTGATATATTCACCTCTCCGGCGGCCCCTGGACATCACCGCGGGTAACCGGCAGGCTTCTTTGTTTAAAATGAGCGCGTTTAGGACCTGAGGAATGACGTCGCGGCTTCTGATTGGTCGCGTGCCGCCCATGTGACCGCCACGCGACCAATCAGAAGCTGCGACGTCATTCCTCAGGTCCTAAATTCCTAGAATGAGCGCGTTTAGGACCTGAGGAATGACGTCGCGGCTTCTGATTGGTCGCGTGCCGCCCATGTGACTGCCACGCGACCAATCAGAAGCCGCGATCTCATTCATCAGGTCCTAAATTCCTAGAATGAGCGCGTTTAGGACCTGAGGAATGACTTCGCGGCTTCTGATTGGTCGCGTGCCGCCCATGTGACCGCCACGCGACCAATCAGAAGCCGCGACGTCATTCTCAGGCACTAAACTCCTCATTCTAGGAATTTAGGACCTGAGGAATGACGTCGCGGCTTCTGATTGGTCGCGTGGCGGTCACATGGGTGGCACGCGACCAATCAGAAGCCGCGATGTCATTCCTCAGGTCCTAAACGCGCGCATTTTAAACAAAGAAGCCTGCCGGTTACCCGCGGTGATGTCCAGGGGCCGCCGGAGAGGTGAATATATCAATATTTTTTATTTTAATTCTTTATTTTACACATTAATATGGATCCCAGTGCCTGAAGGAGATTTTCCTCTCCTTCAGACCCTGGGAACCATCAGGATACCTTCCGATACTTGGTGTCCCATTAACTTGTATTGGTATCGGATATCGGTATCGGCGATATCCGATACTTTTCGGGTATCGGCCTATACTATCCGATGCCGATACTTTCAAGTATCGGACGGTATCGCTCAACACTAAATATAGTACATTTTTTCACCCCCAAAAAAGAATGTGGACACGTGGAGCAGCTTTAGCAACGGACTGCTAGCCCTTCCTAGATGCTGTATTCAGCCACTCTCCTTGCTCCAGCAACTATCACTAGTATAAATGCAGAATGTACCTGATACAAACAGCAAAGCACAAGATTAGACCTTAGAAGGATTGTTTGTATGATCGTTCAGCAATAGCACCAGTATCAACACTAGACGACTCTGATTAGTTAAACTGTGCATTAACAAGCCTGGATAACTGCTCTCTCACTTCGATTAGAACTGTCCCTGAGCTTTGCAATGGCATCAGTGTGTCGAGTGCGGCGGTGCCAGTCCTTTTACAACCTCTGATGAGGTAATGTAGTCACGGTAATGCAACTAACAAGATGGCTATAGCATTACAGTGACTGGTAGGCAATCCCTGCATGCTTATTGACAGTGTAACAAGCGCCAAACATGCGGAGTGGGAATTCAAGCTTCAAATCTGAGCTCCTTGCAATGCTCGTCGAGTACCGAGCACATCCAAGCATGAAGATATGAGCATCACTGAGCACATTTGCTCATTCCTATAAATCACCATTGGACTTGTTACAGTGAAGGAAATAATTATTTGATTCCTTGCTGATTTTGTAAGTTTGCCCACTGATAAAGACATGAAGAATCTATAATTTTAAGGGTAGTTTAAATTTAACATTGAGATATAGCATATCAAAAATAAAATCCAGAAAATCGCATGGTATAAATTATATACATTTATTTGCATGTTGCAGTGAGAAATTAGTATTTGATCCCTTACCAACCATTAAGAGTTCTGACTCCTACAAACCAGTTAGTCACTCCTAACCAACTCATTACCCGCATTAAAGACAGCTGTCTAACATAGCCACATTTATAAAATACTTCTTTCCACAGACTCAATTAGACAGTCAGACTCTAACCTCTACAACATGGGCAAGACCAAAGAGCTTTATAACGATTTCAGGGACAGGATCATAGACCTGCACAAAGCTGGAATGGGCTACAAAACCATAAGTAAGATGCTGGGAAAGAAGGAGACACCTGTTGGTGCAAAATTAAGAAAATAGAAGAAATACAAAATGACTGTCAATTACATCAATCTGGGGCACCATACAAAATCTCATCTTGTGAGGTATCCTTGAACATGAGGAAGGTGAGAGATCAGCCTGAAACTTCACGGGGGGACTTGTTAATGATCTCAAGGCACCTTGGACCACAGTCACCAGGAAAACCATTGGTAACACATTACACCGTAAAGGTTTAAAATCCTGCAGTGCCCGAATGGTCCCCCTGCTCAAGAAGCCTCATGTGCAGGCCCATCTGAAGTTTGCCAATGAACACCTGGATGATTCTGTGTGTGATTGGGAGAAGGTGCTGTGGTCAGATGAGACAAAAATTTAGGTCTTTTGCATTAACTCTACTTGTGTTTGAAGAGAGAGAAAAGCTGCCTATGACCCAAAGAACACTGTCCCCACTGTCAAGCAGGTAGGTGGAAACATTATGTTTTGGGGGTGTTTCTCTGTTAAGGGCACAGGACTACTTCACCGCATCAATGGGCCAATTGATGGAGCCATGTACCATAAAATCTTGACTGACATCCTCCTTCCCTCTGACAGGACATCAAAAATGGGTCGTGGCTGAGTTTTCCAGCAAGACAATGACCCAAAACATACAGCTGAGGCAACAAAGGAGTGGCTCAAAAAGAAGCATCATTAAGGCTACGTTCACACTAGCGTTGTGCGCCGCTGCGTCGGCGACGCAACGCACAACGCACGCAAAAACCCAGCAAAATGCACGCAAAAGCGCTGCGTTTTGCGACGCATGCGTCGTATTTTGCCGAAATTTGGCCGCAAGAAAAATGCAACTTGTTGCGTTTTCTTGGTCCGACGCTTGCGGCAAAAAAGACGCATGCGTCGCACAACGCAGCACAAAAAGACGCATGCGTCCCCCATGTTAAATATAGGGGCGCATGACGCATGTATCGCCGCTGCGTCGCCTGACGCAAACACGACGCAAAACGGGAAACGCTAGTGTGAACGTTACCTAAGGTCATGGAATGGACTAGCCAGTCTATAGATCTTAATCCCATAGAAAACTTATGGAGGGAGTTGATGCTCCAAGTTGCCAAGCGAGAGCCTCAAAATCCTAATGATTTAGAGATGATCTGCAAAGAAGAGTGGACAAAAATTCCTCCTTACATGTGCGCAAACCTCATCATCAACTACAAAATACGTTTGACTGCTATACTTGCCACCAAGAATTTTGCTACCAAGTGTTAAATCTTGTTTGCCAGAGTGATCAAATACTTATTTCTTACTGCAAAAGGCAAATAATTTATATACCATACAGGCTTGAGTATAAGTCGCCCTGAGTATAAGCCAAGGCACCTACAGTAATTATGCCACAAAAAACTGGGAAAACGTATTGACCCGAGTATAAGCCGAGTATGGATTGACCCCTCATCCCTATCCTGGTATGCATGGCTCCCCATCCCTGTCCTTGTATCCATGGCTCCCCCTCCCTGTCCTTGTATGCATGGCTCCCCATCTCCGTCCTTGTATGCGTGACTCCCCATCTCCGTCCTTGTATGCATGGCTCCCCATCCCTGTCCTTGTATGCATGGCTCCCCATCCCTGTCCTTGTATGTATGGCTCCCCATCCCCATCTTTGCATGTATGGCCAGTGCAGTGAATATTCATTTCTCTTTAGCAGCCGGCACAATTACATCCGCAGCCGCCAGCTCCTGCCTCTGTGATCCGCTGCTCCGCCGCTCCCCTTTCCCCGCAATCTTTCTGGGACAATGACTTGTGTATAAGCTTAAGGGGTTGTTTTCAGCACAAAAAATGTGCTGAAAAACTCTGCTTATACACGAGTATATACGATAATTTATACAATGTGATTTTCTGGATTTTATTTTTGATATTCTATCTCTCAATGATAAAATTAACCTACCTTTAAAATTATAGACTGTTTATGTCTTTGTCAGTGGGCAAACTTACAAAATCAGCAAGGGATCAAATAATTATTTACATCATTGTAGATCATTCCTAAATAAAAATCATCAGTATGTATCTGGAGGACATGCACATGGCACTTACATGCAAATGTGATTACCAGCTTTTTCCTAGCAAAAATGACTAAGTTCCTAGAAAATTGGCACCAAGATCCTTCATTTTGCATTTTCATGGACATATTAGACTAAACCTAAGATGTTATTCATGAGTACTTGGAACCTACAAAAGAATTTACCATGCATAGACAGCTGTACTGACAGGCCAAAATTCAATGAAGGCTATTTTCTGCTATCTAGTAAATTATTTTCTATATCTTCTGAAGCTTTCATGCAGATTGAATGGTAAAAATACTGTACATGCTGAACGACTACAATAGGAATCCTATATACAGTAGGTGCTGCCAGATAAGTATTGTGGTTATGGGTGACCTATGTGCGTGCAAGGGACGTTCTTCTAAAAGGAACAGTTTTGCTAGTGTTGTACTGATAAAAATGGCGGTTAATTCATCGCACATGTCATATTCATGAGAAGGCCGAAGGTAGATATAACTATGCGTATTTGTATTATATTTACATACATAAAAAATTATCTTTTGTGGGATAGGGTATAAAACATTGTCATGAATGACAGTTTTACATAGAAAGTTAGTTTAAATCCATAGATAAATATTTCCTTCAAGTTTACTTTATAAAACACATAGACAAGACTATAGAAAAGACTTAAGTCTAATGTCTTATATTATTCAAGAGCAGAATATGGAATGAAACGTCTACTGTGATTGGTTACTATGGGCAACAGAGAGAACTTTTCTATTAGAAAGTTTCATAAATCTCCTAATTAATGTCCTCCCAGTGAATGTCTAGTTTAAAGGGAACCTGTCACCCCCAAAATCGAAGGTGAGCTAAGCCCATCAGCATCAGGGGCTTATCTACAGCATTCTGTAATGCTGTAGATAAGCCCCCGATGTATCCTAAAAGATGAGGTATCGGGATCTGGGACAGCATGTACAGCTTTCAATTGAACACCACAGTAAGAAGAGGTAGGTGAGGGATCAGTGTAGGGCCCCTTTTCTGGGAGCCCTGATACCACATGCAGCACCTCAACCTGCTTGCATGCTGAGCCACACTCACGAGGCACAAATATCAGTTTTGTACACTACTTTTGTCAGAAAAATTTAAGGGTAGTTGAGTCCAAGCATGTGGAGGCCTGACGGTCTCAGAGGCCTACTGCTACAGGAAACACACATGAATCAGACCCAACCAGGAGTCTACACATTTTCAAAAAATTATTGAATTAGGGCCAGACACAACCAAAGTGGCAACAATTTCACCAAAGGAGAAATAGCATAATAGGGTCTGACAGGTCTTTCGCTACACCAAATACAGCAGGTGGACACCCAACAAGGAGTGTTCACATTTAAACAAATGAGGGCCATGCACAACAGAAGTGGCATCAATTGCACCACAGTAGAAATAGTATGATAGGGACCAACAGGTCTTCCTCTACACCCAAACATACAAATATGCACACATAAACAACAGAGGTAAACACCGGGGAGTGGAGGATGGGGTTAAACCAAAGTAGGAGAAGGAAGAGAATTATCACTCACTCAAAATCTAGCAACAGTCACAGATAAATCCACCAAACGCCTTTCTCCAATTACAACCAACAACAACCTCTAGCCATGGATCCTAAGCCAGTTCTGACAATGAGTGCTAGCCAGGGCCCAGATTATATGTGTACCAGTGACACATGGATTTTTTAGCTAGAAATATCCATGTGTAAACACTCTGTGTGAAGATACCCTAACATTTTCTACCTTTCTTTCTTTTGCAGGCCTACAGTTTACAGCTATTTAACACAGTGCATACCACTTACACAGAGTCTGTCACCACTAATCACAAACAGTTATATAGGTGACCTAAAAAATCATCTAAGCGGTATGTATTTCATTGATGCAATTATTTTTAAAACTCGTTTTATTACATGTGACAAGGAGGCTTCAGTAAAACCCTTGATGTAGCCAAGAGCCTGGTGCTGCTTTGTCCCCTCAATTTACATACTGAGCAGTTCCCCTGACTCTGATTAACAGCACTCGTTAGGCCAGAATAGGCGCTGCCTGCACTCTGTCCATTGCCCTTTCATACACAATTATTATAAAGGCGTCAGCAGCGTACACCCAAAATGGGGGCACATCACCATTTAATCATTGCCTAGTGGCAGCTTCCACCACTCACTACACTGATACACCGAGAAGCGTAGAAAGTGGCTTCAAAGAGGAGTAGAGGATCAGTTATACAGAGTAATCCTCCTGTGTTAAGTGCATCACAGAATTGGTCATATTGATTAAAAGAAGGTCTGCCCCTGTACTTTGTGCACACTGCGAACTATAATCACCGACTAAAGCATTACATAAACAAATAAATACAATACACAATAAAACGTACCATTTATTAATCTTACTGATAAAAATGACAACACTCACAACCTAAAAACGTCTACTATTAGGCTGACAAAAAGATACAGGGTGCACTCAGAACCTATTAAATAACCATCTTAGCCTACCTTGCCGCGGAGGTTGGCACCCTAAAAGTCCTGCGCAATGGCGCCCCCGCTCACCGAAGACTCGCCCTAACTCACCCTGGAACACCCTCAAGTGAGGAAGATAGACAACCAGCAGACCATACAAACAGACAAACAAACAAAAAATGCAATTGGAGATGCAAAAACAGTAAGTGCACATATGCTATAAAAGATTAGCACATATCAAGCAAAAAATTGCACTTATCCCCGTACGACCTATAGCCTTGATATAGGATTAGACTGTACCTAGATACATGCTACCTGCCTGCGGGGGTTGGCACCCTATAATCCCGCGCAAATGGCGCCCCCGCTCTCGTCGTCTGGCCCTGATACGCCCTAATACTGCCAATTGGCAACCAGACCGAAAAAAATACACAAAAAGCAGTCCGCATGTACAGTCACCAATTAGGTAAACTATACCACCTAACCAAAAAACAAAAAACAAGACATCCCCAATAACACAAACATATAGACAAAACCCAATATATACATCTCAATATACATATCCCAGTATGTTCATCTCGACGCGTTTCCCCGAGGTCGGTTCATCAGGAGACATACTAAAAAGATTACACTTATCTGAGTGACGGGTAGAGGAAAAATCACTCAAGGAGGTGTACGGTAGAGCAGTGGGGAACAGTGTCCATCCCTGACCGCAGGTTACAATCAGCCTTACACACAGCGATTTCGCAGTGCTTTAAATACAATCGCACTCACCCCCTCATGGTGCTAATCAGCGCTTCCTGACCGACGCTGAATCAATCACTTCCGGGTCTTACTTCTTAAAGGGTAACTCATTTATGCGCAAATGCATGGCGCCCTACGTCAGCGCCAATAGTGGCTGGGATCGATTCGATCACGCAGAACACCAGTGTGTACATTGATAGAGTGTTAAGACCATTTGTAACCTCGTTGCCCTCTTACGTTAGGGACTCCTCGGATCTCCTCCTCAGGCTTGAGGACATTGTCCTTGGTGATGACGTAAATTTTGCCTCCATTGATGTGGAGGCACTTTATAGCAATATCCCACACGATAAAGGTCTTCAAGCTACTAACTTTTTCCTTAGATCAAGGGGTACACAGTTGTCCCGACATAATCAGTGCATTGTTGGATTACTTGAATTTGTGCTCAAACACAATTTTTTTGCTTTTGGGGGTAGGTTCTTCCACCAGCTCAGGGGTACGGCTATGGGGAGCCCTTGTGCTCCCACGTACGCTAATTTATTCCTGGGCTGGTGGGAGGACCAATCAGTTTTTGGGGACGACGACGCATTCTGGTGGAAACCTCAGATATTATTTTGGGGTAGATATATAGACGATGTGCTTATACTCTGGTCGGGGGATGTGTCGTCGTTCTCTAGATTTGTGGATGAACTTAATGACAATGCTATTGATCTTAGGTTGACTTATGAGTTCCAACGGGACTCTATAAATTTTCTGGATTTGAAAATCTCTAGGAGTAGCACAGGGCGGATAGTTACTGAGACGTATTATAAACCCACGGCTACTAATAATTTGTTGCGTTGGGAGAGTCATCACCCTGTGGCTTTGAGGAGGGGTATACCGAGGGGGCAATACCTGCGTATGAGGAGGAACTGTTCAACTGATTCTGGCTTTTACCGACAAGTGGGGGACTTGAGAGACAAATTTGTGGATAGAGGCTACCCGTTGGGTGTCCTAAATGAGGCCTTTAAAAACTCTAGTACTAAGGAGAGAGCCCCTTTGCTCGTTAAAAAAGCGAAGGAGGAGGGGGGTAATGATCTGAGAATCATAGGTACATATGATAATCAATCCTATAAGGTAAGGGAAGTAATTCAGAAACACTGGGGGATTCTGAGAATGGACCCAGTTTTGAGGGATATTATCCCTGATGTTCCATCTATTACATATAGGAGAGGGAGATCAATTCGTGATCAATTGGTCCATAGTGCCTTTTTCCCCCAAAAGAAGTCTCCCACTTGGTTGGAAAAGAGACAGAATGGTACCTTTAAATGTGGAAAATGCAAATTTTGTAAATATGTCTCGAGGAGTAGCACCTTTGTGAGCTCTTGTACGGGAAGGGCTTATGATATGAGGCACTTCGCTAATTGTAAAACTGAAGGTGTAGTCTATCTTTTCCAGTGCAGCTGCCCTATGGATTATGTGGGTAAAACTAAACGGGAGCTGCGCAGGAGGATGGGCGAACACATTGGTGATATTTTGAATGGACGTGATACCCCTATTTCCAATCATATTAGGGGGGTACATGGAGGTGACTTGAGGTGCTGTAGTTTTTCAGTGATGGAGGTTGTGACACCACCAGTGAGAGGAGGAGATTGGGACCGCTTAATTTTGCAGAAAGAGGCAAAATGGATATTTCGTATGAAGAGCATGAAACCACAAGGCTTGAACGACCAACTGCAATTTGGCTGCTTTGTGTGATAATTGTTCTGCACCATCTCCCTATTGTGATTCCCTGATGGATTTTTGTCCTTTGACCCATTGTCGCAAAAGTGGGGTTGGTCATTATCATTTATAATTATTATTATTTATTTTTGTATTTTGTTTATACACGATCTAAAAATGGTGGGGATTTATCTGAGTGGTTCTTTTCAGTGTTTTTGTGTAAGGGGTAAACTATTTTCATTTGGTATTACTAGTGGCGTTGTCTTCTAACGCTGACGTAATAATTAGCGTTTTTTTTAGTATAGTCTAAGTGTGTAACTTATCATATTTAGGCGCCCTGTGGTGTTGCGCTGAGCGCATGCGTAATGTGGATCGCATATCGCTCTTTTAATGTTGGGCTGTTGTCAGACCCTGTAAGATGAACGGGGCATGCGCGAGCTGAGATGCATTTGCGTTTCAGTTGAAGAGCTGACATAGGGCGTCATACATTTGCGCAGTAATGAGTTACCCTTCAAGATCTGGAAGTGAGGGTAAGGGTCAAAATATTTTCATTTGGTATTATTAGTGGCGAATGCTTTTCTTCTTTCTAATGCTGGCGCTTTCTTAGTATAATCTAAGTGTGTAATAAATCATATTTAGGCGCCCTGCGGTGTTGCGCTGGGGCGCATGCGTGATGTGGAACGCATATCGCTCTTTTTATGTTGACCCTGGAAGACTAACGGGGCATGCGCGAGCTGAGACGCATTTGCGTTTCGGCTGAAGCGCTGACGTAGGGCGCCATGCATTTGCGCATAAATGAGTTACCCTTTAAGAAGTAAGACCCGGAAGTGATTGATTCAGCGTCGGTCAGGAAGCGCTGATTAGCACCATGAGGGGGTGAGTGCGATTGTATTTAAAGCACTGCGAAATCGCTGTGTGTAAGGCTGATTGTAACCTGCGGTCAGGGATGGACACTGTTCCCCACTGCTCTACCGTACACCTCCTTGAGTGATTTTTCCTCTACCCGTCACTCAGATAAGTGTAATCTTTTTAGTATGTCTCCTGATGAACCGACCTCGGGGAAACGCGTCGAGATGAACATACTGGGATATGTATATTGAGATGTATATATTGGGTTTTGTCTATATGTTTGTGTTATTGGGGATGTCTTGTTTTTTGTTTTTTGGTTAGGTGGTATAGTTTACCTAATTGGTGACTGTACATGCGGACTGCTTTTTGTGTATTTTTTTCGGTCTGGTTGCCAATTGGCAGTATTAGGGCGTATCAGGGCCAGACGACGAGAGCGGGGGCGCCATTTGCGCAGGATTATAGGGTGCCAACCCCCGCAGGCAGGTAGCATGTATCTAGGTACAGTCTAATCCTATATCAAGGCTATAGGCCGTACGGGGATAAGTGCAATTTTTTGCTTGATATGTGCTAATCTTTTATAGCATATGTGCACTTACTGTTTTTGCATCTCCAATTGCATTTTTTGTTTGTTTGTCTGTTTGTATGGTCTGCTGGTTGTCTATCTTCCTCACTTGAGGGTGTTCCAGGGTGAGTTAGGGCGAGTCTTCGGTGAGCGGGGGCGCCATTGCGCAGGACTTTTAGGGTGCCAACCTCCGCGGCAAGGTAGGGTAAGATAGTTATTTAATAGGTTCTGAGTGCACCCTGTATCTTTTTGTCAGCCTAATAGTAGACGTTTTTAGGTTGTGAGTGTTGTCATTTTTATCAGTAAGATTAATAAATGGTACGTTTTATTGTGTATTGTATTTATTTGTTTATGTAATGCTTTAGTCGGTGATTATACTTTAATTGGGGCATTTATATTTGTTATATTTTCTGTGATATTGCACACTGCGAACTACCTCGCAATCAGGGTGCACTCGAAGGGCCTAGGTTAGAGTTTAGGCAGCACTCACTGTAGCCAAGTAAGCAGTATTGGAGTCAGGGGAACTGCTACATATGCAAATTGAGGGCACATAAAGGAGCACAAAGCTCTTGGCTAAGCCAAGAATGCACCAAAGCCACCTCATTTATATGTGGACTAAAACAAATTTTAAAGTTAATTTCACTAATGAAATGTATACCAAATATATGATTTTTATGAGGATTCAGTTCCTTGTATAACTGCTGAATTATGTTGAATTAGATTCATTTGCATTTGGAAAGGCCAGTTTGTATCCTAATGATAGTATGCATGGTAATGCTTTAATCACACTCTTTTTTTGCGAAAATGGAAACCCAGAAGGATCCATTGCATATTAATGGTTGGTGGAGGTTGGTGGAGGTAGGCGCTATATGACTGATTCAGTAACGGATCAAGGAATAGAGCGTAAGAGACAATATAAAACTGATATAAATATTCTGATAATATTTTTATAGTAGGCAATTGCTATTATTCAATACCTTGTGTAGTTTGTTGCTATAGTCTTTAATGTTGTTACATAGGTATAACCTACTGTATATTGTATGTAAAGATAGGATCAGCTTTTCATCCCACTAAGGTAGGATCATGAGCCAAAGCATATCTCTAAAACATTGAAAATAACATGTGCTTTTCCAGGTCATTAATATTGGAAACAGAAGAATGTTTCATGTCATGTATTCTTCTCTCAAGGCCATATCTTTGAATGCCGCATTGATGCTAGTGGTTGTGCTCCCAGGTCATATTAGTGTAGCATAGGTATTGGGTGCTAACATGTCACGACTTCCTTTGATCTACTTTAGAAAGCCAGTATTGAGCTTTAAAGCTTCAGGCGGACTGCACATTGCTCGGTGTGTATTTTAATCATAGATGAGTCTGAGAGCAGGGAGAAAGATTCAGCAGGCTTTTATCATCCCCATTCTTCTCTATATGGTCATCTTATCCTTAGATTAGAAGTGGAAAAAAAAGAATGAATTCAAGGAGGTGCGGATGATCATTTGTGTCTGATTTATGCCTTTCCCCTGAGTATCACAGATTACAGACAACAGAATTATATTTGTAATTAAGTTTTGTCAAGAGTGAATTCAAATGAGATTAGGACGATACATGTAATCTTGGTTTAAAGCCTAATCCTTTGTAGTGTTCCTGCTTGTACAAATATCAAGCTGACTAAAGGCCCCTTCACACTTAGCGACGCTGCAGCGATACCGACAACGATCCGGATCGCTGCAGCGTCGCTGTTTGGTCGCTGGAGAGCTGTCACACAGACCGCTCTCCAGCGACCAACGATGCCGGTAACCAGGGTAAACATCGGGTAACTAAGCGCAGGGCCGCGCTTAGTAACCCGATGTTTACCCTGGTTACCATGCTAAAAGTAAAAAAAAACAAACACTAGATACTTACCTACCGCTGTCTGTCCTCCAGCGCTGCGCTCTGCTTCTCTGCTCTCCTCCTGTACTGGCTGTGAGCCGGAAAGCAGAGTGGTGACGTCACCGCTCTGCTTTCCGGCTCACAGAAAGTACAGGAGGAGTGCAGAGCACAGCGCTGGAGGACAGACGGCTGTAGGTAAGTATCTAGTGTTTGTTTTTTTTTACTTTTAGCATGGTAACCAGGGAAAACATCGGGTTACTAAGCGCGGCCCTGCGCTTAGTTACCCGATGTTTACCCTGGTTACCAGTGAAGACATCGCTGGATCGGTGTCACACACGCCGATCCAGCGATGTCAGCAGGAGTCCAGCGACGAAATAAAGTTCTGGACTTTCTTCAGCGACCAACGATCTCCCATCAGGGGCCTGATCGTTGGTCGCTGTCACACATAACGTTTTCATTAACGATATCGTTGCTACGTCACAAATAGCAACGATATCGTTAACAATATCGTTATGTGTGAAGGTACCTTAAGTTTTGTTTGGCAGGGTATGTTAATAAGGATTCTTATCCAGTGTGTGAAGCATTACTTTCAGCACACTTTACATGTGGTTTTACATAGCAGAGCTTCAGGATCAACTCTAATCCAGCCCTAACATCTATGTGCAACCAGCAACAGATGGGATGTCCTAAAACCTATTGTGATGGTACTTTGTTTTTCTACAGAATGTGCAACAGTGATGCAGGGTCATTGAACAATGGCTGCTTGCTTAATATGTTAAATGACCATTGTGTGGGTTCTGTGGCTTGTTGACTTGCAAACATTGAAGGATAAACTATAAATAATGATACAATGTGAGTTAACAAAATCACATCTTTTTCTTGGCCTCTGGATGCTGACATGAAGGACAGTTGTTAACTATAAAAAGATGATATGTGCCTCTGTAACATGGACATCCATACATCCAAGACATCCAGAAATCCAAATAATCAGAGACTTTTTACAAGGTAGCAGCGAAGACATCATGGCTCCATCACGAGGGACAAAGATGTGATATTATGAAGGATGACAGCTTAGGGTAGCACTGCCTTGGCTATAAGCATACAGATTTGCTTTATTGACAATCACTGAACCATGGATGCATTTGGAGTAGTCAGGAATTGGACCCACCGGTCACCTGAGCTCTATCGATATGTATGGGAAAGCCAGGAATGGGACCCACCGGTCACCTGGCTCCATAGAGATATTCAAAAAAGCCAGGTTGCGACCCTCTGGTCACCTGGCCTTGTACCTCAATGGACTGTGAGCATCCTAAACTTGTCGTTACCTCCTCTCTGTGCATGCCACAGGTGGGGTAGTCAGCCCTGAAAGCTCTAAAGTCACAGCAGCTCTTATCCCGGTGAGTAAGCAGTAATTTTGCATCATCTTGGGTATTCTGCTGGGACTGTTTTACATGTTATTTGCCTCTATTGTCATTCAGTAAAGTAATGACACCATGTTTTACCCTCACCCTGTGTTGTCTGAGTAGTATTACACCCTTGGGGAAAGGAGAGCGGGTGTTCAGTGGGATGATCCCTGGTCCATGCTGTTTTCTCTGTCGGACTCCCTAGTCCATGCGGTTTTGGCTGACTAGGGCACCTGCTGACCCCCCATGTGTCTCCACAACCACGCCTGCCTTATATGGTTGGAATTTCTAGAGATTTCTTGAATGATAAGGGCATTGTTATCATTGATTGGTCCTGACTAGTGTTGAGCGATACCGTCCGATACTTGAAAGTATCGGTATCGGATAGTATCGGCCGATACCCGAAAAATATCGGATATCGCCGATACCGATATCCGATACCAATACAAGTCAATGGGACATCAAGTATCGGAATGTATCCTCATGGATCCCAGGGTCTGAAGGAGAGGAAACTCTCCTTCAGGCCCTGGGATCCATATTAAAGTGTAAAATAAAGAATTAAAATAAAAAATATTGTTATATTCACCTCTCCGGCGGCCCCTGGACATCAGCGGGAGGATCCGGCGTCCGGCACGGCTTCTTTCTTCAAAATGCGCGCCTTCAGGACCTGTGGAATGACGTCCCGGCTTCTGATTGGTCGCGTGCCGCCCATGTGACCGCCACGCGACCAATCAGAAGCCGCGACGTCATTCCTCAGGTCCTAAAAGGCGCTTATTCTAGGACTTTAGCTGAGGAATGACGTCGCGGCTTCTGATTGGTCGCGTGGCGGTCACATGGGCGGCACGCGACCAATCAGAAGCCGGGACGTCATACCACAGGTCCTGAAGGCGCGCATTTTGAAGAAAGAAGCCGTGCCGGACGCCGGATCCTCCCGCTGATGTCCAGGGGCCGCCGGAGAGGTGAATATAACAATATTTTTTATTTTAATTCTTTATTTTACACTTCCGATACCGATACCCGATATCACAAAAATATCGGATCTCGGTATCGGAATTCCGATACCGCAAGTATCGGCCCATACCCGATACTTGCGGTATCGGAATGCTCAACACTAGTCCTGACATTAACTTCGACCTGAATCCTGTTGAGAACCTCCAAGACATTATCAGTGCAGCTTCCAAGTAGCACCAGAGACTGTCCAGGTCCTCACTGATATCTTGATCCATATTTTGGAGGAGATCTTCATGGACACTACTTGCAATGTCTACAGCATCATAATAAGAAATTCTCAGAGATACATAAAAGCCTGGGGGAGCCATACAAGCTATGGAGTCAGATTACTTATTAGTTGTGTAATTTCCAATCTTATATGCTTCATTAGGCTATGTGAGAAGATGTAGTGACAGGTACTATAATTATTTAAGGGTTGCTATATTTTACAATACAAACTGATTATCACTTTCAGATACTGTTCTGCCTATAGTTAAAAAATAAACTGTGCAGTACTCAACTTCCTTGGGTCCATCTGGGAGTCTCCACTGCTGCTTACAGTATTTGGTATAAGTGAGCTCAGTAACTGAGAGCCACTGAGCTTACTAATTAGCTGATCTACTGTCAATTTGATGTTAGCAAAACAGCTCTCAGCAGGAAGCTAGTTACTTACCAGCTCATTGCAGCAAAACACAGGTAGACAGAAAAGAGACAACTAATCTCAGCAATCTCCAAGGTAAACTGTCACATGCTGCTGGTGTCCAAACGTGGTATAAGTGCATTGCCTAGCAACTTGAACTTGGTGAAACAGTACTGTATGTTCAGATATGAATTTGACACAATGCCCCAAACAGTGCCAGAGAGTCACCAATGGACCTGGGGACGGTGAAAATAGTGTAGTTTGTTATTCTTAAAGGTAACCTGTCACCCCCAGGCATTTATTTGTAACTAAAAGAGCCATCTTGTGCAGCACTAATACTGTATTCTGACAAGGTGGCTCTTTTAGGTCATGTTGCTGTAACCGCTGAAATAATAGTTTATGAAATTTGTCCTTCATACCTTGAAATCATCCTGGCGCAGGTCTTTCCACCCTAATCCAGATGCACCACAGCCGTCACTCATGGGATCTGTGCACCGGGCGCCGCCTCCTCGGCATTATTCAACTGTCATTTTAGGCCTCGGGCATGCATAGTTAGTGCTGCCTGTCCACTGACATCACTTGATGTCTTGCTTACAGCGCCTGCGTGCTTGCACGGCCCGAGATCCCGCCCCGCAGTCTCTTATGCACAAGATGGCTCTTTTAGTTACAAACGCCTGGGGGAGTGACAGGTTCCCTTTAAAAAAAATCTACAGCCAGAGATTAAATTTAATTTGGAAGTGGACAACTACTTTACTTAGATTTCTTAGACCTAGTGAGGCATGTGCAGTTGCTTTCAAAATTCACATTAGTAAATAAGAATTTTTAAATACTTTCCCCGATATTCAAATATTCAAAGGATGTCTAGGTAGACTCATAAAGTGCTCATTTTCATATCAGTATTATACTGACATTCAAACACATATTTTAAAAGTTTGTACACCAGCCTCCTCAGTTCTAAGAGACTTATCGAATAACATATGACATTTGTACTATGAATCTAGTGATAGATTCCCTTTAAACAATACACTGGTGGGCTATAGCTGATGATGATGGGGAAAACTATGAGAGGCCTCTGTAGTGGCAAATGAATGACCAACCATATAGTCTATTGTCTTGTTAATCTCAGCAGAGAGGATTGGCTCTTTGCAGTGTCTCGGCCCTGTAAGTTAGAGGGGGAAGGGAGCAGAAGAATTCTTTGCCATGATCATATGTCAATAAACATTTGCCTTCTCTTTTTACGTTTGGCAACTCAGCCTCTCACCATTTAAACAAGGCATCGATGAAAACAATGATATCCAGGTTAAGGACGTAGGCAGCTGCTATGAGATGTCATCTTGCTGCCCTGTATGCCACTCGCAGATAGTTCTACCGCATAAGATACCTCTCCTGGAGTGTTCTCCTCAGTGAGGACTATGATAAGAGGAGACTTCAAACTGTCAGAATCCATCCATTCCATAGCTTTGTCTCAGCTGTCAGTGATGAATTTTCCCAAACAGTATCTCTAGGGTAAAATATCTGCATCATGCTAGAGAGAGCAGCGGGCTTTTTTTCCAAATACAGCATATTCTGTAACCTGTAATCTACCAATAGTGGCGTACTCCGAGCCGTCAGTTCTCTCATTATTCCACTTATGGTACTGGACCCTATCTATCTATCTATCTATCTATCTATCTATCTATCTATCTATCTATCTATCTATCTATCTATCTATCTATCTATCTATCTATTAGAGTTGAGAAAATTTGATTGGGTCCCTGCTTATTTGGCAAGCTATAGGGCTTGCTGAATAAGCTGCAGAGGAAACCCGGAAGCATGGAGCGCGCCGGCTGATCAGCTGGCCAGCGCCGCAGCTGCATGTGTCACAGCTGTGTCACTGTCACAGAACATGCACGGACAGCCTGTGTGTTCTGCTCTCCATGCATGTGCTGTGACAGCTGAACCCATTAACAGCTGGTTTACTCTGCATGTTTCAATGTACGCCCAGGCCGTGGATCAAGGAGAGGAATGCTCATGTCACCAGATGATTTTTCTCTGCAAAATTACAATTTGACCATAGAACATCGTGCAGGGAAGATGCAAAGGAATGCGGATGACCTGTCGTGGGCACTCTATATGGGGACAAGTTTTCAACTCCACAAGTTTGAACACGGGGGGGATATGTGAGGCAGTGAGGGGGATAATATTCGAGGGTTGATATGTATCCCCCAAGATGTGCATAGAAGCGTATTAAGGCCACTGGAGTGCTTTGCAGTCATAGGCATAGCTGTGGTGTGCAGTGCAAAATAAAAGTAAGTGTGGACCTGGTCAAGTTATT
This sequence comes from Ranitomeya imitator, assembly GCF_032444005.1. NCBI lineage: Eukaryota > Metazoa > Chordata > Amphibia > Anura > Dendrobatidae > Ranitomeya > Ranitomeya imitator. The sequence continues at coordinate 472,347,839 of NC_091282.1, forward strand.
TGGCCAAGTCAATGATTAGGAAAACCCATTAAGGGCTTTTATTTTTGGAGTGAACTATAGGATGGTAGTGGGGCAATTCACTCCCTCCAGCCGGGTCTTACAAGACTCCATTTAAAAACCCTGCAGCAAAGGCTTGATGTCTCAGAGTTGGTTTGCAAGCTGCAGGGCAGGTGGTTCTGCAACTTCAGCCTTGTGTGAAACCAACACAGAACCAAGGGAAGTGAATGCCTGGCACCCCCTCAGCGTGACATGGTGGTGCAGTTGCCCAGGGCAACAGGTCTCGGATACGGACTGTTTTGATGCCTCGGCTGTGATCAGAAGGATGCAATTGATAGCAGAAACAACACCTTAGGCCATTACACTAACATCCCAGGTACCAACCCCCCCCTCCCCTCCCCCCCCTCCCATCCCTACTCTTCTAACCCTAACCTGCATTCCCCTTTCTTCTATTAACCCCTCTTATCTTCGTATGTAGAAGTCGATTTCTCTATTTACAATAATTTTTCAGTTAAATTTAAACCAAGAATAGAGTATACTTGTTTTGACAAAATGGCACTATATATGCTTGAATGTATATATATACCTGACAAATAGCACTTAAAGAATTAGTAACAAGCGATAGTCTTGTATTATACTCTATGTTCTAAAGTTGATTTATGTTTTCATTAACTCACTGAAATGATTGTATAAACATGTTTTCAATAAAAAGAACATTGAAAGAAAGAAAGAAAGAAGGATGCAATTTGCTTTTCTTCTGAAAGTTTTGGACATTAAAGTCACTTTACTTTGAACTTTACTGGGTCTCTGCTAGGGTTGAGCGAAACGGGTCGGCCAGATTCAGAAGTCGCCGACTTTTGGCAAAGTCGGGTTTCATGAAACCCGACCCGACCCCTGTGTGGGGTCGGCCATGAGGTCGGCGATCTTCTGATCTGGAATCGGAATTCCGATACCGAGTTCCGATATGTTTAAGATATCGGGAATCGGTATCGGAATTCATATTTAAGTGTAAAATAAAGAATCAAAATAAAAAACTATTGATATACTCACCCTCGGACGCACCCTGGTTCTCACCGGCAGCCTACCTTCCTAAGAATGAGCGCCTGAAGGGCCTTCGATGACGTCGCGGCTTGTGATTGGTCGCGTGAGCGGTCACATGGGCGGTCACGCGACCAATCACAAGCCGCGACGTCATCTAAGGTCCTTCAGGCGCTAATTCTTAGGAAGGAAGCGTCCGAGGGCGCGTCCGAGGGTGAGTATATTCCTAATAGGTATATACTCACCCTCGGACGCACCCTGGTTCTAACCCGCAGCCTTCCTTCCTAAGAATCAGCGCCTGAAGGACCTTAGATGATGTCGTGGCTTGTGATTGGGCGCGTGACGCCCATGTGACCGCTCACGCGACCAATCACAAGCCGCGACGTCATCGAAGGTCCTTCAGGCGCTCAATCTTAGGAAGGAAGGCTGCCGGTTAGAACCAGGGCGCGTCCGAGTGTAAGTATATCAATATTTTTTATTTTGATTCTATATTTTACCCTTAAATATGGATGCCAGGGCCTGAACGAGAGTTTCCTCTCCTTCAGACCTTGGGAACCATTAGAAACCCAATGCACTGCATTGGGTTTCGTGTTTCTGCCAACCCGGACCTCGACTTTTCTATAGGATCGGCCGATTTCACTCGACCCGACTTTTGAAAAAGTCTGGTTTCGTGAAACCCGACCTGATCCTATAAAATGAAAAGTCGCTCAACCCTAGTCACTGCCTCATTGCCGCATGGTGAGAACACGCCACACTACAGTATCTATCTTCATCTATCTATCTATCCTATATCTATCTCATATCTATCTCATCTATCTCATCTATAAATATGCCACATTCTGTCGCCCATCATTTGACCGGTCTCGCTTCTCTCCCTCCCTCTTTCTTTCTCTATCTTTTTTCATCATCTACCTGTGTTCTCCTTTCCGCTCTCACTTGTAGTTTGTGGAGACAAAACAGCTGTCAGAACACCTGAACGAAATCGGTCCCATACAGTCAACATATCAATTTACACAACATTTATTTCTAAGCTAGTGCTCTTTAATGCTGAGAGAGGTAAGAGGAATCAGCAGCGCCACTGACATGGGGACAGAAGTTGCCCCTTTCTTTTCACCTATAATTATTTCCATTTGTTTATGCTGCTATGATGAACACGAGAAGACATTTTGTAACCTCCTTTGAAGAACAAGGAGCTGATCTGCTTTAGATTTCATGTATGCGTGCAATTCTTTTCTGAAAACCATTCAGGGGCGAGGCAGTCAGTCCGCACAAGCTAGACATGATTATTGAAGGCCACTGCTATTGTTTCAGCAGGTCCCAGAGTCTGCCTGGCTTCATTTAAAGCTACACTCGCGTGCGGACATAAAAATGGATGTGATGTCACAGAGCTTCTGAACACAGCTTTCACAGGCACACGTCAATGTGTTTTTCATCCTGAAAGCTAATCTGTGTAGAAGGTGCATGTGCCCCTCTGTAATCTATGCTGTAGAGCAGACAAGATCTCTTTAACCCTGTACACACAAATGGTGATGCTTTTGTGGTAGGTGCAGTGTTTTGATAATGATTAGAGACACCTTTTATTGATCGAGATACAGCAGTTGAAATAAGTATTGAACATATCACTTCTATTCTAAGTAAATGCATTTCTAAAGGTGCTATTGACATGAAATTCTCATCAGATGTTGGTAACAACCCATCCAAACCACACAGGCAGAGAAATCAAACCATAGATGTCCATAAATTAAAGTTATGTGTAATAATGAGAAATGACACAAGGAAAAAGCATTGAACACAGTATTGAAATGTATTTAATACTTTGTACAAAAACCTTTGTTGGTGATGACAGCTTTAAGATGCCTCCTGTATGGAGAAACTAGTTGCATGCATTGTCTATTCATCCTTCCTTCAGTTATACTGTATAAAGTTTTCCAGTACCATATGCTGAATACAGCCCCACACCATGTTGTTCCAACCTCCAATTTTCACTGTTGGTATGGTGTTTTTGGGGCGATATGCGGTGCCTTATGGCCTCCAAACATGGTGTGTTTTATGGCATCCAAAAAGTTCAATTTCAGTCTCTCATAGGCTTGTCTAAATGTTGTTGAGCAAACTTTAAACTCACTCTAACATGCCATGGACGTTGAGTGATTACTTATAGTTTTCTTTGCATCACTGTACCTGCTGACTTGCAGGTCTTTCTTTAGCTCTTCACAGGTGGAGCTTGGCTCTTGGACAACTCTTCTAATAATTCTTTTCACTTTTCTGTTTGAAATATTGCAAGGAGAACCTAAGCATAGTCGGTTTATGGTGAAATAATTTTCTTTCCACTTCCAGATTATGGCACTAACAGTGCTCATTGGAACCTTCAGTAGTTTAGGAATTCTTCTGTAACCAATGCCATCAGTATGTTTTGAAACAATAAAGTTGAAGAGGTCTTGAGACAGCTCACTGGTTTTACCCATCATAAGATGTTTATTGTGAACAGTTAAATTGAACCAATTGATTTTATTTTTCACTAAGTCGCAGGATTGCTTTATAATTACTGATAGATTTTATCTGGTGTCATGACTTTCCATGGCTTTTTGCACCTCTCTTTCTTTGTATGTTCAATACTTTCTCCATATGGCATTTCTCATAATCACACATAACTTAATTTATGGACATCTATGGTTTGATTGTTCGCCTATATGCCGGCTGGCAATTTGGTGCTTTGCGACAACTGCTCCATTCAGATGGAGCTTTGTATATCCTAATTACTGAAATTATCAGTGACATGTTGAAATACTATGTGTTTACAAACCCTAAAAGTGATGTCTCTGATCCACCCTCTGTTTTCTCAGTCTGTCATTGCACTAGACATAATTGACTCCTATAATCAGACAAAAAGTACCCTACAGGAATAAAGCACAATTAGGACATAATGGGTGCAGAACTAAAGTGCGACTTCAGTTGAAGGAATTGTCCCATTTCAGAAAATCTTTGTCTCAAGGCGCTCTTTACTCACTTTCCTTGGGTCCATCACTGAATCTTCACTGCTGCTTTTGGTGTCTGGTATTGGTTGTGGTGCCAATGTCACGTCAACAGCACAGCAGCCAATCACTGACTTCAATGGCTCTGCCCATGTAGATGGAGCACCCTGCTCTGAGCTGCTGAGCTCCTTGATTGGCTACTCTGTCAACAATAACTCCACAGCCAATACCGCACAATAGGAACTGCGGTGGAGACTCAACACTGGACCCAAGCAAAGTAAATAAAGGACAGTTTTTTTTTATTGTATAACAAATGGCACCTGGAGACCAATATTTTCTGATATGGGACAACCCCTTTAAAAAATTTTTGTTTTACTAAGTCAATGCTTTTCCATGTGATGTATAAAGAAATGTGGATGTGCCCAGCATCCGTATCTGTAAGCCTGAGCAGAGATAGTGCCTGCTGTGAAGGACCTAATGGTTGCCAATTTAATTGAGCTGCTGATAAGGTATGCCAGTGCTGTATAAATGGTGTAGGAGTCTGTACTCACTCTGCTGCAGTTGAGGTAGGCACAGGAAGAAGTGGTATTGTGGAAATGTCCAGGCAAGTTTATTAAAACTGCATAGACAGCTCCGGATAGCCAAAACAAACAAACGGCCTCTTCCGGCACAAAGTGAAAAGCAAACAGAAAAATATATAGTCCATATAGTGCTGCGGGTCCCCCCACTCATGTAAGTGATATTTGGCTTCCATTTTATTAGCCAAGCCACTCCCCTGGGGTTGGGATATGTGAGGAGCCATTCCCACCCATCTCTTATGACCACTCGTAAAACCCGGTCCTGGGATGTTCCAAATAACTCTCTCAGCACTATACATGCTGGAGCATACTTCCAAGCTCACATCACCTCAGCTAATAGCCGCGATGACACACATCCCCCCTCACGGACTCGTCCGGCGACCATCTTACAATGGCCAAAGCTTTCTTCCAATTTCTTCCTATTTATAAGCAACATGCATAACTACTAAGAGATTGTGCAGCCTTGAGCACATCCACAACAGATAAATCTAGAGGTAACATCAGTCTGGATAGTCTTTGACTTATCGTAGGCTTTATAAAAGGCGTATTATGCTAGCACATACTCTTTTAATGTATTGTATTAGGAAAAAAACATTTTACCACCAAATTATTTTTTCCCCATGAATAATTTTTTCATGGCTCACTGAGCATATTTAATGTTGCAGGTGAAATCCATCCCGATCTTACCCGTCTTCTCCTTCTTCATTCAGAGGTGAATAAGCTTGGTAATGACCCTGGTTTATGTTCTGCAGATTATTGTCTGTCCTCGGGATGAATTAGTATTTGTAATGTAAAAAAATTGTGATTTTCTCTAAGTGTAGTATCGCTGGTAATGTGCCCACCGCCTATTACTATGCTCAAATCAAATATTTTATGTGTTTCTTTAAATTGTGTGTGCTTTACACTTTCATTGCGAAAAAAAAGTATGTCAAGCAGCCTCAGTGCAATCTATCTTTGTCAGTGGGAAACATAATAATGAGAAGGGAGGTAGCGAGATGGATGTTGTGCATGTTACCTACACGCACTGGCATAAAACACTGTACAGCAGCCAAACAGCATTAGCCTGCAGATCTCTTTCATCGCACTATTTCAGCTAAGAATAGAAAACATATAATTCAATTCAATGAATCTTAATTAAAGCCAAAGTTGATTGTTTATAGGTATTACTGCCAAGGAGCTTACATCGATTTATGGCTCCTTGAGTTCGTATTGCTATCATATTGTAGAACCGTACAATTTCTTTTAAGTATTATTCCCATCTTAATAAATCAGTATAATTGTAAAATATTAAAAATTATGCACCATTCCCAAGAAAATTAGCATTGTATTTTTATTTTCATTGCTTATGGCTCTTTGCCCACATAACTGGGTGTCAAATGCTACAGACAGTCGCTCTGCATCTGGCTGCAGAATGTCTCTGCGTTTGGCATTGCAGATGCCTTCTTAATCCTTCTGACTTTTTGACTCTGTGGCAACCTTCCTCTGGCTCTAATTGACACATCTGGACCTGGGTGTTTATAGACTCTGTCTGCTTCAGGGAGTTACCGGTGATATTCACATTTTTCCTTGTGAAGGCTTGGGGCGATTACAGTTTGATGAATTCCTATCTGGTTCTGTTGGAGGACATTTGGTTTTACCTCTCTGAGTCTGCTCAAGCTGAGTAGCTTCCTTTTTGTTTGTCTAACTTCTGGTCTTAAGTGTACAGTGGGGACTGACCAGAACCCATCCCCCTTCCATATTCGAGGCCTAGCTATAGGTATATGAAGGGCTTAGGTTCCAGCTCGGCGATTGTTGTGGATCCAGTATAGGTACAGTAGGAGTGGCAGGGTGCTATTAGATCTGTCTAGGGTTCTACACTCCTTAGTGTTTGGGCTTCTTACCCTCTTCCCCTCATGTTGAACTTAGTCTTGCCACACTGTGCACTTTGTGTGACACTGGCCCACCGTTGGGGTCTAGCAACAGTGATTGAATAATGCTCAGTGCATACAATCACTTTTCTATTGAGCTCATAGGCACCGCCCTGAAACTGTCCGGAAAGAACTACAGTGGTAGCTTCCAATCCTGTCTCGTTTCAGTGCTATGCTCCTCCAATGCAGCAGAGACAAAGCTGCCTCATATAGTAGCACCAAAGAGGCACAAAACGGGCCAGCATAATAACAATGCCTTTGCTTTGAGCTTTCAAGAAAAGCAAGAAGCTGGGAGACTGGAAAGCGGTGCTCTCTTGAAAAGAGAATACAGAACAATCCCTTCAATACAGTACCTGATCTTCCCTGTTGCCTGATGGTCTGCTAAATGTTATGCTCTGTATACAAAATGGAAGCTGTGATGCTATGGTAGATCTGCTATGTGGTACACCCAAAATCAGCCCAAATTGCCATATTGGTATAATAGGATTAAACAGGGTCCAGTTGAGATTTCATTGTTTCACTATTTATGCCATTAAATTTGATAGAAACCCTTTACATGATCCTAAGCAGATGCGCCACACAAACAGGTATGGGATCGGCAACACTGCAGTAAAGGTTTTGCGTTTAGTAGGAAAGGACAGTGGTGCTATCATATCAAAAGGGGTAACACAAATAGGTGATGACTTGATGCTTTTTCAATGGTAAATATACTCTACTTTGAAAAAGCATCAAGTCCTCTTCAATTTTTGTGCTGAAGTTACCCCTTCTGATATGACAGGACCACCGTCCTTTCCTACTAAGCAAAAAAATCTTACCTTTACTGCGATGTTCAAAAAATGTGGCTACATATATTCATCTTTGAAAAAGAACCAAGTCTTTTTTTCTGCTCTGAATTGACCCCTTGTGCAAAGCAGATGCAAACATAACCTTAAAAGTATTCATAAGTAGACACTGCAGATCCGCAATATTTGGCGTTGGGCCGTCTGCATATGCTGCCTTACAGGCTTCATATTTAAGGAGGTATTCTCCCCTAGATGCATTGCTATTAGGAGAGAATATCTTCCTGCAACAGTTCTTCTATGTCACATTTTTGGGGGAAATTACAGGCATATAGTAGAGGACTGATGGACTTTTATAGAAGACATAGTAACATAGTAACATAGTTAGTAAGGCCGAGAAAAGATATTTGTCCATCCAGTTCAGCCTATATTCCATCATAATAAATCCCCAGATCTACGTCCTTCTACAGAACCTAATTGTATGATACAATATTGTTCTGCTCCAGGAAGACATCCAGGCCTCTCTTGAACCCCTCGACTGAGTTCGCCATCACCACCTTCTCAGGCAAGCAATTCCAGATTCTCACTGCCCTAACAGTAAAGAATCCTCTTCTATGTTGGTGGAAAAACCTTCTCTCCTCCAGATGCAAAGAATGCCCCCTTGTGCCCGTCACCTTCCTTGGTATAAACAGATCCTCAGCGAGATATTTGTATTGTCCCCTTATACACTTATACATGGTTATTAGATCGCCCCTCAGTCGTCTTTTTTCTAGACTAAATAATCCTAATTTCGCTAATCTATCTGGGTATTGTAGTTCTCCCATCCCCTTTATTAATTTTGTTGCCCTCCTTTGTACTCTCTCTAGTTCCATTATATCCATCCTGAGCACCGGTGCCCAATACTGGACACAGTACTCCATGTGCGGTCTAACTAGGGATTTGTACAGAGGCAGTATAATGCTCTCATCATGTGTATCCAGACCTCTTTTAATGCACCCCATGATCCTGCTTGCCTTGGCAGCTGCTGCCATTGTTCAGAGTTTATGAGATGAGCTGATTCAAAACTCTTATTCACTATAACTCTTTTTTTGACATCTCATAATGGCATGCTAACCAATCCTGTTAATAAGAATTTGTTTATATACACACACACATATATATATATATATATATATATATATATATATATATATATATATATATATATATATATATATATATATAGTTTATATACCCCGGCAGAATTTTTTCTTTCTTGGCCTTTTTTCAGAGAATATGAATGATAACACCAAAACTTTCTCTCCAGTCATGGCTAGTGGTTGGGTGAAGCCATTTATTTTAAAACTACTGTGTTTTCTCTTTTTAAATCACAATGACAACCCAAAACATTCAAATGACCTTTATCAAAGTTTCACATACCCCATTTCTTAATACCGTGTATTGCCCCCTCTAACATCAATGACGGCATGAAGTCTTTTTGTGGTAGTTGTGGATGAGGTTCTTTATTTTCTCAGATGGTAAAGCTGCCCACTCTTCATGGCAAAAAGCCTCCACTTCCTGTAAATTCCTGGACTGTCTAGCATGAACTGCGCGCTTGAGACCTACCCAGAGTGGCTCAATGATATTGAGGTCAGGAGACTGAGATGGACACTCCAGAACATACACCTTGTTCTACTATAGCCAATGACAGGTCGACTTGGCCTTGTGTTTTGAATCGTTGTCATGTTGGAATGTTCAACTAGGTCCCATGCGAAGCTTCCAGGCTGATGAGTGCAAATTCACCTCCAGTATTTGCTAATAACATGCTGCATTCATCTTTCCTCCAACTTTGACCAAGTTTCCTGTGCCTTTGTAGCTCACACATCCCTAAGGCATCTGCGATCCACCTCCGTGCTTTACAATAGGAATGGTGTTCCTTTCATCATAGGCCTTGTTGACCTATCTCAAAATGTAACATTTATAGTTGTTGCCAAAAAGTTCAATTTTGGCCTCATCACTCTAAATGACCTTGTTCCAGAAGTTTTGAGGCTTGTCTCTGTGCTGTTTTGCATATTGTAGGTGAGATACTTTGTAGTATTTGCACAGTAGTGGCTTTCTTCTGGCGACTCGACCATGCAGCCCATTTTTCTTCAAGTGCCTCCTTATTGTGCTTCTTGAAACAGCCACATCGCTAGTTTTGAGAGACTCCTTTATTTCAGCTGATGTTATTTGTGGGTTTTTCTTTGCATCCCGAACAATTTTCCTGGCAGCTGTGGACAATATTTTTGTTGGTCTACCTGACAGTGGCTTTGTTTTTACAGAGCCTCTGATTTTCCATTTGTTAATCACAGTTTGAACGCTGCTGACTGGCATTATCAATTCCTTGGATATCTTTTTGTAACCCTTTCCTGTTTTATACAGTTCAGCTAGCTTTTCCCGTAGATCCGTTGACAATTATTTTGCTTTCCCCATGACTCACAATCCATAAACTATAAAGGCACAGATGATTGGCCTCGGGGAGACCAAAACATCCAACACTGCGGAGACACCATCACGTGTTTCTCAACGCAGTGATTCCAGAACACTGCCCCCATCCCTTATGGGAAATATGCAGATGCATGTAAAGAAGCTGCGGAGACACCATCACGTGTCACTTTTTACTAGGCACTGCTCCTAATAGCCAGATTCCTACTCCACACTGATGAGGGGCAAAAACCCCGAAACAGCTGTCTGTGGATGGATACCATGCTTGGCATAGGTGGCTTTCCTTCATAGGATGCTGCCCTTCCCGTGGTTGTTCCTTCCCGGGGAAAGGCCTGGCTATTCACTGCTTGCGTCGAGAAACATGTGATGGTGTCTCCGCAGCTTCTTTACATGCATCACAATCCATAAACGTCAGTGGCTGGATGAAAGATGCAAGTGTCTGTCTGGATCTCACAATCTCACTCAGATTTTATACATACACACTGATTACGAGCAAACAGGTCACAGGTGAGGATGTTACCTTTAGTAGCCATTCAAACCCATTTGTGTCAACTTCTGTGCATGTTATCAGGCCAAAATCACCGGGGTATGTGAACTTTTGATCAGGGTCATTTGGATGTTTTGGGTATACTGTATATCAATATTCTCAAATATACAATATTAATTGATGGGTTGTCTCATCTTCTTAAATTGCTAAAATTGCAAAGTGTTTGTAAAAACAAGCAACTTTACCTGTTATTAAAAAAAATCTCCATTCTCAGTAACATTGATTTTGAATTCTATAGTTTATTGCCTATTGCTCAAGTTTCTGGCCACCTCTTCAGCTTATCTGAGGTGGCCAGTCTCCTAGGCAAGGAAAGCAGTGCTAACAAGCTCTTTGCTATAGAGCTGTCAAGTGCTTTTTTGAAGCTAATCAGTATGCGCTGTTAGCTCCAGATCCCGGGAAGGACCACGCTCCTCCAAACCTTCCTCTGCTTTCATGAAGAACAGAAAGTTGCAATGTCAATCTTTTCTTTCATTTTCCAAAGCTGTTCATAAGGAGCTTGACTTACAAAGACTTGAATTTCACAAGTCAGACTGCACTGTGACAGGCTAGAGTTGTACATCAGAACTTATGAGTCATTTATTATTTTGATGTTATTTATGTGATTGCCTTTGTAAGGGAGAGATTTTTTCCAAGGGGGTCCCTTTTCTCGGGAAAAATTTGGGAGTTTAAATTTTGAAATATGTGGGTTTTTTAACTATATAACATATTTAAATCATGTTTTAAAGTACTGACGATGGATATACTGCAAGTTATCAGACCAATTACTTCTTGGCATGTTATTTGTAAGGAAGGGACTGGTTCAGTGATGAAATGCGAAGTTTCATACATCTCAATAAAGATTTAGTGCATAAACCCTTGTCCCTTGGATCATTCTACGCCATCAGTGTTCTATTTTCATTGGAATTCCTCCTTATTACCATGGAAGGAAGGACACATATGGCTGTAAGATGTACCTGATGGTTTGCATCTCTCAGATATGAAAAGTTGGGAAAAATAAACTTCCATCCTGTTAATCTTTCCGGGATCAACAGCGATAGTGATCTTAGCCACAATTGTTTGTATGAGAGAACCTTTAAAGTAAGTTTATAATTATGGCAATAATTTTATAGATTGATAAATTTCACTGCAGAATACATCTTAAAGTGATGATTGAGCTAATTGTATTGTTTAGATGAAAGGGTTATTCCCATTTTAGGAAGTTGCTGATCAGTGGGGATTTGAACACTAGGATCCCACCAATTCCAAGAACATGTCTACCATCTGAATGGAGTAGTGTTGGGCATGCACATCACCGCCCCATTCATTCTCAATGAGAATGCTGAGAATAGTCGAGTTCAACTCTCTGGTTATTCCGACAATCACATAGATAATGAATGGAGCAGTGATGTACATGTTCGACAACTGTTCAACTCAGACAGGCTCTTCTGAACCTCATTTTTGGGATCGATGAGGATCCCTGCTGTTCCCCACAGACCAGCAAGTTATTATCTATCCAGTGGGTGAGTGATGACATTTAAAATTGGGAATAACCCTTTAACTCTAGTATTATGACTTCTGTGTTGACAGGATTTAACAGGATGTGATGGATCTAATAGAGTTTGCCATGATCCATCATAATCATTATCACCATATATTTGGATACATTTTTCTACTGACTTAGAATGGGTCAGTCAAGGTCCCCTCAGCTAAGTCTTAAAAAATACTGATGGAAAGAATCTAATCCATATTCTATGACAGGTACATAATGTGTACAAGTATGATAGATCTGTTTTCAAATTGATCCCATCTAATCTTGACAGATCTCATTAATTTATAAAGATATTATTCAGGTTTCCATTTGGTTTCAAGTTGTTGCATAACAAGAATTGCTCTATGCCGTTCCTGCTGTCATAAGGCGCATAACCCAGACTTAATGTAATGAGAGCCCAGAACGTACTTATCTATGCAATCTATGTAAAAGATATACATGTTGCATTAATCAAACTTTCATATAAGCCGCAGCATTGAAGATCTAGAGTTTGGCATCCTAATATATGGTCATGGCAAGATACCCATACTATACATTTGGAAAACAAGACATGGTATTTATTAATTGAGTGATTTCAAGTGAATATATAACATATGTAATTTTTATTACATATGGAATGATTAACAATACTATTTCTGATCTTAGAAAATATCAGAAAATAAGTATTTGCTCCTTGGTGTCTTAAAACATGCGCATAATTATCGAATAATAGTTCTAAAATGAATATATTATGTATTCTAACAGTAAAATTATCTCTGAACTACAGCGCATTATTCAGTAATGAAATATTCCCTATCTTCGTGTTCCATGCATATGTAGATTGTCATAGCTGGGATTCATGTATTCTATTCATATCTTTGTTGTCCACGCTGTTTATTTTAGAATGTGAAATTAAATGTTTTCGGAAACATCTATTGACAAAGTATTTTTTGTTTGCCTAAGATGCGTAGGCAGAATGGAAGAAATTGATATGTGGTCATTACATAGTTAAATTGAGAGTTCAGAATTCGATATTTTACATTAATACATGTGATTTTTCTAAATAGCTTGCTATTTCGGCCAACTTTTCAATATTCATGCAGCTTTGGAGTTTTCATTCTCTAACCGCCAATGGACACTGCAAGGTCATCCTTAAGGCTTTAATACACTTTTTTTGTGAATCATGATGTATTTTTCCCAATTTCAAAGACATGATTGATGTTATCTTGCAAGATGTCTTTCTAAGCTAGTCACCATCCTGTTGGTTCTCACCAGCAGACCTTGGCTTCAGCCCTGGAGCTGAGGATGTACCTCTTTCTTCATTTGCTCATTTCAAATGTCTGTTTAATCCAGTTTCCTCACAGGGCATTCGCACACGTTGTTTCTGTAACTTTACTCCTTCTATCATAATTCATCTACTCTCATTCATGTCGTCCTCCTTGTCACTACCCTGCTGTCTTTTTGCATGCCGATAGCAAAACTAATTAGGTCTATCTCCTGATGTGTGCTTTTAGCAACCCTCAAGCCAACTCTGGAACTAACCACTTTTATGGTAAATACACCACTTACCATAGTTATCCAGACTTTTTAGACTACACTTACAATTTAAAGTTAATTTTGAAAAAGGCTAAGAGTTTAAATCACAAGAAAATATATTTACTTTTCCCTACTTTGCACTTTTTGACACTTCACTGTATCAATGTAGCACTCCCTTTTAAGCAATATAGTTACTGAAATGCCAAATCTTCAAATAAGCTTAGTGATTGTCACACTGATGCAAGCCACAATATGTCTAGCGCATTGATATTTTTTATTGTCCACAATAGAAAATCCTTGAAGGCCACCATACACATTAGATAGATGTTAACCAAATGCCATTTCCCCTGACTTTACCATACATAGTAACAGTTGGTTCGGCCAAGTGCTCCTATATTCTCTATAAGTGAGCCACTGCCTGACTCCTCTGGCAGCAGCTTATGTCCCAGAGAACCTAAAGAACAGCAATTAGACTGTTTGGATAACATCTGTCCATTCAATATTGTGGCCTTAAAGGTACCTTCACACATAACGATATTGTTAACGATATCGTTGCTATTTGTGACGTAGCAACGATATCGTTAATGAAATCGTTATGTGTGACAGCGACCAACGATCAGGCCCCTGCTGGGAGATCGTTGGTCGCTGAATAAAGTCCAGAACTTTATTTCGTCGCTGGACTCCCTGGAGACATCGCTGGATCGGCGTGTGTGACACCGATCCAGCGATGTCTTCACTGGTAACCAGGGTAAACATCGGGTAACTAAGCGCAGGGCCGCGCTTAGTAACCCGATGTTCACCCTGGTTACCATGCTAAAAGTAAAAAAAACCAAACACTAGATACTTACCTACCGCTGTCTGTCCTCCAGCGCTGCGCTCTGCACTCCTCCTGTACTGGCTGTGAGCCGGAAAGCAGAGCGGTGACGTCACCGCTCTGCTTTCCGGCTCCCAGACAGTACAGGAGGAGAGCAGAGAAGCAGAGCGCAGCGCTGGAGGACAGACGGCTGTAGGTAAGTATCTAGTGTTTGTTTTTTTTTTACTTTTAGCATGGTAACCAGGGTAAACATCGGGTTACTAAGCGCGGCCCTGCGCTTAGTTACCCGATGTTTACCCTGGTTACCGGCATCGTTGGTCGCTGGAGAGCGGTCTGTGTGACAGCTCTCCAGCGACCAAACAGCGACGCTGCAGCGATTCGGATCGTTGTCGGTATCGCTGCAGCGTCGCTAAATGTGAAGGGGCCTTTAGTCTTTGAGTCTTTGCAATGTGTATGATCAATGAAGAACCAAGTTACTGATATTTTTTATACATCACACTGTAGCCTTGCGAATGCAGTGCATCCATGCAAATCTCATCTTATTTGGATTAAGGCAACTTATCATTAGGCTTGCAATAAGGTCCTCATTATATACTATATTTAAAAACTCCTGGGCTTTCTTGGCTTTATCTTTATCCTATGAAAAAAATGGGAAAATATGGTATGTCATTGCAAAATACAATGGTGTCAGTGAAATAAATGTATTGATCATTCTTATTGTGATCTGCGCATTTGTTAGACTCACCCAGGATCTTCTAGTCATCTCTTATTCTGAAAATATTTAGTGTGGACTGGGCAATCTGCTGACCTTCTCAGGTTCGCACTTATATCTAGAGCCAATAATGCTGTGATGAATCTAGTCATTTTTAGGTGTTATTTTTACAGTTTGTCTAAGGAAACTACAAAGGACATAGAATTATTGCTGTGAGGTCTACGATGAGAGACAATTTGACAAGATGTGGCACTCACCCATTTGCAGTGAAGTCGTAGTCTTTATTAAGCTATTAAAGTTTTAACAAACAAAGTCCATGGAAGTGGCAGGTGTGCAGAGGGGTGCGGGAAAAGGAAGATGGATGACAGCCGTTTTGCGCTGTGTGCGCTTCAATGGGTCCAGGTGCCTTTAATGGTTTAATAAAGACTATGACTTCACTGCTAATGGGTGAGTGCCGCATCTTTTCAAATTATACCTGTTGCTTCATGCTGGTATATGCTGAGCACCAGATACCCATTGTTTTGCAAAGCTGATTATCGGTTTTAATACGGATCTGGGTTCCAAGAGTACATGCTCCCCTGGTGCCGTTCATTCATTTTCTTTTCCTGGCCTATGATGAGAGATTCCTATTTGTAGGAAACCATCCAATTCTTTTATTTGAAGGGAATATGTAGGGATAATTTTACTACTAAAACTATCTTTATGGCTGTATAGGTTCTATAATACCTTTTGTTGTAATAATCAAATGTCCCAGCACTGAGAAATCAAGCTTTGAAGCCACATGCAAAGTATCCTGTAAGTATATATCATCACACCCCAATGCATTTCCAGGTAAATAGGGCTTGTACTCCAATAAATGATTTCGGGATAGCACCCAATCCTTTTTTTTCTCAAGGAAGATAAGCTCCTGCCAAAGGTGTCTGATGGCTGCATATTCCCTCCGCCCATTCAGACCCTCGCATAAACTTCTTTTAGTCTCATTCTTAGCTGCCTGAAAGAGACCACTTGTGGATCAGAAAGATGTGTCAAGTGCACAATAATCAATATAGTAACCTCTATATCATGCCTATCTATCAATTAATAAATCGTGTATCCTTATATCTTTGTTATATCTGTCTATTTATAATCTAATTCAGACAACCATTGCAAGTCCTGTCTTACCTTCTATTCTAATTACCTAACCAAACAGCAGTCCCAGCCCAACCCCAATTCTAATCCATATGGTTATCCATATATATAAAATATATGTCATGCTATTTGCTGTTAAATTCAGCCATCCCAAATATTTCAAACTTTCTAAAATTACTTCCTAAAAATTCTAAGAGGTCACTGAAAATGATACAGTACAACCTCTGCATAAAGTTTTCAACAAGGATCCTTGTTGGAAACTCAATATGTGTGCATTAACCTCGCTTTTGCTACATGGACATTGCCATTGTGATTGATACGAGAATTTGTCTTTAACTTATTATCATTATTGATTAACTAATCTTTACAAACATGCTATTCAGGATTTAAAGCCTTAATGTGCCATTACATGGAGATTTAGGTTGACCATTTATTTATGTGTTACGCCGAGTTGTTAGCACTACTGTAGGATTTGCCATGGCAATTTCCTAGTGATGTAATTATTGTCTGCATACATGTGGAAAAACGGATAAGAAAAATCTGACATTTTGCAGTCCTTGCCCTGTTTCTGGAATCATCACCTCTATTATTGAGTCTTGTAGAAAGGCCTCAGAGCAAATACAAGCTAAAGCACAAGTCAAGGGTACAAGTTCCCAGAAGACCCTCAATTATCATGTTTTCATTCAAGCCCAATGCACAAATCTCACATGTTGCCCTCACACTTTAACAGTAAACAGAAAATTAATTGAACTTTCTCATGGGACATATTTTTTTTCTGCTAGCTCAATGTGTACTGAAAACTCAAGCTAAATGAATTATTGTGCGGGAAACTTGCTGTCAAGTTAGACACACCACTTATTTTATATGTAGCTGTAGATTATTCATACATTTGGATACTTTTCTTTTATTTCAAAACACATTGCGGTGTCACCAGTAGAGTTGAGCGACCTTGACCTTTTTAGAGTCGAGCCGGGTTTTGCGAAACCCGACTATGTCCAAAGTCGGGTCGAGTGAAATCGGCCGATTATGACGTAAAGTCGGGATCGACCGAAACACGAAACCCAATGCAAGTCAATGGGGCAGCATAGTCGGCAGTGAGTGGGGGCCAGGAAAACACCTAGAGTGCCCATTTTAATGTCAAAACCATCCATTCTTCTTAATGAAGCTTGTCAAGCGTAATTTACCTTATAATAATTGGAAGGCATTTGAAATTGGGGGTCATTTGGCTAAAGTTGTGGGGGGTAGGGCTGGTTCAAGTAATTAGTGGGCCCAGGAAATCTGGACCACGTCACGGCAGTGGAGCAGGGAGAGGTAAGTATTTCAACTTTGCAAGTGCTGTGAACCTGAGCAAGCAGGGGGGGCCCACTCGTTGGCATTGGCACTGGCACAGGGCCCCTCAAAGTACAGCGGTGTGTTTGCACGGCGGGGGCGCCTCCCACCGGCAGCAACACTTTTGCGTACTATGAGAGGCCCTGTGCCAGTGACGTCGCCAACTAGTATTCCTCCCCCCACCTGATGAAGGAACCTGCACTTTCATCTGCACCTTCCTCTTTGTCCCCGTGTAAGGTGGTATGGTATGCGGGAAGAGCAACCTGACTTTCAGCAGGGTCACAATGTTGTTGTGTAGCGTGCACGGGGAATGTTGCGTTATGGGTCAATGTACCAGCAGACTCATCTATCACTGGCTGGGCAATGGGCACGATGAAGTGGAAACACAGATATAGGCCCAAAGAAGAAAGTGGGCTAAATGCAGTTCAAAATTGGTAACACAGGAATAACCAGGGGGCATTGCAGTGGAGGACAACTGGAATGAGAGGCTGACACAGAGAGTAGGGCCAAATCAGTAAGTAGTCGAAATGCAGTTCAAAATTGGCAACCGTAGTAAACAGGCGGCACAGCTTTGTTCAGTGGAGGAGAACAGCAAGGAGTGGCAGACACCGATAGTAGGCCCCAAACCAACTAGTACGCCAAATGCAGTTGTTCCATTTAACCACAATTTAATGAGAGCCTGAAGATAGAAGCTCAGGAAAGGCAACCTGGGGAACACCTTGGAGTGTAACACACCATCTCTCTCCACCCCATACCCATTTTGTAGGCCTAATGCTGTGTACTTTTCTACAACTACTAAACGAGAGTCGGAAGACCGAAGCAATGGCAAGGAAACCTGGGGAACACCTTGGAGTGTAACACACCATCTCTCTCCACCCCATACCCAATTTGTAGGCCTAATGCAGCCTACTTTCCGACACCTACTAAACGAGAGCATGAAGATCGAAGCTCAGGAAAGGCAACCTGGGGAACACCTTGGAGTGTAACACACCATCTCTCTCCACCCCATACCCATTTTTTAGGCCTAATGCAGTGTACTTTTCTACAACTACTAAACGAGAGTCGGAAGACCGAAGCAATGGCAAGGAAACCTGGGGAACACCTTGGAGTGTAACACACCATCTCTCTCCACCCCATTCCCCATTTTTTAGGCCTAATGCAGCCTACTTTCCGACACCTACTAAACGAGAGCATGAAGATCGAAGCTCAGGAAAGGCAACCTGGGGAACACCTTGGAGTGTAACACACCATCTCTCTCCACCCCATACCCATTTTGTAGGCCTAATGCTGTGTACTTTTCCACCAACTACTAAACGAGAGCCGGAAGATCGAAGCTCATGAAAGGCAACCCGGGGAACACCTTGGAGTGTAACACAACCTCTCTCTACATCACGAAAGGGCTGATTCTTAGGAAGGAAGGCTGTTGTAAATAAGCATTGCGCGTCCGAGGGTGATTATATTCTTATTCGGTATCTACTCACCCTCGGACGCGCCATGCTTCTTGATTTGTAATTAATGTTTATTTGCAATGTGCTTTTGACTTACTCAATTATTTTTTTAATTATTGATTTTATTAAATTAATAGTTTAACATCTTATTGGAAATAATTTAAAGGAGACGCGACAGGACAACACTCGGTGGATGCCATATCTGTGTTAACAACTCCAAAAAACTTTCAGTTAACTTCTTGCAGGAGAAAGAAATTGTAGCTGTTGGACCTTTGTAGTACAGTTCCAGATATTTGTTGTGTGTTTGTTTTGATTGTTAAAATGTCTGCATTTGAGATCTCAACACGATCTTATTTTTTATAATCAAATTAATTTTTTTTATATTTAATGATGTTGGTTCAAGGGGTACACGGGCAGCAATAGACAGGTCAGTGGAGGCCTAGTGGAAGGAGTGACGGCAGACAGGCATCAAAGGCCTAACATTGGGCTGGCTGTAGGCAAGTTAAAATTGGTTCCAGGGGAACACGGCCATCAGTGGCCTGGTCAGTGTAGTTGTAGTTGAAAGAACGGGACGCAGACAGGCTTCGAAGGCCTAACATAACAAACTTGGGCTGGCTGTAGGCACTTTTAAATTTGTTCCAGGGGTACATGGGCAGCAGTGTATGGTCAGTGGAAGTCTAGTGGAAGGAGTGACCGCAGACAGGCTTCCAAGGCCTAACATAACAAACTTGGGCTGGCTGTAGGCACTTTTAAATTGGTTCCAGGGGTACACGGGCAGCAGTGGTCTGGTCAGTGGAAGTCTAGTGGAAGGAGTGACCGCAGACAGGCTTCCAAGGCCTAACATAACAAACTTGGGCTGGCTGTAGGCACTTTTAAATTGGTTCCAGGGGTACACGGGCAGCAGTGGTCTGGTCTGTGGAAGTCTAGTGGAAGGAGTGACCGCAGACAGGCTTCGAAGGCCTAACATAACAAACTTGGGCTGGCTGTAGGCACTTTTAAATTGGTTCCAGGGGTACACGGGCAGCAGTGGTCTGGTCAGTGGAAGTCTAGTGGAAGGAGTGACCGCAGACAGGCTTCCAAGGCCTAACATAACAAACTTGGGCTGGCTGTAGGCACTTTTAAATTGGTTCCAGGGGTACACGGGCAGCAGTGGTCTGGTCAGTGGAAGTCTAGTGGAAGGAGTGACCGCAGACAGGCTTCCAAGGCCTAACATAACAAACTTGGGCTGGCTGTAGGCACTTTTAAATTGGTTCCAGGGGTACACGGGCAGCAGTGGTCTGGTCTGTGGAAGTCTAGTGGAAGGAGTGACCGCAGACAGGCTTCGAAGGCCTAACATAACAAACTTGGGCTGGCTGTAGGCACTTTTAAATTGGTTCCAGGGGTACACGGGCAGCAGTGGTCTGGTCAGTGGAAGTCTAGTGGAAGGAGTGACCGCAGACAGGCTTCCAAGGCCTAACATAACAAACTTGGGCTGGCTGTAGGCACTTTTAAATTGGTTCCAGGGGTACACGGGCAGCAGTGGTCTGGTCAGTGGAAGTCTAGTGGAAGGAGTGACCGCAGACAGGCTTCCAAGGCCTAACATAACAAACTTGGGCTGGCTGTAGGCACTTTTAAATTGGTTCCAGGGGTACACGGGCAGCAGTGGTCTGGTCTGTGGAAGTCTAGTGGAAGGAGTGACCGCAGACAGGCTTCGAAGGCCTAACATAACAAACTTGGGCTGGCTGTAGGCACTTTTAAATTGGTTCCAGGGGTACACGGGCAGCAGTGGTCTGGTCAGTGGAAGTCTAGTGGAAGGAGTGACCGCAGACAGGCTTCCAAGGCCTAACATAACAAACTTGGGCTGGCTGTAGGCACTTTTAAATTGGTTCCAGGGGTACACGGGCAGCAGTGGTCTGGTCTGTGGAAGTCTAGTGGAAGGAGTGACCGCAGACAGGCTTCGAAGGCCTAACATAACAAACTTGGGCTGGCTGTAGGCACTTTTAAATTGGTTCCAGGGGTACACGGGCAGCAGTGGTCTGGTCAGTGGAAGTCTAGTGGAAGGAGTGACCGCAGACAGGCTTCCAAGGCCTAACATAACAAACTTGGGCTGGCTGTAGGCACTTTTAAATTGGTTCCAGGGGTACACGGGCAGCAGTGGTCTGGTCAGTGGAAGTCTAGTGGAAGGAGTGACCGCAGACAGGCTTCGAAGGCCTAACATAACAAACTTGGGCTGGCTGTAGGCACTTTTAAATTGGTTCCAGGGGTACACGGGCAGCAGTGGTCTGGTCAGTGGAAGTCTAGTGGAAGGAGTGACCGCAGACAGGCTTCCAAGGCCTAACATAACAAACTTGGGCTGGCTGTAGGCACTTTTAAATTGGTTCCAGGGGTACACGGGCAGCAGTGGTCTGGTCTGTGGAAGTCTAGTGGAAGGAGTGACCGCAGACAGGCTTCGAAGGCCTAACATAACAAAAATGTCAAAACAATGGTATTGTCAGTGCCAGGCATTGAAGGATGTCAGCGCCTAGACTACACATTGGTGAAGCTGTGAGAGATAATTTTGCTAGTGGTAGAGCACTGTTTGAGCTGGGGGGGGGAACTGTCTTGTGGCCGGCGGTACAGGCACAGGGCCCCTCATATTACAACGGTGTGTCTGACGTTGGGTGCGCACCACCACCGCCAGAGACACTTTATTGTACTATGAGGGACCCAGTGGCAGTGCCGTCGACCAAAAGCGGCCACACCCACCTCTTCAGACAAACAGCACTCTCAAGGGTCCAAGCGCAAAGTGGCGATAGCACGGCCCCGTGTGGGGAGTTTGGCCATTTCGTGAGGTGGAAACATGTCGTATGCTGGACAATCAGGTGAAGAAAATTACGAGATTGGAAAAGTCATTCAGAATAGTCCACAGGCAAGACCTTTTCATAGGAAAGCTAGGTGTCAGCCGGGCAGGGTGGGGCAAAAGATTTTGAAATCCAGTTGTGGTTCATTTTAATGAAGGTTAGATCATCTACATTTTGGGTAGCCAGACGAGTCCTTTTTTCTGTTAGTATTGAACCTGCAGCACTGAATACTCTTTCTGATAGGACACTAGCTGCCGGGCAAGCAAGCTCCTGCAATGCATATTCTGCCAATTCTGGCCAGGTGTCTAATTTGGATGCCCAGTAATCAAATGGGAATGACGGTTGAGGGAGAACGTCGATAAGGGATGAAAAATAGTTTGTAACCATACTGGACAAATGTTGTCTCCTGTCACTTTGAATTGATGCTGCAGTACCTGTCCTGTCTGCGGTCATAGAAAAATCACTCCACAACCTGGTCAGAAAACCCCTCTGGCCAACGCCACTTCTGATTTCTGCCCCTCTAACACCTCTGGTCTGCTGGCCCCTGGAGCTCGTGTGAGAACGATCACGGGCGCTGTGTGCAGGGAATGCCAGAAGCAAACGGTCAACAAGAGTTGATTGTTTTGTTGCTAATATTAGTTCCAAGTTCTCATGTGGCATAATATTTTGCAATTTGCCTTTATAGCGAGGATCAAGGAGGCAGGCCAACCAGTAATCGTCATCGTTCATCATTTTTGTAATGCGTGTGTCCCTTTTGAGGATACGCAAGGCATAATCCGCCATGTGGGCCAAAGTTCCCGTTGTCAAATCTGCGGTTGTGCTTGGTTGAGGGGCAGTTGCAGGCAAATCTACGTCACTTGTGTCCCTCAAAAAACCAGAACCCGGCCTTGCCACGCCACCAATTTCCCGTGCCCCCGGGAAAGCTTCCTCATTAAAAATATACTCATCCCCATCATCCTCCTCATCCTCCACCTCCTCTTCGCCCGGTACCTCGTCATGTACACTGCCCTGACCAGACAATCGCTGACTGTCATCAAGGCTTTCCTCTTCCTCTGGTGCAGACGCCTGATCCTTTATGTGCGTCAAACTTTGCATCAGCAGACGCATTAGGGGGATGCTCATGCTTATTATGGCGTTGTCTGCACTAACCAGCCGTGTGCATTCCTCAAAACACTGAAGGACTTGACACATGTCTTGAATCTTCGACCACTGCACACCTGACAACTCCATGTCTGCCATCCTACTGCCTGCCCGTGTATGTGTATCCTCCCACAAAAACATAACAGCCCGCCTCTGTTCGCACAGTCTCTGAAGCATGTGCAGTGTTGAGTTCCACCTTGTTGCAACGTCTATGATTAGGCGATGCTGGGGAAGGTTCAAAGAACGCTGATAGGTCTGCATACGGCTGGAGTGTACAGGCGAACGGCGGATATGTGCGCAAAGTCCACGCACTTTGAGGAGCAGGTCGGATAACCCCGGATAACTTTTCAGGAAGCACTGCACCACCAGGTTTAAGGTGTGAGCCAGGCAAGGAATGTGTTTCAGTTGGGAAAGGGAGATGGCAGCCATGAAATTCCTTCCGTTATCACTCACTACCTTGCCTGCCTCAAGATCTACAGTGCCCAGCCACGACTGCGTTTCTTGCTGCAAGAACTCGGACAGAACTTCCGCGGTGTGTCTATTGTCGCCCAAACACTTCATAGCCAATACAGCCTGCTGACGTATGCCAGTAGCTGCCCCATAATGGGAGACCTGGTGTGCAACAGTGGCAGGTGCGGATGGAGTGTTTGTGCGACTGCGGTCTGTGGACGAGCTCTTGCTTCTGCAGGAGGACGAGGAGGAGGAGGAGGAGGAGGGGGTGCGAACGGCTACAGACAACTGTTTACTAGACCGTGGGCTAGGCAGAACTGTCCCAAACTTGCTGTCCCCTGTGGACCCTGAATCCACCACATTTACCCAGTGTGCCGTGATGGACACGTAACGTCCCTGGCCATGCCTACTGGTCCATGCATCTGTTGTCAGGTGCACCTTTGTGCTCACAGATTGCCTGAGTGCATGGACGATGCGCTCTTTAACATGCTGGTGGAGGGCTGGGATGGCTTTTCTGGAAAAAAAGTGTCGACTGGGTAGCTCGTAGCGTGGTACAGCGTAGTCCATCAGGTCTTTGAAAGCTTCGCTTTCAACTAACCGGTAGGGCATCATCTCTAACGAGATTAGTCTAGCTATGTGGGCGTTCAAACCCTGTGTACGCGGATGCGAGGCTAAGTATTTCCTTTTTCTAACCATAGTCTCATGTAGGGTGAGCTGGACTGGAGAGCTGGAGATCGTGGAACTAGCGGGGGTGCCGGTGGACATGGCAGACTGAGAGACGGTGGGAGATGGTATTGTTGCCGCCGGTGCCCTAGATGCAGTGTTTCCTACTACGAAACTGGTGATTCCCTGACCCTGACTGCTTTGGCCTGGCAAAGATACCTGCACAGATACAGCAGGTGGTGCGCTAAATGGTGGTCCTACACTGCCGGAAGGGATGTTGCGTTGATGACTAGCTTCATTGGCCGAGGGTGCAACAACCTTAAGGGACGTTTGGTAGTTAGTCCAAGCTTTCAAATGCATGGTGGTTAAATGTCTATGCATGCAACTAGTATTGAGACTTTTCAGATTCTGACCTCTGCTTAAGGAAGTAGAACATTTTTGACAGATGACTTTGCGCTGATCAATTGGATGTTGTTTAAAAAAATGCCAGACTGCACTCTTTCTAGCATCGGATACCTTTTCAGGCATTGCAGACTGAGCTTTAACCGGATGGCCACGCTGTCCTCCACCAGGTTTTGGCTTTGCCACGCGTTTTGGGCAAGATACGGGCCCGGCAGATGGAACCTGTGGCGATGTTGATGCCTGCTGCGGCCCCTCCTCCTCCTCTGCTTCAGAACTGCTGCCGCCTGCACCCTGTTCCCCCAATGGCTGCCAATCGGGGTCAAGAACTGGGTCATCTAATAACTCTTCTTGTACCTCCTGCGCAACTTCGTCTGTGTCACCGTGTCGTTCGGTGGTATAGCGTTCGTGATGGGGCAACATAGTCTCATCAGGGTCTGATTCTTGATCAGCACCCTGCGAGGGCAATGTTGTGGTCTGAGTCAAAGGACCAGCATAGTAGTCTGGCTGTGGCTGTGCGTCAGTGCACTCCATGTCAGATTCAATTTGTAATGGGCATGGACTGTTAACTGCTTCACTTTCTAAGCCAGGGACGGTATGTGTAAAGAGCTCCATGGAGTAACCCGTTGTGTCGCCTGCTGCATTCTTCTCTGTTGTTGTTTTTGCTGAAGAGGACAAGGAAGTGACTTGTCCCTGACCGTGAACATCCACTAACGACGCGCTGCTTTTACTTTTACCAGTTTCACGAGAGGAGGCAAAAGAGCTAGAGGCTGAGTCAGCAAGATAAGCCAAAACTTGCTCTTGCTGCTCCGGCTTTAAAAGCGGTTTTCCTAATCCCAGAAAAGGGAGCGTTCGAGGCCTTGTGTAGCCGGACGACGAACCTGGCTCCACAGCTCCAGACTTAGGTGCAATATTTTTTTCCCCACGACCACCTGATGCTCCACCACTACCACTACCCTCATTACCAGCTGACAATGAACGCCCCCGGCCACGACCTCTTCCACTAGACTTCCTCATTGTTTTAAAAACGTAACCAAACTAACGTTATTTGTTGCAGTCACACAACTTACACGGTGAGCTATAACTTCAGTATGATTTAGCTACCCCTTTACAGGTTGGTGAGACCACAGCGAAAATCAGGCCCAATGTTACACACTCTTTTTTTGGTGGCTGCAAATTAGAGAGATGCCCCACACGCAGGACTGTCACTGAAGCACAAATGTTAAT
The DNA here is from genome assembly GCF_032444005.1 of Ranitomeya imitator. Taxonomy (NCBI): domain Eukaryota; kingdom Metazoa; phylum Chordata; class Amphibia; order Anura; family Dendrobatidae; genus Ranitomeya; species Ranitomeya imitator. Next base: position 472,373,289 of record NC_091282.1, read on the forward strand.
ATTAATGTCACACTATTATTTTTTTTTTATTTTTATTTTTTTCAGGAACACTTTAGAAACCCCCCCAAAAAAAAAAAATAGATTTTTGCAGGGAGAATTTAGAAAACAAATGTAACAAACTATATGCTTTCTATGGGCCACTGAGTGAGAGATGACGCACACAGGAATCAGGAGTGGCACACAAGCCCAGAGGCCAATATTTTTCTACCAATGATTGATGGAGTTATTTTCTCTGGTAGATTTTGGAACCCAAATCAAGGAAAAAAAATGTAGGCTTTCTATGGACCACAATTGGAGAGAGAGAGAGAGAGAGAGAGAGATGGCACACCCAGGAGTCAAGACTGGCACACAAGCAGAAAGGCCAATATTAATCTCCCATTTTTTTGGGGGTTTTGTTTTTTTTTTTTTTCAGGGAGACTTTAGAAAAAAAAATAATAAAAAAAATATGATTTTATCAGGAAGAATTTAGAAACCAAATAAAATAAAATGATTTTTTCAGGGAGAATTTATAAAACAAATAAAAACAAAAATAGGCGTTCTATGGCCCACTGACTGAGAGATGACGCACACAGGAGTCAGGAGTGGCACACAAGCCCAGAGGCCAATATTTTTCTACCAATGATTGATGTAGTTATTTTCTCTGGTAGATTTTGGAACCCAAATCAAGGAAAAAAAATATAGGCTTTCTATGGACCACAATTGGAGAGAGAGAGAGAGAGAGAGAGAGATGGCACACCCAGGAGTCAAGACTGGCACACAAGCAGAAAGGCCAATATTAATCTCCCACTGTTTTTTTTGTTTGTTTTTTTTTTTTTTTTTTCAGGGAGACTTGAGAAAAAAAAATAATAAAAAAAATATGATTTTATCAGGAAGAATTTAGAAACCAAATAAAATAAAATGATTTTTTCAGGGAGAATTTATAAAACAAATAAAAACAAAAATAGGCGTTCTATGGCCCACTGACTGAGAGATGACGCACACAGGAGTCAGGAGTGGCACACAAACCCAGAGGCCAATATTTTTCTACCAATGATTGATGTAGTTATTTTCTCTGGTAGATTTTAGAACCCAAATCAAGGAAAAAAAATATAGGCTTTCTATGGACCACAATTGGAGAGAGAGAGAGAGAGAGAGAGAGAGAGAGAGAGAGATGGCACACCCAGGAGTCAAGACTGGCACACAAGCAGAAAGGCCAATATTAATCTCCCACTGTTTTTTTTGGTTGTTTTTTTTTTTTTTTTTCAGGGAGACTTTAGAAAAAAAAATAATAAAAAAAATATGATTTTATCAGGAAGAATTTAGAAACCAAATAAAATAAAATGATTTTTTCAGGGAGAATTTAGAAAACAAATAAAACCAAAAATAGGCGTTCTATGGCCCACTGACTGAGAGATGACGCACCCAGGAGTCAAGACTGGCACACAAGCAGAAAGGCCAATATTAATCTCCCACTGTTTTTTTTTTTTTTTTTCAGGGAGACTTTAGAAAAAAAAATAATAAAAAAAATATGATTTTATCAGGAAGAATTTAGAAACCAAATAAAATAAAATGATTTTTTCAGGGAGAATTTAGAAAACAAATAAAACCAAAAATAGGCGTTCTATGGCCCACTGACTGAGAGAGAGAGAGAGATGGAACGCTTAGTACTGGCACACAAGCCCAAAGGGCAATATTAATCTCCCTTTTTTTTTCCAGGGAGAATTTCTAAAACCCAAAAAAAAAAAAAAATTGGCTTTCTATGGCCCACTATTTGTGAGAGAGATGGGACGCTCAGGACTGGCACAGATGGCACGCTCAGGACTGGCACAGAAGCCCAGAGGCCAATATTAATCTCCCTTTTTTTCTGGGAGAATTTATAAAACCAAAAAAATATTTAAATAGGCTTTCTATGGCCCACTATTTGTGAGAGAGATGGCACGCTCAGGACTGGCACAGATGGCACGCTCACAACTGGCACACAAGCCCAGAGGCCAATATTAATCTCCCTTTTTTCAGGGAAAATTTATAAAACCAAAAAAAAAATTAAATAGGCTTTCTATGGCCCACTATTTGTGAGAGAGATGGCACGCTCAGGACTGGCACAGATGGCACGCTCACAACTGGCACACAAGCCCAGAGGCCAATATTAATCTCCCTTTTTTCAGGGAAAATTTATAAAACAAAAAAAAAAATTAAATAGGCTTTCTATGGCCCACTATTTGTGAGAGAGATGGCACGCTCAGGGCTGGCACAGATGGCACGCTCAGGACTGGCACACAAGCCCAGAGGCCAATATTAATCTCCCTTTTTTTCAGGGAGAATTTATAAAACCAAAAAAAAAAATAAATAGGCTTTCTATGGCCCACTATTTGTGAGAGAGATGGCACGCTCAGGGCTGGCACAGATGGCACGCTCAGTACTGGCACACAAGCCCAGAGGCCAATATTAATCTCCCTTTTTTTCAGGGAGAATTTATAAAACCCAAAAAAAAATAAAATAGGCTTTCTATGGCCCACTATTTGTGAGAGAGATGGCACACTCAGGACTGGCACACAAGCCCAAAGGCCAATATTAATCTCCCACTGTATTTTTATCAGGGAGAATTTATACACCCCACAAAAAAAAATACAGAAAAATGAAAAGGCTTTCTATGGCCCACTATGTGAGAGAGATGGCACACACAGGGATGGCACTCTAGCAGAAATGCCAAATTGCCAATCTTAATCTCCCACCAAAAAAAAAAAAAAAAAAAAAAAAACAGGGAATGTCCTACAATTACTATCTCCCTGCCTGCAGTAATCTCAGCCAGGTATGGCAGGCAGCTACTATCTCCCTGCCTGCAGTAATCTCAGCCAGGTATGGCAGGCAGCAATAAGGAGTGGACTGATGCACAAATGAAATAAAAAGTGTGGACAAACAAAAAAGATAGCTGTGCAGAAAGGAAGGAACAAGAGGATTTGTGCTTTGAAAAAAGCAGTTGGTTTGCACAGCGGCGTACACACAGCAATGCAGCTATCAGGGAGCCTTCTAGGGCAGCCCAATGAGCTACAGCGCTGAGGGGAAAAAAAAAAAAAAAAAAAAAACTTCCACTGTCCCTGCACACCGAGGGTGGTGTTGGACAGTGCAAATCGCTGCAGCACAAGCGGTTTTGTGGTTAATGGACCCTGCCTAACGCTATCCCTGCTTCTGACAAAGCGGCAGCAACCTCTCCCTAAGCTCAGATCAGCAGCAGTAAGATGGCGGTCGGCGGGAACGCCTCTTTATAGCCCCTGTGACGTCGCAGACAGCAAGCCAATCACTGCAATGCCCTTCTCTAAGATGGTGGGGACCAGGACCTATGTCATCACGCTACCCACACTCTGCGTTTACCTTCATTGGCTGAGAAATGGCGCTTTTCGCGTCATTGAAACGCGACTTTGGCGCGAAAGTCGCGTACCGCATGGCCGACCCCGCACAGGGGTCGGATCGGGTTTCATGAAACCCCGACTTAGCCAAAAGTCGGCGACTTTTGAAAATGTTCGACCCGTTTCGCTCAACCCTAGTCACCAGCGTTGGACTGTAGAACACAGGACCCACAAGAGAATATCATTCTTGGCGCCCATGGTCTAGAAATATTGAAATAAGACACAATAAAGTCTGCAGCAAAAAGTAGGAAAGCACTGTTTACATTAAGATAAACCATGTGATACAAAATGTCAGAGATTCATTTCATTTTCTTATTACTTCTTTTACTTCATTGGATTTGCTGGACTACGTTGAACCAACATGGGATATACAGTCATGGCCAAAAGTATTGACACCCCTGCAATTCTGTCAGATAATACTCAGTTTCTTCCTGAAAATGATTGCAAACACAAATTCTTTGGTATTATTATCTTCATTTAATTTGTCTTAAATGAAAAAACACAAAAGAGAATGAAGCAAAAAGCAAAACATTGATCATTTCACACAAAACTCCAAAAATGGGCCAGACAAAAGTATTGGCACCCTCAGCCTAATACTTGGTTGCACAACCTTTAGCCAAAATAACTGCGACCAACCGCTTCCGGTAACCATCAATGAGTTTCTTACAATGCTCTGCTGGAATTTTAGACCATTCTTCTTTGGCAAACTGCTCCAGGTCCCAGATATTTGAAGGGTGCCTTCTCCAAACTGCCATTTTTAGATCTCTCCACAGGTGTTCTATGGGATTCAGGTCTGAACTCATTGCCGGCCACCTTAGAAGTCTCCAGTGCTTTCTCTCAAACCATTTTCTAGTGCTTTTTGAAGTGTGTTTTGGGTCATTGTCCTGCTGGAAGACCCATGACCTCTGAGGGAGACCCAGCTTTCTCACACTGGGCCCTACATTATGCTGCCAAGTTTGTTGGTAGTCTTCAGACTTCATAATGTCATGCACACGGTCAAGCAGTCCAGTGCCAGATGCAGCAAAGCAGCCCCAAAACATCAGGGAACCTCCACCATGTTTGACTGTAGGGACTGTGTTCTTTTCTTTGAATGCCTCTTTTTTTTCCTGTAAACACTATGTTGATGCCTTTGCCCAAATAGCTCTACTTTTAACTCATCTGACCAGAGAACATTCTTCCAAAATGTTTTAGGCTTTTTCAGGAAAGTCTTGGCAAACTCCAGCCTGGCTTTTTTATGTCTCGGGGTAAGAAGTGGGGTCTTCCTGGGTCTCCTACCATACAGTCTCTTTTAATTCTGACCCCGACGGATAGTACGGGTTGACACTGTTGTACCCTCGGACTGCAGGGCAGCTTGAACTTGTTTGGATGTTAGTCGAGGTTCTTTATCCAACATCAGCAGAATCTTGCATTGAAATCTCTTGTCAATTTTTCTTTTCTGTCCACATCTAGGGAGGTTAGCCACAGAGCCATGGGCTTTAAACTTCTTGATAACACTGCGCACGGTAGACACAGGAATATTCAGGTCTTTGGAGATGGACTTGTAGCCTTGAGATTGCTCATGCTTCCTCACAATTTGGTTTCTCAAGTCCTCAGACAGTTCTTTGGTCTTCTTTCTTTTCTCCATGCTCAATGTGGTACACACAAGGACACAGGACAGAGGTTGAGTCAACATTAATCCATGTCAACTGGCTGCAAGTGTGATTTAGTTATTGCCAACACCTGTTAGGTGCCACAGGTAAGTTACAGGTGCTGTTAATTACACAAATTAGGGAAGCATCACATGATTTTTCGAACGGTGCCAATACTTTTGTCCACCCCTTTTTTATGTTTGGTGTGCAATTATATCCAATTTGGCTTTAGGACAATTCTTTTTGTGTTTTTTCATTTAAGACAAATTAAATGAAGGTAATAATACCAAAGAATTTGTGATTGCAATCATTTTCAGGAAGAAACTTAGTATTATCTGACAGAATTGCAGGGTTGTTAATACTTTTGGCCCTGACTGTAGTTGGTTAATAAAAGAGTGAAAAAGGGATGGTGTAAGGTAGCGTTTCATTTATTTTCATAAAGTATTTTTGTTTTTGTAAAACTTTATTTTAAAATTATTAATAGAATTATCTGACAGACGCCTTTAAATTGTCATCACTGGGGCTTAGTAACAGTCAACATTGTTTTGTTGCCTCAAATTTGACACTCTCTCACTATTAATTCACTTCTTAATGTACTGTTTGAACTGGGAAGGCATTAGTTCCCATCAGAAACAGACCATCTAGTGTGATAATTTGTCCATTATCTGCTATCTATTCTGCTTAGATTATGAAGTTACCAGCATCTAAGGACCTTCCCATTTTGAGAAGATCAGTTTTCTGGTGTTGATTTTGGATTGGTTGGCTGTGCAAATGAGTGGACCCACAAAAAAAGTAAATAAGTAAACTAGGTGGTTTCACATGTCAACATTTTATCCTCCAGCAGTCCTCCTTCACACGTCTATGTTTCCTCTATGTGCGGTATCCATTTTTTTTCACAGATACCACACGTACCCATTATAATCTATGATGCTGCGCACATGTCCATGTTTTTTCTCAGACTGTGTGTCCGTGCAAACCACACAGAGATGTGTACATTTTTTCCCGGCAGCACTGATGACAAGAGCCAATACAAGTCTATGACATCTCACTCAGCAAATTGGAACTGATGATCTATAAAATGATTTCCCACAAAAAGTAAAACATGGTCAAATGAAATAAGCCCAATGAGGCTAACTCCAGGCAGATACAAAATAAAGCAATCCCCCCAAGAAGCATAATGATGCATAAAGTGGCATGTGGAGCAAGATTTGTTTGGAGAGTTGGAACAGCACAATGTGCTTTCCGAGTACAGCTTCTTTCTTGTTAGGGGGACATGGGTTGCGTCGTATAGTCCAAATGTTACTTACCGGGGAGGGGCTGAGGCAGTGGTTGAGCAGGGTTCCAGGAGGCAGTCACTTCATCAGGAAGCCGGTGGCATCAGAAGTAGTGTGATGCTGTGGGCCTGGTGTCGGTGGAGAGGCAGAGCGGAGTGCGTTACTTTCCCAGCTGCCATTTTCCTGAAGCATTGGGCTACTAGAGGCTGGGCATGCGCAAACTAAGATTTCAGCCAGAAAAGCAGTGCACTCCACTCTGCCTCACCATTGACACTGGGACCATAGAATCTCACATCTTCTCCAACCCAGAGCCTGTAGTATTGCACCGCTGTGGACCCCACTTCTTCTACACCCAGGGCCCACTGCATTTCCTTACTTGTGCTTTCTCCAGCTTCCTGAGGAAGGGACTGTGCCTCCTGTGATCCTGCTCCACCGCGTTCACCCCCTGGGAAGATATCTAGCACCGATCATTGGCATTGCTGGGGGTGTCTGCTGTCACATACAGCTGACACCCATACCCGATCGCCGCAGCACTCAGTGCGAGGCCGAGCCATCATTGCACCTTACTAGAACTGCTGATTGTGGGAACGCACCTCCCACAGAGCAGTACTAGTACGGCGCATGTCGGGAGGGGCTAAAAGCAAAGAAGAAAATTTGGATTCACTGAACGTGGGCAACAGCCATCTCCTGCTTATATTTGCTTCTTTTTGGACCTACTTTTTAGTGTTTAATTTCGCTAACATGCATTATCGTGCTTCTTGATACATTTATAAAACATTCAGAAAATATGGATGGACAACAGTTGTATTATACTTGCATGTGCATCTTCCTGAACCAACCATTTCCCCCTAACTTGGACTAAGGCTGCTTTCACACATCAGTTTTTTGCATCAGGCACAATCCCTCAAATGTTGAAAAAAATAGTCCAGTCACATCAGTTTTTCACAATCTGCGACGGATCCATTTTTTCTACGGATCCAACTAGCTGATCCAACTAATTGGATCCTAAAAAAATCGGAGCATGCTCAATTAAAAACGGAATCCTTCGCCAGATTCCGTCTCTAATACAAGTGTATGAAAAAAAAAAGGATCCAGCGGCAACTTTTGCCGGATCCGTTTTTTCAAAATTCACCGGATTGTGACTGACGTCAAGAAACTGATGTGTGAAAGCAGCCTAACATATGTTTCCTCCATTGCTTTATAAAGAGAGAGTGAACATGGATACATAACACACTTTAGCACCAGCAAACTTGTGTTAACATGCACTAATACAAGCTTTTTTTTGGTCCCAGAAAATGTGGATACACATTAGACATGTTGACATCAGCCATGTCATGCTGATATGCACTTCTTCCAAGTCACTAGAAATGTATGTCAAGAAAGGAAAGCGTATAAGTAAGAAATGGCTGTTGTGCACATATGTGCTGTGTATTCATGTTATTCTTTCTGCTTTTAAAAAATGGAATAAAGAGAAAATATTTATTGACTGATGATTTCCAGAGTATTTCTATTATCTGAAGATATTACCCATCATTTTATGTTTTTCGTTTTCTGTTTGGTAGCCGTAGAGTATTTTCTAGCTATGCTAGTATAGAACAAAATATTGAGTAGTATGAACACATGGAGCATAACTTTCTCAGTGCATATTGTACTAGTTAACAAACTACCTGAATGTGGCTTTGAATACTTCAGTTGGGTTCAGTTTTTGAAACAGCATCTTGTTTCATGTTTTTGCAATGCTCAATGTCACTTCAAAAGTAGTACCCAGAAAAATAATTTTCCTTGAATAAATGAAAAATCAATCCTAATCTTTCATCATAACAAAATAAAAAGATGTTTTCAAACTGATGCCGATATATAAAGTTTTTATGCAAAATTTACTGATATTTAAAACTGTTCATAATTTTCTTTACATTGCCTAAACCTTTACTTCTAGCTGCTAAAAAAAACAGCCACAAAGTATAATGCTGTCTCCACCATGCTTCACTGTGGGTATTAAGAATGAAATTATTGTCAAATGCAGTACTCAATTATTATTTGACAAAAATTTTGAGACTACTTTAATATTGCTGTAGGCCACTTGTCAGACTTCCAGACCAGCTTTATTCTTATCTTTTCATCAATTTTTGAGCAACATCCATTTCTATGCAATGTTGCTGTTGTGCCAAATTTAATCCGCTTTTTGATGACCATTTTAACAGTGTTCCATGATATATCTAATTCCATGGACATTTTTTGCACCCTTCTTCTGACTGATAACTTTCAACAATGAAATCTCTTTGCTGTGTTGAAAGCTGTTTATGAACCAATCCCTTCAAAGTAAAATACAATTAAGAAAATGTCAGAACAATTCTACAGCTAAACTCTATTTGAGGTTATTCAGAATCACTGTAAATGATGGCAGCTTTGTGCTAACAAATATTTGATTCTGAACACAGCCACATACCCGATAATAAGAGGTTGTTCACATATATGCAACCACATTATTTCAGTTTTGTTCAATTTATTTCCTCTCCCTCAAAATGATTTCAGTTGGAAATTCAATGGATTTGTACAAAATTTGAATGAAATTAAAGGTGGAAAAAATTCTGAAATTTTTATTCTTGGTATGACTTTTTTTCCATGACAAAAAAATTACCTGCCACTTTACAGGGGTGTATAGACTTTGCATATTCACTGAACAGTGATGTATCATATTTGAAAAATAAGGCTCTGTTCGGGAGATCCAACTGACTTTGGTGGCAAGGGGTTAAATCGATTATACATATCCATGTCATTTTTCAACAGTCTTAATGGTTGTACATTAAAGAATTTGAGTATTGACCTATCTTTTGGGCTCTGTTCCCATGTTATCTGATACATATTTTTTGTGTCTGGTCCATTTTGAGGAGCACACAACATGAATTCCTTATCCATTCCATCACTTAACCAAATGGAAGCAAAGGCTCCCATTAATCGTTATGGAGTCTGTCTGGGTTTCATTTTTCTTTCTTATAGAAGAAACAGTTCTACATGCAGAACTTTATTTTCCTTTCTTAAAGTGACACCAGGCAGACCTTGTAGAAATCATTGTGGCCCCACTAATTTTATTTGCATATTTGATGCAATGAATCACGTCTTCCTAGGATGGACGGACAAATGGAATGTCCAAAAATGTGAACCTCAACCTTGCCTTCATGCAATGCCTATTCGATCTGGTGCTGAAGACATGAGTGACCTAAAACACTCTTCTTTCTACTGAATTTCTTGACATAAGAGGTTGTAGCTCGTTATAATTATTCAGATTGCCATGTGTGTAAGGAGAATATTAATTAACAAGTTGGGCTTAATTCCCAGCCAGGTAAATGGTTGTAAAACTTTCCCAAAAATAAGTTTTCCCAGGTTCCTCCTGATATCCATTTTTCAGTTCTTAATATTTGTCTCCTGTAATATGCTCGTCCCATTAAAACCATTTTTATTAGGAAGACTACAGTATCTCACATGAGCCAGCTGTTTAGCTGAGCACTATACTAAGAGAAGGCATAGGGAAAAGGTTGCTCGGCAGCACTAATACCACGCCATTCTTTATCTCAACTTGCATTATTAATCAGATTTTTCTGCAAACAGAATTACGGTATGTAAAGATCTTCTAAAATGTTCAGTAATCACCTAGCATACACAACTGCTATAAATATACTAGATGAATTTTTCTTGTATTCTTTTGCCCCTAAGTTATCTTGCTCGGTTACTTTCTTTCTGGCTATCTTTTATGTATTTAATATACTAATTAAACACTCTATGTCTTATGCAGCCTTGCATCATTTTAATAAAAGATTGCTTAAAATAATGCTCTTCGATGGCAACTCTCGAATGAGGCCATATTGGCTGTGTGCGCGATTCCCTCCTGCTTGATAAATGTAAACAATTATTCCGCGAACGCTGCTCAGCATAAGTGGCATGGTAAATTGATATAAATGGGAATAATATAAGCATTCGAGGTGTAGATGTTAGAGAATCGTAAACACATTGTAAATAAATATTTAATCACGGAATTAGGGCCCATAAGTGCATAAATGCATAAGAAAACATGGTAAGATATTCCAATGGAAGAATCAAAAGGCTTCCACTTCATTATTTATGACAGCAGAATTTACTCTCACTAAATTCAATAAACCATATTATTGATACTCACAACAAGCTATCCACGAGATCTCAGCCCACATACTTTTGTGATCATTAAATTTCATGTGTGTCGCAACAGCGGCAGACTTTGAAGTTCTGACCAAGATTTGCCGTGACATTGGATTTGATACAGATAAATAGATTACATTTGCCAAATTGCATTTAATGTTTGGGTTCAGCTGAAAACAATGACAAAGACACTCGCTGTAGAGTTGCTAAAACAAATTACAATGGAGAATTCAATTAATGGAAAGCTCAATGTTTGGAGCCACTTTGAGCAATATATCCTGGGTAGTTGCGTGAATAGCAATTCCTTAATATAATGTTATTATCATCCAGATGCTGTTTCACTACAGAACTAGGATGCAGTCAATATGTCATCAGTATTTCTCATTTGTATGTTTCGTATACCAAATCTGGAATGGTTTCAAGATTAGGAAGAGTCAATATTGTATGCTTTTTATTTATTCCAAAGTATACCATGCCCTATGAGGAAATTATTGTTATTATTATTATTATTATTTATATAGCAGCATGGATTCCATGGTGCTGTACATGAGAAGGGGTTACATACAAATTACAGATATCACTTACAGTAAACAAACTAACAATGACGGACTGATAGAGAGGGGCTAGGACCCTGCCCTTGCGGGCTTACATTCTACTACAGCATTATGGGGAAGGAGACAATAGGTTGAGGGTTGCAGCAGCTCTGGTTTTGGTGAGGCAGTAGCTCCGGTAGTGGTGAGGAGGCAGCGGGGTCAGTGCAGGCTGTTAGCTTTCCTGAAGAGGTGAGTTTTAAGATTCCACCTGAAGGATCCGAATGTGGTTGATAGTCAGACGTGTTGGGGCAAAGAATTCCAGAGGATGGGGGATATTCAGGAGAAATTCATCATAGAGTTTCTAAAAAGTGTTATTTTTATCTACAGGACTCAATATGTTTCTTGTACTGGCTATGCCTGATCACCCCTGTGTGTCTCCCCATTTATAGAGCAATAACAATAATATGACATAGTGACCCATGCCGCCAATTACTGAGTAAGTCTGACTAACTAAGTTTGACACAACATCAATTATCTCTACAATAACTAAGCATCACTAAGGTTTTATGGCTAGGACTATGACAAAATGCAACAAGCCCTCCTTGCATGTAAATGAAATGGGTTACTCACTTCTCAGACAACTCCATCCGAATTGCTATATCCCTAAGAACTACGAATAACAGCAGCCTATAACTCACCAAGGGTGCCAGGGCCGTTCCAGTGTCATCAGTACCAGGACTCAGCTCACGTGACATTGTTAAGTTACGGGAGCCCTGCAGCCAATCGAAGGCAGCTTCACGCTCACTTCCTTAAGACGTAACTGACATCCTAAGGGGGTCACAGTTCATAAACAGCTCTCACTTTTTCCGGGTGTCAATTTCATCCAAATTAAATTAGTGATGTGGCCCCTGAGTGGCTGTAGGTCTCACATGGTATAGCAACATCATGTGAGCCCCAGGAGACCAAGAACCAATATCGCTGCAAAGCTCTTGGCAAAGGAGAGGAATACTGGCTGTTTTTATTTTATAGGGGGGAATGTATCAACTGAGAAGGGGTTGTCTGAATAATGGACAGCTCTTTTAACAGTAGAAAAACTCCTATACAAACCTCTACCTAAACTGTAACACCAGTTGGGTCATAAGCCACCAATTTATATGAAATTTGTCTGTTGTGATGACCATCTCATATTCCGGTATCTTGCACAGATGACACAATAGTTACGCCAAATGACAAACTTAGCATTACAACATGAGTATACAAGGTTTAATAGCTTTGCATTTCAGTTGACTGGTAATGAGCAAGCTTACAAGACATTATTGTTTTGTGATGGATTCGTAGTACACTATAGAAAACACACGTCACTTTGAGATCTTAGCATCTCATTCATGTATTCTTTATTCCCTGTGGCCCAGAAGCTACTAATATATTCAGGCAGCAGTCCATGTCTTCTCATTGATTCAAGTGATGAGTTTGTTTGTTTTATTGTCAGAGACAAAGTACAGTTCCATCCCTCTCCGTTAACTCTTCACATTTATTTCGGGCCATTGATTGTTTGCTTTCATTAATCCTAGTTTGATAAGACTTTGAGTTTCCTGCATGTGGCAGGACCCAGTGTTACTTGTACAATTAATTATATTCTCAGTACAGTGTGGCTAACAACCAGTGAGCCACTATTGAATGGAATGTCATTCACATGCGCAATGAAGATTGACAAAACCTTTGCTAGTTAATCATGACATATTAGCGTTGTCACTCTAATTTAGAAGTAAGGGAATAGGTAAGTACACAAATAATTAATTGTTTACAGGAAGAAGACACAGAATAATCTAGCACCGTTAACTTCTGCAAGTATTGCTGAATAAATTTGCATAAAAATGTATTGTAATTGTAAGGAAGTAGCTTAACATACAGTAAAAAATACACGTTTTGTTATTTTTTGCATTATTTTCTTTAATGTAAAAACTTGCTTGTAAAGAGATAACTATTTTTGGATCTGCAAGTTCAGAGCTCAGTGGGTTTTCTTTTAGAAGCATGCAATCACCCCACCTCTTCAAAGCATTTTCATCTCTTAAAAAATAAAACATGCACCAGGTTGTTAAATAAGCAAAAAAAAAAATCATACTCACATTACTGATCCCTCAGCGCTCCGCTAATTAATAAAATGTGTTAATCTTGTTTTATTATAACAAAAAATTGATTCAGAGATGAAGCCAGTAAAAATAGGTGAGTAATAGACACAATGTAATCACTGCAGAATCAATGCTTATTTCACTTTTTGCTATCCAGTGTATTTTATTATTAATATTATTTATCATTATAGCGCCACTTATTTCATGGTACTTTACATGTGAAAAAGGGGTATATATAATACAAACAAGTGCAATAATCTTAAACAAAAGACATTATGACTGGTACAGGAGGAGAGAGCACCCTGCCCGCGAGGGCGCACAATCTTCAAGGGATGGATGAGGATAAAGTAGGTGAGGGTGGACCTGGCCATGGAGCGGTTTGGTGGATCGGTGGTTACTGCAGGTGGTAGGCTTGTCGGAAGAGGTGGGTCTTCAGGTTCCTTTTCAAGGTTTCCACAGAAGGCGAGAGTCTGATATGTTGAGAGTACAGAGTTCCAGAGTAGGGGGGTAGGGTGGTTACACGGGAGAAATCTTGTATGCAATTGTGGGAAGAGGAGATAAGAGAGGAGTAGAGAAGGAGATCTTGTGAGCATCTGCGGTTGCATGCAGATAAGTACCGGGAGACGAGGTCACAGATGTATGGAGGAGACAGGTTGTGGATGGCTTTGTATACTATGGTTAGGGTTTGGAACTGGGGTCTTTGGATAATGGAGAGCCAGTGCAGGGATTAACTGAGAGGAGAGGCCGGAGAATAGTGGAGGGGGAGAGGACAAGTGGCTTAGTCGAGCAGCAGAGTTTAGAATAGATTGGAGGGTTGCAAGTGGTCAAGGAAGGAGATGATAAGTGCATGGACTAGTGTTTTTGCAGATTCTTGGTTGAGGAATGTATGGATCTGGGAACTATATTTGAGTTGAATTTGGCAGGAGGGTGGTCCGAAACTACTATTGATTCTAATCTTAAATGTCTAGGTAATGTAAAAATCTAATTGTTTATCTAATATACTTTAATTAAAAAGTTCCTGTCATTCCCTTTCTACTACTTTATTTTGTCTTTTTTTACCTACTTCCAGTTTGATGTGATGACATTTAGTTTGAGAATCCACAGTATATGCTGAGATACTAAAGAGAGACATCATCATAAGGCAGAGGTTGCGGTCACTGCCGCAACCTCGATCTCCACCCTGAAGTGAAGCATCATCTATCAGGGGCTAGTCTAGTCTCTCCTTTACTCAGCATGCAATTCTGATGTATGCTCAAAATGCGCTCCCTTGTCACTGTGTAATATTACTTATGACCGTTTGCTCTGATGAGCTGCATTGTAAGGGGAGAAAGTGGAAAGCAGCCACCAGCCACTCCTCTGAAAGTGACATAACTTTTGGGCTTGGGACCTGTCTCTGCTTTACCCACTCGCTGCATTCTCTCTTTACTATGCTCACTGACAGTGCACTCTCTTTCAGCTTATGAGACTTCTGACTAGAGCCAGAGGGGGAGCACACTGTCACTGTGCATTGAATATAATATCACAGTGACAAGGGAGCTTGTACTGATCATACAACGGGTTTGACAACCAACATATTCTCATTAGAGCAGGGATTAGCCCAGCCCCTTAAATGAACGTCAATTGGTGTAAGCATTGTTTAGCATAATATGAGATTAACCAAATATAGGAGACTTACAAAAATCTCATTCCTACGTTGTAAAATAAATCTTATTTTAAATCCACAGCATGTCAGCTTGTTCTGCGAAAATTGTATACCTGTGAATTTGTTTGCTCATGTACAGAAACTTCAGTGTCTTAAAAAATGAAGACCTTTTTCTTGAAGAGGAAATATCTGACAGTAATCGCCTTTGTGCCTATCGCTCATCTGAATGGAGAGTACTAGCCTCGTTTTTTAGATTGGTCGTTGTCAGTTACCACGAAGGGTGATGAAATGTTTTATGCCCGTCGAAGAGAGAGTAGCTGTTTCTTACCCCCGTCAGCTAACTGCATTCCTAGTACTGCGCCATTATATCAGATATAACAGGAAACAACATTACCGTGAAACACTTATACACATAAATATTTAGTGAGTATTTTATTACCTAAGTTACTGTTCTGTTATAAAACGCTAATGGTTTCCTCTGTTCCACATGAAGTGTTCCATTATATATTGCTTTTTTAGAAATATGAACAATAATGAGATGTGAGTGAATTAGTTCCCACAATTTGTGGTTTGTACTGAGCTAATCCTGTTAGCGGCTGCAAACCTCTTTTCTGAACCTCACTGACCATATTGTTCAACAACACCATTAGATTTTCTCTATAATTTTCTCAACTAAATCCCTTTGCATTTGTGAAGGAAATGACATTGGTTCTCTTAAATTCAGATAAAAAGTATTGTTTGCAGCAGTGGCTGATTAAATGGAACCTGTTATTTCCCCAAACTTTTCCCAAATCACCATAATACTAAATATAACGATTGCATTATACTAATAAAATCCTATATGTGCCACTCTAATTTAGATTTAAACAATTTAAATTAAATTTAGATTTAAATTGTTTAGATTTAAACAATTAATTGAATGCACAGCTTGTCAGGTGTGAATGAGCTAGCATTGCATCCCCAAGACTAGTCCTTCCTCAGACACACTATTCATGCCCCCTTGGGTGTGACTGATGTCCTCTATACATCATAGGTGTGCTGTTAGGGAAGACCCTGTGCCGATTTGTGAGATTTCAGTCACTCCTACTATGACTGTATGGGGGATCTCAATGATTTCCAGTGAAGCAAAATTATAGAGTCCAAGGCAGGATGAGTCTGGTGGAAGTGACAGCCATCCGACTACTTATTGGCTCATTTTCTTATGCCAACTTGTGCTTGAAAGGTTCACATTTTAAAGGTTAAAAGATTTAAGGCTTTAAAGCACTTTATTGTAATACAGCAACAGGTATATTTATCATCATAGAGGTGGTTTGAGACCAATTGAAAATCTGATTGGTTCCCATTGAGTACATGCCCTGGACTTTTCCCAAAACTTGGACCCCACTTTTTCACTAGCATATACTATGCTTACTAGCATCACCATTGTCTGTGCTAGTTTTGAGAAATGAGTGTTACTACTCACATTTTTGCATGGCTGTGCCTCTACAAACTGAAACTGTGCAAATATTGCTGAAATCTTTAGGCCCCTATACACATTAGACTAATGTTTGCCAAACTCACTGAATGTTGGCTTAGCCAACAGTCTAATGTGTATGGAGGCCACCAGAATTTCCTCAGGCAGATGATTTTGTGAATGCTAAGGATTCAACATGTCCAATTTCAAAATGCTGATGCTTTTGTTCTCAGCAAAATAAGCTACTACAAGAGGAGTCTGGCAGGACTCTCTCATAAAGAACACAGTAGCGCTCGCCAGAGTGAGTGCTACTATGTATGGAGGCATTGAGAGAGATGTAGCTGCTCTCTGAACGATCAGCCAAAAAATGTAAAAGGTAAAAAGTTCACACTACAGTGATATTTTATCATGAAAGTAAGGCATTTAAATAAAAGCATGCAATGGCAAGTTCCTTATCTCAAGCAACTGAAACAAAAGCCAACAACAGTGGTGGGTATACCCCCCTAAAATAAAAGTCTCAATAACTTGTAATGTGGCCTTGAGCATCAATTATACCTTAACAAGAATATCTCATGCTATTCACAAATCTAGTTATGGTCGGCTGAAGCATGACATCCCAATCTTCTTGAAGGACGGTTCTCAGGTCAATGAGGTTCGTGGGTACAGAGTTTCAAGCCTTTACACAGCAACTCAACTGATTCCATAGATTTTCTATGGGATTCAGGTCTGGAGAAAGTGCAGGACACTCCATTTGAAGAACACCAGTCTCCAGCAGCCATTCCCTAATGATGTGAACATGATAAGCTGGATTGCTGTCATCCCTGAAGATGAAAGGCCTGTGCAGCTCATAGAGAGGCACAATGACTCAATTAATTTTGTTTTTCAAGTAGTAGGGACTTGACACTGTACCATTCATAAAGTGTAGGGCAGTTCCTACTGACAAGACACACTTGGCCACACTAAAGCCTCCACCACCAAAGTCTCATCTAGTAACAACAGTGGCTGATGCTGTTCAAAACAGCTGACATGTGCTGGAAAATACATGGGCTCATCGTGGAAGCCCACATCAAAGGGAGGGTTCCGAAATTGGCGTATTATTACACCCCATGTCTGAAATGCGTTAATATTTGCCAAATGTCAAAATAATGAGATAAAAAGAATGTTTTAAGGCATTGTAAACATTAGTATTTGGCACCATTGCCCTTAAACTGAATGGCTTGGGTCAAACATTTGGGATATCCTTCCACAAGGTTCTCACAATATTTGGTTGGAATTTGGGCCCATTCCTCATGACAAAACTGGTTTGTATGTCGCCTTGCTAACAATAGGATTTTCAATAGGATTGAGATCAGAGCTTTGTGATGGCCACTAAAAAACATTGACTTTTTCATCCTAAAGCCACTTTGTTACCATTTTGGAAGTGTGTTTTGGGTCATTGTCCATTTGGAAGACCCATTCCCTCCTAAACTTTAACTTACCAGCTGGCGTCTTGAGATGTTGATTCAATATTGCCACATAATCTTCTCAAGATGGCATCAATTTTGTGAAGTGCACCTGTCACTCCTGCAGCAAAGCAACTCCACAACATGATACTGCCACTTCCGTGTTTCACAGTTGGGATGGAGTTCTTGGTGTTCTTAAGCTTCCCAGCTTCTCCCTTTTCCTCCATGATAGGTATGATGGCTGAACATTCCCATCTTGTTTGTACTGGGGTATATTTGTTTGTACAGATGAACAAGGCACCTTCAGGTGTCTTGCAATTGTACCCAAAGATGTGCCAGACTTGTGCAAGTCCACAATTCTCTTCCTGAAATCTTAGCTGATTTCTTTAGCCTTTCCCATGATGCTACACAATGAAGCAGTGTGTTTCAGGTGTGCCTTAAAACACATCCACATGAGTGTCTCTAATTAACTCAAATGTTGTGTTAGCATCCAAACAGATGCATCCAAACAGATGACATCATCATATGGGCAGTCCTTAATTGTTTAAAGTCGTAGTAATCTTAGTGTATGTAAACTTTTGAGTTTGAAGTAATAAAAATGCCTTAAAATGTTTTCTCTCATTATTCTGGCATTTGAATATTAATAATTATGGTAATAATAATTGACCTAAAATGGGAAAGATTTATTATGATTTCATATTAGATATTAAGGAAAACATGCATATGCGTATTTTTATATAGTGTATGTAAACTTCTGGAATCAGTTGTAAATATCAAAGAATATTAGGGGTATACCTCTCAAAATTTCAAAATTCTTAACGTGGGCATCATAAACACCCTTATAATTTATAGCAATATCCTATTGATATGGTGATGGAGGCGGAGAAGGAGGAGGACAACACAAAAAAAGATTAAATCCTGAAGCCAATAACCATGTTTTGATGGGAAGGTGTTAATGGCAATAGACCACAAAAAAACTAAAAACACTGGATTTGAGTTAATGTTCCACTACTGTCATCAGATGGTGTTGAGTTATCTGGGCCAATCCAGCCCTTGGTCATTTTGCTAAGAGTCAGCCTGTCAGCATTTTCAATTGAAGGTGGATGAGATGATCAATTATAATCCCCCTGGTGGCACAAAAAAAACTGCTCTGTCATAACGTTAGTGGCAGGGCAGGCCAGGACCTCCAAGGTGTAGAGAGACAGTTCATGACACATGTGTAGCTTGGATACTCAACAGTTGTAAGGCACAGAGGTATCAAGGAGGTTGCTGTTATCATTGGAAAGGTACTCCTTCAGCACCTTCTAAAACTTTTCCTTCCTTGTCAGACTACCTCATGCATCAGGGCCTTAGTGCTGAGAGGATTTGAGAAAAGTGTCCCAGACATTTGATAGTGCTCTCTTGCCTCTGCTACATCTGTTGTGTTTCTCCCTTATCTCTACTCCTTGGTTGTCCAACGAACTGTGACCTCTGCTGCCAGCATTGTCAAATTGCAATATTTTTAATAATTCTTCAACTAGGGCATTCTGTTTCTGCAACATTTTATTAGACTTCTCCACCACGGGAAGGAGAGATGGAAAGTTCTCCTTGTAGCATGGGTCTAGAAGGGTGACTAACCAGTAATTTGTGTTAGACAAAATGCAAGGGTCATGGAAAAGGCAGTGGAACATAAACTCAACCATGTGTGCCAGACTGCAAACAGACAAGACTTCCCTGTCCCCACCAAAAGGATGACTGTCCATCTTCTCCTCCTTGTCCTCCTCCTCTTCCACCCTCTCCTCCTCGTCTTTAGGTCATCCATGCTAAACCAACAGGATGAAGGTGGTGTGGGTAGTACTGTCTGTAGCGCAGGCAACCAGCTTCTGTTCCTCCTCCTCATGAACACCCAATCCGTGTTAAGAAGATAAGATGAGGCTGGGCTGTGTAGCATCACTCTATATAGTTTCTTACTCCATCTCAACTTTCTCAGTCTGAAAATTATGTTGTTTTGGTCACCACAACATTGCATTAAAATGCAATAACGGGTGATCAGCTCGGCGCGCAAAATATAAGCCCTCATCCTACCCCATATCATGAAAAGTAGAGACCCTACAGGTAGCGGAAAATGGCGCTTTATTTTTTTTTACAAACTTTGGAATTTTTTTTCACCACTTAAACTAAAAAAACTATACATGTTTAGTGTCTATGAACTCATAATGACCAGGTAAATCATAATGGCAGGTCAGTTTTAAGTCCCCCTAAAGGGGGACTTAATTGTCTCCTCTCCAAATCCCACCTCACCACCTGTGCACTCGACCCCATCCCATCCCACCTCCTCCCCAACCTCACCACCACACTTATCCCATCCCTAACCCACCTCTTCAACCTATCACTAACTTCTGGCACCTTCCCCTCTGCGTTCAAACATGCCACAATCACGCCTATCCTTAAAAAGCCAACCCTCGATCCAACTGCTATGTCCAGCTATCGCCCAATATCGCTGCTCCCATTTGCTTCCAAACTCCTGGAGCAGCATGTCCATGCTGAACTCTCCTCCCACCTCTCATCTAACTTGTTGTACGACAATCTACAATCTGGTTTCCGCCCCCATCACTCAACTGAGACTGCCCTGACCAAAATCACTAACGACCTACTTACCGCCAAAGCTACTGGACAATACTCTGTACTCCTCCTTCTAGACCTGTCCTCTGCTTTCGACACAGTTGACCACTGCCTCCTACTACAGATCCTCTCCTCCTTTGGCATCAAAGACCTCGCCCTATCCTGGATCACCTCGTACCTTTCCAACCGCACATTCAGCGTCTCCCACTCCCATACTACCTCCTCATCCCACCCTCTCTCTGTTGGAGACCCCCAAGGCTCTGTTCTAGGACCCCTACTCTTCTCAATCTATACACTTGGCTTGGGACAACTCATAAATTCCCATGGATTCCAGTACCACCTCTATGCTGACGACACTCAGATCTACCTCTCTGGCCCAGACGTCACCGCTCTGCTGTCCAGAATCCCAGAGTGCCTATCAGCCATATCCTCCTTCTTCTCCTCTCGCTTCCTCAAACTCAATGTGGACAAATCTGAACTCATCATCTTTCCTCCATCCCACAAATATTCCTTACTTGACCTATCTATCGCAGTCAATGACATCATGCTTTCCCCTGTACCCGAAGTCCGCTGCCTTGGAGTAACCTTCGACTCTGCCCTGTCCTTCAAACCACACATCCAAGCTGTTTCCACCTCCTGTCGCCTCCAGCTCAAAAATATCTCCAGGATCCGTCCTTTCCTCAACCCCCAATCTACTAAAATGCTTGTGCACGCCCTCATCATTTCCCGCCTTGACTACTGCAACATCCTTTTCTGTGGCCTCCCTGCTAACACCCTTGCACCTCTCCAGTCCATCCTTAACTCTGCTGCCCGACTAATCCATCTCTCCCCTCGCTACTCCTCCGCTTCCCCCCTCTGCAAATCTCTTCACTGGCTCCCATTCCCTCAGCGTATCCAGTTCAAATTGCTAATACTGACCTACAAAGCCATCCACAACCTGTCTCCTCCATATATCTCTGAACTAATCTCTCGATATCTTCCCTCACGTGACCTCCGGTCCTCCCAAGACCTCCTTCTCTCCTCCACACTTATTCGCTCCTCATCCAATCGCCTCCAAGACTTCTCCCGAATATCCCCCATCCTCTGGAACTCTCTGCCCCAACACGTCCGACTATCAACCACAGTCGGATCCTTCAGACGGAACCTGAAAACTCATCTCTTCAGGAAAGCCTACAGCCTGCACTGACACCGCTGCTGCCTCATCACCAACGAAGCTACCGCCTCCCCAACACCGGAGCTACCGCCTCACCAACACCGGAGCTACCGCCTCACCAACACCGGAGCTCCTGCAACCCTCAACCTACTGTCTCCTTCCCCATAATCCTGTAGAATGTAAGCCCGCAAGGGCAGGGTCCTCGCCCCTCTGTATCAGTCCGTCATTGTTAGTTTGTTTACTGTATGTGATATTTGTAACTTGTATGTAACCCCTTCTCATGTACAGCACCATGGAATCAATGGTGCTATATAAATAAATAACAATAATAATAATAATAATAATAATAGTAAAAACAAAACAAAAGGCAACTGTGGAATTGCCCTTTTTTTCTCTTACACCGCACTTGGAATTTTTCCCATTTTCCAGTACAACATCTGTTAAAACCCATGGTGTCATTCATGGTGTCATTCAAAAGTACTTCTCGTCCCACAAAAACAAGCCCTCACATGGCCATTTTGAAAAAAAAGTTATGGCTCTAGGAAGAAGGAGAGCAAAAAGTGAAAATGCGAAAACAAAAATACATGTGGTCGTTAAAGAGTTAAAAAGTGCCAGACTCGGGAACACCTAACCCTTGGCCTGACTACTGTCCCCATGTTGCTGCTCTGCAAAACAGTTGCCTGCCTTGTGCCTTGTATCTCTGGCCTCCCCACTGCCTAAGGCCAGTCTCACACGTCCAGATAATTCTGGTACCGGAGAAATCGGTACTGGAGTTATCCGTGTCCGTGTGTCTGTGTGCTCACACGGCGCATCAGTGTATTCATCACTGTAAGAAGTGGTACCATATGACCGCTCAGACAGGACAAGCTGACGGCACTGAGAGGAGGCATCGTGCGAGCTGGGTGAGTATTTCTCTGCTAGCAAGCGGGCAGGTACGCGGGGGGAGGCAGGAGATGACCCCAAACTTTATTTTTGTCAAAAAAATTGATTTTTCATCCATCCTCTCCTGCAAGTGCTGCTTTCAGCCGAGCAGAACAGAAGGGATGAATGCCGGCTTCAGCACCACATGCAAGGGACAGCGCTTAACTGTAGTGCTGTTTCTCCTGCGGCGGTGCGTGCACACGGAGGAGAGTGCACACTGTTCTCCATGTGCACGTGTGTGGGACACTTTGTGGACCATGCTGCCGGAGAAAAACGGACATGTCTCCGTGTTTTGCACATGGACACACGGGTCATGAAAACACGCAGGCATGTGCATAGACCCATTCACTTGAATGGGTCTACGTGTGTCAGTCTCCCGTACGTTAGACTTGTGAAACCGGCCTAACGGTTGACCTTTTATATTCTAGTTTCTGAATAAGGGTGTGGTTTGTCAGATACAAGATTGCCTGTGCTCATCTTGCACAGTGATTTTAGATACAGTATGTAGCTGTACAGTATGATGTCGGGTTGACTCATGTAGCAGATTGAATCCTTTCACGTGAATTGATATTGTTATAAACAATACTTACTTGGCAGTGGTACCAACTTTATTGACTAAGAAAGAAGAAACGGTAACATCTGTAATATTAACAAAGTGGCTGTCATGGGGATACCAGGACAGAGTTGGGCCAGAAGATTGCGGCATCTGGTTGCACAAGCTCCTACACTTATTAGGACTGCTTTACCATCTTATAAAGCAATGCAGGTTTCCTTGCTGCCATCGCAAGGGTTCATCAGTTCAGTTGATCACCCAGAGGTCTCCATCCTGAATTGTCTCAGCTTTTCTGTGTGGCCACTCCCCTCTGGCTAGGTGATGAACTAGAAAGTTCAGTGTTTGGAATTGGCTGTTGGAAAGTATTTCTGGAGATTACTGCATAGAGTTGGTTTGCATGTTTTTCCCTATCCTTTCACATTTGGTTCCCCTTCCTATACATACTCTTTTTCCCACTCTGTTGTTTTGTGAGAGTATTTGTATTATTGTAGTTTTCTTTTCTCACTGTCTGTTAAACATGTCTATCTGATTACTCTTTTCCTGTCTGTGCTGGTCATGTTATGCATGGTGAATAAGTCTCCCCATTCTGACATGGCAGTCCTGCCTTGTCATTCTCCACAAGAAAAAACATTACCCCCTAGATCCCAGTATTAAGCCTCAAAAAAAGCCAAATTAGCCAAATTAGATCTCATACTTTGCACTGACGAGTAACAATACCTTGAAACAACATGTCTGCAAATTGGCATTCTGGTTTGTCTTTTATTCTATGTAATATTGCAAGACTCATTAAAGGGTTGATAGGTCTAAGGGGTAACGTTTCTCCTTGTGGAGAGTGACACACCAGCTCTGGCTTGTCAAGGTATGGAGGCTTATTCGCCGTGCAATGCTCCTCTGGCAAATTTAATATGCAAATTGCCTCTTCAGAGAAAAAGAGGACTTGAAATCTATAGCGCCACCTATTGGAAGTAGCCATCCTACAAGTCACAATCAACAAGTTTGCAATATGACTTAGGATAAGAGCAAAATCAGTATTTCAATTCGCAGACACAGTGTTTCGGGCTGTTGGCCCTCGTCAGTGCGAAGCATGAGAACTGATTAGGCTAGATGAGAGGCTCAGACCTCAGTCCAGATGGCTACTTCGAATAGGTGGTGCTATAGAGTTCAAGTCTCCTTTTTCTCTGAAGAGGTAATTTGCATATAAAAGGTCGATATTGACTTTTAGGATTGCTACTTCAAATACGTGGCATATACGTGTTCAAGCGCTCTTCCACTCTTCCACTCTGAAGAGCCAATTTACATATTTAATTTTCCAGAGGAGCATGCATGGCTCATAAGTCTGGCTTGTCACTCTCCAAAAGAAGAAATGCTACCCCTTATATTGCGGTCATGTGATGATCACACAGGCACATTGCTGATTGTAATTACAATTTAATTATCAGAACTGCGTCTTGTTAGGAGTCAGGCATCTGTGTGTTTTACCACAAGACAAGGACAGACTTTCTTACTCTGGGCATAAATAGTGACAAGGAAGATTACTTCTATCAGCGTTCCTTTAGTGAATACATGAAAGAGCGAGCACATGAAATGATTTTATGCACACAACAAGCATGCTCTCATTTAGAATAAAGCAGAGATTCACAGCAGCAGATGGGAATGTTATTGCCTCTTAGCCCTGCAGACTTATTAGCAGAATTGTGCTAAATGTAAAAGAAGAAACTTTAATATTTTATATGACTTCAAACTTTGATTTGCAATAATTTCACACAAGAATGAATAACAGTATTAACCAAAATACAACTTTCAGTTACATACATTCAAATCTCAACTTCACCAAAGCATTTGATAAAGTATCTCATACTATCCTTTTTGAAAAATTGACCAATTATGCAATTGGCAATGGCTACAGTTAGGTGGATAACTGACTCAGTGATCATACTCAAAGAGTGGTAATAAATGGTTGCACATTCTATTGAAGAGTGTTTCAAGTAGGGTACCACAAGACTCTGTCATGGCCCCAGTGTTGTTCAACATTTTTATAAATGATCTAGATAAGGGAACTGAAGGTGCACTGCTCAAATTTACAGACAATGCAAAGCTAGGAGGGATATCTAAGGGTACCGTCACACAGTGCAATTTTGATCGCTACGACGGCACGATTTGTGACGTTCGAGCGATATAGGTACGATATCGCAGTGTGTGACACGCTCCTGCGATCAGGGACCCCGCTGTGAATCGTACGTCGTAGCACATCGTTTGAAACTTTCTTTCGTCGTCAAGTGTCCCGCTGTGGCGGCATGATCGCATGGTGTAACAAAGGTGTGCACGATATTGTATACGATGTAAAGGGCGGAGGAGCTGGCTACGTAGGAGCGCTGAATTCTCCACCTCCCGTGTGCTGATTGGGCGGTACAATACTGTGCGCTCATTCGACAAAGGACTATTGTTCCCTGCGGATAAAACCGGAGCTCTCGAGCGCGCTATTCATTTCTCTCTGTAGCACGTGCTGTAAACAGAACTCCTAAATTCGCTGGATTCCCTGGACTTTTAACTACTAGACTTTTACCGCAAAAGGTATGTATAACGCTACAGCGTAGCATATGTTGCGCTTCAACGGGGATAAACGCTGGAGTGTGGTCGATTGTTCCTTTGAGTAGGGTAGGCCTGAGAACCTCAGGTACACAGCTGTAGCGTGGCCCAATTAATTAATCCTTTTACAGATCGAGATGGTTGACTGCCCCATTTAATACCAGTAGTAACATATATAGTTATTAGATCAATGGTCAGAACATTGTTTTGTAAGCACGTGTATTTATTGTACGTTTGTTTTCTTTTTAGGAACTATGCTCACTTCCAATGAGAGTTCTGTTGTTGCTGCTGCCCTGGTGTTTGAGGCAGCACGTCTCCAAGAGGAGAGACATCCTAAACAAAAACGTCGCATGTGGACCCGGAGCTGGCTGCAGAAAAGATCCACATTGTCACACATGGGTCTCATAAGAGAGTTACGTGACAATAACCCTCATGATTTCCGAAACTACCTTCGGATGTCCGAGGAATCCTTCAAAATAATACTGTCTGCTGTTACGCCACTCATACAAAGGCGTGATACGCCGATGCGTGCAGCCGTGCCCGTGGAGGAAAGGTTGGCGGTGACACTGCGGTTCCTGGCAACAGGAAGGTCTCTTCAGGATTTGCAGTTTTCCGCCGCTGTTTCCAGACCTTTCCTGAGCGTTGTGATTCCGGAGACATGCGAGGCCATTGTGCAGAGCTTAAGGCATTATATGGAGGTACTACTATATTTTTTTTGGCTGCTGTGTTATGTCGATATATTATACTAGCTATTGAACCCGTTCTACGCCCTGATGGCGAGCATTTCTATTGGTATATGTTCTACATCCTATCATGTGCTGCTCCCATCCTGCGCCCCCATTCAGACATGTGCTGCTGTGATCCTGCGCCTCCAGTCTGACATGTGCTGCTACCATTTTGCGTCTCCATTCTGATATGTGCTGCTCCAACCCTGCGCCACCCTTCTTTTATTTGCTGCTCCCAACGTAATTTTATTGATTATATAATTTAGATATATTGTTTAGCACCCCCTCTGAGTCACCGAAGCCATCTGAAAAAATGGCTGCCTGCATACTCAGGGTTGTTGACTTTGTTATACTAATCCATACTGCGCCTCAATCACTGTAGGATGTCCACATGAGAGTGTATGTGCATAATATATTTGACCTAATTTGTACATGTTTCCTTCTCATCTTGCAGTTTCCCAAGACGGCGGATGACTGGAAGAGGATTGCTTCCGATTTTGATGAGCTGTGGCAGTTTCCAAACTGCGGTGGTGCATTAGATGGAAAGCATGTGCGCATCACGCAACCAGCCAACTCTGGATCCTTTTTTTTCAACTACAAAGGATATTTCAGTGTGATCCTCATGGCCCTTGTCAATGCGAACTATGAGTTTGTCGATGTGGATGTTGGCATGAATGGTCGAGTCTCCGACGGTGGTGTTTTTGAACACACTTCATTTGGGGAAAGCTTGAGGAACAATGAACTGCTGTTGCCACTAAATGAAGACACAAAAGCAAACCTAAATTTTGTCTTCATCGCTGATGAAGCTTTCCCTCTTCTTCCACATTTGCTGAAGCCATTTGCACAGAGAACACTCACACCGGAGCGCAGAATCTTTAATTACCGGTTGTCGAGGGCCCGTCGTGTGGTTGAAAATGCCTTTGGGATTATGGCAAATCGGTTTAGAGTGTTCCACACAGCTATCAACTTGAAGCTGCCGTCTATAGACTTTGTGGTTTTGGCATGCTGTGTGCTCCATAATTTCCTGAGACGTCATGATACGAGCTCCTATTCTCCTCCTTCGTTTATTGATGCAGTGGACGCAAGAACCGGAGATATTGTGCCCGGGGAATGGCGTACACAACCGGATAATTTTACAGCTCTTCAAGCACTTGGATCTGGCAGACAGGCAGACGATGCAAGGGACTGTCGCGAAAAATACTGTCAGTACTTTAATGGTTCTGGAGCTGTACCCTGGCAGGATCGCGCCGTATAAAAAAATATTTTTTTTTGCTTTGCTGTCATATAAACCTCTCTAAATAACTTTAAATGTGATGCCTATAAAATGGTGCTGTTAACCCTTATAGCTTGGTAAACATTAAAGAAAGAATGCGAAGATTTTTGTTTTTTTTTGTAACAATTTCTTGGTTTTAAAATATTAAACAACAAAATATAACATAAACCCCCCCCAAAAAAAATTATCTCCTTCCACGGCCCAAGAGGTGTCGCAGCGTCACGCCCTGCTGCTCTACTTGAGTCTGGAGGAGCGCTGCTGTCTGCTGCAGGAGCGCTGCTGTCCGCTCCAGGCGCAATTGTCTCGCCAGGAGCTCTCTTACGGTGGGCGGTTCTGTGGATAGAAGAGGTTGGAGAACCAACGTTGATTCCGCTGAAAATACATCTCGACCTCTGGGGCAGGACCAAATTTTGTGTGTTGTAAATTTCTATTTGGTCTGGCACCACAGTGCGATGTAAATTTTATTAAATTTTACAGTTTTAGTTGTCTATTGTGACATCCAGCAGAAAACCACTCGTATTATCTTGATACTTACGGAGAAGGGACGCCGGTTCCTCATTGCCAGAACCAGAGCTGCTAATTTCCCACCCCAGCGATCTGGCCACTGCTGCAGCACCTAAAAGGAAATAATAACAGATCTGGTTAACTATGGAACACGCCGTTGGGAAGCGCTCGCTGTTTTGGTCACTTACGTATGTTATGTTCTGGGGAGAATGCCGCCGACCCGGGGGAGGAAGAGGAGTGTCGGAAGGGAGGTGTTGAGGGTGGTGTAGGAGTGCGAGGCCGTCTGCTGTCTGGTGGTGGCATGGTAGGCCGCTGGGTCATTACTGCGTCTGTAATGTATTCAAATATTTCCGCTACCCTCTTATGTCCCGTATGCAGTTGAAAAACTGTAATCTATGATTGTTAACTTACGTGACGTCATGGACTGTGGGCTCCCGCTGGTGGTGGATGCTGTGGTGCTGCTGGCAATGGCAGGTACCTGTTGCCGCCGCTGTCTCTCTACACATAAAGTTAACAAACGCAATCTTTAAAAACACATGTAGAGTGCTGCAGATCAAAGCTAACAATATACTGAAACATAAAATTTATATCACACTTCACAGGGGTGCGAGGGTGCATGGTCGCAACAGATGGTGGAGGCGTGGTAGGCCGCTGGGTCATTATTGCTTCTGTAATGTCTTCAAACATTTCAGCTACCCTGTTATGTCCCGTGTGATGTTAAAAAAAATGCAATCAATGATTGTGAACTTACGTGATGTCCCGGACTGTGGGCTCCCACTGGTGTCTGAAGATGGGGTACTGGTGGCAATGGTGGGTCTCACTTGCCGCCGCCGTCTCTCTACACCTAAAGTAAAGAATCACAATGTTTACACACAAATGTTGAGTGCTGCAGATCAAAGCTTACAATATACTCAAACATAAAATAGAGATCACACTTTACAGGGGTGCGATACTCAGACATGTATGTGGGCTCTGGTGTTCAATGGTCTTCCTGTCTTTGGAAAACGTATTATTTCATCAGTAGGCCAACCTCCTCCGTTAATATTTTTGGGAAATTGAGAAACTAAAAATAATGGACATCATAATAATTTCAAGATGGTGGTTGAGATTAGGGAACCCGACAAGTTTTCTCACGGACAACGCATATTCTGCTTGGAAAATAACTAAATTTTACAAAAACGGGGCATGTGTTTTAATGCATTTGAGGTCACGTTGGCGACCATGAGCGCAAGCCTCCCTCCCAAACCCCCCCCCTCCTGACAGCGTGCATCTCCCAATCCCCCCATACTAGTACTTGCCTCGCCTTGCCTCCGCACGCAACTCAGCAAACATTTGTGGCGTTTTATAGCGGAGGTCAGCCCATTTTTTACGCAGCTGAAGCTGACTGCGGCAGACGCCAAACCTCCTCTCCATCATTCTGGCTATGTGGCCAAGCACTTCCCGCTTGTGGATGTGTGGGTGGGCAGGGCGGCTCTCCAGACCCTCATAATCCAGGGCATCCATCTGTCTAATAAAAAAAAGGAGCTCTGGCTGCCCCAGAGGAGCAGAACGCATTCTCGCCACCATTTTAGATGGAATGACCCTGAACAGCAACGCCCAGAGGAGGAGCTGTACTCCGCCGTCCTGCCGCCAGATCGGCATCGCAATAGCGTTGCCGTTTATGGACAGCGTCACATTTGTGACGGCTGAGCGGTACGGAATGAACGCACATAGTAAATGCCGTTCGAAGGATGGTTATTTAACGCCGGAGCGTCACGTAATGTACGCTCGTGGTCTATGACGGCGTGATGACGTTACAGCATTCCGGCGTGCCTGCGCTAGCTTGTTTTGGTTCCCTGACATCTTGATAATGGCTGCCAGTCTCCGTGATCCTCCTATGGGCATCCCAGAGCTCAAGTTCCTTATTGGAACAATGGATCGGATGCAGTACGAGACAACTGGGCTGTTGCTGTACCGCAACCAGCACAAGGATGAAGTTGTCCGTGTGGTGTCTGAGGGCCTCAGGAAGCGGTTTGGGATAACTCGCAGCAAGGCCCAGATTGTGAAAAAATGGGGCGATCTCAAGTCCAAAAGCCCAGAGCGCCTGCAGGAGCTTCGCAAGGAGATTCGCAGAGGTCAGTACGCAGGTACCCAAAAGTATGTGGCACAGCTATGGGGCAGTTTGAACGTTGCAGAGCCACTATGTGGCACAGCTATGGGACAGTTTGAACGTTGCAGAGCCACTATGTGCCACAGCTTGAACGTTGCAGAGCCACTATGTGGCACAGATATGGGACAGTTTGAACGTTGCAGAGCCACTATGTGCCACAGCTATGGGGCAGTATGAACGTTGCAGAGCCACTATGCGGCACAGCTATGGGACAGTTTGAACGTTGCAGAGCCACTATGTGCCACAGCTATGGGACAGTATGAACGGTGAAAAGTACTATGTGGCACAGCTAACTGCAGACCTACCTTTTTTTTTTCCTTCACAGAGGCAAAGAGACAGCACCGCCGCCGCCACGAGGCATCCCGCACAGCCTCTTCTGGATCTGTGCCCTCCGGGTCAACTCCTCCAGATCCTAGTAGGTTCCCACAATTATGTGATTTGGATTCAGTTGCAGGTCCCCTCTTCCCCCCCCTCCCCCGGCAGCCAGTGTTGCCATATATGCTAACAGACCTTTTTTTAAAATTTTTTTTTTTTTCCTTCACAGAGGCAAAGACACAGCACCACCGCCGCCACGAGGCATCCCGCACAGCCTCTTCTGGATCTGTGCCCTCCGGGTCAACTCCTCCAGATCCTAGTAGGTTCCCACAATTATGTGATTTGGATTCAGTTGCAGGTCCCCTCTTCCCCCCCCCTCCCCCGGCAGCCAGTGTTGCCATATATGCTAACAGACCTTTTTTTTTTTATTTTTTTTTTTTTTCCTTCACAGAGGCAAAGACACAGCACCACCGCCGGCACGAGGCATCCCGCACAGCCTCTTCTGGATCTGTGCCCTCCGGGTCAACTCCTCCAGATCCTAGTAGGTTCCCACAATTATGTGATTTGGATTCAGTTGCAGGTCCCCTCTTCCCCCCCCCCTCCCCCGGCAGCCAGTGTTGCCATATATGCTAACAGACCTTTTTTTTTTTTTTCCCTTCACAGAGGCAAAGAGACAGCGCCGCCGCCGACAGCACGAGGCATTCAACATGGACTCTGATCCCGAAGTGCCCTCTGTGCCTCAACATCCTAGTAGGTTCCCACAACAAAGTTATTTTGATTTTGTGGCAGGCCCACTCTTTCACCCCCAACCCAAACACCCCCCCCCCCCCAAGTCAGTATTGCCTTATATGCTGACTGTTTTTTTTTCTTTTTTCCTTCACAGAAGCAAAGACACATCGGGAGACTACAGTGTTATTAATGTTATGTTTTTTGACCCACAGCTGTCGTCAGTGTGAACAAGGAGGATCTTGAAGCCGGCATAGAAAGGCTTATCCACACTATGGCGCGGATTCAGGAGCAGCACAATGTGGCAATGGAGGAGCTGCAGAAGCTTTGGGACATGTGCCAGCAGTTGGAGGCGGGCCAATAATACATTTTTGGTTGTTACATTAAAAATATTTAGTTAAACTATGATTCCATTTTTTTTGTATTAGTTAACTGTACATGAATTTGTTACGTTAATTTGTGCCCTCATACAGTGCTGTGATCGAGACACACCAATCAAACAGTCGTGATAGAATTTCTAATAGCTTTTATTTGAAACATTATTTTAACAAGACAATAAAATAAAAAGTAATGTAAAAGAAGTTAGGAAATCACAAATTGTGATACGACGATTCTTCCGGCTGATAACTTTGGTGCCTGACGGGCGAAGCCATATGTGAAGGTATTGGCGTGTAGGAGTGGTTAGGGGGTGGCTGGCCGAAGGGGGAAACGGGAACATTGTGTCGCATTGGTGTCTGACACTGTGACCAACCATTGTAATATGAGGGCTCTGTCCGCTGCATTGGCCGGGAATAGACCAAACGAGTGTGCTTGTCCAAATCGCCATCTGTACCCTTGTTTACTGCTTCCAATATTAGACGCTCCGCTAGTGTTCTTTGGCTGTCGTCCATTTTGGCCAGTTTGTCAACAACATAGTGTCCAAACCCCTGCAACGCAGGGCTAACATTGTTTGTTAACACCTTTTTTGCAAGGCTCAACAGTTCATGTGAAACGTTTGAGGTGGCTTTCCGTTTCCTTGGACCTTGCCTCGATTGAGTCCTGGCAGGTGCCGCCTCCACTAAATCTGTTGTCGTGCAGTCCTGTGAACAGTCCAGTGTACTGTCCTGCGCACTGTCATCCTGGGGGAAAAAAAAAAAAAACAAGTTACGAACCTGGCAACAAAAAGTTTGACCACCATAACCGCATCCAAACTATATATTCGTAGTAGGTAAAAAAAGGTTGTAATATATTTTAAGCTTAGTAATATTCTTTAACCTTCCCATTTATTTAATACTTTTAACTACACTGTTCTGACTGCTAGGGGAACCTGATGAATATTTTATAGTCTAAATAGTCTCAACAAGAGTACATCGGCAGCTTGAAGCGATACTATTTTCTATATTGCTTAGATGGTATGGTTTAGAAATATCGCCATTTCATACATATTATGTTCCACATATAATACTTTACTGCGACAGGGTTACTTATGTGGACACGTTTTTGTAATAACTTCAAACTGATGTGATAATCAGAAGTATAAAACATAAAATGCAGAGAAAAATTATGTAATTATAGGACACATTGGTGAACTTTCGTCCAAAGAGCTACTTACTTGTTGCCCTTGTGACTCCTGCTCGGCGTGGTTCTCTGAAACAATTTGTTCCACAGGTGCCAACAAGCGAAAACACGTGGAAGTCCGTGGCACCTCTTGGTCCCTCAGAAAATTCAGATGTTCAAAATACCAAAGCTTTGGCACATAAACATCTTCGGTGGAAGCCCCGGACTTTGTAGTGTGAAGAACCTTGTTAAGCTCCTTCCTCCACACCGTGCGGAGCGCCTGAATTTTCTTTTTAATAACCGCTTCGTTTGCTGGCTCTTCTGGTGCATGACGATTGTAAAGCTCAATGAGCTTTAAATAACCCTCCTGCCTCTTTTCCCTGTTACAATACTCTGGAGATTTGATTTTCCAGAGGCAGGGAAAAGACTGGTATATTTCGATGAATTCCCTGATGAATTCCACACGATTTGACATCTGAAAAATAATTTAAAAAAAAAAAAAAATTACACGGTTGACAAAGAGTCCTTTAAACAATACTTTTGCCAGTGTGCCTACGCTTAACAACAACAGCCACACAAAGAGCTCATGCCTACCATCCATTGTTCCATCTGCCACGCCATAGGCCACCATAACCCAAAACAGTGTACCGCCTGCTTCACTACAGCAGCCACACAAATCGCTCATGGTGACCATACATTGTACCATCTGCCACGCTGTAGCTCACCAGACACAACCAGTCACAACCAGTCACAACAGCGTACCATCCGCATCGCTTCAGCGGCGGAACGAAGCGGTCATGCCGACCAAACAGCGTTCCATCTACCACGCTCTAGCCCACCAGTCACAACCAGTCACAACCAGTCACAACAGCGTACCATCCGCATCGCTTCAGCGGCGGAACGAAGTGGTCATGCCGACCAAACAGCGTTCCATCTACCACGCTCTAGCCCACCAGTCACAACCAGTCACAACAGCGTAACATCCGCATCGCTTGTTTCATCTGCCACTTTATAGGCCACCATAACCCAGAACAGTGTACCGCCCGCTTCCATACAGCAGCCACACAAAGCGCTCATGGTGACCATACATTGTACCATCTGCCACGCTGTAGCTCACCAGACACAACCAGTCACAACCAGTCACAACAGCGTACCATCTGCATCGCTTCAGCGGCGGAACGAAGCGGTCATGCCGACCAAACAGCGTTCCATCTACCACGCTCTAGCCCACCAGTCACAACCAGTCACAACAGCGTACCATCCGCATCGCTTCAGCGACGGAACGAAGCGCTCATGACGACAGTACATCGTTCCATCCACTATGCCCAAGCGGTGTAACATACCTCGAAGCTGCGGTGCAAAGCGTGGAATATTCTGTGAAATACTGAATCCGATGTCCTAGTCCAACAAGTGTCCAAGTACAAAGTGAAGAAAGGAAATTTTGAAACCGGTGAGGTGGCTTGGAAACAATAGCGCTCAGGTGACAAATTTTCCAACCAATTGTGTGCACAGAACCTGTGGCCTATCAGCACATAGCTAGCAGCTCGACACGCCCCCTAGTGAACAACGTCACGCACAGATTATGCAAAATTTGCTCTGAATCGTCTTGTGTGACACGACCGTACGACTGTCCCATACGACTTCTACATCGCAAATACGTCATGAAATTATCGCTCCAGCGCCGTACATCGTGAAGTGTGACCGCAGTGGAGCGATAATTAAGCAACGATGTAACGTCACAAATCGTGCCGTCGTAGCGATCAAAATTGCACTGTGTGACAGTACCCTAACACTAGAGAAGACAAGAGAAAGTATTCAGCGATTAATAGAATGGCATTTAGCAGGGGGAAATGTAAGATTCTATATCTGGCAAGAAAAACAAAAATGACATCTACAGAATGGGAGGAATAAAACTAAGCAACAGCATGTGTGAAAAAGACTTGGGTATGCTAATAGATCACAGATTGCATGAGTCAACAGTGTGATGCAGCAGCAAAAAAGGCAAAATAGTTCTTGGATGTATTAAGAGAAGCATAGAGTCTTGATCACATGAAAGAATATTGTTTATCCATTGTCTTCATTGTCTATGTCTACGTAAATGAGACAGCATTCAAATGAGTGCAGTACAATGTTCTGCACACTGATAGATTTGAATGGGTGCACATGATACAATTTGCGGAGCCACTTGCAGCATGCTGCAGTTTTTTTCTCATGCCATTTCGGGCTGAGTGCTATCAGATAAAACATTGGATAGCACTCGTCCTTGTTAAATGCTCGAGTGAAGATAAAGGTACCGTCACACTAAGCGACGTTGCAGCGATACCGACAACGATCCGGATCGCTGCAGCGTCGCTGTTTGGTCGCTGGAGAGCTGTCACACAGACAGCTCTCCAGCGACCAACGATGCCGGTAACCAGGGTAAACATCGGGTTACTAAGCGCAGGGCCGCGCTTAGTAACCCGATGTTTACCCTGGTT
The DNA here is from genome assembly GCF_032444005.1 of Ranitomeya imitator. NCBI lineage: Eukaryota > Metazoa > Chordata > Amphibia > Anura > Dendrobatidae > Ranitomeya > Ranitomeya imitator. The sequence continues at coordinate 472,408,462 of NC_091282.1, forward strand.
ACCATCGTTAAAGTAAAAAAAAACAAACACTACATACTTACTTTCCGCTGTCTATCCCTCGGCGCTCTGCTTCTCTGCCCTGTGTAAGCGCAGCGGCCGGAAAGCAGAGCGGTGACGTCACCGCTCTGCTTTCCGGCCGCTGTGCTCACAGTCAGTGCAGGAGGAGTGCAGAGAAGCTGAACGCCGGGGACAGACAGCGGTAGGTAAGTATGTAGTGGTTGTTTTTTTTACTTTAACGATGGTAACCAGGGTAAACATCGGGTTACTAAGCGCGGCCCTGCGCTTAGTAACCCGATGTTTACCCTGGTTACCAGCGAAGACATCGCTGAATCGGTGTCACACACGCCGATTCAGCGATGTCAGCGGGAGAGCCAGCGACGAAACAAAGTTCTGGACTTTCTTCCCCGACCAGCGACATCACAGCAGGGGCCTGATCGCTGCTGTGTGTCACACTGGACGATATCGCTATCCAGGACGCTGCAACGTCACGGATCGCTAGCGATATCATCTAGTGTGACGGTACCTTTAGAGTTACAAATTTTTCCATCACAAAGAGCTCACTGATGAATTTGCCTGTTAACTCATTCTGCAGTCTGCTATGTTCAATAATACTTACAGGCTGTAGAAGCTAAACCGTTCAACATTTTTTATGAAACCTTATTACAAAAATATTTTTTTTGCCAGAAATGCATGCATTTACTACAATAAAAATTCCCTGAATGCATCCATGTCCTTTTATGTATAGTACAATGTATCAATTTTGCCTGTAATATTTTCTTGAAGGGCTCATTCACATTACAAACATTTATACATTTCTTGTATTATTCTTTATCTTGCATTTGCGGTGCACTTGACAATTAAAAGGCTTATTCAGATGTCCGATTTTCACGTATGAGTCCTGTTCGTATTTTTCATGGATAGCACTCACATTTTTGATAGTCTGTGGGGCCATTCACATACCCGTGATTTTTCATGAACTGAGAGGTCCACGGAAATCACTGAAAGATGTCCAATGGACCCTCTCACCTCTTGAGCTTCTGTGCGGCCACACAGGTTGCACCAATGGTATGTTCACCGCTGTAGTAAGCGGAAAGGGAAGAACTGTAACAAGGACATGTTTCGTATGTAAAGTTAACCGCACAGCATGCCAGGCATTCTTTCTGCAGTCTAGGCTACTGGTGTAGCATGTTGAGTCTATGACTGGTAGCTCAGGATGTAGGCCTTCTCTAAGACCATAGAGCTACGCTGTTGTTAACATAGCTCTTGCTACACCTGAAAAGGAATAACCCTTTAATGCTCAGTGAGCACATTACCAGTGACTCGATTTGTAGGATGTTTTTCCTTAGCACTAGTATGCATCTTCTCCCTCGTTTATATTCTGTCAAATATGGCCATGAAAGCAAGCACTCTTATCGATAAGACTATCACATCATGTATTTTCAACGTCCCCAGAGACAAGTTGTAAACTCTCGATATCATGAATAACATAAGCAGCACTGTTGACTCGCCAAGTCCTACCACCTGTCTGCTAGAGCCCAGCCTCATAGATTGCATTTTCTGATCCTGAGAAATAATGTTGAATTCTCATTTTCTATCTTCTCGTGGCTTTCATCTGATTCCTAAGTATGTGCAGCTATGATTTCCACTCGGTGTGCATAATGAACAGATGTTACGTCTTAGAATTGCCTTCTTGCACACTCCAACTAATTTTGCATAAAACGCGTCTTTCAAAGATTCATTTTGATTGATAATTTTGGGTTGACATTTTCAAACACTCATGTTCCATAGAGATAAACACTTTCAGATTGACAGCTCTACATTGACTAATGATTGTTCAATATTGTAAAGTTCATTGTGATGTCCTATTAACACTGAAGCTTAAACAGCCATGAATATGCATATGAGTGCCCACACACCGGTGGGAACAGCTCCTGGCATTCTGAGGACAGACAGATTCTGGAAATCCTAGCTAAAGGGAACTGGTATGGCAGGAGTACCCTTTTCTACGTAAAAGCTCTGGTGCATCAGTTTAACTCCAAAGTTGTTTTTATTGTAGCCATGGGCTATTAGCTGGAAATTTGTGGCTTACTTGATGTATGTGCCTTTGGTTTTAACAAAATCTAGGGCTTTTTGCACAAATACTACAGCATTCAAGCACCACTCCAGTGTTAGTTTTTGTTATTGCAGTGCGTGATTGGTGCTTCTAATCTAAGATCCCTGACCCCAGTCTTATGCATACCAGCTACCGTCTTTACCTTCTATCAGCATTTTTCCGGTCCGTCTTCAGAAGCTTGTCACCTGTCAGATTGCTACAGTGTTTGCTGAAGTGAGCAGGAGGTCACTTTTAAATGTAAGTCTATGAAAGCCTTTTCCTGGTTCTCATAGATTAGCATTGAGAGATTGTGACCGTTACCTCTCACTTCCGGTCAGTCAGAGGTTGCGGCGGTCACAAGATGGCATTGTGGGACCAGAGCCATAAAAGGTGAAGACAGCAGCGGGTAAGTATAAGACAACAGACAGGGACCTTGGCTTAGAAAGTACCACTCCAGCTCTGAATAATAGTTAGTGTACTTGCTTACTTTATACAACCAGCAACACTTTACAGATATTGTCTTGACTACCGACTTTGGGGGAAGTCACAATCAAAATTCCATAGCAGTATGGAATTCATCAAAGCTTTTATGTCAGAAAACTTTTGTGAAAGCTTTGAAAAGTCACACATTTTTCTGCACTTTTTATGGTGTTGCACAAAAATGCTGCAACTTTAGCCTATCTATGCCAGTTTGATTCAGTTCTGCGAAAATGGGTGGAACTGGGAAGCAATCATGACTGAGTGAGGTGTGGTTACACCCTCTTGTCAGATTCATTAAAATTGGCAGTGTTTCTTACATTAGAAATGCTTCTTCACTCTCTGACTGAAGTAGAATATCTGGCAAGGTGCACAGACGCATACACTGCTGAGAAAATACACAAAAGTGATTAAATGGTGGGCACCTCTTAAAGAGTTCAACACATCGTATTCCAGGGAAACCCTCCATTAATTCTAGCGGGAGTAACATGGCCCCTTAGAACTCCAGTAAGACATGAAAGGGCCGTAGTCCGTCAGGTCTCACTATTCATGAAAAAACTTACCTGCACCTCCGCAAATATCAATGTAACCAATTTTATGGATTAAAACCACATCTTGAAAGAAGGATCGGGCGAGTGCTGTTTTTTTTTTACTTTTACCGATATAATACATGTTCTTTATGCATGCACCAACCAGAAGAGATCTGACAAGATTATTTCAGTGGATTTGGGCCGAAATAAAACACAGGAAAAAAGTGACTTGGTGCCTGGAATAGCTCTTCTTTCTTTGAGAGATAGATAGATAGATAGATAGATAGATAGATAAATAAATAGATAGATACCGTATTTTTCGGACTATAAGACATACCGGACCGTAAGATGCACCCCAAATTTTCAAAAAGAAAATAGGGAAAAAAGAAATAATGTGTCAAGTGGGGATCCGTCTTACAGTCCGAATTCAGCTTGCGAGGGGGAGATATGCACAAGTGCAGAAGTGGTCACAGGGTTATTTGGTGGTCCAGACTGGTGCGGTGGCATCTGGGAAATCCCATCCCAGGCTGGGGTGGCAGCGCTTTGTGTTTGTGGCAGCGGTGCTCTGTGCTGCGGTGACGGTGCCCTCTGATGCGGCAGCGGTGCTCTGTGCTGGGGCTGCAATGGTGCTCTGTGCTGGGGCTGCAACGGGGCTCTGTGCAGGGGCGGAAGCGCTCAGTGCTGCAGTGACAATACTCTGTACTGCGGCAGCAGTGCTCCGCCAACATTTTGTCAAAGCCCGGAGGCCCCCACAGCGAGATCTTGATGCTGAGATCTGAATCTGAGCATGCGCTGCCCCCAGTGGCCATTTTCCTGGATGCCACTGCATCACAGCAATGGAGCTGCGGAGGCCTCCGAGCTTTGAAAAATTGCTGGCAGAGCCCCCTCACAGCACAGAGCACTGCCACAGCACAGAGCGCCGCTGCCGCCCCTGAACAGAGCACCGCTGCCGCCCCAGCCCAGCACCGCTGCCATACAGTACAGCATTTGTAAGTATATTCCAACTATAAGACGCACCCCCATTTCCCCATAATATTTTTGAGGAAAATGTGCATCTTTTTGTCCGAAAAATATGGTAATAGTTAGATAGATAGACAAATACATAGATAGATAATAGATACTGTAGATAGATAGATAGATAGATAGATAGATAGATAGATAGATAGATAGATAGATAGATAGATAGATCGATAGACTTCACAAAAACAGGATGCACTCCATATTCTTTGAGATAATGTGCAGGAAATTATTTAGCCCACATCTCCGTGCAACGTTTCGGCTCTGAATGAGCCTTTCTCAAGCAACACAGCTATCAAGTGACCTGGCATCTGCTTCAAACTCTTCCCTCCAGGAAACACACTCTCTGTTCTTCAGTTCCTGCTTGTCCAGTCCAACGACCAGATAGCGGCATTTACTTTCAAATGATGTGGACGTTGACCGAGTATATCTTCTCTTTACCACCCTTTCACCTGTTCACACTTGCTTTATTCTGTTCAGAGGACCTGGTCAGATTTGTTTTTCTTTTTGTAGATAGATAGTTATGATATAGATAGATATGAAATATATATATATATATATATATAGTAACATAGTAACATAGTAACATAGTTAGTAAGGCCGAAAAAAGACATTTGTCCATCCAGTTCAGCCTATATTCCATCATAATAAATCCCCAGATCTACGTCCTTCTACAGAACCTAATAATTGTATGATACAATATTGTTCTGCTCCAGGAAGACATCCAGGCCTCTCTTGAACCCCTCGACTGAGTTCGCCATCACCACCTCCTCAGGCAAGCAATTCCAGATTCTCACTGCCCTAACAGTAAAGAATCCTCTTCTATGTTGGTGGAAAAACCTTCTCTCCTCCAGACGCAAAGAATGCCCCCTTGTGCCCGTCACCTTCCTTGGTATAAACAGATCCTCAGCGAGATATTTGTATTGTCCCCTTATATACTTATACATGGTTATTAGATCGCCCCTCAGTCGTCTTTTTTCTAGACTAAATAATCCTAATTTCGCTAATCTATCTGGGTATTGTAGTTCTCCCATCCCCTTTATTAATTTTGTTGCCCTCCTTTGTACTCTCTCTAGTTCCATTATATCCTTCCTGAGCACCGGTGCCCAAAACTGGACACAGTACTCCATGTGCGGTCTAACTAGGGATTTGTACAGAGGCAGTATAATGCTCTCATCATGTGTATCCAGACCTCTTTTAATGCACCCCATGATCCTGTTTGCCTTGGCAGCTGCTGCCTGGCACTGGCTGCTCCAGGTAAGTTTATCATTAACTAGGATCCCCAAGTCCTTCTCCCTGTCAGATTTACCCAGTGGTTTCCCGTTCAGTGTGTAATGGTGATATTGATTCCCTCATATATATATATATATATATATATATATATATACTAAAAATAGATATGATATGATATGATACAGATAGATAGATAGATAGATAGATAGATAGATAGATAGATAGATAGATATGATATAATAATAATCTTTATTTTTTTATATACGATACGATACACTTTATTGATCCCGTGGGAAATTATGGTATCACAGCAGCACAACTTAAATCATAAAAATCATAAAGGAATTACATAGTTGACATGACAGTGGAGTTGACAGAATAACATTATACATTAGAATAGGACATACACAACGAGTGAACTGAAATGTAGAGAAATAAGTAGACTATCACCTTGGCGGTTTAACCCTAATGTTATTGTTGTACATTCCCATGGCAGTTGGCACAAACGATTTCCTATATTTTTCCTTCTTACACCTCAGAAGTATTAGCCGGTTACTGAAGGTGCTCTTCTGTCTCATGAATAGCTCATATAGTGGATGTGCATTATTGTTCATAATTGCCATACACTTTTTCAGAGTTCTTTTCTCCACTACCTCCCCAAAAGATTCCAGATTGCAGCAGACAGCAGAACTTGCCTTCTTAATAATCTTATTCAGCTTATTAGCATCAGAGGCCCGCACACTACTACCCCAGCACGTGATTGCAAAAAAGATGGCACTTGCCACTACAGATTGGTAGAACATTTCTAACATTTTGCTGCTATAGCGCTAACATATTCCGCAGCGCTTTACAGTTTGCACACATTATCATCGCTGTCCCCGACGGGCTCACAATCTAAATTCCCTATCAGTGTGTCTTTGGAATGTGGGAGGAAACCCACGCAAAAACGGAGAGAACATACAAACTCTTTGCAGATGTTGTCCTTGGTGGGGTTTGAACCCAGGACTCCAGCGCTGCAAGGCTGCTGTGCTAACCACTGCGCCACCGTGCCGCCTATGATATGATACAGATAGATATCATATAGATAGATATGATATAGATATGTAGATATGATATAGATATATAGATATGGTATAGATATATAGATAGAAAAATCTATAGACCAATACATAATACAGATAGTGAGATAACGAGGCATAGACAGACTGATATATGTGAAATGCTCTCCACATGCTATCTAAACCCTTCCTTGTTTGTGTCAGAAACCGTTCAGCACTAGTGAGAATGTGGAAACCATATCGGTGAGATTGTAATAATAAAGCTTTCCATGCGCCTTATATTATGTTCCTTCTACTGATACACCTGCCTTTCAGGTGATGCCAGGATAGATGGAGCTCATATTCCCTATTGTGTAGAAGTAATTCTCCACAGGCCACTTTACTGTTCACTGGAGCGTTGTTGCAAGGCACAGTAGGCACAGAGGCCGGCACATACAACATTCTAATTACAATATGGAAATTAGCTTCAGTGCAGTCGAGCTGCACAGTGCCTTTGGGAACTATTCTTGTAATAGTACTTCCTTCACCACAATAAAAGCAGGGCATTAAGGCTTGAAGCGTGTGTTGGAATCAAGCAGGTCAAGAAAAAAAAAACTCACATTAATATTATTTTAATGACTTGCCAAATGGGAAAGTCCTAATCATCGAATAAATAACATTATATTTAAAAATCTAATTATACATAATGCCAAACAAGGAAACAAAGCGAATATTAAATATTTTTTTGTGTACACACATATACTCACTCTATACATACTGTACACCAGCCATCAGCCATAACATCAAAACCACCTCATTAATAAGTTCTCTTCATGCCACTCACAAATCCAATTTTTTCCTCACACGGAGCAGGTCTGAGAAAAAAATTGCAGCATTTCCAAGTTTGATCCAGTTATCAGAATGCACTCAGCCATGAAAGTCAATGAATACATCAAAATCATCGGACTGCACTCCGATAACATCTAAATGCAGTCCGATTTCCGCTCACTGACACCGTGGAGAAGATGGAGAAATTGTGTTCTCCATCTTCTCCTTATCTCCTTACATTGTTCTTTGATTCTCTCACCCAAGCGAATCAGGTCACACTATGCTAACTCTCTGAGCAAACGCGGATCAGAGTTTGATCAGAGTATCATTTGCATAATTGCCCTGATTCACTCAGATGGGCAAATCTACGACTGTCTGACCCTAACCTTTGAGTAATGGATTTCAAACGACCTCTGAAGGCATCATGTGGTATCTGGCACTAAGATATTAGCAGAGTACCTGAGTACCTTCTTCAGTTGGTGCTGCTTCTTTCATTCCACGAGACTATTTTATTGTCTGTACCCCTCTAGCCCAAATTTATCATCCCCAGTAAAATTGCACAAATTTTCCTTTCAACCAACTGGGCGAATCTTCCAGTATCTCTCTATAGGCATTTGTTTTTTCTTCTCTGATGCTAGCCAATGAAAACACAGCAGTACCCACAGAGAAGGTCTGGGAAATGTGCCCAGTAGGTTTCAGGGAAAACTTGCATCATTAATACCAGGGAGTGGTGGCATAATTTTGGAATGGATGGGAATAAAAGAAAAACTTCTCCAGAATCAGTGGAGCAGTGGCGTTTGGAGGAGGTACTCAGTTTATATGAAAACATACAGTGAAAATGGTTTTTTAAGTCCTGTAAGATGCAAAGTGGGACCTTCGAGGGTCAATTTAGTTTTGTGAGTACTCGCAAAAAATGTTTGCTCTAATTACAAACTGGGGAATTCAACATCCTAGCACACATCTTAAACCATTTGTCATGTTGCTTAACCCATTCCTGAATAATCTCTGCAGTTTTGTAGGATATATTTTCCTGCAGAAACAGGACACTGCCATTGGGCAGGACCCTTGCCAAGAAGGAATGTTCTTGATCTGCAGCATTGCTTAGGTAGATGTTATACGTCAGTGTAATATTCATAAGAATGCCAGGACCCAATGATTTCAAGTAGCACATTGCCCAAAGGAACACTCTGATCTGCATGCCTTCTTCTCCACGTGCATCCTGATGGTATCACTTTCCCAGGTAGTTAACACATCTGTACCTAGGAGTCCACATGGCTCATGAGACTTTCTGGCTTTTGACATATCAACTCAGATTTCGACACTTGCCTATTTTTCCAATACGCAAATGTAACAAACTCTCTCTTCCATTGCTGACAAATATAACCCTTATGACAATGGCCATTGTAATAAGATAATTAATGCTATCACTTGTCAGTGGTTTTAATGTCAGAGTTGCACACAACTTAGATGCCTTTATCCTATAATTTTATCACAGTTTTTGTTTTGCCAACAGTTTTCTATTTGTGGAAATGAAGGAACTGAGGGGGCATGCACCAAATTTACAAAACTGGTGTATAAATTAATGTAAATGTATTGTGTGTACTCGATTTTAGGAATCACACCATTGAAAACTGACGACATGTGGAAAGCAAAATAACTGGCATCTTTACTAGTTATTAGGCCCATTCATATCCAATTTTTTTATATTACATAGAGGCCAGAGAAAGCTACAGAGGTGTACACTGAACTCCACTGTGACAAATGCCCAACAGAAGCATAGATTACTTAGGCTGTAATGAATGAGTCATGGAAAGCTCATGAAACGTTCATGATATATACTTTTAACATTCCATCCTGTGGTATTTGTTACCCTCAGCCTACTAAGTTGAATTCATATTTGTTTGTTTTTGCACAAAAGCCAATGCATAAGTATCATACAGTGGCAGAAAGGAAACTCTACTGGACCCTCATGGGAAAGATCAGCATTTACAGTACAGAGCAAAAGTTTGGACACACCTTCTCATTTAAAGATTTTTTTGTATTTTCATGACTATGAAAATTGTACATTCACACTGAAGGCGTCAAAACTATGAATTAACACATGTGGAATTATATACTTAACAAAAAAGTGTGAAACAACTGAAATTATGTCTTTTATTCTAGGTTCTTCAAAGTAGTCACTTTTTGCTTTGATGACTCCTTTGCACACTCTTGGCATTCTATTGATGAGTTTCAAGAGGTAGTCACTGGGAGTGGTCTTCCAACAATCTTAAAGGAGTTCCCAGAGATGCTTAGCCCTTGTTGGCCCTTTTGCCTTCACTCTGCGGTCCAGCTCACCCCAAACCATCTCAATTGGGTTCAGGTCTGGTGACTGTGGAGGCCAGGTCATCTGGCATAGTACTCCTTCACTCTCCTTCTTGGTCAAATAGCCCTTACACAGCCTGGAGGTGTGTTTGGGTTCATTGTCCTGTTGAAAAATAAATGATGGTCCAACTAAACGCAAACCGGATGGAATAGCATGAGGCTGCAAGATGCTGTGGTAGTCATGCTGGTTCTGTATGCCTTCAATTTTGAATAAATCCCCAATACTGTCACCAGCAAAGCACCCCACACCATCACACTTCTTCCTCAATGCTTCACAGTGGGAACCAGGCATGTAGAGTCCATCCGTTCACCTTTTCGGTGTCGCACAAAGACACGTTGGTTGGAACAAAAGATCTCAAATTAGTACTCATCAGACCAAAGCACAGATTTTCACTGGTCTAATGTCCATTACTTGTGTTCTTTAGCCCAAACAAGTCTCTTCTGCTTGTTGTCTGTCCTTAGCAGTGGTTTCCTAGCAGCTATTTTACCTTGAAGGCCTGCTGCACAAAGTCTCCTCTTAACAGTTTTTGCAGAGATGTGTCTGCTGTTAGAACTCTGTGTGGCATTGACCTGGTCTCTAATCTGAGCTGCTGTTAACCTGCGATTTCTGAGGCTGGTGACTCGGATAAACTTATTCTCAGAAGCAGAGGTGACTCTTGGTCTTCCATTCCTGGGGCGGTCCTCATGTGAGCCAGTTTCTTTGTAGCGCTTGATGGTTTTTGCCACTGCACTTGGGGACACTTTCAAAGTTTGCCCAGTTTTTCGGACTGACTGACCTTCATTTCTTAAAGTAATGATGGCCATTCGTTTTTCTTTATTTAGATGCTTTTTTCTTGCCATAATACAAATTCTTACAGTCTATTAAGTAGGACTGTCAGCTGTGTATCCACCAGACTTATGCACAACACAACTAATGGTCTCAACCCCATTTATAAGGCAAGAAATCCCACTTACTAAACCTGACAGGGCACACCTGTGAAGTGAAAACCATTCCCGGTGACTACCTCTTGAAGCTCATCAAGAGAATGTTAAGAGTGTGCAAAGCAGTCATCAAAGTAAAAGGTGGCTACTTTGAAGAACCTAGAATATAAGACATAATTTCAGTTGTTTCACACTTTTTTGTTAAGTATATAACTCCACATGTGTTAATTCATAGTATTGATGCCTTCAGTATAAATGTACAATTTTGATAGTCATGAAAATACCGAAAAATCTTTAAATGAGAAGGTGTGTCCAAACTTTTGGTCTGTACTGTATGTCAGAAGATTTCTTAATGTATGTGTTAAATGTGTGCAAAAATAATTACGTGAACGAGGGTGTAAAAACTGCAATGAATATTTTAAAAAATGGTGTCCAGATACTATATCACGGGTGTGGGCATTTTCTACTTCAGATCCATTGTCATAAAATTGCCAGATTTCATTAAAGAGCCCAAATATGTCTGGAAGCGTGAAAAAAACCGTAACAAAGTATGACAGCTGGCTTATAAATATGGAGCGAGTCTCCTGTAACAGTTTCCAAGATTATCGAAGTCCAAGACATTAATAAATATGCTCCAGTCTTCTGCCATTGCTTTGATGGATACAACATCGAAAAACTCAGAAAAGCTTAAAAGACCCATCTTGTGAAAATCAATTAATTTACATACTTTTAAATATGTCTGTCTAGAATTGATGTGCCACTCTTGTGACTCCAATACATTTCAATGGATGGCATCTTTCAGACTCAGAGGACTTGTCATGTTTTAATAAATGAGTGATCATAATTTGAAACTAAGCACACAGCTGAAGAAACTGATTTGTAGTAGGGTTCCTATTCCAAATCATGGTGACTTCACTTCATCTTAGTAATGTCTCCCTAAGCTGCAAATAGGAATAGGTGGTATTCTCCCATTCTGCCATTCTTCCATGTCTAGTATGGCAGCACGGCAGAATGGCTGTATGGCAGCATATGTGCATATGACCTAAGCCATGACCTATATGCAACATATAGCTGTTGGCCAGCCATTGGTTTAGATAACAGCTGTCCAACCCAAGTACATACACAGGAATGCTTTACTCAGCTTTGTGCTCCTGCGTTCTCTATGAGAGAACCACTGCCAAACTCTTACTGCTTATCTCCAGGAGAACAAAAGGATCTTCCATCGGAAATCCAGCATGTCGAATCCTCCTCTCCCCAGGCATCATCCATAGGGTGGAAGAATAGGAAGGCCCCAGAAAAAGCTGTGACCACCAATCAATAATATAGTATAAAAAGCAAGGTGTGATTCTAGATTGCTGAATAAACCTCCCATCTCAATGGAGAGTTACAGGAATCTTCCCCTGATGAGTAGAGAAAAACGAAACACGTAGGGAAGTATACCTTTTCGTTACTTTGCATTGGGGGTCACTATATAAAAACTGGTGATATTCTATAATGGGGTATTTGTATGGATAATGATGTGCCATCTCCCCAGTCTTTACACCAGTTAAAAACGGTCATTAATTCGTTATATGTAACAATAGGGTGAAACTGTTCACTTTTTTCACACACCATCTTGAGCGGTCATTGCTAACAATAGATGCATATATAGAGAGCATGTGTGGTCTGATCTGCCAAATGACCAGTTGATGTGTGGTCTGATCTGCCAAATGACCAGTTGATGTGTGGTCTGATCTGCCAAATGACCAGTTGATGTGTGGTCTGATCTGCCAAATGACCAGGTGATGTGAAATTTGATATTTTTTCCGCACTGCCAGCTGATATCGGACCTTTATGTTTCCATGATAGATTTATTCATGTGGATCTTGGGATATTGAGGTCTGAGGCAGTTCGATTTATTTGTGATATTGGCATTTCTTCTTTTGAAATGTGACGTACTGTGAGTCCTTTATGTGTTTTGATTATCTTGGGTCTACCATTTTTTAACGAGTTTATTAAAAGTTAATTTTTAATCTAGAATCACACCCTGCTTTTGATACTGGAAGAATAGGAAGGCCCCCATAAACATTTTACTGTCGCCTGGACTAATCCCGCTGATATTGGGTTCAGGAAATGTCAGGCTAATGCCCATGGAGGACTTTACAGGATGTCCCTTACTTCCAGACAATGTTTTATATTGGGCTCCAATTGATTATTTAGATGAAGAAAACTATGATGCTCTTTTAACCACAACGCTTCTTCAGCTAATACGATGGCTCAGAATTCTGTAGACCAACAAAGGGATTTATGGAGTTTCCTATTTCAGTTAGTGAAACTGTACTTTTAAAATTATTTTGACTTTTTTTCTGATTTCCTGGTAATCCAAGTATCTGCAAAATCAAAGACCATCTTCTAAAACCTTAAAGACCTAAGTCATAGAATTGTATTTTTGGATGCCAGTTATTATGAAAAGAGAAGGTCAAAGTGGGAATGTCATTGCTTTGAGGGCTTTAGTTATAATGAAATATTTGGAATTGTTTTTCCAGCTATGTTTAGCAAGGATTATTTATTAGCTGTTTATAATCAAGTTTAAAGAGTTCATGTAGTTCTTAAAACAATAGTTAATCTAATTGAGTATTCCTGGAAGTGGTATGTAAAAATGAAATTTGAGACCAAGCTATAAACATAGACTACTAAAAAATCAGTAGTGTTTCTTTTAATTCAATCCTAGTGTTGCTATATTTTATCCTTGGTAGACCAGTGTGGAGGTGAACATTTCCCCCTCTAATTGTGCTCCTTTCTAAATGAGTCTCACTGAGACAGAGTGAACCGTCTTTTTCTCTCTAACTTCAGTCAATGAGTTTAGTTTAATTCACAACCATGTAAAATATTCAATGCTAGACCATATTATTATAAAGGAGAATGAAGTCTCTTGCCACTGCCAGAGTTTAATAATATAAATCCCCAAAAGATGTAGATTCTGTTTCTTTTAAAACTGTTATTATTTTACTACTTTTGTTTTTGCTTTTCGATGTACACCCAAAAACTAGAGACGGATTGATCCATGGAGTATCAAAGCTTGAGTCCAATATCCTGAAATTTGCTGTTTCCAAAAAATTTTAACACTTTGAGATTTGATTTGCAGTTCGTTAAAAAAAAAAACTTGTCAGGCACAATTTCACACACTACTGAAGCATCACATAGCAGGCCACTGTCTTGAGGCTACGCGGGCTTCGTCATAATGCCCTGCAGCTATGCCATTTAATGGACTATAATACCTTGTATAATTGTTGTCAGTTCCTGGGCCGCCACAGATCAGTGGTTCCAAGTGTAGCACATTTTGTATGGCAGAGTCGTATTCCATCTCTAGAGACATTGGGTAATTTTTTCTCTTCTGTAGTGTGCAAACCGGGTACTCTCTCTATTTTCTGTAGAGTGTAAACTTTTATTGTCAGCGAGGTCCTCTTTCGTCTGCTGTGTGTAAACTCTTATGGTCAGTTGAGTCCTCTCTCATTTCTATAGAATGTAAGCTTTTGTGGCCAGCAGGGTCTTCTCTCTCTTCGGCAGAGTGTAAGCTCTTAAGATCAGCAGGGTTCTCTCTTCTCTAGTATGTAAGCGCTTATGGTCAGTAGGGTCCTCTCTCACTTCTATAGACCTTAAGTTCTTATGATCAGTGGTGTCCTCTCTCACTGTTGTAGAGCATAAGTTCTTATGATCAGTGGTGTCCTCTCTCACTTATGTAGAGCATAAGTTCTTATGATCAGTGGCGTCCTCTCTTACTTCTGTAGAGCATAAGTTCTTATGATCAGTGGGGACCTCTCTTACGTCTATGTGTTTGCAAGCAGGGTCCTCTCTTCTTTAGAGTGTATCCTCTTATGGTAAGTGGGTCTCTCTCTTTCTCCCTCTTCCCCCACACAGTTATTTTTCAAGCAATTATACATTTTCAAGTATTAACATTTGAACAAATTTATTCACCACAAATCGAACATTTTGTGGAAAATCGTGTGACACCAGCAAATTCCAGTTTCTATAGATGTGCTCAGCTCTACTAAAAACATTTTAAACTTTAATATCTTTTCTTGAAAGGCTGGAAGGAATTGTGGGCATTTGCCCCTAAGTAGTGATACAATTCTTCACTTTCCTACCCTCTTCCTCCTAAGAATGCACTAAAAATATAGAATAATTAGATACATTCAGAAATATAGAAGCAGCGAAGTTAATGCTGGCAAACTGTATCTGTAAAATTGTATTATGTAATTTTGGAATTATGCCAGTTGGGATTGCAACCAAAACCTTGGCAGTTTAGAGCCGAGTCATCATACACAGCAATATATTAATAAAAAAATCTTAAAAACATTTAAATATCCTTTACAATGAGGTATTTTTCCATCCCCCTCAAAGAGTTTTATGAATTGTAGATCAGATCCTGGGGAGTTTAGCAAGGATTTACGCTGTTGACAACCCCTTTAGGCATTTAGTCTAATACACTAAACTTTTTTGTTCGCCTCTGCTATGACCTATGTGTAAAGAATTAAATGCTATCATATTACCTAGTTATTGTAATCGCCCATGTAAGCACAGGCGGCTGCAAGCAGATAATCATCAGCATCTCAAAAGACATTTTAAAAGAAGGAATTAAGCCGTCTTTGAAATTCAATGATTTTTTTGCCTGTAAAATCTGCTTAACATGCCGAACTTAAATGCTGATAAAGGTAAAGGATTGTTCCTCTTCTTGTTTTACGATAAAGCATGCAAGCTTTTATTGCAGATCCTTTAAAGAAGTGTAATCCTGATTTACATTGGGACTGCCGAAGTCCCTGGCTCGCCTGGGCTCATGCTGAGTTTTGTATATAAATTATACCTATGATTATTCCATCAAACTTTTATTATTTAGCGTGTTCAGATGAAAATTGAAGTTAGTCCATTGCAGCTGAAAAGTGAGAGCTCAAAATGAATGGGAGACATGCTGCCAGGAAAAGGACAGTCATTTTTGCACTGACACAGTGAGAAGATAGATGGTGAAGAAGCATTTTTCATTTCTTAAAATATTGACAGCTTTCTCGACTTTATTTCATTTTGCTACAGGCTATCGGCTACTGATACACATGATCTATCATTGGTTAGGCAGCTTGTGGTATATTAATCTCTACATCCTAACGGGTAGTAGAGTTGAAAAAAAAATGGCCAATGATGGGTCATCAATAATAGTTGCAAGTAAATAATGGACGTTGTCAGCCCATTAGCGGTATTATTTATGCAAGAGTGACTTGGGGTTTTGTCTGTGTGCACTGAGTTCCTTAGGGACCGTGTATCAAGTCAGCTATTGTAATGCAACGATGTTCATCAATTACTTCATATTCCATCAATTTCAGAGCCTATAAAATATATTTATTATTTTCTGTTTGGATGCTTGTGGAATTGGTCTTAAGCTTTGGCATTCCTGAATATACAGCTGTGGTAACAAATAATTGATTTTATGTTCACCAGAAAAATCCAAAGATAACCATCATAGCAAAAGTTTCCGATAGTATGCTGAATATTTTGCAAAACACTACATATGATAATGGGATTTTTCAGGCATAAGAATTTAATGACGTACCTATATAATAGTAACTAGTAGTATATGGCACTCCAAAAGTGTAGGAAGTTGCCTGAGTAGGGATCCATTAATAATATAACTAGATAATATAAATAGATCTCGACACTGAAGAGAGGCATGCAACAAGCGTGGCGATATATTTACAATCCACTCAGTTCAGAACAATATAGTAACATTTCGGTCCAACTCTGACCTTCATCAGAATGGGGTGGAATGCGTCGGGTAGGGAGATAATAGGCATCCAGAGCACTAGGAAGTGTGAAGGTTTTTACTACAAGCATATAGCACTCCTTGCTTGCAGTGACGCCATTACAATTCCGTTAGCGCTCACAACATCCATTATCTCCCTACCCGACACATTCCGCCCCTATCTATACAATTGGTCATCAAAAGTAGATTGATGCCAGTACAACAACCACTGATCAGATGCTTTTTGCAGCCGGATGTATACACTTTGAACAGAGCTGCTGAGTGCAGCGCCATTCAAAGTATAGCCAATGCTGACACCTACTGCAGTACAGCTTCTATTGAAGACTCCAATAGAAGAGGAGCTGTGCTGAAGTAGTTGGCAATGGCAAACCGCGGCTGCTACATTCACTACACTAAGAAGCTTCATTCAAAGTGTTTAATTTCAGCTTCCTGTGGAGCAAAAACCCTCTAATCTGTCGGGGCAGCAGACTTCTACCGATCTTTTATTCATGATCTACCCTTTCGATAGGTCACCAAATCAATATGGTTGGACAACCTTTTTAAGTAAAGAAACCAAGCGTATGAATCGTATCACAGTGTTTAGTTACTTACCTATTACAGCATATATTGGCCATGGGTATAAGAATACAACGGATGCTTACATGCTTTATGTTAGATTAACAATCCCCTCATGACTACATGGTAGGACATTAAATAGAAGTTTTATTTGGGACTCACGTACTAAGACCTCCACTGAGCATTTATTTCAGCAAGTTGTGGGGTTTCCAGCAATTTTACTCTCATCAATAATATTAATCTGGCATCCTTGCTCTGAATGCATATATAGTATTTTCTTTTCAAGAACGCAAAGAAGAGGGTAGGTGACCTCTAAATTTCCCAATAGATTGAAGTCCTGTAACTGTAACCCATCAGATAGCATGACCTACTTTGATATTCCATAAATGTCTCAGATTGTGATACTATTTTGGTTTTCATTGCGATCCTGAAACTTGCTTAATCTGACAATGTGGCTCCTGGAACATAAAAAAGGTTGTGCACCATTGGTTAAGCAGGTATCCTGAGCAATATATCTTCTTATATATTAAAATGATTCAGTATACAACTAGTATGTAAAAATGAATCAGAATTAGAGGATAGTTACTCTGACAATCCCAAGAAGCCGTTTATTAATATATTCTACAGCATGTGAACTGCACAGATGGTCGGATCACTTGATTTTAATAACCATCATGTTCAACCTCAGCACCCATAAAAATCCAGTCTGTGAAACATTTAGTAGAGAGGACAGTATGGAAGATTGATTCATGCTCTTAATGTGATAAGGAGGAAACTATCATGATCTGCCATGAAAAGATCATAAAATTATCTGATTCTTCAGTTTTTTTCCCTGAAAGTGAAAACTAGTTTTATCAAACCAATCACTGAATAGATTTAGCCTGACTTTTTTACATCCTTTATATTCTTTATAATTTATGCATTTTGAATTGGGTGTACCACATTTGACTCATTTCACTGTATGCAACATTGCCTTGTGTGACTGTTTAGTGCTATAAAAGCCAAGGAAATACTACATGTCATCTGTTTTATCTATTTTATTCAGATTTTTTTTTTCCATTTTGTACCAACAATAATAAATCTCAGAAAAACTTTCATAGCTCATGGTTGAGCGTACTTGCTCTTCTGCCATTATTTTCTTTAAAGTGCAACGAGTTTCTTGACAATTTCAATTGACAAAAGAATTGTTTGGAAGTTTTGTAATCATTATATTGTAAGGGATTAGTCTTGTAGCTTAAGATTGTCTGGGTTAGAAAATATTTATGCCATATAACAACCTTGTAGATATAATACCCTTATTAAAGGCATTGCTCATTCACAAAACCCAATAAATTCACATTTTCTTTATTACGACAGAGTAGAGGGTGACAAGATAACACATGTCTCTCTGGAGGAATTTACAAATGTGTTTTTACATATATAATCAATTAAAGGGGTTGTCCAATGAAAACAAGTTATCAGCTATTCTTAGAGTAGGTGATAACTTGTTTCTTGGTGGATGTTCAATCACAGGGACCAATACCCATTGGCAGAACAGGGCACTTTTATCAACATTAGAATGGAGTGGCAACGCAAATGCTCAACTGCTGGCCCATCATTACCTGTATGGTTAGCCAAGATTTGCACTTGGTTTTTTTTTGGCAGCCCCTTAGTGAATGAAGTAGTGGTTGGACATCTGACCTGTCCTCCCATTCTGTAACAGGAATAAAAGTGCCCCTTTGAGGATAAAAATTCCCTGCCCTGTAATCATTCACAGGTCAGACCCCACCAAGCAGTAATAATTTATTTTCATCAACCAATCCCTTCAATGTCAATGGTACACCATTTAATTGTACACTTGCTACCAAGTCCCTAGCTCATTGCTGAGTGGGCCTTTTATAGGGACAGTCAGTTATCAACTTATTCATATGGGACCCCTTCTAATAAAGAAATGTCCAGATTAAACAGCATATTTGGTTTTGCCATCCCTTTGTTAGGGGTCGAGTTCCCGCTTCTGCACAGGGGGAATTTTGAGCCACCTCCGCTGCGGTCTCCCATTCTTGTCCAGCCGCAGTGGAGTCTGCTCAGCAAGGACGTTGGTCCCAGCATCTTGCTCGTTCTCACTCTGTTCTGAGAGTTACTGCTGCTTCTCCAGCCTCTGCTATTAAAGTCTGTGCTGGTCAGCAGCGAGCGGACTTCTCTGGGACTAAGTCCTTGTCTGCACGTACTGAGCATGCCCAGTGTAAGGTCTCCCGTTGGAGATCGAGGGTCATGTGCTCAGGCTCTGCAGCACATTCCATTGGTCCTCTTGGCAGGTCCTAGAAGGGCAAAAGTGCTGTGGCCACTTCCTGTGCTGCTGCTATATAAACTGCGCATGACCGCACGGCCATGCGCTAGTATTGTCAAACAATTGCTAATGTGTGTATGTTGTGAGTGCAAGTCGTCCTTGGATACCCCTACCCTATAGTATGACTGTTCGCGGAAGGTGTATGGCTGCTACCTAGCGCCCGACTTATCCTACAGCACTAATCACACATTATAGCGTCCAGTTGCTGTGACCGCCAGTACAGCGCCATGCACTTCCTGTGTGCTTTCCTTACCCAAGCCTGGGTGGTTAGTGGCGTTCGTCAGTGCGGCACTGCATGCTCTTCTGTTTCATTTCACACCCAGTTGCGGTGTTGCGCCAGCAAGGGTCTAATCCGACTTCAATCCCAGTTGGGGTTGAGTTTGCTGACTACTTGCTCGCGCTTTAGGTGCGGTACCGCGGTCCTGTGCCTTAACAGGATTGCTTCTTTCATGCTGGGTGAGGTTAACCCACGCGTGTATACTCTAGTGTACCGCCATATAGTCTGCTAATTGCTAGCAGCAGGTTTTCACCTGCACGGTGGACCCCGGACTGCGAACGCATCTATACCATCTGGCTTGGTGCGTTCCGCCAGTCCTACCACCCTTTAAAAGGATCTGTTTTTTGCAATTGAGATAAACTATTCACTCATCCTTACCAGATTCATATACAGTGGGGAAAATAAGTATGTGATACACTATCGATTTTGCAAGTTTTCCCACCTACAAAGAATGGAGAGTTCTGTCATTTTTATCATAGGTAAATGTCTATTGTGAGAGAAAGAATCTAAAAATAAAAACAGAAATTCACATTGTATGATTTCAAATGATCAAATTCCACTTTATTGCATGAAATAAGTATTTGATCACCTACCAACCCTCAAAAATTCTGGCTCTCACAGACCTGTTAATTTATCTTTAAGAAGCCTCGTACTCTGCACTCATTACCTGTATTATTTGCACTTGTATGACCCCATTACCTGTGTAAAAGACAACAGTCCACTCACTCAATCAATCACACTACAACCTCTCCACAATGGGCAAGGCCAAAGAGCTGTCTAAGGACACCAGGGACAAAATTGTAGACCTGCAGAAAGCTAGGATGGGCTACAGGACAACAGGTGAGAAGGCAACAACTGTTGGCACAATTATTCGAAAATGGAAGAAGCACAAGATGACTGCCAATTTTCTTTCATCTGGGGCTCCATGCAAGATCTCACTTCGTGGAGTAAGTATTGGTTCCATAAGTAGCATTTCAAGGTCCTTGAGCCAGTCTCCAGAACTTAACCCAATAGAAAATCTTTGAAGTGAGCTGAAGCGCAATGTTGCCCGGCAACAGCCCCGAAACCTGAATGATCTGGAGAAGATCTGTATGGAGGAGTGGGCCAAAATCCCTGTTGCCGTGTGTGCAAACTTGGTCAAGATCTACAGGAAACTCCTGACCTCTGTAATTGCAAAAAAAGGTTTCTGTACCAATTATTAAGTTCTGTTTTTCTATTGCATCAAAAACATATCTTATACAATAAAATGCAAATTAATTATGCAAAAATCATACATTGTGATTTTCAGGATTTTTTTAAGATTCTGTCTCTCACAGTTGAAGTGTACATGCAATAAAAATTACAAGCCTCTCCATTCTTTGTAGGTGGGAATACTTGAAAAATCAGAAGTGTATTAAATACTTATTTTCCACACTGTAATTGTGTTTTATGGACGTGCCTTGGATTTTTTGCAATTGCCGTATTTTTTGGATTATAAGATGCTCCGGATTATAAGACGCACCCTAAATTTTGAGGACAAAAATATGATTTTTTTTTAAATAAAATGGTGGTGCTTCTTATAATCCATGCATCTTATTGCTTACCAGGAGTTGTGGCTGTGGTGAAGCGGGGTCCCAGGGTCGTTGCTAGAGAAGGCAGGAGTGGGGTGATGCTGCAGGCCACAGGCTGGGATGAGGGGGTGTTCGATGTGGGCCCGCTGCTTCGGGTATCCGGTTATGCTGCTGTGTCCGGTGCTGCTGCTTGTGTCTGGCACTGCAGGGTGGACTCCAGGAAAATGGCCGCCCGGGGTGACACATGCTCAGATGGATATCTCGGCACCAAGATCTCAGAGGTGAGATCTCATCTCTCGAGATTTTGGTGCCGAGATCTCCATATGCACATGCGCCACCCCTGGCGGCCATTTTTCCGGAGTGCACCGCACAGGAAGCCATGGAACTGCGGGGGGCTCTGGCCTTTCACAAAATGGCAGCAGAGCCCCTGCAGCAATGGAGACCCCCACAGCAGCACTAGCAGCACCAGCAGCACTTGTGCAGGACACAAGCAGCAGCACCTGACACCCACTCATCCCAGCAGCAATGTTAACGGTAAGGTATATCAGCATTGTAAAATGCACCCCCATTTTCCTCCCAAATTTGGGGGCAAAAAAGTGTGTCTTACAATCTGAGAAATACGGTAGAGTCATTGTATTTTCCCTGTAAGAAAAATATAACATTTTTCTGTTTTAATTTTGTTATGTCCATAAAAGGAAGACTATCTTTGTAATTTGCATTATCTTTCGGTTAAACTTATGCTATGTTTCATTTTCCTTTATGTTTGTTTGTTTAAGGGTATTCCTTTTTCTATTTTTTAAGCAACAGCTTAAAGACAATTAGCCATATGTTCAAATTTCCTTTAAAACAAGGTCAATTTTATTATCTCTTTTTGTCTGCAATGTTCAGATTAATTTTCAATGTTTAGTTGACAATATTTTTTCCAAATCTGATAAACAACTTGTTTTCACAGACTGTGCCAGGTTTTATTTTGCTGATTCATGCAATCCATAAACATGCCAGCATGCATCAGATATTGTCTGTGTTATTGCAGCTGTGTATGTTTCAAATACCTGGTGAGTATTATGGGTCTAGGATGACTAGTCCGAGCCATCATCTTCCTGCCAACTATATTGCACAGCATACATATAGGAATAGACCTGTCAGTCAAGCAGGGTGGACTTGGGATAAGCCGCCATGGACCAGCCATGGACTAATGTTTCATGCCGCAGAAACAGAGCTGACAGGTTCCCTTAAGAGTTTTGTACAAAGTTCATGCTGCCCATGTTTTATACAGTGAGTTGACAGGACTTATGAGAAGTTTATACTGCCCATGAGCCAGTTGTCTTTTTTTATTCTGACCATTGTTTTAGCATGAAAGAATATGCTTGGTAATATTTTATGGCACCAGAACCACCCTTTTGGTTGCTCATTTCATTCCATGTAGGTCTTCTATGCTTTTTCATACATGGGTTTTCTCGCCATGCTCAAATTTTTGGGTCAATCACTTTTAATGTCCTGGAGAAGTTTTATGTGTTCCATATGCAGGAATTGTTAGTAATCATAGTAACAACCTCCAATACATATCTTCTTATTATTCCCTTACTAGGATTTTCATTTTGTATGTATCACACAAGTTATATTACTAGGGACAATGGGACATATATCTGTTTAAGCAAGACATTATATCCCCTTTCTTTAATTGTGGCCAGCGGTACTTCTGCAGTTACAAAAACGACAAAAGAGCATATGCTGCATATAACCAGAATAATTTGTTCCTAGCTCTTTTTCATAATTATTCCTCATCTATTATAAATGAGTGTATTCATTCAATGAAGGTAGATAATTTTCTGTCTATTTTCTTTTACATATATAACATTACATAACACTACCAAATTACATCATCCCATTCTTTTAGACCACCTCTCTTTTATGTCACTCCTGCTTACATCTAATGTCTACTTAATTCAAAACGGGTAAAAAGAAAATGTAAAAAATATGTACTTTTAATGATCAGCTTATCAATAACAGCGGGTTAAAGGCCTCCCTACAATACATGTTCCACAGATAATTTGCACTGTATTGTTTCTAATATAAATCTTTTCACAATTGGGCAGCTGGAGTGGACAAAAGTGTCACCAATGAAAGTCTTGTTATTGTTAAATCCATAATTATTCAAAACTCGGGTCTGGCATGTTAGATTCCATCAGCACAAGGTTCAGCACTGGCTTCATCATTTATGGAAAAAAATTGGGGTTAGTGGCTTGGTGTCAAACACTTGGCCATTATTTTGGCCCATTTTCATCTAATGTGTATGCGGGCCATTAAAGTCACAAATGGAAGTTGAGCTAAACCCACCACCATCAGGGGCTTATCTACAGCATTCTGTAATACTGTAGATAAGCCCCCGATGTATCCTGAAAGATGAGAAAAATATGTTAGATTATACTCACCCAGGGGCATTCCCGCTGTGGTCCGGTCCGATGGGTGTCGCCGTCCGGGGCCTCCCATCTTCATAGGATGACGTCCTCTTCTTATCTTCACACTGCATCACAGGTGTACTTTGTCTGCCATGTTGAGGGCAGAGCAAAGTACTGCAGTGCACAGGCGCCTGGAAAGGTCAGAGAGGCCCAGCGCCTGCACACTGCAGTACTTTGCTCTGCCCTCAACAGGGCAGACAAAGTACGCCGGAGCCGGAGCCGCAGCGTGAAGACAAGAAGAGGACGTCATCCTATGAAGATGGGAGGCCCTGGACTGCGACACTCATCGGACCGGAGCGCAGCAGGACCGCCCCTGGGTGAGTATAATCTAACCTCTTTTTCTCATCATTCAAGATACATCGGGGGCTTATCTACAGCATTCCAGAATGCTGTAGATAAGCCCCTGATGCCGGAGAGCTTAGCTCAACTTCCATTTTGGGGTGGACAGGTTCCCTTTAAGTATGGAAGCAAGACAACACACTCATGTATGTTTTCACATTTCATATATACAGTATATTGTCAAATAAATGATGTCTCTTTCCCACCCCAGAATAAGCACCCCAAATGTTTTCATAAGGTTGGATCTCTTTTAGTATGTACTTCAAGTAAATCTTTAATAGAAATAGGTAAGAATGCCATGAGTATTCAGCTATCCATAATTGTAGAATAGCTGGCTACCTGGATGTTCTCTAATTTAAAAAAATATTCTGTAAAGAGGAGACAGTATGTAGGATTATAATGGATTTTTAATGTTTACAGATAATACCTTTTATGTTACTCTAGATCCTACAGAGATAAAAAGCTTTAGAAATGATTTATTGCTTAGTACAGCATTTGCAAACTGTTTGCATTCATTCTGAGGGTATACATACTTTAGTAAGATTAGAAGTCTTCCAGTAATATAATCTTCAGCCTCCCTCTTCCTTGCTTCCAAGAAACTCATACTTCCTGCATTAGTGGAAAGAGCAGCTTTCAAAGCATCGTAATTGAGCAATCCTATAGATTTCACACCAACATGCAAAAGAAATGTGTTTTCACTTTTTCCTTTATTTTTTGCATTCTGCCAGCTACATGATATAAAATAAATATAGAAGCATAAATTAAACCTTAACTTACTTGTTTGGCAAAATGATGTTTAAAACAACTTGCACCACTACAACTTGTCCTACAATTATCAAGGCCTCAAGACATAAAAATAAAAAATGTATGCCTGATTTTTTGTGGTATGGCAAAAACAAAAAAATATTTGCAGTCTTTGAAGGGGGTTACCTGCTTTGTGACTTGTAGGATTGCTACTTCCAATAGGTGGCACTATAGAGTTCAAGTCCTCTATTTCTCTGAAGAGGCAATTTGCTTATTAAATTTCCCAGAGGAGCATTGCATGGCGAATAAGCCTCCTTACCTTGACAAGCCAGAGCTGGTATGTCACTCTCCATAAGGAGAAATGTTACCTCTTAGACCCCAGTCCAGAGCCTCTCACCTAGACAAATCAGTTCTCATGCTTCACACTGACGTGGGCCAACAGCCCGAAACACCGTGTCTGCGAATTTAGATACTGATTTGACATTTATCCTAAGTCATATTGCAAGACTCGGTAAAGGGTTGATTGTGACTTGTAGGATGGCTACTTCCAACAGGTGGCGCTATAGAGTTGAAGTCCTCTTTCTCTCTGAAGAGGCATTTTGCATTGTAATAAAGGGAAACTATAGTCCAGCTTGCAGGCATCATTTTACAAAGCAGGGGTTGAGTAGATTGATATACTGTATAGTTTTGTGATTAATGATTTAGTGTAACCTGTGATCTAATTGTTTGAACTGCTGCTCTTTCAGGGATTTTTAGTCCACTGAGTAGTCCTATCAGTGATTGACAGCTATATCTGCCTGCACACTTCTACAAAGAAAGCTGATAGGACCTCCACTGTACCAAGAATCCCAGAAAGAGCTGAAAAAAAGCACTGGTTACACTGAATCTCTTTTCACATAACTGTATTTGAATCTACTCAGCTCCCCCTGCTCTATAATATGGTGACTGCAGATTAGACTGTATTTTCTTGATGACAGGTTGCCTTTAATTAAATGTATGATATGTTATTAATCTTACTATCACACTTTCAATTTGAATTCTGCCACATTCATGACTTGCTGTTGTGCCTCCTACAAGTATCACTTTCTGTGTTCATTATGCTTCTCTTTCCACCCAAGAGATGAGATATTAAGCCTCTACTCAGACAACCCCTTCCGAATTCCTATGTTTTCCCCAACTTAAAATAGTAACTGTTACACTCACATCCAGGGCTGGTGCTATTCCTGCAGTGTCGTCACTGAATCTCCCGGGGATAAAAATGTCACACAATCCCTGCTGCCAAACAGTGCTGGTTTCATTCCCCTCTTCTTCAAACAAATCAAGACATCTGGAGGAAGACATAGCTGCTGCTGTCCTCTCATTCTCTGTGGATGTCACTTATGTCCTTCGATAAAAGAGTTAATCCAGCTCTTATTGGCAGCAGGGATCACACGACATAGCAATGTCACACGATTCCTAGGAGAGCCAATGCCAACACCACTGGTATGGAGCCGACTCCTGAGATGAGTATAATTGTTATTATTTTAGTGGGGGGAAGTAAAGGGCTTGTCCGAGTAGGAATTTCAGCAGTAGCGAAAATGAGACAATAGAAAGAGAGTTCGGCAGCAGGTAACAAGAAAGAGAGAGATCCCTTAAGCTCAAAGGTATTTTGGGAAACCAATCATTAAATTGGGTGTCATGATGGCCTGTTCTTCCTCTCCGATGTTTGAGCTTAATACAGTGGCATGGACACACAAGCGATGTGCCACTCCATTCTTTGTTTATGCCACTTATAGAGAGCCAAGCCACATAATTGTCTCTCTTTCTCAATTTCATAGACAATAAATGAGGCTGTAGCATACATATGTGACTATACATCTCCATTCAGCACCTGAAAAAGTAAGGAAGAACTGGGCAATATGATCCCTGGGACCTTCTCAGAGAACACACAATTATCAGCTATTCTGTGGAATACTCAAGCTTTCACTTCTTTGCAGTTGAAGTTTGTTTTGGGGGAAATCTGAGGCAGAGCTGTTTGATGCATGATATTATCTGTATTCTAAGTTGGTGCCTTTTTTTCATTGACAATGCTACTTGCTACTTTGCGATACAAACCATGACACTTCCAATAAGTTCTACTCTTTAAAAATGTTAAACTATATTTATAAGACATGTAAAAGAAAATCCCATTTAAAGTGAGTTTCCTATGCATGTTAAATAAATCCTTCTATAAATCTATACAAAGAGATTGAACTCATATCAGACGAGTAGTGAGTGTGCCAACACAATGCTCATGGTCTGGCAAGTAGTAGGCACTTTTAGCACCACTTTGTCACAAAATGTCTGCTCTTTAAACATTAGATCGAGAACATTGGGGTGAGAGTTATCCTATAATGGTCGATCCTATCAAAATCCAGTTTTATCTAATGTGTGTGCATCCATCATTATTAAAGACACAGACTCCATTCACAGAGTGATAGTGGTGAATGTGAGATACACTTAGGCTGACACACCGCTGGCTCCGATGTCTTATCCAGTGCTGTTGTGATGTGTGATGGGAAGTTGGAAGTCCAAAGTTTCTTCAAAGTTTGGAACTTCCTCCTATTTTATGATACATATGAAATGTTCTCACACACCCTTACAATTTAGTTGTGTGTTAAGATCAGAGCCTAATGAATACGCCTTTTTCATTTCCTTCCTTATACAACTGGTTTGGATGTATTTTCTATATCAATACATGCCACATAGTCCAATTCTTTCAAGTTTCAACCTTGTCAAATGCTTGTGTAAATCACATACCAATTAACAAACCTCAGCTCCTTGCTTTTACCAAGCAAAACATTGCAATTTATCTGTCTGTTCCAGCTTGTAAAATGAAC
This sequence comes from Ranitomeya imitator, assembly GCF_032444005.1. Lineage (NCBI taxonomy): Eukaryota > Metazoa > Chordata > Amphibia > Anura > Dendrobatidae > Ranitomeya > Ranitomeya imitator. Next base: position 472,435,857 of record NC_091282.1, read on the forward strand.
TAGCTTCTTAAATTGTGTAACAGATTCCACTTCCCTGCCGTTTCGTATTCTGCAGTTATACCCTAGGAGCCATCTCATTTATACTCAACAGCCGCGCAGTGACAAAAGTGCCACAGTCAGCTGCTTTTTGTGCCTTGGTAGCCAATCAACTTTATATAGGAGCTTGTCCTTTCAGTACAGCTTGATACCAAAATAACCCTTTACTGGGTAGAAAATTGTGACACATGGCATTTCCAGTATTATATTCTAGAAGGCATTCATTTACAATTATTGTTTATCTATTTCTGTTATTCGAAAGATATAATTATTAATACCTTTTCTTAAAATCTTAATTTAAGGCTAAGTTAGATATCAAACTGCTGTCAAATTGTAATATCTTTATTATGGGTCAAAACTAATGGTCGAGTGGTGGATCTAATGTTCTAAATACTCCTAGGAGGAAGGTTATCGGTTTGGCAGCGTTTGCAATAAAATGCAGTGATATTACTTTTATTTACTTCTTTATTTCATGTTTGCCCCTTCTTTCTGTGAATTTCATAATTGCTGATGATATCGTTATTATTTAGTGTGCTTATGCAACATTCTAGGTCAGACTGGCTTACCAAATTACCAGAGTCCATCGGTGGTCACAGCTCCTGAGATAATAATGAGCCTTGGCAATTTGACAGAAGACTACCTAATTCAAAGATGATTTTGGAGTAATCTAGGATCAATTTCTTATGATTTTTTCACAAGTAACATTTTAGACTTTATTGATATGTCCTGCATGTACAGTGATGATAACCAAAATTACATAGTGAATTTGCTTCCAAGTAAGTTTAGGGTGGGAACAGGATTTTTCCTCTTGGGCTTCGTAGGGCAAAGGAACCCTGCACTGCTTAATGCATATCATGTAAGTGTTAGCTTCATAGTGTCCTCCGGTAAATCATGTTAATGAAGCAAGTCACAAACAAATATGACCATCTCTCCATTCATCACTCTTGGGATGTGCCCATAAAATTATAAGATTAATAATATATTTTTCACAATGGCAAATAGTGAATCTCGCCGAATTCAAATTTAGCATTAACAAAAAACTCTTGGAATGTTTAAAATAGATCTAAACGTAATCAGAAGTTAGTTATGAGACTATATTTATAGGAAAACGCAGATGTGAATGTAACAGATTATTTAGTGGTATAATTCGTAAAATACAATTTACCTTTATTGTTTAACCTGCCTTAAAGTATCTCAGTAGACAGCTCTATTGCTTTTACAGTTCTTCATTTTTACATGCCCCAGAGCATGCCACAGAGATCTTTCTTCCTTAGGTAGTTTGTTGTATATACATCTAAACTATAGCAATATAGATGAACATTAAAGGAACAGCAAACAAATTCAGGTTTGAGGCTAAATCATGGAAGGCCAGAATCTCTTCTGTTCTTCACCTTGAGCTTTATCATCATTAGTTGATCAATGGTTGAGGGATGATCAGTAGAACTGCAGTTATCACAGAGAAAGGCCTTGGCAGTGTATCAAGGAAAAAGGCAGGAAGACATTTTCAGCTGCAATAGAAAATGCACTAAGTTCCAAAGCGTAGTAGCGGTTCATGGTCTAGGAAGTATATATATATATATATATATATATATATATATATATATATATATATATATATATATATATATATATATACTGTATATATGTATATTAACTTTATATGTGTATATATGCTAAATAACAGATGCCTTATTCACCTTTGAGTTAGATGTAATTACATTTATTTTGTAACCTAAGTGAAAATAGCCATGAATGGATTTTTTTGGTCTGATTTTATCATTATAATTGTTCCCAAATTATGCATTGCAGAGCCATGCGTTATTATTATAGTCCCTAGTCTCCATTAGCTATAGCAAATATCTGTGGCAATTTCAGACTTTAGAGGGAATCTGTCTGAGGGAGAATATGTTGCATAGGATTACCACCTTCTACACTTCCCCCAGTGCCCAGGTCAAAATCAATGGTGCACTCTCAGGCATATTCCCTGTCAGAAATGGTACAAGACAGGGGTGCCCACTTTCCCCCCTTTTGTATATACTAACAATGGAGCATCTGGCCACTGCAATACGGAGTAACCCTTCAATCAAGGGAATAAAATAATAGCCTTCCCATTTAAATGGCGTTTTGATTCTCTCACTTATCAAGGTATTAAAATTACAGCTAAAACATCTCAACTATACAATGCCAACTTTAAAATAGCCCTACAACAAGCCGAATCTGACGTAGAGAGGTGGCATAATCTCCAGTTGTCGTGGGTAGGTAGAATCAATATAATAAAAATGGACCTCTTACCACGTCTCCTATATTACTTTCAAACAATACCTCTATACTTGCCAGCTTCCTTCTTCTCTCGCCTCAAACAAGCGATCACCCGATTTGTCTGGTTTTGCAACCGAGCACGCATCTCGTATCTATTATTAAGTATATCCAAACAAGCAGGTGGTCTGGGCCTCCCAGATTTCGCAATCTATAGCTATGCTTCAATAGGAACATGTATCCTTGTACCATGTAGACTTGTACCATAGTAGAAACAACAAGAAATGGGTTAACCTGGAAAACGATCTTATAGGTCGTGATCCTCAGATAGTCCTTTGGTCCTTGAAAAAAGAGGAAAGGAAAAATACACCTTTACCTTTTCTAACTGGAAACTTGGTATCCTTTGCCAAAAATAGAAAAAATGGCCTCCAGATCACAACATTCCCAGGACCACTAATCACAATATATGACAATCCAACTTTCCCCACGGGGTCAAACAGAAAGATGTACTTGGGTAGGTGTAGAAGCACAAAACCTATTATTCACGACTATTTAAAACAAATGGGAATAAAATCTTTACAAGAAATATACCAGGGTGAGGAGCCTCCACCAGGCTTCGTCTATGAACAATTGAAAAGCTTCATAAATACATTGGCAAAACAAACCAACATTAGTAGATCATTAACTCCCTTTGAAACACTTAGTATATCAATAAACCCACTGGACCACACTGTCTCATTATTATACAGAATCTTTCAGGATGGGAGGACTCCCCATCAGGACGTTCCAACATTCTTTTCGAAATGGGAAATTGATCTGGGGAAACCCCTATCATCTGAGGATAGAACAAAGATTCTCTTATTCACATTTAGGTGCGGTATCACAGGAGAGGAGCTATGAGATTTTGTCAAGGTGGTATTTGTGCCTCCATGGTACATACTGTGCTTCCAACAACCCCTGATACTTGTTGGAGGTGCCTAAAAGAGAAAAGCTCCTACGTGCACATCTGGTGACATTGTCCCCCCATAAAAAATCTACATCAAGCTGTATTCGAACTTCATAATACAGTAAGTTATCAATCTTACAGATCCAACCCACAGTAGGCTTAGCCTTGTTATCCTTATGTGACTTATCAATATCTCGGTTCAAGAAAGGCCTGCTCAGACACTTCCTTACTGCTGTTAGGAATTTAATTCCTCGATTTTGGAAGCAAGAGAAATTCCCTTCTTCTGAATTTGTGGTAGAACTAAATGACATTTACAGAATGGAACAACTGATGAGTCAAACTACAGGAAATCCTGATTCAACATATAATACATGGGCTCCCTGGATTGTATTTAGGGAGACACCTGAAATAGATCTTTGGCTCCCCAGAACCTAGACCACCCACTTATCTCTTTGTCTTCCCATATACTCATCTATGCTTCAATGATGACGATATATTGATGAAGATATATCCCCAGATCGCCTCATTTGTCGGTAGCCGAGATGATGGAGAGATTTGACAGACAGTTATAACCCCATATATTTCATTCCTCTACTCAACCCTCTTCTCCTTTTCTTCTCCCCCCCACCTTTGTTTGTCCTCTTACCTATCTAGACTCAATCTCTTTATTTCTTTTGAATAACTATTACAACATCAATGGAGGGTGTTATTAAATAATTTATTGATTCTTGATTGTTAATCCTTCACAATAACATTAGATACCATGATATTATACGATAGAGTACAAATCTGTGTAAACATGTGAAGTTGTTGAATTATAGTTTCCTGAACAGTTTATAAGCAATTTCAAACAGCTTTGTTGATATAATTGACTGTATTCTTGCAAGTTATGTTCAATAAACTTGATTTATGCAAAATATCAGTTGCAATGATTCTCAGTAAAATCGGTGCTGTCTTTTATTACCCAGACTGCTCATTTATTTCAGGGAGCCCACCTAATGTATTATTATGGAATGCTACTGTAGCTTTATTTTCACATTTGTCATCCCCGTTGGGAGAAAGGAGGTCACTGTCACGAATTGAAGTAATTTTGATGGAGAGAAAAGTGTAGAGTGCAGCACTATTATTGCAATCAAAACTGCTGGAATCTCAACAGAATTTTGAAAAGTCAAAAGGGTTTGTCAGTGACAATGTGGATCTGACAGACAGCAGATTAATCAAAGCATCATGACTATTGCTATAAGTGGAGACCAAGTCACAAATGTCAGCAAGGCTTTGACCTATCAATAACAGCTGATAGCAGAGATGGAAAGTTCTATTAGAGGGTACCGTCAGCAATAGAGATGAGCAAACCTTTGAAATTCAAATTCACAATCTTAACACTTCTTTTCCTGAAATCTGATTCGTCATGAATCACAGGTACACAAATTGCCCTGACAAGATATGTGTAACTCTCTGAGGTCTCCTAGTGTAATGAGATGGACATACTGCCTATGTTTGCCCTTGTAGACAAGTGTATTATAGAAATGTGTAATGTGTATTGTGACATGCGTTATTAGTGATGGAATTGTATTTTGACTGACAGTAGGAAGAGTTACAGTTGATGATTGGGACTAGTCCAGAGTTGGAGGACAGAGATACTTTCTGTTCAGGAACTTAGTTAGAGCTCAGCCTTCAGTGGAAGCAGATTTAAGGTCTGACAAGTCAGCAGAGCCGCATGACGTGGGTGTCCCTGATGTGAATGAAGACTGAAACAGTGGATAGCCAGCTCCAGAGTAGAGATGAGGTAAAGTGACAAAAAGGCACAGATGGAGATGGGTCCTTGGACAGGATGCCTAGAAGTGCAGCCCTGAGTTTGCAACTCAGAGAGGTAACTCATACCCGCGGGTTGAAGTATAAGACTCTTGCTTACTGAACTGTAGTACTGTGCTGGGTTGGGGTAAAGGCAGAGGAACTAGTTGAGGCCAAATCAAGCGAGCCTACAGAAGGAAAAAAAGAATGTGTGTGAAGATGCTCCAAGTTTTAAAAGACATGTCAGTGAAGTAATGCACCTGCTATCTATTGTACTTAATCCCTACCAAAGTAATGTTCAGTAAAAAACTGTTTATGGTTTAATGGTGGTCTCCCTCATTGAACTTTTCATGATCTTTAAAGAGCCAACTGAAGTTGTCAGTATTATGCGGCCTACAAGGGCGTAGCGCCTCCATAGGCAAAACCCTCACACCCAGCCAGGACCCCCACCTTCATGTAGCATGTCATGGCATGAAAGACTAGTACCATGCTCTTGGCTACCACCCTGCGCCACATTATACTAGGACTGTGAACAACCAGTCTCGTGCTCTTTACTACAATTGCAGCCTTAGTCATGTTGTAAATTGTCCTCAACATATATACAGTGCCTACAAGTAGTATTCAACCCCATGCAGATTTAGCAGGTTTACACATTTGGAATTAACTTGGCATTGTGACATTTGGACTGTAGATCAGCCTGGAAGTGTGAAATGCACTGCAGCAAAAAAAATGTTATTTCTTTGTTTATTTTTTTTTTAAATTGTGAAAAGTCTTTTCAGAGGGTCATTTATTATTCAACCCCTCAACCCACCAGAATTCTGTTTGGTTCCCCTAAAGTATTAAGAAGTAGTTCAGGCACAAAGAACAATGAGCTTCACATGTTTGGATTAATTATCTGTTTTTCCAGCCTTTTCTGACTATTTAAGACCCTCCCCAAACTTGTGAACAGCACTCATACATGGTCAACATGGGAAAGACAAAGGAGCATTCCAAGGCCATCAGAGACAAGATCGTGGAGGGTCACAAGGCTGGCAAGGGGTACAAAACCCTTTCCAAGGAGTTGGGCCTACCTGTCTCCACTGTTGGGAGCATCATCCGGAAGTGGAAGGCTTATGGAACTACTGTTAGCCTTCCACGGCCTGGACAGCCTTTGAAAGTTTCCTCCCGTGCCGAGGCCAGGCTTGTCCGAAGAGTCAAAGCTAACCCAAGGACAACAAGGAAGGAGCTCCAGGAAGATCTCATGGCAGTGGGGACATTGGTTTCAGTCAATACCATAAGTAACGTACTCCACCGCAATGGTCTCCGTTCCAGACGAGCCCGTAAGGTACCTTTACTTTCAAAGCGTCATGTCAAGGCTCGTCTACAGTTTGCTCATGATCACTTGGAGGACTCTGAGAATGAGTGGTTCAAGGTTCTCTGGTCTGATGAGACCAAGATCGAGATCTTTGGTGCCAACCACACACGTGACGTTTGGAGACTGGATTGCACTGCATACGACCCCAAGAATACCATCCCTACAGTCAAGCATGGTGGTGGCAGCATCATGCTGTGGGGCTGTTTCTCAGCCAAGGGGCCTGGCCATCTGGTCCGCATCCATGGGAAGATGGATAGCACGGCCTACCTGGAGATTTTGGCCAAGAACCTCCGCTCCTCCATCAAAGATCTTAAGATGGGTCGTCATTTCATCTTCCAAAAAGACAACGACCCAAAGCACACAGCCAAGAAAACCAAGGCCTGGTTCAAGAGGCAAAAAATCAAGGTGTTGCAGTGGCCTAGTCAGTCTCCTGACCTTAACCCAATGGAAAACTTGTGGAAGGAGCTCAAGATTAAAGTCCACATGAGACACCCAAAGAACCTAGATAACTTGGAGAAGATCTGCATGGAGGAGTGGGCCAAGATAACTCCATAGACCTGTGCCGGCCTGATCAGGTCTTATAAAAGATGATTATAAGCTGTAATTGCAAACAAAGGTTATTCCACAAAATATTAAACCTAGGGGTTGAATAATAATTGACCCACACTTTTATGTTTAAAATTTATAAAAATTTAACTGAGCAACAAAACTTTTTGGTTTGTAAGATTTATGCATCTGTTAATAAATCCTGCTCTTGTTTGAAGTTTGAAGGCTCTAACTTATTTGCATCTTATTAAACCTGCTAAATCTGCAGGGGGTTGAATATTACTTGTAGGCACTGTAGCTATGAGCAAATGGATAGTAACCATCCTTTACTGCTTTATTATCAGACACTATCTATACAATTTCTTCAATGTTCTGTTTTTTTCCCTATCTTTATTGATAAGCTGTGAGTTGAGTCATCCTTTCACTATCCAGATTCATCACAAAATGGCTGCTGCATTTCTTGCTTCTATTTCCTTACAGGCTATGATAGTACCTCCTGATTGGCTGTGCTATACCAAGTGATATGATTTCTGCAGTGTAAAGATTTAGTAGTCATGTGAGCGGAACAAAGCAAGAGGTAGTTAAAGTTCTTAGAAGTAGCACTGGTAATAGTAGGAACAATCTGGATAGGAGTGGGAGCAGTCTGGGTAAGACAGTTCGAAGGAGCTGGAGACTGGAACTAGTCTGAAAGATAGACACAATACTTAGCAATGAGTCAGAGTTCTGTGTTGTCTTAGGTAGGCCCATGCAGGAAACAGGAGGGCTTCTGCAGTTCGCAGCACAATTTCTCAGTGTGAATATTGCCACCCACTAGTGGCCAATCTGCAGAAGGACAGCAGATGCTTGCCACCTTTAGTCTTTCACTCATATGATTTATACTTAAATAGCTAGATGACAACATGGCCATAACTATTTGCAACCAGAGATGCTCAAACCTTTTGCAATTCAAGTTCGTCAGGTTTGGTAAATATTTTCCTGACTAAATTTGTTGTAAATTGCAGGTTGTCCGATTGTACTAAATTGATGTGGCTAATACTTTGTCTTTCCTAGTAGAGTTTGTTGCTTTTTTATGTGGTTAATAGGCCTGAGTAATTTGTAAATGAAAGGTCAAAGAGTCATACTAGTGATTCAAGATAATCAGTAATTATTTTGACATGTGACCTCTTTTTCCATTTGTTGCAGTTATTATGTAGAATTGACCTTCAACGGGTGAACTGAATAGCAGTACCTAATGATTATTAGCTGTCCTGCAGCAAGAAACACGGAATGGTGGAAAGAAAGAGTTTAGCAGCATCAAGGAACACAAGAATGGCCAGAGAGAGTTCAGCAGCAGCAGCAGGGAACTCAAGACTGGCTAGAGAGAGTTCAGCAGCAGCAGGGAACAAAAGACCGGGCAGTGAGAGTTCAGCAGCAGCAGGAAGCACAAGATCAGTGAGAGACAGTTCAGCAGCAGCAGGAAGCACAAGATCGGGGAGAGAGAGTTCAGCAGCAGCAGGAAACACAAGATCGGGGAGAGAGAGTTCAGCAGCAGCAGCAGGAAAACACAACTGGCTAAAGAGTGTTCAGCAGCAGCAGGAAACACAAGACTGGCTAGAGAGAGTTCAACAGCAGGGAATAAAGTTCTGGGGGAAGTGAGAGATCAGTAGCAGGTAATGCGAGACCAGGAAGAGAGAGTGCAGCAGCAGAGAAAGCAAGACTGGTGAGAGAGTGGTCAGCAGCAGATAACGAGCCAGAGATCTCAAACAGCTGAAAAGTACATAGTCATTGCCTGACTGATACAATCATACAATGTGTAAAATGGTGACAGCTGTTTTTCAGCAATTCACAAAAATCGAATCGCACATTGTTCAGACTGCGACTTTCAGGAAATTCGATTTAAATTCAATTTGCTTTGAATTGATTCGATCAACTCTACTTGCAACCATTTTACTCATTATATTTTTCTCAGCAGAGTACCAAGACCCAGACCAAAGTCCCAAGAAAAGGGAGGATCTACAGGTAAAACATGCCATTCGATTTAATATCTAGGAGAATAACAGAATAAGTTTTTGCTGTGTTTACTCATGTAAAATGAATAGAAATACAGTAGTTGCCAACTCTGTTTCCCAGTGGGCACAGCTACATTATGTTTGAATAATTCTATAATCTGATAGCTATATTAAAACTCGTCATGGCACATAGCATCATCACAGCATATAGATCTGAAAGGATCTGGGTTGATTTTTGATTAATTTGATCACTTACTTAAAATGTAAATAACGTAATGTTCTTTCTTTTTTAAGCAAAATACTGTACGTGTCTGCTATTAAATTGAAGCTTCTTTCCTCTGCTGTCTGACATTTTTGGGCAATTTTTGACACTTTTAATTTGTCTTAACTCTAGAATGCTAACTGTTTCTTAAATGTTTTGGCATCAACATTTAAAAGAAGACCACAAAGCCATACTGCCCACCCATTGTCTTCAAATGAAAGGAGCATTAAGCAAGTAGAAAAATAAAAGGGAGAAAGCAAGTTATTGTATGGGTAAAAGTGGCCAAATTATTATTCTCATCACCCTAAAGCGCAGAAGTAATTGAGTGTAAAAAGCTGCGTATTATGTAAAATGACTCCTGCCTTTAAGCTACAATAAACAATGATGTTCATGCAGCGGGGCTGTTAAACAGTAGAACAAATGATTGCAGCCTGCTGATTTTGCACAGCCTGGGTCATTACTAAAATCTGTATCTTCTTTTTTGTTGCAAATATGCAAATGTTTTAATTACTCGAGGTGTCTGGATTGTACAGAGCAGAGGAAAATACAATGGATTATTTATTTCTCACCTAGATTGTCACTAGTGACTCATGCTTTATATAATTTACCATTGTACAGCATTCATGAGGTCTTTATTTCTGCCGTTCTGTGTACAAGCCAGAAGCCCATTAGTTTAATTAAGGAAAAAGTTGTCAGCATGTTGCCTATTTTTGGATAAAAATATTAATAGTAATTTAATATGCATATTCTAATTAAGGAGAAATCCACCATCTAAAAGATATCACAGGTTGCGCGAAGCACAGTCAGCTTCTGGCTCATCATTGCATGGAAGGTAGCACTTTGTTCTGTAGTCCTCTAACTAAAATTCTGTCTTTCATGCTACATTGTTTCTTCAGTATTAATCCATCATTCATAGAGATACTCTTCCATTGTTTGTTAAGTCTGCAATAACTAAATCATATAAATAATATCTATTATACAGGATTGCGCATAAAGAAATGTGACTTAAAAAGTGTTCAGGACTAAGGACAGTTCCTGAATGACAGAGAAGAATGCTTTATCAGAAGAAATATTATTAAGAGTTGATTGTATATTGCACTTAAAAAAGAGAATCTCCCACTTACGCAAAAAATTTGTTAAATCCTGTGTAGAAATCCATGAGCTCCTCTGATTCTGTTGCTCTTTAACATTGTCTTCCGTGTTGCTCCATTGCAGAGATACTAATATTTGTTTCTTATAGAGCACAGTATGTGAAATCTCTGCTTTGCAGTACAACTGGCTCTTTCTTCACAGTCTTCTCTGGGTACTTGGGTTTTCATACCTGACTCCCAGACAGTGATAATCACAGCCCGGCAGAGTCTCATGCTACTAGACCCGATGTCAAACTGGGATTGGCAGAATCCTTAACATCTACTTAAAGAGAAGCTGTTGTTTTAATTTTTGTTTTATAATTCAGTAGTACACATGGAAATAAGCAACTTTATAATATATTCTATCAGCGAAATCTGCTTCTTTCTCCACCAGGACTGATCATTTATTTTCAAAATTCTCAAATCATGTGTTCAGTGAAGATTTCTCATTACTCAGATATGAGATGGCAGATGATACTGTTAAGATTTTATATAGAGTTGAGAGAGGAGGAGGAGGTGGGAGGAGCAAGAGGCCGAGCTCTACCAAACTCCTCCCTGTCTCTTCTACATAGAATCTTATAAAAACCAACTACCATCTTCTATCTCAGTAATGAAAAATCTGTATTCCCTGACACAGATTTTACCTATTAATTGAGAATTTTTTAAAATATGTAGATATTTGGGATGTAAAACTCATGGTTTTAACTTGATGACATCCACGCATTATAAATTTACAGTGCTTGGTCATGGGCTTCTTGCATGTTTGTAAATTTATGATGTATGATTAAGCTTCTGGTAGAGCAATCTAGAAGGAACCAGTTTGGATCCCGAGGAGAAGTCACATCTAGTTTATTATAATTTTTATAACCTCTTTTGCAGCCGAAATTGCATTCAATAATTAGGAACTTTTTATTTCAAAGTGCAGTGGTGACCAAAATACTGCAATTCAGGCATTTTGATTTTTTTTTTACCATATGGGTTTATTTCTTCCTATATTTTGATATACTGGACTCAGATGTGTGCCCTAAAGGGTAAATCTAAATTTTTATGTAAGTTAAGATGGTAGAACGACCTTCAGCATACCATTTTGCTTATCTTTCACTGTCCAATTGGTTTGATAACTCAATGCCATCCAAGTTAACACATAGGTCAATCGAACAACACTATTCAGACATGACATGTCCTTCTTTATCTTTCTTCTTGGCTCAATATTCAGAGAAGAATGGCTTGAGATCACCTACATGATTTTACCAAACTTTGTTAGGAGATGCTTATGCTATGTCAATATGTGGCCGCCAAGCGGTTTTGATGTGTGCTTGGCGACCTGGTAAGAATTTTGCCGGCATCTCAAGATATTTTATTGAATGTATATTTTGACCAATTGTCCAATTACAGGATAGTTAAGAGCGGACAAATCTGTACATATAATTTACATACATGTAACCCCTTCTCATGTACAGCACATGGAATTAATGGTGCTATATAAATAATAATAATAAATAAATAATAATAATAATAAAGTACATATAACTATACTTCCAGCATGTTAAATGCTACTTATTCTAAGTGTATTAAAACAAAGCAGATATTCAAGCTACTCTGATGTCATCCCAGGGCAGGGACTTGCAGATATTTACAGTGGAAATTTGACTTCATCTTTCCATTGATATGTTAAAAAAAGCATGCTAAATATTGCTGCTTACCTCCGGGGCATGGTATTTTTAGCCACAGCTTATGCAAGCGAACATTACCGTGACAGCAAAAAAAAGTGTCAAACACTTAAGAACGTAATCTAAGCATGTTTTTATATTATCTCTGCAGCAGTTAAGACTTGAATAAAAGGATTTTCTATTTTATATAACAAACGCAGCACTTGGAATTTTTTTTGGAAATTGGATCATGGAATTTTATTTACAGGGGTACTGGCCACTAAAGGAGGACAGAACAGTTTGTCTGTATGCTACAGTACATGTGATCTCGATATGTGTATTAAAGGCACACTCAACATCTTTGGAGTTCTGTACTGTTTTCATGATTTTTGAACTTTGGATGAGTAGTGTTCAGCTCCGCTGTAATATGCATCCTTAAAATGTTTTCTATAAGGGTATATTCACACACAATGGAAAAAATGTGTACAGATTCGGTAGGAGATTTTGTTGAGGATCTGCAACAAAATCCTCACGTATTACTCATAGATAATATTGTATATTTTTTTGTAGATTTACTAAGGATTCCTCCCCCACTCTTGCATCACTACAGGTGAAATTTGCAGAAATCTGCTGCATAAAATAATATCCGCAGTGTGTAAATTACATTTCTGAAACTGCACTTGCTTTGCTATCAGTGTAACCTGCTGTTGATTGTCGGTTCCTAAATCTGGATAATCCACAGCAGATTCAAAACATTGGAGCAAGCCATAAGGGTAGGTTAACACTTTGTCTTTTTCTGCCTTTTTTGTGCCGAAAAACACCCCAAAAATACTTTAAAAAATTCCTCTAAAAAACGATTCAGGCTTTCAAGCGCTAAAAAGTGAGCAAATCATTATTTGGGCATTTTCCATTATGTTGATGCTCAATATTTTATAATTCAAGACAATAGGAAGGTTAAAATAAATCTTGGAAAAAGAAAACACCAGCCCTCCAAAAAAATCTTGAAAAAAATGCACACTAAGGCCATGCGCACACGTTCAGGATTTTTCGCATTTTTTTCGCGTTTTTTCTATATAAAACGTGATAAAAACGCGAAAAAAACGCTTACATATGCCTCCTATTAATTACAGTGTATTCCGCATTTCTAGTGCACATGTTGCTTTTTTTTCCGCGAAAAAATCACATTGCGGAAAAAAAAGCAACATGTTCATTAAAAATGCGGAATTGCGGGGATTCCGCACACCTAGGAGTGCATTGATCTGCTTACTTTCCGCATGGAGCTGTGCACACCATGCGGGAAGTAAGCAGATTATGTGCGGTTGGTACCCAGGGTGAAGGAGAGGAGACTCTCCTCCACGGACTGGGCACCATATAATTAGTAAAAAAAAAAAAGAATTAAAATAAAAAATAGTCATATACTCACCCTCTGATGGCCCTGATGTCTTCCCGCCTCTCAGCGCTGCATGCTGCCGCTTCTGTTCCTATAGATGGTCTGTGTGAAGGACCTACGATGACGTCGCGGTCCTGTGATTGGTCGCGTGACCGCTCACATGACCGCGACATCATCGAAGGTCCTGCACACACACACACACACACACACCATCTATAGGAACGGACGCCGCTGAGGAGATCAGCTGTCTGCAGGGTAAGTATAACCATTTTTTTTATTTTTTTTATTATTTTTAAACATTCTATTTTTTACTATAGATGCGGCATAGGCTGCATCTATAGTAAAAAGTTGGTCACACTTGTCAAACACTATGTTTGACAAGTGTGACCAACCTGTCAGTCAGTTTTCCAAGCGATGCTACAGATCGCTTGGAAATCTTTAGCATTCTGCAAGCTAATTACGCTTGCAAAATGCTAAGAAAAAAAACGCAAAAAAAAAATGCAGATTTCTTGCAGAAAATTTCCGGTTTTCTTCAGGAAATTTCTGCAAGAAATCCGGACGTGTGCACATACCCTTAAAGCGCCCAACAAATGCATAGAATATTCTATACAGTGACTGGGGTCTGTCCTTTTCCTAATGAGGTTTCATTTGATGTGCTCCTATGGGTTTATCATGTAGGCTAAAACTCTTTATTGTTGCCTTTGAGGTGTCTGTTTATCGTTTGTACCCCAGATAGGAGCACGCTGTTTAATGAGGCTTCATGCATTTGTTGGGCGTTGTGCAATAAAGGGAAGGTGCAATTTCTAATCATTTACCTTCGATGAGGGAATACCTTTTTGTTTGGTCAGCTGTATGGCATAATTAAAAAGGGCCATTTTGTGGTTTCCTTTGGAGATTGACATAACACTGTACCATATAACGTCTGATATTGATATTCATCCTAATGATGTTTTATGTGATGTACCCCGTTTGATTTTTCCTCTTTACATCTAGGCCCTTCCCCCCTTTTTTGAGCATATTAATCTGAGACTACTACTGTCCTTTGCACCCCTTTTTCCCCTTTTTTTCATACACACGTGGTTCCCTTACCACCTTTATTTTTGAGGGGTGAGAGGGTAAGTGTGTAGGGTGATCAAGGGTCAGCCAACAGGAGCGGGGGCGCCACTGATGTTCATTTGTAGGGTGCCAACCTCCGCTGTCAGGCAGGGATAGTTTTAATAGGGTTTTTGCAAGGGCCAGTTAGTCTAGGCCTTTGAAGTTTTTAGCATTTGTTACCCTATACTGTTGTATACTTTTGTTTGCTTATCTTGATATCCATTTTTGAAGTCATGTTTGTTAATGTTTATTGTTTTTTGGCTCCTTTTTGAAAGTAGTAAGACTTATTGCTTTTACTGGCTAAGGTATCACCTTTATAATCGGATTACTCACTATCTTTCTTTTTCTTTTTCCTGTACGGCACGCCTTTTTTTGAACTGGTTTATTTGTGTGTAATGGTTGTAGTGTTGTTAATTTTTAGGGTTCAATAGTGTGCATCTAGGGTGAGCCGTTGGTGAGTGGGGGGCCATTTTGCATTCAAGTTAGGGTGTCAACCTCCACTGTCAGGAAGGGTATACAAGGGAGAAATAGGGTGGACCAGGAGCTTTTTAGGGTGTGGGTTTGTGGTAATTTGTCAACAAGGTTTTTATTAGTCATTAATAAAGTATTATTTTTAGGTATTGGTTATTTTGTTTCAGTGATTTTTATGTAATTTCTGTCTCTGAACTCAGTAATAATATCGACAAAATGTCATTGTGTACTGTTTTTTCAGAAATACTGACTCCATAGCTTTTTCTTGTACCATACTATGACACCGTTGCGTGACCATTGGTGGATGATTTTGGTGTCATTACACTGGTAAGAATTCAATGGATGCTGTTCAATGATTGACTGCTGGGGGCAGAAAAGATTTTCTTAACTCAGCTTCCAAAGAGTGTGGTGGTGTTCATAGCATCCAATCATAGCATATCTTTAATGTTACCTCAGCAGCATAAGAAATTAAAGCTGCTCTGCGATTGGTTATTATGGGCAGTAAAGACAGCTGTTTTTTTTAGTCACCATTCATAACAGTGTGGTGGTGTCCATAGCAAATAGTCAGAGCACAGCTTTCATTTTACCTCAGCAGTTTAAGAACTCAAAGCAGCACTGAGATTGGTTGCTATTTGGAACAAAGGCAGATTTTCTTTAAGACAGAGTTCATATGACTGTGGAGGTTCACTTACCACGATTACTTTCAGTATTGAATTGTTGTAGTGGATTAATCTTCTGTTTCTAACAACGTGATCAAAATGGCTCCAAGGCCGTGTTGTAATTCACCCAACAACTTTTGCTACATTTGTGTTTGCTTTGTAGTGAAGAAACAACAAAGGAAAATTACAGACTTCGTTAGCAAAGCATATTATGCTTATTTTGTTTGTAAAACTACATGAGCATGACAAGTCATGAGCTCCACATGTAGTGTGTTCTGTTTGTGTAAAAGAACTATGACAGTGGTCTAAGCAGGGCCGTATTTAGAGTTTCTGCTGCCCTAGGCACTTTTAGTGCTGCCTCCCCTTTGGCGAGTATGACACTATCGGCAGTGACTTTGGCAATAATCGCTGATGTGAAAGTCGCCTTTTGCAGCAGATCTGGAAGTTTTTCCGCATCTGCCACGTAAAGGATCACTTACGGCAACACTGCGTTCGGCCTCATACATTCCCTATGGGACTTGCGGACATGTGCGGCACTTGCGGTTTTCCCGCGATCCGGCAAATGTGGTACTTGCAGCAATAGAAAAAAAATGCTGCTAGCATTGGTTTTTTGTATCACCGCAAGTGCAAAACCGCAATTTCTGCACATGTCCACAAGTAGCCATCACTACCTGTCCCTGCACCTTCCTAGCTCATCCCTCTCTGACCTAAAACTACACTATAAAGCTTTAGAAAAACAATTAACTGGCATATTCCTACGATAATGAGGCTGCAGGCTACAGCGTAGACTAGGACGAGCAGTCTCCGGGTCTCCATTGTCTCTCTGTGCACACCCTCAGTCCCTGCCTCACTGCCTGTGCACAGACCTCCCTCCACCGGACCCGGTAATCGCCGCTCGCAGTGGCATACCGGCACAGGTGTATTTAGGTTTTCTGGCACCAGGGGCAAGAATCCATTTTGGTGCCTCCCCTCCGCCAAGGACTTATGCGATTTGCACACTCAGTCATGCACCAACGAGCTCCTCTCCCTAATGCTCTCAATGTTCAGTGTAAAACTAAGAGAAGCAGAAGAGAAGCTCATTGTCACAGGACCATAAGTATGAAAGTCGCATATGAGTGAAGTGTCCATGTGACGACTACTGGAACCTGCAGAGCTGAATCCTGACATCGCAGCTTCTGAATTCTCACAACGCATGCACTGCACACTTTTAGGATTCTCCCTTGCCGGTGGACAGTCATGTCAGCACAAGCATGTGATTTGTATACTTCTGACCACATTCTGACTAGACGTGCCCGGCCTCGCTCTGTTCATTTTCATTGACTGAGACCACACATGTCTAGTCAGCACGTGACCGCATGTATGTAAATCACCAGCATGAGAGAATCCTGACAGTGTGCAGGGCGCACTGTGAGAAGTCAGAAGTCTGCAGTCACAAAGAATGACTGCAGCCTCATCACAAACATGGACATCCCCTTTAATGCTCCTAACATAAATAAAAACATGAGTTAGTATCACAAATAACATTTACATCAAGGTACCTTATAGATGATGTTGTCTCTGGAGCCGTTCTCCTTTTCTTCATCTTGTCCAGACCCCATGATGAGTTATCTCATCCACAGCCGTCTCTGCAGACTTCCATCGTCTCCGCTCTTTTGCAGAAAATCTCGACATGATGCCCTTAAAGATACAAGTGTCATTATAATGCTCCTGAATAAAAAAATTGCCCCTCATTATATTGTCTGCATAAAATATGACCCCCACATTGTCCCTCTTATGGTACATGCTCTTCACACTGACCTCCCCTTTCCATACCGGACCCCTCTTCACACTGTCCTCTTACAATGTGTCCCCCCTATAGGGCCCAGTATATATACTCCATATTTATACTCCATCCTCCCACCCTGCGTCCATGGCTCCCCCATCCTCCGTGCATGGCTCCTCCGTCCTCCTCCCCTGCGTGCATGGCTCCCCCATCCTCCCACCCTGCATCCATGGCTCCCCCATCCTCCGTGCATGGCTCCTCCATCGTCCCACCCTGCGTGCATGGCTCCCCCATCCTCCGTGCATGGCTCCTCCATCGTCCCACCCTGCGTGCATGGCTCCCCTATCGTCCCACCCTGCATGCATGGCTCCCCTATCATCCCACCCTGCGTGCATGGCTCCCCTATCGTCCCACCCTGCGTGCATGGCTCCCCTATTGTCCAACCCTGCGTGCATGGCTCCCCTATCGTGCCACCCTGCGTGCATGGCTCCCCTATCGTCCCACCCTGCGTGCATGGCTCCCCTATCGTCCCACCCTGCGTGCAAGGCTCCCCCATCCTCCGTGCATGGCTACCCCATCCTCCGTGCATGGCTCCCCCATCCTCCGTGCATGGCTCCCCCATCCTCCGTGCATGGCTCCCCCATCCTCCGTGCATGGCTCCCCCATCCTCCGTGCATGGCTCCCCCATCCTCCGTGCATGGCTCCCCCATCCTCCGTGCATGGCTCCCCCATCCTCCGTGCATGGCTCCCCCATCCTCCGTGCATGGCTCCTCCTCCCCTGCGTCCATGGCTCCCCCAGCCTCTCACCCTGCGTCCATGGCTCCCCCATCCTCTCACCCTGGGTCCATGGCTCCCCCATCCTCTCACCCTGCGTCCATGGCTCCCCCATCCTCTCACCCTGCGTCCATGGCTCCCCCATCCTCTCACCCTGCGTCCATGGCTCCCCCATCCTCTCACCCTGCGTCCATGGCTCCCCCATCCTCTCACCCTGCGTCCATGGCTCCCCCAGCCTCTCACCCTGCGTCCATGGCTCCCCCATCCTCTCACCCTGCGTCCATGGCTCCCCCATCCTCTCACCCTGCGTCCATGGCTCCCCCATCCTCTCACCCTGCGTCCATGGCTCCCCCATCCTCTCACCCTGCGTCCATGGCTCCCCCATCCTCTCACCCTGCGTCCATGGCTCCCCCATCCTCTCACCCTGCGTCCATGGCTCCCCCATCCTCCTCCCCTGCGTCCATGGCTCCCCATCCTCCTCCCTGACATATATACAAGACACATATATCTATATACTCAGGACATATACACACACACACAGGACACACATATATACAAGACACATATCTATATACTCAGGACACACATATATACAGGACACATATATCTATATACTCAGGGCATATATACACACAGGACACACATATATATAGGACACATCTATATACTCAGGACATATATACACACACAGGACACACATATATACAGGACACATATACACACATTTATACAGGACACATATCTATATACTCAGGACATATATACACACACAGGACACACACATACACACATATATATACACAGGACACATCTATATACTCAGGACATATATACAGAGGACACACATACATACATGACACATATATCTAATCTATATACTCAGGACATATATACACACACAGAACACACATATATATATATACACAGGACACATATCTATATACTCAGTACATATATACACACACAGGACACACATATAAATATATATATACAGGACACATATCTATATACTCAGGACATATATACAGAGGACACACATATATATACAGACAGGTGCAGGTGCCTGGATCCCACGTTCCTTATCTCTGTGACCCGCCGCCTCCTCCTCTCACACCCGCAGGGTGGGGCCTCCTGCTGGCAATGATGTGGGCCACTGAGGAGCGCAGACATATGGAGACATATGGAGCTGCCGGCTGGGCTCCCGGCTCCAGTCCCCGGGGAGGACGCAGCGTCACTGCCAGATCTGGACGAGGAGAAGCTGCTGAGCGCCCTGCATACTGCACACCCGATACATGCAGCTGCGGATGTATGTGAGTGACCAAAGATCGCGACAGCCCCCCGCACACTGCGGACAGAGCCTGCAGGTGCCCGAGATCACTCTCAGCTCACCCCAAGGTCACGGTGTAACCAATATATACCCCAGCCCCATAATATAACTCTCAACTATATACCCCACCCCCACTATACACCCGACCCCCCACTATACACCCGACCCCCCACTATATAACCCTGTCATACTCACCTTTCTCTCACCGCACGGCGCAGAACTTCCCGGCATCTCTGCAGCGTCTTCCTTCCTGTATGAGCAGTCACGTGGTACCGCTAATTAAGGTGATGAATATGCGCATATTCATCACCTTTAATGAGCTGTACCACGTGACCGCTGAAGACAGGACGCTGAGACGGAGTTGCAGCTATCGCTGGAGGAAGGTGAGTATGACGTCTTCAGGGAGGGCGGGGGAAGGAGGGCGGGAGGGAGGCAGAAGGGGGGGCGGGCACTTGACCCCGGACTTTTATAAAAAAAAAAGATTAAAAAAAAAAAAACCTTGCTCAAGTGCGCCCCCCGCATCCTGCTGCCCTAGGCACGTGCCCTCAAGTGCCTAGTGGCAAATACGGCCCTGGGTCTAAGGGGAAGAAAGAAAGCTTTAGTGTTGGCGTCCCTATGATCTGGACCAAACCGTATACCTGGACCTCCCGTCAGCAATTCGCCCTGTGCCTCACAGTCCAGGAATACCTGTCCATTCGCCTCTGGAGAAACATGAAGATACACCTGATTCAGAAGATTCAGAACATGAAGAGCAGGATTCTAATGAAGACTTTGACACTAGTCCCAAAGAGCCCCAGCTTTTTTCACAGCTCAAATTAAATTATTTAGTCAGGCATTTTGATCTTCCTAAGCATTCTGCAAAACTTTTAGAATAAAAAGAAAGAATAAAGGAAAAGAACTTGCTAACTCCTGGTACCTGTTTTTCATGCTACAGAAACAGAAAAGGAATTAATTCCATACTTTTCTCCAGACGGATTCCTAATGCATTCCAGTGGTTTTCTTGGGCTGATGGAAAAATGTAACTTTGAGTACTATATGAGAGTGTGGAGATTCTTTAGTAATTCATCCCCCAAAAAAACCCTGAAAGCTATGCTACTGCACAATGGCAGCAAGTAAGCTTCAGTGCCTCAGGGGCATTCAGTGCACTTGAAGGAAAGCTATTCAAATTTAGACTTTCTTCTAAAAAAAACTTGGCTACAAGGATAAAGGATGGTAAATATGTGATGATCTGAAAGTTCTTTCTTTGCTTCTTGGGCAGCAAGGAAGGTACACAAAGTGTCCATGCTTTTTGTGTGAATGGGACAGCTGGAATAGCACTCATTTCTGGAGCCAAAAAAGTTGGCCAACGAGAATATCTTTGCAACCTGGACACAAGAACATAGATGTGGAATGTTTAGTTCATCCCACTAAAGTTCTCCTGCCACCACTTCAAATTACCCTTGAACTGATGAAGCAGCTTGTGGAAGCTCTACCAAAAAACAGAGAAACTTTTAAATACCTGTGTACCAAATTTCAGGGACTGTCTTAAGTGAAAATTAAGGAAGATATTTTTGTGGTTCCGGATATTCAGAAACTCATGAAGGATGACGTGTTCAAAAGAAAAATGAAAGTTGTTGAGAAAACAGCTTGGGATTCTTTTAATGAAGTTGTGAAGAAATTTCTAGGTAAAAGCAAAGATCCAAAATTTACTCCCAATGTAGAGAACATGCTAAAATGTTTCAAAGCATTGGGTTGTCTGACAAATTTTCTGAATTACTATTAGCCCAGGAACATCATTGTAATACACTAGAGCACCATCTTGAAAAAAGTATGGAAAGAATTCCGTTTCTCTGCTTTTTACATTCCCATTTGGACTACTTTCCTGAAAACCTACGTGCTTTTACCGAAGTGCAAGGAGAAAGATTTCAACAGGATATCGAAGAGATGGAACAATGACACCAAGGTAGATGGAACATAAAACTGATGGGGGACTGCAACTGGATGCTTCACAGAGAAGATCCACATCCTTTTATAAGGGAAAAGGTATCAAGAGAAGCTTTTAAAAGAAAAGGAAAAAGTGCAAGAATTAATTTCCAATAACATTGCAGAATGAATTGTCAATTTATTTTTAAATATAATATTGTGTACAATTTGGCTACGATAAAGATTTTTCTTGTTCATGTGGCTTGTATGTAATTTCACACGTTTTTGCAAAATCTATATGTGTTGATTAAAAATAGAACAGTTTTTTTTTTAAATCAGGGCATGAGAAAACATAAAATTTAGTCATTGGTTTTAAAAAAAAAAATCATAAACCCAAATTTTGCTTACCTGCATACCATTATTATTGGCCATTGTAAACAATCTGCCAATCACCCTACGAATGAGGAATAGTACAAATGTTTTGTCGGGTGAAATTATCTTTAAGCTTTCTTAAAAGTCATTGTTCTCAGAAGCACATCATTTTGGGCAAACAGTCCATGTGCTGTTAAGAACAATGACCCTCTATCCACATGGAATGATTTGTCAGGCCACGTTCACACGTTGAGTATTTGGTGAGATTTTACCTCAGTATTTGTGCACATGGTGCACGTGTTTCTATTCTACTTTTGCTTTGATTCTACCTCTCCTGGTTTTGGCTCACAAATACTGAGGTAAAAAATTCACTAAATACGTGTGCATGTACCCTTACTGATTTGTCTCTGCACATTGGAAGTGCGGTCAGCCAGTGTAAGCAACCTATTCAGTGGTCCTTTTTGGCAGCAGGTTGTGTAGTATACTCCCATCCTTAGCAAACGTGTGTATGTGATTGTGTTTCAGCAGGAGGAATCTCATAATTGTATATCTATGTTCAATCTTCTGAGTTTATTTTGCAGTTTTTTGATGGAAACAAATATCAGATTCTTATAATTTCTAGAAATATAGAAATAAAATGTAGAAAGTTTTTCTGTATTTTAAAAACGTATTTGGCAAGCTACAACTAGGTAAAATCATATGTTTATAACCTGGCAGGTACAAGGTCCTGGTATCATAATAATGAGACTACTGTACCTTCAAGGAGTGTGAGCAATTTATCAGTGTCATAACTGGATCAAGTAGCCAGGGGAATTGTGGAGCAGAATACAGACCGGACCATACATTAAAACCTTGTTTCAAAAGACTGATTTGTTTTGTATTGAATTTCTAAAAGTAGCGTTTCCCTAGTGAATTCATCCACAGGACTGAATATCTGAAGGAACGTTCTCCGGTAATGCAAAAACTAGAAATCTGCACAGCATCAACACGGCAGAGTCAAATGTTCAGCATTGCATAAGTGCATAGGGAAGGCAGGAAACAGAATCTATTTGAAACAATATTGAATTGGGAGCAATCAAAGGTTATCTTGTTCAGATATAAAAAAGAGATTTTCTCAGCTAGAATCCGCAGTTTTAAACGGCAAACAACATAGTCTTGGGATGAAAGTTACAGCAAAATCACGTGTTTTCTTAAAATGGTTTACATTGGATGTATTTCTTACATTTATAGTTACCTTAGGTGATAGAGCAAGTCATTAGGCCTTACCTATCAAACTGGGCTGTTGTATAAGCTCTAACTTGCTCTTAGTGTAATATATTTAGCTACTGAAAAAGTTATTAGTTGTATGAAAGTAAAACATATTACAGCCGGGTGTGCATGAGGACTATTAGGGCAGGTACAGATGGCCGTGTGTTCGCTCATCCGAGAAAATTGGATTGACTATGCATATGATCAGATTGTTATCCAATTCTCTAAGATTGGGTAAAGATGGAGAAACTAATTCAGATGTCATCCAAATGCAGTCCAATTTTTTTCATGGACTCATTGACCTGCATGGCTGAGTGCGACCCAAATATCAGATGCAAATTACGCATGCAGCAATTATTTCCTCAAACCGGCTCAGTCCATGGAAAAATTCTGATATGTGTATGGTCTCACAGCATAACATTGGTCAGATGTTTTGTCGCAATCTCACTGATGATATGGTCGTCTGCCCGTGCACTGACATCATGGTTCACTTGTTTCTGATATATCACAAGATCACATAGAATGTAAGTCTGCAAGGACAGGGTCCTCTCCCCTCTGTACCAGTCTGTCACTGTAAACCTGTTTACTGTAAAATATATCTATAACTCTGTATGTAACCCCTTTCTCATGTACAGCACCGTGGAATTAATGGTGCTATATAAATAAATAATAATAATAATAAAAGATTATTCATCAAATATGTATGTTTTTTTACTATGATTTAACCTTTTGTTGGAGCGCTATGGTTCAGCAAAATAAAGGCCAGTCTTTTGCTATATTACTGAATGTATGCAGAAGTGAATTACAGAAAAAAAAACACGTTTGGTCAATGCAAATTTTTGTAATATTTGAGTACAATGCAATTTCAGAACTTCTAGTATGGCTGGTATGTGTAACCATTCCAGTTGGTGTATGATTGATGTTTTCATATTTTGCTCCTAAATTTACATCAAAAGCAGCTTCAAAAATTCTGAAAAAGGCCATCTCTGGAACCATGTGATGGATTTGAAAAAACAATAAAATCTGAATACTCATTGAAGCAGCAAGAATGAAATAAGAGCAAAAACTGCACACTTATGAAAGCAAAAGAAAAATCACTGCACCCAAGAAACATTTTTGTGTGTTGATTTTCACTCAGAATATTCCACAGCAAAATGCCATTCTTGTAAGTGGTGTCTGTTCGTACTTGTAAACCATTCCATGAAAATAAGTATTTTCAACAATTTTTTTATTTCATTCTCTTATTTCTGAGATAAAAATAGTTGAGTAATCCCACATAAAAGAAATGATAGGTGAGGAGTAACAGGGAATGCACTCACCTTAGTGACATGTATTAATGTTTCAATGTGGGTGTAATCAAAGACTTAGCGTCTGCATCTCGCAAAGTTGAATAGGCAAGAAAGGATGTTCATAGAAACCTTAGTTAATTAGCTACTCGATCTCTGATCCTTTAGTAATTTAGTTTCTGTGTTCCAGGATTGTGACTTTTAACCATAATCCAAGTATAATTGTATTAATTGTTATATATACAGTGGGTACGGAAAGTATTCAGACCCCATTACATTTTTCACTCTTTGTTTCTTTACAGGCATTTGGTAAATTCAAAAGAGTTCATTTTTTCTCATTAATGTACAGTCTGCACCCCATCTTGACTGAAAAAGCAGAAATGTAGAAATCATTGCAAATTTATTAGAAAAGAAAAACTGAAATATCACATGGTCATAAGTATTACATAGTAACATAGTAACATAGTAACATAGTTAGTAAGGCCGAAAAAAGACATTTGTCCATCCAGTTCAGCCTATATTCCATCATAATAAATACCCAGATCTACGTCCTTCTACAGAACCTAATAATTGTATGATACAATATTGTTCTGCTCCAGGAAGACATCCAGGCCTCTCTTGAACCCCTCGACTGAGTTCGCCATCACCACCTCCTCAGGCAAGCAATTCCAGATTCTCACTGCCCTAACAGTAAAGAATCCTCTTCTATGTTGGTGGAAAAACCTTCTCTCCTCCAGACGCAAAGAATGCCCCCTTGTGCCCGTCACCTTCCTTGGTATAAACAGATCCTCAGCGAGATATTTGTATTGTCCCCTTATATACTTATACATGGTTATTAGATCGCCCCTCAGTCGTCTTTTTTCTAGACTAAATAATCCTAATTTCGCTAATCTATCTGGGTATTGTAGTTCTCCCATCCCCTTTATTAATTTTGTTGCCCTCCTTTGTACTCTCTCTAGTTCCATTATATCCTTCCTGAGCACCGGTGCCCAAAACTGGACACAGTACTCCATGTGCGGTCTAACTAGGGATTTGTACAGAGGCAGTATAATGCTCTCATCATGTGTATCCAGACCTCTTTTAATGCACCCCATGATCCTGTTTGCCTTGGCAGCTGCTGCCTGGCAGACCCTTTACTCGGTATTGAGTAGAAGCACCTTTTGAGCTAGTACAGACATGAGTCTTCTTGGGAATGATGCAACAAGTTTTTTGAAAAAAATTAACTTTTTTGAATTTACCAAACCACTTTAGTCCAAAATTTGGTTTGGGTGCCAGAACTGTACCCAAACTTCAACCAGAACCAAAATCTCACTGAAAACAATGAGAACCCAAACTTTGAGCTGAAAAAAATCTCTCTGTCTCTCTCGCTCTCCTTTCTTCCGGACTTCCCCTGAAACTTCCAACATTGCAACGGACTTCCAGGAGAAGTCTGTGTTCGTCATTAAGCACCGGACACTAACTGTCCGTACGAACCTCCAACTTTTAAACTTGGATTCGCTCATCTCTAATGGTCATAGTTAATGAATAAATATATTTATATTATAATGTGCAAGTGCACTATAAACAAAAAGTAGCAGAGATAAAGGCTAGACATAAAAATAATAAGATGAATATAAAAAACACAAGTGTGAAGAATGAAAGATAGTGAGAAAACATCACTGACCTGAGTAAATTGTGGAGATGCTGCTGTTATCCCTCACTTCATCGTTTGGGTTAATTAATGACTTCTTCTTCTTTGGGTCCCCAATCTTTTTAATGGGGTTCGGGTTCTTCTTCAAGTTCGGCTACAGTTCTTATACTGGAATCAAACTTTGGAATAAAGTTCAGGTCGGGTACCAGAACCCAAACTTCCATGGGTCAACTCATCCCTAATTATAGGTTATAGTCTGTTTTAAACCATGTTTTACCTCACAGAAAAACATCAGCTTCAGGAGTTTTTGAAAAATTATCTAAGTGGAAATTCCTCAAAATTCCTCAAAAGCTTGGAGTTTCCACTCAGTTATTTCTTCGAAAACGCTGCATAAAGACTTTGTGGATACATAACCTTTCATTTGCTATTATTTATTTGGAGTATTTTGTTATAGCTGTTATTATGCTCTCTACAAATATTTTAAGCCATTAAAGGGACTCTGTCACCTGAATTTGGAGGGAACAATTTTCAGCCATAGGGGCGGGGTTTTCAGGTGTTTGATGCACCCTTTCCTTACCCGCTGGCTGCATGCTGGCTGCAATATTGGATTGAAATTCATTCTCTGTCCTCCGTAGTACATGCTTGCACAAGGCAATCTTATCAGTGCATGAAAATGTATTTGAAATATAATCTGATGTTGATATGCCATTAACAAGTGGGGCAGCTGTACACAGCTAGTTGAATAGGTGCCAGTTGGCACACATTTATCGTTTGGTTTTCTGCTTCCTTGGAAGATGCTGGCAGTCTGGTTTAGGGGCAACTTTGATTTTAGAAATGTTAGTGACTACAGATAAGACAGACGGTGGCTACACATGTCACAGCAGGAAAGGAGGAGACTTAGAAAAATGAAGACGTTTGTGCATCTGTACACTGTGGTACAATGCCTGGAGCTGATTTGAAAACATTATGTTCTACAACATGTGCATAGGGAATAAACCAATGTTACTATATACTATGCCACTGGTATTGGCAAGATAACTGATTGTAGACCGGTTTTAATGTCATTTCCACTAGCACGTAACTTTAACACACATGACATTGTTCATACTACCTAATTTGTTATCATGGCCTTTATGACTCAGATGAATTGTTTTCTTACCATGTAATGAGCACTTGTTAGTTCTCAAGATATTACGATAATGATGGTTATTATTATTATTATTATTACTATTATTATTAACAGTAGAATGATAATAATAGTAAGATGAAATTTATGAAAGCTACCCATTTTTAAAGTGTTTTTTCCCCAAAAAACAAGTGGTCCATTATCCAATTTCTAGGGGATAACTTACTGCTTGCTTAGGGTGTGACCATTAGGACCCCAGTAATCCCAAGATTGAGGCTCTGCAGCTCTATCCTGAATGGAGGAGAGTGAATCTGATTGGTCACTGCTCTTTTCATTATGAATGGTACATCTGGAGAAAGCTGAGTATAGCAATGGACTTAGCCTATAGACAAAGAATACAGTAGAGGTGGAGCATATATACTTCTTTTCCTTTGCCATCGGACAAACCCCTCAGCGAACAGCAATGCCTTTAAAAGAACTATACTCAAAATAAAGAACTACAGTTGTAAGCGGTTTCTTGGTTTTCTGCAAACACAGCATATTCATTTTATAATGTCTGCTAACTATAATACACAACTAGTGCCCAGCATGTCAGGGACCTCTTGAATTTTATTTTATTTTGTTAAGTTTTTGTAGATGTAAATTCCAAAATGCAGGTGTGAACAGAACCTTAATTAAAGTGGTTGTCCAAACATGGGGTTCAAATGTGCAGTCACTCCATGTGACTGTAGACTTCTGAATCCTCATAGCGGGCACACTATGTGCTGTCAGGATTCTCCTGTGGCGCTGGGAGTGAGCGTAGGTATGCAATTTGCATACATCAGTGCACATTCTGACTGGACGCGTCCAGCTTCGGTCAATACACTTGTATTGAGCAAAACCGTGCACAGTGCACAGACATTTCTGCATCAAAGCCAGGTCTACTCAGGAAAACTGCTACAATGAAAGCGTACCTTTTTGCTTAATTTTTACGTGCATTTTTCATGTGCTTTTTTTATTTTACGTATTTAATTATTTTTTTATTTCACCAATTGAAATGAATGAATAAAAGCTGCCAGAAAGGCTGAGGGAATTCACATGCGGGATATTTGAAACTGCTTCAAATCTGCAAAGAAAAAATAATCAAAGTGTGCATGAGATTTCAGGAATCTCATTTACTTTGCTGGGACAGTGAAATTCTACATTTTTTTACTCCATCTTCCTATCCAAGATAATCAGAGCACACTATGATCACACTCTGATCACACTCAGAGTATTATTAGCATGATTGATCTGATTTTCTAGGATGGCACACATCCTGTGGTTTTCACTACTAGAAAAACCAGTACTAGCGAGATCCATGGTCTGTGTGCCATCCATGTGTACGTATATGACATCTGTGGTCCATGTGCTGTCGGTATCTATGTGTCCATGTGCTGTCAGTGTTACACGTATGGAATGAAATGCAGCATAGAGATTAAAGAATTATGTATTAACCCCTTTCTGCCATCTGACGTACTATTCCATCTATGTGACCTGGGCCGTAATTCCCATGGACGGAAAAGTATGTCACATGCGATCAGCTGCGCTTACGGGGGAGCGCGGCTGATAGCAGCTGGGTGTCAGCTGTTATAATGAGTGTCAGGAGTGGTCACAGACCGCTCCCAGCACTTTAACCCCTGGAAAACTGCGATCAAAAAAGAATGCAGCATTCCGGTGGCATAGAGAAGCGTCACGCAGGGAGGGGGCTCCCTGCGTGCATCCCTGAGACCCTCAGAACAACGCGATGTGATCACGTTGTTCCGAGGGTCTCCTCCCTGCAGGCCCACAGATCTAATATGGCCACGGGGTCCTTCCTGAGAGCAGGCACCGGCAAGCCTCCTGTACTGCCTGTCAGATCGCTGATCTGACACAGTGCTGTGCAAAGTGTCAGAGCAGCGATCTGACTTTATACAGTAATGTCCCACCTTGGGCCAATGTAAAAAAGTAAAAAAAAAATATATATATAATGTATAAAAAATTTTTTTTTTATTTCCTAAATAAAGAAAAAAATTGTGCCAATAAATTCATTTCTTTATGTAATAAAAAAAACAATAAAAGTACACATATTTAGTATCGCCGCATCCACAATGACCCAACCTATAAAACTGTCCCACTAGTTAATCCCTTCAATGAACACCATAAAAAAATGAGGCAAAAAATAAGGCTTTTTACATCATACCGTCGAACAAAAATTGGAATAACATGTGATGAAAAAGACAGATATAAATAAATATGGTACCGCTGAAAATGTTATGTTGTCCCTCCAAAAATGAGCTGCCATACAGCGTCATCAGCAAAAAAAATGGCTGTAGCTCTCAGAATAAAGCAATGCAAAAACAATTATTTTTTATATAAAATAGTTTTATTGTGTAAAAGCGCCAAAACATAAAAAAAGATATAAATGAGGTATCGCTGTAATCATACTGACCAAAGAATAAAAGCAAATGCAGAACGGTATAAACACCCCATCCAAAAGAAATTCATGAATTGCAGGTTTTTGTTTATTCTGCCTCCCAAAAATCGCAATAAAAAGTGATCAAAATATGTCATGTGCCCGAAAATGGTACCAAGAAAAAAACGTGAACTCATCACGTAAAAAACAAGACCTCACATGACTGTGGGCCAAAATATGGAAAAATTATAGCTCTCAAAATGTGGTGATGCAAAAACTATTGTTTGCAATAAGAAGCATGTTTTAGGGTATGACAGCTGCCAAAAAAACCCCGCTATAGATAGTAAATCAAACCCCCTCATTTAGGGAAACATAGGGAAAAATAATAAAATAAAAAATGTATTTATTTCCCATTTCCCATTTGGGCTAGGGTTAGGGTTGGGGGTAAAGTTAGGGTTAGGGTTGGGGCTAAAGTTAGGATTAGGATTTGGGTGAGGGTTAGGGTTGGGATTACGTTTACAGTTGAGATTAGGGTTGGGATTAGGATTAGGGGTGTGTCAGGCTTAGGGGTGTGGTTAGGGTTGGGATTAGCGTTAGGGGTGTGGTAAGGGTTATCGTTAGGGTTGGTATTAGGGTTAGGGGTGTGTTGAGGTTAGGGGTGGAGTTAGGGGTGGAGTTAGAATTTGGGAGTTTCCACTGTTTTGGTCAACAACATTTGCAGTCCAATTTCTCCTGTTACCCTTGTGAAAATAAAAATTTGAGGGCTAAAAAATCATTTTATTGGGGAAAAAAATATTTTTTATTTTCACGGCTCTGTGTTATAAACTTTAGTGAAACGCTTGTTGGTTCAAAGTTCTCACAACACATCTAGATAAGTTCCTTGGGGGTCTAGTTTCCAAAATGGCATCACTTGTGGGGATTTCTACTGTTTAGGCACATCAGTGGCTGTGCAAACTCAACATGACGCCCGCAGACCATTCCATTAAAGTCTGCATTCCAAAATGCTACTTCTTCCCTTTCGAGCCACGGTGTGTTAGGGGTCGAGTTCCCGCTTCTGCACAGGGGGAATCTCGGGCCGCTTCTGCTGCGGTCTCCCATTCCTCTCCTGCCGCAGGTAAACCTGCTCAGCAGAGACGTCGGTCCTTGCGTCTGGCTCAGTCTCACTCTGTGCTTAGGCTTGCTGTTGCTTCTCCAGCTTTTGCCATTAAAGCCAGTGCTGGGCAGCAGCGAGCGGACGCTTTTGGGACTAAGTCCTCCTTTTTCCCTTCTGAGCATGCCCAGGGTGAGATCTCCCGTTGGAGATCAAGGGTCACATGCTCAGATGCTGCAGTGGTTCCCATTGGTCCTCCTGGCAGGTCCTGAAAGGGCAAACTTCTGTGGCAGCTGCCCATTGGTCCTTTATTGGAAGGTCCTGAAAGTACTACAGCTATATAAGCTTCGCATGACCACACGGCCATGCGCTAGTGTACAATTGTATACGTGTGTTTGTTGTGAGTGCAAGTCGTTCATTAAATACCCCCTACCCTATTGAATGACTGTTCGCGTATGGAGTATGGCTGCTATCTAGCGCCCGACTAACCACTCAACGTGTCACACACGTATCAGCATCTATTGCTGTTACCGCCAGTGCGGCGCCACGCGCCAGTAGTGCGCTTCCTGACCCACGTCTGGGTCCTTAGTGGAGTCTGCCAGCACGGCACAGTTCGCACTTCGGCGCTCTAATTATTATAGTTGCCTAACACACCCAGTTGCGGTGTTGTGTCAGCAAGTGGTCTAATCGGACTTCAATCCTGTGTCTTGGGGTTGTGTTCGCTGACTCCTTGCTTGCACTCTTTAGTGCGGTATTGCGGACCTGTGGCTTTACCGGGTTCACTTCCACCGCCATATTACACTGCCATTTACTAGCAGCAGGTTTTCACCTGCACGGTGGACCCCGGACTGCGAACGCATCTATTATATCTTTCTTGGTGCTTTCCCCCAGTCCTAACAGAACACTAGCGCCAGGGTCTGGCTAGTAAATGGCGGACGATCAGCATTTACAGCGGTACATCCAGCAGCTGGAGGGAAGGATGGCGGCTCTTGAGCGTTCAACCTCAGCTGTGGATGTCACTGCTGTCACTGTTCAGGCTGCAAGTGTAGCCGCAGCCAGTTTGTCCGCTGCCACCCCTGCTCCGACTTTATCCCGTCTCCCGCTTCCTGACAAGTTTGCTGGCGACAGTAAACTATGTCGCGGATTCGTGAGCCAGTGCTCCATACTAGAGTTGAGCGACCTTGACCTTTTTAGAGTCGAGCCGGGTTTTGCGAAACCCGACTATGTCCAAAGTCGGGTCGAGTGAAATCGGCCGATTATGACGTAAAGTCGGGATCGACCGAAACACGAAACCCAATGCAAGTCAATGGGGCAGCATAGTCGGCAGTGAGTGGGGGCCAGGAAAACACCTAGAGTGCCCATTTTAATGTCAAAACCATCCATTCTTCTTAATGAAGCTTGTCAAGCGTAATTTACCTTATAATAATTTGAAGGCATTTGAAATTGGGGGTCATTTGGCTAAAGTTGTGGGGGGTAGGGCTGGTTCAAGTAATTAGTGGGCCCAGGAAATCTGGACCACGTCACGGCAGTGGAGCAGGGAGAGGTAAGTATTTCAACTTTGCAAGTGCTGTGAACCTGAGCAAGCAGGGGGGGCCCACTCGTTGGCATTGGCACTGGCACAGGGCCCCTCAAAGTACAGCGGTGTGTTTGCACGGCGGGGGCGCCTCCCACCGGCAGCAACACTTTTGCGTACTATGAGAGGCCCTGTGCCAGTGACGTCGCCAACTAGTATTCCTCCCCCCACCTGATGAAGGAACCTGCACTTTCATCTGCACCTTCCTCTTTGTCCCCGTGTAAGGTGGTATGGTATGCGGGAAGAGCAACCTGACTTTCAGCAGGGTCACAATGTTGTTGTGTAGCGTGCACGGGGAATGTTGCGTTATGGGTCAATGTACCAGCAGACTCATCTATCACTGGCTGGGCAATGGGCACGATGAAGTGGAAACACAGATATAGGCCCAAAGAAGAAAGTGGGCTAAATGCAGTTCAAAATTGGTAACACAGGAATAACCAGGGGGCATTGCAGTGGAGGACAACTGGAATGAGAGGCTGACACAGAGAGTAGGGCCAAATCAGTAAGTAGTCGAAATGCAGTTCAAAATTGGCAACCGTAGTAAACAGGCGGCACAGCTTTGTTCAGTGGAGGAGAACAGCAAGGAGTGGCAGACACCGATAGTAGGCCCCAAACCAACTAGTACGCCAAATGCAGTTGTTCCATTTAACCACAATTTAATGAGAGCCTGAAGATAGAAGCTCAGGAAAGGCAACCTGGGGAACACCTTGGAGTGTAACACACCATCTCTCTCCACCCCATACCCATTTTGTATGGCCTAATGCAGTGTACTTTTCTACAACTACTAAACGAGAGTCGGAAGACCGAAGCAATGGCAAGGAAACCTGGGGAACACCTTAGAGTGTAACACACCCTCTCTCTACACCCCATACCCAATTTGAAGGTCTAATGCAGTGTAGTTTCCAAGAACTACTAAACGAGAGCCGGAAGATCGAAGCTCAGGAAAGGCAACCTGGGGAACACCTTGGAGTGTAACACACCCTCTCGCTACACCCCATACCCAATTTGAAGGCCTAATGCAGCGTAGTTTCCAACAACTACTAAACGAGAGCCGGAAGATCGAAGCTCAGGAAAGGCAACCTGGGGAACACCTTGGAGTGTAACAAACCCTCTCTCTACACCCCATACCCAATTTGTAGGCCTAATGCAGCGTAGTTTCCGACAACTACTAAACGAGAGCCGGAATATCGAAGCTCAGGAAAGGCAACCTGGGGAACACCTTGGAGTGTAACACACCCTCTCTCTACACCCCATACCCAATTTGAAGGCCTAATGCAGTGTAGTTTCCAAGAACTACTAAACGAGAGCCGGAAGATCGAAGCTCAGGAAAGGCAACCTGGGGAACACCTTGGAGTGGAACACACCATCTCTCTACACCCCATACCCAATTTGAAGGCCTAATGCAGCGTAGTTTCCAACAACTACTAAACGAGAGCCGGTAGATCGAAGCTCAGGAAAGGCAACCTGGGGAACACCTTGGAGTGTAACACAACGTCTCTCTACACCACGGAAGGGATGATTCTTAGGAAGGAAGGCTGTTGGAAATAAGCATTGCGCGTCCGAGGGTGATTAGATTCTTATTAGGTATATACTCACCCTCGGACGCGCCCTGCTTCTTTATTTGGAATGAATGTTTATTTGCAATGTGGTGTTGACTTTCTCTATTATTTTGGTAATTAATGATTTTATTATTTTCATTATTTTGCATCTTATCGGCAATAATATAAAGAAGACGCGACAGGACAACACTCGGTGGATGCCATATGTGTGTTTTCAATTTAAAAAACCTTTCAGTTAACTACTTGCAGGAGAAAGTAATTGTAGCTGGTGGCCATTTTTAGTACTGTACCAGATTTTAGCTGTTTGTTTGTTTTTAATGTCAAAATGTCTGCATTTGATATCTCACCAGTATTTTCTTTTTTATAAGCAAAATCCTTTTTTTTTTATTTTATGATGTTGGTTCAAGGGGTACACGGGCAGCAGTAGACAGGTCAGTGGAGGCCTAGTGGAAGGAGGGACCGCAGACAGGCTTCGAAGCCCTAACATAATAAATTGGGCTGCCTGTAGGCAATTTAAAATTGGTTCCAGGGGAACACGGGCAGCAGTAGACAGGTCAGTGGAGGCCTAGAGGAAGGAGGGACCGCAGATGCGCCAATGTTTCCCCCATACCAAATTTGTAGGCCTAATGCAGTGTAGTTTCCAACAACTACTAAACGAGAGCCGGAATTTCGAAGCTCAGGAAAGGCAACCTGGGGAACACCTTGGAGTGTAACACACCCTCTCTCTACACCCCATACCCAATTTGAAGGCCTAATGCAGTGTAGTTTCCAACAACTACTAAACGAGAGCCGGAATATCGAAGCTCAGGAAAGGCAACCTGGGGAACACCTTGGAGTGTAACACACCCTCTCTCTACACCCCATACCCAATTTGAAGGCCTAATGCAGTGTAGTTTCCAAGAACTACTAAACGAGAGCCGGAAGATCGAAGCTCAGGAAAGGCAACCTGGGGAACACCTTGGAGTGTAACACAACGTCTCTCTACACGACGGAAGGGCTGATTCTTAGGAAGGAAGGCTGTTGGAAATAAGCATTGCGCGTCCGAGGGTGATTAGATTCTTATTAGGTATATACTCACCCTCGGACGCGCCCTGCTTCTTTATTTGGAATGAATGTTTATTTGCAATGTGGTGTTGACTTTCTCTATTATTTTGGTAATTAATGATTTTATTATTTTCATTATTTTGCATCTTCTCGGCAATAATATAAAGAAGACGCGACAGGACAACACTCGGTGGATGCCATATGTGTGTTTTCAATTTAAAAAAACTTTCAGTTAACTACTTGCAGGAGAAAGTAATTGTAGCTGGTGGCCATTTTTAGTACTGTACCAGATTTTAGTTGTGTGTTTGTTTTTAATGTTAAAATGTCTGCATTTGATATCTCACCAGTATTTTCTTTTTTATAAGCAAAATACTTATTTTTATATTTTCTGATGTTGGTTCCAGGGGTACACGGCCAGCAGTGCCCTGGTCAGTGTAGTAGTAGTTGAAAGAATGGACCGCAGACAGGCATCGAAGGCCTAAAATAAAAACACATGGCTGTAGGCAATTTTAAATTGGTTCCAGGGGTACACGGACAGCAGTGGTGTGGTCAGTGGAGGCCTAGTGGAAGGAGTGACCGCAGACAGGCATCGAAGGCCTAAAATAATAACACATGGCTGTAGGCAATTTTAAATTGGTTCCAGGGGTACACGGGCAGCAGTGACCTGGTCAGTGTAGTAGTAGTTGAAAGAATGGACCGCAGACAGGCATCGAAGGCCTAAAATAAAAAAATTGGGCTGGCTGTAGGCAATTTTAAATTGGTTCCAGGGGTACACGGGCAGCAGTGGTGTGGTCAGTGGAGGCCTAGTGGAAGGAGTGACCGCAGACAGGCATCGAAGGCCTAAAATAATAACACATGGCTGTAGGCAATTTTAAATTGGTTCCAGGGGTACACGGGCAGCAGTGACCTGGTCAGTGTAGTAGTAGTTGAAAGAATGGACCGCAGACAGGCATCGAAGGCCTAAAATAAAAAAATTGGGCTGGCTGTAGGCAATTTTAAATTGGTTCCAGGGGTACACGGACAGCAGTGGTGTGGTCAGTGGAGGCCTAGTGGAAGGAGTGACCGCAGACAGGCATCGAAGGCCTAAAATAATAACACATGGCTGTAGGCAATTTTAAATTGGTTCCAGGGGTACACGGACAGCAGTGGTGTGGTCAGTGGAGGCCTAGTGGAAGGAGTGACCGCAGACAGGCTTCCAAGGCCTAACATAACAAACTTGGGCTGGCTGTAGGCACTTTTAAATTGGTTCCAGGGGTACACGGGCAGCAGTGGTCTGGTCAGTGGAAGTCTAGTGGAAGGAGTGACCGCAGACAGGCTTCCAAGGCCTAACATAACAAACTTGGGCTGGCTGTAGGCACTTTTAAATTGGTTCCAGGGGTACACGGGCAGCAGTGACCTGGTCAGTGTAGTAGTAGTTGAAAGAATGGACCGCAGACAGGCTTCGAAGGCCTAACATAACAAACTTGGGCTGGCTGTAGGCACTTTTAAATTGGTTCCAGGGGTACACGGGCAGCAGTGGTCTGGTCAGTGGAAGTCTAGTGGAAGGAGTGACGGCAGACAGTCTTCGAAGGCCTAACATAACAAAATTGGGCTGACTGTAGGCACTTTTAAATTGGTTCCAGGGTAACACGGCCAGCAGTGCCCTGGTCAGTGTAGTAGTAGTTGAAAGTATGGACCGCAGACAGGCATCGAAGGCCTAAAATAAAAACAC
This sequence comes from Ranitomeya imitator, assembly GCF_032444005.1. Lineage (NCBI taxonomy): Eukaryota > Metazoa > Chordata > Amphibia > Anura > Dendrobatidae > Ranitomeya > Ranitomeya imitator. Next base: position 472,472,247 of record NC_091282.1, read on the forward strand.
ATGGCTGTAGGCAATTTTAAATTGGTTCCAGGGGTACACGGACAGCAGTGGTGTGGTCAGTGGAGGCCTAGTGGAAGGAGTGACCGCAGACAGGCATCGAAGGCCTAAAATAATAACACATGGCTGTAGGCAATTTTAAATTGGTTCCAGGGGTAGACGGGCAGCAGTGACCTGGTCAGTGTAGTAGTAGTTGAAAGAATGGACCGCAGACAGGCATCGAAGGCCTAAAATAAAAAAATTGGGCTGGCTGTAGGCAATTTTAAATTGGTTCCAGGGGTACACGGGCAGCAGTGACCTGGTCAGTGTAGTAGTAGTTGAAAGAATGGACCGCAGACAGGCATCGAAGGCCTAAAATAAAAAAATTGGGCTGGCTGTAGGCAATTTTAAATTGGTTCCAGGGGTACACGGGCAGCAGTGGTGTGGTCAGTGGAGGCCTAGTGGAAGGAGTGACCGCAGACAGGCATCGAAGGCCTAAAATAATAACACATGGCTGTAGGCAATTTTAAATTGGTTCCAGGGGTACACGGGCAGCAGTGACCTGGTCAGTGTAGTTGTAGTTGAAAGAATGGACCGCAGACAGGCATCGAAGGCCTAAAATAAAAAAATTGGGCTGGCTGTAGGCAATTTTAAATTGGTTCCAGGGGTACACGGGCAGCAGTGGTGTGGTCAGTGGAGGCCTAGTGGAAGGAGTGACCGCAGACAGGCATCGAAGGCCTAAAATAATAACACATGGCTGTAGGCAATTTTAAATTGGTTCCAGGGGTACACGGGCAGCAGTGACCTGGTCAGTGTAGTAGTAGTTGAAAGAATGGACCGCAGACAGGCATCGAAGGCCTAAAATAAAAAAATTGGGCTGGCTGTAGGCAATTTTAAATTGGTTCCAGGGGTACACGGACAGCAGTGGTGTGGTCAGTGGAGGCCTAGTGGAAGGAGTGACCGCAGACAGGCATCGAAGGCCTAAAATAATAACACATGGCTGTAGGCAATTTTAAATTGGTTCCAGGGGTACACGGGCAGCAGTGACCTGGTCAGTGTAGTAGTATTTGAAAGAATGGACCGCAGACAGGCATCGAAGGCCTAAAATAAAAAAATTGGGCTGGCTGTAGGCAATTTTAAATTGGTTCCAGGGGTACACGGGCAGCAGTGGTGTGGTCAGTGGAGGCCTAGTGGAAGGAGTGACCGCAGACAGGCATCGAAGGCCTAAAATAATAACACATGGCTGTAGGCAATTTTAAATTGGTTCCAGGGGTACACGGGCAGCAGTGACCTGGTCAGTGTAGTTGTAGTTGAAAGAATGGACCGCAGACAGGCATCGAAGGCCTAAAATAAAAAAATTGGGCTGGCTGTAGGCAATTTTAAATTGGTTCCAGGGGTACACGGGCAGCAGTGGTGTGGTCAGTGGAGGCCTAGTGGAAGGAGTGACCGCAGACAGTCATCGAAGGCCTAAAATAATAACACATGGCTGTAGGCAATTTTAAATTGGTTCCAGGGGTACACGGGCAGCAGTGACCTGGTCAGTGTAGTAGTAGTTGAAAGAATGGACCGCAGACAGGCATCGAAGGCCTAAAATAAAAACACATGGCTGTAGGCAATTTTAAATTGGTTCCAGGGGTACACGGACAGCAGTGGTGTGGTCAGTGGAGGCCTAGTGGAAGGAGTGACCGCAGACAGGCATCGAAGGCCTAAAATAATAACACATGGCTGTAGGCAATTTTAAATTGGTTCCAGGGGTAGACGGGCAGCAGTGACCTGGTCAGTGTAGTAGTAGTTGAAAGAATGGACCGCAGACAGGCATCGAAGGCCTAAAATAAAAAAATTGGGCTGGCTGTAGGCAATTTTAAATTGGTTCCAGGGGTACACGGGCAGCAGTGACCTGGTCAGTGTAGTAGTAGTTGAAAGAATGGACCGCAGACAGGCATCGAAGGCCTAAAATAAAAAAATGGGGCTGGCTGTAGGCAATTTTAAATTGGTTCCAGGGGTACACGGACAGCAGTGGTGTGGTCAGTGGAGGCCTAGTGGAAGGAGTGACCGCAGACAGGCATCGAAGGCCTAAAATAATAACACATGGCTGTAGGCAATTTTAAATTGGTTCCAGGGGTACACGGGCAGCAGTGACCTGGTCAGTGTAGTAGTAGTTGAAAGAATGGACCGCAGACAGGCATCGAAGGCCTAAAATAAAAAAATTGGGCTGGCTGTAGGCAATTTTAAATTGGTTCCAGGGGTACACGGGCAGCAGTGGTGTGGTCAGTGGAGGCCTAGTGGAAGGAGTGACCGCAGACAGGCATCGAAGGCCTAAAATAATAACACATGGCTGTAGGCAATTTTAAATTGGTTCCAGGGGTACACGGGCAGCAGTGACCTGGTCAGTGTAGTTGTAGTTGAAAGAATGGACCGCAGACAGGCATCGAAGGCCTAAAATAAAAAAATTGGGCTGGCTGTAGGCAATTTTAAATTGGTTCCAGGGGTACACGGGCAGCAGTGGTGTGGTCAGTGGAGGCCTAGTGGAAGGAGTGACCGCAGACAGGCATCGAAGGCCTAAAATAATAACACATGGCTGTAGGCAATTTTAAATTGGTTCCAGGGGTACACGGGCAGCAGTGACCTGGTCAGTGTAGTAGTAGTTGAAAGAATGGACCGCAGACAGGCATCGAAGGCCTAAAATAAAAAAATTGGGCTGGCTGTAGGCAATTTTAAATTGGTTCCAGGGGTACACGGGCAGCAGTGGTCTGGTCAGTGGAAGTCTAGTGGAAGGAGTGACCGCAGACAGGCTTCCAAGGCCTAACATAACAAACTTGGGCTGGCTGTAGGCACTTTTAAATTGGTTCCAGGGGTACACGGGCAGCAGTGGTCTGGTCAGTGGAAGTCTAGTGGAAGGAGTGACCGCAGACAGGCTTCCAAGGCCTAACATAACAAAATTGGGCTGGCTGTAGGCACTTTAAATTGGTTCCAGGGGTACATGGCCAGCAGTGTATGGTCAGTGGAAGTCTAGTGGAAGGAGTGACGGCAGACAGTCTTCGAAGGCCTAACATAACAAAATTGGGCTGACTGTAGGCACTTTTAAATTGGTTCCAGGGTAACACGGCCAGCAGTGGCCTGGTCAGTGTAGTAGTTGTAGAAAGAAGGGACCGCAGACAGGCTTCGAAGGCCTAACATAACAAAAATGTCAAAACAATGGTATTGTCAGTGCCAGGCATTGAAGGATGTCAGCGCCTAGACTACACATTGGTGAAGCTGTGAGAGATAATTTTGCTAGTGGTAGAGCACTGTTTGAGCTGGGGGGGGGAACTGTCTTGTGGCCGGCGTTACAGGCACAGGGCCCCTCATATTACAACGGTGTGTCTGACGTTGGGTGCGCACCACCACCGCCAGAGACACTTTATTGTACTATGAGGGACCCAGTGGCAGTGCCGTCGACCAAAAGCGGCCACACCCACCTCTTCAGACAAACAGCACTCTCAAGGGTCCAAGCGCAAAGTGGCGATAGCACGGCCCCGTGTGGGGAGTTTGGCCATTTCGTGAGGTGGAAACATGTCGTATGCTGGACAATCAGGTGAAGAAAATTACGAGATTGGAAAAGTCATTCAGAATAGTCCACAGGCAAGACCTTTTCATAGGAAAGCTAGGTGTCAGCCGGGCAGGGTGGGGCAAAAGATTTTGAAATCCAGTTGTGGTTCATTTTAATGAAGGTTAGATCATCTACATTTTGGGTAGCCAGACGAGTCCTTTTTTCTGTTAGTATTGAACCTGCAGCACTGAATACTCTTTCTGATAGGACACTAGCTGCCGGGCAAGCAAGCTCCTGCAATGCATATTCTGCCAATTCTGGCCAGGTGTCTAATTTGGATGCCCAGTAATCAAATGGGAATGACGGTTGAGGGAGAACGTCGATAAGGGATGAAAAATAGTTTGTAACCATACTGGACAAATGTTGTCTCCTGTCACTTTGAATTGATGCTGCAGTACCTGTCCTGTCTGCGGTCATAGAAAAATCACTCCACAACCTGGTCAGAAAACCCCTCTGGCCAACGCCACTTCTGATTTCTGCCCCTCTAACACCTCTGGTCTGCTGGCCCCTGGAGCTCGTGTGAGAACGATCACGGGCGCTGTGTGCAGGGAATGCCAGAAGCAAACGGTCAACAAGAGTTGATTGTTTTGTTGCTAATATTAGTTCCAAGTTCTCATGTGGCATAATATTTTGCAATTTGCCTTTATAGCGAGGATCAAGGAGGCAGGCCAACCAGTAATCGTCATCGTTCATCATTTTTGTAATGCGTGTGTCCCTTTTGAGGATACGCAAGGCATAATCCGCCATGTGGGCCAAAGTTCCCGTTGTCAAATCTGCGGTTGTGCTTGGTTGAGGGGCAGTTGCAGGCAAATCTACGTCACTTGTGTCCCTCAAAAAACCAGAACCCGGCCTTGCCACGCCACCAATTTCCCGTGCCCCCGGGAAAGCTTCCTCATTAAAAATATACTCATCCCCATCATCCTCCTCATCCTCCACCTCCTCTTCGCCCGGTACCTCGTCATGTACACTGCCCTGACCAGACAATCGCTGACTGTCATCAAGGCTTTCCTCTTCCTCTGGTGCAGACGCCTGATCCTTTATGTGCGTCAAACTTTGCATCAGCAGACGCATTAGGGGGATGCTCATGCTTATTATGGCGTTGTCTGCACTAACCAGCCGTGTGCATTCCTCAAAACACTGAAGGACTTGACACATGTCTTGAATCTTCGACCACTGCACACCTGACAACTCCATGTCTGCCATCCTACTGCCTGCCCGTGTATGTGTATCCTCCCACAAAAACATAACAGCCCGCCTCTGTTCGCACAGTCTCTGAAGCATGTGCAGTGTTGAGTTCCACCTTGTTGCAACGTCTATGATTAGGCGATGCTGGGGAAGGTTCAAAGAACGCTGATAGGTCTGCATACGGCTGGAGTGTACAGGCGAACGGCGGATATGTGCGCAAAGTCCACGCACTTTGAGGAGCAGGTCGGATAACCCCGGATAACTTTTCAGGAAGCACTGCACCACCAGGTTTAAGGTGTGAGCCAGGCAAGGAATGTGTTTCAGTTGGGAAAGGGAGATGGCAGCCATGAAATTCCTTCCGTTATCACTCACTACCTTGCCTGCCTCAAGATCTACAGTGCCCAGCCACGACTGCGTTTCTTGCTGCAAGAACTCGGACAGAACTTCCGCGGTGTGTCTATTGTCGCCCAAACACTTCATAGCCAATACAGCCTGCTGACGTATGCCAGTAGCTGCCCCATAATGGGAGACCTGGTGTGCAACAGTGGCAGGTGCGGATGGAGTGTTTGTGCGACTGCGGTCTGTGGACGAGCTCTTGCTTCTGCAGGAGGACGAGGAGGAGGAGGAGGAGGGGGTGCGAACGGCTACAGACAACTGTTTACTAGACCGTGGGCTAGGCAGAACTGTCCCAAACTTGCTGTCCCCTGTGGACCCTGAATCCACCACATTTACCCAGTGTGCCGTGATGGACACGTAACGTCCCTGGCCATGCCTACTGGTCCATGCATCTGTTGTCAGGTGCACCTTTGTGCTCACAGATTGCCTGAGTGCATGGACGATGCGCTCTTTAACATGCTGGTGGAGGGCTGGGATGGCTTTTCTGGAAAAAAAGTGTCGACTGGGTAGCTCGTAGCGTGGTACAGCGTAGTCCATCAGGTCTTTGAAAGCTTCGCTTTCAACTAACCGGTAGGGCATCATCTCTAACGAGATTAGTCTAGCTATGTGGGCGTTCAAACCCTGTGTACGCGGATGCGAGGCTAAGTATTTCCTTTTTCTAACCATAGTCTCATGTAGGGTGAGCTGGACTGGAGAGCTGGAGATCGTGGAACTAGCGGGGGTGCCGGTGGACATGGCAGACTGAGAGACGGTGGGAGATGGTATTGTTGCCGCCGGTGCCCTAGATGCAGTGTTTCCTACTACGAAACTGGTGATTCCCTGACCCTGACTGCTTTGGCCTGGCAAAGATACCTGCACAGATACAGCAGGTGGTGCGCTAAATGGTGGTCCTACACTGCCGGAAGGGATGTTGCGTTGATGACTAGCTTCATTGGCCGAGGGTGCAACAACCTTAAGGGACGTTTGGTAGTTAGTCCAAGCTTTCAAATGCATGGTGGTTAAATGTCTATGCATGCAACTAGTATTGAGACTTTTCAGATTCTGACCTCTGCTTAAGGAAGTAGAACATTTTTGACAGATGACTTTGCGCTGATCAATTGGATGTTGTTTAAAAAAATGCCAGACTGCACTCTTTCTAGCATCGGATACCTTTTCAGGCATTGCAGACTGAGCTTTAACCGGATGGCCACGCTGTCCTCCACCAGGTTTTGGCTTTGCCACGCGTTTTGGGCAAGATACGGGCCCGGCAGATGGAACCTGTGGCGATGTTGATGCCTGCTGCGGCCCCTCCTCCTCCTCTGCTTCAGAACTGCTGCCGCCTGCACCCTGTTCCCCCAATGGCTGCCAATCGGGGTCAAGAACTGGGTCATCTAATAACTCTTCTTGTACCTCCTGCGCAACTTCGTCTGTGTCACCGTGTCGTTCGGTGGTATAGCGTTCGTGATGGGGCAACATAGTCTCATCAGGGTCTGATTCTTGATCATTACCCTGCGAGGGCAATGTTGTGGTCTGAGTCAAAGGACCAGCATAGTAGTCTGGCTGTGGCTGTGCGTCAGTGCACTCCATGTCAGATTCAATTTGTAATGGGCATGGACTGTTAACTGCTTCACTTTCTAAGCCAGGGACGGTATGTGTAAAGAGCTCCATGGAGTAACCCGTTGTGTCGCCTGCTGCATTCTTCTCTGTTGTTGTTTTTGCTGAAGAGGACAAGGAAGTGACTTGTCCCTGACCGTGAACATCCACTAACGACGCGCTGCTTTTACTTTTACCAGTTTCACGAGATGAGGCAAAAGAGCTAGAGGCTGAGTCAGCAAGATAAGCCAAAACTTGCTCTTGCTGCTCCGGCTTTAAAAGCGGTTTTCCTAATCCCAGAAAAGGGAGCGTTCGAGGCCTTGTGTAGCCGGACGACGAACCTGGCTCCACAGCTCCAGACTTAGGTGCAATATTTTTTCCCCCACGACCACCTGATGCTCCACCACTACCACTACCCTCATTACCAGCTGACAATGAACGCCCCCGGCCACGACCTCTTCCACTAGACTTCCTCATTGTTTTAAAAACGTAACCAAACTAACGTTATTTGTTGCAGTCACACAACTTACACGGTGAGCTATAACTTCAGTATGATTTAGCTACCCCTTTACAGGTTGGTGAGACCACAGCGAAAATCAGGCCCAATGTTACACACTCTTTTTTTGGTGGCTGCAAATTAGAGAGATGCCCCACACGCAGGACTGTCACTGAAGCACAAATGTTAATATTAATGTCACACTATTATTTTTTTTTTATTTTTATTTTTTTCAGGAACACTTTAGAAACCCCCCCAAAAAAAAAAAAAAGATTTTTGCAGGGAGAATTTAGAAAACAAATGTAACAAACTATATGCTTTCTATGGGCCACTGAGTGAGAGATGACGCACACAGGAATCGGGAGTGGCACACAAGCCCAGAGGCCAATATTTTTCTACCAATGATTGATGGAGTTATTTTCTCTGGTAGATTTTGGAACCCAAATCAAGGAAAAAAAATGTAGGCTTTCTATGGACCACAATTGGAGAGAGAGAGAGAGAGAGAGAGAGAGATGGCACACCCAGGAGTCAAGACTGGCACACAAGCAGAAAGGCCAATATTAATCTCCCACTGTTTTTTTTTTTTTTTTTTTTTTTTTCAGGGAGACTTTAGAAAAAAAATAATAAAAAAAATATGATTTTATCAGGAAGAATTTAGAAACCAAATAAAATAAAATGATTTTTTCAGGGAGAATTTATAAAACAAATAAAAACAAAAATAGGCGTTCTATGGCCCACTGACTGAGAGATGACGCACACAGGAGTCAGGAGTGGCACACAAACCCAGAGGCCAATATTTTTCTACCAATGATTGATGTAGTTATTTTCTCTGGTAGATTTTAGAACCCAAATCAAGGAAAAAAAATATAGGCTTTCTATGGACCACAATTGGAGAGAGAGAGAGAGAGAGAGAGAGAGAGAGAGAGAGAGAGAGAGATGGCACACCCAGGAGTCAAGACTGGCACACAAGCAGAAAGGCCAATATTAATCTCCCACTGTTTTTTTTGGTTGTTTTTTTTTTTTTTTTTTTTCAGGGAGACTTTAGAAAAAAAAATAATAAAAAAAATATGATTTTATCAGGAAGAATTTAGAAACCAAATAAAATAAAATGATTTTTTCAGGGAGAATTTATAAAACAAATAAAACCAAAAATAGGCGTTCTATGGCCCACTGACTGAGAGATGACGCACCCAGGAGTCAAGACTGGCACACAAGCAGAAAGGCCAATATTAATCTCCCACTGTTTTTTTTTTTTTTTTTCAGGGAGACTTTAGAAAAAAAAATAATAAAAAAAATGTGATTTTATCAGGAAGAATTTAGAAACCAAATAAAATAAAATGATTTTTTCTGGGAGAATTTATAAAACAAATAAAACCAAAAATAGGCGTTCTATGGCCCACTGACTGAGAGATGACGCACCCAGGAGTCAAGACTGGCACACAAGCAGAAAGGCCAATATTAATCTCCCACTGTTTTTTTTTTTTTTTTTCAGGGAGACTTTAGAAAAAAAAATAATAAAAAAAATGTGATTTTATCAGGAAGAATTTAGAAACCAAATAAAATAAAATGATTTTTTCAGGGAGAATTTAGAAAACAAATAAAACCAAAAATAGGCGTTCTATGGCCCACTGACTGAGAGAGAGAGAGAGAGAGATGGAACGCTTAGTACTGGCACACAAGCCCAAAGGGCAATATTAATCTCCCTTTTTTTTTCCAGGGAGAATTTCTAAAACCCAAAAAAAAAAAAAAATAGGCTTTCTATGGCCCACTATTTGTGAGAGAGATGGGACGCTCAGGACTGGCACAGATGGCACGCTCAGCACTGGCACAGAAGCCCAGAGGCCAATATTAATCTCCCTTTTTTTCTGGTAGAATTTATAAAACCAAAAAAAAATTTAAATAGGCTTTCTATGGCCCACTATTTGTGAGAGAGATGGCACGCTCAGGACTGGCACAGATGGCACGCTCACAACTGGCACACAAGCCCAGAGGCCAATATTAATCTCCCTTTTTTCAGGGAAAATTTATAAAACAAAAAAAAAAAATAAATAGGCTTTCTATGGCCCACTATTTGTGAGAGAGATGGCACGCTCAGGGCTGGCACAGATGGCACGCTCAGGACTGGCACACAAGCCCAGAGGCCAATATTAATCTCCCTTTTTTTCAGGGAGAATTTATAAAACCCCCAAAAAAAATAAAATAGGCTTTCTATGGCCCACTATTTGTGAGAGAGATGGGACGCTCAGGACTGGCACAGATGGCACGCTCAGGACTGGCACAGAAGCCCAGAGGCCAATATTAATCTCCCTTTTTTTCTGGGAGAATTTATAAAACCAAAAAAAAATTTAAATAGGCTTTCTATGGCCCACTATTTGTGAGAGAGATGGCACGCTCAGGACTGGCACAGATGGCACGCTCACAACTGGCACACAAGCCCAGAGGCCAATATTAATCTCCCTTTTTTCAGGGAAAATTTATAAAACAAAAAAAAAAATTAAATAGGCTTTCTATGGCCCACTATTTGTGAGAGAGATGGCACGCTCAGGGCTGGCACAGATGGCACGCTCAGGACTGGCACACAAGCCCAGAGGCCAATATTAATCTCCCTTTTTTTCAGGGAGAATTTATAAAACCAAAAAAAAAAATTAATAGGCTTTCTATGGCCCACTATTTGTGAGAGAGATGGCACGCTCAGGGCTGGCACAGATGGCACGCTCAGGACTGGCACACAAGCCCAGAGGCCAATATTAATCTCCCTTTTTTTCAGGGAGAATTTATAAAACCCCAAAAAAAATAAAATAGGCTTTCTATGGCCCACTATTTGTGAGAGAGATGGCACACTCAGGACTGGCACACAAGCCCAAAGGCCAATATTAATCTCCCACTGTATTTTTATCAGGGAGAATTTATACACCCCACAAAAAAAAATACAGAAAAATGAAAAGGCTTTCTATGGCCCACTATGTGAGAGAGATGGCACACACAGGGATGGCACTCTAGCAGAAATGCCAAATTGCCAATCTTAATCTCCCACCAAAAAAAAAAAAAAAAAAAAAACAGGGAATGTCCTACAATTACTATCTCCCTGCCTGCAGTAATCTCAGCCAGGTATGGCAGGCAGCTACTATCTCCCTGCCTGCAGTAATCTCAGCCAGGTATGGCAGGCAGCAATAAGGAGTGGACTGATGCACAAATGAAATAAAAAGTGTGGACAAACAAAAAAGATAGCTGTGCAGAAAGGAAGGAACAAGAGGATTTGTGCTTTGAAAAAAGCAGTTGGTTTGCACAGCGGCGTACACACAGCAATGCAGCTATCAGGGAGCCTTCTAGGGCAGCCCAATGAGCTACAGCGCTGAGGGGAAAAAAAAAAAAAAAAAAAAACTTCCACTGTCCCTGCACACCGAGGGTGGTGTTGGACAGTGCAAATCGCTGCAGCACAAGCGGTTTTGTGGTTAATGGACCCTGCCTAACGCTATCCCTGCTTCTGACAAAGCGGCAGCAACCTCTCCCTAAGCTCAGATCAGCAGCAGTAAGATGGCGGTCGGCGGGAACGCCTCTTTATAGCCCCTGTGACGTCGCAGACAGCAAGCCAATCACTGCAATGCCCTTCTCTAAGATGGTGGGGACCAGGACCTATGTCATCACGCTGCCCACACTCTGCGTTTACCTTCATTGGCTGAGAAATGGCGCTTTTCGCGTCATTGAAACGCGACTTTGGCGCGAAAGTCGCGTACCGCATGGCCGACCCCGCACAGGGGTCGGATCGGGTTTCATGAAACCCCGACTTAGCCAAAAGTCGGCGACTTTTGAAAATGTTCGACCCGTTTCGCTCAACCCTACTCCATACACCTTGAGCTCCTGGCGTCACGTTTCCCTACGGAACGGGCAAAAGTGGGATTTATTCTATCTCTCTTGTTGGGCAGGGCGTTGGAGTGGGCAACGCCACTTTGGGAGCGAGATGATCGTGTGGTACAGAGTGCTCCTCTCTTCCTGGACGCTCTGAAGCAGGTCTTTTTAGGACCTCGTGTTACCCACGATACCGCGCTCCAGTTGTTGACTATTACTCAGGACTCGTCCGTGGTCAGCCAGTTTGCCATCCAGTTCCGGACTCTAGCTTCAGAGTTAGAGTGGCCAGACAAAGTTCTTATTCCGGTGTTCTGGAGGGGACTGGCAGACCACGTGAAGGACGCCTTGGCCACCAGGGAGATACCCGCCACACTGGAGGTCCTTATTTCTGCATCTACCCGCATCGACCTCCGTTTTCACGAGCGGAGGTTAGAGCGGACCCAGTATAGGCAGAGGTTTCGGCTGGCTCCCACCTTCGCCAAACCTCTTGAATCTCCTGTCTTGGCGTCCGACTCCCATGAGGCCATGGAGGTTTCTCGAGTGGGACCTAAGTCTCAGGCCGCTCGAGTACTCATGGTTTGTAAAAACTGTCATCAACTAGGACATTACGCCAATAAATGTCCACGGCGGTCGGGAAACGATCGCGTCTAGTAACCATTGGGGGAGGTTCACTAGACACAGCTGCATTTTCCTCCAAACTGTCCTTTAAAGGGACAATCCTGTTAGGCTCCTCCACTCTAACAGTCGAGCTTTGTGTGGATTCAGGAGCAGAGGGAAACTTCATGTCCTCTGCTTTTACTCTGCGCCACGCTATACCTCTAGTAATGCTCGCCAAACCTGTAACAGTTAGAGTTGTGAATGGGGCGACACTTCCACTGCAAATCACACACCAGACTGTTCCATTCTCGCTGTCCATGTCCCCTTCCCACCAGGAGATTATTTCCCTCCTTGTCCTTCCCGAGGGAATGGATGAGATTTTGCTGGGAATACCCTGGCTCCGTTTCCACTCCCCACATATTGAGTGGTCCTCATGGAGAATATTGGGTTGGAGTAAATCTTGTATGGGCAGGTGTGTGAGTGAGTGTGTACAGGTTTCTACTACCGAGGTACCCGCAGACCTTTCTTCTCTTCCCAAGTGCTATTGGTGCTATGCTGACGTATTCTCTAAAAAGGCTGCAGAGACTCTACCACCTCATCGCCCCTACGACTGTCCTATAGATCTCTTGCCTGGAGCTGAACCTCCTCGGGGAAGGGTATATCCCCTCTCACTCCCTGAGACGGAGGCTATGTCTCAATACATCCAGGAGAATTTGGCAAGAGGGTTCATTAGGAAGTCAATGTCTCCTGCTGGGGCGGGATTCTTCTTCGTACAGAAGAAGAACGGGGAATTACGTCCTTGCATCGATTACAGAGGTCTTAATGCTATCACCATCAAAAATAAGTACCCGTTGCCCCTGATATCTGAGCTCTTTGACAGGCTAAGGGGAGCAAAGGTATTCACCAAACTAGATCTGCGGGGTGCCTACAACCTGATTCACATCCGTGAGGGGGACGAATGGAAAACGGCTTTTAATACCAGGGATGGGCACTATGAGTATCTGGTGATGCCCCAGCCGTTTTTCAGGACTTTGTCAACGATATCTTCCGGGATATGCTTTCCACCTCGGTTGTAGTCTATCTGGATGATATTCTCATCTTCTCTCCAGATATTGACTCCCACCGGAGAGATGTTGGCAGAGTCTTCGAACTCCTACGGGCGAATTCCCTATATGCAAAGTTGGAGAAGTGTGTGTTTGAGCAGGAGTCCTTACCTTTCATGGGCTATATCATCTCGGCCCAGGGATTGGCTATGGATCCTGCCAAACTACAGGCTGTGATGGACTGGCAGGAACCCCATTCTCTTAAAGCGGTGCAGCGCTTTATGGGGTTCATAAATTACTATCGCCAGTTCATCCCCCACTTCTCAACTTTGGTAGCTCCCTTGGTATCCCTCACCAAGAAGGGAGCGAATCCCAAATTGTGGTCCGAAGAGGTCTCCAAGGCCTTCACTTCTATAAAGTCCCATTTTGCTAGCGCTCCCATCTTACATCGTCCCGATGTGGATAAGCCATTCCTTATGGAGGTGGATGCCTTATCCGTTGGTGCTGGAGCAGTCCTCTATCAAAAGGATGCTCAAGGTCGGAAGCATCCATGCTTCTTCTTCTCTAAGACCTTCACACCAGCGGAGAGAAATTACTCCATCGGGGATAGGGACTTGCTAGCAATGAAGTTGGCCTTTTCGGAGAGGAGACATCTTTTGGAAGGTGCTCGGTTTCCCTTCCAAGTCTTCACGGACCACAAAAATTTGGTCTATTTGCGTACAGCCCAGCGGCTGAATTCTCGTCAGGCTAGATGGTCCTTGTTTTTCTCCCAGTTCCACTTCACTCTCCATTATCTCGCCGGGGAGAAGAACATTCGTGCTGACGCTCTCTCTCGCTCCCTTGTGTCAACTGAGGAGGAGGAAGAGGAGCCTCGGCTTATTGTCCCTTCAGAGAGTCTGAGAACCGTAGCTCCGGTTTCGCTTGAGTCTGTACCTCCGGGCAAGACTTTTGTTCCCATCAATTTGCGACCGGAGGTTCTCTCTTGGGCTCATTCGTCCAGAGTGGGTGGACACTTTGGGGCAAAGAGGACATCTGAGTTGCTGGCGAGAATGTACTGGTGGCCACATATGGTTCGTGACGTCGGAGACTACGTTCGGGCATGTGTCTCTTGTGCCAAAAATAAGTCTTTCCGTCAACGGCCAGCTGGTTTGTTATACCCTCTGCCGGTGGCAGACAGGCCCTGGGAGATGGTCGGGATGGACTTTGTGGTGGGTTTGCCCAAGTCTCGTGGCTGTACCATCATTTGGGTAATCACCGACCATTTTTCTAAAATGGTGCATTTGGTGCCGCTTCCTCGGCTACCTTCTGCACGGGCCTTGGCAGCATTGTTTATTAAACACATCTTCCACCTTCACGGTATGCCAGACAAAATTGTCAGTGATCGGGGTCCCCAGTTTGCGTCTCGGTTCTGGAGAGAGCTTTGTCATCTTCTCAGTATTGAGTTAAATCTCTCTTCGGCATATCATCCCGAGACGAATGGGTTGGTAGAGAGAGCCAACCAGACCTTGGTCACATATCTGCGACATTTTGTCTCTGCTAGGCAAGATGACTGGGCATCTTTGCTACCGTGGGCGGAGTTTGCTCTGAACAATGCTGTAGCTGACTCCACTGGACAGACCCCATTCCTCCTTAACTATGGTCAGCATCCGCGGGTACCTGTGCCCATGCCCGTGTCTTCCGCCGATTCCAGGGTGGCAGACTGGGCTGTGGAGGCACGGGACATTTGGGATCGCACTCAGGATGCCATTCGGGCTTCCAAGGAGAGAATGAGGTCCTCCGCCGACGCACATCGGCGCCCCGCTCCAACCTTTGCTCCTGGCGACTTAGTGTGGCTCTCCGCCCGTAACATCAGGCTGCGAGTTGAGTCTACTAAGTTCGCACCTTGCTACTTAGGTCCTTTTAAGGTCCTCGAACAGGTTAATCCTGTGGTTTACCGTCTAGCCCTTCCTCCACGCCTATGTATCACCGACACCTTTCATGTGTCTCTCCTTAAGCCCGTGTACATGTCTCGGTTTTCTGAGTCATCTACTGGGACGTCGGGTTCGTCTACGGACGATTATGAGGTGAACGCTATCTTGGGGTACAAGGTGGTTCGTTGCAAAAAATTTTATTTGGTGGACTGGAGGGGTTACGGTCTTGAGGATAGATCCTGGGAGCCTGCTGAGCACATTCGGGCTCCGCAGCTCATTGCTGCCTTCGAACGTGGCGAGGCCCAGGGAGGGGGGGCCCTACGGGGGGGGTAATGTTAGGGGTCGAGTTCCCGCTTCTGCACAGGGGGAATCTCGGGCCGCTTCTGCTGCGGTCTCCCATTCCTCTCCTGCCGCAGGTAAACCTGCTCAGCAGAGACGTCGGTCCTTGCGTCTGGCTCAGTCTCACTCTGTGCTTAGGCTTGCTGTTGCTTCTCCAGCTTTTGCCATTAAAGCCAGTGCTGGGCAGCAGCGAGCGGACGCTTTTGGGACTAAGTCCTCCTTTTTCCCTTCTGAGCATGCCCAGGGTGAGATCTCCCGTTGGAGATCAAGGGTCACATGCTCAGATGCTGCAGTGGTTCCCATTGGTCCTCCTGGCAGGTCCTGAAAGGGCAAACTTCTGTGGCAGCTGCCCATTGGTCCTTTATTGGAAGGTCCTGAAAGTACTACAGCTATATAAGCTTTGCATGACCACACGGCCATGCGCTAGTGTACAATTGTATACGTGTGTTTGTTGTGAGTGCAAGTCGTTCATCATTAAATACCCCTACCCTATTGTATGACTGTTCGCGTATGGAGAATGGCTGCTATCTAGCGCCCGACTAACCACTCAACGTGTCACACACGTATCAGCGTTTATTGCTGTGACCGCCAGTGCGGCGCCACGCGCCAGTAGTGCGCTTCTTGACCCACGTCTGGGTCCTTAGTGGAGTCTGCCAGCACGGCACAGTTCGCACTTCGGTGCTCTAATTATTATAGTTGCCTAACACACCCAGTTGCGGTGTTGTGTCAGCAAGTGGTCTAATCGGACTTCAATCCTGTGTTTTGGGTTTGTGTTCGCTGACTCCTTGCTTGCACTCTTTAGTGCGGTATTGCAGACCTGTGGCTTTACCGGGTTCACTTCCACCGCCATATTACGCTGCCATTTACTAGCAGCAGGTTTTCACCTGCACGGTGAACCCCGGACTGAGAACGCATCTATTATATCTTTCTTGGTGCATTCCGCCAGTCCTAACACGGTGTGTTCCCAAACAGTAGTTTTCTCCCACATATGGAGTATCAGCATACTTAGGACAAATTGCACAATAACTTTTGGGGTCCAATTTCTCCTGTTACCCTTGTGAAAATAAAAAAATTGGGGCTAAAAAATCATCTTTGTGGAAGAAAAAAGCTTTTTTATTTTCACGGCTCTATGTTATAATCTTTAGTGAAACACTTGGGGGTTGAAAATTCTCACAAAACATCTAGATAAGTTCCTTGGGGGTCTAGTTTCCAATGCAGGGTCACTTGAGGGGAGTTTCTACAGTTTAGACACATCAGGAGCTCTCCAAAAGCGACATAGCATCTGATCTCAATTCCAGCCAATTCTACATTGAAAATGTGAAATGGTGCTCCTTCCCTTCCAAGCTCCGCAATGCGCCCAAACAGTGGTTTACTCCCACATATTGGGTATCATCATACTCACGACAAATTGCACAATCGCTTTTGTGGTCCAATTTTTCCTGTTACCCTTGGGAAAATTAAAAAATTTGGGGCAAAATGAACATTTTTGTGAAAAAAATGTGATTTTTTATTTTTACAGCTCTACATTACATTTTTCTGTGAAGCACTTGGGGGTTCAAAGTGCTCACCATAAATCTAGATAAGTTCCTTATGGGGTCTACTTTCCAAAATTGTGTCACTTGTGGTGGGTTTCCACTGTTTAGGCACTTTAGTGAAACACTTGGGGGTTCAAAATTCTCACCACACATCTAGATAAGTTCCTTGTGGGTCTAGTTTCCGATATGGGGTCACTTGTGGGGGGTTTTCACTGTTTGGGCACATCAGAAGCTCTCCAAACATGAAATGGCATCCAATCTCAATTCCAGCCAGTTGAAAAGTCAAATGACGCTCCTTCCCTTCCGAGCACTGCAATGCGCCCAAACAGTGGTTCCCCCCACATCTACATGCTCAGGACAAATTGCACAATAACTTTTTGGGCCCAATTTCTCCTGTTTCCCTTGGGAAAATAAAAAAATTTGGATCTGAATTATTTTTTTTGTGAAAAAGTTAAATGTTCATTGTTTTTTTAAACATTCCAAAAAATCCTGTGAAGCACTTGAAGGGTTCATAAACTTCTGGAATATGGTTTTGCGCATCTTGAGGGATACAGTTTTTAGGTATTTTAGATCATACAGACCCCTCAAAGTGACTTCAAATGTGATGTGGTCTCTAAAAAAGAAATGGTGTTTTAAAACGGAGAAATCGCTGGTCAACATTTCACCTTTACAACTCTCTAACAAAAAAAAATTATTTTTCCAAAATTGTGCTGATGTAAAGTAGACATATGGGAAATGTTATTTATTAAGCATTTTGTGTGACATATCTGTGTGATTTAAGGGTATGAAAATTCAAATTTGGAAAATTGCTAAATTTTCTAAATTTTTGCCAAATTTCCATATTTTTCACAAATAAACGCAAGTTATATCAAAGAATCTTTACCATTATCAAGCCAGCCATGGGGTAAAGGGGTTAAAGATGTTCAAAGATAGAGATAGTTAGCAATTAGGAACATAGACGGATAGATAGCAGAGGAAGCAGACAGCTGCGGGGTGGTGTTATTACTCTGGGAAAGGGACAATATCTATAAAGGCTCCCAGCCTATTAATAACAGTTCACAGCTGTCTGCATAGCCTTTACTGGTTATTAAAAGCAGGACCCAACAAAAAAAGACATGGGGTCCCCCATATTTTTAATAACCAGCAAAGGTTAAACAGGCAGCTGTGGGCTTATATTAATGGGGCTGGATAGAGGCCATGGATATTGGCCCCCTCCAAGATTAATAAAACCAGCCTTTAGCCACCCCAGAAATGATGCATTCATTAGATGGACCAATTTTTGTGCATAGCATTGGCAAGTGGAATAATGGTTCTGGGGTTGATATCAGCTGTGTAATGTCCACTGACATCAATCACAGGGGTTAGTAAAGGAGAGGCATCTGTCAGACACCCCCATTACTAACCTCATAGTCAAAAGTAATAATCATACAAACAGAGAAAAGACCTTTAATGGTAAAAAGCACTCCATGACCCTCTTTTACACATTTATCACCAGCTGAGGCTAAGACTAAGTATGCGCCATTTCTGGGGTGCCCGGTATTACTCTGGGTGGGGGCCAATATCCATGGCTTCTTCCCAGCCTATTAAGATCAACCCGCAGCTGTCTGTTTAGCCCTTGATCGTTATTAAAAATAACCAGTAAAGGCTACGCAGACAGTTATGAGCTGTTATTAATAGGCTGGGAGCCTTTATGGATATTGGCCTCTTTCCAGAATAATAACAGCAGCCCTCTTCTTTCTGCTTTCCCTCAGCTGGTTAATAAAAATAAGCAGGACCCTATGCCATTTTATTTATTTATTCATTCAATAATACATGTACAGAAAACTACACAAGCAAAGCACTTATTATATAGCACACTGACATATTTATATCTATCTAGCTATACAGTTAGGGCCAGAAATATTTGGACAGTGACACAAGTTTTGTTATTTTAGCTGTTTACAAAAACATGTTCAGAAATAAAATTATATATGTAATATGGGCTGAAAGTGCACACTCCCAGCTGCAATATGATAGTTTCCACATCCAAATCGGAGAAAGGGTTTAGGAATCATAGCTCTGTAATGCATAGCGTCCTCTTTTTCAAGGGACCAAAAGTAATTGGACAATGGACTCTAAGGGCTGCAATTAACTCTGAAGGCGTCTCCCTCGTTAACCTGTAATCAATGAAGTAGTTAAAAGGTCAGGGGTGGATTCCAGGTGTGTGGTTTTGCATTTGGAAGCTGTTGCTGTGAGCAGACAACATGCGGTCAAAGGAACTCTCAATTGAGGTGAAGCAGAACATCCTGAGGCTGAAAAAAAAGAAAAAATCCATCAGAGAGATAGCAGACATGCTTGGAGTAGCAAAATCAACAGTTGGGTACATTCTGAGAAAAAAGGAATTGACTGGTGAGCTTGGGAACTCAAAAAGGCCTGGGCGTCCACGGATGACAACAGTGGTGGATGATCGCCGCATACTTAATTTGGTGAAGAAGAACCCGTTCACAACATCAACTGAAGTCCAGAACACTCTCAGTGAAGTAGGTGTATCTGTCTCTAAGTCAACAGTAAAGAGAAGTCTCCATGACAGTAAATACAAAGGGTTCACATCTAGATGCAAACCATTCATCAATACCAAAAATAGACAGGCCAGAGTTAAATTTGCAGAAAAACACCTCAAGAAGCCAGCTCAGTTCTGGAAAAGTATTCTATGGACAGATGAGACAAAGATCAACCTGTACCAGAATGATGGGAAGAAAAAAGTTTGAAGAAGAAAGGGAACGGCACATGATCCAAGGCACACCACATCCTCTGTAAAACATGGTGGAGGCAACGTGATGGCATGGGCATGCATGGCTTTCAATGGCACTGGGTCACTTGTGTTTATTGATGACATAAGAGCAGACAAGAGTAGCCGGATGAATTCTGAAGTGTACCGGGATATACTTTCAGCCCAGATTCAGCCAAATGCTGCAAAGTTGATTGGACGGCGCTTCATAGTACAGATGGACAATGACCCCAAGCATACATCCAAAGCTACCCAGGAGTTCATGGGTGCCAAAAAGTGGAACATTCTGCAATGGCCAAGTCAATCGCCAGATCTAAACCCAATTGAGCATGCATTTCACTTGCTCAAATCCAGACTTAAGATGGAAAGACCCACAAACAAGCAAGACCTGAAGGCTGCGGCTGTAAAGGCCTGGCAAAGCATTAAGAAGGAGGAAACCCAGCGTTTGGTGATGTCCATGGGTTCCAGACTTAAGGCAGTGATTGCCTCCAAAGGATTTGCAACAAAATATTGAAAATAAAAATATTTTGTTTGGGTTATGTTTATTTGTCCAATTACTTTTGACCTCCTAAAATGTGGAGTGTTTGTAAAGAAATGTGTACAATTCCTACATTTTCTATCAGATATTTTTGTTCAACCCTTCAAATTAAACGTTACAATCTGCACTTGAATTCTGTTGTAGAGGTTTCATTTCAAATCCAATGTGGTGGCATGCAGAGCCCAACTCGCGAAAATTGTGTCACTGTCCAAATATTTCTGGCCCTAACTGTATATCTATCCATTTATCTATGTTCTTCATAGCTATCTATCTCTATCTTTGAACATCTTTAATACATAATTTTTTTATTTATTTAATGCACTGACTATAACTATCATCAGCGCCGCAGCGAGGATGATCATAGTTGCAGTCAGCAACCCCTGGCTGTGAAAATTGCTAACTGTACTACTTTCCCAGAAATTAATTTTGGTACATATCACATAGATGTCACATGGATGTCATCAGTGTACACGTGTCCAGCATGCATTTCCTCCGTGGTGCCTGAACAAAGGACATGTCTGACTTGTGCACCCAACCATTCAATACAATGGGTATGCGTGTGTCTGTATTTGTGGTGCTTAAAAATGGGCCGTATAAAGACATAAAAAATGGACGTGTGAAGGGGGCCTTATAGTGTAAAGGCATTATCAGCAAGAAATGAAAAACACAAAGACTCCTCCTTTCTTGGTTTGCCTGAAGAATGTCTCTGTGTGGAATGAAAACTGGAAATATTTTCATCTTCAAGATCTGTTTGCCATTTAGATGGTCTACACTGCACATCGTTTGCCCTTAAATAAATACATGTCAATCTTAGCAAGGAACAACTTAGCCATTTCAAATCCCAATGGTTCTCATTAACAATAGCATGTTACCCCAAGAGCAATAGACAACTAAACATGGATTTTCCTGTCTTTTCATCCTGTCTTTCTGTTTTTCTGGACCACGGCACAGGATCAATATGTTCAATTCAATTTAGCTTCTAAATGGACTAATCATTCACAAAGCGTCCGAGATCAAGAGTGTCAGGTAACTTCTGAACTGAGTAATCCTTTTATTGTAGTGGTTTGATTGAGGTGACCAATCGATTAGGAGTTTTATTGATGATATTTTACAATATTATGGACTACTTTAAGTTTCCTCTGGTATCTAAATTGCAATACAAGAAGTATAAAAGTGGCTCACCATATCTAGCGGACCGATAAAATATCTATTACCCTATCTGATATTAAAATGATTTAGCTTCTGTTTTATTGAAAACTTGACAAATACAGTTGAGTACACTAAGATCTATGAGCTTTTTAATGCTCTCCAGTCCCATATAATTTCCATCCTGAACATCCTTAAAAGGTTAGGGTAAATAACACTTGGGTGATACAGAACATGCAGGGTTCTAATGTAGACCACGAAAATACATTCCCGAGGTCTTTCCAATAGAGTTGTTTGTATTTTTTATACAATCTATAAAAAGTTCATTCTGACTGCCTGAAAGGAAAATAAGCTTAAAGGAGTATTGAATATTTGAAATATGAAATATACACAATGTATACAATTAGTATCTCATAGATGCAAGTCTCACCTCTAGGACACAAAGCTATCTCAAGAACTTTACAACTGGTTGAAGATGGAAAGAGACAACATAGAAACAAATACTATGGCTTTTGTATATATGTTAGGACTGGCGGAACGCACCAAGAGAGATGTAATGGATGCGTTCGCAGTCCGGGGTCCACCGTGCAGGTGAAACCTGCTGCTAGGACATGACAGATGATATGGCGGTACTCATAAGTATACACGCGTGGGTTAAACCTCACCCAGCGTGAAGAAAGCGATCCTGTTGCATCACAGGATCGCGGTACCGCACATAGAGCGCGAGCAAGTGGTCAGCGAACTAGACCCCAACAGGGATAGTAGTCCGATTAGACCCTTGCTGGCACTACACCACAACTGGGTGTGAAAAGTATATACAATAGAGGCACCGAAGTGCAAACTGTGCCGTGCTGGCAGGCACCACTAAGTACCCAGACATGGGTCAGGAAGTGCACACGGGCGCGTGGCGCCGCACTGGCGGTCACAGCAGAGGACGCTGACACGTGTGTGACACGTTGAGTGTTAAGTCGGGCGCTAGATAGCAGCCATACACCATACGCGAACAATCATACAGTAGGGTAGGGGTATTTAAAGGACGACTTGCACTCACAACAAACACACGTATAAAGTTGTATACTAGCGCATGGCCGTGCGGTCATGCGCAGTTTATATAGCTGCAGGACAGGAAGCGGCCACAGAAACTTTGCCCTTCCAAGACCTGCCAAGAGGACCAATAGAATGTGCTGCAGAGTCTGAGCACATGACCCTCGATCTCCAACGGGAGATCTTGCCCTGGGCATGCTCAGTGTGCGCAGACAAGGACTTAATCCCAGAGAAGTCCACTCGCTGCTGACCAGTATTGGCTTTAAAGGCAGAAGCTGGAGAAGCAGCAGTAACTCTTCTCACAGAGTCAGACTGAGCGAGACGCTGGGATCGACGTCCCTGCTGAGCAGGCTCCACTGCGGCTGGAGGAGAATGGGAGACCGCAGCGGAGACGGATCGAGATTCCCCCTGTGCAGCAGAGGAAACTCGATTCCTAACATATATATATACATTTTACAAAATGTTGTTAATATCTACTATATAATTGTCGAAAGGTCACTTTCGTCTGTCTGTCTGTCTGTCTGTCACAGATATTCATTGGTCGCGGCCTCTGTCTGTCATGGAAATCCAAGTCGCTGATTGGTCGTGGCAAAACAGCAACGACCAATTGGCAACGGGCACAGTCCAGAAGAAAATGGCTGCTCCTTCTACCCCGCAGTCAGTGCCCATCGTCCGCATACTCCCCTCCGGTCAGCGCTCACACAGGGTTAATGGCAGCGTTGACCGCGGTGTAACGCACTCGGTTAACGCTGCTACTAACCCTGTGTGACCAACTTTTTACTATTCATGTGACCTATGCAGCATGAATAGTAAAAAGATCTAATGTTAAAAATAATTAAAAAAATAAAAAATCGTTATATACTCACCGTTCGTCGGCCCCTCGGATCCACAACAGGCCTTTCCCGCTCGCGATGCTCTGGTAACCGATCCATGCTGTGATCTCGTGAGATGATGATGTAGCGGTCTCGCGAGACCGCTACATCATCATCTCGCGAGACCGCAATACACTCTGGGGACCGGAGCACGCGAGGACCATCGGTAACCGGCCGCTTCGATCGGGAGGCTCCGGAAGGTGAGTATGTAACTATTTTTTATTTTAATTATTTTTTTAACAGTGATATGGTGAATACTGCGTGACTGGCCAATATACTACGTGACTGGGCATTATACTACGTGTCTGTGCTGTATACTACATGGCTCTGTGCTGTATACTATGTGGCTGTTCAATATACTATGTGGATGTGCAATATACTAGGTGTCTCTGCTGTATACTACGTGGCTGTACAATATACTATGTGTATGTGCTGTATACTACGTGACTGGGCAATATACTACGTGACTGGGCAATATACTACGTGGCTGGGCAATATACTACGTGGCTGGGCAATATACTATGTGGCTGGGCAATATACTATGTGGCTGGGCAATATACTATGTGACTGGGCAGTATACTACGTCTCTGTGCTGTATACTACGTGTCTCTGTGCTGTATACTATGTGACAGGGCAATATACTATGTGACTGGGCAATATACTATGTGGCTGGGCAATATACTATGTGGCTGGGCAATATACTATGTGACTGGCCAGTATACTACGTGACTGGGCAGTATACTACGTGTCTGTGCTGTATACTACGTTGCTCTGTGCTGTATACTATGTGACTGGGCAATATACTACGTGACTGGCCAATATACTACGTGACTGGGCATATACTACATGTCTGTGCTGCATACTACGTGGCTCTGTGCTGTATACTACGTGACTGAGCAATATACTATGTGGCTGAGCAATATACTATGTGGCTGGGCAATATACTATGTGGCTGGGCAATGTACTACGTGACTGGGCAATATATTATGCGGCTGAGCAATATACTATGTGGTGGGGCAATATACTATGTGGCTGGGCGATAAACTACGTGGCTGGGCAATATACTACATGGCTGGGCAATATACTACGTGTCTGGGCAATATACTACGTGGCTGGGCGATAAACTACGTGGCAGGGCAATATACCATGTGGCTCTGTGCTGTATACTACGTCACTGGACAATATACTATGTGGCTAGGCAATATACTACGTGACTAGGCAATATACTACGTTGCTGGGCAATATACTATGTGGCTGGGCAATATACTATGTGACTGGGTAATATACTACGTGGCTGGGCAGTATACTACATGGCTGGGCAATATACTACGTGGCTGGGCAATAAACTACATGGCTGGGCAATAAACTACGTGGCTGGGCAATATACTACATGGCTCTGTGCTGTATACTACGCCACCTGGCAATATACTATGTGGCTAGGCAATATACTACGTGACTGGGCAATCTACTACGTGGCTGGGCAATATACTGCGTGGCTGGGCAATATACTACGTGACTGGGCAATATACTATGTGGCTGGGCAATATACTATGTGGCTGGGCAATATACTATGTGGCTGGGCAATATACTACATGGCTGGGCAATATACTAGGTGGCTGGGCAATATACTATGTGGCTGGGCAATATACTACGTGGTTAGGCAATATACTACGTGGACATGCATATTCTAAAATACCCGATGCGTTAGAATCGGGCCACCATCTAGTTTGTATATAAAAGCCAAGATAAAAAAATCTAAATAAGCAAGTACCCTACAGTAAATAAATAAATGGAAATAGTGCATTAAAATAATATAGGGTACTTAGTTAACATAGTTTTTTAAAAATGTAAAAAGCCATCCCACCATGTCAAGGTGACTATCTTCAAGGTGACTCTATTCGAGAGGGTCCTAACCTCTAGTATCAAAACCTTACCAATTGTCAAGTGATACCATTTGTCAAGTGATGTAATGTGAATAAAGGCTGAAAAGGGCTGAGACTTGGCTAATGAACACCAGCCGAGGGGAACAACATGACTGTAATGTCCACCTTGTCTTTATTGTATTCGGGGTCAAATTAGTCTTTTCTGGTCTAGTCTTTTCTGGCAGTAGTTATATCTTACGGCACATCTCCATATGTGTTAATATTTTCTGAGTAAACTCTACGGAACATGCGTTTAAGCATATTAAACCTACTTCCATCAAAACTATCCATTAATCTAAACACTCCTCTTTTGATTAGAGGTTTCCAGAAAAAACTTTCTTACTAAAGGAGTGGCACACAGACAATATATGGGCCCTTTTCAGTCTCATATCTCATATTTATCCACAATTTCACCTGCTTTGGAGGTGGTAGGCCTTTGTACCTCCAAGGCCCATGTGCAATTGCACATGTTGCATCAATGTTATGTCCACCCATGGGTGAAAAACAATGTCAGCCTGGACCAGACATTGCTTTACTCCAACAGTTGTGTTCCTATTCTCCTCAGACAGGAATTTTGGATAATATAGGCCCTATCTTGTCCAGAGAAAAAAATTCAACCCTGTATATATGATACACCAGTAAAAATGAATACATACCAAGTTCTGTTTTAGACTCCAGGATTTCGCTTGATATTGTGTTTAAAATTTAGATCATGCTTTTTATATACTCTAGTTATGGACACATTTTCCCCATAGAATTGTTTTTAGAATGGCCTCCTACTCAGTGAATGAACATTTGACTTATGTACAGTAAACTCTTAGTAGAAGGTTATGCATATTATTGTTTGTTTGTATAGAAAACTCTTTCTACCTAGTTCAAAAGCTCAGAAACATAAAATGGCAAAAAAAAAAAAAAACAAACGAACATGGCAACCATGCAAAGCCATGTATTTTTTAACCTCAGTAGATTATTCAAATTCATATGAGATCTGTAGAAATATGAGCAAAACGAACCATTTTTAACTGTCTTTCAAAGCATGAACTGAATTGTTTTCCTCACATAAAAAGCTCAAATGAAATACCGGAAGAAGAGAATTCTGGGTAAGTGGGAGAAGCGATAAAAAAAAAAAAATCCTTTGAACTTAGAAAAAATTGCAGCCGAGCACTACATCATTAGTACAATCTATTTAGTCCATTTAGGTGTGTTGGCTGCGGAAACCAACTTAATTATATCTAAAATAAACACTTTACTGTTTGGTTATGTATCAAAGAAACAGGGCTGTCTTAGCTTGAAGGTCATGTGCACGAGTTACATGATTTCTACGCGTAGCCGTCACTGCTTGTTCATTATTCAATACTTTCAATTTAAGAAGCCACTCTGTAATACAGACTCAAAATACAAAAATGCGAAATATTAACCAAAATATGCAAGCAAGCTAAGTTTTTTAATTTTCTTTTTTTGGACTTTTTTCGTCTAAATTTTCATCACTGCCGGGCAATGTCACATTTTAGTTATGATCTTATCCTAATGTATGACCTCAGTCAAACTTTGGAAATATGTGATGACTCGTTGATTTCTTCAGAAGAATGATGTGAGAATGATATTGCTATTGGTGGAACCTGTGTTATCTGCCCCAATCTTTAGTATAGGCATGTTACATTTTATTACAATCTCACGTGTAACGATAAGGAGATGAACTGCCGCCCTTGGCCCAAGTGGACACAGGACAAAATGAAATATGATCTCTACAAAAAAGATTGTGCTTAGAAGGAAGGGTACAAATTAGCAGATATCAGGATGTTTTATTGTTCATAAAGACATGAAAAATAATTTAACATAAATATGTGATCCACTTTGTCTGAGCTGGAAATAAAGTAGAGTGAAAACGCCAGAAGTCGCATTTTCAAAGCTTTTTTTCACCAGAAATCTGACTCTAAAAGCTTTCATGAATTTTCCCCATTATGTTAAGGATTTATGAAGTCTGGTGCAAAAAATTGAGTAGTGACTCATTGCATCAGGATTTAAGCTTTTCATTTTGAAGGAGCACTTTAAAAAAATGAGCAATCATACTGATTTCTTTGGTCAACTACATTATTTTCTCCTTTTAGTTCGGGTCTGCTTGGTGCAGATTGCGACATTTCTTTGTAGCCTGTTATGCAATATATCTCACAAGAAGAAAGTGGCATCTTTTTTAACTTGCAGCAATTTGCAGCCACTTTAATCTGACTGTATGTCCTCTCCCGTGAGCTAAAAAATATAAAATGGATACTTAATACTAGACATAAAGTATAGAAGGCAAGGGGCAAGTTGTAGGATGTGAGGTCATAAGAGATAAGAGTGATGGGGAAACATCTAAAAGCCTCAGAGCATGCAGCACATTACTCAAGGAAGAGCCCACTCACTCATTGTAAGCAGCAGAATATATATATTTTACTATTGAAAGGACTAGGAAACAACCCCAGCTGTAAGAGGTGGCACAGAAAATGTCTGGCTCTGTGACATCTAAGGCCCCATTCATACATTAAGTATTTGGTCAGTATTTTACCTCAGTATTTGTAAGCCAAAACCAGGAGTGGAACAATTAGAGGAAAAGTATAATAGAAACATATGCACCACTTCTGTATTTATCACCCACTCCTGGTTTTGGCTTACAGACACTGATGTAAAGTATTGACCAAATGCTGAATGTTTGAATGTGGCCTTATACACATTTACAGCTGCTTAACCCCTTAACCTCCATTTTTGCATTTTTGTTTTTTTGCTCCCCTCTTTCCCAGAGCCATATTTTTTTTTTTTTTTGGGGGGGGGTCAAAAAAGCCATGTGAGGGTTTGTTTATTGCGGGACAAGGTGTACTTTTGAATTACACCATTGGTTTTAAAGTATCGTGTACTGGAAAATGGAAAAAAAAAATTCCAAGTGCGGTGAAATTGCAAAAAAAAGTGCATTTCTACAGTTTTTTTTTTTTTACCATGTTCACTAAAGGCTTAAACTGATCTTTCCTAGTTTATAGACAACAAACATGCCTAGGTTCTTTTTGATTTTAAGTGGAGAAAAAAAAATTAAACTTTGGTTAAAAAAATGCTGTCAATTTCTGAGACCTTGGAGACACAAAAGCGCACAGAGAGGTCAAAAAATACTCTGTTGTAAAAAAGTCACAGTAAATAAGCAAGTACTAGTCAAAAAATGGTGGTGTGAACAGGTTTCTACAGACTTGTTCACTGTGCAAGTAGCCCATGTGTTTTTGGTTTTACAATTTCTGAGACCTGTAGAGTCTCCATTTTTCATGATTCGGGGATGGCTGAGGGCTAATTTTTTGGCACACCAGCTGATGTTTTTATTGATACCATTTTGGTGTAGATACGCTCTTATGATCACCCATTGTTGCATTTTATTTCAATGTAGTGGTGACTAAAAAAGCGTAATTCTGGAGGTTTTACTTTTTTCTCATTAGGCCGTTTAGCGATCAGGTTAATTCTTTTTATTTACCGTATATATTCGAGTATAAGCCGACCCGAGTATAAGCCAACCCCCCTAATTTTGCAACAAAAAACTGGGAAAACTTATTGACTCGAGTATAAGCCTAGGGTGGAAAATGCAGCAGCTACCGGTAAATGTCAAAAATAAAAATAGATACCAATAAAAGTAAAATTAATTGAGACATCAGTAGGTTAAGTGTTTTTGAATATCCATATTGAATCAGGAGCCCCATATAATGCTCCATACAGTTCATGATGGGCCCCATAAGATGCTCCATACAAAATACACCCCATATAATGCTCCATAATAAAATATGCCCCATATAATGCTGCACAAAGGTTAATAATGGCCCCATAAGATGCTCCATAGAAACATTTGCCCCATACAATGCTGCATAAAGGTTGATGGCCCCATAAGATGCTCCACACATTATGCCACAAAAAGATGCTCCGCACATTATGCCCCATAAGATGCTCCACACATTATGCCCCATGAGATACTCCACACATTATGCCCCATGAGATACTCCGCACATTATGCCCCATAAGATGCTCCATACATTATGGCCCCATAAGATGCTCCATACATTGTGCCCCATGAGAAGCTCCAAACATTATGCCCCATAAGATGCTCCATACATTATGGCCCCATAAGATGCTCCATACATTATGGCCCCAAAAGATGCTCCATACATTATGGCCCCAAAATATGTTCCATACATTATGGCCCCATAATATGCTCCATACATTATGGCTCCATAAGATAATCAAAACATTATTCCCCATAACATGCTCCATACATTATGGCTCCATGAGATGCTCCATACATTGTGGCCCCAAGAGATGCTCCATACATTGTGGCCCCAAGAGATGCTCCATACATTGTGGCCCCATGACATGCTCCATACATTGTGGCCCCATGAGATGCTCCATACATTGTGGCCCCATACGATGCTCCATACATTGTGGCCACATACGATGCTCCACACATTTGCCCCATTTGCTGTTGCTGCGATTAAAATAAAAAAAATCACATACTCGCCTCTCTTTGCTCAGGCCCCCGGCACTTGTGATAGTCACCTTCCTCGTTCCACGCACCGCTCTGTCTTCCATCCTCTGCATTGACTATTCAGGCAGAGGGCGGCGCGCACACTAATCGCGTCATCGCGCCCTCTGACCTGAACAGTGCAGAGGATGGAAGACAGAGTGGCGCACAGCGGTGGAACGAGGAAGGTGACTATCGCGCAATGCTCAGCTCCCCGATATACTCACCTGCTCCCGGCATGGTCCCTGGCAGCGTCTCACTGTCAGATGGTCTCTGGGACCCGGCGGCATCTTCCTGTGGTCAGCGGTCACGTACCGCTCATTACAGTAATGGATATGCGTCCATATTCATTACTTTATTGAGCGGTACCACGTGACCGCTGAACACAGGAAGAGCTGCCCGGAGACCATCAGACATGCAGGGACAGCACCAGGAACAGGTGAGTATGTCACCGCACCGCTCCCCCACTGACAATGACTCGAGTATAAGCTGAGAGGGTCACTTTCAGCCCAAAAAAGTGGGCTGAAAATCTCGGCTTATACTCGAGTATATACAGTATTCAGGCATTTCTGATGCGGCAATGCCAAATATGTATATGTTTAATTTTTTTTATTGCTCTATTTTTGAATGGGGCGAAAGGGGGGGAATTTGAACTTTTATATTTTTTTATTTTTTTAATATTTTTAAACACATTATTTTTTACTTTTTGCATGCTTCAATAGTCCATTTGAGACTGGAAGCTGCAGTTGTCCGATCGACTCTGCTACATACATGCAATGATCAGATCGCCTGTATGTAGCAGAAATGCTGAGTTGCTATGAGCAACGACAACGAGGCGGCGCTCATAGCAATCTGGCTATGACAACTATAGAGGTCTGGTTGTCACGCCACCCATCGGTGACCACTGATCACGTGATGGGGGCACGATTCCCAGAAGCGCAAGTTAAATGCCATTGACAGGGGCATTTAATGGGGCTTAACAGCAATGGGTGGATTGCGATTCCACCCTTGGCTGTTAGAGGCGCATGTTAGCTGTTCAAGACAGCTAACGTGCCGGGAAAGAGGTGGGCTCAGCGCCAAAACCCACCTCAAACCAACGTGGGTGTATTATTACGCCTTAAGTCAGAAAGGAGTTAAAACTGGCCATATTCATAAAGCAGACGGAATCTCCAATGTTATCCATCAGAAGACTGTCCTCAGATATTTCTGGAGTTGGCATATCTCCAGGAAAATAAAGTGATCGAGAGCCAGAAATCGGACATTCCTGATTGGCATCTTCCCCGACAATAGTTGTCCAGGGTTCCCTTATACTTTAGAAGGTACACAGAATTGATTGGGATCTCAACGACAAATAATTTTCCTTTACTCCTTAATCATAAAAACAAGCGAAAACAGCACAACAAGGGAGGGATCCGGAGACTTCGAGCCTCAGACACTGCCCATATGCTTTGATCTTTCATCTACATTACTCTTTAGACTGTCAGCTGAACCACTGATATCTTCAAATATGTCTAATATGCATGGGGGACTTAACAACCATACTCTTAATGATTTATTATACACAACCTTATAATATGATATTCCAAGTTGATATACAGATCAGGTTATGAGTGCCTATATAAATTCTTACTGTATTTTTAGATCATCTGTGCTGTTATATAAATGAGGAAATAATCCCACCTTTATTAAATCATTACAGCAATAATCATTTGTTATATTTTTATAATTTCATGTGAATTAATGTTCACCAGAAAAGCTGCTCTAATTTACTGTAGATAAATACATTAATGTTATCAGTACCATGCCATAAATGTAAGCACCATGTCCTTTGTAGTGCGGGCACTGCACTAAGTCTCACTGTGGGCTACATTTAATATCTTTTTATTTGTACAGAGAACAGATTAAGACAAACTCAGTCAAGTCATATAAACTCCCTTAGGAAATGAAGGGAGGATTTTTGAAATATACACAAGTTGTCTGCCTGTGACTTTCAGGCTGGAGTGTGACACAGAGATCTTTCCTTTCAGCCAGAAAAATCTAATAAAGAATTTATATGCTTTTGCCTGTTTGTCTGTGTAGAAATAAATACAGTATGTATACGTATATGTGGTTTTGTACAGCTCTGGCAAAAAATTAAGAGACCACTGCAAAATGTTCCATTTGTCTGATTTTTCTCTTTATAGGTATATTTTTGAGTAAAATGTAAATTGTTCTTTTATTCTATAAACTTCTGACAACTTGTCTCTGAATTTCCAACCAATACATTTTTTATTTTTTTTCTGACAAAGAAAAATGGTCAAAATAAAAAACAACCAGTGCTTTCAGACTTCAAATAATGCAAAGAAAACAAGTTCATAATCATTTAGAAACAACACTAATGTTTTAACTCAGGAAGAGTTCAGAAATCAATATTTTGTGGAATAACCATGATTTTTAATCACAGCTTTCATGTGTTTTGGCATGCTTTCCATCCGTCTTTCACACTGCTTCTGGCACAAAAATTTAAGCAGTTCTTCTTTGTTTGATGGCTTGTGGCTATCCATCATCCACTGGATTACATTCCAGAGGTTCTCAATGGGGTTCAGGTCTGGAGATTGTGCTGCTCATGACAGGGTTTTGATGATATAGTTACATAAATATATATATATATATATATATATATATACCAGATGGCAGCTCGATGCTATCACATTGGGAGGGTGGTAATGTCACGATGGGGGCAGTCTTTGCAGCATTGAGAATCTCTCTCCCATGTGCTCACCCACCTTTCTATTGTCTCTTTCCCATGTGCTGACTTCTCCCGTCTGTGCTCTCTTCTTTGACCTGTCTACCCCATGTGCTATCCCCCTTGTCTGCTGTCTCTCTCTTTCCTGTGCTGTGTTCTCCCCTCATGTGCTGTGAGTATGAGTAGATGGACTTTTCCCTTCTGACAGCACTGAGTCAACTTTCCATCAGAAGGTGTCTCAGCTCCAAAATTCAAAGATTGACAACTTTGACATAACTGGTAAATGGGACCGCAGCTGTGTTCGTGAATTGTGTTTTCATCGTGGGTTACATTTTTTGCTTGTAATTGAAGTTCATGTCTTTCTTTTTGTATGTGACTTATTTGCCGGCCGATATTGATTTGTCATAGCTGTTGTAGTCGTACTTCTCTCTAGCTCATTGTTTTAGCTTGTCGCTGTAGACGGTGTGCTTCTGCATTGTTTGAAAGTCTTATTGCTGTGGCCAATGGACATTTCTTCTGAAGTAGCTTGCATTGGGAAAATGCCTTTTCATCATGGGTTGCATGTTTTGCTTGTAGTTGAAGTTCATGTCTTTCTTTTTGCATGTGACTTATTTGCTGGCCAATATTGATTTTTCATAGCTGTTGTAGTCGCACTTCTCTCTGCCTTATTGTTTCAGCTTATCGCTGTAGACAGTGTGCTTTAGCATCGTGTGACAGTCTTCTTGCTGTGGCCAGTGGACATTGTTTCTGAAGTAAATGCCCTCTGGGAAAATGCCTTCTTAGTTAATCTCATACACTTTGAAGTTGTACACTTGGTGGTGTGGTGTTCCAATTGGACATCTTGTGAGCATGGTATTGCTGTTAAGACTGCAGATTTCTGTTTGCGGCACTGTTGTTGCCTAATGGCATCCTGTGATAGTCTAATATTTAGAATTGAGAGTCCTCAGTGGTTGATACCTTTTAATGGCTAACTGAAAAGATGGTAACAAATTGCAAGCTTTCGAGACTGAGCAGGTCTCTTCATCAGGCAAAGACTAATGCAAAATCTGAATAATCACATACTTATACACAACACAGCGCAAGAGGCTGGTACCAGCAGCAGTTTCCATATTGTGACACCCATCACTTGGGTGTCCCGATATGGAGGTCGGTGAACTTCCACTGCTTGGAATTCTGGGATCCGGACACATCTGGATGGAACAGGATGTTAAGACATTACAAAGTAAGTATATATTAAGATTCTGTATATATACATGTATTTGTAAAAAGCATAGTGGTGCCACCACTAAGTGAACTCCTGCTGTTCCGATAAAAACAGGCACTTGTAGACTGCAAATTAACTCTACAACTACAAATAAAGCTAAAAATGGAGACACTGATCATAATTAATAGAAACAAACAAGAAAAATCAATATCTTATTTGTTATGGTCAGTGTATCCATTTTTAGCTTTATGTGGAGTTCAGAACACTTTATAGACATTTTAGCATATGTATACAATGAGGAAAATAAGTATTTGATACACTGCTGATTTTGCATGTTTTCCCACCTGCAAAGAATGGAGAGAGCTGTAATTTTTATCGTAGATACATTTCAACTGTGAGAGACAGAATCTAAAAATAAAAGCCAGAAAACCTCATTGTATGATTTTATATAATTAATTTGGATTTTATTGCATGAAATACGGATTTGATACAATAGAAAAACAGAATAACCAAAGATTTTCTATTGGGTTCAGGTCTGGAGAACAGCTAGGCAACTCCAGGATGTATAAATGCTTCATAAGGAGACACATAGTGGATGCTTTCCTGAAACGGAAAGTACTTGCAAGCAGCATAATACAAAAGAATAGCAGGTTTACCCAGAATCCTTTGCAGTAGGCGGAGCTATGCAAATCATCTCTTTCCACCCCAGTCTAATCCACAGCGCTTGGAACCGCCAAGCGTGCAATGCTGCGGATTAGTTTCTAAATTTACACAGCCAATCAATTCCTGCCTGTGGACACGTGTTTCGGGCTTTAGGCCCTCATCAGCACAGGGCTGGAATTGGTTGGCTGTATGGAGTGGGGCTCAGTGAGCAAGGAATTGGTTGGCTGTGTAAATTTAGAAACTAATCCGCAGCATTGCACGCTTGGCGGTTCCAAGCGCTGTGGATTAGACTGGGGTGGAAAGAGATGATTTGCATAGCTCCGCCTACTGCAAAGGATTCTGGGTAAACCTGCTATTCTTTGTATTATGCTGCTTGCAAGTACTTTCCGTTTCAGGAAAGCATCCACTATGTATTTCCTTTAAGTAGAGGGCTTTTCGGTCTCTTTCGTCCCGCTACATTTAGCCCAACTTGGGTCTCTCCCTAAGTTGGCTAGCATATATGTATCATAAGGAGACAAACCTTTATTGCCATGGCTTTGTGTTTCTGGTCATTGTCGTACTGGATGACCCAGCCTTGATCCATCTTAAATGCTTTTACTGAGGGAAAGAGGTTGTTGGCCATAATTTTGTGACACATGACCCTATCCATCCTCCCTTCATTGCAGTGCAGTCATCATGTCCCTTTTGCAGAAAAGCACCTACAAATGTTTCCTCACCATGCTTCATGGTTGTGACTGTATTCTTGTGGTTGTACTCATCCATTGTCTTCCTCCAAATGGCGAGTGGAGTTGATATGAAATAGTTCTATTTTGGTCTAAGCTGTCCACATGATCTTCTCCTATGCCTCATTTGGATCATCTAGATGGTCATTTCTAATCTTTAAATGGGCCTGGACATGTGCTGGCGTGAACAGGGGGACCTTGTGTGCCCTGCAAGATTTTAATCCATGACGGCACAGTGTGTTACTAATGGTAATGTCTATCATATTAATTTTAAAACATAATTTAATATAATGTACTACATACCAATTAAAATTATGTAAATGATAGTCATTAAGAGTGAAGCAGTATTGCACGCATCAGCAGTAATACACATGTAAATTCCTTCCTTCTCGAAAATGGTGTGAATATATTACGACGGAAATGTTATTTGTAGGATATGTTAATATGACATATTGCAAAATATGCACTTTTAATAGGAAAACACATACAGTCATGGCCAAAAGTATTGACACCCCTGCAATTCTGTCAGATAATACTCATATTCTTCCTGAAAATGATTGCAAACACGAATTATTTGGTATTATTATCTTCATTTAATTTGTCCTAAATGAAAAAACACAAAAGAGAATGAAGCAAAAGGCAAAACATTGATCATTTCACACAAAACTCCAAAAATGGGCCAGACAAAAGTATTGGCACCCTCAGCCTAATGCTTGGTTGCACAACCTTTAGCCAAAATAACTGCGACCAACCGCTTCCGGTAACCATCAATGAGTTTCTTACAATGCTCTGCTGGAATTTTAGACCATTCTTCTTTGGCAAACTGCTCCAGGTCCCAGATATTTGAAGGGTGCCTTCTCCAAACTGCCATTTTTAGATCTCTCCACAGGTGTTCTATGGGATTAAGGTCTGGACTCATTGCTGGCCACCTTAAAAGTCTCCAGAGCTTTCACTCAAAGCATTTTCTAGTGCTTTTTGAAGTGTGTTTTGGGTTGTGTCCTGCTGGAAGACCCATGACCTCTGTGGGAGACCCAG
Organism: Ranitomeya imitator; assembly: GCF_032444005.1. Lineage (NCBI taxonomy): Eukaryota > Metazoa > Chordata > Amphibia > Anura > Dendrobatidae > Ranitomeya > Ranitomeya imitator. Next base: position 472,507,891 of record NC_091282.1, read on the forward strand.
CTTTCTCACACTGTGCCCTACATTATGCTGCAAAATTTGTTGGTAGTCTTCAGACTTCATAATGTCATGCACACGGTCAAGCAGTCCAGTGCCAGAGGCAGCAAAGCAACCCCAAAACATCAGGGAACCTCCGCCATGTTTGACTGTAGAGACCGTGTTCTTTTCTTTGAATGCCTCTTTTTTTCTCCTGTAAACTCTATGTTGATGCCTTTGCTCAAAAAGCTCTACCTTTGTCTCATCTGGCTAGAGAACATTCTTCCAAAACGTTTTAGGCCTTTTCAGGTAAGTTTTGGCAAACTCCAGCCTGGCTTTTTTAATGTCTCAGGGTAAGAAGTGGGGTCTTCCTGGGTCTCCTACCATACAGTCCCTTTTTATTCAAATGCTGACGGATAGTACGGGTTGACACTGTTGTACCCTCGGACTGCAGGGCAGCTTGAACTTGTTTGGATGTTAGTCGGGGTTCTTTATCCAACATCTGCAAATCTTGCGTTGAAATCTCTTGTCAATTTTTCTTTTCCTTCCACATCTAGGGAGGTTAGCCACAGTGCCATGGGCTTTAAACTTCTTGATGACACTGCGCACAGTAGACACAGGAACATTCAGGTCTTTGGAGATGGACTTGTAGCCTTGAGATTGCTCATGCTTCCCCACAATTTGGTTTCTCAAGTCCTCAGACAGTTCTTTGGTCTTCTTTCTTTTCTCCGTGCTCAATGTGCACGTGCACACACAAGGACACAGGACAGAGGTTGAGTCAACGTTAATCCACGTCAACTGGCTGCAAGTGTGATTTAGTTATTGCCAACACCTGTTAGGTGTCATAGGTAAGTTACAGGTGCTGTTAATTACACAAATTAGAGATGCATCACATGATTTTCGAACAGTGTCAATTCTTCTGTTCACCCCCTTTTTATGTTTGGTGTGGAATTATATCCAATTTGGTTTTAGGACAATTCTTTTTGTGTTTTTTTCATTTAAGACAAATTAAATGAAGATAATAATACCAAATAATTTGTGTTTGCAATCATTTTCAGGAAGAAAATGAGTATTATCTGACAGAATTGCAGGGGTGTGAATACTTTTGGCCATGACTGTATACATGTTTGTCATCTCCCTTATATATGGTATACACCTGTATGTCATCTCCTGTATATAGGATATACCTGTATGTCATCTCCCCTGTAAATAGTATATACCTGCTGTATGTCATCTCCTCCTGTATATTGTATATACCTATGTGTCATCTCCTCCTGTATATAGTATATACCTGTATGTCATCTCTTCTGTATATACTATATACCTGTATGTCATCTCCTCCTATATAGTATATACCTGTATGCCATCTCCTCTGTATATAGTATATACCTGCTGTATATCATCTCCTCCTCTATATACCTATGTGTCATCTCCTCTTTTATATAGTATATACCTGTATGTCATCTCCTCCTGTATATAGTATATACATGTGTCATCTCCTGCTGTATATAGTATATACCTGTAAGTCATCTCCTGTATATAATATATACCAGTGTGTGTCATCTCCCCTGTATATAGTATATACCTGTGTGTCATCTGCTCCTGTATATTGTATATATGTGTGTGTCATCTCCTCCTGTATATAGTATATACCTGTATGTCATCTCCTCCTGTATATAGTATATACCTGTGTCATCTCCCCTGTATATAGTATATATGTGTGTGTCATCTCCCCTGTATATAGTATATACCTGTGTCTCATCTCCTCCTGTATATAGTATGTATCTGTGTGTCATCTCCTCCTGTATTAGACCTCGTTCGCACGTTATTTGCTCAGTATTTTTACCTCAGTATTTGTAAGCTAAATTGGCAGTCTGATAAATCCCAAGCCAACAGGAAGCCCTCCCCCTGGCAGTCTATATTAGCTCACACATACACATAATAGACAGGTCATGTGACTGACAGCTGCCGTATTTCCTATATGGTGCAATTGTTGTAGTTTGTCTGCTTATTAATCAGATTTTTATTTTTGAAGGATAATACCAGACTTGTGTGTGTTTTAGGGCGAGTTTCATGTGTCAATATGTGTGTGTTGAGTTGCGTGTGGCGTCATGCATGTAGCGACTTTTGTGAGATGAGTTTTGGTTGGCGACATGCGTGTAGCAACTTTCTGTGTCGAGTTGCATGTGACAGGTTAGTGTAGCAAGTTGTGTGCAGCAAGTTTTGCGCATGGTGAGTTTTGCACATGGCGAGTTTTGTGTGTGGTGCGTTTTGAGTATGTGCAAGTTTTGTGTGAGGCAACTTTTGCATGTCTTGCAACTTTTGTGCATGTGGCAATTTTTCCGCGTGTGGCGAGTTTTCCATGAGGTGAGTTTTGCACGTGTGGCGAGTTTTGCGTGAGCCTAGTTTTGCACGTGGCGTGTTTTGCGCATGGTGAGTTTTGAGCGGTGACTTTTGTGTTCTGACTTTTATTTGGCGAGGTTGGTGCATGTGTGGTGAAATGTGTGCTGAGGGTGGTATATGTGTTCAAGCACATTGTAGTGTGTGGCGCATTTTGTAGTGTGTCCACCTTAGCAACTGTACGGTATATACTCTTTGGCGCCATCGCTTTCACTCTTTAAGACCCCTTGTTCACATCTGGTAGCTGTCAACTTGCCTCCAACACTTTTCCTTTCACTTTTTCCCCATTATGTAGATAGCGGCAAAATTGTTTGGTGAATTAGAACGCGCGGGGTTAAAATTTCGCCTCACAACATAGCCTATGACGCTCTCGGGGTCCAGACATGTGACTGTGCAAAATTTTGTGGCTGTAGCTGCGACGGTGCAGATGCCAATCCCGGACATACACACACATACATACACACATTCAGCTTTATATATTAGATATATATGACTATGAAAATTGTACATTCACACTGAAGGCATTAAAACTATGAATTAACACATGTGGAATTATATACTTAACAAAAAAGTGTGAAACAACTGAAAATATGTCTTATATTCTAGGTTCTTCAAAGTAGTCACCTTTTACTTTGATGACTGCTTTGCACACTCTTGGCATTATCTTGATGAGCTTCAAGAGGTAGTCACCGGGAATGTTCTTCCAACAATCTTGAAGGAGTTCCCAGAGATGCTTAGCACTTGTTGGCCCTTTTGCCTTCACTCTGTGGTCCAGCTCACCCCAAACCATCTCGATTGGGTTCAGGTCTGGTAACTGTGGAGGCCAGGTCATCTAGCGTAGCACCCCATCACTCTCCTTCTTGGTCAAATAGCCCTTACACAGCCTGGAGGTGTGTTTGGGGTTATTGTCCTGTTGAAAAATAAATGATGGTCCAACTAAACGCAAACCAGATGGAATAGCATGCCACTGCAACATGCTGTGGTATCCGTGCTGGTTCAGTATGCCTTCAATTTTGAATAAATCCCCAACAGTGTCACAAGCAAAGCACCCCCACACCATCACACCTCCTCATCCATGCTTCACGGTGGGAACCAGGCATGTAGAGTCATCCATTCACATTTTCTGCATCGCACAAAGACACGGTGGTTGGAACCAAAGATCTCAAATTTGAACTCATCAGACCAAAGCACAGGTTTCCACTGGTCTAATGTCCATTACTTGTGTTCTTTAGCCCAAACAAGTCTCTTCTACTTGTTGCCTTTCCTTAGCATTGGTTTCCTAGCAGCAATTTTACCATGAAGGCCTGCTGCACAAAGTCTCCTCTTAACAGTTGTTGTAGAGATGTGCCTGCTGCTAGAACTCTGTGTGGCATTGACCTGGTCTCTAATCTGAGCTGCTGTTAACCTGCTATTTCTGTGGCCGGTGACTCTGATAAACTTATCCTCAGAAGCAGAGGTGACTCTTGCTCTTCCTTTCCTGGGGTGGTCCTCATGTGAGCCAGTTTCTTTGTAGCGCTTGATGGTTTTTGCCACTGCACTTGAGGACACTTTCAAAGTTTTCCCAATTTTTCGGACTGAATGACCTTCATTTCTTAAAGTAATGATGGCCACTCATTTTTCTTTAGCTGCTTTTTTCTTGCCATAATACAAATTCTAACAGTCTATTCAGTAGGACTATCAGCTGTGTATCCACCAGACTTCTGCTCAACACAACTGATGGTCCCAACCCCATTTGTAAGGCAAGAAATCCCACTTATTAAACCTGACAGGGCACACATGTGAAGTGAAAACCATTCCCGGTGACTCATCTAGAGAATGCCAAGAGTTTGCAAAGCAGTCATCAAAGCAAAAGGTGGCTACTTTGCATAACCTAGATTATAAGACATAATTTCAGTTGTTTCGCACTTTTTTGTTAAGTATATAATTCCACATGTGTTAATTCATAGTTTTGATGCCTTCGGTGTGACTGTGCAATTTTCATAGTCATGAAAATACAGAAAAATCATTAAATGAGAAGGTGTGTCTAAACTTTTTGTCTGTACTCTATATATAAAGTTGTGCTCAAAACTTTCCATACCGGGCAGAATATTTGCTTTCTTGGCCTTTTTTCAGAGACTATGAATGATAACACCAAAGCTCTTTCTTCGCTCATGGTTAGTGGTTGGGTGAAGACATTTATTGTCAAACTACTGTATTTTCTCCTTTTAAATCATAATGATAGTCCAAAACATCCAATTTATCCTGATCAATAGTTTACATACCCCATTTGTTAATACTGTGTATTGTCCCCTCTAACCTCAATGACAGCTTGAAGTTTTTTGTGGCAGTTGTGGATGAGGTTCTTTATTTCCTCAGATGGTAAAGCTGCCCACTCTTTCTTGGCAAAAGCCTCAAGTTCCTGTAAAATTACTCGGCTATCTATCATGAACTGTACGCTTGAGATTTCCCCAGAGTGGCTCAATAATATTGAGGTCTGGAGACTGAGATGGCCACTCCAGAACCTTCACTTTGTTCTTCTATAGCTAATGACAGGTCATCTTGGCCTTGTGTTTTGGATTGCTGTCAAGTTGGAACATCCAAGTATGTCCCATGCACAGCTTCCAGGCTGGTGAGTGCAAATTTGCCTCCAGTATTTGCTGACAAAATCCTGAATTCATCTTTCCTTCAACTTTGACCAAGATTTCTGTTCCTTTGTAGCTCACACATCCCCAACACATCAGCAATCCACCTCCATGCTTTACAGTAGGAATGGTGTTCCTTTCATCATAGGCCTTGTTGACCTCTCTCCAAATGTAAGATTTATGGTTGTTGCCAAAAAGTTAAATTTTGGTCTCATCACTCCAAATTACTTTGCTCCAGAAGTTTGGAAGCTTGTCTCTGTGCTGTTTTGCGTATTGTAGGTAAGATACTTTGTGACATTTGCGCAGTAATGGCTTCCCTCTGGCAACTCGACCGTGCCGCACATTTTTCTTCAAGTGCCTCCTTATTCTGCATGTTGAAACAGCCATACAACTAGTTTTGAGAGAGTCCTGTATTTCAGCTGATGTTATTTGTGGGTTTTTCCAAGCAATTTCCCTGGCTGTTGTGGATGACAATTTTGTTGGTCTACATGACCATGGTTTTGTTTTTACAGAGTCCCTGATTTTCCCTTTGTTAATCACAGTTTGAACGCTGCTGACTGGCATTATTAATACCTTGGATATCTTTTTGTATCCCTTTCCTGTTTTAAAGAGTTCAACTATCTTTTCCTGTATATCCATTGACATTTCTTTTGCTTTCCCCATGACTCACAATCCAGAAACATCAGTGACTGGATGAAAGATGCAAGGGCCTGTCTGGAACCCAGAAACGCACTCAGCTTTTATGCACACACACTGATTACAAGCAAACAGGTCACAGGTGAGGATGTTACCTTTAGTAGCCATCCAAACCCATTTGTGTCAACTTCTGTGCTTGTTTTCAGGCCAAAATCATCAGGGTATATAAACTTTTGATTAGGATCATTTGGATATTTTGGGTTGTCATTATAATTTAAAAAGAGAAAAAACAATGGTTGGACAATAAATGGTTTCACCCAATCACTAACCATGAGTGGAAAAATAGCTTTGGTGTTATCATTCATATTCTCAAAAAAAAAGGCCTAGAAAGCAAAAATTCTGCCAGGGTATGAAAGCTTTTGAGCACAACTGTAGATATTAGATAGATAGAAAGTTGACAGATAGATATAAAATGGATGGATAGATAATATATAGATGATAGATAGATAAATAGATAGATAAATGGATACAGGGCTGCCACTAGAAATTTCGGGGCCCCATACTGGCAAAATTTTCGGGGCCCCCTTGAGACTCCGCCCAGGCTCCACCCCAGCCCCGCCTCCATGCTCCACCCCTCGAACTGTCCACAGTCCCACCGCTCTCTCTTGGAAAAACTCCACTTCTCACCTATCACACATTAACAGTTCCCATCACCAGATCAAAAATATAGCCAGCAGCTTTTGTTTTGGCCAAAAGATTTTTTAAGCCGCCACCATAACACGGTAGACACTTTTGGCCGGGCCCTACTCTACTGTAACCTATTAAATATTTGTTAAAATATGCAATACAATTTAGGCATATTTTTATTTATTTTTCAATTTTTAAAATGACCAATAATATCACATACAAGGAACAAATACCGCTACACCATGACCAGATGACATATTACCACCACAGTGATCGAATAATATCACATACAAGGAACAAATACCGCAACACCATGTCCAGACCACATATTACCACCACATAGTGACTGAATACTACAATTCTGATCAGTAATTAAAAAAAGCACCATATTATCACCATAAGTGCCATTATACACAGGAGATCTGTACTTAGTATGCAGTGTCTGTGTACAGATAATACAGTGATCACTAGTGAAATTATACACAGGAGCTCTGTATACAGTATACAGTGTATAGTGTCAGTGTATAGGTAACACACTGACTCACCAGTGATGTCTCTAGGTGAAGTCCTTCATCTTTCATCCAGCACAGACCGCCATCATTTCATCCAGCCAGGACTTCTCTCTGCAGGAAATAACACAGTTATCTCGAGCTCCACTTGTAGAATACATTACTTAATTTTTCCCACCTTCTACATTACACCACATGAAGAAAAAGAGGCGACATAGTGTCACTCTACACAGTAACAGGACCGCCCCCCCATTTAAAACCGTGTCCTCAAAAAATAAAATAAATACATCACTGCAGTAATAATATCCCTAAATTAGCCCCTATGGTAATAATATTCCCCATCCTGGCCACCGTGTGTCTCATTCCTGGCGTCAGCCACATGTTCTCCCATCCTGCCCTCATGAGTATCCATTCTGCCCCATATGATCTCCCCATCCTGCCCCATATGATCTCCCCATCCTGCCCCATATGATCGCCCCATGTGATCTCTCCATCCTGCCCCATCTTTCTCCATCATATCCATCCTGCCCCATGATCCTGCACGATCTGTCTCCAATCATGCCCCATGTCTCCATTCTGCCCCCTATGTCTCCAACCATGCCCCCATGTCTGAAATCCAGCCACTTGTCTCCAATCATGCCCCCTGTGTCTCCAATCCTCCCCCATCTGTCTCCAGTCATGCCCCCATGTCTTTCATCCTGCCCCGTGTGTCCAATCGTGCCCCGTATCTCCATTCTGCCCCGTGTCTCGCATTCTGCCCCAATTTCCAGCATTCTGCCCCAATGTCCAGCATTCTGCCCCCGGGTCTCACAGTCTGCCCCTGTGTCCAGCATTCTGCCCTTGTCACTGTGTCCAGCATTCTGCCCCTGTCACTGTGTCCAGCATTCTGCCCCAGTGTGTCCAGCATTCTGCTCCACTGTGTCCATAGCATTTCTGCCCCACTGTGTCCAGCATTTCTGCCCCACTGTGTCCAGCATTTCTGCCCCACTGTGTCCAGCATTTCTGCCCCACTGTGTCCAGCATTTCTGCCCCACTGTGTCCATAGCATTCTGCCCCACTGTGTCTATAGCATTCTGCCCCACTGTGTCCATAGCATTTTGCCCCACTGTGTCCATAGCATTCTGCCCCACTGTGTCCAGCATTTCTGCCCCAGTGTCCAGCATTTCTGCCCCACTGTGTCCATATCATTCTGCCCCAATGTCTATAGCATTCTGCCCCACTGTGTCCATAGCATTCTGCCCCAGTGTCCAGCATTTCTGCCCCACTGTGTCCAGCATTGTGCCCCACTGTCTATAGCATTCTGCCACACTGTCTATAGCATTCTGCCCCACTGTGTCCATAGCATTCTGCCCCACTGTGTCCATAGCATTCTGCCCCACTGTGTCAAGCATTTCTGCCCCACTGTGTCCAGCATTTCTGCCCCACTGTGTCCAGCATTTCTGCCCCACTGTGTCCAGCATTTCTGCCCCACTGTGTCCAGCATTTCTGCCCCACTGTGTCCAGCATTTCTGCCCCACTGTGTCCAGCATTTCTGCCCCACTGTGTCCAGCATTTCTGCCCCACTGAGTCCAGCATTTCTGCCCCACTGAGTCCAGCATTTCTGCCCCACTGAGTCCAGCATTTCTGCCCCACCGAGTCCAGCATTTCTGCCCCACTGTGTCCAGCATTTTTGCCCCACTGAGTCCAGCATTTCTGCCCCACTGTGTCCAGCATTTCTGCCCCACTGAGTCCAGCATTTCTGCCCCACCGAGTCCAGCATTTCTGCCCCACCGAGTCCAGCATTTCTGCCCCACCGAGTCCAGCATTTCTGCCCCACCGAGTCCAGCATTTCTGCCCCACCGAGTCCAGCATTTCTGCCCCACCGAGTCCAGCATTTCTGCCCCACCGAGTCCAGCATTTCTGCCCCACCGAGTCCAGCATTTCTGCCCCACTGTGTCCAGCATTTCTGCCCCACTGTGTCCAGCATTTCTGCCCCACTGTGTCCAGCATTTCTGCCCCACTGTGTCCAGCATTGTGCCCCACTGTCTATAGCATTCTGCCACACTGTCTATAGCATTCTGCCCCACTGTGTCCATAGCATTCTGCCCCACTGTGTCCATAGCATTCTGCCCCACTGTGTCCAGCATTTCTGCCCCACTGTGTCCAGCATTTCTGCCCCACTGTGTCCAGCATTTCTGCCCCACTGTGTCCAGCATTTCTGCCCCACTGTGTCCAGCATTTCTGCCCCACTGTGTCCAGCATTTCTGCCCCACTGTGTCCAGCATTTCTGCCCCACTGTGTCCAGCATTTCTGCCCCACTGAGTCCAGCATTTCTGCCCCACTGAGTCCAGCATTTCTGCCCCACTGAGTCCAGCATTTCTGCCCCACTGAGTCCAGCATTTCTGCCCCACTGTGTCCAGCATTTCTGCCCCACTGAGTCCAGCATTTCTGCTCCACTGTGTCCAGGATTTCTGCCCCACTGAGTCCAGCATTTCTGCCCCACTGTGTCCAGCATTTCTGCCCCACTGAGTCCAGCATTTCTGCCCCACTGAGTCCAGCATTTCTGCCCCACTGTGTCCAGCATTTCTGCCCCACTGTGTCCAGCATTTCTGCCCCATTGAGTCCAGCATTTCTGCCCCACTGAGTCCAGCATTTCTGCCCCACTGAGTCCAGCATTTCTGCCCCGCTGAGTCCAGCATTTCTGCCCCCCCCCCCCCGGGCCCCCCTGGATCGCAGCTCGCAAAGAAAAAAAAAACAAGAGTTCTTACCTGGCCGTGCTCCTGCGCCGGGTGAAGCTCCCTCCAGGCTCCACACAGAAGCACTCGCCGGGCCCGGCGGCTGACAATGACGTCAGACGCCGGCTACGCCGGCGAGTGCGCACTGCGGCCCTATTTAGCCGCCAGCCTCAGACTGGCTGGCGGCTGTTAACTATTGACGTGCGGGCCCGCACGTCAATAGTGTGCCGCAGCGCCTGCAGGGGGGGCCCGGTGAGCAGATGAGACGGGGCCCGATGCGGGCCCCCTCTGCTCACCGGGCCCCATACGCCAGTCACGGCTGTAATGCCCTGATGGCGGCCCTGAATGGATATATAGATGACAGATAGATATTAGATAGATAGATAGATAGATTGATTGATGATAGACATATATGAGATAGATATTAGATAGATAAATAGATGCTAGATAAATAGCAAACCAGAAAAAAACAGCCAGCACTCCAAAAATTAAAGTGAAAAACCATGGCTTTTCTGATCCATTAGCAGCTAATGGATCAGTAAAGCCATGTTTTATCACTTTACTTTTTGGAGTGCTGCCTTTTTTTCTGATTTGCTATTTATGGAGGTTTTGACATTACCTTAACAGGTCTTTTTGCACCTGGATTCTTTTGGTAGTGCTGCCAAATTTTTCTATTATAGATAGATAAATAGACAGGTAAATAGATAGATAATAGATAAATAGGTAGATAGATAATAGATAAATAGATAGATAATAGATAAATAGACAGATAGATAGTGAAATAGATAATAGATAAAAATCCCCAAAATGGTGGCAGCACTCTAAAGGCCCCTTCACATTAAAGCGACGCTGCAGCGATACCGACAACGATCCGGATCGCTGCAGCGTCGCTGTTTGGTCGCTGGAGAGCTGTCACACAGACCGCTCTCCAGCGACCAACGATGCCGGTAACCAGGGTAAACATCGGGTAACTAAGCGCAGGGCCGCGCTTAGTAACCCGATGTTTACCCTGGTTACCATGCTAAAAGTAAAAAAAAACAAACACTAGATACTTACCTACCGCTGTCTGTCCTCCAGCGCTGTGCTCTGCTTCTCTGCACTCCTCCTGTACTGGCTGTGAGCCGGAAAGCAGAGCGGTGACGTCACCGCTCTGCTTTCCGGCTCACAGCCAGTACAGGAGGAGTGCAGAGCACAGCGCTGGAGGACAGACAGCGGTAGGTAAGTATGTACTGTTTTTTTTTTTTTACTTTTAGCATGGTAACCAGGGTAAACATCGGGTTACTAAGCGCGGCCCTGCGCTTAGTTACCCGATGTTTACCCTGGTTACCAGTGAAGACATCGCTGGATCGGTGTCACACACGCCGATCCAGCGATGTCCGCAGGAGTCCAGCGACGAAATAAAGTTCTGGACTTTATTCAGCGACCAACGATCTCCCAGCAGGGGCCTGATCGTTGGTCGCTGTCACACATAACGATTTCATTAACGATATCGTTGCTACGTCACAAATAGCAACGATATCGTTAACAATATCGTTATGTGTGAAGGTACCTTAAAGTAAGATGGGAGCAAACAAAGTTTTATTAGCATATACCATGGTTTCTCAGCTCAAAATGGAGGAGCCTTTTGAGCTGAAACATAGACAGATAATAAATGGATAACTAGATGGTAGCTAGACCAACAGGGATAAATAGATATGTGGATTTCTTTCTTTTGTTGTGCTGATAGGAATCTGCACCACATCCTGCATTTTGTCAGTACGTTGTAGCCCAAGGCTAATCACTGCCTCGCTCCATAGTACAGACAGCGACGTGTGATTGTAATTGTTCCGTGTTGCGATGCCTTCATGACTTGTCACACATATGACATGTATCAAACTTAGTGGGAAATATCAGTTCTTATCACATGTTTCTTTGGCATTAACCAGAAAGTAACCAGGCTTTTATTAATGGAAATATGTTGTAAGAATTTGCATCTACTTAGACAATGAAATGAACTGCTAAACTTAAATACCTTGGTTTGAGAGATGCTAAAAAAAGTGAATATTTGGCATCTTAATGACTAAATCAGTTTAATTATCTAAAGAAATCTATAAATTTTGAAAAAAATTTGCCGAGTACAATATCTAATTTGCCATTGTGTTTTGATGATACAATGTTTTATATTTAGGAGCCAGAGATATAGTAGGGCATAATGATATTGTGCGGAGGTATATACTGCAATACACGCGGATATAAACCTGCTCGTTGATGGATTGCACATACGCTCAGCAGATGCTCACTAGCATTTTTGTCTTTATTACATTTTTGTTAAACTCACAGATTATTTTCATTCCTTGCAACAACCATCAGCAATTAGTTTAACTGCTGCTGACAGATCGTATCAATCACATGTGTGTAGGTAATAATTAAAGTGCACCGTGGCTCCCTGCAGAGAATGGACTGCGACTCAATAACAATCCAGAGGCCATTTTGAGGAGCCGATATTCAGGAAAAAACATTCTACAGAACATCGCCATGCTCGTCCATCAGTTGATTGGGTTGCCATTCAGGGCCATGGTAAACTCGTCGCTTTCAGCGGCCCCTTGTAAAAATTAGACGCGCTGCAGATAACAATGATATTTTATGTGCTCACAGAATGCTATGCAGCCTATCTCAATGACCGCCAAGTGGTTTGTATGTTGCCGATCGGCAATTGTTTAACTGATCTAAATGCACCTTACTGTGTCTGCCCTCTCATCTCCTTAGGAGATCATAGTTACTGGGCAAAATATTCACTCAGTAATGTAAGAATACGTCTTCACTGATTACACATTTTACCCTTGACTTGAGAATGAAAATTCAGTGCTGGAGGTGAAAGAAGCAGATTTATTTAACAAGATATACTACAGAGTTGATTATTTTCTTGTGTACTATTTTGTGATATATAAGTCTGAGAGCACAAGTATATAGGGGCAGAGAGCCTGATTTCAGCTATATATCACTTACTGGAAGTCTTGGTGCACTTTTGCTAGAAGCCCTATTTTCTCTGCTGTAAATGTGACAGTGCTCAGAATGCCGAGCTGCATGTAACCCCGCCCACACCCCTGATTGGCAGCTTTCTAAGTGCAGTTTACATTGCCAGCAAGCTGGCGGTGGTGGTGGTGGGGTTGCACAGACTAGCACGACTGTGCATGTAAGACCTAGTCCTCTAGTGATAATCTCCTGCTGAGCAAACACTGATTGTACTGCAACTATAACACAGCCTAATAAGTGATGCATCCCTGGAGTCAGGTTCTCAGTCCCTACATTATGCTGCTCTCATATTAAGGGTGCATAACACGGACGACGATCACATCGTAATGCTCAGACTGGCTGGTGGCTCTCCTGTCCCCACAGTGACAGATTGTAATTTTATGCATCTGTCACACTCGGGTCATGAGAGGCGCCGAGCAGTCTGTGAACTATTAAAAGGGCCCTAAATAGCCAAAACCTGCTGCCAGATTACCTTTAAGGATGAGATCACATGTGCCAGCTGACCACTTGTAACTTAAGCTCCTCCCATAGTGATGTCTAGTGATAAAATAAAATTGTGTGAGCATTGACTGGATGTGAGCGGGCAGAGCGACAGGTGGCCTTTCCCTATTGCTTTCCATAATTGCACAATGCCAGTTTTAGGACCGCACATATCACCAGACCATGGCTGTATGTGATCCTGAGATACGTGATTCTTGATTTATTCAATGCAAGGAAATGACAGACATATCTAAATGACCTGATTCTCTTTAGTACATTTTCTCATTCAATACATTGGTGCAATCTTAATATAGACTAATACATGCCTAATTTTCCATAGAGGCTGATAAATTGCATTAAAACTGTACACTGGAGCTGACACTTTTACTATTTAGATCATAAACAACTATGGGGAAATAAATGGAACAAATAATATTTTCTCTTAAAAAAAACTAATGTTTATGGAGACTACCTTGTCCTAAAATCTTGTATGTCAGAGAGAGATTTCAGTATGCTAACTATTGAAGGTAATGTGTTCTGTTTTGATGGGTTCTGTGTCCTTAATAGCCAACAGAAAGGGCTGTTTAACATAAATGGAAATGACTTCATGCATTTTAATGCCATTTATATTTGTTTTGACTGTGAATGTTCAAAACTGAATGACTGAAAATACACCACATAAAAAGGAGTTTTTTTGTGAATTCAATTCTTACGGTATTTCTATCAGTCTTCTGTTCCCCGGAGCGTCCTTTGGTGGCCAGCTTTTCTATAAAAAAAAAGAGAATGGGGTAAACATTACCCAACTGTTGTGGTGTTCCTGATTAAAACATGAAACTGGGTGATCTAACATAGTGATTTATACAACTATCACTTTTAAGGATCGCCACAATCATGTATGGAAGTCATAAGTGCTCCTGGGCCTTAATGCAAATCTGTAACAAAGCCCCTGCCTACAATGTGATACTTTTAGTACTGATATATTTTTGATGTTCATGTGTGACCTCTGTATTGAAGCCTCCAGTCAGCATTTTCACCTATCATTGTGAAGGCAGTGGGAGGAAGGTCAATTTGACATTGGAAGTTGGTGGTTCTTAGGTTATCAGCTTTGTCAGGTGTCTTTGTAATCCTGCCTGTTACACACTTGTCTCGAGTCTGTGCTCTGCTCCCTTCATCTCAATCTGCTGCCATCTGTTCTGCTCCACGTTGGGGTTTGCATGTTGACCCGTGAGTGACAGAAAAGACAGAAAAAAGACTGGCACATCCAAACTAGTGTGAATAGGTGCATACCAGGAGCAGCTACCTCCATATATAATATACAAAAAATGGTTGCACTCTATCGTGCCAAAACACGTCAAATATGAAACACATGAAATATGAATTACAAACTTGCTTTTTGAACATTAGGAAAATTTTTTTTTGAGATGCTTAGCACAGAATTTGGCCAAATAGTGTGAGCCCATCAACCATCGTCAAGGTGGTCTCATTAAAAAACTGATGGCTTCCTGACCTCCCTGTCCAAATGTGAACACTTACCGAAGGCTAATGTCTGCATGCTTGGGTGAATATGGACACCTCTCTCAGCAAAGCCTACATATGGGTTGGCCGGAACCAAGTCTGAATAGATGTAATTAAAAACCAGATGGTGAAGGGAGGAGTGCGCAGTCAATAAGCTAACATAGAAATGACAGAAAAAAGACTGGCACATCCAAGCTAGTGTGAATAGGTGCATACCAGGAGCAGCTACCTCCATATATAATATACAAAAAAGGTTGCACTCTATCGTGCCAAAACACGTCAAATATGAAATACATGAAATATGAATTACAAACTTGCTTTTTGAACATTAGGAAAAAAAATTTTTGAGACGCTTAGCACAGAATTTGGCCAAATAGTGTGAGCCCATCAACCATCGTCAAGGTGGTCTCATTAAAAAACTGATGGGTACCTGACCTCCCTGCCCAAATGTGAACACTTACCGAAGGTTAATGTCTGCATGCTTGGGTGAATATGGATACCTCTCTCAGCAATGCCTACATATGGGTTGGCCAGAACCAAGTGGGAATAGATGTAATTAAAAACCAGATGGTGAAGGGAGGAGTGCGCAGTCAATAAGCTAACATAGAAATGACAGAAAAAAGACTGGCACATCCAAACTAGTGTGAATAGGTGCATACCAGGAGCAGCTACCTCCATATACTGTATAATATACAAAAAAAGGTTGCACTCTA
The DNA here is from genome assembly GCF_032444005.1 of Ranitomeya imitator. Taxonomy (NCBI): domain Eukaryota; kingdom Metazoa; phylum Chordata; class Amphibia; order Anura; family Dendrobatidae; genus Ranitomeya; species Ranitomeya imitator. Next base: position 472,523,151 of record NC_091282.1, read on the forward strand.
TCGTGCCAAAACACGTCAAATATGAAATATATGAAATATGAATTACAAACTTGCTTTTTGAACATTAGGAAAAAATTTTTTTGAGACGCTTAGCACAGAATTTGGCCAAATAGTGAGTGACGTCATCTCCCTAGGTCTTTGAAGGCCCATTAGGACACACACCTTTGAATTTGGATTGTTATCCTGGACTTTAGTGTGCTACTCCCCTCTTCCTGTGCACACCCTGCTATCCTGCTTCTGACCCTGCTGCCCTGCTGTCCTCACTGCAGTCATCCTGCTGCTTCCAAGACTCTTTAGGGTATCTCAACCCCGTTCTCAATGTCTCATCCTGCCAGCTGTCCCAACGTGCTTCGTGAAATGACAGAAATTTTGGAAAGCCCAGTGCCCACTGTGAAAATTGTAATATTACAAATTTTGTTACATTGTTCATTCTTTTTAAATACAGAACAGGTATTTAACCCCTTTCTGACATTAGACGTACTATCCCGTCGAGGTGGGGTGGGCCCCTATGACCACCAACGGGATAGTACGTCATATGCGATCGGCCGCGCTTACGGGGGGAGCGCGGCCGATCGCGGCCGGGTGTCAGCTGCCTATCACAGCTGACATCCAGCACTATGTGCCAGGAGCGGTCACGAACCGCCCCCGGCACATTAACCCCCGGCACACCGCGATCAAACATGATCGCGATGTGCCGGCGGTGCAGGGAAGCATTGCGCAGGGAGGGAGCTCCTTGCGGGCTTCCCTGAGCCCCCCACAGCAACGCGATGTGATCGCGTTGCTGCAAGGGTCTCACTACCTCCTCCCTGCTCCAGGCCCGGATCCAAGATGGCCACGGCAACCGGGCCCTGCAGGGAGGGAGGTGGCTTCACAGAGCCTGCTCAGAGCAGGCACTGTGAAGCCTGCACTGCTCTATGTCAGATCGGTGATTGAACAGAGTGCTGTGCAAATTGTCAGATCACCGATCTGTGATGGATCTGTGATGTCCCCCCCGGAGCAAAATAAAAAAGTTAAAAAAAAATTTCCAAATGTGTAAAAAAAATATAAAAAAATATTCCTAAATAATGAAAAAAAAAATATTATTCCCATAAATAAATTTCTTTATCTAAATAATAAAAAAACAATAAAAGTACACATATTTAGTATCGCCACGTCCGTAACGACCCCACCTATAAAACTGGCCCACTAGTTAACCCCTTCAGTAAACACCATAAGAAAAAAAAAACGAGGCAAAAAACAACGCTTTATTATCATGCCGCCGAACAAAAAGTGGAATAACACGCGATCAAAAAGACAGATATAAATAACCATGGTACCGCTGAAAGTGTCATCTTGTCCTGCAAAAAACGAGCTGCCATACAGCATCATCAGCAAAAAAATAAAAAAGTTATAGTCCTGAGAATAAAGCGATGCAAAAATAATTATTTTTTCTATAAAATAGTTTTTATCGTATAAAAGCGCGAAAACATAAAAAAATTATATAAATGAGGTATCACTGTAATCGTACTGACCCGAAGAATAAAACTGCTTTATCAATTTTACCAAACGCGGAACGGTATAAACACCTCCCCCAAAAGAAGTTCATGAATAGCTGGTTTTTGGTCATTCTGCATCACAAAAATCGGAATAAAAAGCAATCAAAAAATGTCACGTGCCCGAAAATGTTACCAATAAAAATGTCAACTCGTCCCGCAAAAAACAAAACCTTACATGACTCTGTGGACCAAAATATGGAAAAATTATAGCTCTCAAAATGTGGTAACGCAAAAACAATTTTTTGCAATAAAAAAGCGTCTTTTAGTGTGTGACGGCTGCCAATCATAAAAATCTGCTAAAAAACCCGCTATAAAAGTAAATCAACCCCCCCTTCATCACCCCCTTAGTTAGGGAAAAATTAAAAAAATATATTTAACTCCATTTTCCCATTAGGACTAGGGTTAGAGTTAGGGTTAGGGCTAGGGTTAGGGATAGGGTTAGGGTAGGGTTAGGGTTAGGGCTAAGATTAGGGTTAGGGCTAGGGTTAGGGCTGAGGTTAGGGTTAGGGCTAGGGTTAGCGCTAGGGCTAGGGTTAGGGCTAGGGTTAGGGTTAGGGCTAGGGTTAGGGCTAGGGTTAAGGCTACAGTTAGGGTTGGAGCTAAAGTTAAGGTTAGGGTTGGGGCTAAAGTTACGGTTAGGGTTTAGATTACATTTACATTTGGGAATAGGGTTGGGATTAGGGTTAGGGGTGTGTCAGGGTTAGAGGTGTGGTTAGGGTTACTGTTGGGATTAGGGTTAGGGGTGTGTTTGGATTAGGGTTTCAGTTATAATTGGGGGGTTTCCACTGTTTAGGCACATCAGGGGCTCTCCAAACGCGACATGGCGTCCGATCTCAATTCCAGCCAATTCTGCGTTGAAAAAGTAAAACAGTGCTTCATCCCTTCCGAGCTCTCTCATGCGCCCAAACAGGGGTTTATCCCAACATATGCAGTATCAGCGTACTCAGGACAAATAGGACAAAACTTTTGGGGTCCAATTTCTCCTGTTACCCTTGGGAAAATACAAAACTGGGGGCTAAAAATTAATTTTTGTGGGAAAAAAAAAGATTTTTTATTTTCACGGCTCTGCATTATAAACTGTAGGGAAACAATTGGGGGTTCAAAATTCTCACAACACATCTAGATAAGTTCCCTGGGGGGTCTAGTTTCCAATATGGGGTCACTTGTGCGGAGTTTCTACTGTTTAGGTACATTAGGGGCTCTGCAAACGCAACGTGAAGCCTGCAGACCATTCCATCTAAGTCTGCATTCCAAATGGCACTCCTTCCCTTCCGAGCCCTCCCATGCGCCTAAATGGTGGTTCCCTCCACATATGTGGTATCAGCGTACTCAGGACAAATTGGACAACAACTTTTGTGGTCTAATTTCTTCTCTTACCCTTGGAAAAATACAAAACTGGGGGCTAAAAAATAATTTTGGGGGGAAACTTTTTTTTTTTTTTCACGGCTCTGCATTACAAACTGTAGTGAAACACTTGGGGGTTCAAAGCTCTCACAACACATCTAGATGAGTTCCTTAGGGGGTCTAGTTTCCAAAATGGTGTCGCTTGTGGGGAGTTTCTACTGTTTAGATACATTAGGGGCTCTGCAAACGCAATGTGACACCTGCATACCATTCCATCTAAGTCTGCATTCCAAATGGAGCTCCTTCCCTTCCGAACCTTCCGAGCCCTTCCATGCGCCCAAACAGTGGTTCCCTCCCCACATATGTGGTATCAGCGTACTCAGGACAAATTGGACTACAACTTTTGGGGTCGAATTTCTCCTCTTACCCTCGGGAAAATACAAAACTGGGGGCTAAAAATAATTTTTGCGGGAAAGTTTTTTTTTTTTATTTTCACGGCTCTGCGTTACAAACTGTAGTTAAACACTTGGGGGTTCAAAGCTCTCACAACACATCTAGATGAGTTCCTTAGGGGGTCTAGTTTCCAAAATGGTGTCACTTGTGGGGGGTTTCTACTGTTTAGGTACATTAGGGGCTCTGGAAACGCAATGTGACACCTGCATACCATTCCATCTAAGTCTGCATTCCAAATGGAGCTCCTTCCCTTCCGAGCCCTCCCATGCGCCCAAACAGCGCCTCACATATGGGGTATCAGCGCACTCAGGACAAATTGGACAACAAATTTTTGGGTCCAATTTCTCCTGTTACCCTCGGGAAAATACAAAACTGGGGGCTAAAAAATAATTTTTGTGGGAAAAAATTTTGTTTTATTTTCACGGCTCTGCGTTATAAACTTCTGTGAAGCCCTTGGTGGGTCAAAGCGCTTACCACACATCTAGATAAGTTCCTTAGGGGGTCTACTTTCCAAAATGGTGTCACTTGTGGGGGGTTTCAATGTTTAGGCACATCATTGGCTCTCCAAACGCAACATGGCGTCCTATCTCAATTCCTGTCAATTTTGCATTGAAAAGTCAAACGGCGCTACTTCCCTTCCAAGCTCTCCCATGCGCCCAAACAGTGGTTTACCCCCACATATGGGGTATCAGCGCACTCAGGACAAATTGTACAGCAACTTTTGTGGTCCATTTTCTCCTGTTACCCTTGGTAAAATAAAACAAATTGGAGCTGAAGTAAATTTTTTGTGAAAAAAAGTTAAATGTTCATTTTTATTTAAACATTCCAAAAATTCCTGTGAAGCACCAGAAGGGTTAATAAACTTCCTGAATATGGTTTTGAGCACCTTGAGGGGTATTTTCTATCATATAGACCCCTCAAAATGACTTCAAATGAGATGTGGTCCCTAAAAAAATTTGGTGTTGTAAAAATGAGAAATTGCTGGTCAACTTTTAACCCTTATAACTCCCTAACAAAAAAAAATTTGGTTCCAAAATTGTGCTGATGTAAAGTAGACATGTGGGAAATGTTACCTATTAAGTATTTTGTGTGACATGTATCTGTGATTTAATTGCATAAAAATTCAAATTTGGAAAATTGCGAAATTTTCATAATTTTCGCCAAATTTCCATTTTTTTCACAAATGAACGCAGGTACTATCAAAGAATTTTTACCACTATCATGAAGTACAATATGTCTTGAGAAAACAGTGTCAGAATCACTGGGATCCGTTGAAGCGTTCTAGAGTTATAACCTCATAAAGGGACAGTGGTCAGAATTGTAAAAATTGGCCCGGTCATTAACGTGCAAACCACCCTTGGGGGTAAAAGGGTTAAACGAAAGCATTGCCTTTAAACAAATGCATGCCACACAAAACCCTGATTTAAAAAATTAATATCCTTCCTGGTACCACATTTCCTTTAATTGGGCATCCTATATACAGTGTGTAATGGTTAGTACAGGACATGTGGGGCCACACATAATTATGACCATGTACTAGGCATACTGTAACATTGTCTATCAGCTTTGCCTGGAGTCACTTTAACATGAAAACAGCAAAGTAATCCTGCCCATCTTAATGCATGTGATAATTAAGCTGTTAGGATTTTGCAGATAACCTAAAATAACAAGTGAAACAAGCCACATTTGTATGTGCGAAAGGCTGTTTAATTCTCCCAAGCTACAGCTAAACACATCAAATCATCAAATGACAAGAGCTGCCTTCTAAAAACAATTCAATAAAGCATATATTAGTCCATTGACATGACAGTCTGTCTGAGGTTCTGCATCTCGTGGGGCCATCATTATCATACTCAGGTAGCAGGATGCACTCTAATTTCTCTCATAGTGTCAATTTAAAGTTATCATCTAATTAGTCTACAAAAGTCATTTGTGCGGGAACTCTGCAGAGTTTGTAAACTATGAAACAGAGTGCAGACAAAGACATCAATACCTGGTGTGAGACCTTGGGAAGCGCATACGTGACAACGCAACATCAATATTTTCCAACTACCATGATTACTGATAGCAATAATCCTCTGACCTGATAAATAGTAAGGTGCAGCTAACCCAGCATTCATGATTGAATTAACTATAACTTAACTATTGGTTAATCCCTCCCAAACATCAAATATTGGAGCATGAGTCTAATTTTTGTCGATAAGAGATTGTCCGATCCTTATCTACAAGTCTGCAGAAACTCTATATGACTGCAGACTTGTGAATCCTCACATTGAATTATCTGTGTGCTGGGAGGTAATTCCGATGCTGGCGATGGGCGCATCACCAAACGCAACCAGCATCGGAGAATCCTCACAGTACTCAGTGCGCGCATTGTGAGGATTCACAAGACTGCAGTCACATAGTAACATAGTAACATAGTTAGAAAGGCCGAAAAAAGACATTTGTCCATCCAGTTCAGCCTATATTCCATCATAATAAATCCCCAGATCTACGTCCTTCTACAGAACCTAATAATTGTATGATACAATATTGTTCTGCTCCAGGAAGACATCCAGGCCTCTCTTGAACCCCTCGACTGAGTTCGCCATCACCACCTCCTCAGGCAAGCAATTCCAGATTCTCACTGCCCTAACAGTAAAGAATCCTCTTCTATGTTGGTGGAAAAACCTTCTCTCCTCCAGACGCAAAGAGTGACACATAGTGATGATGATGCTCGTCCTTCGTTTTCGAAGATGACCATGACTTCAGGGTTAAAAGAGAATTAATAGTTATGGGTCCGGAGGTGGCTGATGAGTACAATCCGGGCCCTGAAGGTTCGCCCACATACTTGACATACGAAAGCAAATGTGGTCAGTACACCAGATTCTACTTGTGCCTTGCGTACAGCACGCTTTCTTTTTGCGTCACAGATTTTCCTATCTTCAGCTGCACGTGCTCCTGAGGTGATCCTGCCCCGCCAACCTGGACGATCCAGGGCAAACTCTTCCCATTCATTGGTGTTGATTTCCAGGTTTTTGAGAGACACCTTAAGGCAGTCTTTATAGCGCTTCTTCTGCCCCCCAACTGCTCGCTTTCCTTGGCACAGCTCTCCGTACAGCAGTTGTTTCGGTAGTCGGCTGTCAGGCATTCGGACCACATGTCCAGCCCACCTGGCTTGGACTTTCAGCAGGAGAGTGTAAAGGCTGCAGAGCCCAGTTTGTTCCAGAATTGCTGTGTCCGGGACCTTGTCTTGCCACCTGATGTGGAGGAGTCTGCGGAGGCAACTCATGTGCAAATGATTAAGCTGTTTAGCATGCCGGCTGTACACTGTCCAGGTCTCGCTAGCATAGAGAAGTGTGGTGAGGACCACCGCGCAGTAGACCTTTAGCTTGGTGGTAAGGCTGAGTCCCCTTCGTTCCCAGACGTTCTTACGCAGTCTCCCGAAGGTGGCACTGGCTTTGGCGATTCTGTTATTAACCTCAGCGTCTATGGTTACTTCACCGGAAAGTGTGCTGCCTAAGTAGTGAAGTTATCGACTGCTTTGAGGTTTTGCTCCTTCACCGTGATACGTGGCTCCTTGTACAGTTTTCCTGGAACCGGTTGATACATGACTTCGGTTTTTCTAATGTTGATCTCGAGACCAAAACTGTCGCAGGCTTGCGAAAAACAGTCCATTTCATGCTGCATCTGCTGTTCCGTGCTAGCGTTAAGTGCACAGTCATCAGCAAATAGTAATTCACGGATAACAGTCTCATGCACTTTCGTAACTGCCTTGAGGCGTTTTGGGTTGAATAGCTTGCCATCAGTCCTGTACCTAACCTGGATTCCATCTTCACAGTTGTTAAAGGCATCACTTAACATTGCAGAGAACAGCATACTGAACAGGGTTGGAGCAAGCACACTGCCTTGTTTTACGCCGTTTGTTACTGGGAAAGCCTCAGATATGTCTCCATCGTTCAGAACCTTCACCATCATGCCATTATGGAACTGCCGGATGACTGAGATGAACTTGCTCGGGCAGCCAAATTTTGCCATGATCTTCCACAGGCCATCCCTACTGACTGTGTCAAAAGCCTTCGTCAAATCAACAAAAGTTACATAATGGTCACGGTGTTGCTCCTGGCACTTTTCCTGAAGTTGACGTGCTGAAAAGACCATATCTACTGTTCCACGTTTAGCACGGAAACCACACTGGCTTTCAGGTAATAGTCCTTGCTCAAGGTGATGTAAAAGGCGGTTGAGCAAGACACGAACCAATATCTTGCCTGCAGTGGAAAGAAGGGAGATGCCTCGATGGTTGTCACAAGATTGGCGATTACCTTTCCTCTTGTATATGTGGATTATGCTGGCATCTTTCATCTGTTGTGGAACCTGTTCCTTTGTCCACATACAGTATATTGGAATAGTTTGATCACTGTTTGCATCAGAACAGGGCCGCCAGCTTTATATACCTCAGCAGGTATAGCATCATTTCCTGGTGCTTTTACGCAGTGGTTGAAGTCATGACTTGCGTTTGACTTGGATTAAAGTGAGGAGGAGTTGCGCAGTCATCAACCTCACTCTCTCGCCCATACCTATCGAGCCCCAGTAGCAAGAACTAGGCGAGACAACTGGAGATAGGTCAGGTGCAGTGGATGGCCAGCAGTGTCCTATATGTGCTTCGCTGCGCCCTCTCAGCGCTCCACAACACTGTGCTGGAAATCGCTTGTCTGCCCGTTGAATCTTAGTTTCTTCCGCACAGTCTGCCATATCCAGTCTTCACATGCAAGAGTAGGCAAACCCTTGAAAATCACTGTAGGTCTAAAAGAAACCCAACAGCTACCCTCACCTGGTTTGGCCCGCCTGCCGAGGCGGTGTTCCGGGGTGTACCCGCTGCCGCATGCTAGCAGCTACTTGGAGGTACAGGTGAGAGTTGAGCGTCAGATGAGGACCAAAGATGGAAGAGCTGTCCAAAAAGGACACGGCAAGCACTCCACCAGAGGTGCTACCTCTATCTAGATACCCCATATACCCCAGTCACATAGAGTAGGTGCAGACTAATACCCTAAGGCCGGATACCCCCTTTAATAGGATGCACCAATGCTTAAAAAGGAAAAAAGGGGGGGAAATAGCTGTAATTTAGGTTAGTTTACTAATGGCAGGCACTGTATATTTTAACCCCTTCCCTTCGTGTCAGAGTTTTCAGTCACTTTTTGTGAAAATAACTTTAGCATGCCAGTGATTCTGAGACAGTTTTTCTGTGACACATTATACTTTGTTAGTGGTAAATATAGGTCACTGTGAATTCTGTCTCTTTATGAAAATATCAGATTTTTCATAAAAATGAATACAAGTTAGAAATCTCAATATTTTTTTATTTATGTAAGCTTGATTTTTGCACCATCTTACTGTTTTGCTACGATTTTAGAAGGCTTGAAAATTTAGCAGCATTTTCCAATTAAATTTACAAAAACTATTTTTTTAGGGACATCCTTACTTTTAAAGTGACATTGAGGAGCCTAAATGTCAGGAAAAACCAAACAATACCCCTCAAATAATTCAAACTGCATTTAGAGAATGTGTTAGCTCTTCAGGTGCCTTAAAAGAAGTGAAGTACAAAATGAAATTTTTCCACTAAAATAGTGCTCTAGCCTCAATTTTTTGCATTTTAATAAGGAGTAATATGATTAAATGGGTCTCTAAATTTCTTACAGTTTCTACCAACATGTAGCAGGAATTGAAATGAAAGGAGCACAATTTGTCTTTTTAGAGAGCAAATTTGAATGGAATTGATTATAGGACCCCATATCACATTTACAGAGAAAATTAAATGCTAACACAGCAGAAATTGCCCACAAGTAACAAATGACCCCATTGTGGAAATTATTATTATTATTATTTATTATTATAGCGCCATTTATTCCATGGCGCTGTACATGTGAGGAGGGGTATACATAAAAAAAAGAAGTACAATAATCTTAAACAATACAAGTCACAACTGGTACAGTAGGAGAGAGGACCCTGCCCATGAGGGGTCACAATCTACAAGGGATAGGTGAGGATAAAATAGGTGAGGGTATAGCTGGTCATGGAGCGGTTTGGTCGATCGGTGGTTACTGCAAGTTGTGGGTGCGTCGGAAGAGGTAGGTCTTCAGGTTGTTTTTAAAGGTTTCGATGATAGGCGAGAGTCTGATATGTTGTGGTAGAGAGTTCCAGAGTAGGGGTGATGCGCGAGAGAAATCTTGTATGCGATTGTGGGAAGAGGACATAAGAGGGGAGTAGAGAAGGAGATCTTGTGAGGATCGTAGGTTGTGTGCAGGAGACGAGGTCCCATATGTATGGAGGAGACAGGTTGTGGATGGTTTTGCATGTCATGGTTAGGGTTTTGTACTGGAATCTCTGTGAAATGGGGAGCCAGTGAAGGGATTTACAGAGGTGAGAGGCCAGGAAATAGCGGGGGACAGATGGATTAGTTGGCAGCAGAGTTCAGAATTAATTGGAGGGGTGCGAGAGTGTTTGAGGGGAGGCCACAGAGCAGGAGGTTGCAGTAGTCGAGGCGGGAGATGATGAGGGCATGGACTAGGGTTTTTGCAGATTCTTGGTTTAGGAATGACCGATCCGTGAAATATTTTTGATTTGAAGGCAGCAAGAAGTGAAAAGGGCTTGGATATGTGGTTTGAAGGAGAGATCAGTGTCAAGGATTACCCCGAGGCAGCGAGCTTGTGGGACTGGGGAGAGTGGGCAGCCATTTACTGTAATGGATAGGTTTGTTGGGGGGGTCACGTGAGATAGGGAAAGATGATGAATTCTGTTGTGTCCATGTTAAGTTTTAGAAATCTGGTGGAGAAGACGGATGAAATAGCGGACAGACATTGAGGGATTCTGGTTAGTAGGCTGGTGATATCTGGTTCAGAGATGTAGATCTGTGTGTCATCAGCATAGAAGTGATACTGAAATCTGTGAGATTCTATGAGCTGTCCCAGGCCAAAAGTGTAAATGGAGAAGAGCAGTGGCCCTAGGACTGAACCTTGCCAAACTCCGACAGATAGGGGGCAAGTTGAGGAGGTGGTGTGTGAGTGGGAGATGCTGAATGTCCGGTCTGTTAGGTAAGACGAGATCCAGAATAGGGCCAAGTCTGTGATGCCAAGGGATGAGAGGGTCTGTAATAATAGGGAATGGTCCACTGTGTCAAAGGCAGAGGACAGGTCCAGGAGGAGGAGTACAAAGTAGTGTCGCTTACTCTTGGCGGTTAACAGGTCATTGGTGACCCTAGTTAGGGCAGTTTCAGTGGAGTTGTGTGACCGGAAGCCAGATTGCAAGTGGTCGAAGAGGAAGCAGGAAAAGAGATGGGAGGACAGTTCAAAATGGACGTGTTGTTCCAGTTGTTTTGAGGCATAGGGGAGAAGAGATACAGGGCGATAGCTAGATACAGAGGCAGGTTTAAAGCTTGAGGGGAAAACACCAGTTGTTAGTGATAGGTTGAAGAGATGGGTTAGGGTTGGGATGAAGACTATGGCAAGGTTTGGGATGAAGTGGGAAGGGATCAGGTCAACTGCACAGGTTGTGAGATGCGATCTTGAAAGTAGAGTGGAGAGTCTATCTTCTGTAATGGTGGAGAAGTTGGTTTTGGAGGTGGAGGGCTAGGAAGTTGGCAGGAAGGGCTCTGGGGGTTGTCGACCAAAACTGTCTCTGATGTTATCAATCTTCTGATTGAAAAATGAGGCAAAGTCTTCAGCTGAGATGAGTGGGGAGGGAGAAGGTGCTGGGGACGGAGGAGAAAATTGAAGGAGTTGAATAACTGTTTAGGGTTCTGAGACACGGAGGATATGAGAGATGAGAAATAGGTTTGTTTAGCTGTGGCGAGTGTGGCCTTGAAAGTAGTGAGGGATTGTTTGAATGCGATGAAGTGCTCGTTGGAGTGGGATCTTTTCCATCTCCGCTCAGCAGCCCTGGAAACTCGCCTCAGTTCTTTGGTCAGGCTGGTGTGCCAGGGTTGTCTGTTGATTTTGTGAGCTTTGGTATGTGTGAGAGGGGCAACAGATTCCAAAGCTACAGCTATTGTGGTGTTATATAGAATGGCAGTGTCATCCACATTGTGTAGGGAACTTATATCTGTAAGAGGGAGATGGGATTCAGTGACTGAGTGTAGATTGAGGTGTTTAAGATTTCTGCGAGGGTGTGCAAGTTTGTGGGTTAGGGTTGTAGACAAGGAGTTGAGAGGGAAGAGAATGTGAGTAGGCTGTGGTCAGAAAGAGGTGAGTTAGAAAGTTTAGATAGGGAACAGAGGCGGGTGAAGATGAGGTCCAATTACGCCCATTGATGATTTTATCCACAGGTGCAGTGACTATTTGATCCCATAGATATGTACCTGAATTAAGCATATAGTTAGTATTGCAGAGTGAAAATTGCAAACATACCATTTTTGTGTCTAATATATTATATCCAGCTTGTGCTTCCAGAGACAAGTACCCTGTGAATTGTTGTATTGTAATGCCATACATGTGGATGCAAACTGTGGTATGGACTTACTATAGGGCTCACAACCGTGTAGGAGTGGATGCTTTAGGATTTGGGGGCATATATGATTTGTTAGTTCTTTTTTTGGAACGAGTGTGCTCCATATTGTTTCTATGGAGCATTTGAGCTCCTGGTAACATGGAACCTCATATTTTCCATTATTTTAAGGCAAGGTTTACATTTATCCTGTACTCTACGCTGAACACTTACATCAGGGTTTCCATCTGAGTCCATAAAGAACATGATTTAGATAAAACGCCTGACAGAACTGTTCACTATAATGAGACATATGGTGTCACTTTAAACTTTACCTGGCTTCTGTTCTTGTTTTTTTATGCATGCATAAAACTTTGGTCAACAATGATTCTGTGCACTTCTAAAAACAAGACAGAGGCCCAACAGAGTCCAAAGTAACTCTTATTCATTACAGCAAACAATTCTGTAAGGGTAACCATCAAAATTTAGTTTTTTAGTGATTTGGAAATAGATGCTAATAAAAATTATTAGTGTAGTGAATAAGATAAATGTGAACCTAAGCCTAACCTTATTCTGATTATTTGGAATAGAAGTTTAGGATTTGCTTCACGTATTTATTTTTTTATGCCATTAATTGTGTATGCTAGAAGTTATAGGCAACTTTATACTTTGGGTCAGCATGATTATATTATAATCTATATAGCTTTTATATATTTTGCTACCTCTACACATTTAAAATAGTTTTTCTGGCACAAAGCTTTTTTTGGCTTTTTGCATCGGAATATTTTGAGAGCTATATTTTTTTCATATGTTTTATACCGACAAAACTGTACAAGGGCTTATTTTTTCAGGATGAGTTGAAGTTTCTATTGGTAACATTTTGGCTCACATTTTTTAATTGCTTTCAGATTTGTGAGAGACAGAATGAACAAATAAATAACAGTTAAGGATTTTTCTTTATTTTTTTAACATTTACCGTGCGGTAAAAATAATTAAGCACCTTTATTCTTCGGATCATAACTCATTATTATTACAATGATACCATATATACTGTATATTGGTTTTGTATGTTTTGTGTGTTAAGAATAGACAGTAATCTCAGAAATGGCATGGAGTAAGCATTGTATTGATAATTGAAGACTAGATTAGAAGACTGGATTAAAACAGAAAAAAAACAGAGCAGAAAGGAAAATTCATAGAATTGTGACACAGAGAAGAAAAGAGATCGGTTCAGATGGGTACAGAAAGAATCAAAGAGTTTGGGTAGCCATAATGTCACACTGTGACTGTATGTGATTACTAGTGTTGAGCGATACCGTCCGATACTTGAATGTATCGGTATCGGATAGTATCGGCCGATACCCGAAAAATATCGGATATCGCCGATACCGATACCCGATACCAATACAAGTCAATGGGACACCAAGTATCGGAAGGTATCCTGATGGTTCCCAGGGTCTGAAGGAGAGGAAACTCTCCTTCAGGCCCTGGGATCCATATTAATGTGTAAAATAAAGAATTAAAATAAAAAATATTGATATATTCACCTCTCCGGCGGCCCCTGGACATCACGCTGGTAACCGGCAGGCTTCTTTGTCGACGTCATTCTCATTCACTAAACTCCTAATTCTAGGAATTTAGGACCTGCGAATGACGTCACGGCTTCTGATTGATCGCGTGGCGGTCACATGAGCGGCACGCGACCAATCAGAAGCCACGACGTCATTCGCAGGTCCTAAACGCGCTCATTTTAAACAAAGAAGCCTGCCGGTTACCAGCGTGATGTCCAGGGGCCGCCGGAGAGGTGAATATATCAATATTTTTTATTTTAATTCTTTATTTTACACATCCCTATGGATCCGATACCGATACCCGATACCACAAAAGTATCGGATCTCGGTATCGGAATTCCGATACCGCAAGTATCAGCCAATACCCGATACTCGCGGTATCAGAATGCTCAACACTAGTGATTACCTGAGCCCTGAGCCCTAACTATCCCTGTTCCCAAAGGTACCACTGATGGTAAAGAGGTTTGGGCCATATACTTTCCTCTGGTCCTGTTATCCTCTAATCTGTCCCCTCCCCCAGGAGGTCTTCTGAAGAAATGCTAGTATAAAAACACATAAGACAGAAACAACAAAAAGCAAATAACATGCAAAGCACTCACCAAAGGTAGACAGTTATAAAGGGAAGGGTAGGAATGTACAAACGAAATGTAAACAGGACAATGAGGAAAGCAAACACCAAATACAGTATTCAATATTGTCCTGCAGCAAAATCGATCTCCAACTCAGCACAGCAACTCCAGAGAACAAGGAAGAAAACTTTCACTTGCGAGGAAGAGAAGTACTTGCCTGATTTCCAGATTTTATAGAGAGAGGAAATGACCAGGTCAGGAGCAGCTGTGAGATGAAGTGGCATGTTTCTTACTGGCATAGAAAGGGTCGTTAATCTTTTCAGCACCAAAGTAAACAAAACCCATTTAATATGGGACACAAAACACACTCGCTAAATGGAAAAGCTGCTATCTCCCAAGAGGAAGTGACACACAAGGGTCGAAAGGAGCACCCTGAGAAAGAGAGAAAGTTAGACTGGGACTAGTGTAAACCAGGTTTATGAAGCTACAATGAAGGACTACGGGCATGCCGGACAAAATTCTGTATTTTGAAGTTGTATTTGCTGTTCTCAAGTTTCGAGCTGCTACTGACAACTGCTAAGTCAAAAGCTCTGTTTAAGAAGAAGCTATAACAAGTATAGGGATTTCCTGGTGAAGATAACTACAAGATAGGTAATAACTAATCGATCAGTGTGGGTCTGACCTTTGAAACCTGCATCTTTTGCCAGAATTAGGAATTTGCACTTCCCTTACAATGGAACAGCATCCCCGACCTTCATTAAATTAATTCTCCATGGTATTGCCGAAAAATCTTGCGCAGTACAATGCAGGAATTAATAATTTGTGGAAAACCATATGCACTGCCATTCCATTTTATCAGGAATTAACCCCTTAGAGACCCTGCCATTTTTCTTTTTTGCGTTTTCGTTTTCGCCCCCCTTCTTCCCAGAGCCATAACTTTTTTATTTTTCCATCAATATGGCCGTGTGAGGGCTTATTTTTGCAGGACGAGCTGTACTTTTAATTGACACCATTGGTTTTGCCATGTCTTGTACTAGAAAATGGGAAAAAAATTCCAGGTGCGGTCAAATTGCAAAAAAGTGCAATCCCACAACAGTTTTTGTATTGCTTTTTTGATAGGTTCACTAAATGCCAAAATTGACCTGCCATTATGATTCTCCAGGTCAGTGTGAGTTCATATATACCAAACATGTATAGGTTGTTTTTTATCTAGGTGGTGAAAAAAAATTCCAAACTTTGTTAAAAATAACATTTGCATCATTTCCCAAGACCCGTAGCATCTGCATTTTTCGTGATCTCAGGTTGGGTGAGAACTTATTTTTTTCACTCCGAGCTGATGTTTTTAATGATGCGATTGTGATGCAGATATGTTCTTTTGATCACACGTTATTGCATTTTAATGCAACGTAGCAACAACCTAAAAAACGTAATTCTGGAGTTTTGATTTTTTTTCTCATTACGCCGTTGTGATCAAGTCAATCCTTTTTTTATTGATAGATCGGAAGATTCGGAATGTGGCGATACGAAATATGTGTAGGGTTGATTTTTTTAATTGTTTTATTTTTAACCCCTTTACCCCCAAGGGTGGTTTGCACGTTAATGACCGGGCCAATTTTTACAATTCTGACCACTGTCCCTTTGTGAGGTTATAACTCTGGAACGCTTCAACGGATCCCAGTGATTCTGACATTGTTTTCTCATGATATATTGTACTTCATGACAATTGTAAAATTTCTTTGATATTACCTGCGTTTATTTGTGAAAAAAACGGAAATATGGCGAAAATTTTGAAAATTTCGCAATTTTCCAACTTTGAATTTTTATGCAATTAAATCACAGAGATATGTCACACAAAATACTTAATAAGTAACATTTCCCACATGTCTACTTTACATCAGCAAAATTTTGGAACCAAAATTTTTTTTTGTTAGGGAGTTATAAGGGTTAAAAGTTGACCAGCAATTTCTCATTTCTACAACACCATTTTATTTTAGGGACCACATCTCATTTGAAGTCATTTTGAGGGGTCTATATGATAGAAAATACCCAAGTGTGACACCATTCTAAAAACTACACCCCTCAAGGTGCTCAAAACCATATTCAAGAAGTTTATTAACCCTTCTGGTGCTTCACAGGAATTTTTTGAATGTTTAAATAAAAATGAACATTTAACTTTTTTTCACAAAAAATTTACTTCAGCTCCAATTTGTTTAATTTTACCAAGGGTAACAGGAGAAAATAGACCCCAAACATTGTTGTACAATTTGTCCTGAGCACGACAATACCCCACATGTGGGGGTAAACCACTGTTTGGGCGCATGGCAGAGCTCGGAAGCGAAGGAGCGCCATTTGACTTTTCAATGCAAAATTGACTGGAATTGAGATGGGACGCCATGTTTCGTTTGGAGAGCCCCTGATGTGCCTAAACATTGAAACCCCCCACAAGTAACACCATTTTGGAAAGGAGACCCCTTAAGGAACTTATCTAGATGTGTGGTGAGCACTTAGACCCACCAAGTGCTTCACAGAAGTTTATCATGTAGAACCGTAAAAATAAAAAATCATATTTTTTCACAAAAATTAACTTTCCGCCCCCAATTTTTTATTTTCCCAAGGGTAAGAGAAGAAATTGGACCCCAACAGTTGTTATACAATTTGTCCTGAGTACGCTGATACCCCATATGTGGGGGTAAACCACTGTTTGGTCGCATGGGAGGGCTCGGAAGGGAAGGAGCTCCATTTGGAATGCAGACTTAGATGGAATGGTATGCAGGTGTCACATTGCGTTTCCAGAGCTCCTAATGTACCTAAACAGTAGAAACCCCCCACAAGTGACACCATTTTGGAAACTAGACCCCCTAAGGAACTCATCTAGATGTGTTGTGAGAGCTTTCAACCCCCAAGTGTTTCACTACAGTTTGTAACGCAGAGCCGTGAAAATTGAAAAAAAAAATCTTTCCCCCCAAAATTATCTTTTAGCCCCCAGTTTTGTATTTTCCCGAGGGTAAGAGGAGAAATTTGACCCCAAAAGTTGTTGTCCAATTTGTCCTGAGTACGCTGATACCCCATATGTTGGACGGAACCACCGTTTGGGCGCATGGGAGGGCTCTGAAGGGAAGGAGTGCCATTTGGAATGCAGACTTAGATGGAATGGTCTGCAGGCGTCACATTGCGTTTGCAGAACCCCTAATGTACCTAAACAGTAAAAATCCCCCACAATTGACCCCATATTGGAAACTAGACCCCCCCCAGGGAACTCATCTAGATGTGTTGTGAGAACTTTGAACCCCCAAGTGTTTCACTACAGTTTATAACGCAGAGCCGTGAAAATAAAAAATCTTTTTTTTTCCCACAAAAATTATTTTTTAGCCCCCAGTTTTGTATTTTCCCAAAGGTAACAGTAGAAATTGGACCCCAAAAGTTGTTGTCCTATTTGTCCTGAGTGCGCTGATACCCCATATGTTGGGGTAAACCCCTGTTTGGGCACACGGGAGAGCTCGGAAGGGAAGGAGCACTGTTTTTTACTTTTTCAACGCAGAATTGGCTGGAATTGAGATCGGACGCCATGTCGCGTTTGGAGAGCCCCTGATGTGCCTAAACAGTGGAAACCCCCCAATTATAACTGAAACCCTAATCCAAACACACCCCTAACCCTAATCCCAACAGTAACCTAACCACACCTCTAACCCTGACACACACCTAACCCTAATCCCAACCCTATTCCCAACTGTAAATGTAATCTAAACCCTAACCGTAACTTTAGCCCCAACCCTAACTGTAGCCTTAACCCTAGCCCCAACCCTAACTTTAGCCCCAACCCAAACTGTAGCCCTAACCTTAGCCCTAACCATAGCCCTAACCCTAACTTTAGCCCCAACCCTAACTGTAGCCTTATCCCTAGCCCTAACCCTAGCCCTAACCCTAGCCCTAACCCTAGCCCTAACCCTAACCCTAGCCCTAACCCTAGCCCTAACCCTAGCCCTAGCCCTAACTCTAGCCCTAACCCTAGCCCTAACCCTAGCCCTAACCCTAGCCCTAGCCCAAACCCTAACCCTAGCCCTAACCCTAGCCCTAGCCCTAACCCTAGCCCTAATGGAAAAATGGAAATAAATACATTTTTTTACATTTTCCCTAACTAAGGGGGTGATGAAGGGGGGTTTGATTTACTTTTATAGCGGGGTTTTTAGCAGATTTTTATGATTGGCAGCCGTCACACACTGAAAGACGCTTTTTATTGCAAAAAATATTTTTTGCGTTACCACATTTTGAGAGCTATAATTTTTCCATATTTTGGTTCACAGAGTCATGTGAGGTCTTGTTTTTTGCGGGACGAGTTGACGTTTTTATTGGTAACATTTTCGGGCACGTTACATTTTTTGATCGCTTTTTATTCCGATTTTTGCGAGGCAGAATGACCAAAAACCAGCTATTCATGAATTTCTTTTGGGGGACGCGTTTATACCGTTCCGCGTTTGGTAAAATTAATAAAGCAGTTTTATTCTTCGGGTCAGTACGATTACAGCGACACCTCATTTATATCATTTTTTTATGTTTTGGCGCTTTTATACGATAAAAACTATTTTGTAGAAAAAATAATTATTTTTGCATCGCTTTATTCTCAGGACTATAACTTTTTTTTTTTTGCTGATGATGCTGTATGGCAGCTCGTTTTTTGCGGGACAAGATGACGCTTTCAGCGGTATCATGGTTATTTATATCTGTCTTTTTGATCGCGTGTTATTCCACTTTTTGTTCGGCGGTATGATAATAAAGCGTTGTTTTTTGCCTCGTTTTTTTTTTTTTTTTCTTACGGTGTTCACTGAAGGGGTTAACTAGTGGGCCAGTTTTATAGGTCAGGCCGTTACGGACGCGGCTATACTAAATATGTGTACTTTTATTGTTTTTTTTTATTTAGATAAAGAAATGTATTTAGGGGAATAATATTTTTTTTTTTTTTCATTATTTAGGAATTATTTTTTTTATTTTTTTTTACACATTTTGAAAATTTTTTTTTAACTTTTTTACATTGTCCCAGGGGGGGACATCACAGATCAGTGATCTGAAAGTGTGCACAGCACTCTGTCAGATCACTGATCTGACATGCAGCGCTGCAGCCTTCACAGTGCCTGCTCTGAGCAGGCTCTGTGAAGCCACCTCCCTCCCTGCAGGACCCGGATCCGAGGCCATCTTGGATCCGGGGCTGGAGGAAGCAGGGAGGGAGGTGAGACCCTCGCAGCAACGCGATCACATCGCGTTGCTGCGGGAAACTCAGGGAAGCCCGCAGGGAGCCCCCTCCCTGCGGGAAGCTTCCCTATACCGCCGGCACATCGCGATCATCTTTGATCGCGGTGTGCCAGGGGTTAATGTGCCGGGGGCGGTCCGTGACCGCTCCTGGCACATAGTGCCGGATGTCAGCTGCGATAAACAGCTGACACCCGGCCGCGATCGGCGGCGCTCCCCCCGTGAGCGCCGCCGATCGCGCTGGACGTACTATCCCGTCCGTGGTCATGGGGGCCCACCCCACCTCGACGGGATAGTACGTCTAATGTCAGAAAGGGGTTAATGGGGCGAAAGGGGGGTAATTTTAACTTTTATATGTTTTTATTTTTTTCATATTTTTAAAAACATTTTACTTTAACTTTTGGCATGTTTCAATAGCCATGGGCGGCTAGAAGCTGCCATAGCTCTGCTACATAGAGACAATGCTCAGATCGTCTCTATGTAGTAGAATTACAGCATTGCTATGAGCGCCGGCCACTGGGTGGCGCTCATAGCAATCCGGCACATGACCTCTGGTTGTCATCCCGACAAACCAATGACCCCCCCGATCACGTGACAGGGGTCACCGATGCGCGTATTTCCGGCTTGACTGCCTGAAGGGCGTGTTAAATGCCGCTGTCAGAGTTTGACAGCGGCATTTAACTAGCTAATAGAGGCGGGTGGATCCTGATTCCACCCGCCACTATTTGTCAGCTGTGCAAAACAGCTGACATGTCCCGGCTTTGATTTGGGTGACAGAACAAAGTCTCCTAATGATCTAAAACGTATCCCCTATCCTGTTGATATATAATAATAGCTTATCTTCACAGAAAAATCTGTTTAAGAACTGGGTCTGCTATTTTCTGTACATACTTTTATCCAATTTTTTCAGTAAAGTAGAAGCTTGTTTTTTTCACTTTGGAGTCTCTCTTGACCTGCTGTAACTAAGGGTTCACAGTGTAGTAGGAAGATTAGCTCTCACCTGTTTGCTACAGAAAACTTCACTCTCATGTAAGCGATTCACTTTGCAGATGTTGTGGCGCTGTGACAAATTGTCAAGTGTTTCCCTTAAAGTCAGACATGTCACGCAAGTACAATGCACATGTCAAAAAGGTCACACAAGCAAAGTACACACTTAAAATACGTTACACAAACTCAGCACGCACATCACATAAGCACATGTCAGATACATCATACAAGCACGTTTGAGACGTCACACAAGCACATGTCAGGGACGTGCTTATGTGACGTCTCTGACATGTGCTTGTGTGACGTCTCTGACATGTGCTTATGTGACGTCCCTGACATGTGCTTGTGTGACGTCTCTGACATGTGCTTATGTGACGTCCCTGACATGTGCTTATGTGACGTCTCTGACATGTGCTTGTGTGACGTCTCTGACATGTGCTTATGTGACGTCCCTGACATGTGCTTATGTGACGTCTCTGACATGTGCTTGTGTGACATGTCAGGGACGTCACATAAGCACATGTCAGAGACGTCACGCAAGCACATGTCAGAGACGTCACACAAGCACAGTGTTCACAACACACAAACACACATCAGACAGGTCACGTTAGCAGACTGCACACATTAGACACACTATACATTGCACAAACACGAGAATTGCACATATATACTTTGGACACATACTGTACATCCGTCAAACATCAATAGTCACCACATGTGCACCTTTATCAAAGCCACATTATATATGTATTAGTAGAGAGTCAGTGACACTGGAATAAATACCATATCCCATGATAGCTTTCAACTAGCTCAAACTTGCAGAAGCAAAGCCCCGCCTCTAATTGTTAAGCTCCACTTACTAATTGCACTAAGCCTCGCTTGAAATGGACCTTAAGGCTATGTGCACACGTCCGGAAAGTATGCAGAAATTTCCTGAGAAAATCCTGAGGTTTTCCGCAGGAATTCTGCACGTGTTTTTGTTGCGTTTTTATTGCTTATTTTGTGCGGTTTTTGTGCAGATTTTCGCTGATTTTTTGTGATTTTTTCCGGAGGTTCCAAATGCAATAATATAGTGGGAAATCAACATAAAATCCGCAAAATTAATGAACATGCTGCGTACTTTTCCGCATGCTTTTTTTGGCGGAAAAAAATGCAATGTGTGCACAAAAATTGCAGAAACCATTAAAAATGATGGGATGCTTAATGTATGCATTTTTTAAGAGTTTTTGCCACCAAAAAACGCGCAAAAAACACGAAAAATCTGTGCATAATCTGGAATATGTGCACATACCTTAAATTTCCCAGGTCCATAGGAGACATAATGCACTGGACAGAACCAATGCAGCTGTGTAGGCTATATTCACATTCTTATGTGAAGCAGTAACCAGAATAATTCTCACTTTAGTTCTGAATGTAAATGGAGAATAACATTTTTAGATATTTTACCTTTAATCTTTTTATGTGAATACTTTTGTTAAAGGAAGGTTTATACAATGTCATTGGCCTTTTATTTATTTATTTATTTATTTTGCTGTGCATATAGTATCTGTACCAGCAAAATGATACTCTTAAAAAAAAAATAGTCAAGGTGCCATCGTTAAATCGAACCTGACCCATACTGTACATGAAATGTTATAATTATACTAAATAAATGATTGAAAACTGCATATTTTAGAAGTGCTCTGCTGCATTTGGTTTGTTTTCGGCGGACTTGTAAATGTCGTGATATTTCCAGCACACATTTTCTACAGTGATTTGAATTCTTGTTTTGCTTTTCACCTTCAAAGTACAGCACACGTTGCCAAAATCACATCCTCAAGTAACATCATGTGTGGGTTAGTGCAGCTAAGCACTGAGTATTTGGCGTTAATAAGGCTGACACTTTAATGCTTGTACCACTGGATGCATTCCTTATAGGATGTACGGAAGATATCTGTCAATCACTTTTTCACTTACATGATATAATATGGGATTAAGCAAAAAGGTGCACTTAGCATATATTTAAAGGAAGGTCAATTATGCTCTCTGTTATTCTGTGTCAAAGTGTAGCGCAAAAACATAAAATGTATAACAAACCCATTAGGAACAGGGTGTGCTTTAAAATTTTATTTGGTGCATTGGCAAACCAAAGCACAAACTATAAAGCCTCTTAAGGCGTGAGTGAATGCCATGCAGTCTCAACCCACCATGTCACAAGGAAAATAAGATACGAACTGTGACCTGTAGGGTAATGACGTAACAATGAACAGGGAGTTATGGCTATGCAAAGATTGGCTCAACCCTGATAAGTGTCACAAAGTCATGGGAGTCCACTATTGGAAATTGCGTAGTCTACATGAAGCCATGTTCACACTAATCCATAAGAAAAATATTTGAAACTGCATGCAGCATCCCATTCTTACACTATCGACTTTCTTAACAATTTTCTTTCACTAATAATCATAGACTATGTAGTCAGGAATAGCCAAGGAGTCGGTAGACAGGAGCAATAATGTAGTTTAACCCCTTTACCCTGAAGGGTGGTTTGCACGTTAATGGCCAGGCCAATTTTTACAATTCTGACCACTGTCAATTTATGAGGTTATAATTCTGGAACGCTTCAACGGATCCCGGTGATTCTGACAAAGTTTTTTCGTGACATATTGTACTTCATGATAGTGATAAAATTTCTTTGATATTACCTGCATTTATTTGCGAAAAAATGGAAATTTGGTGAAAATTTTTAAAATTTTCCAACTTTGAATTTTTATGCAATTAAATCACAGAGATATGTCACACAAAATACTTAACATTTCCATATGTCTACTTTACATCAGCACAATTTTAGAACCAAATTTTTTTTTTGTTAGGGAGTTAAAAGGGTTAAATTTGACCAGTAATTTCTCATTTTTACAACACCATTTTTTTTAGGGACCACATCTCATTTGAAGTCATTTTGAGGGATCTATATGATAGAAAATAACCAAGTGTGGCAACATTCTAAAACCTGCACCCCTCAAGGTGCTGAAAACCACATTCAAGAAGTTTACTAACCCTTCAGGTGTTTCACAGGAATTTTTGGAATATTTAACTAAAAATGAACATTTAACTTTTTTCCACAAAAAATTTACTTCAGCTCCAATTTGTTTTATTTTACCAAGGGTAACAGGACAAAATGGACCCCAAAAGTTGTTGTACAATTTGTCCTGAGTACGCTGATACCCCATATGTAGGGGTAAACCACTGTTTGGGCGCATGGCAGAGCTTGGAAGCAAAGGAGCGCCATTTGACTTTTCAATGCAAAATTGACTGGAATTGAGATGGGACGCCATGCTGCGTTTGGAGAGCCCCTGATGTGCCTAAACATTGAAACCCCCCACAAGTGACACCATTTGGGAAAGTAGACCCCCTAACGAACTTATCAAGATATGTGTTGAGCACTTTGACCCACCAAGTGCTTCACAGAATTTTATAATGCATAGCCGTAAAAATAAAAAATCATATTTTTTCACAAAAATGATTTTTTTGCCCCCAATTTTTTATTTTCCCAAGGGTAAGAGAAGAAATTGTTCCACTAAAGTTGTTGTACAATTTGTCCTGAGTACGCTGGTATCCCATATGTGGGGGTAAACCACTGTTTGGGTGCATGGCAGGGGTCGGAAGGGAAGGAGCCCCATTTGACTTTTCAATTCAAAATTGACTGGAATTGAGATGGGACGCCATGTTGCGTTTAGAGAGCCACTGATGTGCCTAAACATTGAAACCCCCCACAAGTGACATAATTTTGCATGTAGACCCCCTAAGGAACTCATCTAGATGTGTTGTGAGAGCTTTGAACCCCCAAGTGTTTCACTACAGTTTATAACGCAGAGCCGTGAAAATAAAACTTATTTTTTCCCCACAAAAATTATCCTTTAGCCCCCAGTTTTGTATTTTCTCAAGGGTAACAGGAAGAATTGGACACAGAAGTTGTTGTCCAATTTGTCCTGAGTACGCTAATACCCCATATGTGGGGGGAACCACTGTTTGGGCGCATGGGAGGGCTTGAAAGGGAAGGAGCGCCATTTGGAATGCAGACTTAGATGGAATGGTCTGCAGGCGTCACATTGCGTTTGCAGAGCCCCTAATGTACCTAAACAGTAGAAGCCCCCCACAAGTGACCCCATATTGGAAAATAGACCCCTAAGGAAATTATCTAGATGTGTTGTGAGAGCTTTGAACCCTCAAGTGTTTCACTACAGTTTATAACGCAGAGCCATGAAAATTAAGAATCTTTTTTTCCCAAAAAATTTTTTTAGCCCCCAGTTTTGTATTTTTCCACAGGTAACAGTTGAATTTGGACCCCAAAAGATGTTGTCCAATTTGTCCTGAGTACGCTGATACCCCATATGTGGGGGAAACCACCGTTTAAGCGCATGGCAGAGCTCGGAAAGGAAGAAGCATCACTTGGAATGCAGACTTAGATGGATTGGTCTGCAGGCGTCACATTGCATTTGCAGAGCCCTAATGTACCTAAACAGTAGAAACCCCCCACAAGTTGTCGTTTTTATTGGTAACATTTTCGGGCGCGTGACATTTTTTGATCATTTTTTATTCCGATTTTTGTAAGGCAGAATGACTAAAAACCAGCTATTCATGAATTTCTTTTGGGGGATGCGTTTATACGGTTTATACGGTTTATACCGTTCTGCATTTGTTTTTTTTATTTGAATAAAGAAATGTATTTATAGGAACGATATTTTTTTTTTTAGGAATTTTTTTTAAATTTTTTTGCACATTTTTAGGATTCTTTTTAAAAAATTTTACACATGTGAATTTTTTTTTACACTATAACATTTCCCCAGGGGGACATCATGTTATAGTGTAAGATTGCTGATCTGACACTTTGCTGTGCACTGTGTCAGATCAGCGATCTGACGTGCAGTGCAGAGAGGCTTCCCGGCGCCTGCTCTGAGCAGGCGCTGTGAAGCCACCTCCCTGCAGGAACCGGATGCAGCCCCGTGGCCATTTTGGATCCGGGACTGCTGCACGGAGGAGGTAAGAGACCCTCGGAGCAACGCGATCATCGCATTGCTCCGAGGGTCTCAGAGAAGCACACAGGGAGCCCCCTCCCTGTGCAATGCTTCCCTATACCGCTGGAATACTGTGATCATGTTTGATCGCAGTGTGCCAGGGGTTAATGTGCTGGGGGTGGTCCGTGACCGCTCCTGGCACACTGGCACATAGTGCCAGATGTCAGCTGCGATAGCTGACACCTGGCCGCGATCGGTCGCGCTCCCCCCGTGAGCTCGGCCGATCGCATATGACATACTATCCCGTCGGTGGTAATACGGGCCCACCCCACTTCGACGGGATAGTACGTGTAATGTCAAAAAGGGGTTAAAGAAGCAGCATGTAGCGTAGTCAGGGGTAGCAAAGGAGTCAGTACACAGGAGCAGCAATGTAATCTTAGAATGAAGGAGCAGGTGAAAGGAAGCTAGAATAGGGCTGGTAGCACAATAATCTCGCAAGGAACAGATAGAGTGTTCAATCAGGATAGAGGCAATCAGGATTTCAGGGTGTAAATAATCAGGAACTACACAGGTACAAGTCTCTAGGTTAGCACGGAACTGTCCAGCAAGCTAAATAGCTAAGGTTGAAGAGCTTCCACCAGGTGCACAATAGCAGCTGGGTTCGAATCCTGACACATATCATAATAAACATAAGATGTGAAAGCAAAAAACACAATACTTTAATGCTCACCTCTCCGGCCACCGTGCTGCTCGATATCCATAGACTGATACTCAGGGTCTCATCTTTCAGTTGTCGCACACCTCTTTTGCCTATTCTTCATTATTGACTTGGACTTTATGTCTAGACCAGGACTTTGGGGTCATTGTGCATTGTAATGTCACAGTGCATTTGGTGACATCATGACATCTAGATATTACGATGGATAATAGTGAAAGTCGTGGCCTATATTTTATAACAGGCAGATGAGGCATGCAACAGCTGAAAGATAATCCCTAAAGACACTACAGTGGGCAGCAAATGGTCTGGCACCCGGAGAAGTAAGTGGTGGCGTGAATATTATGTTATTGTTTTGTTTTTCTAACATTTGCCGACTCTTTACGACTCAAACAGGCATTTTTTTCTTCAAACCTTGAAAACCGAATCACAAAGTAATTGAAATCATATAGAACCACAAATTTCAAGAAATATTACTTAAACTCAATCTTCCATGGATCGATCAGCTCACCTCTTAGTATTTAATTTTTATGTGAGCTATAGGTAGCAGATCACTGATTTAAATATATACAATATGCATTGCTATTGTGTTATCGTTGACTGGTATATAACATGATTATACAGTTTACAAAGTAATCTATAGTAAGAAGCATACTAATTAATTATATCTTACCATATGTAACACAAGTGTGCATCATGAGTCCATGTGTTTCATAGTTTCATACACAAGTTCATCGAGTTCAACCTATAACCTAACATGTTGATCCATAGGAAGGTGAAAAACCCATGAGTCAGATGCTGGTTACCTCATATTGGTGGAAAAAATTGTTCCTGACTCCACATACAGTAATCAGACTAGCTCCCTGGATCAACAACCTCTCACCGAATCTATTACATATTAACTGTAATATAATTTTCAAGAAAGGCTGTTGATTCAGTCGGATATGATTCTATATATTGAGACTGATATTAGGATTTCCTCACCTTGATTTATTGTCAGAGAAAGCTAACAAATGTAAGTCAGGAAAAGCCAGTAATTAGTATAGATTTATGAAATAGGGAGTTAGCAGATCCATAGTCACAACAAAGCTGTCAGAAGTTCATTTGATTTGTTAGGGTATGTTCACATTTGTGATAGGAATTCCATTACAGATTCCATCACATTTGAGGGAAATTGTAACTTTTTGGTTTGATAGAACCGTAAACACGATGGAATCCAGTGGACCCCGTTATATGTCTACAATGTCCATCAGGTGCTGTTGATGTCCATTCTGCAATCGATCTAGCATTGTATCTTGGTTTTGTTTGACAGAAATCAAATTGCACAAGTCAACTGATTTTTATTGTTGCCATACATGTAGCCCTATTATAAACTAACATATCTCCTCAACATTTCCATTTAAATTTTTAGACATTGATTCATTATTTTTATGGAATAGAAGCAAAATCTGATACTCGTGTAGCAATTTCCTCAGATCTTTAGCATTGCCTAGAACTAGTGATTCTTTAAAAATAAGCACAGAACACGAGTAACAACTCTCATGTTGTCTAATTAAAATATTGCCAGTGAAGGGATCTGTATGTGTGAGAAAATTGACAAAACTCAATGCAAGAGGGATATACAAATGGAAGTATAGCATACATTATTTATGATGAAAAGTCAATCTTCATCATCTTTTTCTTGCAAGTCCACTGAAGGCCAGTAAAATAACATTTGTATAATTTGGTTTTCATTCGACATGTAATGCTTGCTGTTCTTTCTCTTTTGGGATATTCCACTTGTGCAATGCAAGGATTTACCTATGTCATGATAAAATGAGGTCCGAGCCATGCTGTCACCAACACTTCATTGATGCCACAAAGCATTTTTAGCAAGTTATATTACAATTAGGGAAGTGGAAGACTTTATAGCAAGGAATATAACACTTAAGGTACCGTCACACTCAGCGACGATGTAGCGATATAGACAACGAGCCGATCGCTGCAGCGTCGCTGTTTAGGTCGCTGTAGAGACGTCAAACACGGCAACACGAGAACGATGCAGGAGCGATCCAGTGACGTAACGGCGACTCACTTATCGTTCTCGCTGGTTGTTAGCTCCATGTAAAACATTGCTGGCATCGTTGCTTTTGCTGTCAAACATGACCATACACACCGACCTGACGACCAAATAAAGTTCTGGACTTCTAGCTCCGACCAGCGATATCACAGCGGGATCCAGATCGCTGCTGCATGTCAAACACAACGAGATCGCCATCCAGGACGCTGCAACATCACGGATCGTTGTCGTTCTCGTTGTAAAGTTGCTGAGTGTGAAGGTACCTTTAAGCCGGAGTCACAATAGCACATGGCAGCCGACGTGGGAGCATTGGATGTGAGATACTAATGACACTCGGCTCCAGCTCTGCTGCCAGTGTGAGCCAAGTGTCAGTGCTCTGTTATCCGATCCTCTTGCAAGAGAGACTCACAGCACAGGTATGAAGGAGATGGAGAAAGTAATTTCTACATCTCCTCTATTTCCGGTGTCTGTGGAAATTGCACTTTATTCGGGTGATATCTGGGTGCAGTGTGATGTTTCACACGCACCCATAGACTTGTATGTGTGCGCGCGATCCGATTCTTGGATGCAAGCGCAGCATGCTGCTATTGTTTTTGCATGCCGAAACAGCATGAGAAAATAATCGCAGATGTGACCTGCCCCATAGTTTAACATTGAACCTAGTGCAATACAATCTTTCATCGAATTGCACTCGTCTATTTACCGTACATCACAAGAGTGAGCAAGCCCTTATACGAAGGCTTAGTACAAAGCCTTATAAATCTGCTATTTTTTATTTAGCATGATAAATATTAATAAAAATATAAATATATTATGATTATAGAATTAGTTGTATTTTTAATGTCAGACTTAATATTCTCCTAAAGATTTGCTCCCTTTTCTGTACTTTCTGTATCACTAAAAAAAGCAATATATTATGAACATCTCATTTCAAAATTGTTTTTATTAAATGGTCTAAAACAATAGATTGCATGCACCATTAGTGAAAAGGATGCAATGGTTCATCTACGAGCATAAAGAATGTGTGTTATGAGTAGTTTTGGTGGGGTTGTGTTGACCTTTAGGGTATGCTCACATGGGAAGGAATTACTTTGGAAAACCTCAATAGTAATTTCGTGAAAAAGCTATGAAGACATCAACATTGGCAAATCCACACCAAATTGTACATATATTGGTGAAAATTTGAAGCCGCAGAAAAAAACAGTAAAAAAAATGATTACCCTTCGCTGTTCTATAGCTTCCTTGCATGGTACTTTCCTTGTCTCTCTACAACCCAGTCTTTCATGATGTTGTCACACTCCATGTGACTGTGGTCAAATTGGACAAGACGGTAACACAGGAGGCCAAGACATATAGATAAAGAGACCAGCAGCGGACCAGGTACAGAAGCCTCAGAAATAGTCAGGTGATATAGTGTTATTTTTTTTTTTTTTTTAATTTCATCTTTGTAATGTTTTTTTTTCAGACGTGGAAGATTTTGGTGAAGATCCACAGCTAAATTTGTGTCAAATGAGATTTGTTGCAAATTTTAACTTCCCCACCGAACAGACTGAAATATATACCGATACATCACATAATTTAGCATGCTGACCTAAGATTTGCATCTCTGGTCAATTTCCATGTTGATTCTGTCAAGATCTTTGCCTGTAGCATTCGAGGTCTAGAAGGGACATTTGCAATGAACGTGTCATGTCTGTTGGTTCCAGTATTTATACCCTTTAAGTGGAAAACATGATTTGCTATGCAGTTACCAATCACTAACCACTCTTTTTACCGATTAGTAGAGATGAGCGGATCTAAATTTAAAGGGATTTTCCCAGAAAATAATCTGTGAATCTAATGTCCCTTTTTATGCTCTCAGGTCTGTCCAGATTCCCGAGCATAAGAAATATAAGATGTAAAAAAAATGCTTATTTTTACCTCACTTTACCACTCGCCTCTCAAGCCCATCCACTTCTCACCATCCTCCATCTGTTCCTTATCACAGCCATAAGCACTGAAATCTTGGGCCTCTTCATGCTAGGCTGGGACGTCCAGCTGTAAAGACGACCAGAATGGTTCTCGCAGTGACAGGTAGATGATGCAACAAGAACTGAATGAGGGTCAGTGATGAACGGGGGGCCAGAGTGGTGAGCAGTAATGTAAGTACTCCCATTACTTTTAACCTTTTAATGGCCCTTTAACATTCATCAAAATGGTGCCCAATCTGCATCGAAGAGAATTACAAAAATACGCATTTTAGCAAATGCTGATTTTCATAAAATTTTACCAAAATTTATCTTTACTGCTTAGCAAAGGGTGCGGCAGTACTGATTTAATTAAAATCTCATCATTACAAGATAACACCCCAATTCTGGCATGAGGGAGAACCATGGAGGATTCTGGGATCATACTCTTTTTCCTGGCATCCTACGAGCTGTAAATTTGGATCCGAATTTGGCTAGAAACATTAGAGAATTTTTTTTTAACTAATTTATATATAGCAAAACATGAGTCTGAGACTGAGAACAGTTTTTTTTTAAAGGGACAGACAGGTGATAGTTATTCTTTATAGAGCCAACGCTTCTACACTTCTACTTATAATGCTGGTCTTACTGTGCCAAATGCAAAATGATTAATATTTTTACTGGTTAGGCTGAATTTCTGACTTAGTATGATGACCTTGAAACTACATATTTGCTTTTTTAATACAGAGATGATTTCTGTTACTGCATTAATAAATTACAGTCCTACTAACGTGCCCGGCTGTAAAATTCACAATTAGATTTTATATTTGTCATACATGGAGAAATATTTTTTTGTGAATCTAAAATGCAATAAAATAAGCTTGTTCCTATAACTGCTGGAGGAGAGGAAACAAATTAGTAATTATGTTTTAGTGACTCATGCATTAATGGTCACCTATTACGCTGAGCTGGAATGTTCATTCTCACTTTGTTTTATTCACGTAAGTAAAGACATTTCATGTTTTATGTGAATGATTTCATGTAAAACAATTAGATATGATTATGGGTAATGATTAATGAGGAGCATGGCCTGTGTAGATAAATGCTCATGTATCACTTAACGGTACATTAAGCCAGCAGGCAATCTCCCCTCAATGTGGTATACAGTTGTATACAAGTCATATGTTCTCTGAAAATATAATATTATATATTTATATATATATATATATATATATATATCCATACCTCTGCTGTTGCTTGCACCATATATATAAATATATATATATATATGTATAGTGATTCAATGTTGTTAGCTGTAGACTTTAACCCCTTCGCGCCATGCGCCGTACTAGTACTGCGCTGCCGGCACTGCATTTGTGCCAGCAGCAGTACTAGTACGGCGCACCGATCACCGCGGTCTAGCGCTGAGCGCCGCGGTAATCGGGTGCGGGTGTCAGCTGTATATGACAGCTGACACCCCGCAGCAATGCCCACGATCGGCGCTATTGCCGATTTCGGGCATTTAACCCCTCTGATGCCGCTGTCAGTAATGACAGCGGCATAGAGGGGGATCGCGCAGGGACGGGGGCTCCCTGCGCTCTCCCACCGGAGCAACGCAATGAGATCGCGTTGCTCCGGTGACCCGGAAGGAGTCCCCGGATCCAAGATGGCTGCCGGACTCCTTCCGGGTCATGAAATGACCTGGCTAGCCGGCGCCTGCTGAGAGCAGGCGCTGGAAAGCCAGCTAAACTGCCTGTCAGATCGTTGATCTGACAGTGTGCTATGCAGTGTCAGATCAACGATCTGATCTAATAGAGAGATGTCCCACCCTGGGACAATTTTAGAAAGTAAAAAAAAAAAAATTAGAATGTGTAAAAAAAAAAAAAAAAAAAAAATCCCCAAATAAAAAAAAAAAAACCATTTCCCAACAAATCCATTTATGTATGTAAATTAAAAAAAAACAATAAATGTACACATATTTGGTATCGCCGCGTCCGTAACGACCCGCTCTATAAAACTATCCCACTAGTTAACCCCTTCAGTAAACACCGCAAAATAAA
The DNA here is from genome assembly GCF_032444005.1 of Ranitomeya imitator. Taxonomy (NCBI): domain Eukaryota; kingdom Metazoa; phylum Chordata; class Amphibia; order Anura; family Dendrobatidae; genus Ranitomeya; species Ranitomeya imitator. Next base: position 472,555,076 of record NC_091282.1, read on the forward strand.
AAACAAGGCAAAAAACAAGGCAAAAAACAACGCTTTATTATCATACAGGTATATTCAACCACAATCCAAAATTAGCACAAATAAACCTCAAAGACGTTTAATAATATACTCATTTCCCCAGAAAAGAAAGGAGAAAAACCGAGGCATACGAAGATAAAAATTGTATAACAATATTTTATTAAAGAAACAATAAAGAACAAAATATGATAAGCCCAACGGATATATAGAAACAAAAAAACTCAATAAAAACAAACAGCAACGGACCAGCATGAAAAACAATAGAAAAATTGCCATACAATGGCATGGGCTATGAAACAAAGGCGCTGGAAAAAACATATATACAACCAATTGATAAACATGTACCGAAGTCACAAATAAAGTGCTCAGTGCTAAAGAAAAGCAGTCTAAATGGAACTGCAAATCACTAAAAAGTGCTAGCGTACATGTAAAATTGACATTTACCAGCTTACTGCCTTAAATACTGAACCCTATAAATAGCAGCCCAAACGCCATCAGGCTAATATGCAAATGGATGTAAACTTACATGCTACGTGCAGGTATATCTATCCGGTCCGTGCTGCGTTTCCAATATGGGGTCACTTGTGGGGGGTTTCTACTGTTTAGGTACATCAGGGGCTCTGCAAATGCAACATGACGCCTGCAGACCAATCCATCTAAGTCTGCATTTCAAATGGCGCTCCTTCCCTTCCGAGCTCTGCCGTGCACCCAAACAGTGGTTCCCCCCAACATATGGGGTATCAGCGTTCTCAGGACAAGTTGGACAACAACTTTTGAGGTCTAATTTGTCCTGTTACCCTTGGGAAAATAAAAACGTGGGGGCTAAAATATCATTTTCGTGGAAAAAAAAATATTTTTTATTTTCACGGCTCTGCGTTATAAACTGTAGTGAAACACTTGTTGGTTCAAAGCTCTCACAACACATCTAGATAAGTTCCTTGGGGGGTCTAGTTTCCAATATGGGGTCACTTGTGGTGGGTTTCTACTGTTTAGGTACATCAGGGGCTCTGCAAATGCAACATGACACCTGCAGTCCATTCCATCTAAGTCTGCATTTCAAACGGTGCTCCTTCCCTTCCGAGCTCTGCCATGCACTCAAACGGTGGTTCCCCCTCACATGTGGGGTATCAGCATACTCAGGACAAATTGGACAATAACATTTGTGGTCCAATTTCTCCTGTTACCCTTGGGAAAAAAAAATTGTGGGCTAAAACATCATTTTGTGGAAAGAAAAAATTATATTTTAATTTTCACAATGCTACATTCTAAACTTTAGTGAAACAATTGGGGGTTAAAAGTGCTCACCACACATCTAGATAAGTTCCTTAGGGGGTCTTCTTTCCAAAATGGGGTCACTTGTGGGGGGTTTCCACTGTTAAGGCACGTCAGGGGCTTTCCAAATGCGACATGGCGTCCGATCTCAATTCCAGCCAATTTTGCATTGAAAAGTCAAATGGCGCTCCTTCCCTTCCGAGCTCTGCCATGCGCTCAAACAGTGGTTTATCCTAATATATATGAAGTATCGGCGTACTCAGGACAAATTGCACAAAAACTTTTGGGGTCCAATTTATCCTGTTACCCTTGGGAAAATAAAAAATTTGGGGCAAAAATATTATTTTTTGTGAAAATTAATATAAAAATTTTTTTACGGCTCTACATTATAAACTTCTGTGAAGCACTTGGAGGTTCAAAGTGCTCACCACACATATAGATTAGTTCCTTAGGGGGTCTACTTTCCAAAATGGTGTCACTTGTGGGGGTTTCCACTGTTTAGGCACATCAGGGGCTCTCCAATCGTGACATGGGCTCCGATCTCAATTCCAGCAAATCTTGCATTGAAAAGTCAAATGGCGCTCCTTCCCTTCCGAGCTCTGCCATGTGCCCAAACAGTGGTTTACCCCCACATATGGGGTATTGGCGTACTCAGGACAAATTGTACAACGACTTTTGTGGTCCAATTTCCCCTGTTACCCTTGGTAAAATGAAACAAATTGGACCTGAAGTAAAAATTTTGTGAAAAAAAAGTTAAATGTTCAATTTATTTAAACATTCAAAAAATTCCTGTGAAGCACCTGAAGGGTTAATAAACTTTTTGAATGTGGTTTTGAGTACCTTGAGGGGTGCAGTTTTTAGAATGGTGTCACTTTTGGGCATATTCTGTCATATAGACCCCTCAAAGTCACTTCAAGTGTGAGGTGGTCCATAAAAAAATGGTTTTGCAAATTTTGTTGCAAAAATGAGAAATCGCTGGTCAACTTTTAACCCTTATAACGTCCTAACAAAAAAAAATTATGTTTCCAAAATTGTGCTGCTGTAAAGCAGACATGTGGGAAATGTTGTTTATTAACTATAGTATGTGATATAACTCTCTAATTTAAGGGCATAAAAACTAAGAGTTTGAAAATTGCTAAATTTTCATAATTTCCGACAAATTTTTGTTTTTTTCACAAATAAATGCAAGTCATATCGAAGAAATTTTACCACTATCATGAAGTACAATATGTCACGAGAAAACAATGTCAGAATCACCATGATCCGTTGAAACGTTTCAGAGTTATGACCTCATAAAGTGACAGTGGTCAGAATTGTAAAAATTGGCCCTGTCACTTAGGTGAAAACAGGCTTTGGGGTGAAGGGGTTAAAGGGAATCTGTCAATAGAATCGTCCCTCCTAAGGAAGAAAGAGGGAGAGCAACACTTTCAGCGGCTCAATAAAACAAGGATTTTATTTAGCAAGCCAAAAAAAAAGAAAAACAGCGTAAAAAACTGACGTGTTTCTGGAATCCAGGATGCCCTTAACCATAGTATAGCAAGAATAATAATAGTCTCTTTTTAAACTAGCCAGGACCAATCACAGAAACCTGTGATTAACAAAAGATGAATAACAGGTGTTTAAGGAGAACAGACATACGAATCAGTTGACAGAGGTAATAATACAAATAACAAGACTTCAATTGATATAAAAAGGTCATTTTTGTGATTTATACCTTTAGTTTATTTAATTTCCTGTATGCATCTCATAACATAAGGCGCTTATGCCAACTGCCTCCTCTTGCGGGATAATGGACTTTTTCTATTCCAAAAAAATTAAAGTGTGAGATCACCATCACGCTCGACAAGAGAATGCTTGGCTGCACCAGAATAGGACCCAATTTTCTTGACAATATTGTTTAAATGTTCTGAATTTTTTTATTTTTTTATTTTACGTGATTAGTATCACAGTTAATGGAATCATCAATATGATGTATGTCTCCTTGAGATGAGAAAAAACTTTTTGTTTTGTCTGCAGCAGACGCACATGTTGCAGCGGTTTCCATAGCATTTAAAAAACCTTTTGGCTTCAGCCAACTTGTCCTTTTAGGGCCATTGTGGAACAGACTAGGTCAATGCATGTTGCTTAAAGTATGGCCCCTCTTTGCCACAAATCTGCAACCCTAACAAATTATTTTATGAAATATGTCATCCTGATTTGTAACACATTACTGCTGATGTGATCTCCAACAAGACAAATGTCCAAAAATGCAACATGATTCGATAGCATATTAGCTGTAAATCTCAACTTAAAGCTGTTGTCATTTAGGTACAAAACATATCTGGAAAAGTCTGATGTATTCCCCACCCGCAACAGAAGGAGGTCATCCATGTAATGACCATACCAAATGATGTGGGTGGGAAAAGGATTAGAGAGATGGTAGATGAACTTCTCCTCCCAACAGGCGATATACAATAAAGCCAAGGAGGAGGGATCTCTACAGTAATTGTAGATTGTTTTAAATCACTGGAGAAGTTACTGTAATTATCTACGTAGTATTGAACAGATGTAACTGCAAGTGAACGTGGAATACAGGAATGCAAATTGGATGCATCCAATGTGACAAAATGACATTCAGGTTTCCAATGGAAATTATTGAAACTAAGTAGAACTGAGGAGCCATCTTTAAGGTGACTGGGTATTCTGGTAACCAACGGCTGTAGATGATTATCCAGCCAATGACAGATTCCCTCACTTAGAGATCCTTATTTTATTGAGCCACTTCAAGTGCCGCTCTGCTCTCTTTTTTCTTCTATTGTTGCTGTACTGCTCCAGCAGGAAACATGGCACCCACCGGTTTTTGCCTTCCATGACTCCAATCTTAGAAGCATGGTAACCTCCAACCACCCCCCTTTTCTCTGCCTGAGAAATCCGTGTTTTTCTTAAATGCAAATGAGGTGTTAAGATCTATGGGTTGGACATAGATCTCTCTGGGAATCTGCCTTCAGAGCTTATTTAAAAAAATGAGATGTTTCCATGACGATCAGGTGAGCAGGCTGTCAGTCATTACTAGGTTCACACTAGTAATGCCCCCATCATTTAAAATTACCCCTGGAGGCTCATTTGTGTCCAGCCATAGATCTTCACAGCTCCTTTACATATTAAGAAATTGTGGATTTTACTGGAGTAACACATCAGATCTCATTGAATAAAGGTATTATTTTATTCAGCTTGATATGATCTACATGTCTAGATAGATGGCTTAGGAGAGTTGATCCTACGGACAAATTCCCTTTAAGATTTAAGCACCTTAAACAGTCATGTTGCTGCATATGATCAGATTTCTTTGTGCCATTATTATTATGACTGTTGGAATGACTTCAGCTAATTGTCTGAGTATCTTAAGCTTTAAAGCTACATTGAGTAAATCATTAAAGAACTGCATATATAGATTTTAGTCATTACATACTCTTGTCCAGAAATGCTTCCTTGCTGCAAGACAGATCCAAATCGTCTGACCTGGTTTTCAGATTATTGTTTGCCGTAAGTCACAATTATACAGCCCTTTTATGGAAAGAATGCCCAATACAATTATTATTTTTTTTTATAGTTTTGGGCTCACAACTTCTCAAATTCTTCTCAAATTGTGTTTTCTTCACTGGTGGCTGTTTAGAAAGTTTTGACAGAAATGTTCCAACTGCTCAGGCCTGCTACAGTCGCAGAGTTTTTTGCAACATATTATCTCCTCTTATGATGTAATATTTTTAATGCAGAAAAAAAATCTTTTATTTAGTTTTTTTTGTCACTGGTTAGGCTCAGGTGTCTCCATGTTTTACCTGGTGATGTCCTAGTCCAGATGATGAAATCTTGATTTAAACCATCTGCTTCTAAACCGTGTGAGATAAATGCATTGAGTATTCAAGACGTCGGACCTGCAGACTGTTGACTCCTAAGCAGTAGTGTAGTTATAGGTGTTATAGGGTCTCCTTGGGCTTTCTCACAGAGGTGTCCACTTAGAGCCCACGGTAGAGCAGGGATACACAATCTCTCTGTTCTACTGCTCTCTGTTCTGTAGGCTGCAGGTCGCTTTATGCTTATGGTCTACAGTACTGGTCGAGGCCCCAGCGCAAGCACAGGACTTGAGAGTCCTAGCGAGGTGATGTAACTGTGATATCCTGTGTATGCAATGACAGCGTATTTGTCTGCCTGTGCTTTATGAATGACGCAATCAGAAAGAACATCAGCTGAAAGTCACTGTAACTGTTCTATAATCTTTTATACTTTCTGCATCACTGATATCTACCACTATATGGTCACCATATGGCAGTAATATCAGTGCTGTTCTTTGTGTAGAGATTTTTAAGCTACTGCGGGGCCATATGAAGAGGTTCACTTATACCCACAATTAGGATGTACCACCTTGGTTGTAATCTGGGTTACTGTTTAGGAGTCCTAGGAGTCCTTTAGCTAATCCTTTGCTCCCAAGTCATTATGTTCTGGTAATGTGCATATTTTGTCTGCAGAAATCTCTGCATCTTGAATTATTACATCTCTGTCTAAGTACATGGTACGTAAGAGGCAACTGTTCATGAAGGGAGGAGTAGTTTTGTATGGGCCTTTTACAGTTCCCCAACATGCTGTAGTCCACAGCAGCAAAAGCTTTACAAATATGGACGACAGTTGGGTTTTACCTGAAATACATATTAGACTATAAGTCTCTCAAATCTTCTCCGAGACCTGCTCTTGTGACCTCTGGATCTGCATGCAGCATTGATGATAGAATAGATGTAGGGACCAGAAGCTCTCGGGGGCATAGGTTCTGTCCAGTCACTGAGACTAGCATGGCTTGGAAATGTATTGCTAACCCATCTCCCATCTCTCATTGTGTGCCCTTTCCAGCTTGTGTAACCATAACCAGGCAAGCAGCACGCCCTACTAAATGCTCACTTTACTTTGGATAGCTGCCCAACAGAACTTTACTTGCTTATATTGCTTTCAGTTTTCAGATCCTGTTATTCCAGTGATTATTCTGCTTCAGACTTCAGCTCATTTTCTGAATATTTACTGTCTGGTTATTTTGTTCTTATCCATATTTTTTTTAATACTCACCCAGTTTGTTTGACCATCCTTGCCTCAGGCTTGCTCCTCCAGTCAGTAGCCACTGTGTGGCAGCAACCCAGGGGACCTCATTGTTACAAGGTGAAGGCCGGGTTGTCCTCTGGGACCTGCCAAATGGAGTGGCTAGTGCTAAGTTTTTGACCAAACTTGTAGACTTTACAAAGATAATTCTTAGAAATATCATATTCACAATACACAGACAATGCAAAGTAAAACCTTTCCTATTAAAACTTTTCATTACTTCCCTTATAATGAATTGTACTTAGCATACCAAAGGTGAATTCTGAAAATTTCCTTTTAAGCATTTTTTATAGTGTGGGATTAATTTATTAGTTGTAATATGTGTTAATGCAATGAATAAATTACTGAATTACAGGAGATGTTGTGTAAAAGAAAATGCAATTTAATTTAGAAAAACAAATAGCAATTATGGTGTTTTTAAATGAATGTGCATGATGATTGCTTACATTTTATGAAATGAAAAGTGGACAAGACCAGAAAGTAGAAGCTACTTAAACTTGTTCTTTTCAGGTTGAACTATGGGACATTTAATTCCATTATTCTCTAGCCTAAGTCCTAATTTCTCCTTATTTAGCTTACATTTTTTCTCTATGGCTTTAGGAGAGACATAATCCATTTTTATTTCTTTTCCATGTTTTACAAGTACCATTAGAAGTTTAGCTATTAAGAACAACAGTTCAATGTAGCATGCAGTGTTCACTTCATTTAACATCCCTAGTGTGAAGGCTACAAAAACACAATGTACAGAATGTTGGTCAGTGAGAAGATCTTAGCAGAATTAATGTCTAGAATACCAATTTTTTGTAAAACATGTTTGCTCTTGATAGTGCTATTGAGAGAAGAAGAATGATGAAAGATTGATTCATAAAGTCTGATGGATCAGAGAGATAATAGATGAATTGGTAGTTCGATAAACTTGGAAGTGGATTGTTTGATAGTGAATGATACATGATAAATTGATTACAATAAAATTGGACAGACATATAGATGTCAGATAGACACAGAAATACAAGCATAGATAGATAGGTAGACAGATCAATGGTTCCAAGTGGAGCAATTTGTATGGTAGAGTTGTTTTCCATTTCTGCAGTCACTTTAGTCTCTCTCTTCTGGAGTGTGTAAGCTCATAATGTCAGTGGGGTCCTCTCTCTTGTAGCGTGTAAGCTCTTATGATCAGAGGGTTCCTTTTATGATTTAAAGAGTAAGCTCATATGATTAGCAGGGTCCTCACTCTCTAATACAGTATAAGCTTGTATGGTCAGCTGGGTGCTTGCTCTCTCTTTTCTCTCCCCCACATATATTTTCCTTTTAATTACAAGATTTCCAGTATTGAGATTAGAGCAAATTTACTTGGATCTAATCATTTTTTTTAAATGTTGCAAACTCAGGGGAATGTGAATTTCAAAAGATGCGCTCTTCTCTAAACACTACCATTATTAGCTTATTAAAGACAGAGCTCATTGAGAAATTCCTACTATATCTAGTAAAAAAATTGTCAAAAGCATCCATGCAAGAGGAGCAGTTGAAGATGGTACTGGAGCTGGAACCCCAACTGATGTCCTGGATGAATCTTTATTAGTATCAAAATCCTGCAAATGTCATAAAATAAGTGTTAGCAATTTGTCATTTTATCTAATTCATCCAAACCCAGGAAATTTGACATTCAGTCACAATTTATAGAGTAAATAGTACCTTGTACTCAATCAGTGGCAACAATATCTTTAAAACTCTATTACAACTAGCGAATAGAGTAATTAGCTTTGCTCAACCATTCACAGAGGAGCATGAACAAAAGTGTTTACGTCCTTGATTAAAAGATAGCAACATTAAGCATAGTCAGAAACTCTGATTCTAATATTTGGTCCATTCTGGGCTTTTTACCGTCTATATATAATTGTCTAAGGGGTACTTCCATCTGCCTGTCTTTCTGTCTGTCGGCAACTTCCGTCACGGAAATCCCGTGTCGCTGATTGGTCTCGCCAGCTGCCTGTCATGGCTGCCACGACCAATCAGCGATGGGCACAGTCCAATTAGTCCCTTCCTACTCCACTGCAGTCAGTGCCCGGCACCCGCATACTCCCCTCCACTCACTGCTCACACAGGGTTAATGCCAGCGGTAATGGGCCACGGGTACCGCACTCCGTACAGCTGCTATTAACCCTGTGTGACCAAGTTTTTACTATTGATGCTGCATATGCAGGAAAAATATCTGTAAAAAGATCTAATGTTACAAAAAAAAAACGTTATTCTCACCCTCCGATGTGGCACTGTCCTCGGCAGTGCAAGCGGCAGGTTTCGGTGGTAAGGATGCCATTCGAGAAGGACCTGCTATGACGTCACGGTCATGTGACCGCAACGTCATCACAGGTCCTGTGCTCATACCAACCCTGGGACCGGAAGCTGCCGCGTGCACTGCAGACAGGCGCCAGGACTGCAAGAGCCCTTCAGAAGGTGAGTATATGTTTATTTTTTATTTTAAGTCTTTTTTAACCTGTTACATACGTGGCTGGGCAATATACTACGTGACTGGTCAATATACTATGTGACTGGGCAGTATACTACGTGTCTGTGCTGTATACTATGTGGCTCTGTGCTGTATACTATGTCGCTGTGCAATATACTACACGGCTGGGCAATATACTACGTGGCTGGGCAATATACTACATGGCTGGGCAATATACTACGTGACTGGGCAATATACTACGTGACTGGGCAATATACTACGTGACTGGGTAATATACTACGTGACTGGGCAATATACTATGTGGCTGGGCAATATACTACGTGACTGGGCAATATACTACGTGGCTGGGCAATATACTACATGGCTGGGCAATATACTACATGGCTGGGCAATATACTACGTGACTGGGCAATATACTATGTGACTGGGCAGTATACTACGTGTCTGTGCTGTATACTATGTGGCTCTGTGCTGTATACTATGTCGCTGTGCAATATACTACACGGCTGGGCAATATACTACGTGGCTGGGCAATATACTACATGGCTGGGCAATATACTACGTGACTGGGCAATATACTACGTGACTGGGCAATATACTACGTGACTGGGTAATATACTACGTGACTGGGCAATATACTATGTGGCTGGGCAATATACTACGTGACTGGGCAATATACTATGTGGCTGGGCAATATACTACGTGGCTGGGCAATATACTACATGGCTGGGCAATATACTACGTGACTGGGCAATATACTACGTGACTGGGCAATATACTACGTGACTGGGTAATATACTACGTGACTGGGCAATATACTATGTGGCTGGGCAATATACTACGTGACTGGGCAATATACTATGTGGCTGGGCAATATACTATGTCACTGGGCAATATACTACATGGCTGGGCAAGGGCAATATACTATGTGGCTGGGCAATATACTACGTATCTAGGCAATAGAGTATGTGACTGGGCAATATACTACGTGGCTGGGCAATATACTACGTGGCTGGGCAATATACTTTGTGGTTGGGCAATATTCTACGTGGCTGGGCAATATACTACGTGGGCTGGGCAATATACTACGTGGGCTGTGCAATATACTATGTGGACATGCATATTCTAGAATACCAGATGACTTAAAATTGGGCCACCATCTAGCAGTTTACATAAAACCCTACTTTTTTTACTGAAGCTTTTCTAGCCCTTTCAATCTTAAGCTCCTGATACTGTATGCATTCTTCTATATTCATGAGCTGTGATTATTTCCACCCCAAAGACTGATTATCAGCTTTCTATCTATGCACTGTGTAGGCAGAAAGCTGACAATCAATGTATGGGTGCAATTAGACTGATATCATTAATGTTAAATCTATGACAACTCTGCAAGTAAAACAGTGATTTTATCAAAACTAGAAGCCGAGTAAGTTATACCCTGCAAGAATCATGGTCTCTGGTCCAATTTCATTTTGCCCTCACATTCTTAAACATTAACCAGTGTCTCTCTCTCTTGATTTGCACTAATTATAGTGAATCACAAGGTATACCCCCTATGCCCTTAGTTTTTCTTGATTTTTCTGTTTTGCTTGTTGATTGTTTTATTTTTTCCTTCTCTTTATTTATATTGGTTTAGTTATCTCTTTTCATAGCAGGTTGTTACCACCTTTGTTAATTAACAACTTTATAGCTAAGTGCTTGGCTTCTACTTTTAATGTGATTTTGTAAGGTTCATAATTAAATTTAATATCAATAAATATATATGTGACTATAATTGATAGAAAAGTATTGATGCAATTTTAACATAAAGTCTCGAGACGAATTAAACTAATTTAGATTACTGATGCTGGAATATTCTTAGGACATTGGTTAGCTTTTTACTCTCTCTTTTTCTGCTTGTTATTAGGATATTTCTATATTTTCACTAGATAAATGTGGAATTATTAAAAAGGGAAAATGAGCATTAATATTAAAGTTTCATGAATATTGGTAATATTAAACAACTCTGCCAAGTGCAGTTTAATACTTTAGGCTTACATGTCCTTGTAGTTTCAAATAGTGTCTATGTGGATGATTTTCACTAATAAGAAACCTTGCGTCTAGCCTAATGAACCAAGAATTTCCCAGAATCCTTTGCCTAAGGAGACTTTTGTGACCCATCGTGAGCAATGGTCTACTTGTTCGGCAAAAGCAAATTAAACAGGAAAATGCAGTTGATGGGCCCCCGGTGTAATTCACACAAAAGCCGCACAATTGATTGTAGTAACTCTCTTCCCAAAGCAAAATTAGACGGAGCATCAAATTGTCATGGACTTTACTTGCACCTCATTGTGCGGTGACACACTGCATCTTCACATTTTGTTTCCACATTCATTACATGTAATGGGTTTTCCAGAAAACTGGGACTTTCCAACTCGTCACTGACATCTGGAGAATTGCTTAAATTGGCTCCAGTATTTATAATTCACTAAATCAATCATAGTTTTATATGCCTAGCAAAACATATGGCTATCTGAAGACGTCATAAAGAGTGAAAAGGGGAAACTAAATATAAAATATCAGCAATTCCAAAAGTGCTTGAAATCTGAATTTCGCCGGTAGCTTGTTACCGAGCATCTTGCACAGAAGGACGTAATAATTGACTAGTAGTGATTAGAGCCCCATTATTTATTGATGATGTGTAATAAAGGGATGAAATTCTTAGCCCACTGCATATTTCTTTCCAAATGCAGAATATGTTGAATCGGGTAATATTCCTTATTCTTCATTCCTAGTTTTTTTTTGCATAAGAAACAATATAACTTGGAATGGTTCATGAATCCTTAAGTGTGAAGAAAGAAGCTGCTGTATATTGATTTATGGAAAATACTCCAATCACAGATGCTTGTTCATGGCAATTGTTAGAAGAGCTGGGAACTCATGGGAATTCCTACACGATGGTGTTGATTAATGTAGCAAACTGGCTATATTGGCATGCCCTGCATAAATAGAAGGAAGACCACTCAAACTATGACAATGACAATCCACATCAAATCGGAAATGGGATAATCTATGTAGTCATAATAACCCCATAAAGCTAACAGTATTCACCATTTTATATGTAGAGTTTAAGCTGGTAAATCTATGTATGAATGCTCTGTATTATCATTAGTGTTGGCTGCCTTTTTAGTATTTAGCACTTCCCTATAAGTATGATCAGTCACCATATCTACTATGTATTGTCTCAGTCACCATGCTTTATACTAAAGCTATTCTTCCTTAAATTGGCTTTTGTGAGTAAGCCAACTTTTATCACTTATCCAGAACTAAGCTCTGATGTAGTTATTATAAAAAATAAACAAAACATAATTTTTTTTCAAAATTTTCTAAAATTACTTATATTCACATGCTTTAACCCCAGTGGCTCTGGTGAGTGAAATAGAGTGTCATCCTCTTCATATCAAATAATGTTGTATTTCACTCACATGACTGCTGCAGCCAATCAAGAGCCTTAGTGGTAAGGAGTCAGAAAAACTGAACACTTCCTGTCCCATTAAATTGGCCAAGACTGGGACCTACGGTTAAAGCAAGATTCTACACATAATTCTATTAATTTTACCCATCAAAAAGGACTTTTAACATCTATTGAAAACTTACTGACAGGGAAATTTTGCTTTTACCACTGTGTTGTAATTATATTGTAAATGTAGGGATTTCAAATTCTCCACTGCCACTTTGAAATGATCAGCTAACACTTAAGTGCACATTTACAGAGATAATTGTGACAATTTTCTGGTTGAAAAAAGCTTAAAATTGTGGCAATGTCAGTAACAGCCCAACAGATATTTACTATCCTTTACACCAGAAATTGGCATAAATTAAAGAAATCTATGCCAGGAAATAGCAGGTGGAGACTTCCGTTTGCGTCACATGGACAGTCCGAGATGCACAATATAAATTAAAGAGGACACTAGATTTTTTTTCTCTGCGGGCATTTGCTTTATCTCATCATATAGTGGTTAATCAAAGCACAGCTGCACCCGCAGAAAATTCTGTGACATACGCCCAGTTGGTTGAAGAGAAAATTTACATCATTGTTACCATTGTGGGCTGGGGTGATAACTTTGAAATGCAAGGGCATAGAAGAAAACCAAAAAATGTATGAGAATAAGTAGAGCAGCAGCACTTGGAGAAGGTTAAAATGAAAAAAAAAATCCAGTGAAAAGTCCTCAGTAAGATTACAAGACCATGAACAATCTGCAAAACTACAGAACCTGAGAAAGTAAAATTTAGTAGTATTAAAATGCACTACAATTCAAACTTAACACATTTACTGTACAGTACAGTGCTTTCATAGGCACAACACTATAATAATCTTTTTCTATCACTCCATATAACAAGCTACTACACTGGGAGCTCCATCCTGCTTCCTAGAGATGTAGAAATAGTCTTGTAAAAAAGAACTGAAAAGTCTCCTTGACATCTAGTGCTGCTGGAGGATTACATAAGTATCCATGAAACCATCATGAAGTACAAATTATATCTTTTTTCTTATACAGTAATTTAAACATACAGCATTTTAATCTCAATCTGTGATCTTCTTCAGATCTATCAGAAATCCTTGACCAGGATCAATATGAGCTGTAGGCGTAAATGACTGCATTATAAAAAATAGGTGTCAATCCTCAGAATTTTTAGAAGGAGGATTGAATTCACAATTCGTGATTGATCTTTGATGTTCATAAATGAGAGATCAAATAAGTTAATGACTTTTTTTTATAAATTGTAGAAAAAGAGAGCTTGCCAAATTGAAAAATACAAGGTAAAGTACTCAGCCGGAATGCTCCCGGATGCTGACCTCACTGAAAGGTAAAAAAGCAAATATCTGAGAAGACAGGGATTCTAGGTAGTGATAAGCGAGTATTCTCGTTGCTCGCGTTTTCCAAAGCATGATCGGGTGATCTCCGAGTATTTGTAACTGCTCGGAGATTTAATTTTCCTTGCTTCAGCGGCATGATTTACAGCTGATAGACAGCTTGGATGCATGTGGGGATTCAATAGCAACCAGGCAACCCCCACATGTACTCAGGCTGGCTAGAAGCCATAAATCATGCAGCTGCATCAACAAAAACTAGATCTTCGAGCAGTAACAAATACTCGGAGACCACCCGAGCTTGCCCGGGAAAACCCGAGCAATGAGTACACTCGCTCATCACTAATTCTAAGCACATCCACACCAATGGATATGCCATGAGTCCCTGTTTATTTGGATATTTTTTTCATAATTCAGGACGCTGAAGCAGTGATTGAATCAGAGAAACTGTTCCTTGTTGCTTTTCCCTGGTAATTATTCCACCCTTTTTTTCTATCTCCTTTTTTATCTCCTCATTTTGCACACCTCATGGAGTAGAGAACAGAGGTGTATATCGCTTCCTGCAACCCTGGTTCATGGTCCAGATCAGTGCTCTTTGGCCATGGACAGGAGCTGCTTACATTTCTTTACACTCTGGAAATACCCATTTCCCATGCTTGATATATGGTTAACTGCACTGGATTTACATCACTTGTACACTGCATGCCACACAGATAAAGTTATGCCAGGCCATCGAATCAACCACCACTCCGAGAAACCCCAAAGCTTAGGAAATTCATACAGTTTTGCATAAGGCCAGTGAACACTGATCTGGATCGCGTACTCAGAATGCGTTAAGAGATCTGCTCATCTCTAGTAGTGAATATTGTCCAATACCTTTTTCTGGGCAAATGAGATTCAAGTTTCCCTACCCTTGCTTCCTAACTGAAATGTGGATACTCCTCTTCTTCCAAGCATGTTGGGTCGAAGTAGTCCCTCCATTCCTTATACTTTATACCTTAAACTACTGAATAATATGCTGCTTGGAGATTGTCTTACTGCTCTTACCATTAGCATGTTTGCCTTTCATTTTCTTTCTAATCTCCTGAGAAAACTTTCTCCTTAGGTTTCTTTAAGCCATGTTCAGTGTGAAACACATCATGATACCAAAAAGCACAGTGACTACTTTCCACCTTTTAAATCTCTGACTGATTGCAATTTTGTAGACATCTGTTATGCTAACTAAAGTACGCACCTTAGTTTAACATGTTCTTATGGTCAAATTATTTCCAATCTTTTCTAGGTACCATCATTTTTTCCAGACCATCCATGTTATTTAGTTTATTTTTTTTTTACATTTTTCAGTTAAACCACTATTTAAAAGAACGGTCTGATTTTCATTAGCTGATACTCAGTCAATTAAAATTAAAAACTACTTTTTCAAGTTATTTCAATGACCATTTGGGGTTCTTACTCTAAGGCCGGGGTCACACTTGCAAGTTCAATGTGAGAAACTCGCGCAAGAGTTTCGCATGAATACCTGGCACTGCCTCCGGCACTCGGGACCGGAGCATTCAACAGCATAGAAATACATGCAGCTGCATGCTCCGGCCCTGAATGTTTTCCAGTCAGGGCACCAGTTACTGAAAGTATAACAGTGGTTATATGGCTTTGAACGTAAACTTGCCCACCAGTGGTCCAACAATTGACAAGGTTTTGCACATGTTTTGAAAGCTTTTTGCTGCTTTTAAACAAAGTTAAACTAAACCAGAGACCAACCTCATTCAACATAGAATACTGTATAATGTGTCTATTTATTCATCACACTGGGTTACTGAATGGATTTTAGACGAAGATATAAGTAGAATTATCAGGTAAATTACTAGATGACTAGAACTATGAAAATGGAAGATTTATATTTCTAATACATATTATTTTCTAGCTTAATTGGTTGACTTTTGATGTACTAGGTAAAAACTCCAATTTCATTGATTTAATCGGAAAGTTGACCATTGCTACATGAATAGCCTATTAAATCAATAGGCATATTTTCTGAAACATCCAATTATAGAGTTTTTTTTGCAAAAAAACCTCTTCTATATGTACAGACACTCACACAAGTATTAAATATAATAATAGTAAAACTCAGGTCTGTGCATCATGACATTATTACTCCTCATATACCATTATGTCGGGCTGATGAAAATACTAGCATTATTGTGCATATGGCTGCAGTAGATTTCACTGTAATTTTCTTGGGTAATTCATTTTCATTTTTCACATTAAATGTCATTTAAATAGCAGTTACAACCCTAAACAAATCAAAGAAATAATAATAGACCGAGGGTCCTATTGATTGGGGTCTCGACTGATAATCGCTCATCTGTGTATAATACCTTTATAATGGTACAAATGGTCTTTTGTCTATAGCAATCACAAAAAAACATAATAAAAATTGATTTCCTTTATTCACGGTTGACCTACAGTTTATATTAACATTCTACACCCTTTTTTTTATTTATTTCTCCATTACAGAACCAAACGATAGCGTTATTGCAGTCTCTTTTATACTATATTAATTAGCCGTGCCTTTATTGTAATGGCTTTACATGGTTTATGTCTACATTTTTGTAAATTTGCTTATTTCTGGATATTAATGAGACATGTTTTTTTTCCTTTTTTACTTATAATGAGTACAGTATTTTATATTGATAATACAATAAGTACTTTAGTGCATTAGATGTAACATAGTAACATAGTAACATAGTTAGTAAGGCCGAAAAAAGACATTTGTCCATCCAGTTCAGCCTATATTCCATCATAATAAATCCCCCGATCTACGTCCTTCTACAGAACCTAATAATTGTATGATACAATATTGTTCTGCTCCAGGAAGACATCCAGGCCTCTCTTGAACCCTTCGACTGAGTTTGCCATCACCACCTCCTCAGGCAAGCAATTCCAGATTTTCACTGCCCTAACAGTAAAGAATCCTCTTCTATGTTGGTGGAAAAACCTTCTCTCCTCCAGACGCAAAGAATGCCCCCTTGTGCCCGTCACCTTCCTTGGTATAAACAGATCCTCAGCGAGATATTTGTATTGTCCCCTTATATACTTATACATGGTTATTAGATCGCCCCTCAGTCGTCTTTTTTCTAGACTAAATAATCCTAATTTCGCTAATCTATCTGGGTATTGTAGTTCTCCCATCCCCTTTATTAATTTTGTTGCCCTCCTTTGTACTCTCTCTAGTTCCATTATATCCTTCATGAGCACCGGTGCCCAAAACTGGACACAGTACTCCATGTGCGGTCTAACTAGGGATTTGTACAGAGGCAGTATAATGCTCTCATCATGTGTATCCAGACCTCTTTTAATGCACCCCATGATCCTGTTTGCCTTGGCAGCTGCTGCCTGGCACTGGCTGCTCCAGGTAAGTTTATCATTAACTAGGATCCCCAAGTCCTTCTCCCTGTCAGATTTACCCAGTGGTTTCCCATTCAGTGTGTAATGGTGATATTGATTCCTTCTTCCCATGTGTATAACCTTACATTTATTATTGTTAAACCTCATCTGCCACCTTTCAGCCCAAGTTTCCAACTTATCCAGATCCATCTGTAGCAGAATACTATCTTCTCTTGTATTAACTGCTTTACATAGTTTTGTATCATCTGCAAATATCGATATTTTACTGTGTAACATAGTAACATAGTAACATAGTTAGTAAGGCCGAAAAGACATTTGTCCATCCAGTTCAGCCTATATTCCATCATAATAAATACCCAGATCTACGTCCTTCTACAGAACCTAATAATTGTATGATACAATATTGTTCTGCTCCAGGAAGACATCCAGGCCTCTCTTGAACCCCTCGACTGAGTTCGCCATCACCACCTCCTCAGGCAAGCAATTCCAGATTCTCACTGCCCTAACAGTAAAGAATCCTCTTCTATGTTGGTGGAAAAACCTTCTCTCCTCCAGACGCAAAGAATGCCCCCTTGTGCCCGTCACCTTCCTTGGTATAAACAGATCCTCAGCGAGATATTTGTATTGTCCCCTTATATACTTATACATGGTTATTAGATCGCCCCTCAGTCGTCTTTTTTCTAGACTAAATAATCCTAATTTCGCTAATCTATCTGGGTATTGTAGTTCTCCCATCCCCTTTATTAATTTTGTTGCCCTCCTTTGTACTCTCTCTAGTTCCATTATATCCTTCCTGAGCACCGGTGCCCAAAACTGGACACAGTACTCCATGTGCGGTCTAACTAGGGATTTGTACAGAGGCAGTATAATGCTCTCATCATGTGTATCCAGACCTCTTTTAATGCACCCCATGATCCTGTTTGCCTTGGCAGCTGCTGCCTGGCACTGGCTGCTCCAGGTAAGTTTATCATTAACTAGGATCCCCAAGTCCTTCTCCCTGTCAGATTTACCCAGTGGTTTCCCGTTCAGTGTGTAATGGTGATATTGATTCCCTCTTCCCATGTGTATAACCTTACATTTATCATTGTTAAACCTCATCTGCCACCTTTCAGCCCAAGTTTCCAACTTATCCAGATCCATCTGTAGCAGAATACTATCTTCTCTTGTATTAACTGCTTTACATAGTTTTGTATCATCTGCAAATATCGATATTTTACTGTGTAAACCTTCTACCAGATCATTAATGAATATGTTGAAGAGAACAGGTCCCAATACTGACCCCTGCGGTACCCCACTGGTCACAGCGACCCAGTTAGAGACTATACCATTTATAACCACCCTCTGCTTTCTATCACTAAGCCAGTTACTAACCCATTTACACACAATTTCCCCCAGACCAAGCATTCTCATTTTGTGTACCAACCTCTTGTGCGGCACGGTATCAAACGCTTTGGAAAAATCGAGATATACCACGTCCAATGACTCACCGTGGTCCAGTCTATAGCTTACCTCTTCATAAAAACTGATTAGATTGGTTTGACAGGAGCGATTTCTCATAAACCCATGCTGATATGGAGTTAAACAGTTATTCTCATTGAGATAATCCAGAATAACATCCCTCAGAAACCCTTCAAATATTTTACCAACAATAGAGGTTAGACTTACTGGCCTATAATTTCCAGGTTCACTTTTAGAGCCCTTTTTGAATATTGGCACCACATTTGCTATGCGCCAATCCTGCGGAACAGACCCTGTCGCTATAGAGTCCCTAAAAATAAGAAATAATGGTTTATCTATTACATTACTTAGTTCTCTTAGTACTCGTGGGTGTATGCCATCCGGACCCGGAGATTTATCTATTTTAATCTTATTTAGCCGGTTTCGCACCTCTTCTTGGGTTAGATTGGTGACCCTTAATATAGGGTTTTCATTGTTTCTTGGGATTTCACCTAGCATTTCATTTTCCACCGTGAATACCGTGGAGAAGAAGGTGTTTAATATGTTAGCTTTTTCCTCGTCATCTACAACCATTCTTTCCTCACTATTTTTTAAGGGGCCTACATTTTCAGTTTTTATTCTTTTACTATTGATATAGTTGAAGAACAGTTTGGGATTAGTTTTACTCTCCTTAGCAATGTGCTTCTCTGTTTCCTTTTTGGCAGCTTTAATTAGTTTTTTAGATAAAGTATTTTTCTCCCTATAGTTTTTTAGAGCTTCAATGGTGCCATCCTGCTTTAGTAGTGCAAATGCTTTCTTTTTACTGTTACTGTAAACCTTCTACCAGATCATTAATGAATATGTTGAAGAGAACAGGTCCCAATACTGACCCCTGCGGTACCCCACTGGTCACAGCGACCCAGTTAGAGACTATACCATTTATAACCACCCTCTGCTTTCTATCACTAAGCCAGTTACTAACCCATTTACACACATTTTCCCCCAGACCAAGCATTCTCATTTTGTGTACCAACCTCTTGTGCGGCACGGTATCAAACGCTTTGGAAAAATCGAGATATACCACGTCCAATGACTCACCGTGGTCCAGCCTATAGCTTACCTCTTCATAAAAACTGATTAGATTGGTTTGACAGGAGCGATTTCTCATAAACCCATGCTGATATGGAGTTAAACAGTTATTCTCATTGAGATAATCCAGAATAACATCCCTCAGAAACCCTTCAAATATTTTACCAACAATAGAGGTTAGACTTACTGGCCTATAATTTCCAGGTTCACTTTTAGAGCCCTTTTTGAATATTGGCACCACATTTGCTATGCGCCAGTCCTGCGGAATAGATCCTGTCGCTATAGAGTCCCTAAAAATAAGAAATAATGGTTTATCTATTACATTACTTAGTTCCCTTAGTACTCGTGGGTGTATGCCATCCGGACCCGGAGATTTATCTATTTTAATCTTATTTAGCCGATTTCGCACCTCTTCTTGGGTTACATTGGTGACCCTTAATATAGGGTTTTCATTGTTTCTTGGGATTTCACCTAGCATTTCATTTTCCACCGTGAATACCGTGGAGAAGAAGGTGTTTAATATGTTAGCTTTTTCCTCGTCATCTACAACCATTCTTTCCTCACTATTTTTTAAGGGGCCTACATTTTCAGTTTTTATTCTTTTACTATTGATATAGTTGA
The DNA here is from genome assembly GCF_032444005.1 of Ranitomeya imitator. NCBI lineage: Eukaryota > Metazoa > Chordata > Amphibia > Anura > Dendrobatidae > Ranitomeya > Ranitomeya imitator. The sequence goes on from NC_091282.1 coordinate 472,575,352, forward strand.
AGAACAGTTTGGGATTAGTTTTACTCTCCTTAGCAATGTGCTTCTCTGTTTCCTTTTTGGCAGCTTTAATTAGTTTTTTAGATAAAGTATTTTTCTCCCTATAGTTTTTTAGAGCTTCAATGGTGCCATCCTGCTTTAGTAGTGCAAATGCTTTCTTTTTACTGTTAATTGCCTGTCTTACTTCTTTGTTTAGCCACATTGGGTTTTTCCTATTTCTAGTCCTTTTATTCCCACAAGGTATAAACCGCTTACACTGCCTATTTAGGATGTTCTTAAACATTTCCCATTTATTATCTGTATTCTTATTTCTGAGGATATTGTCCCAGTCTACCAGATTAAGAGCATCTCTAAGCTGGTCAAACTTTGCCTTCCTAAAGTTCAGTGTTTTTGTAACTCCCTGACAAGTCCCCCTAGTGAAAGACAGGTGAAACTGTACAATATTGTGGTCGCTATTTCCTAGATGCCCGACCACCTGCAGATTTGTTATTCTGTCAGGTCTATTAGATAGTATTAGGTCTAAAAGTGCTGCTCCTCTGGTTGGATTCTGCACCAATTGTGAAAGATAATTTTTCTTGGTTATTAGCAGAAACCTGTTGCCTTTATGGGTTTCACAGGTTTCACTTTCCCAGTTAATATCCGGGTAGTTAAAGTCCCCCATAACCAGGACCTCATTATGGGTTGCAGCTTCATCTATGTGAAGGGACTTAGATGACAACTACCTGACAGACGGAAATATGCATGAAGTTCTATTCATCCGGTGTGGAGTTGGCTCGTTAGACCGAATGTAATGGTTGCATAATGACATACACTAATGTTAAGAATAGGCTTCGTTAGATTATAAGGATTATAAGATATTTCTCCCTCCTCTTTCCCTGTAAGAGATATACCTTTGTTCAACTTAGCATTGAAAATCCTTGTGTGATATTCTAAATATTAGTATTGTATATTTGATCATTCAACTAAATATATTATTGTACATTAATGAAATGTTACTCTTAGTTAATCAAGCTTTTAAATAAAAAAGAAAAATATATATTACCATTTTATCTTTTCCATAATCCAATACGGCTATATCAGTTAGGTATTATTTTACGGTTATTGAGACTCTAAGGAATATGTAACATTTTGTTCACTGGTCAATTGTATCTAATTTATATCAAATCTGTTTTATAAAAATAACAGTAATACTAGGAAGTCTTTATTACTGACACTTAAAAATAAATTGGAAGTTTCAGCTGCTGTAGAAAATTATCTTAAAAAGGATATATGAGAAAAAATATGTTAGTGCTAAAAATATGATTAGGGACAGTTTTTAAATGAAGACACAAAAGAGCACAGTGAGGTCAAAAATACTCTGTTGTAAAAAAATCACAGTAATAAGCAAGTGCTAGTCAAAAGATGGAAAAAAAATAGGGTATTTAGTTGATACGATTTTGCAAAAAAATGTATACTAAGCTGCTCCACCAATCGTCAAGGTATACCCATATAGAGCAGTCCTACCTAATGTATATAATCCCTATCTGATGTATTTAAAAACCTGATCATCTGTATAGTACCTGTATAAGCAGGGTTCAGAGAGGGAATTTTCATGTGGACATGCTGGATTGAACAGCTTTGATGCAAATGACCCTTAAGGAGTGGTGGACTCTCTAGTCTTGTAGAAACAAGAGAACAATTACAGAACCAGAAACACATGGGCTACTTGCACAATGAACAAGTCTGTAGGAACCTGTTCACACACCACCAAGAAACTTGAAGACACAAAAGAGCACAGTGAGGTCAAAAATACTCTGTTGTAAAAAAATCACAGTAATAAGCAAGTGCTAGTCAAAAGATGGAAAAAACATGGTATTTAGTTGATACTTTTTTTGCATAAAAAGTATACTGAGCTGCTCCACCAATTGTCAAGGTATACCCATATAGAGCAGTCCTACCTAATGTATATAATTCCTATCTGATGTATTTAAAAACCTGATCATCTGTATAGTACCTGTATAAGCAGGGTTCAGAGAGGGAATTTTCATGTGGACATGCTGGATGGAACAGCTTTGTTGCAAATAACCCATAAGGAGTTGTGGACTCCCTAGTCTTGTAGAAACAAGAGAACAATTACAGAACCAGAAACACATGGGCTACTTGCATAATGAACAAGTCTGTAGGAACCTGTTCACACACCACCAAGAAACTTGAAAACACAAAAGAGCACAGTGAGTTCAAAAATACTCTGTTGTAAAAAAATCACAGTAATAAGCAAGTGCTAGTCAAAAGAGAGAAAAAAACAGGGTATTTAGTTGATAAGTTTTTTTTGCAAAAAAAATGTATACTAAGCTGCTCCACCAATCGTCAAGGTATACCCATATAGAGCAGTCCTACCTAATGTATATAACCCTATCTGATGTATTTAAAAACCTGGTCATCTGTATAGTACCTGTATAAGCAGGGTTCAGAGAAGGAATTTTCATGTGGACATGCTGAATGGAACAGCTTTGATGCAAATGACCCATAAGGAGAGGTGGACTCCCTAGTCTTGTAGAAACAAGAGAAAAATTGCTTATTACTGTGATTTTTTTTACAACAGAGTTATTTTTGACCTCACTGTGCTCTTTTGTGTCTTCAAGTTTCTTGGTGGTGTGGGAACAGGTTCCTACAGACTTGTTCATTGTGCAAGTAGCCCATGTGTTTCTGGTTCTGAAAGTTTTTAAATGGCAAAAAGATGTGGGTGGACAGTGAGCAGTGGCAACTTGGTGCCCCTTTCCAACAGTGCCCCTGTTCTCCGCTCAGCACTGCATAACGTGACACTATTCCCCTTGTAGTCACAGTGCTTGCACATGTGCACAGGTTAGGTAGAAAGACACAAAAATCTCACTACATATGGATGACCACAAAACTGGATTACTATAGCTGAAAGTTAGCAACATAGACTGGATTTTCAGAGAGACAAATAGAGACCATGTGTCATTTTTATAAAATTTTTTATGGTATCCACTGAATGAGTTAACTAGAGTGACAGTGTTATAGGTCCGGTCATTCCAGAAGGAACGATACCAAGTCTGTGTACTTTTTTGTTTTTACATAATTATTATACTTATTTATTCGTTTAATATTTTTTCTTCTTTTTTTATTTATTTTGTGATTTTTTTTAAATAATTTTAAAATATTTGTAACTTTTTCAACTTTTTTACTTAGTCCCTGTATGGGACATCAATTTGTATTTCTCTGATCACTGGTCTCATGCAATGCAATGCACATGTATTGCATTGTATGAGACCTGACAGTTTTACACTGTCAGATCGCTTGTTAGACTCAGCTACTGGCTGAGTCTAACAAGCCACCGTAGCTGGCAGACTCAGGGGTCATTTTGTGACCTCCGGCTGCTAGGACAGAACTGGATCCCCAGTGATGTGATCAGATATCATCATGGGGGACGTGGGAGATGGGAGTACAGTAGTGGCCTCCCTCTGCTATCTTCTAAATGCAGCAATTGAGGCGAGACCACCAACTGCTCATAAAGTCAGCACTGCACAAAGCCTAGCTAGCACCGACGTTTATGTAGAGTGGGCGGTCAGGAGCGGTTAAAGGGTATGTCAAAAGCAAACCTTCCTGCGCCCCACTTGTTGGTCAATCGTGCACATCTCTCTCATCTCACTTCACTTTTATAGGAGTTCTGAAAATTTATGAACATATGTGATTTGCAAAAACCCAGTGAAAGTGACAAGAGAAATGTATTCACAGCCTCCTCTTCATTCACAGCAACTGTAGTACCAGGCTCAGTTCTCAAGATAGACGCTCATTGGTCAAACATTTATGACTTACTCACACGATTTCTAAAATAGAAATACCCCTTTAATATCCCCTAAAAAAATCTTTAATATTATAGTGAACAGTTACACAATCACAAAGGTTAGGGGAAATTTAGATACATTTCTATGAAGCTCAATATTGCTATGAAGCCCTTCTCTGTGTTCTGATTGATATACTATATGTTTACTCTAATGCTCTGCCTGTGTAGCTTACTGTACATGTCTTTAAGTAATAAATAATAACATTTTTGAAAAAAGTGGTGTGGGATCCTCCAAAATTTTATTAAACAGCAGAGGGAAAGTGGACAGTTGCAGCTGGGGCTGATGTTTATAGCCTGGGAGGGGAGTACTAAACATGGAGCTTCCCAGGCTATTAATATTAGCTCACAGTTGTATACTTAGCTTTTATTGGTTATTAAAATGAAAGATCCACCAAAAAATGTGAGGTCCCCTTATAATTACTAACCAACAATGGCTAGGCAGACAGCTAGGATGGGGCCATGGATTTAGGCCCCTCCCTGACTAAAAATATCAGCTCTCAGCCACCCCAGAAAAGGATCATCCATAAGATGTGCCAATTCTGGCACGTAGCCTCGCTCTTCCCTCTTGCCCTGGTGTGTTGGCAAGTGGGGTAATATTATTGGTGTTGATGTCAGCTTTGTATTGTCAGCTGACGTCAAGCCCAGGGGTTAGTAATGGAGAGGCGTTTATAAGACGACCCCATTACTAACCCCATAGTCATATTGTAAATATTGTAAGTAAACAACAACCTGAATAAAATCCACTGAAGCTCATGTCCTCTGTAAAACAATTAAAATAATAAACATCCATATCCCTCACCTGTCTGACATCATGATAATCCAAAAATGCCCATGTCCCCTGTAAAAAAGTAAAAAAAATAAACAACCATATTTCTCACCTCTCTAGCGAGAAGAAAATCCATTTGTCCCTTCACGAGTCTAGCTCTGCTACATCTAGTTGCCAGGCTGAATGCTGGAATAATGTGAGCATTCAGCCTGCCAGCCAGCACAGACACTGAGCTGCTTGTCACAGTGCTGCATCAGTGACTTGCGGTGACATGAATAAGGTGAGCTGAGCTCTTTGCCGATAAACTCCATTCACCTCACTGAAGTCACCACTAGGGCGAGAGAAAGTTCAGAAAAGGATCCAAAGAAGCCTTTGATAGGAGGAGGTTGTCGGATCTCTAGTCCAGCAGACATGAACTATGAATGTGCTGGATCATAGTCCTCTGAATTTTTTTACAACTTTATTTTCTATTGTTATTGTTATAATTATTCTTATTATTACTATTAATACAGGGGTGGCCCAAAACACAGATTAATGCCATAATCCAATCTCTTTTCTGATATACTTTAACTAAAAATTCCCAATCCTTCCCTAACTAGACTATCTAATTACTTTTTTTTTTTTTACGACTTCTATATTGATAATGTTTCATTTATGAATCCCAGTGCATGCTGGGATGCTTAAACGAAGGCTCACCAGAGGGCAGAAGCTACGGTTACTGACGCAGCCCCTACCTGAAACAAAGCGTTGTCAGTGACCTTCACTTCAGGGGCTGGGGTAGTCTCTACGCTGTCACTGCGGGATGTGCGCAATGACAGCATGTTCTCTCGCCAATTCAAAACAGTCAACAGTGCTGCCCCCTTTAATGTTCCATTATAACTGGTGGTACCACTGCTACTGCAACTACTAAATATAATAATAATTATTAACTACAATAAAAAAAACTTTTAGTTTATCTCTTCCAAATATTTAGAATTGAGAGTCCTCAGTGGTTGATACATTTTAATGGCTAACTGAACTTTTCAGTTAACTTTCAGTTAGCCATTAAAAGGTATCAACCACTGAGGACTCTCAATTCTAAATATTTTTCTATCCACTGGCTAACACGGTACCAAGATATATCTCTTCCAAATAGTAATTCATGTATTTTTGTAAGTCTGCTATGAAGTGAGATATGGGAAAACCAGTGTCAATAGTGTATTAGTTAAAAAACACATCACTTAAGTAATCTAAAACAATAAATAATTAGCACTGAGCCATGGGACGGCTATGTTGACAGCTTAGAAGTGATTGTTGAAATCTCTTCTGATGAAATGCGAATTATTAGCCACTTTATTTACAATTACAGTATGTATTATTACTTTCAAAATCCATCCTCCACCACATATATTTAGGCGATATCCTTGCCTTCATCAAGCAGGTATTATATGTCCCTTGAGTGTATATGATAAACATATATGAATAGCTAAATAGGTTTAGTGAAATATTATTGAATAATTATAGTGAATTACTGGAATAATGACACTTCAGTTATTAATATCTTTCATTGCTTACCTGAGCAGAAACATCAGTAACAAAAATTATGAACATTTTATAATTTTTCTTTTAACCAAATTAATTTGGTCCAATAGTTCTATGGTATGACATATGCTGCTGTTAGCAGTTAGGCCGGATATAAATAAACAAAAGTATTGTAGCCATTGGCTCAAAAGCCTTGCTTATTCTTGAGCCAGATACTTTTGACCCTTAGCAGCTATACTGCAGATATTACAGTATTGTGCACAATAACTGTTATAGCTCACCTGGTGAGGTGGATTCACTAAGCTGCTGCTTTGGTTGTGCAGCACTGACTTGAGCTGTTGTTGCAGAAATGTTGGATAGGCCAGATCAGATGGTTCATGGAACAGTGAGCATCAGTAGAGTAGAGATATGGACAGGCTTCTTAAAATGATAGAGAAAAATGTGCAGACGGCACCTTGGACTGGAATAGTGATGTACTGTATGTAATCGGGTACTTTGTAATAGTAGAGCAGAGTAGAGCTCTAGAACAGAAGAGACGTGTAGACATCCAGGCCTTGGTGCAACAGAATTGTATGGAGATCTCACTTGGGAACAGGAGAACTGAGACAGCCTTCAGGCACTTTGATATATCAAAGCCAAGGGTGTGGACAGCACTAGGAACCACAGAATTAAGACAATAGACAGGTACCTCGATGTAGCAGAGATCAGTGTGCAGACAGTAACTTGGAACAGAAGAGCTGAGTTGGCAATTGATAGACAACATTTAAGCAGAGCAGAGCTGAATCATAAAACATGCACTTTTTTGTCTGCAAAAACAGATCCCAGCTATTGCAGGGCTGATTTTCTTAATTTAGAAAACTACCGATCGTAAGTAGGGTGGACATACTATCTGAATGCTCAGGAGGCCAGTAGCCACCTGAATGTGCCTTTAGATGCTTAGGAAGATAACATCAGAGATGTCTAACTGCTTAGCATGCTTAACGCTATAGGAACAAGAACAAACCCATCTGGCCACAGTAGACGGTAGATGTGAGGACGGGAAGTAACATTTACTACAGTTTAGTTCCGTCTATGACTCAGTTGCATAGTATAGGAGGTTTAGGAGGTTCCAGCAACAATGTGACTGATCTAGTAACTGCCAGCATGATATCTGCTGCTCAACAAAAATGTCACACTTGGCAATTTGAATTCGCACACCACAGCTGACAAGTTGGTTGTTTCTGGATTAGCATTGTTTTCCTCTGCATCTTCTGTACTTAGGCCGATGTTACCAACTTGACTTTTTTTTTCTGGATGGCCTATCAAAATATCACAGAAAGACAATATTTTTTCTGGACAAATAAAAACTTATAATAAATCTTTATGTCATACTCGGACATGGGTAAGTCCAGCGGATGACACAGTATGAAACTATGACCGGATGGAAATCAGGAGAGGAAGGTCCTAAAAGTAGGGAGCAAGGGATATGACACCTCCTGACAACAATCTGTGCCTGTCCCTAAATTCCCCTAACACCCTATGTGGGTCCTTCTCCCCCTCCATTGTCACATCCGTGTCTATTCCCTGATTGTAACCTCAATATATCCTGGCTAGTGCACTGGCCAGCAAGGATGCTAGCCTCACAACTGCAGATGGTAAAACACAGGGGAAGAGTCAAAGGACAGAGAAAGAAAAAGGGACAAAATACTCAGCTTCAGGATCTGCTGCCAATCTCCACAACAGCAAAGAATACAGCACCCAGTATCTGAACTCCAACATCAGCAGAAACACCACCAATACTAGAGAGCTCCTCACTCCAGGCTGGTCTGCAAAGAAATCTTACCGACAATCAGCTGATGGGTCATGTGACTATTTAAAGGATGGGGGAGTGGTTACCATCCAACATCAGTAGAAACACCACCAATACTAGAGAGCTCCTCACTCCAGGTTGGTCTGCAAAGAGCTCTTACTGACAATCAGCTGATGGGTCATGTGACTATTTAAAGGATGGGGGAGTGATTACCATCCAACATCAGCTGACCAACCTAAAAGCAGCTGCTAGCAAGAGACTGACATTAATTCTTGCTGGACCAAAAGTTAAAAACAACATTTAAATTGCAGCAGGACCAGAGATGCCACAAATCCTATAATGAATCGTGACACATTATTTTATGTGATACATGTCTAACACCCATAATTCTGATATGAAGACATCAGCTGTATAAAGTGTAAGCTGAACAATGATGATAATTGCAGACAAAATTATCTGCAAAAGTTTCTTCAGCTTCAAAAAATCATGGACCCTTTCTTTTTTACAGACAGGGCAAAAAAGTGCCCTATTTTTACGGAATGTCCTGGAATTTCTGGATGGTTGGCAACTATGAGTTAGTCATCTCAGTATTAGGCCATGCTTACCGGAATTAGAACACTGTACTTGTTTTTTGATGTTACCGGTAATTAAAGCATGGGTGGAGTTAAGAGGGATAATTCTGCATTTGGCATTTTTGTGTTCCTCTGCTATCCTGTCAATAAATACATATTTTGTATGATACCAAGGAGACATATCCACAAGGCCTGTCAGCTCTGCTTTAACTGCAGTAAATTGCACAAGGACTCTGACTACATGACTCAATTTTCCCTCAAAGACAATGAATGGCACATTTCCTAACTATAAAGCAGTCACTCAATGCGTGAACATTCTGAACACAAATGATAGACCGTGACTTGTTACTTGGCAAACTGACTGAAGGTCACAGACTTTGAGTGCTGACTGTTAGTTTGTTATATTTCACTTGATATATGAAGCTTTCATTTCTATATTTTCCACCGATTTTTTCCTGATGGTGTTGTTCTTTGCATCATTAATTACATTCTTTTAGTTATCATTGAGTGTCTATTCATTCAATAGTTTTTTCTCTACAATATAACACAAACCATCATCAGTAATTAGTATCTATCTAATGGAATATTGTACTGTACATTAATTATCATGTCTTATTGTTATATTCAATGTAGGGGCTGTCACTAATAATGTAAATAAGAAGATAAAATTCAGAAATAAGGTTTTTTTTATAACATGGGCAGCCATCATATTATTCAAAATATAAAACCACAACGAAAAGCCAGTGAATAAGTTACTTAGACAAAACCGATGGAATTACAGGGTATCTTTAAACATTTAAACATGATTTTGTATACTTATAGAAGGTTACTATTTGGCTACCAATTCGTAATCCAGAATCTGCGTTCATTAATATATACTGTGCAGAGGGTACTACACTTTGTGTTTGATTCCAGACCAGAAGCTGGTATGGGTATGACCAGAGAATTTGAAGGATCTTGTAGGTGATTCATTGTTTAGCGGGAATCCAATTAAGGGATTTGAGAAGGGTGTTAGTGTGAAGGGTTCTACATGAATAGGAACTAATTAGAGCTAAAAAAAAAACATATCATGAAGGAGAAATGTGATACACATAATTTGCTTAATATTTGTAGATTGCAATGACCAACTTCATTACAGTTCTTCAGAGGTTCTCTTATGGTATCTGGGAAGAGGGCCATGTCATTCAATAACTGTGACATTTGAATGAGTCATTTACCCCTTCAATGAAACAATGGGAAGTATGAGTCCATGTTCACACGTTCATTATTTGGTCAGTATTTTACATCAGTATTTGTAAGCCAAAACCAGGAGTGGATGAACAAAATAGAAGTGGTGACATGTTTCTATTATACTTTTCCTCTGATTGTTCCACTCCTTTTAATGATGTAAAATATTGACCAAATACTGAGTGTGTGAAGGCCGGGTTCACACGAGCGTAGATTCTCTCATGAGAGAGAATTGGATCGATTATGCATATAACACTCGGATCAAACTCTGATAAGAGTTTGAGTCTGGAATCAGCCTAGCATTATGAGAGAATAATAGCGCAGGTGAGGAGAAAATGCAGAACAAGATTTCTCCTTTCTCTGAGTCCACGAAAATCAGACTGCTTTGGGATGTTATCGGAGTGCAGTCTGATTATTTCCACGCAACCTCAGATTTGATTGGGTGAGCTTGCTCCGATTTACGCAGCATTGTGCGATTTTTTTTTCTCATGCCAAATTGACGTGAAAAAAACACCGATCAGCACTGTCCTATAGAATAACACTGGTCCGCGTGCTATGCAATACAACATCGTGTGAGCGAGCCCTGAAAAAGACCCAGGGGCCAGTGTAAAAATTGTGATTTTTTTTAAATTCAGATTATTATTATTATTAAAAATTTTTTAAAGCAACCTTAATTTCAAGGTGTTGCAGATGTGAAAAAGGGTTATAGTCCCCTTAAAACCAATTATGATGTTACAACGTGTTATACGAGTGCCTTTCCATGCATCTAAAGGTACTGTACTTTTATTGCTTAATCTTATCTTGGAATTTGTACTTTTAACAAACTTTGAACAAATCAATAATGCAGGCGGATATAAAAACTTTGTAATATATCATATCAGAGAGATCTGCTTCCTTCCCCACTTATCAGCCATTCCTTCCATTCACCCCCTGCCTCCTGAACTTGTCCCCCACTGATATAACAGCTCCAATTCGTCTTGCTCAGCCAACTCTACTTATTGTTTTATCTTCTGCATGGTTACATAGCCGAAAAGTAACCGTGGGTGGGATGTAAAATTTAGCACTGCTACCTTAGGTGTAAAAAAAAAAATATGAGCTGTATTCCGGAAAGTAAGATTCTGTAAGTGTTAATATTATTTCCAACCTGTTAAATTGGTGAAAAAGAGAATAATTTGTCATCTGTCATGTGCAGTGAGTTACGTTAGCGTGGTTAATGTACTTGACATCCTATGGAATGGCATTGATACCGTCGTGTGATATTATGGCACAGTCTGCCAAAACGCTAACTAAGCTCCGTTACGAATCTGAGTGTAGGGAAATGAATGTATAATAGTTATAGCCGGCTGTAATGAATATGAGGTGTCTTCACTGTTCAGTTGTCTTTGGTGTATAGTTTACTATTGGAAATAATGTCACATTAAAGAGAAATAGTATGAGCCCCTCGGGTAATTACTGCTTATGTCATTTCTTCATTCGCGCGGCAATATGGAGAACTTTAGACAATGATCTTCCAGCAGTTAGGGTGTAGATGATAGCTCAGGAGGCTTGACAAATGGTCCAAGTTAATCTGTGTAACATGTTTTTATCGCTGTCTATGAGCTAAAGATTATGATGATTTAATAACTTGTGCCTGGATAATAATAAGCAAACTTTAGACTTTAACTACTGTCCAACTGCTATCAACTGATTTTTTTTGGCAAGTCAACTCTTCTTTTTTTTCATCAACGTCTATGAAGTCTCCCTGACAAATCAAGAGTAATGATAATTTGCTGTAATACTGGAGTGTTGTGCTTGGATGCAACGCATAGCTTCTATTTGCTTAGCCTTCTGGTTTGCTGTTTTTGTAAGGGTTATGTTGCTTGGCATACAGAGAGTCTTAACAGATTGCATTTTAATAGCCTGACAGCCAGGGGCTTTTGTGCTTTGAATTAATTATTTGAACATGACTTATACCAAAGGACAAAGTAGATTTACTTAAACATTTATTCATCACCAGCACAAGGAAAATTTAGGGCCAAATCTTATGGAAAGAAATTGCCATCTCCGTAGATAAAAGCCTATGCCAACTAAAAGAAGACATATGGCCAGTAGGAAGGGGAAAAAAAGAAGAAAACATATATGCAGTTTTTTTTTTAATTTATAAAATCACTTAGAGTGCTCCTTAACCTGCAAAAACCATTGCCAAATCCAATGTTCTGCACACCATGAAGAGTAGTAACGCTTTGCTGATGATTTCTCTACGTTTTTTTATATTATTATTTTTATTACATTACCATACTTTTAGGAAAAGCATATTTATCACCTTTTTTTTTTTATATTTATATATATAAAGTGAATACACAGCAATTTCTAGGTCAATCAACGAAAAGATAATTATTTTATGATAGTTTGTATTCTCTCAGAACTTTACTTTAAATTGTTACCTCTCAGGGTTAGACATATAAAGAAAATATTAGGGGTCACTGCTCAACTTTTCTTGAATTGCTTTAACCCCTTAATGACATTGTATGCTGATGTCTGACTCCCTCATTTTGATGTGGGCTCAGGCGGTGAGCCCACACCTTTCTCGGCACATGTCAGCTGTTTTAAACAGCTGACATGTGCCCAAAACAACCACGGGTGAAATCGCGATCCACCTGCGACTATTAACCCGTTAAAAGCCTCTGTCAAGCACTGACAGCGGCATTTAACATGAAATTCTGGCAAATGCGATGACCCCTGTCATGTGAGTGTGGGTCACTGATGGGAGGGCATGACAACTAGAAGTCTCCTGGAGACCTCTATGGTTGTCACTGCCAGATTGCTATGAGCGGCGCCCAGTGGTCGGCGCTCATAACAAGTGAGGTATTCTGACACATACAGGCGGATTGGGTTATGGCAGCTTCTAGTCTCAATTTGTAGACTATGTAAGCATCCCATAAGTAAAAAAAGTTTTAAAAATATATGTATAAAAAAAATAAAAAATTATAGATGTTCAAATCACCCCCTTTCACCACATGCAAAATAAAACAAAATCAAACATACACATATTTGGTATCGCCGCATTCAGAATCGCCCGATCTATCATTAAGAAATAAAGGATTAACAAGATCGCTAAACGGCTTAGTGAGAAAATAAGTCAAAATGCCAGAATTACGTTTTTTGGGGGGGTTGCCGCAACACTGCATTAAAATGCAATAACGGGCGATCAAAAGATCTTATCTGCAACAAAGTGGCATCATTAAAAACGACAGCTCAACATGCAAAAAATAAGCCTTCACCCAACCCCAGATCATGAAAAATGGAGATGCTACAGGTATCGGGAAATGGCACAATTTTATTTTCACCACTTAGATAAAAAAGAACCTAGATATTTCTGGTGTCTATGAACTCACAATGATCTGGAGAATCACAATGGCAGTTTTAGCATTTAGTAAAAATAGTAAATAAGCCAAACAAAAACCAAGTGTGGGATTGCACTATTTTTGCTTTTTCACCGCATTTGGAATTTTTTTCCCATTTTCCACAACACGATATGTTAAAACTAATGGTGTCGTTCAAAAGTAAAACTCGTCCTCACGTGGCTATATTAACAGAAAAATAAAAAAGTTATGGCTCTGAGAAGAAGCGGAGCAAAAAACGAAAACGCAAAAACGAAAATACCTCCTGTCATGAAGGAGTTAAGTTACACCATTTGTGATGGAACCAATTCAGCACAATCTCATGCTATCTAGTAAGAAAATGTTTAACGTAGGGACCTATGGTCAGCGATTGGCTAGTGAATGGCACTCATCTGAGACATTTATAACAGCAATTATGAAAAAGCGCCAAATGCAAATATGGGAAAATATTTGAATCAGGTTTATCGAATCACCTGATTTACCAACACTTTAAGTCACACTTATTTGAATTGTCTACTTTGGACACTTTCTTGTATTGAGCTGTTAGGGATGGCTCCACTGCTGCCTCTCCCTTAAGATAGTCTGATTTGTCCATGGAGAATATATGACTAGCGATAATTTCTCATGAAGAAAAGACACAGTAGGAATGATACATTACATGGAACCAATTGAAGTTATTGGCGTGTCTGATGTTTTCACAGATAAGCCAGATCTTCTAGAAAGAGAGTACAGAGGTTCCCATAACAGGAACATACTCTATGACATCCACATAATTAGAAGAGCTTAGTAAAAGGTAGCAGGGTGCTGGCATAACCGCACACTATCTCCGTACTCCATCTTCATGAAAGGAACCTGTCTGCTGATTCATGTAGTCTGAACCGTGGGCAGCATGAATCAGAGCCTGGCTTAGCAATTGCAGACAAGTATATTAATCTTTGAAATGCTCTGAGAAAATATACTTTAAAGATTTACAGTTGACCATTCCTGATGACAAGACTCGTTTGGCTTTGCCCGTAGGCGATTCTTCCGAGTGACACTGTAGCGGGAATCCGGTCAATCTACCAGAGCAGCACAGGGAATAGTTATGTACATTTTCTCTAAAACACTCCTCTGTTTCAAAGGATCTGTACCATGCTGGAATCGATTCCCTTCCAATGTGAAAGTATGGATGACGTCTTTAATTACCTTGTTGTAAAGAACTTGTAATTAGTTGAAGTCCGTACACTGATTACGGCTAGATGTGTAACCCAATGCCATAAGGTCATGTAGTCTTCTATGAAATCAAGGTCATTTCTAACGACTGTTTCTACTTGTACTCACAATTAAATGACATTGCTATCACATTTTAATAAAGAAATTAAACATATATTTTGCTGACTTGATGATTTCCTTGAATTGGTGCCAAATGAGATGTACACCATCCAATTTTTCCACCATCTCCTAGTAACAAATACAGTGAAATGACATGTGACATTAAGCAGCTAATGAGACAAGACAGAAATGTGAAGCCATTTGTAGCATAATAATTATTTAGAGGCTATACTTTTGTGGCGTGATTCATAACATATGACAGCACACAGGTAGCTTCACCCTCCTGGTAATAAATGGCAATTGACAGTGTACTTCAATGATGCATTCTTAGCTTTCTTACATCAGAAACCCGGTGGGCACTCGTCTAGCTTCTCTGCTTTCTCTGTGAATAAGCTTAATAAGAGTGTGGTCCAAAGAGAAAAGAAAAAGCAAAATACAAAGGAACATGCAGAGCAGCAAATAGTACATAGCATTCTACAAATCTTATACAAGTGTATGAAAAGGAAATCTCCTTTATGTCACGTTACACCGAGACTGCAGGATCCACAGCCTACATGGAAAATGTCGCTTAATCTTTAGATATTTTGTTTCTAAATGACTCCCCCTAGAGCGAATTACCATAGTAAATTATGTGTGGAGAAGATATGATTCACTGAGAAACTGGCAGATGGGAAATTACAAAGATTTTAGAATAGTAATAAAATCTAATGCTTAGCTTTGTTTACATTTCCATGCAAATCATATATGTTCCTCTATCTATCTATCTATCTATCTATCTATCTATCTATCTATCTATCTATCTATCTATCTATCTATCTATCTACGTTATCTATCTATCTATCTATCTATCTACGTTATCTATCTATCTATCTATCTATCTATCTATCTATCTATCTACGTTATCTATCTACGTTATCTATCTACGTTATCTATCTATCTATCTATCTATCTATCTATCTATCTATCCAATATCTATCTATCTAGTATATATCTTCTATCTATCTATCTATCTATCTATCTATCTATCTATCTATCTATCTATCTATCTATCTATCTATCTATCTACGTTATCTATCTATCTATCTATCTATCTATCTATCTATCTATCTATCTATCTATCTATCTATCTATCTACGTAATCTATCTATCTATCTATCTATCTATCTATCTATCTATCTAATATCTATCTATCTAGTATATATCTTCTATCCATCTATCTATCTATCTATCTATCTACGTTATCTATCTATCTATCTATCTAGTATATATCTTCTATCTATCTATCTATCTATCTATCTCTCACATCTATCTATCTATCTATCTATCTATCTATCTATCTATCTATCTATCTATCTATCTATCTATCTATCTATCTATCCATTATCCATCTATTATCTATCTTCATACCTATCAATCAATCTATCATCTATCTATCTATATCTATCTATCTATCTATCTATCTATCTATCTATCTATCTATCATCTATCTACATATCTATCTATCTCATATCTATCTGTCTATCTATCTATCTATCTATCTATCTATCTATCTATCTATCTATCTACTTATTTATCTACCTATCTATCTATACATCTATTATCTATCTATCTCATATCTATCTATCTATCATCTATCTATCTACCTGATATATATCTATCTATATATCCATTATCTGTCTATCTATCTATCTATCTATCTATCTCATATCTATCTGTCTATCTATCTATCTATCAATCAACTTATTTACCTATCCATCTATCTATCTATCTATCTATCTATCTATCTATCTATCTACCTATCTACGTTATCTATCTATCTATCTATCTATCTATCTATCTATCTATCTATCTATCTATCTATCTATCTAGTATATATCTTCTATCTATCTATCTATCTAGTATATATCTTCTATCCATCTATCTATCTATCTATCTATCTATCTATCTATCTATCTATCTATCTATCTATCTACGTTATCTATCTATCTATCTATCTATCTATCTATCTATCTATCTATCTATCTATCTATCTATCTATCTAATATCTATCTATCTAGTATATATCTTCTATCTATCTATCTATCTATCTATCTATCTATCTATCTATCTATCTCTCACATCTGTCTATCTATCCATTATCCATCTATTATCTATCTTCATACCTATCAATCAATCTATCATCTATCTATCTATCAAATTCAAATTCAAATGAGCTTTATTGGCAGGACTAAGTACATGTTAGCATTGCCAAAGCATATGGTAAAAATACGGGGGTGTGGCAGGGGGGGCATATAGAGGTCCAGGGAATATCAAATTCCTTTTAGAGGATAGGGGATGTTTCCAGGGTGGGGTATAGGAGTCCATGACATATCGGGCTCTTTAGTCGGGGGATAGGGATATGTCCAGTGTTGGGGTACGGGAGTCCATGACATATCAGGCTCCTCTTAGTCTGTGGCAGGCACTGACATATTCCGCTGCTACGGCCACTGCACTTTCCTCTTCCCCCAGTATTATTGGCAGTTTCTCTTCCTCCTCCTTGGAGGTGAAATCTGGGAGGAGATCAGACAGCCTCTTGAAGTGAGTGTCCCTCACTGCGGAGTATCTATCTATCTATCCATCTATCTATCTACGTTATCTATCTATCTATCTATCTATCTAATATCTATCTATCTAGTATATATCTTCTATCCATCTATCTATCTATTTATCTATCTATCTATCTATCTACGTTATCTATCTATCTATCTATCTATCTATCTATCTATCTATCTATCTATCTATCTATCTATCTATCTAGTATATATCTTCTATCTATCTATCTATCTATCTATCTAATATCTATCTATCTAGTATATATCTTATATCTATCTATCTATCTATCTATCTACGTTATCTATCTACGTTATCTATCTATCTATCTATCTATCTATATCTATCTATCTAGTATATATATTCTATCTATCTATCTATCTATCTATCTATCTATCTATCTATCTATCTATCTATCTATGTTATCTATCTATCTATCTATCTATCTATCTATCTATCTATCTATCTATCTATCTATCTATCTATCTAATATCTATCTATCTAGTATATATCTTCTATCTATCTATCTATCTATCTATCTATCTATCTATCTATCTATCTATCTATCTATCTATCTATCTATCTATCTCTCACATCTATCTATCTATCTATCTATCTATCTATCTATCTATCTATCTATCTATCTATCTATCTATCTATCTATCCATTATCCATCTATTATCTATCTTCATACCTATCAATCAATCTATCATCTATCTATCTATCTATCTATCATCTATCTATCTATCTATCTATCTATCTATCTAGTATATATCTTCTATCCATCTATCTATCTATCTATCTATCTATCTATCTATCTATCTATCTATCTATCTATCTACGTTATCTATCTATCTATCTATCTAATATCTATCTATCTAGTATATATCTTCTATCTATCTATCTATCTATACATCTATTATCTATCTATCTCATATCTATCTGTCTATCTATCTATCTATCTACTTATTTATCTACCTATCTATCTATACATCTATTATCTATCTATCTCATATCTATCTATCTATCATCTATCTATCTACCTGATATATATCTATCTATATATCCATTATCTGTCTATCTATCTATCTATCTATCTATCTATCTATCTATCTCATATCTATCTGTCTATCTATCTATCTATCTATCTATCAATCAACTTATTTACCTATCTATCTATCTATCTATCTATCTATCTATCTATCTATCTATCTATCTATCTATCTATCTATCATCTATCTATCTACCTGATATATATCTATCTATATATCCATTATCTGTCTATCTATCTATCTATCTCATATCTATCTGTCTATCTATCTATCTACTTATTTATCTACCTATCTATCTATCTATCATCTATCTATCTACCTGATATCTATCTATCTATATATCCATTATCTGTCTATCTATCTGCTTATTTATCTATCTATCTATACATCTATTATCTATCTATCTCATATCTATCTATCTATCTATCTATCTATCTATCTATCTATCTATCTATCTATCTATCTATCTATCTATCTATCTATCATCTATGTATCTACCTGATATATATCTATCTATATATCCATTATCTGTCTATCTATCTATCTATCTATCTATCTATCTATCTATCTATTTATCTATCTATCTATCTATCTATCTATCTCATATCTATCTGTCTATCTATCTATCTATCTATCTATCAATCTACTTATTTATCTACCTATCTATCTATAAATCTATTATCTATCTATCTCATATCTATCTATCTATCTATCTATCTATCTATCTATCTATCTATCTATCTATCTATCTATCTATCTATCTATCTATCTATCATCTATCTATCTACCTGATATATATCTATCTATATATCCATTATCTGTCTATCTATCTATCTATCTATCTATCTATCTATCTATCTATCTATCTATCTATCTATCTATTATCTATCTTCATAAATATCTCTCTATCTCTCTATCTATCTATTATCAAAATACACTGTGTGCAGAATTATTAGGCAAGTTGTATTTTAGAGGATTATTTTTATTATTGATCATCAACTATGTTCTCAAACAACCCAAAAGACTCATAAATATCAAAGCTTAATATTTTTGGAAGTTGAAGTGGGGTTTTTATAGATTTGGCTATCCTAGGAGGATATCTGTTTCTGCAGGTAACTATTACTGTGCAGAATTATTAGACAACTTAATAAAAACCAAACATATTAACATCTCACTTGTTTATTTTCACCAGGTAAACCAATATAACTGCACAAAATTTAGAAATAAACATTTCTGACATGCAAAAACAAAATCCCCCCAAAATTAGTGATCAATATAGCCACCTTTCTTTATGACACTCAACAGCCTTCCATCCATAGATTCTGTCAGTTGCTTGATCTGTTTACGATCAACATTGCGTGCAGCAGACACCACAGCCTCCCAGACACTGTTCCGAGAGGTGTACTGTTTTCCCTCCCTGTAGATCAGACATTTTATGAGGGACCACAGGTTTTCTATCGGGTTCAGATCAGGTGAACAAGGGGGTCATGTAATTATTTTTTCTTCTTTGAGACCTTTACTGGCCAGCCACACTGTGGAGTAGTTGGAGGCATGTGATGGAGCATTGTCCTGCATGAAAATCATGTTTTTATTGAACAATACCGACTTCTTCCTGTACCACTGCTTGAAGAAGTCTTCCAGAAACTAGCAGTAGGTCTGGGAGATGATCTTCACTCCATCCTCAACCCGAAAAGGTCCCACAAGTTCATCTTTGATGATACCAGCTCATATCACTACCCCACCTCCACCTTGCTGGCGTCTGAGTCGGATGGAGCTCTCTGCCCTTTACTGATCCAGCCTCTGTCCGATCCATCTGGCCCATCAAGAGTCACTCTCATTTCAGTCCATAAAACCTTTGAAAAGTCAGTCTTAAGATATTTCTTGGCCCAGTCTTGAGGTTTTATCTTATGTTTCTTGTTCAAAGGTGGTCGTTTTTCAGCCTTCCTTTCCTTGGCCATGTCCCTGAGTATCGCACACCTTGTGTTTTTTGATACTCCAGTAACGTTGTAGCTCTGAAATATGGCAAAACTGGTGGCAAATGGCATCTTGGCAGCTTCACGCTTGATTTTCCTCAATTCATGGGCAGTTATTTTGCGCCCTTTTTGCCCAATACGCTTCTTGCGACCCTGTTGGCTATTTGCCATGAAACGCTTGATTGTTCGGTGATCATGCTTCAAAAGTTTGGCAATTTCAAGACTGCTGCATCCCTCTGCAAGACATTTCACAATTTTAGACTTTTCAAAGCCCGTCAAATCTCTCTTCTGACCCATTTTGCCAAAGGAAAGGAAGTTGCCTAATAATTAAGCACACCTTATATAGGGTGTTGATGTCATTAGACAACACCCCTCCTCATTACAGAGATGCAAGTGTTAGGAGTCGAGTTTCCTCTGCTGCACAGGGGGAATCTCGATCCGTCTCCGCTGCGGTCTCCCATTCTCCTCCAGCCGCAGTGGAGTCTGCTCAGCAGGGACGTCGCTCCCAGTGTCTTGCTCGCTCTCACTCTGTACAGAGAGTTACTGCTGCTTCTTCAGCTCCTGCCATTAAAGTCAGTGCTGGTCAGCGGCGAGCGGACTTCCCTGGGACTAAGTCCTTGTTTGCGCACACTGAGCATGCCCAGAGCAAGATCTCCCGTTGGAGATCGAGGGTCATGTGCTCTGGCTCTGCAGCGCATTCCATTGGTCCTCTTGGCAGGCCCTGGAAGGGCAAAGTTTCTGTGGCCACTTCCTGTCCTGCAATTATATAAACTGCGCATGACCGCACAGCCATGCGCTAGTGTACAATTGAATACGTGTGTTTGTTGTGAGTGCAAGTCGTTCATTAAATACCCCTACCCTATTGTATGACTGTTCGCGTATGGAGTATGGCTGCTATCTAGCGCCCGACAAATCACTCAACGTGTCACACACGTATCAGCGTCTATTGCTGTGACCGCCAGTGCGGCGCCACGCGCCAGTAGTGCGCTTCCTGACCCACGTCTGGGTGCTTAGTGGTGCCTGCCAGCACGCCACAGTTCGCACTTCGGTGCTCTAATTATAAGAGTTGCCTAACACACCCTGTTGCGGTGTTGTCAGCAAGTGGTCTAATCGGACTTCAATCCTAGTTGGGGTTAAGTTCGCTGACTGCTTGCTCGCCTTCTATGTGCGGTACCGCGATCCTGTGACGCAACAGGATCGCTTCCTTCACGTTGGGTGAAGTTTAACCCACGCGAGTATACTTATGAGTACCGCCATATAGTCCGTCATTACTCAGCAGCAGGTTCCAACTCTGCACGGTGGACCCCGGGCTACGAACGCACCGTACACTATCAGTCTTATTATTTGGTGCGTTCCGCTAGCCCTAACATTACACTAGCGCCAGGGTCTGGCTAGTGATGACGGACAAACAGCAATCCCTGCGGTATATACAGCAGCTGGAGGGTAGGTTGGCGGCTCTCGAGAGCACAACCTCAGCTGTGGATGTTACCGCAGTTGCTGTACAGGCTGCCAGCGTGGCTGCAGCAACTTTGTCCATTGCCACCCCTGTTCCGACATTTTCTCGCCTCCCGCTGCCAGAAAAATTTTCTGGTAATAGCAAATTTTGTAGGGGATTCGTGAGTCAGTGCTCTATTCATCTCGAGCTTCTGGCTGCACGTTTCCCCACAGAGCGGGCTAAGGTGGGATTTATTGTGTCTCTATTGTCGGACAGGGCGTTGGAATGGGCTACGCCGCTGTGGGAGCGTGGCGATCATGTGGTGCAGAGTGCTCCTCTGTTTTTGAGCACTTTAAAACAGGTCTTTTTAGGACCTCAAGTCAGCCATGACACTGCGCTCCAACTGCTGGCATTAACTCAGGGTGAGTCCTTGGTCAGTCATTTTGCCGTCCAATTCCGCACTTTAGCATCTGAGCTGGAATGGTCGGATAAAGCTCTTATCCCCATATTTTGGAGGGGCTTGGCTGACCATGTAAAGGACGCTCTGGCCACTAGGGAGATTCCTGCCACACTGGAGGAGTTAATAACAGTCTCCACTCGAATTGACCTCCGTTTTAACGAGCGGAGGTTAAAGCGAGCCCAGTGTAGGCAGAGGTTTCGGCTGGCTCCTACTTTCGCCAAACCTCTGGAATCTCCGGTCCTGGTTCCTGAGTCACATGAGGCCAGGGAAGTGTCACAAGCGGGACCTAAGTCCCGGACCGCTTGTGCACTCAGGGTCTGTCATGTTTGTCAGCAGTCTGGACATTTAGCCACCAGATGTCCTCAGCGGTCGAGGAAACGTCAGCGTCTAGTGGTCGTAGGTGGAGGTACACTAGACACGGCGACGTTTGCCTCTAAATTGTCCTTTAAGGGGACAATTACTATAGGCTCATTCTCCCACTCGGTAGAGCTCTGCGTGGATTCTGGGGCGGAGGGCAATTTTATGTCTTCTGCCTTCACCCAACGCCACGCAATACCTCTGGTTATGCTAGCTCAACCTGTAACGGTACGAGTGGTGAATGGGTCGACTCTGCCCTCACAGATAACTCACCAGACCATCCCTTTTACTCTGTCCATGTCGCCATCTCATCAGGAGATTATTTCTCTGCTCGTCATTCCAGAGGGAATTGATGAAGTCCTGTTGGGAATACCTTGGCTACGGTACCACTCTCCTCATATCGAGTGGTCCTCAGGCAGAATTCTGGGATGGGGTGAATCTTGTGGGGGTAGGTGTCAGAGGGAGTGCGTTCAGGTAGCTACAACTGAGGTACCCGCAGATCTTTCCTCTCTCCCCAAGCAGTATTGGTCATATGCAGACGTATTCTCCAAAAAGGCGGCGGAGACCCTTCCGCCCCATCGCCCCTATGACTGTCCTATTGACCTCTTGCCTGGTGCTGAGCCTCCCCGGGGTCGAGTCTATCCGCTATCTTTCCCGGAGACGGAGGCAATGTCACAGTACATCCAGGAAAATCTGGCAAGAGGGTTCATCAGTAAGTCAGTGTCACCTGCTGGGGCAGGGTTCTTCTTCGTGCAGAAGAAGAGTGGGGAATTGCGTCCATGCATAGACTACAGGGGTCTTAACGCCATCACCGTTAAGAATAAATACCCTTTGCCTTTGATATCTGAACTGTTCGATAGGCTTCGGGGAGCAAGGGTATTTACTAAATTAGATCTGCGGGGTGCTTACAACCTGATTCGCATCCGTGAGGGGGATGAATGGAAGACGGCTTTTAACACCAGGGATGGGCACTATGAATATCTGGTGATGCCCTTTGGGCTCTGTAATGCCCCAGCCGTTTTCCAAGACTTTGTGAACGATATCTTCCGGGATATGCTTTCCACCTCGGTCGCAGTCTATCTGGATGATATTCTCATCTACTCTCCAGATATTGACTCCCACCGGAGAGATGTTTGCAAAGTCTTCGACCTCCTACGGGCAAACTCCCTCTATGCCAAGTTGGAGAAGTGTATGTTTGAGCAGGAGTCCTTACCTTTCCTAGGCTACATCATCTCAGCCCAGGGATTGGCTATGGATCCTGCCAAACTACAGGCTGTGATGGACTGGTGGGAACCCCATTCTCTTAAAGCGGTGCAGCGCTTTATGGGGTTCATCAATTATTATCGCCAGTTCATCCCGCATTAATCAACTTTGGTAGTTCCCTTGGTTGCCCTCACCAAGAAGGGGGCGAATCCCAAATTGTGGTCTGAGGAGGTCTCCAAGGCTTTTATCTCTATAAAGTCACACTTCGCTAGCGCTCCCATTCTTCATCGCCCCGATGTTGATAAGCCATCTATCATGGAGGTGGATGCCTCTTCTGTTGGTGCTGGAGCAGTCCTCTTCCAAAAGGATGCTCAAGGTCGGAAGCATCCTTGCTTCTTTTTCTCCAAGACCTTCGCACCAGCAGAGAGGAATTATTCCATCGGGGACAGGGAGTTGCTAGCCATGAAGTTGGCTTTCTCAGAGTGGAGACATCTCTTGGAGGGAGCACGTTTTCCCTTCCAAGTCTTCACAGATCACAAAAATTTGGTGTATCTGCAGACAGCTCAGCGGTTGAATTCTCGCCAGGCCAGATGGTCCTTGTTCTTCTCCCGGTTTCATTTCACCCTCCATTTCCTTTCTGGGGAGAAGAACATTCGGGCCGACGCTCTCTCTCGCTCCGTTGTGTCATCTGCGGAGGAGGAGGAGGAGCCTCGGCTTATTGTCCCCACCGAGAGTTTGAGAACCGTGGCCCTGGTTTCGCTTGAGTCTGTGCCCCCGGGCAAGACTTTTGTTCCATCTAGTTTGCGACCGGAGGTTCTCTCTTGGGCGCACTCGTCCAGGGTGGGTGGACATTTTGGTACTAAAAGGACATCAGAGTTACTGGCGAGGACATACTGGTGGCCGCATATGGCTCGTGATGTCGCGGAGTATGTTCGGGCGTGTGTCTCTTGCGCCAGGAACAAGACTGCTCGGCAACGGCCAGCTGGGTTGCTTTATCCTCTGCACGTGGCTGACAGGCCCTGGGAGATGGTCGGGATGGACTTTGTGGTTGGGCTTACCCAAGTCTCGTAATTGCACCATTATCTGGGTGATCACCGATCATTTTTCCAAAATGGTGCATTTGGTGCCTCTTCCACGGCTACCATCTGCACGGGCGTTGGCTGTCTTGTTTATCAAGCATATCTTTCGCTTACACGGTATGCCAGACAAAATTGTTAGTGACCGGGGTCCCCAGTTTGCGTCTCGATTCTGGAGGGAGCTATGTCGTCTACTCAGTATTGAGTTAAATCTCTCTTCGGCATATCATCCCGAGACGAATGGGTTGGTAGAAAGGGCCAACCAGACCTTGGTCACATATCTGCGACATTTTGTTTCTGCCAGACAGGATGACTGGGCATCCTTGCTACCGTGGGCAGAGTTTGCACTTAACAATGCCGTAGCCGACTCTACCGGTCAGACTCCATTCCTCTTAAATTACGGCCAGCATCCGCGTGTTCCTGTGCCCATGCCTGTGTCTTCCGCTGATCCCAGGGTGGCAGACTGGGCTGTGGAGGCACGGGACATTTGGGATCGCACGCAGGATGCCATTCGGGCCTCCAAGGAGAGAATGAGGTCCTCCGCCGATGTTCATCGGCGCCCCGCTCCGACTTTTGCCCCTGGCGACTTGGTGTGGCTCTCCGCCCGTAACATCAGGCTGCGAGTTGAGTCCACTAAGTTTGCTCCTCGCTACTTGGGTCCCTTCAAGGTTCTCGAACAGGTTAATCCTGTGGTCTATCGCCTGGCTCTTCCTCCACGCTTGGGTATCACCGACACCTTTCATGTGTCCCTCTTGAAACCCGTATACATGTCCCGGTTTTCCGAGTCATCCGCCGGGACATCGGGTTCGTCTACGGACGATTACGAGGTGAACGCTATTTTGGGGTGCAAGGTGGTACGCGGCAAAAAGTTTTATTTGGTGGATTGGAAGGGTTATGGTCCAGAGGACAGGTCTTGGGAGCCTGCTGAAAACATTCGGGCCCCACAGCTCATTGCTGCCTTCGAGCGTAGCGAGGCCCAAGGAGGGGGGGACCCTAGGAGGGGGGGTAATGTTAGGAGTCGAGTTTCCTCTGCTGCACAGGGGGAATCTCGATCCGTCTCCGCTGCGGTCTCCCATTCTCCTCCAGCCGCAGTGGAGTCTGCTCAGCAGGGACGTCGCTCCCAGTGTCTTGCTCGCTCTCACTCTGTACAGAGAGTTACTGCTGCTTCTTCAGCTCCTGCCATTAAAGTCAGTGCTGGTCAGCGGCGAGCGGACTTCCCTGGGACTAAGTCCTTGTTTGCGCACACTGAGCATGCCCAGAGCAAGATCTCCCGTTGGAGATCGAGGGTCATGTGCTCTGGCTCTGCAGCGCATTCCATTGGTCCTCTTGGCAGGCCCTGGAAGGGCAAAGTTTCTGTGGCCACTTCCTGTCCTGCAATTATATAAACTGCGCATGACCGCACGGCCATGCGCTAGTGTACAATTGAATACGTGTGTTTGTTGTGAGTGCAAGTCGTTCATTAAATACCCCTACCCTATTGTATGACTGTTCGCGTATGGAGTATGGCTGCTATCTAGCGCCCGACAAATCACTCAACGTGTCACACACGTATCAGCGTCTATTGCTGTGACCGCCAGTGTGGCGCCACGCGCCAGTAGTGCGCTTCCTGACCCACGTCTGGGTGCTTAGTGGTGCCTGCCAGCACGGCACAGTTCGCACTTCGGTGCTCTAATTATAAGAGTTGCCTAACACACCCTGTTGCGGTGTTGTGTCAGCAAGTGGTCTAATCGGACTTCAATCCTAGTTGGGGTTAAGTTCGCTGACTGCTTGCTCGCCTTCTATGTGCGGTACCACGATCCTGTGACGCAACAGGATCGCTTCCTTCACGTTGGGTGAAGTTTAACCCACGCAAGTATACTTATGAGTACCGCCATATAGTCCGTCATTACTCAGCAGCAGGTTCCATCTCTGCACGGTGGACCCCGGGCTACGAACGCACCGTACACTATCAGTCTTATTATTTGGTGCGTTCTGCTAGCCCTAACAGCAAGTCACCTGATTTACTTAATTGGTAGTTGGCTCTCAAGCCTGAACAGCTTGGAGTAGAACAACATGTATAAAAAGTATTATGCAATCAAAAATACAACTTGCCTAATATTTGGACCCGCAGTGTATACATTATCTATCTATCTATCTATCTATCTATCTATCTATCTATCTATCTATCTATCTATCTATCTATCTATCTATCCATGCATCATCTATCTATCTGTTTATCTATTTATCTCTCCATCATCTATCTATCAATCAATCCATGTTAGGAGTCTATTTCCCGCCTCTGCACAGGGGAAATTTCGAGTCATGTCCGCTGCGGTTTCTAATTCTCCTCCAGCCGCAGTGGAGCCTGCTCAGCGAAGCATCGATTCCAGCGTCTGGCTCAGGCTGATGCTGTGCACTTGGTTACCGCTGCCTTTCCAGGCTCTGCCTCTGTGCTGCCAGTGCTGATCAGCGGCGAGCAGATATTTCAGGGACTAAGTCCTGCTTTTCCCATGCTGAGCATGCCCACGGGACGACCTCCCATTGGAGGTCGGGGGTCACACTCTCGGGACCTGTAGCAGCTCCTATTGGACCATTGGGAAGGTCCTTGAGAACTACAGCTATAAAAGGTTTGCATGGCCGCACGGCCATGCGCTAGTATAAACTTGATAATGTGTGTGTGTAGATGAATGTCTGTTGATGGATGAAAGCTCTGAATCATTCCCATTCCTAGTGATGATGACTGCTCATGAATGGTGGAAGCAACCTAGTGCCCGACAGTACTACCTGCACACTTAGCACACATTTCTGCATCTATTCGCAGTGCCCACCTGTACAGCACCGTGCGCAATCAGTGCACTTTCCTGACAGCCGGTCAGTGTAGGGTGGGAACTCCCGCTTGGACTCTGCATCTGACTCAGGGTGTCCTCAGGCATGGACTCAAAAGCCACTGAGAGTCAGAGCGAGTCCAATCACCAGTTTAGTGGGGGTGATTCATAGGGATCCCACTAGTGTCTTTTAGCTGCACCCTGATCAGAGTACAGCACCTGAACAATAGCAATAGTCGAGTGCAGGGCTTCACAGGAACATACCAGTTCTTATATTAGAAAAATCAAAGAACCATAAGGTCTTTTAAGTGGATGGTCAGTGGATATTTTGTAGCTGCACTGTGGACACTAGGGGCCTGGTGTTGGAGTTGTTGGAGTTTATCCTAACACATAACTTTTTTACATTCAAGGATCGAATTATTTCTACAATGTAGGGGTACAACGATGGGGGCAGCGTGTGCTCCTTTGCATGCTAATTTATTTCTGGGTTACTGGGAGAGGCATATCTTCTATGATGATGCACACATCGCCTCCCAGATCCTTGGATGGTACAGATATATAGATGATATTTTGTTTATATGGCAGGGCTCTGTCAATGTTCTTGAGAATTTTATGTTGGGATTGAATCATAATGACTCCAACATTAGGCTCACCTACTCTTTTCATCAAGAGGAGATTTCTTTCCTGGACATGACAATTAGAAAACAAAGTGATGGTGTGTTACACAGAGATGTCAATAGGAAGGATACATCAGTGAATGCATTGTTGCATGCATCGTCACCACATCTTGGCTCAACTATTAGGGCAGTGCCAACAGGCCAGTGTTAGGGCTAGCGGAACGCACCAAGTAAATGTAGATGTTTATTATAAATGGTGCCTTCGCAGCCCGGGGTCCACTGTGCAGGAGGAACCTGCTGCTAGTGAATGGTGGCACTGTTTGGCGGTATAGACTAGCTCTGTTACCTCACAGCGTAGCCGTGAGAGGAAAGCACTGTGCCCTGTTAGCCTCACAGGAGCACAAGCTTGCTGTCGAACTGATAGCAGTCAGTGGTTATGCACACAAACAATCTCCTCACCGGAGGTGCCGGTATTCTAGGGGCTTATTTCAGCCAGGTCCCTGAATACGTTCACACAATCTCCTCACTGGAGGTGCCGGTATTCTAGGGGCTTATTTCAGCTGCGTCCCTGAACACATTCATACATAATCACACTGGCGCAAAGCACATATTTGGATTGATACTAGCGCATGGCCGTGCGGCCTTTTATATCTGCAGCAAGTACAAGACCTTCCTAGAAGGACCAATGAGAGGCTGCCACAAAGCCAGAGCACCTACAGGACCTTCCTAGAAGGACCAATGGACTTAGCTGCAGTATCTGAACATGTGGCCCTCGATCTCCACTGAGATATCTTACTCTGGGCATGCTCAGAACGAGAAAAGCAGGACTTAGTCCTAGAAGCGTCTGCTCGCCGCTGCCCAGCACTGGCTTCAATGGCAGAAGCAGGAAAAGCAGCAGTAACTCTTTGTACACAGTCGGACTGAGCAAGACGCTGGGACTGACGTCTCCGCTGAGCAGGCTCCACTGCGGCAGGGGAAGAATGAAAGAATGCAGCGGAGATGGCCCGAGATTCCCCCTGTGCAGAGGCGGGAACTCGACCCCTAACAGACAGTTTTTCCATATGAGGAGAATCTGTACGTCTGATATAGTTTTTGAAAATCAAGCTACGGACCTTTGGGAGAGGTTTTTGAGTCGGGGGCTACAACAAAAAATGTATTAAAAAGGTCTACTATAGAGCAAGGAGAACTACTAGGAGTGAACTACTCCTACCCAAGACTAGCAAATCAGGAGATTTAGACATGAGATTTATATCTACGCATAACCAGCAATGGGGTGCAATCACGCAAATTCTCCATAAACATTGGCCTGTATTAAAAACAGAACCAACACTCTCCAAGATTATCCCGGGATCACCCCTTTTGACAGAGAGAAAAAGTAGGAAATTTAAGGACATTCTCCTTAATAGGCAATATGTGGCTAAACCCCAGGATCCCTTTAATGCAGGACCACAGAGAGGGTGTTATTTTCCCTGTGGTGAATTCTTAGCATATAAAAATCTGATAATTGCCACAACATTCACATCAGCAGATGGGAAAACGGAGTTTACAATAAAGGATTATATATCCTGTAGCACCACATAAGTGGTATGCTACGCAACGTGCTCATGTGGACTAATCTATATTGGTCTTACATCACGCAAACTTAGGGTTAGGACATGTGAGGACCTCAGGGATATTATGGCAGCAAGAATTGTGGAGGATATAGGATTGCTGAAAACAATACCCCGACATTTTAGGATGCATCATAAATGCAATCCAAATGAACTAAAAATTCTGGGAATTGATAGGTTACCCTTGGGTATAAGAGGTGGAGATGCTAAACGTCTTCTGGCAGAGCGAGACTGCCGATGGATTACACTATTGGGAACGATGTCACCTGCTGGCCTACATGAACACCTTAGTTTTGTACCTTTTTTGTAATTAGTATGTCTCTGGACATGATGGTATATATGTGTTGTCTCATGTGTTTTTTTTTGTTTTATTATATTTTTATTTGTTTTGATGTACTAACTAATATTTTTTCATATAACTGTAGATTGGCCTTATTGGAGTTCTTTTTTTTCAGCACCGCTTTTATGGCCTATATACAATAACAAGACAAGCTGTCAATGGATGCTCAATCCTTCTGAGAAATATGTTATTATATGTTGGTCTGGGAATTTTTAGAATTGATTTATATTAATTATATGTGAGACTGTGTGTTTTGTACTAACTATATGTGGCTGTCTGGGTCTGCGCATTCTGGCTCTAACATATACTTGTGTTGATGTGTGTTCCTGAATGTGCCGACTGAATACTTATTATTTTTCTGGGGATATAATGGCATGACACACGATTAATTTATATGATTTATATAATTAAATCTTATGTATTTAGTGGTGGTGAATTAATATGTATTAGTGTCAAGTTATATTTCATTTTTTATTTATTTATTTTCATTTTTTCACTTGTCTATTCACGTATTTGAACGTTTATGAATTTCTAATTAGATGTGGTATTACCATATAATATTGAAACAATAATTCTTGTACTATATCACCTATAATGAAATCGTTTGTTGGTACGGTATATAATAACATTGCTAGGGATCCATAATGATCTCAGAATCTTTGTAATATATTTTTGTATTTTTGCACTGTCACTTTATGAAATTATAGCACTGTCATTTTAAATTTGTGTGTTATGATATTTGACTGTATTTTCATCATACCCCGGAGGTGATAGGTAATAAAGGTACAGCTAATTTAAAATTGGGAAGAGATAAAGAAATGGATAGGTGCAAAGTAGAAATCCTGGTTAGTCTTACCCATATCAAAGATGGCGCCGATGTTGCCAGTGCGCATGCCGAGTATGCGCTGAGGTGGATACATCTCTAATGGTCTCGTGATCCATATGCATTCTGGGGCTGAGATGTCACAGGGGAATTTCCCTGCTCAGCTGTACTTGTGATGAGGCTGGATGTGACGTATCGGTCGTAGCAAACTGTACGACGCTTGCGCGTTAATTGACCGACATGAAGCCCGATATATAAACAGGAGCAACGCATGTTTAGTTACTGCCCCCTCGAGGAAGCCCACGCGAAACGGACGTCGGGGCTGTCATTACCTGACCCTGTGAGGAGACTACGGGTAAGAAGAACCCTTAATTGTGAGGACATGGAAGCGTGTAATGTTCATTTGTGAATGCTCCGTATCTGTGTACTGGATTCTTTATCTTACATGTCACCACTTATGAGTCTATGATTGAGTAGCGAGTCTGTCCCTTTGTGACTATGGTAAAGCAAATACTGTATGGGAGCACTGAATGAATAGCTAGATTAAGATAAGTACTAGCACTTTATTCAATGCGCTGCTACCTCCATGGATCCACCCATCCACTATATATACAAAATATAAGAGGGTATAGGTGCTATTGTCACCATTGTTCCACGTTATCCAGCTTTTGTCATTGATTGTGTTTTGTGCAGTTATACATTGATATTTTTAATATGTGATAAATAAAATCTGTTATCTGTATATATAATCATTAAATCATATAAACCAGACCACATAAGCACTCTAACAACAAATCATAAAGAGCCAAGATGTAGCAAGAAAAGTTCAGTGCACACATATAGGGCAACCAATAAAGAACAGAATCACCAGGAGAACCAAATGAATATAACAATTTTATTAACTCAAAAAAGACGTAACAGATGGTAAGACAAAAGAGATCACAAGGAGGTGACAAAGGACTCACCAAAATAAGGTGGCAAAGCAATACCCAACAAGCAATCAATAGCTAATATTTAGTAAACAGATAGTCAGATCAAAAAAGTGCCAGTGCATTGTGCAGAAAATTCATAGAGATATAAATATATACCAAATATAAGACATGCAGGAGCACCATAAAGTCTCATCACAAGGTTGCCAAAGCATAACCTATAGGTAACAAGAGAGCATGACCCATAATAATAATAGCAGATATAATTACCTGAGGGACCACGATGCCACCCACCCCAAAGCGCATTTCGACCACGTGCCTTCTTCCACGTGCCTTCTTATATTATATATATATAATCATCTAAGGGTCACTTCCGTCTGTTTGTCTGTCTGTTTGTCTGGCTGTCACGGAAATCCTGCTTCGCTGATTGGTCGCGACAAATCAGCAAGGGGCACAGTCTGGCCGCGAATTCGCCCCTTCCTACTCTCTGTCAGTGCCCCTCCAGTCAGCGCTCACACAGGGTTAATGGCAGTCCGTTAATGCTGCTATTAACCCTGTGTGACCAACTTTTTACTATTGATGCTGCCTATGCAGTTAAATGTTAAAAATAATAAACAAACTAAAAAATCATTATATTCTCACCTTCCAGGGCCTTGCATTGCGGTTTTGTGAGATGATAATGCAGCTGTCTCGTGAGACCGCTAAGTCATCTGGGTCATTTTGCAATGCATCGCTGAGAATGGAAGCTGGCGGCCGTATCGCGCGCATAGGGACAGCTTCGCTGGACGCCAGAGGGTGAGGATATAACTATTTTTTGTTTTTATTCTTTTATTAACAGGGATATGGAGCCCACAGTGCTTCATAGTACTTGGGGCTGTGTTATATACTGCGAGGCAGCTATATACTACGTGGGCAGTGTTTTATACTGTGTGGCCTGTGTTATATACTGCGTGGGCAGTGTTATATACTATGTGGGCAATTTTATATACTACATGGGCAATGTTAAATACTACGTGGGCTGTGTTTTATACTATGTGGGCAGTGTTATATACTACGTGCACAGTGTTATATACTATGTGGGCTGTGTTATATACTACGTGGCAGTGTTATGTACTATGTGGGCAGTGTTATATACTATGTGGATGCTATATATTAATTGGGCTGTGTTATATACTACGTGGCAGTGTTATATACTATGTGGGCAGTGTTATATACTATGTAGGCTGTGGTATATACTATGTGTGCAGTGTTATATACTATGTGGGCTGTGCTATATATTACATGGGCTGTGTTATATACTACATGGGCAGTGTTATATACTATGTGGGCTGTGTTATATACTACGTAGGCTGTGGTATATACTACGTGTGCAGTGTTATATACTACGTGGGCTGTGTTATATATTACGTGGGCTGTGTTATATACTACGTGGCAGTGTTATATACTATGTGTGCAGTGTTATATACTACGTGTGCAGTGTTATATACTATGTTATATACTATGTGGGCTGTGATATATACTACGTGGGCAGTGTTATATACTACGTTGGCAGTGTTATATACTATGTGGGCTGTGTTATATACTATGTGGGCTGTGTTATATACTATGTGGGCAATGTGATATGCTACGTGCGCAGTGTTATTTACTGCGTGGACTGTGCTATATATTACTTGGGCTGTGTTATATACTACGTGGCTCCTATATACTACATGGCTGTGCAATATACTATGTGGCTGTCTGTGTTACATGGTGTTAGGGCTAGCGGAACGCACCAAATAATAAGACTGATAGTGTACGGTGCGTTCGTAGCCCGGGGTCCACCGTGCAGAGATGGAACCTGCTGCTGAGTAATGACGGACTATATGGCGGTACTCATAAGTATACTCGTGTGGGTTAAACTTCACCCAACATGAAGGAAGCGATCCTGTTGCGTCACAGGATCGCGGTACCGCACATAGAAGGCGAGCAAGCAGTCAGCGAACTTAACCCCAACTAGGATTGAAGTCCGATTAGACCACTTGCTGACACAACACCGCAACAGGGTGTGTTAGGCAACTCTTATAATTAGAGCACCGAAGTGCGAACTGTGCCGTGCTGGCAGGCACCACTAAGCACCCAGATGTGGGTCAGGAAGCGCACTACTGGCTCGTGGCGCCGCACTGGCGGTCACAGCAATAGACGCTGATACGTGTGTGACACGTTGAGTGATTTGTCGGGAGCTAGATAGCAGCCATACTCCATACGCGAACAGTCATACAATAGGGTAGGGGTATTTAATGAACGACTTGCACTCACAACAAACACACGTATTCAATTGTACACTAGCGCATGGCCGTGCGGTCATGCGCAGTTTATATAGTTGCAGCACAGGAAGTGGCCACAGAAACTTTGCCCTTCCAAGACCTGCCAAGAGGTCCAATGGAATGTGCTGCAGAGCCTGAGCACATGACCCTCGATCTCCAACGGGAGATCTTGGCCTGGGCATGCTCAGTGTGCGCAAACAAGGACTTAGTCCCAGGGAAGTCCGCTCGCCGCTGACCAGCACTGACTTTAATGGCAGGAGCTGAAGAAGCAGCAGTAATTCTCTGTACAGAGTGAGAGCGAGCAAGACACTGGGAGCGACGTCCCCGCTGAGCAGACTCCACTGCGGCCGGAGGAAAATGGGAGACCGCAGCGGAGACGGATCGAGATTCCCCCTGTGCAGCAGAGGAAACTCGACTCCTAACACATGGCCTCTGCTATATGCTATGTGGCTGCTATATATATACATACATACATATTCTAGAATACCCGATGTGTTAGAATCGGGCCACCATCTAGTTATATATAAATATGGAATAACAGATATGAAATAGTACTGTTTTGACACTAATTGATGTAAATTGTATTCATTTCATTGCATACTATAAATACTCTGTACATGCACTTATATACTGCTTGAGAAAGGCTTACACAAAGAGCCGAAATGTTGTGCACAAATGGGCTATTAAAATAGCCTTTTTTGCACTAATATGATGGTGTGCTGCTTCTTTGATTTTTCTTTATATCTATCTCTCTGCCTCTATGTGATTCATATAGGAAGGGGTCTCTATTGACTGAAATTTGCATATTTGATTAAGTAGTCCACTTATTTTATCTGTTTTCTTTTCTTACTCTACTTCTTTATTCCCTTCATTCCTCCTACACTTCCTTTCTTTTTTCTTTCTTCCATACATTTAACTGATTAAGTGACTTCTTTCTTTTCTTCTCTCTTTCCTAGTTTCTTTCATTCTGTTATCTTTTCTTTTTCTTTTTTTTCTTTCTTTTTTTCTTTTTTTTGTTCTTTCTTTCTTCTTCTTTTCTTCATTCCTCCCCCTCTCTCTCTCGTTCTCTGTTTCTCGCCCCCTTCCACCCTTATCCCTCCCTTATCCCTCCCTTCCTTCCTTACTTCCTTCCATCCTTCATTCCTCCCTCTTTCCTTTCTGCCATTCTCTCTTTCAGTAACTTGAACCATTACTATTTGTACAGATCTTTAGAATTACTATATTTCCTTAGTATGAATTCTGTAGTCCCCAGACTGAAAATTTAGCAAAGTATAGCCCCAATACAGTAACAAACATTACATTGACTATTATTTTCTATTGTATAGAGAAGTCACTCTATATTATTAAAAAAGAAGTTAATTTTATTACCACAAGGTCTTCCCCATTATTTAATCATTATTATTATTCTTGTTATTATTCAGCCCCTCCCCACCTGTAAGTAGATGTGTGCGAGAATTGTTACTATATTAACATGAGATGCTGAAATGGAAGAGATTCTTGTTTGGAAACTGCAATCTAAAACAGCAGATGTCCCTGGATCAATAAAAATATAGACCCTGCTAATTTCCTTATATCAAAAAGATTACAGGTATTGATTTTGGCAGAGTCAACATTTAATTTCTTGTTCCTTTTGTCTGTGTGTAAGTATGGTGATTATAAGTGGGAAACCCCTAATCATTTTGAAGCCTAGGCTTATGCGACATGTTACTTTTTTATGTTGTAGGCAGCACTATTCAACAAACTAAATGTTTTATAGCTGTGACATCACTTTAAAGATAATAGATCATCAGACAATGACCTATTTCTTAAATCAAGTTTTTTGTATTACATGTGTATTTAAAACTGTTTTGCCAATGATTTTTTTATTGTTTCCATATCATGATCTTTATTTAAAATAATCTTTTAATTTTCAAACTGGTCACTGAATCATTTTTAGACTAACTTCCTGTTGCTTCAGGAAACTATAGATGTACATAGCCGTAATGATCAGACTGAGCAAATGTAATTGTAAAGGGAGGAGGAGCAGGGTTGGCTGTGACATCAACTATTTTGATTGGTCAATTCTGTGCTGTGTAAAGTTGTGTTATCTGTTATTCTGTAATTCTGTAGTCCTGCCTCTGTTGACAAGAACACTGCTGTAAACTGTTCCTAAAAGGAAGTATGAATTTTACCCCCAGTGAACAGTACGAAAGTTAAATATTCCCTTTTTTATTTATGCAGATTGTGATATAAAAAAAACACCATTTCTTAATACATATAATATAAAATATCGATATTACATTTTATAATGATTGCTTCCATTTATAGGTGTTCAAAGATTATAAAAAATACCTCCTTCAGTCAAAAAGAGTGCCACACCTGTCCAAAGGTTATACATAGCTCAGCTGCTGCCTTAGTATGGTCTTACTATAATAACAGATACACTACGTACAAGTGCTTCTCACTAAATTAGAATGTGTGGCCTATATTAAAAAAAAAAAAAAAAAAATTAATTAACTGGTTCATGCAGCTTTACATGAACACCCAAGCCTTACACTATGGCTGGTCCGAATAACTATAGCAATTGTTACCATCCACCTCTCGTGTCTCCCCTTTTCCTCATAGTTTGTAAGCTTACGAGCAGGGCCCTCACTCCTCTTGGTATCTGTTTTGAACTGTATTTCTGTTATGCTGTAATGTCTATTGTATGTACAAGTCCCCTCTATAATTTGTAAAGCGCTGCGGAATATGTTGGCGCTATATAAATAAAAATTATTATTATTATTATTATAATATCATCAAAAAGATAATTTATTTCAGTTCTTCAATACAAAAAGTGAAACTCATATGTTATATAGAGTCATTACAAACAGAGTGATATGTTTCAAGTTATTTCTGTTTATGTTGATGATTATGGCTTACAGCCAATAAAAACCCAAAAGTCATTATCTCAGTAAATTAGAATACTTTATAACACCAGCTTGAAAAATGATTTTAATATCCGAAATGTTGGCCTGCTGAAATGTATGTTCAGTAAATGCACTCAATACATGGTTGGGGCTCCTTTGCATCAATTACTGCATCAATGCCACATGGCATGGAGCCAATCAGCCTGTGGCACTGCTGAGGTGTTATGGAAGCCCAGGTTGCCTTTATAGCAGCCTCCAGCTCATTTGCATTGTTGGGTCTGGTGTCTCTCATCTTCCTCTTGACAATAGCCCATAGCTTCTCTATGGGGTTAAGGTAAGCAAATTTGCTGGCCAGTCAAGCACAGTGATACTGGTTTTTTAAACCAGGTATTGGTACTTTTGGCAGTGTGGACAGGTGCCAAATCCTGCTGGAGTAATAAATTTCCATCTCCAAAAAGCCTGTCGGCAGAGGAAAGTATGAAGTGCTCTAAATTTTCCTGGTAGACGGCTGCACTGATTTTGGTCTTTATAAAACACCTACACCAGCAGATGACATGGCTTCCCAAACCAGCACCGATTGTGGAAACTTCACACTAGACCTCCAGCAGCTTGGATTGTGGCCTCTCCACTCTTCCTCCAGACTCTGGGACCTTGATTTCCAAATTAAATGCAACATTTACTTTAATCTGAAATCAACATCTTGGACCACTGAACAACAGTCCAGTTCTTTTTCTCTTTTTCTTGGCCCAGGTAAAATGCTTCTGGCGTTGTCTATTGGTCATGACACAAGGAATGTGACACTTGTAGCCCATGTCCTGGATATGTCTGTGAGTCTTGAAGCAATGACTTCAGCAGCAGTCCACTCCTTGTGAATCTCCCCCAAACTTTTGAATGGCCTTTTCATAACAATACTTTCAAGGCTGTGGCTTTCCTAGTTGCTTGTGCACCTTTTTCTAGCACACTTTTCCTTCCACTCAACTTTCCATTAATATGCTTGGATACAGCACACTGTGAACAGCCAGCTTCTTTAGCAATAGCCTTTTGTGGCTTACCCTAGTTGTGGAGTGTGTCAGTAACTGCCTTCTGGACATCTGTCAAGTCAGCATTCTTCCCCGTGATTGTTGAGCCTACTGAAACAGACTAAAGGATCTTTTTAGATGCTTAGGAAGCCTTTGCAGGTGTTTTTTGTTCATTATTATAATTTACTGAGATAATGATTTTTGGGTTTTCATTGGCTGTAAGCCATCGTCATCATTAACAGAAATAAACACTTGAAATAGATCACTCTGTTTGTAATGACTATATGGTATATGAGTTTCACTTATATTGAAGAACTGAAATAAATGAACTTTTTGATGATATTCTAATTCAGTGAGAAGCATTTGTTGACAGCTTGGTGCTTATTTTTTAAGATAGCAGCTATGGGTTTTAACCCCTTAGTAACGGAGCCAAATTTTTGAAATCTGACTAGTGTCACTTTATGTGGTAATAACTCTGCAACGCTTCAACAAATCCCAGGTCAATATGTTTTGTGTTTATTTATAAAAAATATCAAAAAATTGAGAAAAATGGTAAAAAATTAGCAATTTTCTAAATTTGAATGATTATCCCTTTTATCCAGATGGTCATACCACAGCAAACCATTAATAAATAACATTTCCCACATGTCCGCTTTACATCAGCACCATTTGTAAAATGTTATTTTATTTTGTTAGCATTTTAGAAGGTTTAAAAATGTAGCAGTAATTTTTCATTTTTTCAAGGAAATTTACAAAAAAAATTTTTTAGGGACTTATCCATGTTTGAAGTGACTTTAATGGTCTCATATATTGGAAAAACCCCAAATGTGATACCATTTTAATAACAGCACCCCCTGACATATTGAAAACTGCTGTCAGGTAGTTTATTAACCCTTCAGGTGCTTTACAGGAATTAATGCAAGGTGGTATGACAGATATGAAAATGTGTATTTTTACCACCTAAATGCCGCTAACTTCTGAACAGATTACTACAGCCGGCAGACTCTAAGGCCGCTATTTGGTCATGAAATGCCATGGTAAACATCAGGACCACACAATCATGATCTGTGGGCACCAATTTGGATAAAGAGGGAGCACCCACACTCTGTTAACCATTTATAATGATGTAGTCACTATTGACAGCAGCATCAAAGGGGTGAAACAGATTTGGACAGTGCAAACACTGATGATGGCTGATACAGCAAGTTGCCAGCTATAGAGGACAGCTGACAGCTGGTGGATTGTCACCTGTATGGGGAGGCTATTCTCTTGTTTCTCAGGTCAGTTAAAAGACATATTGGCAGTTATTAAGGGGTTAAAGTCCTAAACACCCCATTTAAGACTTTCTTGGACAGAATTATGAAACTATCTAACTAAAAAAAAAATGTTAATGGCCATAGCAACAAATTATGGCACAACTTTAATTTACTATTTTTCTCTTGGCACTTGATAACTGTGCTGTGATGCTTTTTTACAGTCTTAATTAATCTGCTCAATTATTCACATAAATGCATCAAAAAGAACTGTCATTGAAAACCACATGTTGTTGCTTATGGTAGACAATCAGAATCTTGCATTCTTTCTGAAACTAATCTAAAAGTGTAGTTTTTATGGGTTGCCATTAGCGGCACTGCTGTTTTTGTGTTCCCTAGTTTGTTGCATGAGCCAAATGATGGTGTCAGTGAGGAGCTCCACTCCTCATCATCATTGATAGTTGCCATTATCCCCAATTATGAGTGTTGACACTACATTGAGCGAATGATACGTAACAGAGTTAGGATTAAACCATCTAGTGTAAATCATCTAAAGATATCTTATGTGAAAAAATACAACCTTCACTTTGCTCTAAAAAAGGGGGTCATCTGGGATCAACTATTCCCTCTCCAATGGCTTCTGCTGGGCTAAATTAATAAACGCATGTGTAATTCACCCTCCCTGGGTCCATCAATGTAAATCCGTGACTGTTCCAGAAGTGGCCTCATAGCTACAGCACATTTGAACACCACAGCCAATCACTGGGCTCATTGGCTTGTGCCATTTACTAAGGCAGCAGTGATTGGCTGCAGCAATCACTTGTACTGTAATTATTATGTCACTACTGCAACCCGTCTGTATAAACTGGAGCAGCAGAGGAGAGTCAGGGCTGAATGTTATACTTTAACCTAGCAGAATGTGGTGGTAAAGTTATCCCTGCAAAACCCTTTAAAATGTGATTGTATTTAGGCTTGTAGAGGAGAAGAGGATGTCCAGCTAGAGCAAAGGCTACCATAATGTAGAGCACACCTTTTTGAGACCTTGTCACAGAAGGTTATGTCACAAAAGAGGATTAAGATAATGTTGTACATGCCATTATGTCAAATTAGGGCTCATTTCCGCGGCTGTTAAATGACCGGATATAGGCTACATGAAAACCAATCGGTGGTTGCTTAACAGCCTGACTAGAAAAGCTTACTGCACTTCCGTGCACACAGAACGATCAGTAATACAATTGCTCTGTGCACATATGATAACGTTTTTCTCGGCAGCACACGTACTTACACACGACGATGTGCTGCTGAGAGTGCTGAATTTTAATAAAGCTTAAAAATTATTTAATCTCACTGACTAGTGTTTTGCTAGTTTGGTGATTGCCAGCCTTTATGGACAAACCAATAATCGGGCACAAGCGTCCTTAAGAACACTCATTCTTGATTCAGTCAGTATAAATGCATCCTCAGTAGTTCAATGGCGCTTTTTGTGGCTATCTCATTGCATGTTATCTGAGTCATTGAAACCTTTTGCTACATCTTTAGTATTACTGGCATCCTAAATCCTAGCAGTCAGCCTGCTTTCCCCCATATAACCCATGCTGCTTGTTATTTAATATATATTACCTGTTTCATATGAAACAATGCCACATGCACTCAGAAATATTATATCCTACTCTGAGGAAGTCACGGCCATTTCCATGGTGGTCTGTACCAACTTCGCAATCATGAAAGTGCTAGAAAACATTAAAAGATGATTCACAGTCATGGTCACTTTTCTTGGCATATGAAATTACAGCCATTCTAGTAACATTTCTTAAAACTATAATCTACTAAAAATGCTATAATCTACTAAAAATATATCACAGTGTATATGTATATATAGATATATATCTATATCTATATATATGCACATACATTATGTATATATACTGTATATGTTTACATTCAAATGTCAATGAAAAATTAAGCTTCTAAAGGTATTGAGATGTACAAATGTCTTACAATCATGCCAGTGTCTACAAATACTCGGAATTAATTATGTAACTTGCATTTCTTTGTTTAAGTGAATACTTGCACTTCACCAGTATTTATTAACAACCATGCATTTGCTGCAGAAGACTTGCTATGTGTTATATAAACTGGGGTGCTGTTCTGTGATATGTGCCTTTCTGTGAAAACATTGTCACTTTTTTTGCTGAGGTCTGTTAATTAAATCACTTTTGAAGACTTTTACAGAAAATCCTTTAGAATCTCTAAAAATAAAATTCTACAAAGGGAATTTAAAGGGAATGTGTCACCAGAAAGCGACTGTTTAAACAAAGTGTTAACTGTACTAAGAAAAAATAACACAACACCAAAAATATATCCACCAAAGAAAGACCATGAAGGAATATAATTATACCACCAAAAAACCGCCTTCACACAAGGTCAGTAAAACTGAAGTAACTTTATTAACCAATCAAAAAAATAAAAAATATACATATAAAATACAGTGGGAATACACCAAAGCACAGGAATAGGTGGGCAACCCAGATATAAGCCCCATGAAGTAGTAACATCATATAAACTTCAACCCAATCATATTTTGACGCAAAGAAGTAAATAAATGTGCAAGTGACCATGTACAAAATATGCAGACAAATGATAAGGTAATAGCTGTAACACATGAATATATAACAAAAGTAATGATATATAGTTACCAAATGGGGCACTCCTGGGGGACCCACCAACACCCATATGATTGGGTTGATGTTTATATGATGTTACTACTTCATGGGGCTTATATCTGGGTTGCCCACCTATTCCTGTGCTTTGGTGTATTCCCACTGTATTTTATATGTATATTTTTTATTTTTTTGATTGGTTAATAAAGTTACTTCAGTTTTACTGACCTTGTGTGAAGGCGGTTTTTTGGTGGTATAAGAAAAAATAAATCAAATCTTGCATTTTTAGCACTGGGCTCTCAGACTTTTTTAGAGTCTAACTTCCTGTTGTTTTAGGAAGCAACACATGTACATAGCTACCACAATCAGACTCTGACTCTTTTTGCATAGATGCATCTAATGAGCATGTACAAAGGTCATTGTTAACCCCTTTACCCCCAATGGTGGTTTGTACGTTAATGACCGGGCCAATTTTTACATTTCTGACCACTCTACATTTATGAGGTTATAACTCTGGAACGCTTCAACAGATCCCAGTGATTCTGACTCTGTTTTCTCGTGACATATTCTACTTCATTACATTGGTAAAATTTCTTTGACATTACCTGCGTTTATTTGTGAAAAAATGGAAATTTGGCGAAGATTTAGAAAAATTCGCAATTTTCCAAATTTGAATTTATATGCAATTAAATCACAGAGATATGTCACACAAAATACTTAATGAGTAGCATTTCACACATGTCTACTTTACATCAGCACAATTTTAGAACCAATTTTTTTTTTGATAGGGAGTTATAAGGGTTAAAAGTTGACCAGCAATTTCTCATTTTTATAACACCATTTCTCATTTGATGTCATTTTGAGGGGTCTATACGATAGAAAATAACCAAGTGTGACACCATTATAAAAACTGCACCCCTCAAGGTCCTCAAAGCAACATTCAAGATGTTTATTAACCCTTCAGGTGTTTCACAGGACTTTTTAGAATGTTTAAATAAAAATGAACATTTAACTTTTTTCACAAAAAATTTAATTCAGCTCCAATTTTTTTTATTTTCCCAAGGGTAAGAAAAGAAATTGGACCCCAAAAGTTGTTGTACAATTTGTCCTGAGTATGCTAATACCCCGTATGTGGGGGTAAACCACTGTTTGGGCACATGGGAGAGCTCGGAAGGGAAGGAGCACCGTTTGACTTTTCAAAGCAAAATTGACAGGAATGGAGATGGGACACCATGTTGCGTTTGGAGAACCACTGATGTGCCTAAAGATTGAAACACCCCACAAGTGACAACATTTTGTAAAGTAGACCCCCTAAGAAACTTATCTAGATGTGTGGTGAGCTCTTTGACTCACCAAGTGCTTCACAAAAGTTTATAGTGCAGAGCCATAAAATAAAAAATCATATTTTTTCATTTTTTCACAAAAATGATATTTTTGCCCCCAATTTTTTATTTTCCCAAGAGTAAGAGAAGAAATTGGACCCCAAAAGTTGTACAATATGTCCTGACTACGCTGATACCCCATATGTAGGGGTAAACCACTGTTTGGGCGCATGGCAGAGCTCGGAAGGGAAGGAGCACTTTTTGACTTTTGAATGCAAAATTGACTGGAATTGAGATGGGATGCCCTGTTGCATTTGGAAAGCCACTGATGTGCCTGAACATTGAAACCCCCCACAAGAGACACCATTTTGGAAAGTAGACCCCCTAAGGAACTCATCTAGATATGTTGTGAGAGCTTTGAACCCCCAAGTGTTTCACTACAGTTTATAACGCAGAGCCGTGAAAATAAAAATTCTTTTTTTACGACAAAAATTATTTTTAGCCCCCAGTTTTGTATTTTCCCAAGGGTAACAGGTGAAATTGGACCCAAAAGTTGTTATCCAATTTGTCCTGAGTATGCCGATGCCCCATATGTGGGGGTAAACCACTGTTTGGGCGCATGGCTGAGCTCGGAAGCGAAGGAGCGCCATTTGACTTTTCAGTGCAAAATTGACTGGAATTGAGATGGGACGCCATGTTGCGTTTGGAGTGCCCCTGATGTGCCTAAACATTGAAACCCCCCACAAGTGACACCATTTTGGAAAGTAGACCCCCTAAGGAACTTATCTAGATGTGTGGTGAGCACTTTTACCCATTAAGTGATTCACAGAAGTTTATAATGCAGAGCCGTAAAAATGAAAAATCATATTTTTTCACAAAAATGATATTTTCACCCCCAATTTGTCCTGAGAACGCTGATACCCCATATGTGGGAGTAAATCACTGTTTGGGCGCATGGCAGAGCTCGGAAGGGAAGGAGCGCCATTTGACTTTTGAATGCAAAATTGACAGGAATTGAGATGGAATGCCATGTTGCATTTGGAGAGCCACTGATGTGCCTAAACATTGAAACCCCCCACAAGTGACACCATTTTGGAAAGTAGACCCTGTTAGGGCTAGCGGAACGCACCAAATAATAAGACTGATAGTGTACGGTGCGTTCGTAGCCCGGGGTCCACCGTGCAGAGATGGAACCTGCTGCTGAGCAATGACGGACTATATGGCGGTACTCATAAGTATA
Source organism: Ranitomeya imitator (assembly GCF_032444005.1). Taxonomy (NCBI): domain Eukaryota; kingdom Metazoa; phylum Chordata; class Amphibia; order Anura; family Dendrobatidae; genus Ranitomeya; species Ranitomeya imitator. The sequence goes on from NC_091282.1 coordinate 472,619,712, forward strand.
CTCGCATGGGTTAAACTTCACCCAATGTGAAGGAAGCAATCCTGTTGCGTCACAGGATCGCGGTACCGCACATAGAAGGCGAGCAAGCAGTCAGCGAACTTAACCCCAACTAGGATTGACGTCCGATTAGACCACTTGCTGACACAACACCGCAACAGGGTGTGTTAGGCAACTCTTATAATTAGAGCACCGAAGTGCGAACTGTGCCGTGCTGGCAGGCACCACTAAGCACCCAGACGTGGGTCAGGAAGCGCACTACTGGCGCGTGGCGCCGCACTGGCGGTCACAGCAATAGACGCTGATACGTGTGTGACACGTTGAGTGATTTGTCGGGCGCTAGATAGCAGCCATACTCCATACGCGAACAGTCATACAATAGGGTAGGGGTATTTAATGAACGACTTGCACTCACAACAAACACACGTATTCAATTGTACACTAGCGCATGGCCGTGCGGTCATGCGCAGTTTATATAGTTGCAGCACAGGAAGTGGCCACAGAAACTTTGCCCTTCCAAGACCTGCCAAGAGGTCCAATGAAATGTGCTGCAGAGCCTGAGCACATGACCCTCGATCTCCAACGGGAGATCTTGCCCTGGGCATGCTCAGTGTGCGCAAACAAGGACTTAGTCCCAGGGAAGTCCGCTCGCCGCTGACCAGCACTGACTTTAATGGCAGGAGCTGAAGAAGCAGCAGTAACTCTCTGTACAGAGTGAGAGCGAGCAAGACACTGGGAGCGACGTCCCCGCTGAGCAGACTCCACTGCGGCCGGAGGAGAATGGGAGACCGCAGCGGAGACGGATCAAGATTCCCCCTGTGCAGCAGAGGAAACTCGACTCCTAACAGACCCCCTAAGGAACTCATCTAGATGTGTTGTGAGAGCTTTGAACCCCCAAGTGTTTCACTACAGTTTTTTTACGACAAAAAATATTTTTAGCCCCCAGTTTAGTATTTTCCCAAGGGTAACAGTTGAAATTGGACCCCAAAAGTTGTTGTCCAATTTTTTCTAAGTACGCTAATACCCCATATGTGGGGGGGAAACAGTTTGAGCACATGGCAGAACTCAGAAGGGAAGGAGCGCCATTTGGAATGCAGACTTAGATGGATTGGTCTGCAGGCGTCACATTGCGTTTGCAGAGCCGCTAATGAAACTAAACAGTAGAAACCCCCCACAAGTGACCCCATATTGAAAACTAGACCACCCCAAGGAACTTATCTAGATGTGTTGGGGGAACTTTGAACCCCCAATTGTTCCACTACAGTTTATAACGCAGAGCCATGAAAATAAAAATTATTTTTTTTACACAAAATTATTTTTTAGCCCCCAATTTTGTATTTTCCCAAGAGGAACAGGAGAAAATAGACCCCAAAAGTTGTTGTCCAATGTGTCCTGAGTATGCTGATACCCCATATGTTGGAATAAACCCGTTTGGGCGCACGGGAGAGCTCAGAAGGGAAGGAGCACTGTTTTACTTTTTCAACGCAGAATTGGCTGGAATTGAGATCGGACGTCATGTCGCGTTTGGAGAGCCCCTGATGTGCCTAAACAGTGCAAACCCCCAATTATAACTGAAACCCTAATCCAAACACACTCCTAACCCTAATCCCAATGGAAACCCTAACCACGCCCCTAACCCTGACACACCCCTAACCCTAATCCCAACCCTATTCCCAACCGTAAATGTAATCCAAACCCTAACCCTAACTTTAGCCCCAACCCTAACCCTAACTTTAGCCCCAACCATAACTGTAGCCCTAACCCTAGCCCCAACCCTAACCCTAGCCCGAACTCTAGCCCTAACCCTAACCCTAGCTCTAAACCTAATGTGAAAATGGAAATAAATACATTTTTTTAATTTTTTTATTTTTTCCTAACTAAGGTGGTGATGAAGCGGGGTTTGATTTACTATTTATAGCTGGTTTTCTGGCAGATTTTTGGCAGCCGTCACACTTCTTCTCCACGGTATTCATGGTGGAAAATGAAATGCTAGGTGAAATCCCAAGAAACAATGAAAACCCTATATTAAGGGTCACCAATCTAACCCAAGAAGAGGTGCGAAACCGGCTAAATAAGATTAAAATAGATAAATCTCTGGGTCCGGAAGGCATACACCCACGAGTACTAAGAGAACTAAGTAATGTAATAGATAAACCAATATTTCTTATTTTTAGGGACTCCATAGCGACAGGGTCTGTTCCGCAGGACTGGCGCATAGCAAATGTGGTGCCAATATTCAAAAAGGGCTCTAAAAGTGAACCTGGAAATTATAGGCCAGTAAGTCTAACCTCTATTGTTGGTAAAATATTTGAAGGGTTTCTGAGGGATGTTATTCTGGATTATCTCAATGAGAATAACTGTGTAACTCCATATCAGCATGGGTTTATGAGAAATCGCTCCTGTCAAACCAATCTAATCAGTTTTTATGAAGAGGTAAGCTATAGGCTGGACCACGGTGAGTCATTGGACGTGGTCTATCTCGATTTTTCCAAAACGTTTGATACCGTGCCGCACAAGAGGTTGGTACACAAAATGAGAATGCTTGGTCTGGGGGAAAATGTGTGTAAATGGGTTAGTAACTGGCTTAGTGATAGAAAGCAGAGGGTGGTTATAAATGGTATAGTCTCTAACTGGGTCGCTATGACCAGTGGGGTACCGCAGGGGTCAGTATTGGGACCTGTTCTCTTCAACATATTCATTAATGATCTGGTAGAAGGTTTACACAGTAAAATATCGATATTTGCAGATGATACAAAACTATGTAAATCAGTTAATACAAGAGAAGATAGTATTCTGCTACAGATCGATCTGGATAAGTTGGAAACTTGGGCTGAAAGGTGGCAGATGAGGTTTAACAATGATAAATGTAAGGTTATACACATGGGAAGAAGGAATCAATATCACCATTACACACTGAATGGGAAACCACTGGGTAAATCTGACAGGGAGAAGGACTTGGGGATCCTAGTTAATGATAAACTTGCCTGGAGCAGCCAGTGCCAGGCAGCAGCTGCCAAGGCAAACAGGATCATGGGGTGCATTAAAAGAGGTTCGGATACACATGATGAGAGCATTATACTGCCTCTGTACAAATCCCTAGTTAGACCGCACATGGAGTACTGTGTCCAGTTTTGGGCACCGGTGCTCAGGAAGGATATAATGGAACTAGAGAGAGTGCAAAGGAGGGCAACAAAATTAATAAAGGGGATGGGAGAACTACAATACCCAGATAGATTAGCGAAATTAGGATTATTTAGTCTAGAAAAAAGACGACTGAGGGGCGATCTAATAACCATGTATAAGTATATAAGGGGACAATACAAATATCTCGTTGAGGATCTGTTTATACCAAGGAAGGTGACGGGCACAAGGGGGCATTCTTTGCGTCTGGAGGAGAGAAGGTTTTTCCACCAACATAGAAGAGGATTCTTTACTGTTAGGGCAGTGAGAATCTGGAATTGCTTGCCTGAGGAGGTGGTGATGGCGAACTCAGTCGAGGGGTTCAAGAGAGGCCTGGATGTCTTCCTGGAGCAGAACAATATTGTATCATACAATTATTAGGTTCTGTAGAAGGACGTAGATCTGGGGATTTATTATGATGGAATATAGGCTGAACTGGATGGACAAATGTCTTTTTTCGGCCTTACTAACTACAGTGGGGCAAAAAAGTATTTAGTCAGTCAGCAATAGTGCAAGTTCCACCACTTAAAAAGATGAGAGGCGTCTGTAATTTACATCATAGGTAGACCTCAACTATGGGAGACAAACTGAGAAAAAAAAATCCAGAAAATCACATTGTCTGTTTTTTTAACATTTTATTTGCATATTATGGTGGAAAATAAGTATTTGGTCAGAAACAAAATTTCATCTCAATACTTTGTAAAATATCCTTTGTTGGCAATGACAGAGGTCAAACGTTTTCTGTAAGTCTTCACAAGGTTGCCACACACTGTTGTTGGTATGTTGGCCCATTCCCCATGCAGATCTCCTCTAGAGCAGTGATGTTTTTGGCTTTTCGCTTGGCAACACGGACTTTCAACTCCCTCCAAAGGTTTTCTATAGGGTTGAGATCTGGAGACTGGCTAATCCACTCCAGGACCTTGAAATGCTTCTTACGAAGCCACTCCTTCGTTGCCCTGGCGGTGTGCTTTGGATCATTGTCATGTTGAAAGACCCAGCCACGTTTCATCTTCAATGCCCTTGCTGATGGAAGGAGGTTTGCACTCAAAATCTCATGATACATGGCCCCATTCATTCTTTCATGTACCCGGATCAGTCGTCCTGGCCCCTTTGCAGAGAAACAGCCCCAAAGCATGATGTTTCCACCACCATGCTTTACAGTAGGTATGGTGTTTGATGGATGCAACTCAGTATTCTTTTTCCTCCAAACATGACAAGTTGTGTTTCTACCAAACAGTTCCAGTTTGGTTTCATCAGACCATAGGACATTCTCCCAAAACTCCTCTGGATCATCCAAATGCTCTCTAGCAAACTTCAGATGGGCCCGGACATGTACTGGCTTAAGCAGTGGGACACGTCTGGCACTGAAGGATCTGAGTCCATGGTGGCGTAGCGTGTTACTTATGGTAGACCTTGTTACATTGGTCCCAGCTCTCTGCAGTTCATTCACTAGGTCCCCCCGCGTGGTTCTGGGATTTTTGCTCACCGTTCTTGTGATCATTCTGACCCCACAGGGTGGGATTTTGCGTGGAGCCCCAGATCGAGGGAGATTATTAGTGGTCTTGTATGTCTTCCATTTTCTAATTATTGCTCCCACTGTTGATTTCTTCACTCCAAGCTGGTTGGCTATTGCAGATTCAGTCTTCCCAGCCTGGTGCAGGGCTACAATTTTGTTTCTGGTGTCCTTTGACAGCTCTTTGGTCTTCACCATAGTGGAGTTTGGAGTCAGACTGTTTGAGGGTGTGCACAGGTGTCTTTTTATACTGATAACAAGTTTAAACAGGTGCCATTACTACAGGTAATGAGTGGAGGAAAGAGGAGACTCTTAAAGAAGAAGTGACAGGTCTGTGAGAGCCAGAAATTTTGATTGTTTGTTTCTGACCAAATACTTATTTTCCACCATGATATGCAAAAAAAATGATAAAAAAACAGACAATGTGATTTTCTGGATTTTTTTTCTCAGTTTGTCTCCCATAGTTGAGGTCTACCTATGATGTAAATTACAGACGCCTCTCATCTTTTTAAGTGGTGGAACTTGCACTATTGCTGACTGACTAAATACTTTTTTGCCCCACTGTATGTTACTATGTTACTATGTAAAAGACGCTTTTTATAGCAAAAAATATTTTTTGCATTACCACATTTTGAGAGCTATAATTTTTCCATATTTTTGTCCACAGAGTCATTTGAGGTCTTGTTTTTTGCGGGACGAGTTGACATTTTTATTGGTAACATTTTTGGGCACGTGACTTTTTTGATCACTTTTATTCCGATTTTTGTGAGGCAGAATGACCAAAAACCAGCTATTCATGGATTTCTTTTCGGGGGGGCATTTATACCGTTCCGTGTTTGGTAAAATAGATAAAGCAGTTTTATTCTTCGGGTCACTACGATTACAGCAATACCTCATTTATATCATTTTTTTATTTTTTGGCGCTTTTATAGAAAAAATAATTATTTTTGCATCGCGTAATTCTGAGGGCTATAACTTTTTATTTTTTCACTGATGATGCTGTATGGTGGCTCGTTTATTGCGGGACAAGATGCCGTTTTCAGCGGTACCGTGGTTATTTATATCCGTCTCTTTGATTGCGTGTTATTCCACTTTTTGTTCAGCGTTATGATAATAAAGCGTTGTTTTTTGCCTCGATTTTTTTTTTACGGTGTTCACTGAAGGGGTTAACTAGTGGGACAGTTTTATAGAACGGGTCGTTACGGACGTGGCGATACTAAATATGTGTGCTTTTATTGTTTTTTGTTCTATTTAGATAAAGAAATGTATTTATGGGAACAATATATATATATATTTATTGGGAATTTTTTTAAAATTTTCTTTAAACTATAACATTGCCCCGGGGGGCATCATGTTATAGTGTTAGATCACTGATCTGACACTTTTCTGTGCACTGTGTCAGATCAGCGATCTGACGTGGACTCCTAGAGGCTTCACGGCGCTTGCTCTGAGCAGGCGCTGTGAAGCCACCTCCCAGCAGGACCCGGATGCAGCCCCGCGGCCATTTTGGATCTGGGCCTGCATGGAGGAGGAGGTAAGAGACCCTCGGAGCAACGCGATCACATCGCGTTGCTCTGAGGGTCTCAGGGAAGCACGCAGGGAGCTCCCTCCCTGCGCGATGCTTCCCTATACCGCCGGAACACTGCGATCATGTTTGATCGCAGTGTGCCAGGGGTTAATACTGTATCTCACATTGTAATGGACATACCCATAGACATAAGCATACCTTACGTGTACATCTGGCAGCCCCAGGCATTATTGAAGTCACTTACGCTGTCACATAAAAGCCAGAATGCATGTACATCTTAATGGTGATATGTGTTCACTAAAAGCAAAAGTCTAGGTCTCTTAGCTATTTCAGTTTTTTCTCAAGATTGACAGTTCCTTTTCAGACAAGGTTTCATTCATTATGTTGAGCAGTAGTGAAAGCAAATTATGCAAGCAGTATTCTGGAAGGCTAAATCACCTTTATAGGGCAAATATTTAAGAAGACAGGTGCTAACATTTATTGTATCTTGATAGCTTATGGTGTTGTATCCAGCTCTACATACTGACATAAGTAAAATCCATTTACCGTAAATGCCATATACCAGTTATATTCAGATATTCAGAGTAGTTTTTGGTCTTTTCCTGGACTATGAGCATTTCAGTAAGTTTTTTTTTCACAGCTTACTCTAAAATGACTGAGCAGGTTCCACTGCGGCTGGAGGAGAATGGGAGATCACAGTGGACATGGTTCGAGATTCCCCCTGTGCAGTGGCGGGAACTCGACACCTAACATCCAGGGATTTAAATAACAGGCAGCCCCACGCAAAACTCCCAGAAAGGAATAATCAAAGCTAGCCAATTAATCCCATAGTGTTAGGGTAGGCAGAACGCACCGAATATATTTATTTAGTGGGATTGGTGCGTTCGCAACCCCGTATCCACCGTGCAGGAAAGAACCTGCTGCTAAATAAATGGCGGCACTATATGGCGGTATAAACCAGCTCTGTTAGCTTCACAGAGCAGCCGAGAAGGCAAAACTCTGTGCCCTGTTAGACTTTCACAGAGGCACAGGCCAACTACTCAAATGTGAGCAGTCAGAGGTCATGCATGCACACTAAACTCCTCGCTGGAGGTGCCAGCATTCTAGGGGCTTATTTCAGCCGGGTCCCTGAACACACTTAAGCACAATCTCCTCGCCGGAGGTGCCAGCATTCTAGGGGCTTATTTCAGCCGGGTCCCTGAACACATTCAAACACATGACCACACTGGCGCAAAGCACATAACATAAGAGGATACTAGCGCATGGCCGTGCGGCCATGCGAGCCTTAAATAGCTGCAGCACGAACAGGACCTTCCAAAGAAGGACCAATGGAATTGCTGCAGTACCTGAGCATGTGACCCTAGATCTCCACTGAGAGATCTTGCCCTGGGCATGCTCAGTGTGCAAAGCAGAACTTAGTCCTAGCACCTGAAGGGTCTTCCGTGAGAAGGACCGATGGAAGTCGCTGCAGTACCTGAGCATGTGACCCTAGATCTCCACTGAGAGATCTTGCCCTGGGCATGCTCAGTGTGTGCAAAGTAGGACTTAGTCCCAGAAAAGCCTGCTCGCCACAGATCAGTGCAGGGTACAACAGCAGAGCCAGGAGAGGCAGCAGTAACCCTTTGCACAGAATCAGTCTCAGCAAGACGCTGGGAGCGACGTCTCTGCTGAGCAGGATCCACTGCGGCCGATGCAGAATGGGAGACCGCAGCAGACACGGATCGAGATTCCACCTGTGCAGCAGAGGAAACTCGACTCCTAACACATAGTTCCTTGATTTAGTGGCACCAAATGTCTTAAGGAAAAAAAGACTGATGGTGTCATGCATCACCCACAACAATGGTGCGGTGCAGCCCAGCTGCTGAAGCAGGAGTAAGAAAGAGAGATAGAAAACAGCACAGATGTTACAATCCTCTGCACTTCACACACAGTGTCAGTAGGGTCATGCTTCCATCCTTCTCTTCTGTCTGCATTGGCCACTTGGATCATACAGTAGTGAGTAGTGTTGAGCATTCCAATACCGCAAGTATCAGGTATCGGCCGATACTTGCGGTATCGGAATTCCGATACCGAGATCCGATACTTTTGTGGTATCGGGTATCGGTATTGGATCCATAGGGATGTGTAAAATAAAGAATTAAAATAAAAAATATTGATATATTCACCTCTCCGGCGGCCCCTGGACATCACGCTGGTAACCGGCAGGCTTCTTTGTTTAAAATGAGCGCCTTTAGGACCTGCGAATGACGTCGCTGCTTCTGATTGGTCGCGTGCCGCTCATGTGACCGCCACGCGACCAATCAGAAGCCGCAACATCATTCTCATTCACTAAACTCCTAATTCTAGGAATTAAGGACCTGCGAATGACGTCGCGGCTTCTGATTGGTGATGTCCAGGGGCCGCCGGAGAGGTGAATGTATCAATATTTTTTATTTTAATTCTTTATTTTACACATTAATATGGATCCCAGGGCCTGAAGGAGAGTTTCCTCTCCTTCAGACCCTGGGAACCATCAGGATACCTTCCGATACTTGGTGTCCCATTGACTTGTATTGGTATCGGATATCGGTATCGGCGATATCCGATATTTTTCGGGTATTGGCCGATACTATCCGATACCGATACTTTCAAGTATCGGACGGTGTCGCTCAACACTAGTAGTGAGTGGTCTATGCTGACAAGAGTGGGGATGAGAGAACACAGTGCCAGCACTCAACTCCTGAAGTGTTTTCTCTCATGCCTGTCTCTTGTCAGCATCGGATGCCCCTGGTACTGTATGATCTTATGGGGAAGTGAGTGGTTACTGTAATCAGAAGAGGAATGAGGATTCAGTGAACAACAAATTTGTGTGATCATGTGCCAGTTGTGGTCATTTCATGATATTTGATGGGGGTTGTCCCTTTTTAGTGGCTTTAAAATGTGGTTACATCATCAACTTTGGGATTGCAGTTGCACTTAGCTGGAAACATCAATCGTTGAAGTGGAACGTCTTGCACGGATACTGGAAGTGCAATGAGTGGTGGCCAAAGACTAGTACCAGAGAGGAGAGGCAGTCAGACAAAGGGTTGGTCCATCATTACTTTATTGTTTGGCTATATCGCTTCACTGTATCCTCCTATAAAAAATAAACAACAGTGACCTCATTGTTCACTTTATGTTAATCAGTGGAAACATGTCATAGAGATCTGTACATATCCAGCAAAAGAAAAGTCACGACAGCAGAAAACTTTTCTGGTAAAAATCAGAAAGTTTTAAATAAAAAAAACTGTAAGCATAACAACACATGTCCTTGGCAGCTGCCAGCCAGCACTGTTGTCATGCTTCTAAAACTGCCAATTTGAGGTATTACTAAATTCCATGTGTCATATTTAGCTATGACACGTTTGAGGAGCTGGTAGTATGGCATTATTGTTGAACTTTCTCATGCTGATGACATTTCTCATCATCTTAAATTAACATCGTATTTGATAAATGATTTGCAACGATAAAGGATCATACACGTATGGTGTATAAGCTCCTTTTTTGCTTTTAGCTCTTCACAGGGTCCATATGTGGTGTTAGATATTAGCATTTTATAATATAATTACTATTTTAAATAGAAATATTGTGAGGTTTTTGTCTCTTTGCCCAATACAGTAGATATAGGCTGAAATTCCAAGATGAATTTTGATTATGTAACAGTCCAGGTAAAACTACATAACCTCAATGTTTCCCTACAGAGAAAAAGTGATTTTCAGTGAATATAATAATGTCAACCATTCGGAAATATCAGGATTGTGTGATTGTGACCTGTAAATTTTTACTGTGATTGACATGTGACCAAACATTTCTCTGGAGCCCTAACCTTATAAGGTGCAAACAAAATCAGAAGTGAACAGAGCTCTCCTAAGCTTAGAGAAAAACCTGCGCAGACTACAAAATATCTATCATAGCGTCTCACTGTATAACATTTGTGATACAATATACAGTGGCAGTCAAATGTTTAGGCACCTCTGGTCAAAATTACTGTTATTGTGAACAGTTCAGCAAGTTGAAGATGAATGATCTCTAAAAGTCCTCCATACAGTATGATGGACCATACACAGAGCTTTACATTGTATAATTGCTTGCATACAGTATAATGGACCTCATATAGCCCTACATAAAATATAAAGGCCTCCACATAGCCCTCCAAATATTATATTGGCCTTCACATAGCCCTCCAAAGATTATAAAAGCCCCCACATAGCCTCATAGCCCTCTATATAGTATAATAGCTCCTGCACTTCTCGATATAGTATAATGCACTCCAAAATCTTACATATAGTATACTGCACCCCATAGTCATCCCCAACGTTCCCCTGTTTCTCCGATCTTGGCGGCCATGTAGTGACATCATCTCTGAGACATCAGATGCCAAGGAAGAATGATGGAATGATGGAGGAGGAAGCATGCTTTGTGAATGGGATGTCACCAGAAGCGGCAGAATCGCCAGCAGGAGTGGTCCATCACAACTTTGAGCCTACAGAGATCGTTACTGGACAGAACAGGCAGGTATAAATCAGCTAGTTACCCCCATAGGGTAAAATAAAAAAAGTCTCAGATAACCCCTTAACAAAAGAGGAATATGGCTGCTTTCTTCATTTGTGTGAGATCTGGTGAACAAGTATCATGGCCAATAGTACCCACATCAGTGATGACAGTTGAGGCCTGCCCTGTCTACATTATGTCCAAATGCTTAGAATTATGTTTCTTTTGTATATACCTCATGTCCAGTATTGCGAATTGATGTATAGAAAAACATTTTTCAATTATTTTAGTTGTAAAATTTCTGAAATCTAGTAATTTAATATTATGGTCAAGTTTAATTAGTGTCTGCCATATTAATCCTATTTGCAAGTCAAGCAACTGTATAATTCTTCTGAATACTTTATGCCATTATGAAACTTGTCACTTTTTATGGTGGGTAGGGTTGAGCGAAACGGGTCGTTCATTTTCAAAAGTCGACGACTTTTGGCAAAGTCGGGTTTCATGAAACCCGATCCGACCCCTGTGCGGGGTCGGCCATGCGGTACGCAACTTTCGCGCCAAAGTCGCGTTTCAATGACGCGAAAAGCGCCATTTCTCAGCCAATGAAGGTAAACGCAGAGTGTGGGCAGCGTGATGACATAGGTCCTGGTCCCCACCATCTTAGAGAAGGGCATTGCAGTGATTGGCTTGCTGTCTGCGGCGTCACAGGGGCTATAAAGGGGCGTTCCCGCCGACCGCCATGTTACTGCTGCTGATCTGAGCTTAGGGAGAGGTTGCTGCCGCTTCGTCAGAAGCAGGGATAGCGTTAGGCAGGGTACATTAACCACCAAACCGCTTGTGCTGTAGTGATTTGCACTGTCCAACACCACCTTCGGTGTGCAGGGACAGTGGAAGCTACATTTTTTTTTTTTTTTCCTCAGCGCTGTAGCTCATTGGGCTGCCCTAGAAGGCTCCCTGATAGCTGCATTGCTGTGTGTACGCCGCTGTGCAAACCAACTGCTTTTTTCAAAGCACAAATCCTCTTGTTCCTTCCTTTCTGCACAGCTATCTTGTTTGTTTGTCCACACTTTTTATTTAATTTGTGCATCAGTCCACTCCTTATTGCTGCCTGCCATACCTGGCTGAGATTACTGCAGGGAGATAGTAATTGAAGGACAGTTCCTTTTTTTTTTTTTTTTTTTGTGGGAGATTAAGATTGGCATTTCTGCTAGAGTGCCATCCCTGTCTGTGCCATCTCTCACTCAGTGGGCCATAGAAAGCCTATTTATTTTTTTTCTTGATTTGGGTTCTAAAATCTACCTGAAAAAATCACTACATCAATCAGTGGGAGAAAAATATTGGCCTCAGGGCTTGTGTGCCACTCCTGACTCCTGTGTGTGCCATCTCTCAGTCAGTGGGCCATATAAAGCCTATTTATTTTTTTGCTTGATTTGGGTTCCAAAATCTACCTGAAAAAATCACTACATCAATCAGTGGGAGAAAAATATTGGCCTCAGGGCTTGTGTGCCACTCCTGACTCCTGTGTGCATCATCACTCACTCAGTGGGCCATAGAAAGCCTATTTTTTTTTTGCTTTATTTGGGTTCTAAATTCTACCTGAAAAAATCAATAAATCAATCAGTGGGAGATTAATATTGGCCTTTGGGCTTGTGTGCCAGACCTAAGCGTGCCATCTCTCTCTCTCAGATAGTGGGCCATAGAAAGCCTATTTATTATTTTTTTAATTGGGTTTATAAATTTTCCCTGAAAAAAAAAAAAAAGTGGGAGATTAATATTGGCCTCTGGGCTTGTGTGCCAGTCCTGAGGGTGCCATCTCTCTCACAAATAGTGGGTTCTAAATTCTACCTGAAAAAATCAATAAATCAATCAGTGGGAGATAAATATTGGCCTCTGGGCTTGTGTGCCACTCCTGACTCCTGTGTGCGTCATCTCTCACTCAGTGGGCCATAGAAAGCCTATTTTTTGTTTTATTTGTTTTCTAAATTCTCCCTGAAAAAATCATTTTATTTTATTTGGTTTCTAAATTCTTCCTGAAAAAATCATTTTTTTTATTATTTCTTTTTTTTAAAGTCTCCCTAAAAAAAAAAATCAAATCAGTGGGAGATTAATATTGCCCTTTCTGCTTGTGTGCCAGTCTTGACTCCTGGGTGTGCCATCTCTCTCTCTCTCTCCAATTGTGGGCCATAGAAAGCCTATTATTTTTTTTGCTTGATTTGGGTTCCAAAATCTACCTGAAAAAATCACTACATCAATCAGTGGGAGATAAATATTTACATTTGTGCTTCAGTGACAGTCCTGCGTGTGTGGCATCTCTCTCATTTGTTGCCACCAAAAACAGAGTGTGTAACATTGTGCCTGATTTTCCTTGCGGTCTCACCCACCTGTAAAGGGGTAGCTAAATCATACTGAAGTTATAGCTCACCGTGTAAGTTGTGTGACAGCAACAAATACCGTTAGTTTGGTTACGTTTTTAAAACAATGAGGAAGTCTGGTGGAAGAGGTCGTGGCCGGGGGCGTTCATTGTCAGCTGGTAATGAGGGTAGTGGAAGTGGTGGAGCATCAGGTGGTCGTGGGAAAAAAAATATTGCACCTAAGTCTGGAGCTGTGGAGCCAGGTTCGTCGTCTGGCTACACAAGGCCTCGAACGCTCCCTTTTCTGGGAGTAGGAAAACCGCTTTTAAAGGCGGAGCAGCAAGAGCAAGTTTTGGCTTATCTTGCTGACTCAGCCTCTAGCTCTTTTGCCTCCTCTCGTGAAACTGGTAAATGTAAAAGCAGCGCGTCGTTAGTGGATGTTCACGGTCAGGGACAAGTCGCTTCCTTGTCCTCTTCAGCAAAAACAACAACAGAGAAGAATGCAGCAGGCGACACAACGGGTTACTCCATGGAGCTCTTTACACATACCGTCCCTGGCTTAGAAAGTGAAGCAGTTAACAGTCCATGCCCATTACAAGTTGAATCTGACATGGAGTGCACTGATGCACAGCCACAGCCAGACTACTATGCTGGTCCTTTGACTCAGACCACAACATTGCCCTCGCAGGGTAGTGATCAAGAATCAGACCCTGATGAGACTATGTTGCCCCATCACGAACGCTATACCACCGACCGACACGGTGACACAGATGAAGTTGCACACGAGCTACAAGAAGAGGTAATAGATGACCCAGTTCTTGACCCCGATTGGCAGCCATTGGGGGAACAGGGTGCAGGCGGCAGCAGTTCTGAAGCGGAGGAGGAGGAGGAGGAGGGGCCGCAGCAGGCATCAACATCGCAACAGGTTCCATCTGCCGGGCCCGTATCTTGCCCAAAACGCATGGCAAAGCCAAAACCTTTTGGAGGACAGCGTGGCCATCCGGTTAAAGCTCAGTCTGCAGTGCCTGAAAAGGTATCCGATGCTAGAAAGAGTGCAGTCTGGCATTTTTTTAAACAACATCCAATTGATCAGCGCAAAGTCATCTGTCAAAAATGTTCAACTACCTTAAGCAGAGGGCAGAATCTGAAAAGTCTCAATACAAGTTGCATGCATAGACATTTAACCACCATGCATTTGCAAGCTTGGACTAACTACCAAACGTCCCTTAAGGTTGTAGCACCCTCGGCCAATGAAGCTAGTCATCAACGCAACATCCCTTCCGGCAGTGTAGGGCCACCATTTTCCGCACCACCTGCAGTATCTGTGCAGGTTTCTTTGCCAGGCCAAAGCAGTCAGGGTCAGGGAATCACCAGTTTCGTAGTAGGAAACACTGCATCTAGGGCACCGGCGGCAACAATACCATCTCCCACCGTCTCTCAGTCTGCCATGTCCACCGGCACCCCCGCTAGTTCCACGATCTCCAGCTCTCCAGTCCAGCTCACCCTACATGAGACTATGGTTAGAAAAAGGAAGTACTTAGCCTCGCATCCGCGTACACAGGGTTTGAACGCCCACATAGCTAGGCTAATCTCGTTAGAGATGATGCCCTACCGGTTAGTTGAAAGCGAAGCTTTCAAAGCCCTGATGGACTACGCTGTACCACGCTACGAGCTACCCAGTCGACACTTTTTTTCCAGAAAAGCCATCCCAGCCCTCCACCAGCATGTTAAAGAGCGCATCGTCCATGCACTCAGGCAATCTGTGAGCACAAAGGTGCACCTGACAACAGATGCATGGACCAGTAGGCACGGCCAGGGACATTACGTGTCCATCACGGCACACTGGGTGAATGTTGTGGATGCAGGGTCCACAGGGGACAGCAAGTTTGGGACAGTTCTGCCTAGCCCACGGTCTAGGAAACAGTTGGCTGTAGCCGTTCGCACCCCCTCCTCCTCCTCCTCGTCCTCCTGCAGAACCGAGAGCTCGTCCACAGACCGCAGTCGCACAACTACTCCATCCGCAGCTGCCACTGTTGCACACCAGGTCTCCCATTATAAGGCAGCTACTGGCAAACGTCAGCAGGCTGTATTGGCTATGAAGTGTTTGGGCGACAACAGACACACCGCGGAAGTTCTGTCCGAGTTCTTGCAGAAAGAAACACAGTCGTGGCTGGGCACTGTAGATCTTGAGGCAGGCAAGGTAGTGAGTGATAACGGAAGGAATTTCATGGCTGCCATCTCCCTTTCCCAACTGAAACACATTCCTTGCCTGGCTCACACCTTAAACCTGGTGGTGCAGTGCTTCCTGAAAAGTTATCCGGGGTTATCCGACCTGCTCCTCAAAGTGCGTGGACTTTGCTCACATATCCGCCGTTCGCCCGTACACTCCAGCCGTATGCAGACCTATCAGCGTTCTTTGAACCTTCCCCAGCATCGCCTAATCATAGACGTTGCAACAAGGTGGAACTCAACACTGCACATGCTTCAGAGACTGTGCGAACAGAGGCGGGCTGTTATGTTTTTGTGGGAGGATACACATACACGGGCAGGCAGTAGGATGGCAGACATGGAGTTGTCAGGTGTGCAGTGGTCGAAGATTCAAGACATGTATCAAGTCCTTCAGTGTTTTGAGGAATGCACATGGCTGGTTAGTGCAGACAACGCCATAATAAGCATGAGCATCCCCCTAATGCGTCTGCTGATGCAAAGTTTGACGCACATAAAGGATCAGGCGTCTGCAGCTGAGGAAGAGGAAAGCCTTGATGACAGTCAGCCATTGTCTGGCCAGGGCAGTGTACAGGACGAGGTAGCGGGCGAAGAGGAGGAGGAGGACGAGGAGGATGATGGGGATGATTATATTTTTAATGAGGAAGCTTTTCCGGGGCCACTGGAAATTGTTGGCGCGGCAATGCCGGGTTCTGGTTTTTTGAGGGACACAAGTGACGTGGATTTGCCTGAAACTGCCCCTCAACCAAGCACAACCGCAGATTTGAGAACTGGAACTTTGGCCCACATGGCGGATTATGCCTTACGTATCCTCAAAAGGGACACACGCATTACTAAAATGATGAACGATGACGATTACTGGTTGGCCTGCCTCCTTGATCCTCGCTATAAAGGCAAATTGCAAAATATAATGCCACATGAGAACTTGGTACTAATATTAGCAACCAAACAATCAACTCTTGTTGACCGTTTGCTTCTGGCATTCCCTGCACACAGCGCCCGTGATCATTCTCACACGAGCTGCAGGGGCCAGCAGACCAGAGGTGTTAGAGGGGCAGAAATCAGAAGTGGCGTTGGCCAGAGGGGTTTTCTGACCAGGTTGTGGAGTGATTTTGCTATGACCGCAGACAGGACAGGTACTGCAGCATCAATTCAAAGTGACAGGAGACAACATTTGTCCAGTATGGTTACAAACTATTTTTCATCCCTTATTGATGTTCTCCCTCAACCGTCATTCCCATTTGATTACTGGGCATCCAAATTAGACACCTGGCCAGAATTGGCAGAATATGCATTGCAGGAGCTTGCTTGCCCGGCAGCTAGTGTCCTATCAGAAAGAGTATTCAGTGCTGCAGGCTCAATACTAACAGAAAAAAGGACTCGTCTGGCTACCCAAAATGTAGATGATCTAACCTTCATTAAAATGAACCACAACTGGATTTCGAAATCTTTTGGCCCACCTTGCCCGGCTGACACCTAGCTTTCCTATGAAAAGGTCTTGCCTGTGGACTATTCTGAATGACTTTTCCAATCTCGTAATTTTCTGCACCTGATTGTCCAGCATACGACATGTTTACACCTCACTAAATGGCCAAACTCCCCACACGGGGCCGTGGTATCGCCACTTGGCGCCAGCACCCGTGAGAGTGCTGTTTGTCTGAAGAGGTGGGTGTGATCGCTTTTGGTCGACGGCACTGCCACTGGGTCCCACATAGTACAATAAAGTGTCTCTGGCAGTGGTGGTGCGCATCCAATGTCAGACACACCGTTGTAATATGAGGGGCCCTGGGCCTGTACCGCCGGCCACAAGACAGTTCCCCCCCAGCTCAAACAGTGCTCTACCACTTGCAAAATTATCTCTCACAGCTCCACCAACATTTAGTCTATGCGCTGACATCCTTCAATGCCTGGCACTGACAATACCATTGTATTGACATTTTTGTTATGTTAGGCCTTCGAAGCCTGTCTGCGGTCCCTCCTTCCACTAGGCCTCCACTGACCATTGTACTGCTGCCCGTGTACCCCTGGAACCAATTTTAAATTGCCAACAGCCCTATTTTTTTATGTTAGGCCTTCGAAGCCTGTCTGCGGTCCCTCCTTCCACTAGGCCTCCACTGACCATTGTACTGCTGCCCTTGTACCACTGGAACCAATTTTAAATTGCCAACAGCCTATTTTTTTTATGTTAGGCCTTCGAAGCCTGTCTGCGGTCCCTCCTTCCACTAGGCCTCCACTGACCACACCACTGCTGCCCGTGTACCCACGGAACCAATTTAAAATTGCCTACAGCCATGTGTTATTATGTTAGGCCTTCGATGCCTGTCTGCGGTCACTCCTTCCACTAGGCCTCCACTGACCACACCACTGCTGCCCGTGTACCCCTGGAACCAATTTAAAATTGCCTACAGCCAGCCCAATTTTTTTATTTTAGGCCTTCGATGCCTGTTTGCGGTCACTCCTTCCACTAGGCCTCCACTGACCACACCACTGCTGCCCGTGTACCCACGGAACCAATTTAAAATTGCCTACAGCCATGTGTTAATATGTTAGGCCTTCGATGCCTGTTTGCGGTCACTCTTTCCACTAGGCCTCCACTGACCACACCACTGCTGCCCGTGTACCCACGGAACCAATTTAAAATTGCCTACAGCCATGTGTTATTATGTTAGGCCTTCGATGCCTGTCTGCGGTCCCTCCTTCCACTAGGCCTCCACTGACGACACCACTGCTGCCCGTGTACCCCTGGAACCAATTTAAAATTGCCTACAGCCAGCCCAATTTTTTTATTTTAGGCCTTCGATGCCTGTCTGTGGTCCGTTCTTTCTACTACTACTACACTGACCAGGCCACTGCTGCCCGTGTTCCCCTGGAACCAATTTAAAATTGCCTACAGCCATGTGTTATTATGTTAGGCCTTCGATGCCTGTCTGCGGTCACTCCTTCCATTAGGCCTCCACTGACCACACCACTGCTGCCCGTGTACCCCTGGAACCAATTTAAAATTGCCTACAGCCATGTGTTATTATGTTAGGCCTTCGATGCCTGTCTGCGGTCCCTCCTTCAACTAGGCCTCCACTGACCACACCACTGCTGCCCGTGTACCCCTGGAACCAATTTAAAATTGCCTACAGCCAGCCCAATTTTTTTATTTTAGGCCTTCGATGCCTGTCTGCGGTCCGTTCTTTCTACTACTACTACACTGACCAGGCCACTGCTGCCCGTGTTCCCCTGGAACCAATTTAAAATTGCCTACAGCCATGTGTTATTATGTTAGGCCTTCGATGCCTGTCTGCGGTCACTCCTTCCACTAGGCCTCCACTGACCACACCACTGCTGCCCGTGTACCCCTGGAACCAATTTAAAATTGCCTACAGCCATCTGTTATTATGTTAGGCCTTCGATGCCTGTCTGCGGTCCTTCCTTCCAATAGTTCTCCACTGACCAGACCAATGCTGGCCGTGTACCCCTGGAACCCAGCTGAAAGTGCATGTAGCCTCCTTTTTTTCTTTGTTTTATATTTAGAAAGCCCAGATGAACTACGCTGTGCAACGGTTCAAGCTACCCAGTCGACATTTCTTTTGCGAGAAAAGCCATCCCAGCCCTCCACCGGCATGAAAAAGTCTGCATTGTCATAGCACTCAGGCAATCAAACAGTAGAAAGGTGCACCTGACAAGAGACGCATGCACCAGTAGGCATGTCCACAAAAAGTTACGTGTCCATTACGGCGCACTGGGTTAATGTGTTGGATGCATGGTCCACAGGGGACAGCCTACAAAGTCTGTCTGCAGTCCCTAATTCCAATTTTCCTCCGCTGACCACACCACTGCTGCCCGTGTAACCCTGGAACCAATTTTACAGTGTCTACAGCCTAATTTTGTTATGTTAGGCCTACTACGCCTGTCTGCGGTCCCTCCTTCCAATACTCGTCCACTGACCACACCACTGCTGCCCGTGGACCCCTGGAACCTATTTTTAATTGCATAGAGCATCCTTTTTTTAATAGTAGGCGTACAAAGTCTGTCTGCGGTCCACTATTGAAATTGTCCTCCACTGCCCAGAGCACTTGTGTACCCCTGTAACTTTTTTAAGCTGCAGTGAGCCACATTTTTGGTTTAAGTCCTACTACCTGTGTCTGTCTGCGCCACTCAATTCAGCTGTGTTCCTTTGAAAAAAGCTGAGCGTCAATAGTCTTGTTTTCAGCCTCTAAGAATTTTAAAAAAGCATTGGGGGTACAACTTTGGTAGGGCCTACTAACGGTGTCTGCCTCCCCAAGGTGTGCCCCAGGTTTCCTCGCCATTGCTTCGATCTTAATGCTCTCGTTTAGTAGTTGTTGGAAACTACACTGCATTAGGCCTACAAATTGGGTATGGGGTGTAGAGAGATGGTGTGTTCCACTCCAAGGTGTTCCCCAGGTTTCCTCTCCATTGCTTCGATCTTCATGCTCTCGTTTAGTAGTTGTTGGAAACTACGCTGCATTAGGCCTACAAATTGGGTATGGGGTGTAGAGAGATGGTGTGTTCCACTCCAAGGTGTTCCCCAGGTTTCCTCTCCATTGCTTCGATCTTCATGCTCTCGTTTAGTAGTTGTTGGAAACTACACTGCATTAGGCCTACAAATTGGGTATGGGGTGTAGAGAGATGGTGTGTTCCACTCCAAGGTGTTCTCCAGGTTGCCTTTCCTGATCTTCGATCTTCCGGCTCTCGTTTAGTAGTTGTTGGAAACTACACTGCATTAGGCCTACAAATTGGGTATGGGGTGTAGAGAGATGGTGTGTTCCACTCCAAGGTGTTCCCCAGGTTTCCTCTCCATTGCTTCGATCTTCCGGCTCTCGTTTAGTAGTTGTTGGAAACTACGCTGCATTAGGCCTACAAATTGGGTATGGGGTGTAGAGAGATGGTGTGTTCCACTCCAAGGTGTTCTCCAGGTTGCCTTTCCTGAGCTTCGATCTTCTGGCTCTCGTTTAGTAGTTGTTGGAAACTACACTGCATTAGGCCTACAAATTGGGTATGGGGTGTAGAGAGATGGTGTGTTCCACTCCAAGGTGTTCCCCAGGTTTCCTCTCCATTGCTTCGATCTTCATGCTCTCGTTTAGTAGTTGTTGGAAACTACGCTGCATTAGGCCTACAAATTGGGTATGGGGTGTAGAGAGATGGTGTGTTCCACTCCAAGGTGTTCTCCAGGTTTCCTCTCCATTGCTTCGATCTTCATGCTCTCGTTTAGTAGTTGTTGGAAACTACACTGCATTAGGCCTACAAATTGGGTATGGGGTGTAGAGAGATGGTGTGTTCCACTCCAAGGTGTTCTCCAGGTTGCCTTTCCTGATCTTCGATCTTCCGGCTCTCGTTTAGTAGTTGTTGGAAACTACACTGCATTAGGCCTACAAATTGGGTATGGGGTGTAGAGAGATGGTGTGTTCCACTCCAAGGTGTTCCCCAGGTTTCCTCTCCATTGCTTCGATCTTCCGGCTCTCGTTTAGTAGTTGTTGGAAACTACGCTGCATTAGGCCTACAAATTGGGTATGGGGTGTAGAGAGATGGTGTGTTCCACTCCAAGGTGTTCTCCAGGTTGCCTTTCCTGAGCTTCGATCTTCTGGCTCTCGTTTAGTAGTTGTTGGAAACTACGCTGCATTAGGCCTACAAATTGGGTATGGGGTGTAGAGAGATGGTGTGTTCCACTCCAAGGTGTTCCCCAGGTTTCCTGTCCATTGCTTCGATCTTCATGCTCTCGTTTAGTAGTTGTTGGAAACTACACTGCATTAGGCCTACAAATTGGGTATGGGGTGTAGAGAGATGGTGTGTTCCACTCCAAGGTGTTTCCCCAGGTTTCGTCCACATTGCTTCGGTCTTCCGACTCTCGTTTAGTAGTTGTAGAAAACTACACTGCATTAGGCCTACAAATTGGGTATGGGGTGTAGAGAGACGGTGTGTTACACTCCAAGGTGTTCCCCAGGTTTCGTCCACATTGCTTCGATCTTCCGACTCTCGTTTAGTAGTTGTTGAAAACTACACTGCATTAGGCCTACAAATTGGGTATGGGGTGTAGAGAGATGGTGTGTTACACTCCAAGGTGTTCTCCAGGTTGCCTTTCCTGAACTTCTATCTTCAGGCTCTCATTAAATTGTGGTTAAATGGAACAACTGCATTTGGCGTACTAGTTGGTTTGGGGCCTACTATCGGTGTCTGCCACTCCTTGCTATTGTCCTGGTTTCCTGTCCTGAAATTCCATTTTCAGGCTCTTGTTAAGTAGTTGTTAATGTTAGACTGCATTTGGCCTACTAGTTGGGTTGGGGCCTACTATCGGTGTCTGCCACTCCTTGCTGTTCTCCTCCACTGAACAAAGCTGTGCCGCCTGTTTACTACGGTTGCCAATTTTGAACTGCATTTCGACTACTTACTGATTTGGGCCTACTCTCTGTGTCAGCCTCTCATTCCAGTTGTCCTCCACTGCAATGCCCCCTGGTTAGTCCTGTGTTACCAATTTTGAACTGCATTTAGCCAACTTTATTCTTTGGGCCTATATCTGTGTTTCCTCCTCATCCTGCCCATTGCCCAGCCAGTGATAGATGAGTCTGCTGGTACATTGACCCATAACGCAAAATTCCCCGTGCACGCTACACAGCAAGATTGTGACCCTGCTGAAAGTCAGGTTCCTCTTCCCGCATACCATACCACCTTACACGGGGACAAAGAGGAAGGTGCAGATGAAAGTGCAGGTTCCTTCATCAGGTGGAGGGAGGAATACTAGTTGGCGACGTCACTGGCACAGGGCCTCTCATAGTACGCAAAAGTGTTGCTGCCGGTGGGAGGCGCCCCCGCCGTGCAAACACACTGCTGTACTTTGAGGGGCCCTGTGCCAGTGCCAATGCCAACGAGTGGGCCCCCCCTGCTTGCTCAGGATCACAGCACTTGCAAAGTTGAAATACTTACCTCTCCCTGCTCCACTGCCGTGACGTGGTCCAGATTTACTGGGCCCACTAATTACTTGAACCAGCCCTACCCCCCACAACTTTAGCCAAATGACCCCCAATTTAAAATGCCTTCCAATTATTATAAGCTAAATTACGATTGACAAGCTTCTGTAACAAGAATGGATGTTTTTGCCATTAAAATGGGCAGTGTAGGTGTTTTCCTGGCCTCCACTCACTGCCGACTATGCTCCCCCATTGACTTGCATTGGGTTTCGTGTTTCGGGCGATACCCGACTTTTCGCCATAATCGGCCGATTCCACTCGACTCGACTTCTAAGATAGTCGGGTTTCGCGAAACACGACTCGACTCTAAAATGGTCAAGGTCGCTCAACACTAATGGTGGGATTTGTTAAAGTGTTTGATTTCCTCAATGTGGAAAATTGAGATAAGTGTTAAATTATTCGGTGCAATCAGATACCTGATAATAAGCCTGGGTCACTGGGATGTATCTAACAAAGCTCTGATTTAGGGAACTATTGCCTCTGTTCACACTTTTTGGTAGTGCATAATTGAATGGCAGTGAACATTAACATTGAGATGTCTTTAGTCAGGTTTTGAGCTAAAAACCAAAAGCCACTTTATTTTCTTAGTACCTTTGTTGGTGCTTAAAGTGCGATTACATGAATCTTATCTACTTTCTGTGCAAAGTTGAATACGATCTATTTTTCTCTATAGCCTTTTTTCTCATACAGTTTTTTGTGACCTTTTGGCTGGCATAAAATAATCATGGAGTGATTGGAGTTTTTAGGCCATGTTCCCATGCATTGTAAATACTGTTTTCTCTTCCATTACATAACTCATGTGCTTTTGACCTCTTAGTGGCAGAGCCAATTTTCACCTTTATGACCAAGCCGAATTTTAATATTCTTACCAGGACTACTTTATGTGGTAATAACCCTGGAACACTTCAATGGATCCCACAGATTTTGAGATTTTATTTATTAGAAATTTTTCCAACTAAATTTACAAATCCATTTTTTTGAAGTGACTTTGAGGGGCCTATATGATAGAAGATACTCAAAAGTGACACCGTTCTAAAAACTGCACCTCTTAACAATATGCTCCGTACATGTTCAGCGCATGTCGTGTCTCTCCCTTTAATGTTGGCTCCAGCACTGAGCTCACATGTTTCCCAGCACATGTCAGCTGATTTGAACTTCTGACTTGTGCCCCTAACAACAGCGGATGGAATCGCGATCCACTTGCGGCTGTTAAACTATTAAATGCGTCTGTCAATCTCTCACCATTGGGTTGGCATGACAACCTGGGGTCTGCAGAAGCGGTCAGCACTCGTAGCAAATGAGCATTTTTGCTACACACAGGCGATTTTATCATTGCCTGCGTGTAGCAGAGGTGATCAGGAGATTGCAGCTTCTAGTCTCCCATGGAGACTGTTGAAGCAAGTGAAAAATAAAAAAAATGTTTTTAAAAATATTAAAAAAATAAGAAAATTATAAAAGTACAAATCAGCCCCTTTTGCCCCATTCAAAATAAAACAATTTAAAATAAAAAAAATACACATATTTGATATCGCCACGTTCAGAGTTGGCCAATCTATCAAGATATAAAAATAATTAATCCGATAGGTAAACGGTGCAGCAAAAAAAAAGGCAAAACAACAGAATTACGTTTTTTGATCGCTGCAACATTGCATTAAGATGCAATAATGGGTGAGCAAAAGATGATATCTACACCAAAATAGTATCATTAAAAACGTCAGCTTGACAAGCAAAAAATAAGCCCTCACCAAGCCATAGATCATGAAAAATGGAGACGCTCTTAGTTTTGGAAAATGATGCATTTTTTTAACAAAATTTGGATTTTTTTTCACCACTTAAATAAAAAAGAAGCCATACATGTTTGGTATCTACCAACTTGTAATGACCTGGAGAATCATAATGGCAGGTCAGTTTTAGCATTTGGTGAACATGGTAAAGTCGGGATCGACCGAAACACGAAACCCAATGCAAGTCAATGGGGCAGCATAGTCGGCAGTGAGTGGGGGCCAGGAAAACACCTAGAGTGCCCATTTTAATGTCAAAACCATCCATTCTTCTTAATGAAGCTTGTCAAGCGTAATTTACCTTATAATAATTGGAAGGCATTTGAAATTGGGGGTCATTTGGCTAAAGTTGTGGTGGGTAAGGCTGGTTCAAGTAATTAGTGGGCCCAGGAAATCTGGACCACGTCACGGCAGTGGAGCAGGGAGAGGTAAGTATTTCAACTTTGCAAGTGCTGTGAACCTGAGCAAGCAGGGGGGGCCCACTCGTTGGCATTGGCACTGGCACAGGGCCCCTCAAAGTACAGCGGTGTGTTTGCACGGCGGTGGCGCCTCCCACCGGCAGCAACACTTTTGCGTACTATGAGAGGCCCTGTGCCAGTGACGTCGCCAACTAGTATTCCTCCCCCCACCTGATGAAGGAACCTGCACTTTCATCTGCACCTTCCTCTTTGTTACCGTGCAAGGTGGTATGGTATGCGGGAAGAGCAACCTGACTTTCAGCAGGGTCACAATGTTGTTGTGTAGCGTGCACGGGGAATGTTGCGTTATGGGTCAATGTACCAGCAGACTCATCTATCACTGGCTGGGCAATGGGCAGGATGAGGAGGAAACACAGATATAGGCCCAAAGAATAAAGTGGGCTAAATGCAGTTCAAAATTGGTAACACAGGACTAATCAGGGGGCATTGCAGTGGAGGACAACTGGAATGAGAGGCTGACACAGAGAGTAGGCCCAAATCAGTAAGTAGTCGAAATGCAGTTCAAAATTGGCAACAGTAGTAAACAGGCGGCACAGCTTTGTTCAGTGGAGGAGAACAGTAAGGAGTGGCAGACACCGATAGTAGGCCCCAACCCAACTAGTAGGCCAAATGCAGTCTAACATTAACAACTACTTAACGAGCGCCTGAAAACGGAATTTCAGGACAGGAAACCAGGAGAACAGCAAGGAGCGGCAGACACCGATAGTAGGCCCCAAACCAACTAGTACGCCAAATGCAGTTGTTCCGTTTAACCACAATTTAATGAGAGCCTGAAGATAGAAGTTCAGGAAAGGCAACCTGGAGAACACCTTGGAGTGGAACACACCATCTCTCTACACCCCATACCCAATTTGTAGGTCTAATGCAGCGTAGTTTCCAACAACTACTAAACGAGAGCATGATGATCGAAGCATTGGCGAGGAAACCTGGGGAACACCTTGGAGTGGAACACACCATCTCTCTACACCCCATACCCAATTTGTAGGCCTAATGCAGCGTAGTTTCCAACAACTACTAAACGAGAGCATGATGATCGAAGCATTGGCGAGGAAACCAGGGGAACACCTTGGAGTGGAACACACCATCTCTCTACAGTGGAACACACCATCTCTCTACACCCCATACCCAATTTGTAGGCCTAATGCAGCGTAGTTTCCAACAACTACTAAACGAGAGCCGGAAGATCGAAGCAATGGAGAGGAAACCTGGGGAACACCTTGGAGTGTAACACACCATCTCTCTACACCCCATACCCAATTTGTAGGCCTAATGCAGCGTAGTTTCCAACAACTACTAAATGAGAGCCGGAAGATCGAAGCTCAGGAAAGGCAACCTGGAGAACACCTTGGAGTGGAACACACCATCTCTCTACACCCCATACCCAATTTGTAGGCCCAATGTAGCGTAGTTTCCAACAACTACTAAACGAGAGCCGGAAGATCGAAGCTCAGGAAAGGCAACCTGGGGAACACCTTGGAGTGTAACACACCATCTCTCTACACCCCATACCCAATTTGTAGGCCTAATGCAGCGTAGTTTCCAACAACTACTAAACGAGAGCCGGAAGATCGAAGCAATGGAGAGGAAACCTGGGGAACACCTTGGAGTGTAACACACCATCTCTCTACACCCCATACCCAATTTGTAGGCCTAATGCAGCGTAGTTTCCAACAACTACTAAACGAGAGCCGGAAGATCGAAGCAATGGAGAGGAAACCTGGGGAACACCTTGGAGTGGAACACACCATCTCTCTACAGTGGAACACACCATCTCTCTACACCCCATACCCAATTTGTAGGCCTAATGCAGCGTAGTTTCCAACAACTACTAAACGAGAGCCGGAAGATCGAAGCTCAGGAAAGGCAACCTGGGGAACACCTTGGAGTGGAACACACCATCTCTCTACACCCCATACCCAATTTGTAGGCCCAATGCAGCGTAGTTTCCAACAACTACTAAACGAGAGCCGGAAGATCGAAGCTCAGGAAAGGCAACCTGGGGAACACCTTGGAGTGTAACAAACCCTCTCTCTACACCACGGAAGGGCTGATTCTTAGGAAGGAAGGCTGTCGGAAAGAAGCAGGGCGCGTCCGAGGGTGATTTTATTCTTATTAGGTATATACTCACCCTCGGACGCTCCCTGCTTCTTTATTTGTAATGAATGTTTATTTGCAATGTGGTTTTGACTTACTCTATTTTTTTGGTAAATAATGATTTTATTATTTTCATTGTTTTGCATCTTCTTGGCAATAATATAAAGAAGACGCGACAGGACAACACTCGGTGGATGCCATATCTGTGTTTAAAATTGAAAAAACCTTTCAGTTAACTACTTGCAGGAGAAAGTTATTGTAGCTGGTGGCCACTTTTAGTACTGTACCAGATTTTTGTTGTATGTGTTTGTTTTTAATGTTAAAATGTCTGCATTTGATATCTCTCCAGTATTTTCTTTTTTATAAGCAAAATACTTATTTTTATATTTTCTGATGTTGGTTCCAGGGGTACACGGGCAGCAGTGGTGTGGTCAGTGGAGGCCTAGTGGAAGGAGTGACCGCAGACAGGCATCGAAGGCCTAAAATAATAACACATGGCTGTAGGCAATTTTAAATTGGTTCCAGGGGTACACGGGCAGCAGTGGTGTGGTCAGTGGAGGCCTAGTGGAAGGAGTGACCGCAGACAGGCATCGAAGGCCTAAAATAATAACACATGGCTGTAGGCAATTTTAAATTGGTTCCAGGGGTACACGGGCAGCAGTGGTGTGGTCAGTGGAGGCCTAGTGGAAGGAGTGACCACAGACAGGCATCGAAGGCCTAAAATAATAACACATGGCTGTAGGCAATTTTAAATTGGTTCCAGGGGTACACGGGCAGCAGTGCCCTGGTCAGTGTAGTAGTAGTTGAAAGAATGGACCGCAGACAGGCATCGAAGGCCTAAAATAAAAAAATTGGGCTGGCTGTAGGCAATTTTAAATTGGTTCCAGGGGTACACGGGCAGCAGTGGTGTGGTCAGTGGAGGCCTAGTGGAAGGAGTGACCGCAGACAGGCATCGAAGGCCTAAAATAATAACACATGGCTGTAGGCAATTCTAAATTGGTTCCAGGGGTACACGGGCAGCAGTGGTGTGGTCAGTGGAGGCCTAGTGGAAGGAGTGACCGCAGACAGGCATCGAAGGCCTAAAATAATAACACATGGCTGTAGGCAATTTTAAATTGGTTCCAGGGGTACACGGGCAGCAGTGCCCTGGTCAGTGTAGTAGTAGTTGAAAGAATGGACCGCAGACAGGCATCGAAGGCCTAAAATAAAAAAATTGGGCTGGCTGTAGGCAATTTTAAATTGGTTCCAGGGGTACACGGGCAGCAGTGGTGTGGTCAGTGGAGGCCTAGTGGAAGGAGTGACCGCAGACAGGCATCGAAGGCCTAAAATAATAACACATGGCTGTAGGCAATTTTAAATTGGTTCCAAGGGTACACGGGCAGCAGTGGTGTGGTCAGTGGAGGCCTAGTGGAAGGAGTGACCGCAGACAGGCATCGAAGGCCTAAAATAATAACACATGGCTGTAGGCAATTTTAAATTGGTTCCAGGGGTACACGGGCAGCAGTGCCCTGGTCAGTGTAGTAGTAGTTGAAAGAATGGACCGCAGACAGGCATCGAAGGCCTAAAATAAAAAAATTGGGCTGGCTGTAGGCAATTTTAAATTGGTTCCAGGGGTACACGGGCAGCAGTGGTGTGGTCAGTGGAGGCCTAGTGGAAGGAGTGACCGCAGACAGGCATCGAAGGCCTAAAATAATAACACATGGCTGTAGGCAATTCTAAATTGGTTACAGGGGTACACGGGCAGCAGTGGTGTGGTCAGTGGAGGCCTAGTGGAAGGAGTGACCGCAGACAGGCATCGAAGGCCTAAAATAATAACACATGGCTGTAGGCAATTTTAAATTGGTTCCAGGGGTACACGGGCAGCAGTGGTGTGGTCAGTGGAGGCCTAGTGGAAGGAGTGACCACAGACAGGCATCGAAGGCCTAACATAACAAAAATGTCAATACAATGGTATTGTCAGTGGCAGGCATTGAAGGATGTCAGCGCATAGACTAAACATTGGTGGAGCTGTGAGATAATTTTGCAAGTGGTAGAGCACTGTTTGAGCTGGGGTGGGGGGAAACTGTCTTGTGGCCGGCGGTACAGGCCCAGGGCCCCTCATATTACAACGGTGTGTCTGACGTTGGGTGCGCACCACCACCGCCAGAGACACTTTATTGTACTAGGAGGGACCCAGTGGCAGTGCCATCGACCAAAAGCGGGCTCACCCACCTCTTCAGACAAACTGCACTCTCACGGGTGCTGTCGCCAAGTGTCTATACCACGGCCCCGTGTGGGGAGTTTGGCCATTTAGTGAGGTGTAAACATGTCGTATGCTGGACAATCAGGTGCAGAAAATTACGAGATTGGAAAAGGCATTCAGAATAGTCCACAGGCAAGACCTTTTCATAGGAAAGCTAGGTGTCAGCCGGGCAAGGTGGGCCAAAAGATTTCGAAATCCAGTTGTGGTTCATTTTAATGAAGGTTAGATCATCTACATTTTGGGTAGCCAGACGAGTCCTTTTTTCTGTTAGTATTGAACCTGCAGCACTGAATACTCTTTCTGATAGGACACTAGCTGCCGGGCAAGCAAGCTCCTGCAATGCATATTCTGCCAATTCTGGCCAGGTGTCTAATTTTGATGCCCAGTAATCAAATGGGAATGACGGTTGAGGGAGAACATCGATAAGGGATGAAAAATAGTTTGTAACCATACTGGACAAATGTTGTCTCCTGTCACTTTGAATTGATGCTGCAGTACCTGTCCTGTCTGCGGTCATAGCAAAATCACTCCACAACCTGGTCAGAAAACCCCTCTGGCCAACGCCACTTCTGATTTCTGCCCCTCTAACTCCTCTGGTCTGCTGGCCCCTGCAGCTCGTGTGAGAACGATCACGGGCGCTGTGTGCAGGGAATGCCAGAAGCAAACGGTCAACAAGAGTTGATTGTTTGGTTGCTAATATTAGTTCCAAGTTCTCATGTGGCATTATATTTTGCAATTTGCCTTTATAGCGAGGATCAAGGAGGCAGGCCAACCAGTAATCGTCATCATTCATCATTTTAGTTATGCGTGTGTCCCTTTTGAGGATACGTAAGGCATAATCCGCCATGTGGGCCAAAGTTCCAGTTCTCAAATCTGCGGTTGTGCTTGGTTGAGGGGCAGTTTCAGGCAAATCAACGTCACTTGTGTCCCTCAAAAAACCAGAACCCGGCCTTGCCGCGCCACCAATTTCCAGTGGCCCCGGAAAAGCTTCCTCATTAAAAATATAATCATCCCCATCATCCTCCTCGTCCTCCTCCTCCTCTTCGCCCGCTACCTCGTCCTGTACACTGCCCTGGCCAGACAATGGCTGACTGTCATCAAGGCTTTCCTCTTCCTCAGCTGCAGACGCCTGATCCTTTATGTGCGTCAAACTTTGCATCAGCAGACGCATTAGGGGGATGCTCATGCTTATTATGGCGTTGTCTGCACTAACCAGCCGTGTGCATTCCTCAAAACACTGAAGGACTTGACACATGTCTTGAATCTTCGACCACTGCACACCTGACAACTCCATGTCTGCCATCCTACTGCCTGCCCGTGTATGTGTATCCTCCCACAAAAACATAACAGCCCGCCTCTGTTCACACAGTCTCTGAAGCATGTGCAGTGTTGAGTTCCACCTTGTTGCAACGTCTATGATTAGGCGATGCTGGGGAAGGTTCAAAGAACGCTGATAGGTCTGCATACGGCTGGAGTGTACGGGCGAACGGCGGATATGTGAGCAAAGTCCACGCACTTTGAGGAGCAGGTCGGATAACCCCGGATAACTTTTCAGGAAGCACTGCACCACCAGGTTTAAGGTGTGAGCCAGGCAAGGAATGTGTTTCAGTTGGGAAAGGGAGATGGCAGCCATGAAATTCCTTCCGTTATCACTCACTACCTTGCCTGCCTCAAGATCTACAGTGCCCAGCCACGACTGCGTTTCTTTCTGCAAGAACTCGGACAGAACTTCCGCGGTGTGTCTGTTGTCGCCCAAACACTTCATAGCCAATACAGCCTGCTGACGTTTGCCAGTAGCTGCCCCATAATGGGAGACCTGGTGTGCAACAGTGGCAGCTGCGGATGGAGTGGTTGTGCGACTGCGGTCTGTGGACGAGCTCTCGCTTCTGCAGGAGGACGAAGAGGAGGAGGAGGGGGTGCGAACGGCTACAGCCAATTGTTTCCTAGACCGTGGGCTAGGCAGAACTGTCCCAAACTTGCTGTCCCCTGTGGACCCTGCATCCACCACATTTAGCCAGTGTGCCGTGATGGACACGTAACGTCCCTGGCCATGCCTACTGGTCCATGCATCTGTTGTCAGGTGCACCTTTGTGCTCATAGATTGCCTGAGTGCATGGACGATGCGCTCTTTAACATGCTGGTGGAGGGCTGGGATGGCTTTTCTGGAAAAAAAGTGTCGACTGGGTAGCTCGTAGCGTGGTACAGCGTAGTCCATCAGGGCTTTGAAAGCTTCGCTTTCAACTAACCGGTAGGGCATCATCTCTAACGAGATTAGTCTAGCTATGTGTGCGTTCAAACCCTGTGTACGCGGATGCGAGGCTAAGTACTTCCTTTTTCTAACCATAGTCTCATGTAGGGTGAGCTGGACTGGAGAGCTGGAGATCGTGGAACTAGCGGGGGTGCCGGTGGACATGGCAGACTGAGAGACGGTGGGAGATGGTATTGTTGCCACCGGTGCCCTAGATGCAGTGTTTCCTACTACGAAACTGGTGATTCCCTGACCCTGACGGCTTTGGCCTGGCAAAGAAACCTGCACAGATACTGCAGGTGGTGCGGAAAATGGTGGCCCTACACTGCCGGAAGGGATGTTGCGTTGCTGACTAGCTTCATTGGCCGAGGGTGCTACAACCTTAAGGGACGTTTGGTAGTTAGTCCAGGCTTGCAAATGCATGGTGGTTAAATGTCTATGCATGCAACTTGTATTGAGACTTTTCAGATTCTGTCCTCTGCTTAAGGTAGTTGAACATTTTTGACAGATGACTTTGCGCTGATCAATTGGATGTTGTTTAAAAAAATGCCAGACTGCACTCTTTCTAGCATCGGATACCTTTTCAGGCATTGCAGACTGAGCTTTAACCGGATGGCCACGCTGTCCTCCAACAGGTTTTAGCTTTGCCACGCGTTTTGGGCAAGATACGGGCCCGGCAGATGGAACCTGTTGCGATGTTGATGCCTGCTGCGGCCCCTCCTCCTCCGCTTCAGAACTGCTGCCGCCTGCACCCTGTTCCCCCAATGGCTGCCAATCGGGGTCAAGAACTGGGTCATCTATTACCTCTTCTTGTAGCTCGTGTGCAACTTCGTCTGTGTCACCGTGTCGGTCGGTGGTATAGCGTTCGTGATGGGGCAACATAGTCTCATCAGGGTCTGATTCTTGATCAGCACCCTGCGAGGGCAATGTTGTGGTCTGAGTCAAAGGACCAGCATAGTAGTCTGGCTGTGGCTGTGCATCAGTGCACTCCATGTCAGATTCAACTTGTAATGGGCATGGACTGTTAACTGCTTCACTTTCTAAGCCAGGGACGGTATGTGTAAAGAGCTCCATGGAGTAACCCGTTGTGTCGCCTGCTGCATTCTTCTCTGTTGTTGTTTTTGCTGAAGAGGACAAGGAAGCGACTTGTCCCTGACCGTGAACATCCACTAACGACGCGCTGCTTTGACATTTACCAGTTTCACGAGAGGAGGCAAAAGAGCTAGAGGCTGAGTCAGCAAGATAAGCCAAAACTTGCTCTTGCTGCTCCGGCTTTAAAAGCGGTTTTCCTACTCCCAGAAAAGGGAGCGTTCGAGGCCTTGTGTAGCCAGACGACGAACCTGGCTCCACAGCTCCAGACTTAGGTGCAATATTTTTTTTCCCACGACCAGCTGATGCTCCACCACTACCACTACCCTCATTACCAGCTGACAATGAACGCCCCCGGCCACGACCTCTTCCACCATACTTCCTCATTGTTTTAAAAACGTAAACAAACTAACGGTATTTGTTGCTGTCACACAAATTACACGGTGAGCTATAACTTCAGTATGATTTAGCTACCCCTTTACAGGTGAGTGAGACCACAACAAAAATCAGGCACAATGTTACACACTCTGTTGTTGGTGGCAACAAATGAGAGAGATGCCACACACGCAGGACTGTCACTGAAGCACAAATGTAAATATTAATCTCCCACTGATTTGATTTTTTTTTTTTTTTTCAGGGAGACTTTAGGAAAAAAAAAAAATAGAATAAAATGATTTTTTCAGGAAGAATTTAGAAACCAAAGAAAATAAAATGATTTTTTCAGGGAGAATTTAGAAAACAAATAAAACAAAAAAAGGCTTTCTATGGCCCACTGAGTGAGAGATGACGCACACAGGAGTCAGGAGTGGCACACAAGACCAGAGGCCAATATTTATCTCCCACTGATTGATGTAGTGATTTTTTCAGGTAGATTTTGGAACCCAAATCAAGCTAAAAAAATAATAGGCTTTCTATGGCCCACAATTGGAGAGAGAGAGAGAGATGGCACACCCAGGAGTCAAGACTGGCACACAAGCAGAAAGGGCTATATTAATCTCCCACTGATTTGTTTTTTTTTTTTTTTTTTTTCAGGGAGACTTTAGGGAAAAAAAAAATAGAATAAAATGATTTTTTCAGGAAGAATTTAGAAAACAAATAAAACAAAAAAAGGCTTTCTATGGCCCACTGAGTGAGAGATGACGCACACAGGAGTCAGGAGTGGCACACAAGCCCAGAGGCCAATATTTATCTCCCACTTTTTTTTTTTGTTCCAGGGAAAATTTATAAACCCAAAAAAAATAATAAATAGGCTTTCTATGGCCCACTATCTGAGAGACAGTGAGAGATGGCACGCTTCGGACTGGCACACAAGCCCAAAGGCCAATATTAATCTCCCTTTTTTTTTGTAAGGGAGAATTTATAAAACCAAAAAAAAATAAATCAATAGGCTTTCTATGGCCCACTATTTGTGAGAGAGATGGCACGCTCAGGACTGGCACACAAGCCCAGAGGCCAATATTAATCTCCCATTTTTTTTTTTTTCCAGGGAAAATTTATAAACCCAATAAAAAAAAAATAAATAAATAGGCTTTCTATGGCCCACTATCTGAGAGAGAGAGATGGCACGCTTAGGACTGGCACACAAGCCCAAAGGCCAATATTAATCTCCCTTTTTTTTGTAAGGGAGAATTTATAAAACCAAAAAAAAATAAATAAATAGGCTTTCTATGGCCCACTATTTGTGAGAGAGATGGCACGCTCAGGACTGGCACACAAGCCCAGAGGCCAATATTAATCTCCCACTTTTTTTTTTTTTTCCAGGGAAAATTTATAAACCCAATAAAAAAAATAAAAAATAAATAGGCTTTCTATGGCCCACTATCTGAGAGAGAGAGATGGCACGCTTAGGACTGGCACACAAGCCCAAAGGCCAATATTAATCTTCCTTTTTTTTTGTAAGGGAGAATTTATAAAACCAAAAAAAAATAAATAAATAGGCTTTCTTTCTATGGCCCACTATTTGTGAGAGAGATGGCACGCTCAGGACTGGCACACAAGCCCAGAGGCCAATATTAATCTCCCACTTTTTTTTTTTTTCCAGGGAAAATTTATAAACCCAATAAAAAAAAAATAAATAAATAGGCTTTCTATGGCCCACTATCTGAGAGAGAGAGATGGCACGCTTAGGACTGGCACAGAAGCCCAAAGGCCAATATTAATCTCCCACTGATTGATTTATTGATTTTTTCAGGTAGAATTTAGAACCCAAATAAAGCAAAAAAAAAAAAAATGGGCTTTCTATGGCCCACTGAGTGAGTGATGATGCACACAGGAGTCAGGAGTGGCACACAAGCCCTGAGGCCAATATTTTTCTCCCACTGATTGATGTAGTGATTTTTTCAGGTAGATTTTATAACCCAAATCAAGCAAAAAAATAAATAGGCTTTCTATGGCCCACTGAGTGAGAGATGACACAGACAGGGATGGCACTCTAGCAGAAATGTCAATCTTAATCTCCCACAAAAAAAAAAAAAAAACAGGGAGTGTCCTTCAATTACTATCTCCCTGCAGTAATCTCAGCCAGGTATGGCAGGCAGCAATAAGGAGTGGACTGATGCACAAATTAAATAAAAAGTGTGTACAAACCAAAAAGATAGCTGTGCAGAAAGGAAGGAACAAGAGGATTTGTGCTTTGAAAAAAGCAGTTGGTTTGCACAGCGGCGTACACACAGCAATGCAGCTATCAGGGAGCCTTCTAGGGCAGCCCAATGAGCTACAGCGCTGAGGGGGAAAAAAAAAAAATGTAGCTTCCACTGTCCCTGCACACCGAAGGTGGTGTTGGGCAGTGGAAATCGCTACAGCACAAGCGGTTTGGTGGTTAATGGACCCTGCCTAACGCTATCCCTGCTTCTGACGAAGCGGCAGCAACCTCTCCCTAAGCTCAGATCAGCAGCAGTAACATGGCGGTCGGCGGGAACTCCCCTTTATAGCCCCTGTGACGCCGCAGACAGCAAGCCAATCACTGCAATGCCCTTCTCTAAGATGGTGGGGACCAGGACCTATGTCATCACGCTGCCCACACTCTGCGTTTACCTTCATTGGCTGAGAAATGGCGCTTTTCGCGTCATTGAAACGCGACTTTGGCGCGAAAGTCGCGTACCGCATGGCCGACCCCGCACAGGGGTCGGATCGGGTTTCATGAAACCCGACTTTGCCAAAAGTCGGCGACTTTTGAAAATGAACGACCCGTTTCGCTCAACCCTAGTCTGGACTGGTGTTTCCTTAACATTGATCAGATTTGGATTCAATAATAACCTAATCTCCTTTATAATGGCCCTATATCAGAATCCCACAGCAAAAATTTATACAAATAATCATACATCTGCCCTTTTTTCCATAACTAATGGAACAAGGCAAGGCTGCCCCCTATCTCCCCTGCTTTTTGTAATGGCAATGGAGCCTCTTGCCCAAGATATTAGGCAGAATGACAACATTAAAGGCATATGTACCCTATCACGCCAGCATAAAATCACTCTTTTTACTGATGACATTTTGCTCACCCTTACGGACCCTATAGTGTCCATAAAAAAAGTCCTCAAAATGCTTAAGATATTTTCATCCCTCTCGCAATTTCAAATCAATGGAGGAAAATCCAACATTTTACATATTAATCTAAGCGAAAAACAAATCCAAAAACTAAAAGAAATATCACATATTAACTGGGCACAAAAAGAAATAAGCTACTTGTTAGGAGTCGAGTTTCCTCTGCTGCACAGGGGGAATCTCGATCCGTGTCTGCTGCGGTCTCCCATTCGGTATCGGCCGCAGTGGGCTCTGCTCAGCGGAGACGTCGCTCTCAGCGTTTCGCTGGGGCTGATTCGGTGCATAGGGTCACTACTGCCTTTTCTGGCTTTCCTATGGTACCCTGCACTGATCTGCGGCGAGCGAGCCTCTCTGGGACTAAGTCCTTGTTTACTCACACTGAGCATGCCCAGGGCAGGGTCTCCCATTGGAGGTCGAGGGCCACATGTTCGGTCACATGCTCAGGTGCTGCAGTACATTCCATTGGTCCTTCTGGAAGGTCCTGAAAGGGCAAAACATGCTCAGGTACTGCAGCACTTTCCATTGGTCCTTCTGGAAGGTCCGGAAAGGGCAAAAACTTCAGTAGCAGCTTCCTGTGCTGCAACTATATAAACTGCGCATGACCGCACGGCCATGCGCTAGTATCATCTTTTGCTATATGCTTTGCGCCAATGTGGTCATGTGTTTGTATGTGTTCAGGGACCCGGCTGAAATAAGCCCCTAGAATGCTGGCACCTCCGGCGAGGAGATTGTGTATAAGTGTGTTCAGGGACCCGGCTGAAATAAGCCCCCAGAATGCTGGCTCCTCCGGCGAGGAGATTGAGTATGCATGCATGACCACTCACTGCTCACATCTGGGTAGTTGGCCTGTGCCTCTGTGAAAGTCTAACAGGGCACAGAGCTCACCTCTCGTGGTTACTCTGTGAAGCTAACAGAGTTAGTATATACCGCCATATAGAGCCGCCATTATTTAGCAGCAGGTACTTTCCTGCATGGTGGATCCCGGGTTGCGAACGCACTAATTCCTTTTAATAAACAATATATTTGGTGCGTTCCGCCAACCCTAACAGTATACTAGCGCCAGGATCTGGCTAAGTAATGGCGGATGAACAGCGATTGCAGGGGTACATCCAGCTGCTGGAGGGCCGGTTGGCGTCTCTTGAGCTTGCAACCTCGGCGGTGGATGTTACCGCAATAGCTGTTCAGGCTGCTAGCATGGCTGCAGCAGCTTTACCCACTGCCACCTCTGTTCCGACCCTATCTCACCTTCCTTTGCCTGAGAGATACTCTGGGGACAGTAAGTCCTGTAGGGGTTTCGTGAGCCAATGTGGTATACACCTCGAGCTTCTGGCTGCACGTTTCCCTACTGAGCGGGCAAAGGTGGGATTCATAAGCTCTCTCCTGTCGGACAGAGCGTTGGAGTGGGCTACGCCGCTGTGGGAGCGCAACGATCATGTGGTGCAGAGTGTTCCTAGGTTTCTGGACACTCTGAAACAGGTCTTTTTAGGACCTCAAGTCACCCATGATACAGCGCTCCAACTGCTGGCTTTGACTCAGGGTTCAACCATGGTCAGCCATTTTGCTGTTCACTTCCGGACTTTAGCGTCTGAGTTGGAATGGCCAGATAAAACCCTCATTCCCGTATTTTGGAGGGGGCTGGCTGACCATGTGAAGGATGTTTTGGCCACTAGGGAGATTCCCGCCACACTGGAGGAGCTCATAGCCGTATCTACTTGCATAGACCTTCGTTTTCACGAGCGAAGGCTGGAGTGAGCCCAGTGTAGGCAGAGGTTTCAGCTGGCTCCCACCTTCGCCAAACCTTTGGAATCTCCAGTCCAGGCGTCCGAGTCACATGAGGCCTTAGAGGTGACACGAGCGGGATCCAAGTCTCAGTCCGCCCGTGCACATAAGGTCCATCATGTTTGCCAGCAGTTAGGACATCTTGCCTCCAAGAGTCCTCAGCGGTCGGGGAAACGTCAGCGTCTAGTGGCAGTTGGAGGAGGTACACTAGAGACGGCGACGTTTGCCTCAAAGTTGTCCTTCAAGGGGACAATTACCATAGGCCCATCCACTCTTATGGTCGAGCTATGCGTGGATTCTGGGGCAGAGGGTAACTTTATGTCTTCCGCTTTTGCCCAGCGTCACGCAATACCCTTGGTGATGCTCGCCAAGCCGGTAACCGTTCGAGTGGTAAACGGGTCAACACTACCTTCACAGATTAACCACCAAACCATTCCTTTCACGCTATCTGTGTCTCCATCACATCAGGAGATAATCTCCCTATTAGTCATTCCTGAGGGAATTGATGAGGTCCTGTTGGGGATACCATGGCTTCGCTACCATTCTCCTCATATTGAGTGGTCCTCTGGGAGAATTTTGGGATGGAGTAAATCCTGCGAGGGTAGATGTCAGAGGGAGTGCATTCAGGTTGCTACTACACAGGTACCCGCAGATCTTTCCTCTCTCCCCAAGCACTAATGGCCCTATGCAGACGTGTTCTCCAAAAGAGCTGCGGAGACCCTTCCGCCTCACCGCCCCTATGACTGTCCTATTGACCTCTTGCCTGGTGCTGAGCCTCCCCGGGGTCGAGTCTATCCGTTATCTCTCCCGGAGACGGAGGCAATGTCCCAGTACATCCAAGAGAATCTGGCAAGAGGATTCATTAGGAAGTCAGTGTCACCGGCTGGGGCTGGGTTCTTCTTCGTACAGAAGAAGACTGGAGACTTACGTCCATGCATAGACTACAGGGGTCTTAACGCCATCACCGTTAAGAACAAGTACCCATTACCCCTAATATCTGAGCTTTTTGATAGGCTACGGGGAGCAAGGGTATTTACAAAGTTAGATCTGCGGGGTGCTTACAACCTGATTCGCATCCGTGAGGGGGATGAATGGAAGACGGCTTTTAACACCAGGGATGGGCACTATGAATATCTGGTGATGCCCTTCGGGCACTGTAATGCCCCAGCCGTTTTCCAAGACTTTGTGTACGACATCTTCCGAGATATGCTCACCACCTCGGTCGTAGTCTATCTGGATGATATTCTCATCTACTCTCCAGATATTGACTCCCATCGGAGAGATGTTCGCAAAGTCTTCGACCTCTTACGGGCAAACTCCCTCTACGCCAAGTTGGAGAAGTGTGTGTTTGAGCAGGAGTCCTTGCCTTTCCTGGGCTATATCATCTCTGCCCAGGGTTTGGCTATGGATCCTGCTAAGCTACAGGCTGTAATGGACTGGCAGGAACCCCATTCTCTTAAAGCGGTGCAGCGCTTTATGGGGTTCATCAATTACTATCGCCAGTTCATTCCACACTTCTCAACTTTGGTGGCTCCCTTGGTTGCCCTCACTAAGAAGGGAGCAAATCCCAAGTTGTGGTCAGAGGAGGTCTCCAAGGCCTTTCTCTCGATTAAGTCACACTTCGCTAGCGCTCCCATCCTACATCGCCCCGATGTAGATAAACCATTTATCTTGGAGGTGGATGCCTCATCCGTTGGTGCTGGAGCAGTCCTTTTCCAAAAGGATGCTCAAGGTCGGAAGCATCCTTGCTTCTTCTTCTCCAAGACCTTCACACCAGCGGAGAAGAATTATTCCATCGGGGACAGGGAGTTGCTAGCCATGAAGTTGGCTTTTTCAGAGTGGAGACACCTCTTGGAGGGAGCTCGCTTTCCCTTCCAAGTCTTCACTAACCACAAGAACTTGGTGTATATACAGACGGCCCAGAGGCTGAATTCTCGCCAGGCTAGATGGTCCCTGTTCTTCTCCCGGTTCCATTTTACTCTCCATTTTCTCTCCGGGGAGAAGAACGTTCGTGCCGACGCTCTCTCCCGCTCCGTAGTGTCATCTGAGGAGGAGGAGGAGGAGCCTCGGCTTATTGTCCCTTCTGAGAGCCTGAGAACTGTAGCTCCGGTTTCGCTAGAGTCTGTGCCCCCGGGCAAGACTTTCGTGCCAGCTAACTTGCGACCGGAGGTTCTCTCTTGGGCTCACTCCTCCAGAGTGGGTGGGCATTTTGGGACCAAGAGGACATCTGAGCTTTTGGCGAGAACATACTGGTGGCCGCATATGGCCCGAGATGTCAGGGACTATATTCAGGCGTGCGTTTCTTGCGCCCAGAATCGGTCTCCTCGGCAACGGCCTGCTGGGTTGCTTTACCCTCTGCTGGTGGCAGACAGGCCCTGGGAGATGGTCGGGATGGACTTTGTGGTGGGTCTACCCAAGTCGCGTGGCTGCTCAATTATTTGGGTTGTCACCGACCATTTCTCCAAGATGGTGCATTTGGTGCCGCTTCCTCGGTTACCCTCAGCACGGGCCTTGGCGGTGTTGTTCATTAAACACGTTTTCCGTTTGCATGGTATGCCTGATAAGATTGTCAGCGATCGGGGTCCCCAGTTCGCATCTCGGTTTTGGAGAGAGCTCTGCCGTTTACTCAGCATAGAGTTAAACCTCTCCTCTGCATACCATCCCGAGACGAATGGGTTGGTGGAGAGAACCAACCAGACTCTGGTGACATATTTGCGACATTTCGTCTATGCTAGGCAGGATGACTGGGCATCTTTGCTACCTTGGGCGGAATTTGCCCTGAACAACGCCGTAGCCGATTCCACTGGTCAAACTCCTTTTCTCCTTAATTACGGCCAGCATCCGCGTGTCCCTGTGCCCATGCCCATGTCATCCACCGATTCTAGGGTGGCAGACTGGGCGGTGGAGGCACGTGACATCTGGGACCGCACACAGGATGCCATCCGGGCCTCCAAGGAGAGAATGAGGGTTTCGGCTGATACACACCGGCGCCCCACTCCGGTCTTTGCTCCTGGCGACTTAGTGTGGCTCTCCGCCCGTAACATCAGGCTGCGAGTTGAGTCCACTAAGTTTGCTCCTCGCTACATTGGCCCGTTTAAGGTTCTGAACAGGTCAACCATGTGGTCTACTGTTTGGCTATTCCTCCACGCCTTGGTATCACCGATACTTTCCACGTTTCCCTCTTAAAGCCCGTTCATTTGTCCCGGTTTTCCGAGTCATCTGCTGGGACATCGGGTTCATCCACGGATGAGTTTGAGGTGAATGCTATTGTGGGGTGCAAGGTGGTACGTGGCAAGAAATTTTATCTGGTGGACTGGAAGGGTCACGGCCCAGAGGATAGAACCTGGAAGCCTGTGGAGCACATTCGGGCTCCGCTGCTTATCGCAGCTTTTGAGCGTAGTGAGGCTAAAGGAGGGGGGGCCCTAGGAGGGGGGGTAATGTTAGGAGTTGAGTTTCCTCTGCTGCACAGGGGGAATCTCGATCCGTGTCTGCTGCGGTCTCCCATTCGGTATCGGCCGCAGTGGGCTCTGCTCAGCGGAGACGTCGCTCCCAGCATCTCGCTGGGGCTGATTCGGTGCATAGGGTCACTACTGCCTTTTCTGGCTTTCCTATGGTACCCTGCACTGATCTGCGGCGAGCGAGCCTCTCTGGGACTAAGTCCTTGTTTACTCACACTGAGCATGCCCAGGGCAGGGTCTCCCATTGGAGGTCGAGGGCCACATGTTCGGTCACATGCTCAGGTGCTGCAGTACATTCCATTGGTCCTTCTGGAAGGTCCTGAAAGGGCAAAAACTTCAGTAGCAGCTTCCTGTGCTGCAACTATATAAACTGCGCATGACCGCACGACCATGCGCTAGTATCGTCTGTTGCTATATGCTTTGCGCCAATGTGGTCATGTGTTTGTATGTGTTCAGGGACCCGGCTGAAATAAGCCCCTAGAATGCTGGCACCTCCGGCGAGGAGATTGTGTATAAGTGTGTTCAGGGACCCAGCTGAAATAAGCCCCTAGAATGCTGGCTCCTCCGGCGAGGAGATTGAGTATGCATGCATGACCACTCACTGCTCACATCTGGGTAGTTGGCCTGTGCCTCTGTGAAAGTCTAACAGGGCACAGAGCTCACCTCTCGCGGTTACTCTGTGAAGCTAACAGAGTTAGTATATACCGCCATATAGAGCCGCCATTATTTAGCAGCAGGTACTTTCCTGCACGGTGGATCCCGGGTTGCGAACGCACCAATTCCTTTTAATAAACAATATATTTGGTGCGTTCCGCCAACCTTAACACTACTTGGGTATAATCTTATCCAATAACCTCACCCACTTAATCAAGACCAATATATATGCCCTGCGCTAATTCATCCATTCCGACATTAGTACGGTACGTTCGGAAATAAAGGGCTTTCACTATGGGGCAAGGTTCTCGTTTTGAGAGTTTACAAATTGCCTAAAAAGACTCGCAACTAGTGTTGAGAGATACCTTCCGATATCAAGAAGTATCGGTATCGGATTGGATCGGCCGATGTCCAAAAAATATCGGATATCGCCGATACTGATACCCGATACCAATGCAAGTCAATGGGACACAAATATCGGAATGTAAATAAGCCATTTCTGTCCTTCTACATCCTGTTCCGGAGGGGGGAAGAGTGTGGGCGGTGCATGGGCAGACACTGTGCGTGTCTGTGTGTGCGGGCGGGGCCTGTACGGGCCAGCCAGGGATCTGTACAAGTGTCTTGGGGGTCTGTGCGGGCTGCTGGGGGTCTGTGCGTGCCTACCTGGGCTCTGTGTGGGCTGCCGGGGGTCTGTGCGTGCCTGCCCAGGCTCTGTGCGGGCTGCCGGGGGTCTATGCGTGCCTACCTGGGCTCTTTGTGGGCTGCTGGGGGTCTGTGTGTGCATGCCTGGGCTGCCAGGGGTCTGCATGTGCCTACCGGGACTCTGTGTGGGCTGCTGGGGGTCTGTGCGTGCCTGCCCGGGCTCTGTGCGGGCTGCCGGGGCTCTGTGCTGGCTGCCGGGAGTCTGTGCCAGGATGGCCCATTTTGGTCTGGATAATTCACATTTGTGTTGGAGAGAATGTGGTCAGAAAGGAGATATGCTCCACATTTTTTGGAGTTGTCCAAAGCTAAACTCATTATGGTCCCAAACATCAAATATCATAAACAAAATTACAGGGAAAACGGAACACTAAAGCCCACAAACAGCACTGTTAGCTTTAGAACTCACAGACTATAGTCCAGATAAAAGACACATAATACTACAAATCTTACTCACAATTAAGAATGCTATAGCCGCAGCGTGGAAAAACAAGCTTCCTCCCTCTTTCTCACACATAATGGAGAAAATCTCCCTACATAGGTCTTATGAAATGAAATTTGCGGTGTTAAATAATCAACTCACCAAATGTTCAAAGAAATGGTCTCACTGGGACGACATCTGCCCACTGTCCTCCCCCCCTCCTTTCCCTCCCCACCCTCCTAAAAAATAGTAGCACAAATTACTATTCTAAATGACGTACTGTTTTATATCTATGCTGTTGAAAAAAAAACTTGTTGCTTGCTCAATTGTAGGTGCGATGTTTATAGATTTGTTTTGATTTGTTGACAATCTTCCCTTTGCTCAAGTTTAACTCAAGGTTAAATTAAAAAAAAATTTTCAAAATGTTTTATAAAAATCATTTGAACGAACAAACAAAAAGAGCTATTGCGGAATTTCGTATATATATATACGTAGAATGTAAGCCCGCAAGGGCAGGGTCCTCGCCCCTCTGTATCAGTCCGTCATTGTTAGTTTGTTTACTGTATGTGATATTTGTAACTTGTATGTAACCCCTTCTCATGTACAGCACCATGGAATCAATGGTGCTATATAAATAAATAATAATAATAATAATAATAATAATAATAATAATAATAATAATATAATTAAAGAAGCCCTCCCATGAATACTTTTTGTTTTCATAATCTATGTATATGAGTATGGTATGTAGTGTAAATGTGTTGCTCACCTACTAGTGCATTCACTAGGATCCAGAGCTGTTCTGCTCCTCGTCTCAGTGACGTCATTGCTCTTCAAACTTTATAGCTCGCCCTATGCGTGAGCCGTAAGTCTCCTTTAGGCCGGGGACACACACAACGTATAAAAAAACGGTCCGTTTTTGACAGACGAGAATCGCAGAAATGTTACCAAAACAGTGATCCGTGTGCAGTGCGAGGATGCGATTTTCTCTCATCAAATGATCCGTGTGACATCCGTATGGTGAGA
The DNA here is from genome assembly GCF_032444005.1 of Ranitomeya imitator. Lineage (NCBI taxonomy): Eukaryota > Metazoa > Chordata > Amphibia > Anura > Dendrobatidae > Ranitomeya > Ranitomeya imitator. Next base: position 472,663,500 of record NC_091282.1, read on the forward strand.
TTTTCTCACACACTTGCAAAATGAGCAAATAATGGCTGAGCCTTTCCTGTCACCTGCCCAATGCCTGAGAATTTCTCGCAAGTCACACTGCTGGTCCGTGTGCTGTGCGATTTTTTCTCACCCCCATAGACTTTCATTGGCGATTCTCGGCCGAGAAACGCTGACAATCGCAGCATGCTGCGATTTCACTCGGATCCTGAATACGGCCGAGAAAATATCGGATGATGGGAGCTGCCCCATTGATTAACATTGGGACGAGTGCTATGCGATTTTTTATCGCCTTGCACTCGTCCGTATTACGGTCTAGTGTGACCCCGGCCTTACCATGAAAGTCTGTGTTGCCTCATTCTGACACTCCATAGACTATAGAGCGGTGACATCACTGAGAAGAGGAGCAGAACAGCGCTGGACCCCAGAGAAGGGGGCGGTAGGTGAGTATATTAATACACTCACTATACACCATACACATATTCACAGATTTAATGGAAAAAATATTCATGCGAGAAATTTTTAATGAACAATAATAATGTCTTTACTACTATAATGTTATGGATTAGTGATAGCAAGAACTGGAATATTCCTATCCATATAACTACTATTTGCATATTTTGCATTATTTGTAAACTGCGGATGTTCGGTGCCGTGCTCATTCATCAAAATAGTCTGTTTTTCTTTTTGTCTAAAACCTGAACAGTCAAGCTTCTTTTAGATGTAATATAAGCAATCACCTCTATTCTAGATAAAACACTGGTCTTTTCCAGACTCTTACACAAATCATGCATAGGTGATAGCTTCCGCCTCAAGACATGGACACATGAAAGTAGAAGAGCATCTGCATTCACATCAGACAGCAAGATCATTCTTAGCATGTCCCTAAAGGCACAGTTAGAATTTGCACTGCCTTTCTCTGCTGTGCTAAGTGCTGGGGAGGGGTCTTCTGCGCATAGACTGACAGTGATCAGCTGTGAGCCTCAGGACGTGTGCTGATAAGGCCTTGTGAGATCCTTCCCTTCACACTGGAGGACAGCATCTAAAGGTACTGTCACACTAGACGATATCGCTAGCGATCCGTGACGTTGCAGCGTCCTCGCTAGCGATATCGTCCAGTGTGACAGGCAGCAGTGATCAGGATCCTGCTGTGCTGTCGCTGGTCGGGGAAGAAAGTCCAGCACTTTATTTCGTCGCTGGACTCCCCGTAGACATCGCTGAATCGGCGTGTGTGACACCGATTCAGCGATGTCTTTGCTGGTAACCAGGGTAAACATCGGGTAACTAAGCGCAGGGCCGCGCTTAGTAACCCGATGTTTACCCTGGTTACCATCCTAAAAGTAAAAAAACAAACACTACATACTTACCTACCGCTGTCTGTCCTCCAGCGCTGTGCTCTGCACTCCTCCTGCTCTGGCTGTGAGCGTCGGTCAGCCGGAAAGCAGAGCGGTGACGTCACCGCTCTGCTTTCTGGCTGCCCGGCGCTCACAGCCAGACCAGAGAAGCAGAGCGCCGAGGACAGACAGCGGAAGGTAAGTATGTAGCTTTTGTTTTTTTACTTTTTAGGATGGTAACCAGGGTAAACATCGGGTTACTAAGCGCGGCCCTGCGCTTAGTTACCCGATGTTTACCCTGGTTACCGGGGACCTCGGGATCGTTGGTCGCTGGAGAGCTGTCTGTGTGACAGCTCTCCAGCGACCAAACAGCGACGCTGCAGCGATCCGGATCGTTGTCGGTATCGCTGCAGCGTCGCTATGTGTGACGGTACCTTTACCGAAGAAGTGGCAATGTGCTCGGATCACAGAAATCTTTACAAGGTAAAGAGAGATTTCTAAGAGGGCAGCATGAACCGTGGAGGGTCAGAAATACGAGCGTGTGGTGGCTAGCCATTGATTGTTCTACTACTCTTAAGTTACAGTATTATTCTGGCAGTGTTTGTCAGTATTAGATCGGTTTCATGCATATAGCATGTCATCTGCTCTTTTTGTGTTATGTGAAAAATATAAAACTTGATGTTACCATTTTTATTTGACTTTTTTTTACTACTTTTATGATCCCTTGTTTCTTACCCTGAGAATCGAAGTTTAATGAATTAAATATCAGGGGTCCTGGTGTTATGGGGATAACAGGTACAACAAAAAATGGTCATGCAACGATGATTCATTGTGACAATAATATTCTTTATTTTTATAGCGCCAACATATTCCGCAGCGCTTTACAATTCAACAGCTCATATACAACAGTCATATATACCAAAGATAAAGATAAAACAATACTTAAAGCAAAGATAATGATGACCCTGCTCTTCAGAGCTTACAGTCTACAATGAGGAGAGGTGACACAAAGTACAGAGGCTTATTTACAATGATGGTCCAGCCATCTTGACGGAATGGGGGGTAGATAAAGCAGCATGAGCTAGTCACCAGACAATATTTGTTGTGCTGTTGGGTGCGATGGAGTTTGATGGAAAATTATGTTCAGAGAAGTAGAGAATGGGCTATATATAACAAGAACTACGATTAGGGAACGTGATAGGCCACCTTAAACAGATATTTTTTTTAGGGCGCACCTAAATAAGTTGTCGTTAGTCCAAATTTCTTGGGGTAGAGACTTCAATGATTTTACTTTCCTCCAAAAACAGTCCGAGATTGATCAATGTTTTTTTTGTTTCAATAATTTTATTTGAGATTCATCAGTGTTTTTGATCAGTGTCTGTTAGGTGTCGAGTTCCCGCCGCTGCGAACGCACCTTATTCCATCTTTATAATAATTTGGTGCGTTCCACCAGCCCTAATATTGTCATCAGAGTTTGGCCAGATAAAAAAAATGAAGGTTTCTCAAACTTTTCTTATCAAACAGTCTGTGAAATGGACAACACAAGAATTATTCATGTAAGCATAGATTTGCATTGGTGAATTTGATCTCATCAAAATTCAGACTTGCATCCATGATTTTAGGTAGGCCACTCAGCCTGCGAAAATGCAAGTACATATGAACATCCTTTATCATATCCTATGACTAAGCGCGCTTGGACATAAGAAACGTGGCAAGTTTTATATATATTTTTTGGATTCCATGTTGTTAAGGAGTTTTTATAAATAATTTTTACCTATTGTTAGACGATATGCCGCTCATTTCATCTTATCCTTGAACATCCGTATAGACAATATTGGGTACGTGAAAAACACCAATACCACTTATACATAAAAAAGCCACAAGTTGTAGTCTGAACAACAGTTTAATAAAACATGGTATTAAAAGAACCATAGATCCCATAATAAAGACACCTATATTATGTTCATGCGTAAAGAAAACTTAGGGGGCAGTCACACACTTATCGCATTCATATATTATTTAATCGCCATCCGCGTAGTATAATGTAGACTGTGAGCCCTCGCGGGCAGGGTCCTCTCTCCTCCTGTACCAGTTGTGACTTGTATTGTTCAAGATTATTGTACTTGTTTTATTATGTATACCCCTCCTCACATGTAAAGCGCCATGGAATAAATGGCGCTATAATAATAAATAATAATAATAATAATAATAATGAGTTTTTATGAAATCCCATTTACACTGCAGATAAATTGTGAAAGTTATGGAAAATGAGATCAAGTCCTAGTTGTACTTTGGTGGTGTTTAATTTTGCCACTGACAATGGGCACAATAAATATTACATTACTCACAGATTGTGAGCAGGGCCCTCCCTCCGCTTGTTAGAAATGATGAATTGTGTGTTACTATGTAATGTGATATTGTTTGTGCAAGTTTCCCCTGAAAGGTAATATGCTGCGGAATATACTGGAGCTTTTCATAGCAAGTGTTCTAGGAGCATTGTCCTGTAGAAGTTATTTTTAAGCAGAAGTGTGATAAATATCTCATGTATTTACATAGGGTCCTTTCTTTTTGTAATGAGGATTTATTCACATGTTGTGGTCATATAGTGGTTGTTGGTGAAATTTGGAAAATTGAGGCAAAAAATGTAACATGACCACAAAATGTCACTAAACCATGACACATATGGCTTTGTTAGATAGTTTCATCGTTTTTTAAGGCTGAATAGACTTCGGTACATCGAGTTCAGGCTATAACCTAACATGTTGATCCAGAGGAAGGCAAAAACCACATAGCTGCGGTGTAGATCTTGAGAAATTAATTTATAATGTTATATGTTAATGATTTCTTCCAGACTCCAGGGTGTGCAGTGCCTGGAAGAAATCTCCTCCTCCAGTCTTCATTATAATGGTACCCCCTGCTATCAGCATCACTCGGACCTGTACGGCGCTGTAATCCCGTGCATGCGCCATGTACGTGTGCAGTTACCCTGTCTGCCCTCCTATGGGCAGTGTCTGTATTGATTGTCTGCACAAGCGCCGGCCAGTCTCTGCTACAGCGTAATGATATGCAGACACTGCCCATAGGAGGGCAGAAACGGTTCGCTTAACTATGCGCATGCATAGCTCATGCATGGGATTACAGCGCTGAACAGGTTAGTAAGCAGTGATTTCTTTCAGGCCCCGCACGCCCCGGAGCCTGGAAGAAATCGTTAACATATAACATTATAAATGAATTTCTCAAGATTTACACCACAGCTATGAGGCGTATGGATAACACTGGTTTAACTATTCTATTACCTGTATATCCATAGTAATAGATCAAAATCACCCAGGGGTGATAGATTCCCTTTAATATTTGTCTACAAATATCTGAAGGGATGTCACAGTGTAAAGGGATCATCCTAATTCTCATTTGCAAATGGAAACATGAAAAGCAATGGAATGAAAGTGAAAGGGAGAATATACAGATTAGCCTGTTTGGAGCCTGGGTACTGACGTCATGAGGGATTTCTCCTGCCTGGCCACACTTAGGATGAGACCGGATGTGATGCAACCTTTGGGGCGTGCGTCGTATTGTGATGTATTCAAACACATTGATTGAAATCCCTATATAAGAGCCAGAATAACACACAGTTAGTTACAGAACCCCCCCCCCCCCCCCCGAGGAAGCACACGCGAAACGTGCATTGGGGCTGACAGCATCTAGTCCCAGGTGGATACAATGGGTTCTGACATCATGGGAGATCTCCCCCGCCAAGCTGCACTTAGGATGAGACAGGATGTGATGCAACTACCGGGGCGCGGGTCAACACGCATGCGCCATATTCAACCACATTGACTGAAATCCTTACATAAGAGCCAGAATAACACACAGTTAGTTACTGTGCCCTGAGGAAGACAGTAACACACGGGGCTGACAGCATCTGGTCCCAGGTGGATACAATGGGTAAGAAAAAAATGTAGCTTTATTTTTGCAGCTTTTGTTCCCTTAAAGCGATATACACCCTATTATTTAATCAATGAAACATCTCTCTGACTTCTAAATATTTTACAAATGGTCTATGAATTAGTATTTTTTTTCGCATGGGAACAATGACTGCATGGCCACTGGCACTTTATGAGACTTGCTGCTATTTTTTTGTTTTACCCACATCCACCATATTTACTGGGGACCATGTGCTTTACACCTGTGTAAATCAGCTATCCACTTTGTTTTTCCATGTGATCTGTGTTACTTAGTTTTTGCATTACAATATTTTTTAAAATAAACTCTATATATTTTATATGGGGTAATTTTTACTCTTCTTTTTTGTGTTTTCATTAATTATGGAAGTATACCGTGCTAAAATAGTCCCCCTCCCCACTTGGTATAGGGTTTGACTTTTCATTATTATTATGCGTTCTGCTTCAAGGATTTTGCTGATATTTGTGGGAGATAGTTTGTTGAATCCTATATTGAGCAGGGGTATGGACACGATGACCCTTGAGGTCTCTTCCAACTCTAACATTCTATGATTGTATGATTTTATGAACTCAGTGGCAATTGCCTGGGTAGCTGCTGAGCTCCCTTATTGGTGGCAGTGCTGTTGCTGTGACATTAACAGTGTAGACAAACAACTGAAGTTTGAGTGCTGAGAGAGAACTGGTGCTGGACCTTGGAGGGGGTAAGGCTAGTTTGACATTTGCATTGGGCAGAACTGCGGAGGGCTGCGTAGTTCCTCCGTTAAGCCCCGCCCACTGTATTACCTCTTCCATTTAGCTCCGCCTATGTCAGCATGCATCCTGCATACCTATCTTTAACGTTGGGTATGGAGGCCATGCGAATATATGCGGATGCCTCCGCATGTGTCATTTTGATGCTGCGCCAAACTCCCCAGCAATATGTTGCTTTTTGTTGCGGTTGGAGCAGCATCAAAATGATGCATGTGAAGACATCTGCATGCATTCGCATGGCCTGCACACCCAATGTTAAATATAGGCATGCAGGACGACGTAGGCGGAGCTGAATGGAAGAGGTGCGGCAGTGGGTGTGGCTTAACCCCTTCGCGACATGTGCCGTACTAGTACTGCGCTGCCGGCACTGCATTAGTGCCAGCAGCAGTACTAGTACGGTGCACCGATCACCGCGGTCTCGCGCTGAGCGCCGCGGTGATCGGGTGCGGGTGTCAGCTGTATATGACAGCTGACACCCCGCAGCAATGCCCACGATCGGCGCTATCGCCGATCGCGGGCATTTAACCCCTCTGATGCCGCTGTCAGTAGTGACAGCGGCATAGAGGGGGATCGCGCATCGACGGGGGCTCCCTGCGCTCTCCCACCGGAGCAACGCAATGAGATCGCGTTGCTCCGGTGACCCGGAAGGAGTCCCCGGATCCAAGATGGCCACCGGACTCCTTCCGGGTCATGAAGTGACCTGGCTAGCCGGCGCCTGCTGAGAGCAGGCGCTGGAGAGCCAGCTAAGCTGCCTGTCAGATCGTTGATCTGACAGTGTGCTATGCACAGTGTCAGATCAACGATCTGATCTAATACAGAGATGTCCCACCCTGGGACAATGTTAGAAAGTAAAAAAAAAAAAAAATAGAATGTGTAAAAAAAAATAAAAAAAAATCCCCAAATAAAAAAAAAAACATTTCCCAATAAATCCATTTATTTATGTAAAAAAAAACAAACAATAAATGTACACATATTTGGTATCGCCGCGTCCGTAACGACCCGCTCTATAAAACTATCCCACTAGTTAACCCCTTCAGTGAACACCGCAAAAAAAAAAAAAAAAACAAGGCAAAAAACAACGCTTTGTTATCATACAGGCGAACAAAAAGTGGAATAACACGCGATCAAAACAACGGATATAAATAACCATGGTACCGCTGAAAACGTCATCTTGTCCCGCAAAAAAAAAGCCGCCATACAGCATCATCAGCAGAAAAATAAAAAAGTTATAGCTCTCAGAATAATGCGATGCAAAAACAATTATTTTTTTATATAAAATAGTTTTTATTGTGTAAAAGCGCCAAAACATAAAAAAAATTACATAAATGAGGTATCGCTGTAATCGTCCTGACCCAAAGAATAAAACTGCTTTATCCATTTTACCACACGTGGAACGGTATAAACGCCCCCCCTAAAAGAAATTCAGGAATTGCTGGTTTTTGTTCATTCCGCCTCCCAAAAATCGGAATAAAAAGCGATCAAAAAATGTCATCTGCCCGAAAATGTTACAAATAAAAACGTCAACTCGTCCCGCAAAAAACAAGACCTCATATGACTCTGTGGGCCGAAATATGGATAAATTATAGCTCTCAAAATGTGGTGATGCAAAAACTATTTTTTGCAATAAAAAGCGTCTTTTAGTGTGTGACAGCTGCCAATCATAAAAATCCGCCAAAAAAACGCTATAAAAGTAAATCAAACCCCCCTTCATCACCCCCTTAGTTAGGGAAAAATAATAAAATGTAAAAAAATGTATTTATTTCCATTTTCCCATTAGTGCTAGGGTTAGGGCTAGGGTTAGGGCTAGGGCTAGGGCTAGGGTTAGGGCTAGGGTTAGGGCTAGGGATAGGGTTAGGGTTAGGGCTAGGGTTAGGGTTGGGGTTAGGGTTTCAGTTATAATTGGGGGTTTCCACTGTTTAGGCACATCAGGGGGCGTCCGATCTCAATTGCAGACAATTCTGCTTTGAAAAAGTAAAACAGTGCTCCTTCCCTTCCGAGTTCTCCTGTGTGCCCAAACAGTGGTTCCCCCCAACATATGGGGTATCAGCGTTCTCAGGACAAGTTGGACAACAACTTTTGGGGTCCAATTTGTCCTGTTACCCTTGGGAAAATAAAAACATAGGGGATAAAATATCATTTTCGTGGAAAAAAAATATTTTTTATTTTCACGGCTCTGCGTTATAAACTGTAGTGAAACACTTGTTGGTTCAAAGCTCTCACAACACATCTAGATAAGTTCCTTGGGGGGTCTAGTTTCCAATATGGGGTCACTTGTGGGGGGTTTCTACTGTTTAGGTACATCAGGGGCTCTGCAAATGCAACATGACGCCTGCAGACCAATCCATCTAAGTCTGCATTTCAAATGGCGCTCCTTCCCTTCCGAGCTCTGCCGTGCACCCAAACAGTGGTTCCCCCCAACATATGGGGTATCAGCGTTCTCAGGACAAGTTGGACAACAACTTTTGGGGTCCAATTTGTCCTGTTACCCTTGGGAAAATAAAAACATAGGGGATAAAATATCATTTTCGTGGAAAAAAAAATATTTTTTATTTTCACGGCTCTGCGTTATAAACTGTAGTGAAACACTTGTTGGTTCAAAGCTCTCACAACACATCTAGATAAGTTCCTTGGGGGGTCTAGTTTCCAATATGGGGTCACTTGTGGGGGGTTTCTACTGTTTAGGTACATCAGGGGCTCTGCAAATGCAACATGATGCCTGCAGACCAATCCATCTAAGTCTGCATTCCAAATGGCGCTCCTTCCCTTCCGAGCTCTGCCGTGCACCCAAACAGTGGTTCCCCCCAACATATGGGGTATCAGCGTTCTCAGGACAAGTTGGACAACAACTTTTGGGGTCCAATTTGTCCTGTTACCCTTGGGAAAATAAAAACATAGGGGATAAAATATCATTTTCGTGGAAAAAAAAATATTTTTTATTTTCACGGCTCTGCGTTATAAACTGTAGTGAAACACTTGTTGGTTCAAAGCTCTCACAACACATCTAGATAAGTTCCTTGGGGGGTCTAGTTTCCAATATGGGGTCACTTGTGGTGGGTTTCTACTGTTTAGGTACATCAGGGGCTCTGCAAATGCAACATGACACCTGCAGTCCATTCCATCTAAGTCTGCATTTCAAACGGTGCTCCTTCCCTTCCGAGCTCTGCCATGCACTCAAACGGTGGTTCCCCCCCACATGTGGGGTATCAGCGTACTCAGGACAAATTGGACAATAACATTTGTGGTCCAATTTCTCCTGTTACCCTTGGGAGAAAAAAAATTGCGGGCTAAAACATCATTTTGTGGAAAGAAAAAATGATTTTTTAATTTTCACAATGCTACATTCTAAACTTTAGTGAAACAATTGGGGGTTAAAAGTGCTCACCACACATCTAGATAAGTTCCTTAGGGGGTCTTCTTTCCAAAATGGGGTCACTTGTGGGGGGTTTCCACTGTTAAGGCACGTCAGGGGCTCTCCAAATGCGACATGGCGTCCGATCTCAATTCCAGCCAATTTTGCATTGAAAAGTCAAATGGCACTCCTTCCCTTCCGAGCTCTGCCATGCGCTCAAACAGTGGTTTATCCCCATATATGAAGTATCGACATACTCAGGACAAATTGCACAACAACTTTTGGGGTCCAATTTATCCTTTTACCCTTGGGAAAATAAAAAATTTGGGGCAAAAAGATCATTTTTTGTGAAAATTAATAAAAAAAAATTTTTTACGGCTCTACATTATAAACTTCTGTGAAGCACTTGGAGGTTCAAAGTGCTCACCACACATCTAGATTAGTTCCTTAGGGGGTCTACTTTCCAAAATGGTGTCACTTGTGGGGGTTTCCACTGTTTAGGCACATCAGGGGCTCCCCAATCGTGACATGGGCTCCGATCTCAATTCCAGCAAATCTTGCATTGAAAAGTCAAATGGCGCTCCTTCCCTTCCGAGCTCTGCCATGTGCCCAAACAGTGGTTTACCCCCACATATGGGGTATCGGCGTACTCAGGACAAATTGTACAACGACTTTTGTGGTCCAATTTCTCCTGTTACCCTTGGTAAAATGAAACAAATTGGACCTGAAGTAAAAATTTTGTGAAAAAAAAGTTAAATGTTCAATTTTTTTAAACATTCAAAAAATTCCTGTGAAGCACCTGAAGGGTTAATAAACTTTTTGAATGTGGTTTTGAGTACCTTGAGGGGTGCAGTTTTTAGAATGGTGTCACTTTTGGGCATTTTCTGTCATATAGACCCCTCAAAGTCACTTCAAGTGTGAGGTGGTCCGTAAAAAAATGGTTTTGCAAATTTTGTTGCAAAAATGAGAAATCGCTGGTCAACTTTTAACCCTTATAACGTCCTAACAAAAAAAATTATGTTTCCAAAATTGTGCTGATGTAAAGCAGACATGTGGGAAATGTTGTTTATTAACTATATTATGTGATATAACTCTCTAATTTAAGGGCATAAAAACTAAGAGTTTGAAAATTGCTAAATTTTCATAATTTCCGACAAATTTTTGTTTTTTTCACAAATAAATGCAAGTCATATCGAAGAAGTTTTACCACTATCATGAAGTACAATATGTCACGAGAAAACAGTGTCAGAATCACCAGGATCCGTTGAAGCGTTTCAGAGTTATGACCTCATAAAATGACAGTGGTCAGAATTGTAAAAATTGGCCCTGTCACTTAGGTGAAAACAGGCTTTGGGGTGAAGGGGTTAATGGAGGAACTACGCAGCCCTCCGCAGCTCTGCCCAATGCAAGTGTGAAGCCAGCCTAAGTAATGCTCACTTTGTTTATTATACCTTGCACAGCTTAGAGCCAAATTTTTCTGAAGAGGGACAACCCTTTTAAAAATACTGAGCCAAAGTGTGTGTGTGCTGTGAGTGTGCGTCTGTGTGTGTTTCAACATCTGTGCATGCGTCATAAAAATTCCAATGCTATAGACCATCTAATAAGCCGTCATCTCTTCGGTCACATTCGTTCTGAATAGAGTTGAGCGACCTTGACCTTTTTAGAGTCGAGCCGGGTTTTGCGAAACCCGACTATGTCCAAAGTCGGGTCGAGTGAAATCGGCCGATTATGACGTAAAGTCGGGATCGACCGAAACACGAAACCCAATGCAAGTCAATGGGGCAGCATAGTCGGCAGTGAGTGGGGGCCAGGAAAACACCTAGAGTGCCCATTTTAATGTCAAAACCATCCATTCTTCTTAATGAAGCTTGTCAAGCGTAATTTACCTTATAATAATTGGAAGGCATTTGAAATTGGGGGTCATTTGGCTAAAGTTGTGGGGGGTAGGGCTGGTTCAAGTAATTAGTGGGCCCAGGAAATCTGGACCACGTCACGGCAGTGGAGCAGGGAGAGGTAAGTATTTCAACTTTGCAAGTGCTGTGAACCTGAGCAAGCAGGGGGGGCCCACTCGTTGGCATTGGCACTGGCACAGGGCCCCTCAAAGTACAGCGGTGTGTTTGCACGGCGGGGGCGCCTCCCACCGGCAGCAACACTTTTGCGTACTATGAGAGGCCCTGTGCCAGTGACGTCGCCAACTAGTATTCCTCCCCCCACCTGATGAAGGAACCTGCACTTTCATCTGCACCTTCCTCTTTGTCCCCGTGTAAGGTGGTATGGTATGCGGGAAGAGCAACCTGACTTTCAGCAGGGTCACAATGTTGTTGTGTAGCGTGCACGGGGAATGTTGCGTTATGGGTCAATGTACCAGCAGACTCATCTATCACTGGCTGGGCAATGGGCACGATGAAGTGGAAACACAGATATAGGCCCAAAGAAGAAAGTGGGCTAAATGCAGTTCAAAATTGGTAACACAGGAATAACCAGGGGGCATTGCAGTGGAGGACAACTGGAATGAGAGGCTGACACAGAGAGTAGGGCCAAATCAGTAAGTAGTCGAAATGCAGTTCAAAATTGGCAACCGTAGTAAACAGGCGGCACAGCTTTGTTCAGTGGAGGAGAACAGCAAGGAGTGGCAGACACCGATAGTAGGCCCCAAACCAACTAGTACGCCAAATGCAGTTGTTCCATTTAACCACAATTTAATGAGAGCCTGAAGATAGAAGCTCAGGAAAGGCAACCTGGGGAACACCTTGGAGTGTAACACACCATCTCTCTCCACCCCATACCCATTTTGTATGGCCTAATGCAGTGTACTTTTCTACAACTACTAAACGAGAGTCGGAAGACCGAAGCAATGGCAAGGAAACCTGGGGAACACCTTAGAGTGTAACACACCCTCTCTCTACACCCCATACCCAATTTGAAGGCCTAATGCAGTGTAGTTTCCAAGAACTACTAAACGAGAGCCGGAAGATCGAAGCTCAGGAAAGGCAACCTGGGGAACACCTTGGAGTGTAACACACCCTCTCTCTACACCCCATACCCAATTTGTAGGCCTAATGCAGCGTAGTTTCCGACAACTACTAAACGAGAGCCGGAATATCGAAGCTCAGGAAAGGCAACCTGGGGAACACCTTGGAGTGTAACACACCCTCTCTCTACACCCCATACCCAATTTGAAGGCCTAATGCAGTGTAGTTTCCAAGAACTACTAAACGAGAGCCGGAAGATCGAAGCTCAGGAAAGGCAACCTGGGGAACACCTTGGAGTGGAACACACCATCTCTCTACACCCCATACCCAATTTGAAGGCCTAATGCAGCGTAGTTTCCAACAACTACTAAACGAGAGCCGGTAGATCGAAGCTCAGGAAAGGCAACCTGGGGAACACCTTGGAGTGTAACACAACGTCTCTCTACACCACGGAAGGGATGATTCTTAGGAAGGAAGGCTGTTGGAAATAAGCATTGCGCGTCCGAGGGTGATTAGATTCTTATTAGGTATATACTCACCCTCGGACGCGCCCTGCTTCTTTATTTGGAATGAATGTTTATTTGCAATGTGGTGTTGACTTTCTCTATTATTTTGGTAATTAATGATTTTATTATTTTCATTATTTTGCATCTTCTCGGCAATAATATAAAGAAGACGCGACAGGACAACACTCGGTGGATGCCATATGTGTGTTTTCAATTTAAAAAACCTTTCAGTTAACTACTTGCAGGAGAAAGTAATTGTAGCTGGTGGCCATTTTTAGTACTGTACCAGATTTTAGCTGTTTGTTTGTTTTTAATGTCAAAATGTCTGCATTTGATATCTCACCAGTATTTTCTTTTTTATAAGCAAAATCCTTTTTTTTTTATTTTATGATGTTGGTTCAAGGGGTACACGGGCAGCAGTAGACAGGTCAGTGGAGGCCTAGTGGAAGGAGGGACCGCAGACAGGCTTCGAAGCCCTAACATAATAAATTGGGCTGCCTGTAGGCAATTTAAAATTGGTTCCAGGGGAACACGGGCAGCAGTAGACAGGTCAGTGGAGGCCTAGAGGAAGGAGGGACCGCAGATGCGCCAATGTTTCCCCCATACCAAATTTGTAGGCCTAATGCAGTGTAGTTTCCAACAACTACTAAACGAGAGCCGGAATTTCGAAGCTCAGGAAAGGCAACCTGGGGAACACCTTGGAGTGTAACACACCCTCTCTCTACACCCCATACCCAATTTGAAGGCCTAATGCAGTGTAGTTTCCAACAACTACTAAACGAGAGCCGGAATATCGAAGCTCAGGAAAGGCAACCTGGGGAACACCTTGGAGTGTAACACACCCTCTCTCTACACCCCATACCCAATTTGAAGGCCTAATGCAGTGTAGTTTCCAAGAACTACTAAACGAGAGCCGGAAGATCGAAGCTCAGGAAAGGCAACCTGGGGAACACCTTGGAGTGTAACACAACGTCTCTCTACACGACGGAAGGGCTGATTCTTAGGAAGGAAGGCTGTTGGAAATAAGCATTGCGCGTCCGAGGGTGATTAGATTCTTATTAGGTATATACTCACCCTCGGACGCGCCCTGCTTCTTTATTTGGAATGAATGTTTATTTGCAATGTGGTGTTGACTTTCTCTATTATTTTGGTAATTAATGATTTTATTATTTTCATTATTTTGCATCTTCTCGGCAATAATATAAAGAAGACGCGACAGGACAACACTCGGTGGATGCCATATGTGTGTTTTCAATTTAAAAAACCTTTCAGTTAACTACTTGCAGGAGAAAGTAATTGTAGCTGGTGGCCATTTTTAGTACTGTACCAGATTTTAGCTGTTTGTTTGTTTTTAATGTCAAAATGTCTGCATTTGATATCTCACCAGTATTTTCTTTTTTATAAGCAAAATCCTTTTTTTTTTATTTTATGATGTTGGTTCAAGGGGTACACGGGCAGCAGTAGACAGGTCAGTGGAGGCCTAGTGGAAGGAGGGACCGCAGACAGGCTTCGAAGCCCTAACATAATAAATTGGGCTGCCTGTAGGCAATTTAAAATTGGTTCCAGGGGAACACGGGCAGCAGTAGACAGGTCAGTGGAGGCCTAGAGGAAGGAGGGACCGCAGATGCGCCAATGTTTCCCCCATACCAAATTTGTAGGCCTAATGCAGTGTAGTTTCCAACAACTACTAAACGAGAGCCGGAATTTCGAAGCTCAGGAAAGGCAACCTGGGGAACACCTTGGAGTGTAACACACCCTCTCTCTACACCCCATACCCAATTTGAAGGCCTAATGCAGTGTAGTTTCCAACAACTACTAAACGAGAGCCGGAATATCGAAGCTCAGGAAAGGCAACCTGGGGAACACCTTGGAGTGTAACACACCCTCTCTCTACACCCCATACCCAATTTGAAGGCCTAATGCAGTGTAGTTTCCAAGAACTACTAAACGAGAGCCGGAAGATCGAAGCTCAGGAAAGGCAACCTGGGGAACACCTTGGAGTGTAACACACCCTCTCTCTACACCCCATACCCAATTTGTAGGCCTAATGCAGCGTAGTTTCCGACAACTACTAAACGAGAGCCGGAATATCGAAGCTCAGGAAAGGCAACCTGGGGAACACCTTGGAGTGTAACACACCCTCTCTCTACACCCCATACCCAATTTGAAGGCCTAATGCAGTGTAGTTTCCAAGAACTACTAAACGAGAGCCGGAAGATCGAAGCTCAGGAAAGGCAACCTGGGGAACACCTTGGAGTGGAACACACCATCTCTCTACACCCCATACCCAATTTGAAGGCCTAATGCAGCGTAGTTTCCAACAACTACTAAACGAGAGCCGGTAGATCGAAGCTCAGGAAAGGCAACCTGGGGAACACCTTGGAGTGTAACACAACGTCTCTCTACACCACGGAAGGGATGATTCTTAGGAAGGAAGGCTGTTGGAAATAAGCATTGCGCGTCCGAGGGTGATTAGATTCTTATTAGGTATATACTCACCCTCGGACGCGCCCTGCTTCTTTATTTGGAATGAATGTTTATTTGCAATGTGGTGTTGACTTTCTCTATTATTTTGGTAATTAATGATTTTATTATTTTCATTATTTTGCATCTTCTCGGCAATAATATAAAGAAGACGCGACAGGACAACACTCGGTGGATGCCATATGTGTGTTTTCAATTTAAAAAACCTTTCAGTTAACTACTTGCAGGAGAAAGTAATTGTAGCTGGTGGCCATTTTTAGTACTGTACCAGATTTTAGCTGTTTGTTTGTTTTTAATGTCAAAATGTCTGCATTTGATATCTCACCAGTATTTTCTTTTTTATAAGCAAAATCCTTTTTTTTTTATTTTATGATGTTGGTTCAAGGGGTACACGGGCAGCAGTAGACAGGTCAGTGGAGGCCTAGTGGAAGGAGGGACCGCAGACAGGCTTCGAAGCCCTAACATAATAAATTGGGCTGCCTGTAGGCAATTTAAAATTGGTTCCAGGGGAACACGGGCAGCAGTAGACAGGTCAGTGGAGGCCTAGAGGAAGGAGGGACCGCAGATGCGCCAATGTTTCCCCCATACCAAATTTGTAGGCCTAATGCAGTGTAGTTTCCAACAACTACTAAACGAGAGCCGGAATTTCGAAGCTCAGGAAAGGCAACCTGGGGAACACCTTGGAGTGTAACACACCCTCTCTCTACACCCCATACCCAATTTGAAGGCCTAATGCAGTGTAGTTTCCAACAACTACTAAACGAGAGCCGGAATATCGAAGCTCAGGAAAGGCAACCTGGGGAACACCTTGGAGTGTAACACACCCTCTCTCTACACCCCATACCCAATTTGAAGGCCTAATGCAGTGTAGTTTCCAAGAACTACTAAACGAGAGCCGGAAGATCGAAGCTCAGGAAAGGCAACCTGGGGAACACCTTGGAGTGTAACACAACGTCTCTCTACACGACGGAAGGGCTGATTCTTAGGAAGGAAGGCTGTTGGAAATAAGCATTGCGCGTCCGAGGGTGATTAGATTCTTATTAGGTATATACTCACCCTCGGACGCGCCCTGCTTCTTTATTTGGAATGAATGTTTATTTGCAATGTGGTGTTGACTTTCTCTATTATTTTGGTAATTAATGATTTTATTATTTTCATTATTTTGCATCTTCTCGGCAATAATATAAAGAAGACGCGACAGGACAACACTCGGTGGATGCCATATGTGTGTTTTCAATTTAAAAAAACTTTCAGTTAACTACTTGCAGGAGAAAGTAATTGTAGCTGGTGGCCATTTTTAGTACTGTACCAGATTTTAGTTGTGTGTTTGTTTTTAATGTTAAAATGTCTGCATTTGATATCTCACCAGTATTTTCTTTTTTATAAGCAAAATACTTATTTTTATATTTTCTGATGTTGGTTCCAGGGGTACACGGCCAGCAGTGCCCTGGTCAGTGTA
The DNA here is from genome assembly GCF_032444005.1 of Ranitomeya imitator. Taxonomy (NCBI): domain Eukaryota; kingdom Metazoa; phylum Chordata; class Amphibia; order Anura; family Dendrobatidae; genus Ranitomeya; species Ranitomeya imitator. Next base: position 472,680,304 of record NC_091282.1, read on the forward strand.
GTAGTAGTTGAAAGAATGGACCGCAGACAGGCATCGAAGGCCTAAAATAAAAACACATGGCTGTAGGCAATTTTAAATTGGTTCCAGGGGTACACGGGCAGCAGTGACCTGGTCAGTGTAGTAGTAGTTGAAAGAATGGACCGCAGACAGGCATCGAAGGCCTAAAATAAAAAAATTGGGCTGGCTGTAGGCAATTTTAAATTGGTTCCAGGGGTACACGGGCAGCAGTGGTGTGGTCAGTGGAGGCCTAGTGGAAGGAGTGACCGCAGACAGGCATCGAAGGCCTAAAATAATAACACATGGCTGTAGGCAATTTTAAATTGGTTCCAGGGGTACACGGGCAGCAGTGACCTGGTCAGTGTAGTAGTAGTTGAAAGAATGGACCGCAGACAGGCATCGAAGGCCTAAAATAAAAAAATTGGGCTGGCTGTAGGCAATTTTAAATTGGTTCCAGGGGTACACGGGCAGCAGTGGTGTGGTCAGTGGAGGCCTAGTGGAAGGAGTGACCGCAGACAGGCATCGAAGGCCTAAAATAATAACACATGGCTGTAGGCAATTTTAAATTGGTTCCAGGGGTACACGGACAGCAGTGGTGTGGTCAGTGGAGGCCTAGTGGAAGGAGTGACCGCAGACAGGCATCGAAGGCCTAAAATAATAACACATGGCTGTAGGCAATTTTAAATTGGTTCCAGGGGTACACGGGCAGCAGTGACCTGGTCAGTGTAGTAGTAGTTGAAAGAATGGACCGCAGACAGGCATCGAAGGCCTAAAATAAAAAAATTGGGCTGGCTGTAGGCAATTTTAAATTGGTTCCAGGGGTACACGGGCAGCAGTGGTGTGGTCAGTGGAGGCCTAGTGGAAGGAGTGACCGCAGACAGGCATCGAAGGCCTAAAATAATAACACATGGCTGTAGGCAATTTTAAATTGGTTCCAGGGGTACACGGACAGCAGTGGTGTGGTCAGTGGAGGCCTAGTGGAAGGAGTGACCGCAGACAGGCATCGAAGGCCTAAAATAATAACACATGGCTGTAGGCAATTTTAAATTGGTTCCAGGGGTACACGGGCAGCAGTGACCTGGTCAGTGTAGTAGTAGTTGAAAGAATGGACCGCAGACAGGCATCGAAGGCCTAAAATAAAAAAATTGGGCTGGCTGTAGGCAATTTTAAATTGGTTCCAGGGGTACACGGGCAGCAGTGGTGTGGTCAGTGGAGGCCTAGTGGAAGGAGTGACCGCAGACAGGCATCGAAGGCCTAAAATAATAACACATGGCTGTAGGCAATTTTAAATTGGTTCCAGGGGTACACGGGCAGCAGTGACCTGGTCAGTGTAGTAGTAGTTGAAAGAATGGACCGCAGACAGGCATCGAAGGCCTAAAATAAAAAAATTGGGCTGGCTGTAGGCAATTTTAAATTGGTTCCAGGGGTACACGGGCAGCAGTGGTGTGGTCAGTGGAGGCCTAGTGGAAGGAGTGACCGCAGACAGGCATCGAAGGCCTAAAATAATAACACATGGCTGTAGGCAATTTTAAATTGGTTCCAGGGGTAGACGGGCAGCAGTGACCTGGTCAGTGTAGTAGTAGTTGAAAGAATGGACCGCAGACAGGCATCGAAGGCCTAAAATAAAAAAATTGGGCTGGCTGTAGGCAATTTTAAATTGGTTCCAGGGGTACACGGGCAGCAGTGGTGTGGTCAGTGGAGGCCTAGTGGAAGGAGTGACCGCAGACAGGCATCGAAGGCCTAAAATAATAACACATGGCTGTAGGCAATTTTAAATTGGTTCCAGGGGTACACGGGCAGCAGTGGTGTGGTCAGTGGAGGCCTAGTGGAAGGAGTCACCGCAGACAGGCATCGAAGGCCTAAAATAATAACACATGGCTGTAGGCAATTTTAAATTGGTTCCAGGGGTACACGGGCAGCAGTGACCTGGTCAGTGTAGTAGTAGTTGAAAGAATGGACCGCAGACAGGCATCGAAGGCCTAAAATAAAAAAATTGGGCTGGCTGTAGGCAATTTTAAATTGGTTCCAGGGGTACACGGGCAGCAGTGGTGTGGTCAGTGGAGGCCTAGTGGAAGGAGTCACCGCAGACAGGCATCGAAGGCCTAAAATAATAACACATGGCTGTAGGCAATTTTAAATTGGTTCCAGGGGTACACGGGCAGCAGTGACCTGGTCAGTGTAGTAGTAGTTGAAAGAATGGACCGCAGACAGGCATCGAAGGCCTAAAATAAAAAAATTGGGCTGGCTGTAGGCAATTTTAAATTGGTTCCAGGGGTACACGGGCAGCAGTGGTGTGGTCAGTGGAGGCCTAGTGGAAGGAGTGACCGCAGACAGGCATCGAAGGCCTAAAATAATAACACATGGCTGTAGGCAATTTTAAATTGGTTCCAGGGGTACACGGACAGCAGTGGTGTGGTCAGTGGAGGCCTAGTGGAAGGAGTGACCGCAGACAGGCTTCCAAGGCCTAACATAACAAACTTGGGCTGGCTGTAGGCACTTTTAAATTGGTTCCAGGGGTACACGGGCAGCTGTGGTCTGGTCAGTGGAAGTCTAGTGGAAGGAGTGACCGCAGACAGGCTTCCAAGGCCTAACATAACAAAATTGGGCTGGCTGTAGGCACTTTAAATTGGTTCCAGGGGTACATGGGCAGCAGTGTATGGTCAGTGGAAGTCTAGTGGAAGGAGTGACGGCAGACAGTCTTCGAAGGCCTAACATAACAAAATTGGGCTGACTGTAGGCACTTTTAAATTGGTTCCAGGGTAACACGGCCAGCAGTGGCCTGGTCAGTGTAGTAGTTGTAGAAAGAAGGGACCGCAGACAGGCTTCGAAGGCCTAACATAACAAAAATGTCAAAACAATGGTATTGTCAGTGCCAGGCATTGAAGGATGTCAGCGCCTAGACTACACATTGGTGAAGCTGTGAGAGATAATTTTGCTAGTGGTAGAGCACTGTTTGAGCTGGGGGGGGGAACTGTCTTGTGGCCGGCGTTACAGGCACAGGGCCCCTCATATTACAACGGTGTGTCTGACGTTGGGTGCGCACCACCACCGCCAGAGACACTTTATTGTACTATGAGGGACCCAGTGGCAGTGCCGTCGACCAAAAGCGGCCACACCCACCTCTTCAGACAAACAGCACTCTCAAGGGTCCAAGCGCAAAGTGGCGATAGCACGGCCCCGTGTGGGGAGTTTGGCCATTTCGTGAGGTGGAAACATGTCGTATGCTGGACAATCAGGTGAAGAAAATTACGAGATTGGAAAAGTCATTCAGAATAGTCCACAGGCAAGACCTTTTCATAGGAAAGCTAGGTGTCAGCCGGGCAGGGTGGGGCAAAAGATTTTGAAATCCAGTTGTGGTTCATTTTAATGAAGGTTAGATCATCTACATTTTGGGTAGCCAGACGAGTCCTTTTTTCTGTTAGTATTGAACCTGCAGCACTGAATACTCTTTCTGATAGGACACTAGCTGCCGGGCAAGCAAGCTCCTGCAATGCATATTCTGCCAATTCTGGCCAGGTGTCTAATTTGGATGCCCAGTAATCAAATGGGAATGACGGTTGAGGGAGAACGTCGATAAGGGATGAAAAATAGTTTGTAACCATACTGGACAAATGTTGTCTCCTGTCACTTTGAATTGATGCTGCAGTACCTGTCCTGTCTGCGGTCATAGAAAAATCACTCCACAACCTGGTCAGAAAACCCCTCTGGCCAACGCCACTTCTGATTTCTGCCCCTCTAACACCTCTGGTCTGCTGGCCCCTGGAGCTCGTGTGAGAACGATCACGGGCGCTGTGTGCAGGGAATGCCAGAAGCAAACGGTCAACAAGAGTTGATTGTTTTGTTGCTAATATTAGTTCCAAGTTCTCATGTGGCATAATATTTTGCAATTTGCCTTTATAGCGAGGATCAAGGAGGCAGGCCAACCAGTAATCGTCATCGTTCATCATTTTTGTAATGCGTGTGTCCCTTTTGAGGATACGCAAGGCATAATCCGCCATGTGGGCCAAAGTTCCCGTTGTCAAATCTGCGGTTGTGCTTGGTTGAGGGGCAGTTGCAGGCAAATCTACGTCACTTGTGTCCCTCAAAAAACCAGAACCCGGCCTTGCCACGCCACCAATTTCCCGTGCCCCCGGGAAAGCTTCCTCATTAAAAATATACTCATCCCCATCATCCTCCTCATCCTCCACCTCCTCTTCGCCCGGTACCTCGTCATGTACACTGCCCTGACCAGACAATCGCTGACTGTCATCAAGGCTTTCCTCTTCCTCTGGTGCAGACGCCTGATCCTTTATGTGCGTCAAACTTTGCATCAGCAGACGCATTAGGGGGATGCTCATGCTTATTATGGCGTTGTCTGCACTAACCAGCCGTGTGCATTCCTCAAAACACTGAAGGACTTGACACATGTCTTGAATCTTCGACCACTGCACACCTGACAACTCCATGTCTGCCATCCTACTGCCTGCCCGTGTATGTGTATCCTCCCACAAAAACATAACAGCCCGCCTCTGTTCGCACAGTCTCTGAAGCATGTGCAGTGTTGAGTTCCACCTTGTTGCAACGTCTATGATTAGGCGATGCTGGGGAAGGTTCAAAGAACGCTGATAGGTCTGCATACGGCTGGAGTGTACAGGCGAACGGCGGATATGTGCGCAAAGTCCACGCACTTTGAGGAGCAGGTCGGATAACCCCGGATAACTTTTCAGGAAGCACTGCACCACCAGGTTTAAGGTGTGAGCCAGGCAAGGAATGTGTTTCAGTTGGGAAAGGGAGATGGCAGCCATGAAATTCCTTCCGTTATCACTCACTACCTTGCCTGCCTCAAGATCTACAGTGCCCAGCCACGACTGCGTTTCTTGCTGCAAGAACTCGGACAGAACTTCCGCGGTGTGTCTATTGTCGCCCAAACACTTCATAGCCAATACAGCCTGCTGACGTATGCCAGTAGCTGCCCCATAATGGGAGACCTGGTGTGCAACAGTGGCAGGTGCGGATGGAGTGTTTGTGCGACTGCGGTCTGTGGACGAGCTCTTGCTTCTGCAGGAGGACGAGGAGGAGGAGGAGGAGGGGGTGCGAACGGCTACAGACAACTGTTTACTAGACCGTGGGCTAGGCAGAACTGTCCCAAACTTGCTGTCCCCTGTGGACCCTGAATCCACCACATTTACCCAGTGTGCCGTGATGGACACGTAACGTCCCTGGCCATGCCTACTGGTCCATGCATCTGTTGTCAGGTGCACCTTTGTGCTCACAGATTGCCTGAGTTCATGGACGATGCGCTCTTTAACATGCTGGTGGAGGGCTGGGATGGCTTTTCTGGAAAAAAAGTGTCGACTGGGTAGCTCGTAGCGTGGTACAGCGTAGTCCATCAGGTCTTTGAAAGCTTCGCTTTCAACTAACCGGTAGGGCATCATCTCTAACGAGATTAGTCTAGCTATGTGGGCGTTCAAACCCTGTGTACGCGGATGCGAGGCTAAGTATTTCCTTTTTCTAACCATAGTCTCATGTAGGGTGAGCTGGACTGGAGAGCTGGAGATCGTGGAACTAGCGGGGGTGCCGGTGGACATGGCAGACTGAGAGACGGTGGGAGATGGTATTGTTGCCGCCGGTGCCCTAGATGCAGTGTTTCCTACTACGAAACTGGTGATTCCCTGACCCTGACTGCTTTGGCCTGGCAAAGATACCTGCACAGATACAGCAGGTGGTGCGCTAAATGGTGGTCCTACACTGCCGGAAGGGATGTTGCGTTGATGACTAGCTTCATTGGCCGAGGGTGCAACAACCTTAAGGGACGTTTGGTAGTTAGTCCAAGCTTTCAAATGCATGGTGGTTAAATGTCTATGCATGCAACTAGTATTGAGACTTTTCAGATTCTGACCTCTGCTTAAGGAAGTAGAACATTTTTGACAGATGACTTTGCGCTGATCAATTGGATGTTGTTTAAAAAAATGCCAGACTGCACTCTTTCTAGCATCGGATACCTTTTCAGGCATTGCAGACTGAGCTTTAACCGGATGGCCACGCTGTCCTCCACCAGGTTTTGGCTTTGCCACGCGTTTTGGGCAAGATACGGGCCCGGCAGATGGAACCTGTGGCGATGTTGATGCCTGCTGCGGCCCCTCCTCCTCCTCTGCTTCAGAACTGCTGCCGCCTGCACCCTGTTCCCCCAATGGCTGCCAATCGGGGTCAAGAACTGGGTCATCTAATAACTCTTCTTGTACCTCCTGCGCAACTTCGTCTGTGTCACCGTGTCGTTCGGTGGTATAGCGTTCGTGATGGGGCAACATAGTCTCATCAGGGTCTGATTCTTGATCAGCACCCTGCGAGGGCAATGTTGTGGTCTGAGTCAAAGGACCAGCATAGTAGTCTGGCTGTGGCTGTGCGTCAGTGCACTCCATGTCAGATTCAATTTGTAATGGGCATGGACTGTTAACTGCTTCACTTTCTAAGCCAGGGACGGTATGTGTAAAGAGCTCCATGGAGTAACCCGTTGTGTCGCCTGCTGCATTCTTCTCTGTTGTTGTTTTTGCTGAAGAGGACAAGGAAGTGACTTGTCCCTGACCGTGAACATCCACTAACGACGCGCTGCTTTTACTTTTACCAGTTTCACGAGATGAGGCAAAAGAGCTAGAGGCTGAGTCAGCAAGATAAGCCAAAACTTGCTCTTGCTGCTCCGGCTTTAAAAGCGGTTTTCCTAATCCCAGAAAAGGGAGCGTTCGAGGCCTTGTGTAGCCGGACGACGAACCTGGCTCCACAGCTCCAGACTTAGGTGCAATATTTTTTCCCCCACGACCACCTGATGCTCCACCACTACCACTACCCTCATTACCAGCTGACAATGAACGCCCCCGGCCACGACCTCTTCCACTAGACTTCCTCATTGTTTTAAAAACGTAACCAAACTAACGTTATTTGTTGCAGTCACACAACTTACACGGTGAGCTATAACTTCAGTATGATTTAGCTACCCCTTTACAGGTTGGTGAGACCACAGCGAAAATCAGGCCCAATGTTACACACTCTTTTTTTGGTGGCTGCAAATTAGAGAGATGCCCCACACGCAGGACTGTCACTGAAGCACAAATGTTAATATTAATGTCACACTATTATTTTTTTTTTATTTTTATTTTTTTCAGGAACACTTTAGAAACCCCCCCAAAAAAAAAAAAAGATTTTTGCAGGGAGAATTTAGAAAACAAATGTAACAAACTATATGCTTTCTATGGGCCACTGAGTGAGAGATGACGCACACAGGAATCAGGAGTGGCACACAAGCCCAGAGGCCAATATTTTTCTACCAATGATTGATGGAGTTATTTTCTCTGGTAGATTTTGGAACCCAAATCAAGGAAAAAAAATGTAGGCTTTCTATGGACCACAATTGGAGAGAGAGAGAGAGAGAGAGAGAGATGGCACACCCAGGAGTCAAGACTGGCACACAAGCAGAAAGGCCAATATTAATCTCCCACTGTTTTTTTTTTTTTTTTTTTTTTTTCAGGGAGACTTTAGAAAAAAAAATAATAAAAAAAATATGATTTTATCAGGAAGAATTTAGAAACCAAATAAAATAAAATGATTTTTTCAGGGAGAATTTATAAAACAAATAAAAACAAAAATAGGCGTTCTATGGCCCACTGACTGAGAGATGACGCACACAGGAGTCAGGAGTGGCACACAAACCCAGAGGCCAATATTTTTCTACCAATGATTGATGTAGTTATTTTCTCTGGTAGATTTTAGAACCCAAATCAAGGAAAAAAAATATAGGCTTTCTATGGACCACAATTGGAGAGAGAGAGAGAGAGAGAGAGAGAGAGAGATGGCACACCCAGGAGTCAAGACTGGCACACAAGCAGAAAGGCCAATATTAATCTCCCACTGTTTTTTTTGGTTGTTTTTTTTTTTTTTTTTTCAGGGAGACTTTAGAAAAAAAAATAATAAAAAAAATATGATTTTATCAGGAAGAATTTAGAAACCAAATAAAATAAAATGATTTTTTCTGGGAGAATTTATAAAACAAATAAAACCAAAAATAGGCGTTCTATGGCCCACTGACTGAGAGATGACGCACCCAGGAGTCAAGACTGGCACACAAGCAGAAAGGCCAATATTAATCTCCCACTGTTTTTTTTTTTTTTTTTCAGGGAGACTTTAGAAAAAAAAATAATAAAAAAAATGTGATTTTATCAGGAAGAATTTAGAAACCAAATAAAATAAAATGATTTTTTCAGGGAGAATTTAGAAAACAAATAAAACCAAAAATAGGCGTTCTATGGCCCACTGACTGAGAGATGACGCACCCAGGAGTCAAGACTGGCACACAAGCAGAAAGGCCAATATTAATCTCCCACTGTTTTTTTTTTTTTTTTTCAGGGAGACTTTAGAAAAAAAAATAATAAAAAAAATGTGATTTTATCAGGAAGAATTTAGAAACCAAATAAAATAAAATGATTTTTTCTGGGAGAATTTATAAAACAAATAAAACCAAAAATAGGCGTTCTATGGCCCACTGACTGAGAGATGACGCACCCAGGAGTCAAGACTGGCACACAAGCAGAAAGGCCAATATTAATCTCCCACTGTTTTTTTTTTTTTTTTCAGGGAGACTTTAGAAAAAAAAATAATAAAAAAAATGTGATTTTATCAGGAAGAATTTAGAAACCAAATAAAATAAAATGATTTTTTCTGGGAGAATTTATAAAACAAATAAAACCAAAAATAGGCGTTCTATGGCCCACTGACTGAGAGATGACGCACCCAGGAGTCAAGACTGGCACACAAGCAGAAAGGCCAATATCAATCTCCCACTGTTTTTTTTTTTTTTTTTCAGGGAGACTTTAGAAAAAAAAATAATAAAAAAAATGTGATTTTATCAGGAAGAATTTAGAAACCAAATAAAATAAAATGATTTTTTCAGGGAGAATTTAGAAAACAAATAAAACCAAAAATAGGCGTTCTATGGCCCACTGACTGAGAGAGAGAGAGAGAGAGAGAGATGGAACGCTTAGTACTGGCACACAAGCCCAAAGGGCAATATTAATCTCCCTTTTTTTTTCCAGGGAGAATTTCTAAAACCCAAAAAAAAAAAAAAATAGGCTTTCTATGGCCCACTATTTGTGAGAGAGATGGGACGCTCAGGACTGGCACAGATGGCACGCTCAGGACTGGCACAGAAGCCCAGAGGCCAATATTAATCTCCCTTTTTTTCTGGGAGAATTTATAAAACCAAAAAAAAATTTAAATAGGCTTTCTATGGCCCACTATTTGTGAGAGAGATGGCACGCTCAGGACTGGCACAGATGGCACGCTCACAACTGGCACACAAGCCCAGAGGCCAATATTAATCTCCCTTTTTTCAGGGAAAATTTATAAAACAAAAAAAAAAATAAATAGGCTTTCTATGGCCCACTATTTGTGAGAGAGATGGCACGCTCAGGGCTGGCACAGATGGCACGCTCAGGACTGGCACACAAGCCCAGAGGCCAATATTAATCTCCCTTTTTTTCAGGGAGAATTTATAAAACCCCCCAAAAAAATAAAATAGGCTTTCTATGGCCCACTATTTGTGAGAGAGATGGGACGCTCAGGACTGGCACAGATGGCACGCTCAGGACTGGCACAGAAGCCCAGAGGCCAATATTAATCTCCCTTTTTTTCTGGGAGAATTTATAAAACCAAAAAAAAATTTAAATAGGCTTTCTATGGCCCACTATTTGTGAGAGAGATGGCACGCTCAGGACTGGCACAGATGGCACGCTCACAACTGGCACACAAGCCCAGAGGCCAATATTAATCTCCCTTTTTTCAGGGAAAATTTATAAAACAAAAAAAAAAATTAAATAGGCTTTCTATGGCCCACTATTTGTGAGAGAGATGGCACGCTCAGGGCTGGCACAGATGGCACGCTCAGGACTGGCACACAAGCCCAGAGGCCAATATTAATCTCCCTTTTTTTCAGGGAGAATTTATAAAACCAAAAAAAAAAATAAATAGGCTTTCTATGGCCCACTATTTGAGAGAGAGATGGCACGCTCAGGGCTGGCACAGATGGCACGCTCAGGACTGGCACACAAGCCCAGAGGCCAATATTAATCTCCCTTTTTTTCAGGGAGAATTTATAAAACCCCAAAAAAAATAAAATAGGCTTTCTATGGCCCACTATTTGTGAGAGAGATGGCACACTCAGGACTGGCACACAAGCCCAAAGGCCAATATTAATCTCCCACTGTATTTTTATCAGGGAGAATTTATACACCCCACAAAAAAAAATACAGAAAAATGAAAAGGCTTTCTATGGCCCACTATGTGAGAGAGATGGCACACACAGGGATGGCACTCTAGCAGAAATGCCAAATTGCCAATCTTAATCTCCCACCAAAAAAAAAAAAAAAAAAAAAACAGGGAATGTCCTACAATTACTATCTCCCTGCCTGCAGTAATCTCAGCCAGGTATGGCAGGCAGCTACTATCTCCCTGCCTGCAGTAATCTCAGCCAGGTATGGCAGGCAGCAATAAGGAGTGGACTGATGCACAAATGAAATAAAAAGTGTGGACAAACAAAAAAGATAGCTGTGCAGAAAGGAAGGAACAAGAGGATTTGTGCTTTGAAAAAAGCAGTTGGTTTGCACAGCGGCGTACACACAGCAATGCAGCTATCAGGGAGCCTTCTAGGGCAGCCCAATGAGCTACAGCGCTGAGGGGGAAAAAAAAAAAAAAAAAACTTCCACTGTCCCTGCACACCGAGGGTGGTGTTGGACAGTGCAAATCGCTGCAGCACAAGCGGTTTTGTGGTTAATGGACCCTGCCTAACGCTATCCCTGCTTCTGACAAAGCGGCAGCAACCTCTCCCTAAGCTCAGATCAGCAGCAGTAAGATGGCGGTCGGCGGGAACGCCTCTTTATAGCCCCTGTGACGTCGCAGACAGCAAGCCAATCACTGCAATGCCCTTCTCTAAGATGGTGGGGACCAGGACCTATGTCATCACGCTGCCCACACTCTGCGTTTACCTTCATTGGCTGAGAAATGGCGCTTTTCGCGTCATTGAAACGCGACTTTGGCGCGAAAGTCGCGTACCGCATGGCCGACCCCGCACAGGGGTCGGATCGGGTTTCATGAAACCCCGACTTAGCCAAAAGTCGGCGACTTTTGAAAATGTTCGACCCGTTTCGCTCAACCCTAGTTCTGAATATTACTGTTTTTCTAACTCTGCATTTTTCGCTTACTATACCACAAACAAGGCTTCAGTTAATGTGCAGCCCAGGTTGTGCAATTCTGTGCTAGAGACGGGCTGCAGGTGTTGTCAGCACACTATTAACTCCGCTAATGAGCCTCAGCCTGCGAGTGCTAGTGAAGAAGACACCATTCTACTCTTCCCACGTTACTTCGTTTTTTTTTCTTATTATTTTTAGACTGCAATCTGTAGTCTAACACCCACTACTTTTCATTGCCTCCTTTATTTAAAATCTTTTTTCATTGAAATGACTTTGCAGAAGTTTCTAAATTCTATTCATTTAGGAGGATAGAGTATTATTTCTGAATTTATTATCAGTTGCTGATTGGATTTCCGCTTGCATGATTTTTTTTTTCTATTATGGCCATAATATTATTGTCATATGTAGCTGTCAATATCCTGGCAGATCAATAGCCAATGGGTACTACTGTAGTAAAAGGACATAAGGAAGCCCAAGAGACAGATTTATAGTTTGTGGTTAAAGCTGCTGTTGTTTCCTTATGAGATTTTTTTTCTTTGCTTATCGGGGGGGCATTAACCTATCATTCTATTTGAAGTGAGTTAAAGTGGTTGTCCCATCTGGAACATTTATGGCATATTGATTGCTCTTTCAGCCATTTTTGCAGATTGGGAATACTCCTTTGAAGAGAGATTTTTATCTTGGTAATGGCCTACAGCTTTTATCCTCCCTTCCCACAATGGATTCATAAAACAAAGTGTATGCAGTGTCTGTGTTGCATTCCATTCGCTGTTTTTCGCTGCCCTGGTCACCCCTGGTCCAAGAAAAAGTGAGACTCCTCTTACAGTGATTTAATGTATACAGTAATTTCATACCACAAACAAATTCAACTAAAATGCTGCATGTCTTCCATGTGGCTTTCAAAACAGATTTGCTAACAGAATTGCTAAGGATTTCGCCCCTTTCAATGCAAAGGGTTAGATTTACAGCAATTGTGAAGAAAATCCACATCTAAACGCTCTTCAAAATTTCAAAGCAGATTTTCTTTTGGCTTAGAAATATGACATGTGGGAATCTGTGAATTTATGTTCATTTCTCCTCTTTGACCTGTTCCAGTGACGTCTACTCCTTTGTCATGCACCACCGTATTCGTGATTCTGCCCACCCAAGTGATAGAGGATTTGTCATGGACAATAGCTCTGATCAGTGCCGGCTCTGGCTAGTTAGAGATGCTGGTGTTGCTGGTACTTGGGGTGCTACTTTATCAGGCAGAAAGGGTGTGTTTTTTTTCCAGAAAATCAGCCAGATTAATTATCTCCTGCTAAGGTCAATAGTGCAGTGTCACACCTTACTTGAACTCCTGGAGTTGCCAGTTATAAGTAAGTAACCCTGATTATTTCTTCTGTTGCTATATTTGACCCAGCTTACTTATTTCCCATTGCTAATCTTGGATTGTCTTTACCTTTTGCCTGTCTTGATTTTACTTTGCACTTGCCTTTTTGTTTTAGTTTTGACCTAGCCAGTGTTAGGTGTCGAGTTCCCGCCTCTGCACAGGGGGAATCTCGAACCATCTCCGCTGCAGTCTCCCATTCTTCTCCAGCCGCAGTGGAGTCTACTCAGCAGAGACCTCGATCCAAGAATGTAGCTCAGGCTGATACTGGACGACTGGTAACTACTGCCCTTCCAGGCTCTGTCCTTGTAGCCAGCAATGTTCAGCAGCGAGCAGTCCTTTCTGATTTTCACATACTGAGCATGCCCACAGGATGACTTCCCATTGGAGGTCAGGGGTCACATGCTCAGGTCCTGTTGCAGGTCCTATTGGTCCATCTGGAAGGTCTTGTACCACTTCCGCTATAAAAGGTTTGTATGGCCGCCCGGCCATGTGCTTGTGTACATTTGAAGACTTGTGTGTGTTGATGAGTGCAAGTTGTTCTTTAATCATCCCCTCCCTTGTGTATGACTGCTCGTGTGAGGTGGATGTCTGCTATCTAGCGCCTGGCTGAGCTATCAGCATTAAACACACGAAACAGCGTCTAATTGCTGTGACCACCAGTGTGGCGCCGTGCGCTATTAGAGCGCTTTCCTATCCCAAGTCTGGGTGGTTAGTGGCGTCTGCCAGAGCGGCACAGCACGCACACTTGTGCTTTAAGTTATATTTTCTGTTACTTTGACACCCCAGTTGCGGTGTCGAGCGCAAGTGGTCTGAACGTACTCTAATCCTGAGTCTTGGGATAGAGTCCTGAGACTCCTTGCTTGCGCTCTTGGTGCGGTACCGTGGCCCTGTGATGCAACAGGGTTTGCTTCCTTCACACTGGGTGAAGTTAACCCGTGTGTGTATCCACATTGTACCGCCATATAGTCTGTCATTAGTCAGCAGCAGGTTCCATCTCTGCACGGTGGACCCTGGGCTGCGAACGCACCTATACCATTTCTCTTATAATTTGGTGCGTTCTGCCAGCCCTAACAGCCAGTTGACTTTCCTCTCTAGCTCACTCCACAGGATGGAAGCTACTTGATAGATGTAACCCTGGGTACCCTGTAGTAAGTCCAAATACCTGTATAGTGCTTAAAGGATGAGGGCCAAGATTCCTCTGAGACCAATTAGGTGGAGTGACTTACGCAAAGTTTGTCAAATTTCCACGGACAGTTCACCCTTTCACCTATTTAACATGCCATGACTGTTATAAAGTATCCTGATGGATTCCACTTTTTATGGGATTTATCATGTTCTCATCACGGTTCTCATTTTTGTGGAAGCCCCAACAAATAAGAAAATAACATAAATCTAACAGTAAAAAATGATGGAAATTAATGTTATTTCTCGATTATGGCAAATAAATTATATTTTACTCCATCCATATGTCTCTATTAGATTACTGAAAACAAAGTTGAAAGATAAAACACAAAATTTAATATCTTTTTGCTGATATGATTCATAAGACCAATGCACATTAAACAGAATTCTGGTGTTGGCTGCAAATCTAAAGAATCCAGTTAAAAGCGACAAAGCTAATTAAATGCTAACTACATCCTAGATCCAAGACGCTGCCTTTTGTACTTCAGATGTGACTTAGTTATTAATTAAATATGAACTCCCATGGAAATAATTATAAATGCATTTTTCCTTACATTTTAATTAATTGTTACATAAGTTGGAAAAAGACAAAGTTTTGTCAAGTTCAACCCTTCTCTACTAATTTTACATTATCCATCATTTGATTATTTATAATGTACAATGCCTTTTATGAAAAAAGTATACTGCTCTTTTCTAAATGCTACTATAATTTCTCCTACTACTATCACTTATAGTAACACATTCCTCAATCAGCCTCCTCTAACTGTAAAGAACCCTTTCCTATTTGGATGTGAGAATCACTTTTCCTCGACACATAACGAATGTCCCTTAGTCCTTTTCAGGTCCTTATTCCTTCATAATGCATGTAGGAAAGCCGCGGAGATACCATCACGTGTTTCTCAAAGCAAGCAATAAATAGCCAGGTCTTTCACTGGCAAGGAACAGCCACGGGAAGGGCAGCATCAAAAAGGAAAACCACCTATGCCAAAACATGGTATCCATCCACAGACAGCTGTTTCGGGGTATTTGCCCCTCATCAGTGTGGAGTAGGAAACTGGCTATTAGGAGCAGTGCCTGGTAAAAGGGCTATAAACATAAGGATGAATGACCTCGGGGAGATCAAAACATCCAACACCACGGAGACACCATCACGTTTTTCTCAATGCAGTGATCCAGAACACTGCCCCCATCCCTTATGGGAAATATGCAAATGCTTGTAGAAAAGCCGCGGAGATACCATCACGTGTTTCTCAACGCAAGCAATAAATAGCCAGGACTTTCACTGGGAAGGAACAACCACGAGAAGGGCAGCATCCAAAAAGGAAAACCACCTATGCCAAAACATGGTATCCATCCACAGACAGCTGTTTCGGGGTATTTGCCCCTCATCAGTGAGGAGTAGGAAACTGGCTATTAGGAGCAGTGTCTGGTAAAAGGACTATAAACATAAGGATGAATGACCTCGGGTAGATCAAAACATCCAACACCGCGGAGACACCATCACGTTTTTCTCAATGCAGTGATCCAGAACACTGCTCCCATCTCTTATGGGGAAATATGGAAATGCATGTAGAAATCACTGCGAGGTCATTCATCCTTATGCTTTTTCCTTCATAAGACATTACAAAGAACTAGGGATAAGTTCATTACATGTTGAACAAATGCTAGTCGATCATCTAAAAAGGGTTAGTAACAGTTAGAGCAACCAGACTGTGGAATTTCATTAGAGGTAGTAATATCGCATACTATATCAGCATTTATAAAAGAGCTAGATACTTTTCTCATGTCAAATGGCATTGTGGGTTATCAAGTAACTCAGTGATTGAGAATGGTGGAGAAAGATTGAACTTGATGGGCCTGAGTCTTTTTACAACCTGTGTCACAATGTATTATTACCCTTTTATAAATCATTGGTGAGGTCACATCTAGAATATGGGATTCAGTTTTGGGCTCCACATTTTTAAAAGGATATTCAGAAGGTAGAATCAGTTCAACGACCGACGGGCAACTGGATTATTATAAAGGATGGAAGACGTCTCATATGATGAAAGGTTGGAAAAGTTGTGCTTGTTTAGCTTAGAAAAAATACACCTCTGAGAAGATCTCATTTACATGTATAAATGTATGTGTGGTCAGTACAAAACACTGGCACATGACTTGTTCCTTCCAAGGACTGTCCTGAGGACTAGGGGCACTTATTACGAGTGGAAAAAAAAGCTAAACAGGAAAGGGTTCTTTATGGTTAGAGCAGTCAGACTCTGGAACACCCTACCACAGGAGGTAGTAATGGCAGACACTATAACAGCTTGTATACAAGGGCTGGACGAATTCCTCAGTACACATAACATTTTGTGGGTTATAGTTAAACTAGCTATTGAACGCGTTCTACGCCTGGGTGGCGAGCATCTATATTGGTATATGGTCTCCATCCTGGTATGTGCTGCTCCATCCTGCGTCCCCATCCTGTCATGAGCTGCTCCATCCTGCGTACCCATTCTGACATGTGCTGCACCCATCCTGCACCCCCATTCTGACATGTGCTGCTTCATTCTGCGTCCCCATCCTGTCATGTGCTGCACCCATCCTGCGCCCCCATCCTGGCATGTGTTGCACCCATCTTGCGCCCCCATTCTGTCATGTGTTGCACCCATCCTGCGCCCCCATTCTGTCATGTGCTGCTTCCATCCTGCGCCCCCATTGTGACATGTGCTGCTCCCATCCTGCGCCCCCATTCTGAGATGTTCTGCACCCATCCTGCGCCTCCATTCTGACATGTTCTGCACCCATCCTGTGCCTCCATTCTGTCATTTGCTGCTCCCATCCTGTCATGTGCTGCTCCCATCCTGTGCCCCCGTTCTTTTATGTGCTGCTCCCATCCTGCGCCCCTGTTCTGTCATGTGCTGCTCCCATCCTGCACCCGTTCTGTCATGTGCTGCTGCCATCCTGCGCCCCCGTTCTGTCATGTGCTGCTCCCATCCTGCGCCCCCGTTCTGTCATGTGCTGCTCCCATCCTGTGCCCGTTCTGTCATGTGCTGCTGCCATCCTGCGCCCCCGTTCTGTCATGTGCTGCTGCCATCCTGTGCCCCCGTTCTGTCATGTGCTGCTGCCATCCTGTGCCCCCGTTCTGTCATGTGATGCTCCCATCTTGCGCCCCCATTCTGACATGTGCTGCTCCCATCCTGCGCCCCTGTTCTGTCATGTGCTGCTCCCATCCTGCGCCCCTGTTCTGTCATGTGCTGCTCCCATCCTGTGCCCGTTCTGTCATGTGCTGCTGCCATCCTGCACCCCCGTTCTGTCATGTGCTGCTCCCATCCTGCGCCCCCGTTGTGTCATGTGCTGCTGCCATCCTGCGCCCCCGTTCTGTCATGTGCTGCTCCCACCCTGCGCCCCCATTCTGTCATGTGCTGCTTCCATCCTGCGCCCGTTCTGTCATGTGCTGCTGCCATCCTGCGCCCCGTTCTGTCATGTGCTGCTCCCATCCTGCGCCCATTTTGTCATGTGCTGCTGCCATCGTGCGCCCGTTCTGTCATGTGCTGTTCCCACCCTGCGCCCCCGTTCTGTCATGTGCTGCTCCCATCCTGTGCCCCCGTTCTTTCATGTGCTGCTCCCATCCTGCGCCCCTGTTCTGTCATGTGCTGCTCCCATCCTGCGCCCGTTCTGTCATGTGCTGCTGCCATCCTGCGCCCCCGTTCTGTTATGTGCTGCTCCCATCCTGCGCCCCTGTTCTGTCATGTGCTGCTCCCATCCTGCGCCTGTTCTGTCATGTGCTGCTGCCACCCTGTGCCCCGTTCTGTCATGTGCTGCTGCCATCCTGTGCCCCCATTCTGTCATGTGCTGCTGCCATCCTGTGCCCCCGTTCTGTCATGTGATGCTCCCATCTTGCGCCCCCATTCTGTCATGTGCTGCTCCCATCCTGCGCCCCTGTTCTGTCATGTGCTGCTCCCATCCTGTGCCCCCGTTCTGTCATGTGATGCTCCCATCTTGCGCCCCCATTCTGACATGTGCTGCTCCCATCCTGCGGCCCTGTTCGGTCATGTGCTGGTCCCATCCTGCGCCCCTGTTCTGTCATGTGCTGGTCCCATCCTGCGCCCCTGTTCTGTCATGTGCTGCTCCCATCCTGTGCCCGTTCTGTCATGTGCTGCTGCCATCCTGCGCCCCCGTTCTGTCATGTGCTGCTCCCATCCTGCGCCCCCGTTCTGTCATGTGCTGCTGCCATCCTGCGCCCCCGTTCTGTCTTGTGCTGCTCCCACCCTGCGCCCCCATTCTGTCATGTGCTGCTTCCATCCTGCGCCCGTTCTGTCATGTGCTGCTGCCATCCTGCGCCCCCGTTCTGTCATGTGCTGCTCCCATCCTGCGCCCATTTTGTCATGTGCTGCTGCCATCGTGCGCCTGTTCTGTCATGTGCTGTTCCCATCCTGCGCCCCCGTTCTGTCATGTGCTGCTCCCATCCTGTGCCCCCATTCTTTCATGTGCTGCTCCCATCCTGCGCCCCTGTTCTGTCATGTGCTGCTCCCATCCTGCGCCCGTTCTGTCATGTGCTGCTGCCATCCTGCGCCCCCATTCTGTTATGTGCTGCTCCCATCCTGCGCCCCTGTTCTGTCATGTGCTGCTCCCATCCTGCGCCTGTTCTGTCATGTGCTGCTGCCACCCTGCGCCCCGTTCTGTCATGTGCTGCTGCCATCCTGTGCCCCCATTCTGTCATGTGCTGCTGCCATCCTGTGCCCCCGTTCTGTCATGTGATGCTCCCATCTTGCGCCCCCATTCTGTCATGTGCTGCTCCCATCCTGCGCCCCTGTTCTGTCATGTGCTGCTGCCATCCTGCGCCTGTTCTGTCATGTGCTGCTGCCACCCTGCGCCCCGTTCTGTCATGTGCTGCTGCCATCTTGTGCCCCCATTCTGTCATGTGCTGCTCCCATCCTGTGCCCCTGTTCTGTCATGTGCTGCTCCCATCCTGCGCCCGATCTGTCATGTGCTGCTGCCATCCTGCGCCCCCGTTCTGTCATGTGCTGCTCCCATCCTGCGCCCCCGTTCTGTCATGTGCTGCTGCCATCCTGCACCCCCGTTCTGTCATGTGCTGCTCCCATCCTGTGCCCCCGTTCTGTCATGTGCTGCTCCCATCCTGCGCCCGTTCTGTCATGTGCTGCTGCCATCCTGTGCCCCCGTTCTGTCATGTGCTGCTCCCATCTTGCGCCCCCATTCTGTCATGTGCTGCTCCCATCCTGTGCCCCTGTTCTGTCATGTGCTGCTCCCATCTTGCGCCCCCATTCTGTCATGTGCTGCTGCCATCCTGCGCCCGTTCTGTCATGTGCTGCTGCCATCCTGCGCCCGTTCTGTCATGTGCTGCTACCATCCTGCACTCGTTCTGTCATGTGCTGCTGCCATCCTGCGCCCGTTCTGTCATGTGCTGCTGCCATCCTGCGCCCATTCTGTCATGTGCTGCTGCCATCCTGCGCCCGTTCTGTCATGTGCTGCTGCCATCCTGCGCCCGTTCTGTCATGTGCTGCTCCCATCCTGCGCCCCCGTTCTGTCATGTGCTGCTCCCATCCTGCGCCACCATTGTATTATATGCCCCCCATAAGATGCTCCATTATATATGCCCCGTATGCTGCTGCCATATATATAAAAAAAAAATGCCATACTCACCTATCGTCGCTGGGCGCCGAGTGCTGGGGGCCTGAGCAGGCGGGGACACCGGCGCGCTGTGGAGGTCAGGTGCCGGAGTCACCGCTAGCTCAGGCCCCCCAGCACTTGCTATGCTCACCTGTCTGTCCCGTTCCAGCGCTGCGCGCCGCCATCTTCCGGCTTCTCTGGCTGTGGCTGTTCAGTCAGAGGGCGGCGCCGGCGTGCATTAAGCGTGTCATCGCGCCCTCTGAACTGGAAACGTCACAGCAGAGGACCCGGGAGACGGAGCCGCACGCAGCGCTGGAACGGGGGACAGGTGAATATACTCACCCTCCTGGCGGTCCCTGACTCTCCGGTGGAGATCGCGGCGTGCGTTCAGTGTTTATGCATACCGCGATCTCCTGGGAACGTCACTCTGTGAGGCCCAGACTGCGCCGGCGCTTGCGCTTGCGCAGTCTTTAAAGGCTTCGGACAGAGTGACACTCCCAGCGTTATATTATAGATTAGTGACGATATGTACAATTGGGGGAGAAAGCTTGAACTTCATGGACCTAGGTCTTTTTACAACCTATGTAACTATGTACAGTAACTACCTATGTAACAATATAACTATTAATAAAAATGCATATATGTATATCTAATTGTTTATTCTATGAGTGGGGCTTGTCATTCAATTAATTAATTTCTGAAATACAAAAAGGCAGTGTCTTGGATCTAGGATATATTCAGCATTTAATTAGTTTTCTTGCCTTTAACTGGCTACTTTAGATTTGCAGCCAGCGCCAGAAATCTGCTCAATGCGTGCCTGTCTCATGTAGATTAATCATACCAGCAAAAAGATATTAATGTTTGTGTTTTATCCTCCAACTTAGTTTTCAGTAATCTAACAGAGAAATATGAATACAGGGAAATCTAATTTATTTGCCTTGGCTAATGTGTTTACATTAATGGGATAAATTGCAGTGGCTGTTTCTTGCATCTGTCTGTTCCGAGTTCAGTCCCCAGCACAAAATACTTCAGGGACAAGCAAATGTATGTCAACCATGGCAATACTGCTTGTATATTGTCATGATTGTGGCACTTTCATCAATACTGATGTTTAATGTTTCCCTTTCATTTCAGTTGCATACATGACGTTTTAGGATTGTAGTTAATTGTGAGAACTATTAGTTCGACCTAGTGGAGACAGTAAATCCAATATGCCGTTCAGGCCATGAAGGTGCTAAGCTGTTACCTTATAACGACATTAGCGGTAATTCGTAGTATCCTGATCTACTGCTGTTCTTCAGGTAAAGGGGACACTTGGATGTGCAGAAAATGCACCGTGCATGTATTTTTTGGTCTTTTTTCTTGGGCTGATTTGCGTTGTAGTATGCTTTATCTACTGTATTTTGGTGGTTTTATATGGTATGTTGTTCTCGGGTTTCGCACCATGAGTGGTGCTCTTATAGCCCTATTTAACCCTTTGAGAAGCTATGATCATTAAAGTAAGGGTGGTATTGTACTGTAGCTTCCTTAGGAAAGGGTCTGTTTAGTAACCAAGATATTTGTAGTACATTGATAGTCATCATTAAACCTTTTTAAGACGAAAACACCACACTTCTATATTCCTTGTGGAATGTAATGGATTGAATTGCTAGATACCACCCCAGGCTAAAAGATTGCAACTGAGGAGAGGATATCTCTGCCATCACAGACCTGTATCACCACTTCTTCCTGGTGTGAAATGTAGATCAAATGCAGATAATAACTTCCAAATTACAATTGATAGTTGGACATTTAAGACTCTTGTTTATATCTCTTTTGGTATCTCAATCACGAAAAGCAATGGACAAAATGGCATACCAAGCTGCACTATGTTTTCTTTTAGAAGGGTGGAGACCACGATAGAAACCCAACAGATATTACTGTAGTCAATATGGTCTGACATAAGATGGATCCTGTACTCTCCTGTGTCATCCTTACTACCCCAATGTCTCTGAATGGATGACGTACAGTTGTGCTGGAATCCATTTGACAGATGAATTTGTAAAAAAGGAAAAGCTTCCAACACAGTTGTGCTCAGTTTGACATAACATCAATCTTACCTATTTGTAGAATAGGCTTGTTTTTCCGTGCACTGTATAATCATGTACACTTGTCTAACTGAAGGATTATATCTTCTGCCATCTACATCAACATAATTGCATGTGTGCTTTTAAATTATTGATCTGTTAACTTGTTTCCAACACAGTTCAGCAGTCCGGCACTTCTACTTGCCTACAATATCTAGGCACATCGAAGCTGACACAAGCAGGGCTGAGATTTGTTTGATGCTGTCAGATCAATGATTCAAAATGGCAAATGCTTTGTGAGAATTATCTTCTGCCATATGCATCAACAAAACAACATTTTCAAATCACTGATCTTGTCAGCAGCAGGCTTCAAACACAGTTCAGGCTTGCTTGTGTCAACTCTGCAGTTCTCATAATTGGATGCAAAGTAGAGCAGAGTCTAGATCTGTGCTGAAAACCAACTAACATGTAAATGATGTAAAAACACACAGACAGCTATGTTGATGCAGATGGCAGAAGATATTTAGTTAATTGGGCTGAAATACTGCTGTATAGAACCATAAAAAGCATAGAATGATAAAGTATTCTAAAAGTAAAATACACTCTATGGTGAAGGCATGGCAGACCTATGGTAAAGATAGCTGAGAGAGACTGAAATCATTGCAACACATGCTCCTACGGTTGAACTACAATGGGATGGATCCAATTTCAACTAGAGGCTAAATATAGTCTGATAGGGCATCATTCAGGAGGTGATATGTGTAAAATTGGGGAGATAAAACAATAAGTCATAATAGCAGAAATGAATAGCTATATATGTACATTATTATAACACCAAATTGTGATTTTGTTAACAGCCCTTTATGTTATTCTAGTCCTCTTAAGCGAGATAACCTTCTGTGACAAGTAATTAAAATGGGCCTTCATGTGTCAAGTAAAAGTAGCCTTATGCTATAATGTCATAATTTGAAGGACTATAATCTTAAAGGGGTTGTCCAGTATAAATTGCTAAGTCTGCAGTCACTTTGTGTACAGACTTATGAATCCAACCAGTGCGATCACTGTGTGCTATGGGGATTTGCCGGTTTCTGACAAATACAGGGGTAAGGAAGTGAGGCAGCGCCCCTGGCCGGGAGTATGTATAACTCATTCATACCCTCCAGTCTCGAGTCAGAAACCGGCAAGTCCCAGCAGCGCACAGTACTTTCTCTGGGAGGGATAAGTCTGCTGCCACACAGAGTGACTGGAGAATTATCAATTTGGACCGGATAACCTCTTTAACCTGAAAATATTGATGTAACATTTTGGGACCTTCCAGTTTTTCACTAACTGCAGATATCTAGGGAAACAAGGGTTGGCATTTACTGATCTTATGTTCTGCAGAGGTTTGGCCTGTTGATAGAGATGTCTTAAAGCTGCTGGTCTTCTCCTTACCACTGAATAACCTTGTGTTTATGCGATGTTTGATGAGACATATGTCAGCCAAACACTGCATCCGCCTTTGCTCAATATGATCACGTCTCTCATTATATTTCAGCTGCATAGATTGGACAGTAGTATTTTAGTTCCTATGCCTATGTCTCGTAGATCTGTACACTGGGACCATCTTAAAATGAAACTTTAATACAAGTTTGAGGATTGCTCTGTGAATTTTACTAAACCTCATAGGACCACTTAGCAAAATCTTTAAGTGACATGGTTTGTTCCTTAGCGTTTCCCTATACAGAAGCTGGCACTATATTTGCCTGTTGCGACAGGGCCACCACCCTTGATAATTTGATCTCCGTATAAAGTTAATTAAACCAATTTGGGCCATGGTCTCAGGGGATATGAACAATTATGCACCAATTACAGACAACTTCATTGATATACACGAGGTAGTAATTGGCTCCTGTATTCATTATGAAAGTCATTGGGGATATAGATATTTGACATCAGCTTCTGGCATTTCCATAAATGATATAATAGAAGAAGATGGTGTTTATTTAATTTCTGATGAATTCTGACCTATTCATTGCCTTAGTACTTTAGAGACTGTTTCTACATTTACTGAAACTCCAAAAAAAAGAAAAACATTAATGGTACTATGTCATTGTCAATTGTACTACAAGAAAAGTATTTTTTTCCCGCACCCTTTCTTTAATATTACATCTTTGAACAGTTGTGTAAAATGTTATAACTTCGTTTCTAGGTTTAGAACATAACTTTCCTTGACAGACAATTTTACTGCTTCCATTTGGCAGTTTTATTGACACACGGTGACGGAATGAAATTCTAAAAATGATACATTGGATTACAATGTGTGACAAATCCTTTGGCTGATCTGAATCTTGAAATCCAGCAATTTCTCTTCACCTGTCTTTCAGGCAAGATGTTAAGTCCCATTGATTTGAATAGAGGCGTTTTCTTCTCCAACAATTTCCATTAATATTTTATAGGCTAACGGGGAGAAAACAATTGTTTTACAGTCTAATCTTTTATCCTTACAAAGATTTCCTTAGGTTCATATTAGTATTTTTATTATATAGCTGTATATTTCAGATTTACATACTTTTGTTTATATAAAGTGCCTTGCGAAAGTATTCGGCCCCCTGGAACTTTTCAACCTTTTCCCACATATCATGCTTCAAACATAAAGATACCAAATGTAAATTTTTGATGAAGAATCAACAACAAGTGGAACACAATTGTGAAGTTGAATGAAATTTATTGGTTATTTTAAATTTTTGTGGAAAAAAACTGAAAAGTGGGGCGTGCAATATTATTCGGCCCCTTTAACTTAATACTTTGTTGCATCACCTATTGCTGCGACTACAGCTATAAGTCGCTTGGGGTATGTCTCTATCAGTTTTGTACATCGAGAGACTGAAATTCTTGCCCATTCTTCCTTGGCAAACAGCTCGAGCTCAGTGAGGTTTGATGGAGATCGTTTGTGAACAGCAGTTTTCAGCTCTTTCCACAGATTCTCGATTGGATTGAGGTCTGGACTTTGACTTGGTCATTCTAACACCTGGATACGTTTATTTGTGAACCATTCCATTGTAGATTTTGCTTTGTGTTTGGGATCATTGTCTTGTTGGAAGACAAATCTCCATCACAGTCTCAGGTCTTGCAGACTCCAATAGGTTTTCTTCAAGAATGGTCCTGTATTTGGCTCCATCCATCTTCCCATCAATTTTAACCATCTTCCTTGTCCCTGCTGAAGAAAAGCAGGCCCAAACCATGATGCTGCCACCACCATGTTTGACAGTGGGGATGGTGTGTTCAGGGTGATGAGCTGTGCTGCCTTTACGCCAAACATATCATTTGGCATTGTTGCGAAAAAGTACGATTTTGGTTTTATCTGACCAGAGCACCTTCTTCCACATGTTTGGTGTGTCTCCCAGGTGGCTTGTTGCAAACTTTAAACAACACTTTTTATGGATATCTTTGAGAATTGGCTTTCTTCTTGCCACTCTTCCATAAAAGCCAGATTTGTGCAGTGCACAACTGATTGTTGTCCTCTGGACAGACTGTCCCACCTCAGCTGTAGATCTCTGCAGTTCATCCAGAGTGATCATGGGCCTCTTGGTTGCATCTCTGATCAGTCTTCTACTTGTTTGAGATGAAAGTTTAGAGGGACGGCCTGGTCTTGGTAGATTTGCAGTGGTATGATACTCCTTCCATTTCAATATGATTGCTTGCACAGTGCTCCTTGGGATGTTTAAAGTTTTGGAAATCGTTTTGTATCCAAATCCGGCTTTAATTTTCTCCACAACAGTATCACGGACCTGCCTGTTGTGTTCCTTGCTCTTTATGATGCGCTCTGTGCTTCAAACAGAACCCTGAGACTATCACTGAGCAGGTGCATTTATATGGAGACTTGATTACACAAAGGCTGATTATATTTATTTATCATTAGGCATTTAGGACATCATTGGATAATTCAGAGATCCTCAATGAACTTCTGGAGTGAGTTTGCTGCACTGAAGGTAAAGGGGCCGAATAATATTGCACACCCCACTTTTCAGTTTTTGAATTTTCACAAAAAATTAAAATAACCAATAAATTTTGCTCAACTTCACAATTGTGTTCCACTTTTTGTTGATTCTTCAACAAAAATTTACATTTGGTATCTTTATGTTTGAAGCATGATATGTGGGAAAAGGTTGAAAAGTTCCAGGGGGCCGAATATTTTTGCAAGGCACTAAAATTTATGTAAAATATCTCAGCTAATATGCATATTTATTCTATGTGTCTAAACTCATATTAAGCATACTAGTTGTTGTAAGTTAACATATTAAGCTAGTAAAACTAAGCTCAAACTACCATTTTGCCTGGCTGCAGGTTGTGGAAACTTTGCCACAGAGTCTTGCTAATTTAATTAGAATTTTCCTTCAATGTATTTATTGTAGGGACTACATAACAGTCACCTAAGGGGTATGTGAACGCTTTAAGCATTTCCCACAGACATTTCTGCAGAAAAAGTGTGATTCTTGGCAAGAAAAAACACTGCATAAAAAATGAGTATTTTTGCATGCATTTCTGATGCAATTTATTATAAGTTTTTGAAAAATGAGTGAAAGATGCTGCAAAAACACAGAAAGAATTGGCATGCTGCAGATATAAAACTACTTCAAACCTGCAATGAAGAAATAAGCAACATAGCTCTTTCCTGGGTCAGTAAAATGCTCCTTTTTTGCAAAAAAAAATGCAGGAAAAATGTGACAAAAACACTATATGTGAACATACCTTAACACTGCCCATTATTTTAAAAAACAGTACATAACAGTACATAATGCTCAAATAATACAATTTTTTTTGTCATAAGCTATGAGGTGTCATAAGTGGTGGCTAAACTTGAGCAAAAAATATTTTTGCAGTACACTGGGCCAATGGCACGGCTGATGCTCTGCAGATAATAGAGCATAGTATTGCAAGTCATCTACTACCTGCGGCCAGGGGCGGATTATCAGAGGGTCAATATGGGCGGTAGCCCAGGGCCCACTGGTGTGGGGGGGCTCTGGGCTACCGCACAGATTGACCCTCTGATAATCCGCCCCTGAGTGTGGTGGTGAATGCCCGCTGGCATTTGTGTCCCCGGACCCGGTGGGCACAGAGAGGGGGCCTGCATCGGGCCCCTTCTCATCTGCTCACCGGGCCCCTTCCGGCGCTGCGGCGGTTTCCTATTGACGTGCGGCCGCGCACCCGCACGTCAATAGTTAACAACAACAGCCGCCAGCCAACTGGAGGCTGGCGGCTGATGTCGGCCGCAACGCACACGTCGCTGGCGTCTGACGTCATTGTTAGTCACCGGCGAGTGTGCGCTACTGGAGGTAGCTCGCCGCTGGATCACCAGGTCAGGTGAGGAGACTCGTTTTTTTTGTTTTTTTTGTAAGCTAACGGTGGTCACACTGGGGGCAATGCTGGAGGACACACTGGGGGCAATGCTGGAGGACACACTGGGGGCAATGCTGGAAGACACACTGGGGGCAATGCTGGAGGACACACTGGGGCAATGCTGGAGACACTGGGGCAGATTGCTGGACACACTGGGGGGCAATACTGGAGGACACACTGGGGCAGATTGCTGGGCACACTGGGGCAGATGATTGCTGGAGACACTGGGGCAATGCTGGAGACACAGGGGCAATGCTGGAGACACTGGGGCAGATTGCTGGACACACTGACGGCAATGCTGGACATACTGGGGCAGATTGCTGGACACACTGGGGGCAGATGATTGCTTGAGACACTGAGGCAATGTTGGAGACACTGGGGCAATGCTGGAGACACTAGGGCAATGCTGGAGACACTGGGACAGATTGCTGGACACACCGGGGGCAATACTGGAGGACACACTGGGGCAGATTGCTGGACACACTGGGGCAGATGATTGCTGGACACACTGGGGCAATGCTGGAGACACTGGGGCAATGCTGGAGACACAGGCAATACTGGAGACACTGGGGCAATGCTGGAGACACTGGGGCAGATTGCTGGACACACTGACGGCAATGCTGGACATACTGGGGCAGATTGCTGGACATACTGGGGGCAGATGATTGCTGGAGACACTGGGGCAATGCTGGAGACACTGGGGCAATGCTGGAGACACTGGGGCAATGCTGGAGACACTGGGGAAGATTGCTGGACACACTGACGGCAATGCTGGACATACTGGGGCAGATTGCTGGACACACTGGGGGTAATATGCTGGACACACTGAGGTAGATTGCTGGACACACTGGGGGTAATATGCTGGACACACTGGGGCAGATTGCTGGACACACTGGGGGTAATAAGCTGGACACACTGAGGTAGATTGCTGGACACACTCTCTGGGGGCAATGCTGGAGACACTGGGGCAGATTGCTGGACACACTGGGGGCAATACTGGAGGACACACTGGGGCAGATTGCTGGACACACTGGGGCAGATGATTGCTGGACACACTGGGGCAATGCTGGAGACACTGGGGCAATGCTGGAGACACTGGAACAGATTGCTGGACACACTGACGGCAATGCTGGACATACTGGGGCAGATTGCTGGACACACTGGGGGCAGATGATTGTTTGAGACACTGGGGTAATGCTGGAGACACTGGGCAATGCTGGAGACACGAGCAATGCTGGAGACACTGGGGCAATGCTGGAGACACTGGGGCAGATTGCTGGACACACTGACGGCAATGCTGGACATACTGGGGCAGATTGCTGGACACACTGGGGGCAGATGATTGCTGGAGACACTGGGGCAATGCTAGAGACACTGGGGCAATGCTGGAGACACTGGGACAATGCTGGAGACACTGGGGCAGATTGCTGGACACACTGACGGCAATACTGGACATACTGGTGCAGATTGCTGGACACACTGGGGGTAATATGCTGGACACACTGAGGTAGATTGCTGGACACACTGGGGTAATATGCTGGAAACACTGGGGCAGATTGCTGGACACACTGGGGGTACTATGCTGGACACACTGAGGTAGATTGCTGGACACACTGTCTGGGGGCAATGCTGGACACACTGGGGCAATGCTGGAGACACTGGGGCAATGCTGGAGACACTGGGGCAGATTGCTGGACACACTGACGGCAATGCTGGACATACTGGGGCAGATTGCTGGACATACTGGGGGCAGATGATTGCTGGAGACACTGGGGCAATGCTGGAGACACTGGGGCAATGCTGGAGACACTGGGGCAATGCTGGAGACACTGGGGCAATGCTGGAGATACTGGGGCAATGCTGGAGACAGTGGGGCAGATTGCTGGACACACTGACGACAATGCTGGACATACTGGGGCAGATTGCTGGACACACTGGGGGCAGATGATTGCTTGAGACACTGGGGCAATGCTGGAGACACTGGAACAATGCTGGAGACACTGGGGCAATGCTGGAGACACTGGGGCAGATTGGTGGACACACTGACGGCAATGCTGGACATACTGGGGCAGATTGCTGGACACACTGGGGGTAATATGCTGGACACACTGAGGTAGATTGCTGGACACACTGGGGGTAATATGCTGGACACACTGGGGCAGATTGCTGGACACACTGGGGGTAATAAGCTGGACACACTGAGGTAGATTGCTGAACACACTGTCTGGGGCAATGCTGGAGACACTGGGGCAGATTGCTGGACACACTGGGGGCAATACTGGAGGACACACTGGGGCAGATTGCTGGACACACTGGGGCAGATGATTGCTGGACACACTGGGGCAATGCTGGAGACACTGGGTCAATGCTGGAGACACTGGAACAGATTGCTGGACACACTGACGGCAATGCTGGACATACTGGGGCAGATTGCTGGACACACTGGGGGCAGATGATTGTTTGAGACACTGGGGCAATGCTGGAGACACTGGGGCAATGCTGGAGACACGAGCAATGCTGGAGACACTGGGGCAATGCTGGAGACACTGGGGCAGATTGCTGGACACACTGACGGCAATGCTGGACATACTGGGGCAGATTGCTGGACACACTGGGGGTAATATGCTGGACATACTGAGGTAGATTGCTGGACACACTGGGGTAATATGCTGGAAACACTGGGGCAGATTGCTGGACACACTGGGGGTACTATGCTGGACACACTGAGGTAGATTGCTGGACACACTGTCTGGGGGCAATGCTGGACACACTGGGGCAATGCTGGAGACACTGGGGCAATGCTAGAGACACTGGGGCAATGCTGGATACACTGGGGCAGATTGCTGGACACATTGTGGGCAATGCTGGACAATTGGACATACTGGGGCAGATTGCTGGACATACTGGGGCAGATTGCTGAACACACTGGTGGTAGTATGCTGGACACACTGCGGCAGATTGCTGGACACACTGGTGCTAATATGCTGGACACACTGGGGCATATTGCTGGACACTGTCTGGGGGCAATGCTGGACACACTGGGGCAGATTGCTGGACACACTCTCTGGGGGCAATGCTGGACACACTGGGGCAATATGCTTGACATACTGGGGCAGATTGCTGGACACACTGGGGGCAGATGATTGCTTGAGACACTGGGGCAATGCTGGAGACACTGGGCAATGCTGGAGACACTGGGGCAATGCTGGAGGCACTGGGGCAGATTGCTGGACACACTGAAGGCAATGCTGGACATACTGTTGCAGATTGCTGGACACACTGGGGGTAATATGCTGGACACACTGAGGTAGATTGCTGGACACACTGGGGGTAATATGCTGGACACACTGGGGAAGATTGCTGGACACACTGGGGGTAATATGCTGGACACACTGAGGTAGATTGCTGGACACACTGTCTGGGGGCAATGCTGGACACACTGGGGCAATGCTGGAGACACTGGGGCAATGCTAGAGACAATGGGGCAATGCTGGACTCACTGGGGCAGATTGCTGGACACACTGTGGGCAATGCTGGACAATTGGACACTCTGTGGCAGATTGCTGGACATACTGGGGCAGATTGCTGGACACACTGGTGGTAATATGCTTGACACACTGGGGCAGATTGCTGGACACACTGGTGGAAATATGCTGGACACACTGGGGCAGATTGCTGGACACACTGTCTGGGCAATGCTGGACACACTGGGGCAGATTGCTGGACACACTGTCTGGGGGCATTGCTGGACACAATGGGGCAATATGCTTGACATACTGAGGCAGATTGCTGGACACACTCTCTGGGGGCAATGCTGGACACACTGGGGCAATATGCTGGAGTCGGACACACTGGGGGGCAATGCTGGACACACTGGGGCAGATTGCTGGACACACTGGGGGGCAGGACTGGAGGCATGGGCAGAATGTAGATGCGGGGCATGATTGGAGACACGGGGCAAAATGAAAGACATGGGGCAGGATTGGATCATGGGGCAGGATGGATACGATGGAGACAGATGGGGCAAGATGGGGAGATCATATGGGGTTGAAATGTAGAATGGATAGTCATGAGTGCAGGATGCGAGAACATATGGCTGGAGCCAGGAATGAGATAAACGGGGCCAGGATGGGGAATATTAATACCATAGGGGCTAATTAAGGGATATTATTGCTGCAGTGATGTATATATTTTATTTTTTGAGGACACTGTTTTAAATGGGGGGGCGGTCCTGTTACTGTGCAGAGTGACACTATATCACCTTTTTTTCTTCATGTGGTGTAATGTAGAAGTTGTGAAAAATTAAGTAATGTGTTCTGCAAGCGGAGCTCGAGATAACTGTTATTTCCTGCAGAAACGAGTCCTGGCTGGAAGAAATGATGGCGGTCTGTGCTGGATGAAACATGAAGGACTTCACCTAGAGACGTCACTGATGAGTCAGTGTTACCTATACACTGACACTATACACTGTATACTACATACAGAGGTCCTGTGTACAATGTCACCAGTGATCACTGTATTACCTATACATTATATTCAGAGCTCCTGTGTATAATACCACCAGTGATCTCTGTATTACCTCTACAGAGACACTGCATACTAAGTACAGATCTCCTGTGAATACTGGAACTTATGGTGATAGTATTGTGTTTTTTATTACTGATCGGTATTGTAGTATTCAGTCACTATGTGGTGGTAATATGTGGTCTGGAAATGGTGTTGTGGTATTTGTCCCTTGTATGTGCTATTTGGTCACCAAGTGGTGGTAATATGTGGTCTTGACATGGTTCGGTGGTATTTGTTCCTTGTATGTGATATTATTTGATCACTGTGGTTGTAATTTGTGGTCTGGTCATGGTGCGGTGGTATTTGTTCCTTGTATGTGATATTATTGGTCAAAATATACCTAAATTGTATTGCTGATTTTAACAAATATTTAATAGGTTACAGTAGAGTAGGGCCCGGCCATTTTTCTGGAATAATCTGGTTCGGGTATATCATGACCCCTGTCTCATGACCACCGTCTCATGGCCCCCGTCTCATGACCCCCGTCACATGACCCCCATCACATGACCCCCGTCACATGACCGAGGGGGGCCCACAGTGTCTGAACAGCCCGGGGCCCTGGCTACTCTTAATCCACCCCTGCCTGTGGCATCCATGTTGCCTCTGCTGTAGCCCCTCGAGATATCATGCATGCGTCATGGCAATGTGGCTGCTGGACTCAGGTCCTGTGAACCCTTTAGTTCATGTCTGGTGGCAGACAATAAGTTATTTCCCTTTTTCCTTATCATGGCAAATATGTGTGACACGGAAAAATATGTTTTTGGGGTATACAAATTTAGTTTTGAATCAATTACAACAACTTGACCTGTTTTGTCTATTTTTTAATTGAGAAGCTTTGCCATTTTTTAATACAAGATATTAAAATTGTTTTCGGGTTTGGACAAATGTATTATTGCATCATAGCTTAAATGAGACGTCCATTTAAATCATATATTATTTTTTAGGGAGTCAGTAATTGAGATGCACTGAATTGTAGCAATACCAATTATTTTACTCACTTAGCGAAAAGTCAAACGGCCGTATAAATTGGATGGAGATTGAAACGCAATGTTCAGAAGCTCTACCAACCTGAATGTGACAGCTGCATAGAAATACATAAAGCTGTCATGCTAGAATAGGAAGAGCTGCCGGCCAGTCCAATCACTGCATTCTGATCTCTGTCCAATTTATATGGCCATCTGACTTTCCCTTTATACGGCGCTGTTATTTCCATACCGTTTTACAGATATCATCATCAGGGCTCATAATCTAAATTTCCCATCAGTATGTTTTTGGAGTGAAAACTGAAATACCCTTAGGAAAACCAGACTTGCAGATGTTGTCCTCGGTGGGATTTGAAACCTGGACCCCAGTGTTGCAAAGCAACAGTGCTGCTAACCACCGAGCCACCGTGCTGCCCCTAGTTCCACACTATTGCTATTGGTGGTGCTATTGGTATCATGAGGACCTTTTGAGTGGGAACAATGTGCAAAAATGATTTTTAAGTGATAGATTTTATGCCGGTACGTTATGTCTGAACCATAGAGTAACAATGTTGTTTGCAGGTTGGAATATCCATTTTTCCTATTGTAGAGAGTAAGACATAATGTACTTCTAATAAATTAACTTGATAGGTAATATACTAAAATACTGATTTCCCTTCATAGCGTTCTTTGCATTTCCAGTTTTCTGCCTGCGAAGCATTGCTGCCAATTTATAAACGTTCTGGAAAAAATCCAAAAGCTTTTTGCTTGAATTGCCACTCAAGTTATTCCCCTATGCTATTCTGTAGCTGTCCAGCATTTAGGGAGGCTGAGGGACTCGAGGGACGCCACAGTGATCTGAGACGGAACAGCGCAGGCAAGTAGCCCTCTGTCTCTTTTGCCTTCTGCTTGACTTGTCCTTCTTACAGCTTGGCAGGAGGAGAAGGTGGAAAACCAGTGAATGGTTGTAACCGAGAAAAATATGTAAACCTCTAAAAATAATAGATAGAAGGACAGGTATAAAACCAGCAGGATATGGTATGGAATGGCGATATACAGCAGCAAGGTGGAGATGCGGGATTGAACACTGGAGCTGGAATTGAGAAGTTTGTTTCTTGAAGCAATTTGTTGGAATATTACTATGTTTTGTGGATTTCGGTAGCAGGCAAGATACCTAATGTATGGTTTCACCTTGGAGAGTTATGATGCTCACGCAATGCAAAGAGTTAAATGACAAAATTATCTCTGCAAAGTCCTTCATAGAATGAAATTTTCCATATCCATAGTCACCTGGTTAAGCAGCTTATTATGTGGCGTATTTCCCTATGCCGGCTTCACACACGGGCATCGCTTACTGAATTTAAACAAGCATGACCATATGCTCTCTGAACATGTTGACAAAATAAAAGGAAATTGGAGACATTCCCTGAGGGTCTGAGAATGCTGCTGTGACTATGCATGAGTGGGAATTGTATAGCGTTTCTAACAAGCAAAATGGTTTCCCACAAATCATACATATCTAGGATATGTACACGGATCTTATGAATCTTAAAATGTGTGAATATTAATGAGCTTGCAAACTGCAGCACAATGCATTAAATGTCATTGACTTATACATTATTTGTTCTCTTACTAGATTTCATTCTGCATTTGCTACATTATGTAATACACAATATAGGTGCAGCAAAAACAGAAAATCCGAAAAAATAGGCTGTTAATTTCTTTGTACAGGCAAGTATCCAAGTTGCATCTGAGAAAAAAAGTTCTCCAGATCTGGAAGACTAAAAGTGCTGGGCGAGAGCGACAGACAATTCAACATTATGACTTGACTAGTCATTTTGGCTACAGTGCTTCAAGTACTACAAGTACTACAAGACAATGTTAAGTAGTCAGTACTTCATATAAAAAAATAATTCCGTAAAGAAACAGTTATAAGTGATGGAAGATTCATGTTGTCCAAACAATGGACAGCATGAATCAGACGCTATCTAAATTATTGTAGCCAGATATATTTTCTCTGAAGGCCTACAGTATTTAAGAGAAGACATGCTTTAAACCACCACTCCAGTGGTTTTTTTTTCTTATTACAGTGGTGCCACTTGTGTAAGTTCCTTGACCCTGATATTATACTTACTAGCTACAGTTTTCCACTTTTCCTGGTTCCGCTCTGCTCCCAATCTGACATCTTGTGACTGCTCCTTCTGACTGACCGGAAGTCAGAGATGAGAGCATCATTCTGGCTTCGTTCTGGCCTAATTTTGGATCTCATAGACTTACATTGCGTAAAATGCTATCCAAGGCTAAAAGCAAAGATGTATACCTTAGTGTAGAATTATATCTATAGAAAACTGTAGTTAAGTCTCTATGTAAATAAGGTAAATAAACTATTTACCATGCTTAGGATCAATAGATTCAAGGCAAACAATCATGAAGAACTTATAGAAATATTGATACATAAAGAAGTTAGCAAACAGGGGCTAGGGTAATAACAAATGACTTGTCAAAATGGCACTGCAACAAAGGACAAGGCAAAATGTTCCTCATACTTAAACTGCCACCACCCCAACGTGTGTTTTAGATGGAGTGCCTTTTTCCGGGGAACTGGCTTTGCAATAATGGCCCGGTATTAAATAGTAAGGTTCAGGTGTTGTAATAAAAAATGTGAGACATACGTTAATTGACAGGTAGCACCGATGTGCGCAGGAGGTCAACATCACCGAGAGAGTTATAAGGACAGGCATGGCCAGCTTGAGCAGCGGCATGACCGACGTGTAATCACATATGCGGAGCCGCTATCACATGGCCACCCCATCACCAAGGGATAGAAGCGTGTGGAAATCAGTGTAATATAGTTTAATTAGATGTGACCTGTATCTTTAAAGTATATCCTCGAAAACCAGGATGTACTGCGGATAAAAAATATGCAATATGCTTAAACCAGGACATATGCAGTGAAAGTGGTGTAAAGGAGCAGAGTATGTGTTATAGTGAGAGTGATCAAGTTCACAAGTGACTAAAAATACACAGAAATCATGTCCAG
This sequence comes from Ranitomeya imitator, assembly GCF_032444005.1. Classification (NCBI taxonomy): domain Eukaryota; kingdom Metazoa; phylum Chordata; class Amphibia; order Anura; family Dendrobatidae; genus Ranitomeya; species Ranitomeya imitator. The sequence continues at coordinate 472,715,688 of NC_091282.1, forward strand.
ATAACAGGACCTAAATATTGGATAAGCTGAGGTTTTTGATTCATATAGAAGTGATAAAAAACATATCAATCACAACAGAGATCCGATGGATGTTGAAACACCTGTAGAGAAAGAATAATATCAATTATGGCAGACTCCAATAAAGTTCAAGCTTTTCCAGATGAGGCTAGCAGAAAGGTCACGAAGGAGAGGTCTTTTGTTTAAAACATGATAATAAAATAATATGCAAAAAAAATAAAAACTAATTAAACAAGTAGGAATAAGCGAGCAAAGAAACGGGGCAAAGCTTAGTGCCTCTATGAGACCCACTGGTTGTAGTGAATGGCGTTTCCACATGCACCTGGATTCTTCCTGAGCCAACAAACGGTCTAAATTCCCATAGTACAGATCAGAATGGATACAGTCGATTCCCCTGATGGTGAGGCCAGAAGGGTAACATGAATGAGGCCTTTTAAAACGTTTAGGAATCGTTTGCAGCTGTGATGATCTCCCTCACATATTCACGTGCTCTAATCTTAAGGGCTCGTGTATTGAGCGCTATATATATTTTAGAGCATGACACGTGGCTTGGTAAACAGCCATGCATTTAGAATATGTGATTGATTGTGTTATTACATATCTTTTCACTTCCAATGATAGGAATTCTTTGGTCATCTCAATATTGAGGCATGCTGCACATTTTCCACAGGAACTGCAGACCCAAGTTGGAGTTGAGGCTACAACTTGGTGGAAAAAGGCCTAGAGGGCTTTTTTGGTGGATAATAGCTACTCACAAAATGATCAAGTATATTTAAGGAGCACTTACATAGTTGTGACAGGAGAAATTGCTTAAGCATAACAGCTGTCAATTAGACAGGCCACTTTTTGTATGGCTTGTTGCATCGTTTTCCATTGTGAAGTTAGTTTAGGTTTGTTGGACGAATATATCAATTGTTGTCGGTGTGCATTTCTGGCTCTGTTAGAGGCTTTTTATACTTCTTTTGCTGTAGCCCACAATCAAGATATCTTAATTTCATTTCATCACCACGTCTTTCGAAATCCACCTCTGTAGAACATATCCATCTAATCCTCAACAATTGGCCTGTAGGGACTGACTTGATCACTTGAGGTGGATGTGATGATGATGCATGTAGTATTGCATTCACAGCTGTGTTCTTACAGGAAATGACAGATTGTATGAAGTCAGTCTCATGTCTCTTGATAAGAATATCTATAAAATCAATTTGGTGGTGATCAATTCAAACGTATATTTACATTATTAGAGTTTGACTCTAAGAAAAATTCCTTAAGTTCAATGGGTGTACCTCATTAGATCAGTAATATATGATCAGTGTAGTGGGACCAAGAATGACCCACTTCATTGATGAACTTAGATCCCATGAGAACAGGTTGGTATATAATGGTACAAGGGCGGCTCCCATTGCTGTACCCAGGAGCTACAGGTAGAAGGGCCTGTTGAAGGAAAAGAAATTGTGGTAAGTAAAAACTGAAGAAGCAACAGTAAAAAAATTGCTTTCATCAGATATGAAATTTTCCATAGAGAAAAACCTCGAAACCACTCGTAAACCATCCTGAGCAAATATTCATATAAAGCGGCTCCCCATCACATGTTGCGAGGATCATATCCTTGTCAATGTGTGTGGAATCAATTTTCCTTAAAAAATCAGAGGTATCTTTCAAATAGGAGGGCATTTTCTCCACCAGTGGTTTAAGGTATGAATCAATTTTAAGGTATTTTCTGATGTTTTCTGTAAGTCCACCAATACCCAAAATAATGGGCCTACCTGCAGGTGTTTGTAGGTTCTTGTGCATTTTTGGTAGAGGAAACAGCATTGGGATGCATGGAATTTTTGTCTTCAATAATTCACGAACTTCAAGGGTGATCAAGTTCTTCTTTGCTGACTCTAGAATTCTGTGTAGTTCTTCCTTAAAAGCTGATAAAGGGTTATTTATAGGTAAGTTTTTATAGCATGACTTATCTATTAACATGCGCTACACTCTTACCTCATACGTTTTACATGGCCAAAATATAACATTTCTGCTTTTATCTGCTGGTTTGCACACAACATTCATTACTTTTTTAAATGCTTAAAACAGGGACGTTCGGACAGGGTCAAATTATTCTGATAAATCTATTATGGCATTTTATCAGACTCATTGGAGACAAGTTGGAAAAAATCTCAACATTCAGGCATAAAGATACAGGAGGACATTTCGTAGATTTAGGGCAAATTGATGAAGGGAACGTTTCATATATATTTGTGTATAAGCTGACCCGAGCATAAGCGGAGGCACCTATTTTTGCCACGAAAAACTAGGAAAACGAATTGACTTGATTATAAGTTGGGTATGCTTTGGTTCCTCATCCTCATGCTTGTAAGCATGGCTCCTCATCCCTATCCTTGTCTGCCTGGCTCCCCATCCACGTCCTTGTATGTATGGCTCCTCATCCCTGTCCTTATATGCATGGATCCTCATCTCCATCCTTGTATGCACTGCTCTTCATCCTTGTCCTTGTATGCATGGCTTCCCATCCCTGTTCTTGTATGCATGGCTCCCCATCCTTGTCCTTGTATGCATGGCCAATGAAGTGAATATTAATTTCTCTTTAGCAGCGGGCACATGCTTTAGTGGCAGCTACCGGCTCCTGCCTCCTTCAACCCCTTTACCCCCAAGGGTGGTTTGCACGTTAATGATCAGGCCAATTTTGCAATTCTGACCACTGTCATTGTATGAGGTTATAACTTTGGAACGCTTCAATGGATCCTGGTGATTCTGAAAATGTTTTCTCATAACATATTGTACTTCATGATAGCGGTAAAATTTCTTTGATATTACTTACATTTTTTTTGTGAAAAGAATGGAAATTTGGCGAAAATTTTACAATTTTCCAACTTTGAATTTTCATACCCTTAAATAACAGAGATATGTTGCACAAAATACTTACCGTTAATAAGTAACATTTCCCACATGTCTACATTACATAAGCACAATTTTGGAACCAACATTTTTTTTCGTTAGCAAGTTATAAGGGTTAAAAGTTGACCAGCGATTTCTCATTTTTACAACACCATTTTTTTAAGGGACCACATCACATTTAAAGTCACTTTGAAGGGTCTATATTATAGAAAATACCCAACAGTGACACCGTTTTAAAATCTGCACCCCTCAAGGTTCTCAAAACCACTTTCAAGAAGTTTATTAACCCTTTAAGTGCTTCATAGGAATTTTTGGAATGTTTAAAAAAATGAATATTTAACTTTTTTTCACAAAAAAATTACTTCAGATCCAATTTGTTTGATTTTACCAAGGTTAACAGAAGAAATTGGAACACAAAAATTGTTGTACAATTTGTCCTGAGTACGCCGATACCCCCTATGTGGGGGTAAACCACTGTTTGGGCGCATGGCAGAGCACGGAAGAGAAGGACGCCATGTCTCATTTGGAGAGCCCCTGATGTGCTTAAACAGTGGAAACCCCCACAAGTGAAAGCATTTTGGAAAATAGACCCGATAAGGAACTTATCTAGATGTGTGGTGAGCACTTTGAACCCCCAAGTGCTTCACGGAAGTTTATAATGTAGAGCCATAAAAATTAAAAAATCATATTTTTTCATACAAATGATCTTTTCGCCCACAATTTTTTATTTTCCCAAGAGTATCTAGAAATTGAACCCCAAAAGTTGTTGTAAAATTTGTCCTGAGTACGCTGATACCCCATATGAAAGAGGAAATACCGTTTGGGCTCATGGCAGAGCTCGGAAGGGAAAGAGCGCCGTTTTGGAATGCAGAGTTTGATGGAAATGTCGACGGGCATCACGTTGCATTTGCAGAGCCTCTAATGTGCCGAAACAGTAAAACCCCCCACAAGTGACCCAATATTAGAAACTAGACCCACAAGGAACTTATCTAGATGTGTTGTGAGAACTTTGAACCCCCAAGTGTTTCACGAAGTTTATAACGCATATCCGTGAAAATAAAAAATATATATTTTCCACAAAAATGATATTTTAGCTCCAGTTTTGTATTTTCCCAAGGGTAACAGGACAAATTGGACCGAAATATTTGTTGTACAATTTGTCCTGAGTACTCTCATTCCCAATATGTGGTAGAAAACTACTGTTTGGGCACACGTCGGGGCTCCGGAGAGAAGTAGTAGACTTTAATGGAATGGTCATGTTGTGTTTGCAGAGCCCCTGATGTATCTAAACAGTAGAAACCCCCACAAATGACCCCATAATGGAAACTAAACCCCTCAAGGAACTTATCTAGATGTGTTGTGAGAACTTTGAACCCCCAAGTGTTTCACTAAAGTTTATAACGTAGAGCCATGGAAATAAAAAATCATTTTTTTCCCACAAAAATGATTTTTAGTCCCCAAATTTTTATTTTCACAAGTGTAATAGGAGAAATTGGAACACAAACGTTGCTGTCCAATTTGTCCTGAGTATGCTGATTACCCCATATGTGGGGGTAAACCTATATTTAACTGCACAGCAGAGCTCAGAAGGTAAGGAGTACTTTTTCATTGCAGAATTGACTGTTAAACAGTAGAAACCCCCCAATAATAACTCCAACTCTAACCCCAACACACCTCTAACCCTAATCCCAACCCTAACCACATCCCTAACCCCAACACACCCCTAACCCCAACACAACCCTAACCCTAATCCCAACAATAACCATAACCCAACACACCCCTAACCCTAATCCCAACCCTAACCACACCCCTAACCCCAACACACCCCTAACCCTAATCCCAACCATAATGCTAACCACACCCCTAACCCTGACATATTTCATAATCCCAACTCTAACCCCAACCATAAACATAATCCAAACCCTAACCGTAACTTTAGCCCCAACCCTAACTTTAGCCCCAACCCTAACCCTAAGGGGAAAATGGAAATAAATACATTTTTTTAAATTTTATTATTTTTCCGTAACTAAAGGGGTGATAAAGGAGGGGTTTATTTACTATTTATAGCAGGTTTTTATATCAGGTTTTTATGTTTGGCAGCCGTCACATACTAAAAGATGCTTTTTGTTGAAAAAAATAGTTTTTGCATCACCACATTTTGAGATCTATAATTTTTCATATTTTGGTCCACAGAGTCATGTGAGGTCTTGATTTTTGCAGAACGAGATGACGTTTTTATTGGTACCATTTTTGGGCACATGACATTTGTTGATCGCTTTTTATTACGATTTTTGTGAGGCAGAATGAACAAAAACCAGCAATTTATGAATCTCTTTTGGTGGGGGGCGATTATACTGTTCCATGTTTGGTAAAATTGATAAGAAAGTTTTATTCCTCGAGTCAATACGATGACAGCAATACCTCATTTATATTTTTTTATGTTTTGGCGCTTTTATACAATAAAAACTATTTTATGTAAAAAATAATTATTTTTGCATCGCTTTATTCTGAGAGCTATAACTTTTTTTATTTTTCTGCTGGTGGAGCTATGTCATGGCTTGTTTTTTGTGGGGCAAGATGATGTTTTCAGCGGCACCTTGTTTATTTATATCCATCTTTTTAATTGTGTGTTATTCCACTTTTTGTTCGGTGGTATGATGATAAAGCATTGTTTTTTTGCTAGTTTTTCTATATATTTTTTTACGGTGTTCACTGACAGGGTTAACTAGTGGAACAGTTTTGCAGGTAAGGTCATTGTGGACGTGGCAATACTAATTTGTGTACTGTTAGTGTTTTGTTTTCTATTTAGGACTTTTTAAAACAATATTTTTCATAGTATAATTTTTTTTTACTGTCTTACATTGTCCCAGGATGGGACATCTCTGTATAGTTTCAGATCGCTGATCTGACACTTTGCAGAGCACTGTGTCAGATCAGCGATCTGACAGGCAGTGCAGGAGGCTTGCTGCCACCTGCTCCAAGCAGGCACTGAGAAGCCAAGAAGGACTCCGCAGCCTTCTTGGATCAAGGAGTCTGCAGAGAGGACAATGGAGGAGACCCTCAGAACAACACGATCACATTACATTGTTCTGAGGGTCTCAGGGAAGCATGCAGGGAGCCCCCTCACTGCGCGATGCTTCTCTATGCCACCGTAACACTGCGATCTTGTTTGATTGCAGTGTTCCGGGGGTTAAAGTGCCGGGAGCTGTACGCAACCACTCCTGGTACTTAGTACCAGATGTAAGCTGTGATAATCAGCCGACACAAGGCCGTGAGCGCGGCTGATCGCGTATGACATACTGTTCTGTCCATGGGAATTAGGGCCCGGGTTGCATGGATGGAATAGTATGTCCAATGGTAGAAAGGGGTTAATCCGCTGGTCCATCGCTCCCCCTCCCTGCCTTCTTCTGGAACAATGACTCGTGTATAAACTGAAGGGGCCGTTTTCAGCACTAAAAATGTGCTGAAAACTCTACTTATAAGCAAGCATATACGGTACCTAATGAAGGGTTCATATGTTCATTAGCCAATTTCTCCAAGCTTTGCAATGCTGTCTCTTCAATAGGCATAGGGAAAGTTCTTTGAATTGCTTCATTATGATGCCATTTCCTAAATAAAAGTTATCTGGCGAAGATGTGTAATTCTTTTAACCCCTTTCCGACATTGAGTGTAATAATACACGCACATCGGACTCCCTCCCTTTGATGTGGGCTCAATACCCGAACCCACATCTTTCCCAGCACATGTCAACTGTTTTGAACAGCTGCCATGTGCCTCTAACAGCTGTGTGTGGAATCTCAGTCCACCTGCAGCTGTTAACCCTTTAAAATGCCTCTAATAATCTCTGACAGCAACATTTAACTTGCGCTTCTGGCAAGCGCACCAGAAATTCCACCCATTGGTAGCATGTCACGTGATTGTGGGACACCTATGGATTGGTATGACAGCCAGAGTTCCCTGCAGACCTCTACAGTTGTCCTTGCTAGATTGCTATGAGCTTTACCTGGTGGTCGGCGTCCATGGCAAGTGAGCATTTCTACTACATACAGGTGATCTGATCATCACCTATATGTATCAGAGCCGATCGGACAACTGCAGCTTCTAGTTTCCCATGAAGACTATTAAAGCATTCCAAAAGTAAAAATAATGTTTTTAAAAATATTTTAAAAATATAAAAGTTCAATTCACTCCCCATTCAAAATAAAAAAATCAAACATACACATATTTGGTATCGCTGTGTTCAGAATCGACTGATCTATTAACATAAAAAAGAAATAACCTGATCGCTAAGCGGCGTAATGAGAAAAAAGTCAAAATGCCAGAATTATGTTTTTTTGTTTTTTTTTTTACCAAAGATTGGATTTTTTTTACTACTTAGATAAATGAAAACCTAGACATTTTTGGTGTCTGTGAACTCGTAATGACCTGTAGAATCTTTCTGTTTGTGATAAGGAGTGTAGTGCCCGCAGGTACTTCTGTGATTATCACAGCTGTGATTGAAAATCTACCTGTGTGTTAGCTGATCACCAGGTAACTGTAGAAATACGGGCGCAAACCAAAAAGATAAGTCGAATATAATCCAAAAAAAGAAAAAATGTGGCACTCACCATCCAATTAAAACAATCCTTTATTTCATCCATAAAACGGGTACATCGGGAGAGGAGCGGAAACCTTCTATGGATGACAGCCATTTTGAGCTGACTGCGCTTCAACGTATCCTGTGCAGTTTTAGCATTTAGTGAACATAGTAAAAAAAAAAAAAACAACTGTGGAATTGTACTTTTTTTGCTTTTTCACTGCATTTTGACTTTTTTTTTTCCTGTTTTTCAGCACACTATATGTTAAAACCAATGATGAAGTTTAAAAGTACAACTTTCCCCGGAAAAGACAAGCCCTCACATGGCCATTTTGACCAAAAAATAAAGTTATGGCTCTGGAAAAGAAAAATGCAAAAACGGAAAATGGCCAAAGGGTTAAGTGGTTAAAGCTATGAATGGATTGAAATGCATCGTTGGTGTGAATGTGAATCCTTTAGAAATAAGGGAAATTTCATTGACAGAGAAGCTTGTTGCAATAAGTTAATTTCCTTAGTTATGTCTCTTCTCTCATTCAGAGCTTGTAGACATTTGTTGACATTCATTTGCTGTTCCCAGTTTCGTTTTCCATTCCCAAATCTGGTCTTCATGGAGTAATTTGAGTTGTCTGATGTTTCTCCTGCTGATGATGCAGATGAGATAGATGAGAATCGTTGCTTGCTATAGGGGTGTGAAACACATCGCCACCTATAGACAGATTTCTGTTGGTAATCAGTAAGGTTGCGAAGTAGGTTTTTTGCATGTACGTCTCTTATCTGTGTCTCCCATACCTCTGAACATTTATCTATAGATGTATTGAAAGATCTCAAATTATCCACAGTATACCATTTTTTTAAGTATTACATGTCTCGTCAAGTTCAGTCTCTAAAAATGTAATTGATTTTTTATTAAGTTCAATCAATACCTCCATGAACTGGAATGAACTTTTAGTACAAATCCCCTCCCATCTTGTGATGAAGGTTTCATCCTCCATCGGGAATGATGGGAATACCTGTATCCTGAGTCCCCGTGGGATTCGGTTTCTTTTTTATATCATTTTCAAGAACGGCACAGTTCCACCACATTTTTGTTAGTTTATGAAGAAGTTGCTTGATTTTAGTTTGAAGTGTGTTGATATCTCCTTGATTGCTTGCTCCCATCTTTACCGAATCAAAGTAATTTGTAAGTAGTAAAAGGTAACAAACGGGGGCTGCGGTAATAACAAATGACTGGACAAAAGTGTCACCGCAGCAAAGGACATGGCAAAATTTTCCTCATATACAAATTCAATACTGCAGGAATTACTAAAATCCTAACGTAAAATAGTAAGGGCATGGGCAAGACAGCCTGAATACATGCAGGGATTGCCTGTTTGTTAGGGAATCCCCACATGTATTCAGGCTGACTAACAGCCGCAAATCATGCAGCTGCGGGGACTCAAACATAGTCTACGAGCATGCCCAAGATACTCGGAGAACACCCGAGCCTGCTCAGAAAGGTTGAAGTGATGAGCACACACGCTCATCACTAATTAGAAGCAATCTCCATGGATCTTTTGCCTTTAACCCACAATAACTATGGACCTTCTGTATATTCACCTTTCAGCTAGATTTGGGATTCTAGTAATCTAAAAGCCCCACCATTAACATACAATAAAGGAATTTTTAAGGGTGGAAAACTGCAATCGAGAATATCTGAACATGCAATACTATCAGAGCATCTTATGCTCTTCTTACAATTATTATTTTATTTGAAAAAGATTCGTAGAGCATTATCACGTTTTTCGCTACATAATGATAACATTTGGCAGTTTAGAAATAGCCATGGGTGCACTGTCACCATCCTAGCTTCCCTATCTGATCTAACCCTAAGTTTTGGGTTGAATGGGCTGTAAGATATTCAAGAGTGTAGAATATTGCAGAAATTCTACTAGGATTCCAAAATTGTAAATTAAATTCACCCTAATAATGGCAGAATGAAGAAGTCCAATGGCTTGGAAACTACCTACAAAAAAAATTAAGAATATATCTGTACGATATAAAGCCTCAGTGAACTGCAGATGAGGCATTACAATTCGATTTTTGCAGAAATTTAGGCTAAATCATTATAGGATTATGTAGCATCACACGTGCTATAGGAATAATATTTGATTTTCCTGTAGAGTTTGGCAATTGGATGAAATTGTCAGTAGATGAAACCTCTTTCAATAAGTAATGTTCACAATGAATGGAAAAAAAATCCTTCTGATTAGGATTCTTTCTCTAAAGCTCGGAGTCAGAGTCCAAGATTTTCGTCTTTTTATCTGTACTGCTAATGAACTGCAGTTGATCTGATCAATCCCTTTCCCAGTTGCTTATAATTATAAGGCTTTGAATCTAAAATCTCAGGAAGGACTAAATATAATGAAGTGTCTTAGTTTCAGCTTGTTGCTAAATATGATCTGAAAATAGTGGGGAAAAAAAGCAGATGCACGTGTAGGATACATCATCTCAACCGCACCTACGGCTTTATATCATTATATCATTCATGGGGATATTTTTAGCAAAATCAAATAGGAGTTTGATTGACTTATTATTTACTCCAATTTTAGATACCAATGAAATGTGTAATTTTGCTTGGTATTTGTGCTATAGTGCATTAGAAGTAATAGCAAAATAGCTTTTGTGTTACGTAAATTACCATATTCAGGTGGAATCAATCATATGAGTATAGCAACTATTAATTATAAATGTATTATTGTTATTATTATTATTATGTTATTTTATATTATTATTATTATTACTATTGATAAATTATAAATGGGTATAGCAACTATTAATTATACATTTATTATTATTGTTATATTATGATTATATTATTATTATTATTATTATTATTTATAAATTATAACTGGGTATAGCAACTATTAATTATAAATTTATTACTACTATTATTATTATTTTGCTATGATTATATAATTTTATAATTTTATTATATTATTATTATTACTATTGATAAATTATAACTGGGTATAGCAACTACTAATTATAAATTATTTTTTAGTGTTATTAATTATAAATTATAATTGAACATAGCAACTATTAATTATACTGATTGCATAAAAATCATAATCAGAATGAATGCAAGAATCTAGAGTTCAAAAAAACTTGGAATGACCCTACAGTCTACATTGGCATTGCTGTATATGGGAGGTTATCATAAACTTTACACCTGCCATGACACAATGCCTTTTATTTAAAAGCAAGTTTTTGCTATCTCAGCTGAGGGCAGCATAATGTAGAGAAAGAGACCCTGGTTACAGCAATGCAATGCACAGCAGTTGCGAAAAAATCAAAGTTTTTAGAAGTAGCAGAGCTCAGAAAGCTAACCCCACCCACACACCTGACTAGCAGCTTAATGTCAATATAAAATGTACACAGAAAGCTGCTAATCAGTGCTGAGGGCAGAGTTGGACCAGAATGCTGTAGTTTGGACAGAGGTAATCTCCGGCTGATAAAAGCATTCACTGTATTGAAACAGCAGCACACAGCCTTATAAATGATACATCATTAAAATCAGTGTCTGAGCCCCTGCCTTATGCTTTCCTCAGATTACATGGCAAAACTTGCTGACGGATTCCCTTTAAGAGGTTGTCCTATGGTAGTACATAATTTTATCACAGTTGAATTGCCATTCAAGTGTTTGTCTATGTCGTTTGCTGTCTGCTTTAAATGGTGAAGTGACTTAGTGGTTACAGTACTGAGGTTTGAGGTCTGTGTCTATGTAACTTAATTTGGGGTCCGTAACTGTTTCCCAGTAGTGTATACATTTAGTACTAGAACAACATGTGTACTGTTCTGCCAGCAATGGATATGGATATGAAGTACCTTATGGAGTATGTATTCTTTAATTTAAACTACTGTGAAAGAGTGAATATTCAGATACAGAAATAATAAGAAATAATTCCATTTACACAGTGCCAACATATTCCACAGCACTTTATATTTCAGTGGGTACAGTGTCGGACTGGGGTGACAAGGGCCCACCAATAACATTGACTTTGTGGGGCCCACTTTTCACCTGCATGCAAATATGATACTATCTTCGTTCACAAATTTACCTATATCTCTATATATTAATAAACTGGGTAGCGTGGTTAATGAACGATGAGATGCTGCTTTTTTCTGTACAGAGTGAATCAAGTGACTTATGCCAAGTACTGCCCATACAGTGGGGTTGGGGGCCCAGATCTACACAGGGGCCCACCGGGGGATTCCCCTGTTACCCTGTGGGCCAGTCCGAGCCTGAGTGGGTACATGTGGAAACAGCATCATACATTACAGAGTAACCCAGCGTTCAACAGTTCACACAAGAGAAAGGTGTTGCTCGCAAAGGATTACAATCTATATACTCTTCACCTACTGTATCCTCACCCATCCCTTGTAGATTGTGAGTCCTCGCGGACAGGGTCCTCTCTCCTCCTGTACCAGTTATGACTTGTATTGTTTAAGATTATTGTACCTGTTTTTATTATGTATACCCCTCCTCACATGTAAAGCGCCATGGAATAAATGGCGCTATAACAATAAATAATAATAATAATAATCAATATAGAAGTTGGGAGCCACAAAAACTCAGAGGCTTTTGCATTGGAAGGCTCAGCCATCTTTATAATGAATACAGTTACTTCAGTGCTACCAACTGTATGGAGTGTGTAGATTCTGAGAAAATGAAGTGAGGTGATAAGATAGGCCGGTCGATGTGTTATTAGATCACGCTTAAAATCTGTTGACACAGGTGATGAATCAGATTGACTGGGCTGGTGCATTCCAAAGAACTGGTGCAGCAAGGGAAAAGTCTTGGAGACAAGAGGATAGCGTTTGGTCTATTGAGAATGTTAGACTTAGGTCATTAGAAGAACGGTGTGCATACTGTAGGTAGATTGGTAGGCAGAGATGAGGGTGGAGATGTAGGGTGGAAAGCTTTGTGGGTGAGTGTCATATGCTGTACTCTTTATCAGATGGGCAACTAGTGCATGGAATGGAGCAGGGTGGAGGCATCGGTGTAGCAGCTGGTCAGAAATATGAGAATGACCTTTGCATTCAGGATAGATTGGAGAGGGGAACATTTAATGAGTGGAAAACTAATAATATTGGAAGAGAAGAAATTATAGCTAGAGTAACGTTTTTGCAGTCTCAAAGGTAAGAAAAGGTTGGTTACTTGGAGATATTTTTGAGGTGCAGCTGACGTGAACAAATGAGTTATTGGATATAGGGCTACAGGAAAGATACCGTATATCTTTGTGCCCTGTTAGCCAGTAGATAAATAAAATATTACAATTTGAGAGTCTTCAGTGGTTGATACCTTTTAATGGCTGGCTGAAAAGATGGTAGCAAATAGCAGCTTTGTAGACTGCTCAGGTCTCTTCATCAGGCATACTAGTACTATTACGCCTGATGAAGAGACCTGTGTAGTCTCGAAATTTGCTGTTTGTTGCCATCTTTTCAGTTAGCCGTTAAAAGGTATCAACCACTGAGGACTCTCAAATTGTAATATTTGGATATAGGGAGTAAAGAAGTAAAGAAAATATTTGTGTTAAATAGCAATAGGCGTGCTTCCTTGACAGTATGGCAGTTTCACACATTGAAATTGATATATTAGGTTTATGCAGGTTAGTGAAGGTTAGGAAGGAAGCATAATAAGTTCCATTTTGGATACAGAGGATATAATGATAGAGACAGCAGACAATCACTTGTATTTGGTAATACTGCAGGAGTGAAGAAAGAAGATGTGAATGATTAGGTGTCACCAGTAGAGAGATTGTAATGAAAGCAGAGACGTAGCTAGGGTTTTGGTTCGGGGGGGCATAGCTTTCTGAGTGGGCCCCTAACCAGGTAACCTTGATTACAATTCGATGACGCGCCCTAATACTGGAGGAGAACTTCAGCAGATCACCGCGCTGTTACTGAAGATAATCTCTATATAAAGACCAACATTGATATTACCTCCATATGGTCAGTTGGAGATAAATGTCCTACAGAACATGTGAGAGATCACAGAACAGTTACAGATAATGTCTTACTGCTGACGTTGTCTGATGGAATCGTCACTTTTCCCATCTTTTCCTTCTGGCCCAGACCGACATTTCACTTCTCACATTCCAGCCCCATCACCATCTGTTCCCAACCTGCACAAACTCCTCATCCTGCTGATTCCCCAATACTGAGCCGCTGCTGCCATATGTGTCCCTATTACTACACCTGATACCCCAATACTGAGCCTCTGCTGCTGTATTTGACCCTATTACTGCACCTGCTGTGTAAATTCTAAAGCACCCCTCTATAATATAGTAATGCCGGGTGCAAGTGCCCTAGAAAACAGTGCCCATATTTTGCCCCTTGGAAAGTAATATTGCCCTCTGTGCCCCTTTGATAGTCATAGTAACCTGAGTTCCCCTATAACAATAAGTGCCCACTTTACATTTAATAATGTCCCGAGTCTCCCCTGTACAGATCCCCTATACACAGTGTGATGCCCCCTCACTGTATAGTACCACGCACACAGTATATTGACCCCTTAGTAGACTCCAAACTGTTTGATGGCTCCAACACTGTATGATGGCCCCTTCACTGTAATCCCCACACTGTATGATGGCCCCATAGATAACCTCCATATAGTGTAATATGCCAGATAGTCCTCAATATAGTACAAGACAGTACCCCTATAGGCAGACCCTGTAGTATAAGGCAGTACCCCTATAGGCAGACTCTGTAGTATAAGGCAGCAACCCCCCATAGACAGATCCTGTAGTGTATAAGGCAGCCCCCATAAAAAACCACAAATAAATACTCACCTCTCCTTGTTCCACGGTACACCCTGCTCCCCCCAGGCGGTGATTCTGCTCTGACCCAGAAAGTAACTGTATGCAGTTACAGTAGCGTAGCTCCGGGTGGACCCCCTCAGAGCGCGGGGCCCTGGGCGACTGTCCCCTAGCTACACTACTGACTGAAAGATAAATCTGCTGGTAGTTTGTTGAATAAGAAATGTGTAGATCAAAATGGATAGGACTTTAGGCTGAACTCTAAGGAACCGTGACAATAAGGCCGGCGTCACACTTGCGAGTTTTACGGACGTAAGAGCGCAGAAACTACGTCCGTAAAACTCGCAAAAAATACGGCACAATTATTTTCTATGCCCCTGCTCCTATCTGCCGTATTTTACTGATCAGTATTATACGGCTTTCTACGGCCGTACAAAATCGCAGCATGCTGCGTTTGTCACCGTACTGCGCAAGAAATACGCCAATGAAAGTCTATGGAAGCGTGAAAAATACGGATTACACATGGACAATCAGTGTGACTTGCGAGAAATACGCAGCGCTGTTAGAGAGAAAAGCCGGCAATTCAGTGCGGTGTACAGTAAAATCACACTGACAGCTTACAGTCCAATAGGTAGAATAAATGTGTACACATAGAATAGGTATATATATATATATGTCAGTGAGACACATATATGTATATATATTAATATTTATTCCAGCGCTAGACAGCTTGAAAGCCGGTAATTCAATTACCGGCTTTTTCTTTCTCCTTCCTAAACCCAACATGATATGAGACATGGTTTACATACAGTAAATCATGTCATATCACCTTTTTTTTTTTGCATAGTCCACACTACTAATGTCAGTAGTGTGTTTCTGCAAAACTTGGCCGTTCTATCTACTAAATTAAAGGGTTAAATGGCGGAAAAAATTGGCGTGGGCTCCCGCACAATTTTCTCCGCCAGAGTAGTAAAGCCAGTGACTGAGGGCAGATATTAATAGCCTAGAGAGGGTCCATGGTTATTGGCCCCCCCCTGGCTAAAAACATCTGCCCCCAGCCACCCCAGAAAAGGCACATCTGGAAGATGCGCCTATTCTGGCACTTGGCCACTCTCTTCCCATTCCCATGTAGCGGTGGGATATGGGGTAATGAAGGGTTAATGCCACCTTGCTATTGTAAGGTGACATTAAGCCTAATTAATAATGGAGAGGCGTCAATTATGACACCTATCCATTATTAATCCAAATAAATGAAAGGGTTAAAAAAAACACACACACATTATTAAAAATTATTTTAATGAAATAAAACCAAAGGTTGTTGTAATATTTTATTTAACGCCCAATCCAATCACTGAAGACCCTCGTTCTGTGAAAGAAAAAACATAATAAACCAACAATATACTTACCTTCCGCAGATCTGTAAAGTCCAACGATGTAAATCCTTCTGAAGGGGTTAAAACATTTTGCAGCAAGGAGTTCCGCTAATGCAGGCTGCTCCTTGCTGCAAAATGAAGCTAAAAATAGGTCACTGATCTATATTTAGCTTCATTTGCGGTGAGGCGCCCTCTGCTGGCTGTTCATAGATCGTGGGAACTTACCTAGAAAGCCTGGGAGAAGACATGGTTTACTGTATGTAAACCATGTCTCAAATCATGTCGGGTTTTAGGAAGGAGAAAGCAAAAGCCGGTAATTGAATTACCGGCTTTTTGATATATCGCGGCTGTATGAAGTAATAATATATATACATATATGTGTCTACTGACATATATATATATATATATATATATATATATAGACAGTATATATATGTTTTTATTTTTTTTTAAACACATGGATCCCTTGTATAGGTGTATGTCGGTTTGGCAAGCCTGCGATAAAAACACGCAGTACGGCTGCCATACGGATTACATACGGAGGATGCCATGCGCAAAAAACGGTGACACACCCTGCCTACGGAGGAGCTACGGACCACTATTTTCGGGACTTTTCAGCATATTACGGCCGTAATATACGGACCGTATTTGCATACGCTGTGTGTGACGCTGGCCTAAGGGGGAGAGGAAGAAATGTTTGTTAAAGAAGTAGGAAGAAAAGCAAAAGTAGGTGATATTCCTAAGGCCAATGGAGGGAAGCATAGTGGGAAGGAGCTGGTGATCTATGTTGATAAATGCTGCAGAGGGATAAAGAAAAATCAAAATATAGCAGTTACCATTGGATTCAATTCCCATAATAGGATAAAAACTAACCGATTTTCATGCAGAAAAAAACAGACAAATTTTCATCAGTATTATCATCCATATGACGTCCGTATGGCATTTATTTTCATACATAAGATTGAGCAGTTAATGAAATTTACAAGACCAAATACAGTTTCCTATGTCAAGAATTGCAGTGTATCTGTAAAAATCCAAAGCTATATCATTGATACATATGGTATTAGATTGATGAGCGGACACCTGGATGTTCGGGTCCGGCAGGTTCAGCAGAACAGTTACAAAACGTTCGAGTTCGGGTACCATAAAAGTACGCAGACCCAAACCCGGACCCCATTGACTTTTATGGGGGACCCGAACATCCAGTGTTTGCTGCGCTGTAGTGTGCAAAACAGCGTGGAAAATACCGCTAAAGATCGGTGGTGAAATCTTCCCCGCTGGTCAGAGAGCCGCGGTCCCCATGCTGTCAGAAGACAGCATGAGCACTTAGCTGTGATCAGAGGTATAAAGTTTACCTCCGATCACTGGTGTCAGCTGATGGGACTACAGCTCCCATCATCCGACAAATGTTGGCGCTAATAACAGCGAAAGCAGGAGCAGCAGATGGTAGTATTCATCAGCTGCTCCTGTGCTGTAAATAAAATTAAAAAAAAAAACTGGCATGGGTTCCCCTGTATTTTTGTTAACCAGTCAAGCAAAACTCACAGCTGGGGGCTGCAACCCTCAGCTGTCAGCTGTCAATAGTCCCATCAGCTGACACCAGTAACCGGAGGTAAACTTTACACATCCGAGCACAGCTGAGCGCTCATGCTGTCTTCTGACAGCATGGGAACCGCGACTCTCAGAACAATGGGGATGATTTCACCGTCGATCAAAACTGATGATTGCCGCTCTGCCATGCACATGACATTGCGACAGACACCCAGTGTTCGGGCAGCCGAACCTGAACAGTAACAGGGGCTTCCTGGTGAAGTAGGTGTTTGGTACGGATGCCGAACTTTACTGCTCGGGTTCGCCCAGCTCTACCCTAAATCCCTTCACTACCAGCAGTATTTTCTTCTTTGTGTTTTCGTTTTTTGCTCCCCTTCATCCCAGAGCCAAAACTTTTTTTTATTTTTCTGTCAATATGGCCATGTGAGGCCTTGTTTTTTCCGGGACAAGTTGAACTTTTGAACGACACTATTGGCTTTAACATATCATGTACTGGAAAACGAGAAAAAAAATTCCAAATGCGGTGAAATTGCAAAAAAAAAGTGCAAGGTTGTTTTTTTTTATCATGTTAAGTGGTGAAAAAAAATCCAAAGTTTAGTAAAAAAACAAAAAAAATGGTGTCATTCTGATACCTGTTGCCTCTCCATTTTTTGTGCTCTGAGGCTGGGTGATGGCTTATTTTTTTGCGCGTCGAGCTGACGTTGCTATTGACACCATTTTGGTGTAGATATGATCTTTTGATTACCCATTATTGCATTTTATTGCAACCAAAAAAACGTAATTCTGAAATGTTAAATTTTTTTATTGTTACGCCATTTAACAATCATATATTTTTTTATATTGGTAGATTGGGCGATCCTGAATGCAGCGATACCAAATAAGTGTGTATTTGTTTTTTTTATTATTGCATTTTTTTGAATGGACTGAAAGGGGGGTGATTTGATCTTTTATATTTTTTTATTATTTAAAAAAAACATTTTTTTTTTACTTTTTCCATTCTTCGATAGAAGCTGCACTACTTTGATCTCCTCTGATACACACAAGCAACAATCAGATTGCCTGTGTGTGGCAAAAATGCTCACTTGGTATGAGTATTGACCACCAGGCAGCGCTCATAGAAATCCGGCAATGACAACCAAGGAGGTCTGCTGGAGACCTCTAGATGTCATATTGCCCCTTTGGTAACCCACGGTGATGTAACAGGATCACCTATGGGCAGTATTTGACACGGTTCCAGTAAGCACTGGTTAAATGATACTGTCAGAAATTACCATTGGCATTTAACTAGTTAACAGCCATGGGTAAATTGCGATTCCACCTGAGGCTGTTGCGGGCATATGTCAGGTGTATATGTCAGCTGACATGTGCCCAGAAAGGTGCAGGCTCAGCGCCGGAGCCCGCACCAAACAGGAGGAGTCTAACATCAGTGCACTATTATACCTGATGTCAGAAAGGTGTTGAACCCTTCATGACCTTTGACATATACTGTATATATGTCAAAGATTGTGTCCCTGTCTTTGATGCAGGCTCCGGCTCTGAGCCCGCATCTTTCTGGCAAATTGCTATCCACCCACGGCTGCCAACTTTTTAAATGCCGCTGTCAATCACTGACAGCGACATTTAACACAAACACACCTGAAACGCATCAGAAACTCTGCCTACCTTCGCTCCTGTCACATGATTGCGGGGCATGGATGCGTTGGCATGACAACTGGAGAGGCTGCAGAAGACCCACGTGCTTGTCACTGCGGATCTTCAATGAATACCAGCCTATGGCTGAAGCCCTGCTATGGGTAGCACAAGTGATCAGAAAATCACAGCTTAGAGTCCCTTTTTTTTAACACACTTTGTATTTTTTTTCATCACTTAAATAAACAAGAACTTATACGTGTTTGGTATCTGCGTTCTCATAATGACCTTGTGAATCACAATGGCAGGTCAGTTTTTGGCATGTAGTAAACATGGTAACAAAAAAATCCCAAAAAACTGTTGTGGAATAGCACTTGGAATTATTTTTCCCATTTTCCAGTACACTATATGGCAAACTCAATGGTGTTGTTTAAAAGTACAACTTTCCGCAGAAAACATTCCCTTACACGGCTATATTGATGGAGAAAAACAAATCCTATGGCTCTCGGAAGAAGGGAGCAAAGAACAAAAAAATACAGAAAATTGTATATGCAAATTTTAGCCAAAATGCGAAAAGACCAGTGCAGTGATTTTTTTTCTTGATGACATTCGGTCCATGGGAAAAATTTTTATTTCAACAGTCTAACTGGACCGAAAATCCATTTGTGCAAACATACCCCAATACTCAGATTTTAGATTTATATTATTGTTTTATCTGGATGAAATCGGGTTTACCTAATAATAAAAGTCCCAATTTAATAAATGTATAGTTATGACACAGTTATAAGCTATCTTTACTACATGCAGTAATAGTGGGCAAAAATGATTATTGTTATTAGGAGGTGTGTTCATCTAAGGGCTGTAGGGGTTCGCTCTCTCTCCTAGCCACATGTTTTTTATCTAAAAAATGGAATAATGTTTATTTCCGAAGACAAAACCATGAATATAAAATCCCTACCTTTGTCCCGGGGTGACATGCTGGTCGCTGAGGGACTGACCATGGAGATTCCCAGCAATCCCAAGAATGGGGATCTATAGCCCTTACTTGAATAGAGCAAAGGTGAGTATGCTTATCCTCTGCTCCATGCATTGTCTATGGGGCTGTCAGAGAAAGCTGAGTACAATATTGTGCTGTCTCCTGCAGTGCCATAGGCAATGAATGGAGGAGAGGTCGAGCAGGCATACTTCAGCGCATTCCAAATATGGCTGAAGAAACTTGTTCCAGAGCCCCAATCTCAGGATTGTTGGGTGTCTGACCCCAGTGATCAGAAGAGCTCTAGTACAAGGTTAGTGATAGCTTCTTAGCATGGGAATAACCCTTTAATGGAACATGCGGCTGGGAATTCGACAATGTCACTATTAATGTGTAAGATATACCAAAGTGAAAAAGAGTTGAGAATGATGGAAAAGTTCATACATTTCATTAGCTATATAACACATCATGCAATCCGTCAGTAGTAGAAATCGCCTCTTCTTATGGAAGCTGAGTCCCTATCTAATATATAATTGCCTAGAATACTACTTCCTGCAATTTGTGCCAACTTCCTGTCCGGAGCTAATGTCCGGAGCTAATGTCCGGAGCTAATGTCCGGAGATAAGTGACGTCAACAGTGTCCAGTGTCTGATTGGTTGCTGCCTGCTGCGAGCGACCAATCAGAAACGTGCCGTACTGTGACACACTCCGCCCGCCATTTTGGTGTGATTTTTGAATTTTGACCTCACAGCAAGTTTCTACTGCGTGGAGGCGGGCCCAGTGACGTTGCTCTTCAAGCTCCTGCCGAATTTCGTCAAAAAAATGATAATACCATTTACCAAAACTATATATATTTAGTTGTGAAGTGGTTCAGTGACATTTTCACACCAATTTTGAACTTTTGTTTGGTGTTTTCTCCATATGCTGCCTATTATTTTTGTTCTTTCTTACTATTATTTATTAATTGTATTATTCTTACATTTGAATAAATAAAGTATATATGGGTTCTAGACTCCCGATTCTTTAGAATCGGGCTGCCATCTAGTAGTACATACTTATTTTAGGTCACTAAAGACCTAAATATGACAGCAGATTTTCGGCATGCCTTCAGGCAGGATGGAAGCCAGAATATTACATTTACGTTCTGCATCTAATTAATATATGTTACCTGAGATGACGACACATAGCTAATTGGCAGGATCTACATATTGGACGTAGAAGGATTTATATTCTCCTGTTGCTGCACTTGCTATGTCAGGTTGTTAATCGGAGTATTTAAGTCCTCTCTTGTTCAGCCTCTAGCATCTCGGTCTCCCTCTGAAACACATATAATTAATCTTTAGGAATACATTGAGGAAATCAGTCATGTCAGACAGCAGTCACGCACATCTCAGTGGGAAATCCCACAAAGTTCGCCCCTTTATTAGCACATTTTTTATACCAAACCTGATGTATTCCAAGAGACACCAGACACAGCAGTCTCTCTTTCTAATTCCCCAAAGAACACTTCTCCGCTCAAACACATGGAAATTACTGAGTTGTTCTCTGGTGTAAAGCCTTGTTATTCGGCTAAGATTTTTCTGTGTGCTGTTGTTTACTTACAGTGAAGGTTTTATCACCAGTACATTATCATTGCTGTGGCTAGTTGGTACAGGAGTCTCAGCATCACACAATAAATTCAAATTGTAGGTTTTGTTGCAGTGTAAATTTTTTCTAATCCAGCAAGGAGTCAAAAACTGCTATGGTCCAACGTTTCGCCAAGGAGCAGTCCTTGTCAAGGACATCTAAAGTGAGTGACGTTACATAATAACCATATATTATACAGGTTATCAGAAGATACATACAAAATGATGTACAAATATTTCAAAAATCACCTAAAACTGTTGAATGAACAAGTGTATATTGTTAAGTCTGGGATCACCTATTATACACTAATTAAACATAGTTTTATTGGTAAACATACAAATTTTTAAAAATGGGGAAAACATCCCCTTCATGCTTTTAAAATTTTTAACATTTTTAATGTACAGCAATAAAGGTATTTTTAATTAGTATGAACAAATATATACAGAAAAATATGTACAAGCATTATACAAAAAGAATATGCAAAAGTAAATGTTTGTTTTAAGTAGAGGGGTCTATGTATCAACAGTATGTAAAGTATCTCCATTACCATTCTGGATTTCACGCACTTCAGATATCCTTGACAAAGATCACTCCTGGTCGAAATGTTGGACCATATCTGTGTAAGGCTGGTTTCACACGTGCTGATATTTCCCGTACCAGTAAACACGGTATCGGAGATATCTGTGTGTCTGTGTGACACATCCGTGTGGCAACCGTGGGCCGCCCATTTACCACATCAGTACCACAAGGACGGCTGCTGTGAAGCAGCGCTACAGTAAGCGCTGTTCCCCTGTATGTGGTGCTGAAGCCATCATCCGTTCTCTCCTGCATGGCTGGCAAGCAGCACAAGCAGGGGGAAAGGGATGAAAGAAAATAGCAATGTGGGGTCTCCCTGATATTTTTCAAGCAACCCTGCAAAACTCTCAGGTGCGGGATACTATTCTCAGGCTGGTAAGGGGCCATGGATATGGCCACACAGCCTAAAAAAGCAGCCTGCAGCTGCCCAGGAAAGGTGCATCCATTAGATACGCCAATTCTGAAACTTTGCTCGGTTCTTCCCACTTGCCCTGTAGTGGTGGCAAGTGGGGTAATGAGGGGTTAACGTCACCTTCCTATTGTAAGGTGACATTAAGCTGGATTAGTAATGGAGAGTTGTCAATAAAATACATATCCATTACTAATCCTAGAGTAGATAAATGGTTAATCAGACACCACACAGTAAGAAAAAAAAGTATTTTAATGAAATAAAACAATATACATAGTTTTTTCATCTTTATTAGTCTGCCATTACAAGCCATCCCATTTTTCCCTAAAATAGTGAGTGACCCAGTTTTCTTTCTGCCCTGTGTATCGATGGGACCATTTCATCGTGAGCACCACCCAATCATTGTTAGTTGCAAGTCATCTGTTTGAAGATCACCATTAAATACCGCAGCATGTGAATGGGAGCAGTGCCAGATCCCTAAACCCTTTACATTATAGGGTGATGAAGAGCTGGTAACAAAGGAGATAGAAAAAAAATAGGAGTGCCCACCTTGGTAGGTTGTGCCCGGTGAGGACAATGCTACTCATAGTTAAAGCACAATGCAAGCCTCTGTCTTGCTTCCACGACTGAGCTTGCAAAGTGGTAAAAATAATGTATCCAAGTGTTTCTTGGGTTATTCCCAACTAAATTCCAAAACAGAACTGGTGCAATGTGATTAAAACTTCTTTATTATAAATCTCAGTACACAAAGCATTTCTGGGCTCAATGGCCTCTTCTTCAAGTGGCAGAGACAGTTGTCCATGGTTGCATAGAGGCTTAGTAGAAGCATTAGGGTTTGCTAGTAGCAAAGAAGCATGGTACATGATGGTATTACTCACGTGAGTCATGGACGGGGAGGACAACAATTACAATAGATATTGGTACATTTAATCCCTTTCCGACATCGGGCGTTCATTTACGCATACGTTGGACTCCCTCCTTTTGATCTGAGCTCCGACGGTGAGCCCACATCTTTCCCGGCACCAATCAGCTGTTTTGAACAGCTGACATGTGCTCGCAATACTAAAGATCTAACCCCGCCACACTCCAAAAACGTGAAGACAGAACTATTGCTTTCAAGGTTTTTTTTTAATATATCTTGTGCAAAAGAGAATGGTTTCCAATGTTTCGGCTCAGGCACAAGTCTTCGTCAGGAAGACAATCTGGTCATACGTAATAGCAAAAAAAACATATATTACAATCAAGATCAAGAGAATAATAAACAAAATTAAACATAGGTACATGTTTCAATTATCTCACATATTCTACATATGATATTACTATATAACGTTATCTGGCGTGCG
Organism: Ranitomeya imitator; assembly: GCF_032444005.1. Classification (NCBI taxonomy): domain Eukaryota; kingdom Metazoa; phylum Chordata; class Amphibia; order Anura; family Dendrobatidae; genus Ranitomeya; species Ranitomeya imitator. The sequence goes on from NC_091282.1 coordinate 472,739,460, forward strand.
TGCTGAGACCGCTTGTGAAAGTGAGATGGTGTTGTAGTGATTGGGTGGGGAATCAAGAGGATTGAAAAGAAAAAAAGGTCATAGATTGTAAGAAATGGTGTTAAAATGGAGCAGATAGAAAAGCACATAAATAGAGGTAAGGGAATACATAGTATGGTCCACCTTATGGTAGTTATATCGTATGTAGGTCCTAGGCTCTCAGATTGCCCTTTGGAAGTCTGTCAAAAGTGGTCTATAAGAAAGAAAGAAGGTTACTTATCCATTTGTTTACCTTACATTATTTACATAGCTCTCATAACTACCTTGATTGGCCAGCAGTATCAAATTAAATGAAACTTTTCACACCCATAGTGGACTATTCTGTTAGACAAAGGGTAAGTGAAGGATTTATGATGATGATCTCTAGCTTTTTGGAATGTCTACATAAGATAAATGGACGGACCAATTGCTAGGAATACAGATATATTGAGGTAGACTTAGCCTCTGTATCTAGAGATTAGAAAGATATCATGTAAGTATAGCAGTCCATGGGTATAAGGTATATGGTCAGTGTACAATGGGTCAGTAAAAATGAGTCAAGATACCTTTCAAAAGTAATGGAATGCGCATAAAGTATTGTAAGAGGTAGTTAGACCACAATGAGCCTTAGGCTGGCGTCACACTGGCGCTTTAAACGGTACTCGGACCAATGATAAGCTATGGGGCAGCTCCCAGCAGCCGACTTTTTGTCGGCCATTTTCCTCGGTCCGAGACAATCGCAGCATGCTGCGATTGTCTCAGACCGAGGAAAACTCTCAACTCACTCGCCCCCATATAAGCCTATAAGTGCGAGTGAGACAGCGCACACCACTCGGATATCATCCGAGTGATGTGCGTTATAAGCGGACCCCAGCAATGGAGGAGATGGAGAAATTCATTTCTCCACTTCCTCCGCAGCTGTGCTCCGATCCTCCCTGTGCGAGAGAATCGGAGCACAGACACATGACACTCGGCTCTGCTGCGAGCGGGAGCCGAGTGTCATTAGCATATCGCATCCGATGCTCTCACATCGGATGCAATATGCCAGTGTGACGCCGGCCTTATTCACTTTTCTGTATAAGAGAAAAAGGAAGAAAACAGTTTTGTGGATGCTACATCTAAAATATACTGTGTTTATATATGGGGCACAAACCATAGGAAGGCTGCAGCTGGCATGTGGCTCCCACTCTAGTAGCAGTAGAAAAGGCAGAGAAGGCATTAGCTATTGCAGAAGGATAGAGCGGTTCCCTCCGCAAAAGCCACGGGTGAAATCGCAATCCACCCACAGCTATTAACCCGTTAAATGCTAAACAGCGTAGTGAGAAAAAAAGTCAAAACGCCAGAACTACGTTTTTTTGGTCACCGCAACATTGCATTAAAATGCAATAATGGGTAATCAAAAGATCGTATCTGCACCAAAATGGCATCATTAAAAACGTGAGCTCGGCATGCAAAAAAATAAGCCCTCAACCAACCCGCGATCACAAAAAATGGAGACTCTACGGGTATTGGAAAATGGCGCAATTTTTTTTTTTTAAAACAAAGTTTGGATTTTTTTTCACCACTTAGATAAAAGAGAACATATACGTGTTTGGTGTCTATAAACTCGAACTATCCTGGAGAATCATAATGTCTGGTGTGTTTTAGCATTTAGTGACCCTACTAAAAAAGCTAAACAAACAAAGTGTGGGATTGCACTTTTTTTTGCAATTTCACCACACTTGGACTTTTTTTCCCATATTCTCGTACATGACATGGTAAAACCGAAGGTGTCATTCAAAATTACAACTTGTCCCACGAAAAACAAGCCCTCAGATGGCCATTTTGTCCAGAAAATAAAAAAGTTATGGCTCTGGGAAGAAGGAGATTGAAAAATGAAAATGCTGAACCAAAAATACCTCTGGTCCTTAAGGGGTTAATGATATGAAATCTATATATGAATACAGTATGCACTTTTTGTAGCTCAGTTAGCATTGGCAAGCTACAACTTCAGCATAGCCTGTCTGAATATTAGCTTAGATCATTTTAATTATTATTTCATAGATCAATAGCGTGCATGAAGAAAAGCAATCTTTAATGTATATTAAAAGAGAAATTAGCATTTTCCTCCTTCTGGATTGGTTGTTCACTGTCAATTCATGTGTGAAATCTGTCACATCTGTATTCGGTGAAGATACATTTCCCCAATAATGAGATAAGGGATGACAGTTGGTGCTTTTAATGTTCTATGGGAAAGGGAGGAGCGAGAAGGAGCTAGAGGTGGACACAGACATTCTGCTACAAGTTCCGCTGAAACAACAGTTACAGTTCTCCATAGAACATTATGAGCGCCAACTTCGAGATTCTATGGGAAAATCTGTTTTACCTGAAGATGGATTTGAACTGTCAATTTAGAATTTTGTGACTAAATGATCAGTCCAAAGATTTCTATTTTTATATGTACTAATAATTTATGAAATCAATGAAATAAGTAAAACAAGAGTTAGTCCTTAAAAATTGCTGCATCTCTTCTAGATGTCACCTAGTGATAGGTATTGTATGAGTCCATTTGTCACCTCTTGGTGCTATAGACTTGGTTGTTTCTCTGTCTTTCTTTTTTTTTAAGTTCCAGCCATCTATTATGTACTAGATGGTGGCTCGATTCTAACGCCTCGGGTATTCTAGAATATGTATGTATGTACGTCGCCCTTGGCACAGCCACATAGTATATAGCACAGCCACATAGTATATAGCACAGCCACATAGTATATAGCACAGCCACATATTATATAACACAGCCATGTAGTATGTAACACAGACAGCCATGTAGTATATAGCACAGCCCACGTTATATATAGCACAGCCCACGTAATATATTGGACAGCCTGTTGTGAATTCCGCTCTTGGGCTCCCTCCGGTGGTTGTAAGTGGCACTTTTGTGAGTTCTGCTCTTGAAATCCCTCTTGAGGTTTCAAGTGGTATGGCTGCTCCTTGGATTTAGCTGTCAGCAGCTGCTTCTACTGATTGTCTTTTCTGCTCGGCTATTTATGCCTGGCTCGTTCCTTCAGCCAGTGCCACTTGTAAATGGTTCCTGGTTGGATTCACATCTCTTTGGATTTCCCTGTTATCCTGACCAGTTCAGCAAAGCTAAGTTCTTGCTTGCTCTTTTCTGTCCACAGATTGTGGACTTATCCGTTCTGTGCTTTCTATGTTTGTCCAGCTTATCAGTATGAATTATCTCTGTGTTGCTGGAAGCTCTGAGAAGCAGATTTACCCTCCCCACCTTTAGTCAGGTGTGGAGATTTTTGTAATCTCTGCGTGGATTTTTGTAGTGTTTTATACTGACCGCACAGTATTCCATCCTGTCCTATCTATCAAGCTAGACTGGCCTCCTGTGCTCATCCTGGTTTCATTCTGTGTATGTCTTTTCCCTCTCCACTCACAGTCATTATTTGTGGGGGGCTAATCTATCCTTTGGGGATTTTCTCTGAGGCAAGATAGGTTACCTGCTTCTATCTTTAGGGGTAGTTAGCTCTTAGGCTGTGACGAGATGCCTAGGGAGAGTTAGGAGCATTCCACGGCTACTTCTAGTGTTGTTGTTGAGCTTAGGGACTGCGGTCAGTACAGATACCACTTCCTTCAGAGCTCGTTCCATGTTGCTCCTAAACCACCAGATCATAACAGTACAAGTGGCCATAAATGAATTAAATGCATCTCAAAAAGAAGGAAAAAATTCTGAGCCATTTTTTTTTCTGTGCTCTCTTTTTTTCTTTTTTTTTTCCTCTTGACCTTTGGGTGGTGCAGGATTTGTGCTCTGGCATGGATGTTCAGGGTTTGTTTTCTCGTGTGGATCAACTTGCTGCAAGAGTACAGACCTTGGAGACCTATTTGAGATGCTTTGTGTCTGCTGATCAGGATGATTGGGTGTCTTTCTTGCCGTTGGCCGAGTTTGCCCTTAATAATCGGGCTAGTTCGGCTGCTTTGGTTTCACCTTTTTTTTGTAATTTTGGTATTCATCCTCGTTTTTCTTCTGGGCAGGTTGAGCCTTCTGATTGTCCTGGTGTTGATTCTGTGGTGGACAGGCTGCAGCAGATTTGGACTCATGTGGTGGACAATTTGACGTTGTCTCAGGAAAGGGCTCAACGTTTTGCTAACCGCCGTCGGTGTGTTGGCCCCCGGCTTCGTGTGGGGGATTTGGTTTGGTTGTCTTCTCGTCATGTTCCTATGAAGGTTTCTTCCCCTAAGTTTAAGCCTCGGTTTATTGGTCCTTATAAAATTTCTGAAATTATTAATCCGGTGTCTATTCGTTTGGCTCTTCCTGCCTCTTTTGCCATTCATAATGTTTTCCATAGATCTTTGTTGCGGAGATATGTGGTGCCCGTTGTTCCCTCGGTTGACCCTCCTGCCCCGGTGTTGGTTGAGGGAGAGTTGGAATATGAGGTTGAGAAGATTTTGGATTCTCGTTTTTCGAGGCGGAGGCTTCAGTATCTTGTCAAGTGGAAGGGTTATGGCCAGGAGGATAATTCTTGGGTTGTTGCCTCCGATGTCCATGCCACCGATTTGGTTCGTGCTTTTCACTTGGCTCGTCTAGATCGGCTTGGGGGCTCTGGTGAGGGTTTGGTGACCCCTCCTCAAGGGGGAGGTACTGTTGTGAATTCCGCTCTTGGGCTCCCTCCGGTGGTTGTAAGTGGCACCTTTGTGAGTTCTGCTCTTGGGCTCCCTCTTGTGGTTTCAAGTGGTATGGCTGCTCCTTGGATTTAGCTGTCAGCAGCTGCTTCTACTGATTGTCTTTTCTGCTCGGCTATTTATGCCTGGCTCGTTCCTTCAGCCACTGCCACTTGTAAATGGTTCCTGGTTGGATTCAGATCTCTTTGGATTTCCCTGTTATCCTGACCAGTTCAGCAAAGCTAAGTTCTTGCTTGCTCTTTTCTGTCCACAGATTGTGGACTTATCCGTTCTGTGCTTTCTATGTTTGTCCAGCTTATCAGTATGAATTATCTCTGTGTTGCTGGAAGCTCTGGGAAGCAGATTTACCCTCCACACCTTTAGTCAGGTGTGGAGATTTTTGTAATCTCTGCGTGGATTTTTGTAGTGTTTTATACTGACCGCACAGTATTCCATCCTGTCCTATCTATCAAGCTAGACTGGCCTCCTGTGCTCATCCTGGTTTCATTCTGTGTATGTCTTTTCCCTCTCCACTCACAGTCATTATTTGTGGGGGGCTAATCTATCCTTTGGGGATTTTCTCTGAGGCAAGATAGTTTTCCTGCTTCTATCTTTAGGGGTAGTTAGCTCTTAGGCTGTGACGAGATGCCTAGGGAGAGTTAGGAGCATTCCACGGCTACTTCTAGTGTTGTTGTTGAGCTTAGGGACTGCGGTCAGTACAGATACCACTTCCTTCAGAGCTCGTTCCATGTTGCTCCTAAACCACCAGATCATAACAACAGCCCACGGAGTGTATAACACAGGCCACATAGTATATAACACAGCCCCCGCAGAATATAACACAGCCCATGTAGTATATAGCAGCCAGGCAGTATATAACACAGCCCATGCAGTATATAACACAGCCCACGCAGTACATAACAGCTCACGTAGAATATAGCAGTGTGGGCACCATATCCCTGTTAAAAATAAAATAAAAAATAGTTATATACTCACCCTCCGGCGTCTACTGAAGCTGCCCCGATGCGCAAGACCGCTAAGTCATCTGGGTAATTTCGCAATACATCACTGGGAATGGAAGCTGGCGGCAGCATCAAGCTCATCGGTGGACGGCGGAAGGTGAGAATAGCGCAATTTTTTATTTTTTAAATTATTTTTAACAATATATCTTTTTACTATTGATGCTGCATAGGCAGCATCAATAGTAAAAAGTTGGTCTGGGATGGGGCAACACACTGGCACTGACTGGAGGGGAATAGGGAGGGGGCACTGACTTGAGGAGAGGAGGGAGGGGCCAATTCGCGGCCGGACTATGCCCATCGCTGATTTCCAGAGAAACAGAAGTGACCCTTAGACAATTATATAGATAGATTACTTTTAAAAATCTCTTGTCTCAAAAGTCGGTTTTCAAGATCAGCATGTGGATAGATGCTAATGTTTACTATACAAAAAAAACAACACTGATTCTCCCCCACAGAGTCATGGAGAGCTTGTACCCTAAAGTATTATATAACATGTAGAATGAGTAAAAGTTGACTGATTATTGGAAAAATATACCATAAATTGAAGCTGTAGGTCTGATGAATGTAACATTGAGATAAATGCAAACAAGGGCCAAACTTTTCATTAATGGCAACATTTCAGGCTGCATGTATGAAAACTGCCAAGCCGAGCTAAAAAGGATTATCATCATGGAAAATATTGCTCAATCTCCTTGAAATTACACATAAGGGAAATGGGTGTCTTAGCATTAGATTAATTCTGATCTATTTTTAGAATTTATCTTGATCTTTGATATCGTTTCATTTATTTTTTTAACAAAAACATATTTTGCTATCCAAATGGCAGCATTGTGAATTTTATTTAAAATATAGAACATACGATGTTACTATTTTACAATTTACTTAGAAAAAAATTAAATTGTTTGTAGATCAGGCTGTGGGTAAAACATAAATTACAGGTTTATGAATGACAAAACTAACACTGTCAGATCTCATTGGCCTTTGAATTGTATTTTCTATTCGAACTGTTGAGATATGCAGTTATTTTCCGAGCAGCCTATGTTCATTCCCGAAGTATAAAAGGGCATATTATGCATTGTTGATTCATTGATGCCACTTCATACCTATTCATTGCACTTGGCATGAATGTTTGCTGTGACAAACTACTTCAGTAGGAGTGTTACATTGATGATGCTACCACTGTTACTCATGGAAGAGAGGGAGCTGCCTCAAAAATTAGTCAGTTTTTATCTTCAGCAATTGCATAAAAGAAAGCCTTTTGCGAATATTTGTGTATTCTTATCCAGTTTCTGTCACCAAGAGAGAGATTGCATTTTTCTTTTTCTGAAGTGTACTTTTATTACTATTATGTTTTAATTTTCTCACATTTTTTTTTCTGATTTCAGGTCCGTGACCAGAGAATTGTGCTTCATGGGAGGAGTCATGCTTCACACGGCCACATCTTGCTGGCAAATAATCCTGTATGTGACCATGGTCTTGGTCTATGTGGGATCCACTGTTGGTTGTCCAGCTCGTTGTGAGTGCTCAGCACAAAACAAGTCCGTCAGCTGTCATCGACGACGACTTACCACCATCCCTGATGGAATCCCCATAGAGACTAAAATATTGGATTTAAGTAAAAACAAACTGAAAAGTATTGGACCAGTTAACTTTTCATCACATCCTTTGTTGGAGGAAATAGACCTTAGTGACAACATCATTTCAAATGTGGAGCCTGGAACATTTAATAATCTTTACAATCTGCGTTCATTGAGCTTAAAAGGAAATCGCTTAAAACTGGTGGACTTAGGTGTCTTCACAGGTTTGTCAAATTTGACTGAGCTTGACATAAGTGAAAACAAAATAGTTATTTTACTAGACTTTATGTTTCAGGGTCTTCATAATCTAAAGTCCTTTGAGGTTGGAGATAATCAGTTAGTTTTTATATCTCATAGAGCTTTTAGTGGACTGCTTAGCTTGGAGCAACTCACTTTGGAGAAATGCAACTTGACAACCGTTCCTACTGATGCCCTCTCACACCTTCACAGCCTCTATAGTCTGCATTTGAAACATCTCAACATAAATGTGTTGCCTGAAATTGCCTTTAAGAGATTGTTTCGTCTGAAAATCTTGGAGATAAGCAACTGGCCTCTGCTGGACATGGTGCCTGCTAATTGTTTTTATGGTCTAAACCTTACAATTCTGTCAATTACCAATACCAATATTTCAGCAATTCCTTATCAAGCTTTAAAACACTTGGTTTACCTAACTCACCTAAACCTCTCATTCAACCCCATTAGTGTTATTGAAGCAGGAGTACTGTCAGATTTGGTTCGACTTCAGGAATTACATATGGCAGGAGCTCAACTTCGTGTCATTGAGCCACATGCTTTCCAAGGACTGCGGTTCTTGCGTCTACTTAATTTGTCGGAAAACCTATTGGAAACACTGGAAGAGAATGTGTTCCACTCCCCCAAAGCTCTGGAAGTGCTTTGCATTGATAATAACCCTTTAATATGTGACTGTCGTCTAATTTGGATGTTACAAAGGCACCCTATATTAAACTTCGGAAACCAACAGCCAATGTGTGCTAGCCCAGACACAATTAAAGAAAGATCATTTAAGGAATTACATACCACTGTATTATCTATTTACTTTATATGTAAAAAGCCTAAAATTAAGGAAAGAGAAATACTCCAGCTACATGTAGATGAGGGACAAAGGGTTCAAATGAACTGCAATGCTGATGGAGATCCTCAGCCAATGATTTCTTGGGTTACTCCACGTAGGAGGATGGTTTCTGCAAAGTCCCATGGTAGAGCAACAGTTCTTGGAAATGGAACCCTGGAAATAAGGTATGCTCAAGTTCAAGACACAGGAACCTATGTTTGTGTTGCTAGCAATGCTGCTGGAAATGATACCTTCTCAGCTTCCCTCACGGTAAAAGGATTTGTTTCTGATCGCTCCTACACTAACATGACCCCTATGTTCATTACGGAATTAAATGAAACAAACAGCAATGGAACCAATACAAACATGACCTATTCCTTTGACCTGAAGACAATTTTGGTGTCAACAGCAATGGGTTGCTTTACATTCCTGGGAGTGGTTTTGTTTTGCTTCTTACTGCTTTTTGTGTGGAGCCGCGGGAAAGGAAAGCACAAAAACAACATTGACCTGGAATATGTTCCTCGGAAAAACAATGGTGCTGTGGTGGAAGCAGATGTCGCTGGCACTGTACCCAGGAGATTTAATATGAAAATGATATAGTGGGTAGTTGCCTAAAGAGCTTTGATTTCACGTGGCATTGTTTCTATCCACTTATGCAACCTGGCAATTTGGATTGCTGGGTTGAGGCAGCTGTATACAGCTGTCACTTTGTCAAATTGGATTTATGGAATTGGAAAGACCATCTGGAGCTGCTCAAATGAGCCCAGTGACCTGCGGGCAAGAACATGAGGGCATTTCATGGAGTTGTTTTACTAATTGTTTGCATTGCAAATATTGGCATTCTGGGGATCTCAGTAACAAACTGTTGGCTCATTCTCATGGACAAATACGCAACATTTTCTACCACTCTGAAAACATGACAAGCAAACAAACCTACAGTGTAGGCTTTACGTATAAAATGGCACACGTGTCCAAAACATAATCTAGAGTGTACTTTGTATCTATAGATATCATTTGTTTAAGCAGAGCATCATTCTTTCTTGTTGGTTTCACTCTACAAATGAATTGGTATGGTTTATTTTCTACACTTGCCCAACCTGAAGCAATACAAAAGAGAGATTGTCCTTGGTCTCCACTAAGAATGACTTCAATAAAATCAACCATGGCTCTCATACTAAAGATCACATGCAGCTGATCCATGATGGTCCCACTTTGCAGAAATGGCTCAGTGGGTAAAATGTAAAATGCCAAGATATTTTTATGTGTATAAAGAGATCCATATTTCTATTTAATCAAAATTATAAATGTTCAAAAATTATTTTATATTTGAAAATTACAATGTTCCCTTTACTAACTTGTCTTTATATTAATACATTTTCAGCTGCATGGTTTTTAATATGGCAACCATGGGAAAACCTATTGAGCAAACATCTGTTTTTGCAGTTTTTTTTGTTTATAGCCAACAGAAAAAAACATTTCAAGGCTAAACCGATGCTTGGTTGTATTTACTTGTGACAATATTTATAAGGACATGTACCTAATTTGATACAGAGCTGAGTTATTTTTTATACCTAGTATCACAAATGATCCATTTACTGTAATGAAAAATATATGGTCTTCACCGAAGCTGATAAACTGGAGGCTACTGCTTGACCGATTTTATTTAGCGAGATTCAAGAGTACAGATCAGAACTTCCCAGTTATATCTTGCAGTAAATGATAAAAATTTAGTATTATAGCAAAAGCCTATATAAATCTGAAACAGAATCATGTCTTACAATACAAATAAATGAAGCCGAATAGGCTGGTCTCTAATTATTATAAAAAAAAATGCATAAAGCCATTAAACACATCAGTGTTTTGTTAAAAAACAGAATTTATTATTTTATATACCGTGCTTATATATGTTTGACATTATGAAAAATAGTCTATCTGTGCTAATTTCTAGAATTGTGGAATCGAAAAAAAATATATTCATAGGAGAAAAAACAGTGAGTTTGGGGTATTTTCTTAGAGAGGGTTTCGGAGATAATTGTGCAATTTGCACATTAGAATGTTATCCACAATTATGAAAGAGGGTCTATGTTTTTCTAGAAACAGTAAAATTCTTGTCAGTAGGATCTGCCAATATTTCAGCTCAGCCCCATTCACTTAGGTTGGGTTGAGTCCCAACACCAGACACAAATATCTTTAAAGAATCCCTTTAATGGTGGTTCATAAAATTGCATAGGAACTTTATTCGGCTGAAAAGAAGATGCCTTTATTTTTCCAAGTGGCTACTATACATTCACAGTGCTCACAATACTCTTGTTTGACTGTATGTTTGTTAAATCAAGAAATCTTATTTGTTCTGCTTCATGAAAATAATGACCAAAGGGCTCAAAATCTGAAGAAATATCATAATTCTTACTGACCCATATCAATTCAGCTTCATTATGTCCCAGTGCTGTGATGCTAATTCACATTGATCCAGATAGGAGTATCTGTTTATTAATGTTCCAGTCAGTGAAAATACCTGTAATTTGTGCAAACTTTGATTTGAATGCTTACATTTATTTTTATTTCTAGTTATTAATAACTGAAACACCGATATCATTTAAAGTGCTAAACATGTTCAAATAACAGCCAAAAAGCATAATAAAATTGAATCGTTCTCTATTGAATTGCATGTCGTGGTTCACTGGGTAAAAGGAAGTCACATTGTTACGATGAATCTTTGTAGCAGGTATGGTCATTTCTAAAGATTTGTAGAACCCTGCTCTAGTTTTGGACAATTGGTAAAAAAAGCTTCCAACATTTGCTTTTTTTTCAGGATCCTCATATACACTTTTCACACGACTTGCTTTGAAAGCCATAGGGTGAAATTTCAGCTTCTCTTGATTAAAGTAATACTAAACACATTCAATGATGTTTAGTAGAAATCAGCTTGTCTGTGAAAATCTGATACCAATGGGCAATTTTCCAATCATGGAGAACCAGCTGTGTAGAAAGAAATTAGTGAATTAGAAAATTAGCTGAGAGAATTTGTCCGGATAGGCTGACTTGCTCCAAGTCTGGGCTAAGGAAGGACCATTCCATAGTTCTTAAAATACCAGCTGCTTCTTTGTTTCATATGCAATCCCCCATCTTTATAGCAGATATGGCCATTTCAAAAGATTGTAAGAACCCTGCTATAGTTTCGGACGATTGGTGAAAAAAAAAAAGTTTCCACCATTTGCCTTTTAATAAAGCTTCATCTACACTTTTCACCAGACTTGCTTTGATAGAATGAAAGGTGAAATTTTCAGGTTCTGATGATCAATGTAACCCTAAACAGATTCAATGATGTTTCGTAGAAATTAGCTTATCTGTGGAAATGTGATACTCGTCAATAGGCAATTTTCCAATCATGGAGATCCCGCTCTGAAACAGGATATGAGTATATGAGACAATTAGCTGAGCGAATCTTTCCTGATAGATTGTCCTCCTCAATGCCTGGGCTCAAGAATTTTCATTCCATTGTTCTAAAAATACCAATACGTAGTCCACCATCTTTATAATGTGTGCTTGAGATTATTATCTTTCTGTATTGTTTTTTGCTTCTCAGTCAAAAGTCACATGACATATTAACATTTGCTTGTTCTTGTGCCCTCAATCAAAACCAAATTATTATCTACCTAAGATGTGCTTGCATTGATCCTTCATGCTGCTTGACTGATGATTGTAGACTATTCAAACTCTCTTATGTTGCTTTCTGGCATGCATATAAGAGTTACTTAGAAATATTGGACATTTAGACTCATCAGTCTATAAATCCTCAAATATCTTGTGTGTGTTCAACTGAAAAATCTCATCACCATCTGGTTCTTAACAGCTATTCTTCCTTTAAGACGTTCAGCTTTGAGTCATTTTCTCACATAGGAAGAATGCGCAGAGTGAAGAAAAGCATGACAACTTTATCAGGTTTAGAGCAAAAATAAAGTTTTCTATTCTCTGAATTCTCAAAGATAAAATATGCAATTGCTGCGTTCCTGATGGTGACTGCCTTGGTTTACTTCTTATACCTTCACATCTGGTATGCAATAGGATTATCAACTTTAAGAAAAATTGAAAGATAGTAAGGATATGTTTGGGTGGATGCTTGCGTGGGCGATAGGGTCGTATAGACTATATATACTAACACAATTCCTTTTGCATTTGCTGAGATTTCACAGTCAATACTTGTTGGATTGGAATAATAGAATGCCAAATGTAAATTCAATCTTTTTAAATTGAAAAACAAGGTTAAGCTAAGCAAAGTGTTATCATTATCTATCTAATATCTATGGAAGAGTCAGGAGAGATAGTTGTCAACCTAATGGGCATGTGTGGGAGCTCAAGTGCACAAAGGTGAAGTGGACAAAAAGTAAAGTGCTGTGCAGGTTGTAGGATCACAACTTCATGCAACTTCTTAGCGGTAACCTGTCATGTAAAATAACCCTTTTAGCTTGCAGATATGGAGTTAATCTGCAGGTTAATAGAGTTCTGACACCGAGCGGCGCTGACACTGAGAGCCCCGCTGCCAGGAGAAAATAAACTGTATTCCCTCCAGTCATAGGGTTAGCGCCGGCACAATTAGTCACCACTCTGTGCATACCGAGCAGCCGGCACTGACTGACAGCTGACTCTAAAATATATCCTATGTCAGCAGTTTAATTTGCATATTGAACATTGTCATTAGCAATTGCTGTGCAGGTGACTCACTCTTCTACACTTTCACACTAAGGCTCTTTTCTTTCTACATGCTCCATCATTTTTATATTAAGAGTATAGTCAAACATCGTCGGCAAGGATGTCGTGACTACCAATGTGACTGACCGGATCTGGCCAGTGTTTGGCTGCAGAGACTAAATGCATAGTTGAGAATGTTATTGCCATTGCACTATATAACACCTGTGATGTTCACCTTTTATTGTTTTATGCAATTTTTTTTTTATTTTACAGAAATGCATATACTTTTGGCCAAAAAATAATTTTTCCAAAAGCAATTTATTAAATATTTAGTACGGTTTGCTTTCTATAGCCGCTGTACTGCAATGTGTACTTTTCGCTGCAGAATGACTTTACTGAAAAGCTCTCAATTTTTTCTGAAGTTAAACTTTCCCAATCAAATAAGCTGACAGATTCTCAAATATCTCTTTCTATCACCAGCAAAATATAGCGCAGCACAGAGGCTGTAGAAAGCAAATCATGCTTAATTTTCAATAAAACTCATTTAAATTAATATTTTTTTGACCAAAATACACACATTTAAGTAAAAAAATGCTCCCAAAGGTGTCTATATACTTTAAGTTCTATGGCATTCATGGCAGGTAATGTGCTTCTCCACCGATTTACTAAAGGTACCTTCACACTAAACGCTAGCGATCCGTGACGTTGCAGCGTCCTCGCTAGCGATTTCGTTCAGTTTGACACGCAGCAGCGATCAGAATCCTGCTGTGATGTCGTTGGTCGGGGCTAGAGGGCCAGCACTTTCTTTGGTCGCTGGCTCTCCCGCTGACATCGCTGAATCGGCGTGTGTGACACCGATTCAGCTATGTCTTCGCTGGTAACCAGGGTAAACATTGGGTTACTAAGCGCAGGGCCGCGCTTAGTAACCCGATGTTTACCCTGGATACCATCCTAAAAGTAAAAAAAACAAACGCTTCATACTTACCTTCCCCTGTCTGTCCCTCGGCATTGTCCTTTCCTGCACTCACTGTGAGCACAGCGGCCGGAAAGCAGAGCGGTGACGTCACCGCTGTGCTTTCCGGCCGCTGTGCTCACAGCCAGTACAGAGAAGCACAGCGCCGGGGACAGACAGGGGAAGGTAAGTATGAAGCGTTTGTTTTTTCTTACTTTTAGGATGGTAACCAGGGTAAACATCGGGTTACTAAGCGCGGCCCTGCACTTAGTAACCCGATGTTTACCCTGGTTACCGGCATCGTTGGTCGCTGGAGAGCTGTCTGTGTGACAGCTCTCCAGCGACCAAACAGCGACGCTGCAGCGATCCGGATCGTTGTCTGGATCGCTGCAGCGTCGTTTAGTGTGAAGGTACCTTAACAGTAACACTCACTTTATTAAGCAAAAGCACAACTGATTACACATAGGGTAAAAACAGAGAAAATAAAACATACAGCACATCTGCTTTCAAAAAGTCTTGGAAAAAGGTATAAAAAAAAATATAAAGTTTTTGTCTCATCATTTTATGAATCTGCGCATTCTGTGCAAACATTGGAAACTGTTTCTGTTTCATATCATTGAATAGTAAAACGTTGATTGGCCTTCATGGTTGTGATTCAGAACATGATATTATATGTATCAACAAAATCTCACTCATAGTTTTTTTTTTATTTTAGACTTGTACATGAAGTCTACTGCAAAGTCGACAACACAACGCATCTTTTGGTATCTTTTCAGATTTGCCGTGTGCATTCAAATGGGGAATAGCATTATTTCGGGTTATTCTACACGGTGTGTAGAATTATTAGGCAAGTTGTATTTTGGAGGATTATTTTTATTGATGATCAACAACTATGTTCTCAATTAATCCAAAAGACTCATAAATATCAAAGCCTAATATTTTTGGAATTTAGAGAGGGTTTTTTTTTAGATTTGGCTATCTTAGGAGGATATCTGTTTGTGCAGGCAGCTTAATAAAAACAAAATATATTCCCATCTCACTTGTTTATTTTCACCAGGTAAACCAATATAACTGCACAAAATTTAGAAATAAACATTTCTGACATGCAAAAACAAAACCCAAAAAAATTTGTGACCAATAAAGCCACCTTTCTTTATGATGACCCTCAACAGCCTTCCATCCATAGATTCTGTCAGTTGCTTGACCTGTTTACGATCAACATTGCGTGCAGCAGACACCACAGCCTCCCAAACACTGTTCCGAGAGGTGGACTGTTTTCCCTCCCTGTAGGTCTCACATTTTATGAGGGACCACAGGTTCTCTATTGGGTTCAGATCAGGTGAAAAAGGGGGCCATGTCATTATTTTTTCTTCTTTGAGACCTTTACTGGCCAGCCACGCTGTGGAGTAGCTGGAGGCATGTGATGGAGCATTGTACTGCATGAAAATCATGATTTTCTTGAATGATGCCGACTTCTTCCTGTACCACTGCTTGAAGAAGTTGTCTTCCAGAAACTGGCAGTAGGTCTGGAAGTTGAGCTTCACTCCATCATCAACCCGAAAAGGTCCCACAAGTTCATCTTTGATGATACCAGCCCATACCAGTACCCCACCTCCACCTTGCTGGTGTCTGAGTCGGAGTGGAACTCTCTACCCTTTACTGATCCAGCCTTTGGCCCATCCATCTGGCCCATCAAGAGTCACTCTCATTTCATCAGTCCATAAAACATTTGAAAAGTCAGTCTTAAGATATTTCTTGGCCCAGTCTTGACATTTTTTCTTATGTTTCTTGTTCAAAGGTGGTAGTTTTTCAGCCTTCCTTACCTTGGCCATGTCCCTAAGTATCACACACCTTGTGCTTTTAGTTATTCCAGTAACGTTGCAGCTCTGAAATATGGCAAAACTGATGGCAAATGGCATCTTGGCTTGATTTTCCTCAATTCATGGGCAGTTGTTTTGTGCCTTTTTTGCCCAACGTGCTTCTTGCGACCCTGTTGGCTATTTGCCATGAAACGCTTGATTGTTCAGTCATCACGCTTTAAAAATTTGGCAATTTCAAGACTACTACAACCCTCTGCAAGACTGTCATGGTCCAGTCCTGAGTTTGTTTTCAGCTGTCTTGTCTCTGCACTGGTCATGCAGGAGCTAATCCCCTCTGCCTCATTATGGAGCTGGCTGAGCTATTTCAGTCCTCTGCAGCCTGAGGGCCAGTGTCAGCTATAGTTCAAGCTTCCCGGCATGCACCCGTGTATAACTCATCTGTATTCTGGACTTCGCCCCTTGTTTTCCGTCTTTGATACCACGCTTCCCTACTGGTTTAGACTCTGACTTGCATCCCGACTTCTTCTTAAGTCTCACGTTTTGGTTACCATGTTCCTGATAGGTTCTGACTTCTTGTTTGTCCCCAACTATTCCTCTGACTCCCCCTGTGTACTGCACTGACCTCTCTGTGTATGACCTTGGCTTGTCTGACTTCTCTTTCATTACATGTGGCACCTGTGTTGTTGTTCAGTGTTGCTGTGCTGTGTGTACAACCTCTTTCCCTCACCAGCACCCCTGGTGGAGGTTGCACTATACTGCACTGCAGCAACACATTACAAAGACATCTCACAATTTTGGACCCTTCAGAGCCCGTCAAATCTCTCTTCTGACCCATTTTGCCAAAGGAAAGGAAGTTGCCTAATAATTAAGCACAGCTTATATAGGGTTTTGATGTCATTACACAACACCCCTCCTTATTACAGCGATGCACATCACCTGATTTACCTAATTGGTAGTTTGCTCTCAAGCCTGAACAGCTTGGAGTAGGACAACATGTATAAAAAGTATCATGCGATCAAAATACAACTTGCCTAATAATTCTGCACACAGTGTATATGTATCCAGTATTATTTAGCAGATTTTATCCTCTGGAGGCTCTAGTCAATAGAAGCTACAACACTTTTTTTGTGTGGTGCCTCTTTCTCCCTCCAACTCCTCCTCCTCTCTCCGTAGAATTCTATAAGCATCATGTTTAAATAAACCCCTCAGTAAAGACAGAACTGTGCTTTCAAGAGTGAATCATCAGTGCAGGAGAGAATTTCACTAAGGAACCTGCTCTAAGCTACTTGGGGGGGGTGTTCTTTCTCTAGTGTGTTGCTGCCTATTTATGATTGGTCAATATCATACAGGGAGAAGAAGAGCATGCTCTCAGGGAAAGCTAGCTGTCTGCAACAGAGTGGAAATTAAGGGAAAAAAAGAAAATGTTTTATTCCACTCAGCAGCCACTATTACATTATGTGTCCAATTTAAAATGAAAATGTGGTTAAATGTCCTCTTTAAACACAATTAGGCTGTGAAAATAATGAAAGCAAATATGCTTCTGATAAACCAGTCCTATCTTATCCATTGCATACAGTCAAACATTTTAAAATGATCTTAATGGATCCTATATTTATATATACAGTACAGACCAAAAGTTTGGACACACCTCATTTAAAGATTTTTCTGTATTTTTATGACTATGAAAATTGTACATTCACACTGAAGGCATCAAAACTATGAACTAACACATGTGAAATTACTGTAGATACTCAACAAAAAAGTGTGAAACAACTGAAAAATATGTCTTATATTCTAGGTTCTTCAAAGTAGCCACCTTTTGCTTTGATGACTGCTTTGCAAACTCTTGGCATTCTCTTGATGAGCTTCAGTAGGTAGTCACCTGGAATCGTTTTCACTTCACAGGTGTGCCCTGTCAGGTTTAATAAGTGGGATTTCTTGCCTTATAAATGGGGTTGGGACCTTCAGTTGTGTTGTGCAGAAGTCTGGCGGATACACAGCTGATAGTCCTACTGAATAGACTATTAGAATTTGTATTATTGCAAGAAAAAAGCAGCTAAGTAAAGAAAAATGAGTGGCCATCATTACATTAAGAAATGATGGTCAGTTAGTCCGAAAAATTAGGAAAACTTTGAAAGTGTCCCCAAATGCAGTGGCAAAAACTATCAAGCACTACAAAGAAACTGGCTCACATGAGGACCGCCCCCAGGAAAGGAAGACCAAGAGACACCTCTGCGTCTGAGGATAAGTTTATCTGAGTCACCAGCCTCAGAAATTGCAGGTTAACAGCAGCTCAGATTAGAGACCAAGTCAATGCCACACAGAGTTCTAGCAGCAGAAACATCTCTACAACAACTGTTAAGAGGAGACTTTGTGCAGCAGGCCTTCATGGTAAAATAGCTGCTAGGAAACCACTGATAAGGACAGGCAACAAGCAGAAGAGACTTGTTTGGGCTAAAGAACACAAGGAATGGACATTAGACCAGTGGAAATCTGTGCTTTGGTCTGATGAGTCCACATTTGAGATTTTTGGTTCCAACCACCGTGTCTGTGTGAGACGCAGAAAATGGTGAACGGATGGACTCTACATGCCTGGTTCCCACCGTGAAGCATGGAGGAGGAGGTATGATGGTGTGGGGCTGCTTTGCTGGTGACACTGTTGGGCATTTATTCAAAATTGAAGGCATGCTGAACAAGCATGGCTACCACAGCATCTTGCAGCGGCATTCTATTCCATCCGGTTTGCGTTTAGTTGGACCATCATTTAATTTTCAACAGGAAAATGACCGCAAACACACCTCCAGGCTGTGTAAGGGCTATTTTACCAAGAAGGAGAGTGATGGGGTGTGCTATGCCAGATGACCTGGCCTCCACAGTCACCAGACCTGAACCCAATCGTGATAGCTTGGTGTGAGATGGACCGCAGAGTGAAGGCAAAAGGGCCAACAAGTGCTAAGCATCTCTGGGAACTCCTTCAAGATTGTTGAAAGACCATTCCCGGTGACAACCTCTTGAAGCTCATCAAGAGAATGCCAAGTGTGAGCAAACAGTCATCAAAGCAAAAGGTGGCTACTTTAAAGAACCTAGAATATAAGACATATTTTCAGTTGTTTCACACTTTTTTGTTAAGTATATAATTCCACATGTGTGAATTCATAGTTTTGATGCCTTTAGTGTGAATGTACAATTTCCATAGTCATGAAAATACAGAAAAATCTTTAAATGAGAAGGTGTGTCCAAACTTTTGGTCTGTTCTATGTATATATATATATATATATATATATATATATATATAGTGCCTTGCGAAAGTATTCGGCCCCCTGGAACTTTTCAACCTTTTATCACATATCATGCTTCAAACATAACGATACCAAATGTAAATTTTTGGTGAAGAATCAACAAGTGGAGCTGAAAACTGCTGTTCACAAACAATCTCCATCAAACCTCACTGAGCTCGAGCTGTTTGCCAAGGAAGAATGGGCAAGAATTTCAGTCTCTCGATGTAAAAAATGATAGACATACCATAAGCGACTTGCAGCTGTAATCGCAGCAAAAGGTGGCGCAAAAAAGTATTACGTTGAAGGGGCCGAGTAATATTGCACGCCCAACTTTTCAGTTTTTGAATTTCCACAAAAATTTAAAAATAACCAATAAATTTTGTTCAACTTCACAGTTGTGTCCACTTGTTGTTTGTTCTTCACCAAAAATTTACATTTGGTATATTTGTGTTTGAAGCATGATATTTGGGAAAAGATTGAAAAGTCCCAGAGGGGCCAAATACTTTTGCAAGGCACTATACTGTATAAATATATATATATATATATATATATATATATATATATATATATATATATATATATATATATATAATGCATGACTAGAGATGGGCGGACACCTGGATGTTCAGATCCGATGTATTCGGCCAAACAGTTACAAAAAGTTTGGGTTGGGGTACCAGAACAGTACCCGAACCTGGACCCCATTCACTTGAATGGAGGGCCAGAACATCCAATGTTTGCCATGCTGTCATGTGCATGACAGCGTGACAAACACCCAGTGCTCGGGGTTCGCCCATCTCTATGCCTGACATAACATTGCCTTTTATGATCTACAAAGATTGAGTGGATTAGACTTTAAATTTGCATGAAATTGTCAGTTTGAAACAAACTTTTTTTTTTGTTAATTTTGTTTAGAAAAGCCTTGATCTCTATCAAGCTTAATATGGTGGTGCCTGTCATATTGTTTATGAATTTAACATTGTAGCTTGAAATGTGAGAGCTACTAATTATTATAATGAATGCTTAATTAAAGCTATCTTAAAAGACAAGCTACTGGTATTTAACAAGCCTTCAGAAAAACAAGTTAAAAATGCTTTGTCTACTGCAAACGTAGCACTTTCACACAGCCACTCCCAGGAGACAGCATTAAAGATTTACTTAATACTGCCTAATCAGCATTGCAACATGAGGATGCTAAAACATTGAGAAAGTGCTAGAGTTTTGCAGCACATGCAGTATTTTACTTAGGCTTTCAATAGCAGTTTTACAATATGTTGGAATGCATATTTTTTTCAAATTTTACAGACAATTTACAAAGCCATCATCACATGTTCTTCATCTTAAGATTCCTGATCTGGCATCTTCTGAACATTAATACTATTATTAATCTGTAGAATGCTAATTAAATCTGTGTTATTTAAAAAAAATAATTCAGAACCAAACCGTGCTCATTTTAGATTATGTAGGCAGTATACATGGGAAAGTCTAACAGTGCTAAATGAAATATATCATTATTACAGTAATGTTCTTATGTGATCCCCGTTCTCTTCCAACTGTCAATCAAATGGCAACATTTCTTGTCTCAGTGATAGCTCCATGTATCCATAAACTGCCTGAGTACCTAGGAGGTAACCTACAGGGCCAGTTATATCGTTGCAGGCCGCCAACGGGTTGCCATTGACACCTAATGAAAGCTCCTGTTGAAGCCATCTTTATTCTCCTATGAAACCCAGATCAAGGCTAGATTTCATAGAACATCACCATATATGCAACCAATTATGCAAGAAATCGCAAGTTCATATACCCTATTGTGACTTATGAGTCTCAGAAAATGGTGACATAATTTTTATACAAAGTTAGGAATTTCTTTAATAACCACTAAAATAAGTAAAAAAACCTAAAGTATGGAATTCACAAGAGATGATTCAAAAGATTTGCAACACCTGGGACTGGAGCCCTGTGAACTGGCTTCTACCTAACGTTTGCCACCGCACCTTTTAATAGGCCTACGGTGACTTCATGTATGTGTAAGCAGGTGTGGGAATGCTGTAACACAGGGATTGCAGAACCAGGCTATATAACATGGTTGATTAACTGGCTTAGAAAGAGAAGGGTATCAATGGTCTCCTCCCAGGGAGCTAATAAGATTAACCAATAGATAGCATCAAGGGAAGTTAAGGTACCGTCACACAGTGCAATTTTGATCGCTACGACGGCACGATTTGTGACGTTCGAGCGACATAGGTACGATATCGCAGTGTGTGACACGCTCCTGCGATCAGGGACCCCGCTGTGAATCGTACGTCGTAGCACATCGTTTGAAACTTTCTTTCGTCGTCTAGTGTCCCGCTGTGGCGGCATGATCGCATGGTGTAACAAAGGTGTGCACGATATTGTATATGATGTAAAGGGCAGAGGAGCTGGCTACGTAGGAGCGCTGAATTCTCCACCTCCCGTGTGCTGATTGGGCGGTACAATACTGTGCGCTCATTCGACAAAGGACTATTGTTCCCTGCGGATAAAACCGGAGCTCTCGAGCGCGCTATTCATTTCTCTTTGTAGCACGTGCTGTAAACAGAACTCCTAAATTCGCTGGATTCCCTGGACTTTTCTAACTACTAGACTTTTACCGCAAAAGCGTAGCATATGTTGCGCTTCAACGGGGATAAACGCTGGAGTGTGGTCGATTGTTCCTTTATGGAGAGTAGGGTAGGCCTGAGAACCTCAGGTACACAGCTGTAGCGTGGCCCAATTAATTACCGTATATACTCGAGTATAAGCCGACCCGAGTATAAGCCGACCCCCCTAATTTTGCCACAAAAAACTGGGAAAACTTATTGACTCGAGTATAAGCCTAGGGTGGAAATGCAGCATTTACCGGTGAATTTCAAAAATAAAAATAGATCATTATTTCCCCATAGCTGTGCCATATAGTGCTCTGCACCGTTCATATTTCCCCATAGGTGTGAACCATATAGTGCTCTGCACCGTTCATTGTGCCCCCTAGCTGTGCCATATACGGTGCTCTGCACCGTTCATTGTGCCCCATAGATGTGCCATATACGGTGCTCTGCACCGTTCACTGTGCCCCATAGCTGTGCCATATACGGTGCTCTGCACCGTTCACTGTGCCCCATAGCTGTGCTGTGCCATATACGGTGCTCTGCACCGTTCACTGTGCCCCATAGCTGTGCCATATACGGTGCTCTGCACCGTTCACTGTGCCCCATAGCTGTGCCATATACGGTGCTCTGCACCGTTCACTGTGCCCCATAGCTGTGCTGTGCCATATACGGTGCTCTGCACCGTTCACTGTGCCCCATACATAGCTGTGCTGTGCCATATACGGTGCTCTGCACCGTTCACTGTGCCCCATAGCTGTGCTGTGCCATATACGGTGCTCTGCACCGTTCACTGTGCCCCATAGCTGTGCTGTGCCATATACGGTGCTCTGCACCGTTCACTGTGCCCCATAGCTGTGCTATGCCATATACGGTGCTCTGCACCGTTCACTGTACCCCATAGCTGTGCTGTGCCATATACGGTGCTCTGCACCGTTCACTGTGCCCCATAGATGTTCCACATAAATTTGTGCCGCCGCTGCCGCAATAAAGAAAAAAAAACACATACTCACCTCCCTTGATTGCAGCTCCCGGCGTCTCGTTCCGGCGCCTCCATCTTCCCGGCGTCTCTGCTCTGACTGATCAGGCAGAGGGCGCCGCGCACACTGTATGCGTCATCGCGCCCTCTGCCTGAACAGTCAGAGAGCAGAGACGCCGGGAAGATGGAGGCGCCGGCCGGGAAGATGGATCGGCGCCCGGCGGCTGGAACGAGGACAGGTGAATATGCTATACTCACCTAGTCCTGGCGATCCTCGCGCTGTCCCCTCCTGTCTTTGGTGCCGCAGCTTCTTTCTCTATCAGCGGTCACCGGCACCGCTGATTAGAGAAATGAATAAGCGGCTCCGCCCCTATGGGAGGTGGAGCCGCTTATTCATTTCTGTAATGAGCGATCCCACGTGACCGCTGAAGAGAGGAAGAAACTGCAGCGCCGAAGCCCGTGGGACGGCAGGGACAGCGCGAGGATCGCTGGGACTAGGTAAGTATACCTCAGCGCCCTCACCCCCTCACCCGCCGACCCCACCGCTACCGTGACTCGAGTATAAGCCGAGGGGGGCACTTTCAGCCCAAAAATTTGGGCTGAAAATCTCGGCTTATACTCGAGTATATACGGTAATCCTTTTACAGATCGAGATGGTTGACTGCCCCATTTAATACCAGTAGTAACATATATAGTTATTAGATCAATGGTCAGAACATTGTTTTGTAAGCACGTGTATTTATTGTACGTTTGTTTTCTTTTTAGGAAGTATGCTCACTTCCGATGAGAGTTCTGTTGTTGCTGCTGCCCTGGTGTTTGAGGCAGCACGTCTCCAAGAGGAGAGACGTCCTAAACGAAAACGTCGCATGTGGACCCGGAGCTGGCTGCAGAAAAGATCCACATTGTCACACATGGGTCTCATAAGAGAGTTACGTGACAATAACCCTCATGATTTCCGAAACTACCTTCGGATGTCCGAGGAATCCTTCAAAATAATACTGTCTGCTGTTACGCCACTCATACAAAGGTGTGATACGCCGATGCGTGCAGCCGTGCCCGTGGATGAAAGGTTGGCGGTGACACTGCGGTTCCTGGCAACAGGAAGGTCTCTTCAGGATTTGCAGTTTTCCGCAGCTGTTTCCAGACCTTTCCTGAGCGTTGTGATTCCGGAGACATGCGAGGCCATTGTGCACAGCTTAAGGCATTATATGGAGGTACTACTATATTTTTTTGGCTGCTGTGTTATGTCGATATATTATACTAGCTATTTAACCCGTTCTACGCCCTGTTTGCGCGCATTTCTCTTGGTATATGTTCTACATCCTATCATGTGCTGCTCCCATCCTGCGCCCCCATTCAGACATGTGCTGCTGTGATCCTGCGCCTCCATTCTGACATGTGCTGCTACCATTTTGCGGCTCCATTCTGATATGTGCTGCTCCAACCCTGCGACACCCTTCTTTTATTTAATGCTCCCAACGTAATTTTATTGATTATATAATTTAGATATATTGTTTAGCACCCCCTCTGAGTCACCGAAGCCATCTGATAAAATGGCTGCCTGCATACTCAGGGTTGTTGACTTTGTTATACTAATCCATACTGCTCCTCAATCACTCTAGGATGTCCACATGAGAGTGTATGTGCATAATATATTTGTACATGTTTCCTTCTCATCTTGCAGTTTCCCAAGACGGCGGATGACTGGAAGAGGATTGCTTCCGATTTTGATGAGCTGTGGCAGTTTCCAAACTGCGGTGGTGCATTAGATGGAAAGCATGTGCGCATCACGCAACCAGCCAACTCTGGATCCTTTTTTTTTCAACTACAAAGGATATTTCAGTGTGATCCTCATGGCCCTTGTCAATGCGAACTATGAGTTTGTCGATGTGGATGTTGGCATGAATGGTCGAGTCTCCGACGGTGGTGTTTTTGAACACACTTCATTTGGGGAAAGCTTGAGGAACAATGAACTGCTGTTGCCACTAAATGAAGACACAAAAGCAAACCTAAATTTTGTCTTCATCGCTGATGAAGCTTTCCCTCTTCATCCACATTTGCTGAAGCCATTTGCACAGAGAACACTCACACCGGAGCGCAGAATCTTTAATTACCGGTTGTCGAGGGCCCGTCGTGTGGTTGAAAATGCCTTTGGGATTATGGCAAATCGGTTTAGAGTGTTCCACACAGCTATCAACTTGAAGCTGCCGTCTATAGACTTTGTGGTTTTGGCATGCTGTGTGCTCCATAATTTCCTGAGACGTCATGATACGAGCTCCTATTCTCCTCCTTCGTTTATTGATGCAGTGGACGCAAGAACCGGAGATATTGTGCCCGGGGAATGGCGTACACAACCTGATAATTTTACAGCTCTTCAAGCACTTGGATCTGGCAGACAGGCAGACGATGCAAGGGACTGTCGAGAAAAATACTGTCAGTACTTTAATGGTTCTGGAGCTGTACCCTGGCAGGATCGCGCCGTATAAAAAAATATTTTTTTTTGCTTTGCTGTCATATAAACCTCTCTAAATTACTTTAAATGTGATGCCTATAAAATGGTGCTGTTAACCCTTATAGCTTGGTAAACATTAAAGAAAGAATGCGAAGATTTTTTGTTTTTTTTGTAACAATTTCTTGGTTTTAAATTATTTAACAACAAAATATAACATAACCAAAAAAAAAAAAAAAAATTATCTCCTTCCATGGCCCAAGAGGTGTCGCAGCGTCACGCCCTGCTGCTCTACTTGAGTCTGGAGGAGCGCTGCTGTCTGCTGCAGGAGCGCTGCTGTCCGCTCCAGGCGCAATTGTCTCGCCAGGAGCTCTCTTACGGTGGGCAGTTCTGTGGATAGAAGAGGTTGGAGAACTGACGGTGATTCCGCTGAAAATACATCTCGACCTCTGGGGCAGGACCAAATTTTTTGTGTTGTAAATTTCTATTTGGTCTGGCACCACAGGGCGATGTTAATTTTATTAAATTTTACAGTTTTAGTTGTCTATTGTGACATCCAGCAGAAAACCACTCGTATTATGCTGATACTTACGGAGAAGGGACGCCGGTTCCT
This sequence comes from Ranitomeya imitator, assembly GCF_032444005.1. NCBI lineage: Eukaryota > Metazoa > Chordata > Amphibia > Anura > Dendrobatidae > Ranitomeya > Ranitomeya imitator. Next base: position 472,765,194 of record NC_091282.1, read on the forward strand.
CATTGCCAGAACCAGAGCTGCTAATTTCCCATCCCAGCGATCTGGCCACTGCTGCAGCACCTAAAAGGAAATAATAACAGATCTGGTTAAGGCTACGTTCACATTAGCGTTCCGCTAATGTGCGTCGCTGTTGCGTCGGCGACGCAGCGGCGACGCGCCCCTATGTTTAACATAGGGGACGCGTGCGTTTTTTTGGTAGCGTTTTTCGACACGTGCGTCGTTTCCGACGCTAGCGTCGGACGCAAGAAAATGCAACAAGTTGCATTTTTGTGCGTCCGATTTTCGTCAAAAAACGACGCACGCGTCGCAAAACGCAGCGTTTTTGCGCGCGTTTTGCGCGCGTTTTTTGTGCGTCGTGCGTTGCGTCGCCGACGCACCGGCGCGCAACGCTAATGTGAACGTAGCCTAACTATGGAACACGCCGTTGGGAAGCGCTCGCTGTTTTGGTCACTTACGTATGTTAGCTTCTGGGGAGAATGCCGCCGACCCGGGGGAGGAAGAGGAGTGTCGGAAGGGAGGTGTTGAGGGTGGTGTAGGGGTGCGAGGCCGTCTGCTGTCTGGTGGAGGCGTCGTAGGCCGCTGTGTCATTACTGCGTCTGTAATGTATTCAAATATTTCCGCTACCCTCTTATGTCCCGTATGCAGTTGAAAAACTGTAATCAATGATTGTTAACTTACGTGACGTCACGGACTGTGGGCTCCCGCTGGTGGTGGATGCTGTGGTGCTGCTGGCAATGGCAGGTACCTGTTGCCGCCGCTGTCTCTCTACACATAAAGTTAACAAACGCAATCTTTAAAAACACATGTAGAGTGCTGCAGATCAAAGCTAATAAGATACTGAAACATAAAATTTATATCACACTTCACAGGGGTGCGAGGGTGCATGGTCGCAACAGATGGTGGAGGCGTGGTAGGCCGCTGGGTCATTACTGCATCTGTAATGTCTTCAAATATTTCAGCTACCCTGTTATGTCCCGTGTGATGTTAAAAAAAATGCAATCAATGATTGTGAACTTACGTGATGTCCCGGACTGTGGGCTCCCACTGGTGTCTGAAGATGGGGTACTGGTGGCAATGGTGGGTCTCACTTGCCGCCGCTGTCTCTCTACACCTAAAGTAAAGAATCACAATGTTTACACACAAATGTTGAGTGCTGCAGATCAAAGCTTACAATATACTCAAACATAAAATAGAGATCACACTTTACAGGGGTGCGATACTCTGACATGTCTGTGGGCTCTGGTGTTCAATGGTCTTCCTGTCTTTGGAAAACGTATCATTTCATCAGTAGGCCAACCTCCTCCGATAATATTTTTGGTAAATTGAGAAACTAAAAATTACGGACATCTTAATAATTTCAAGATGGTGGTTGAGATTAGGGAACCCGACAAGTTTTCTCACGGACAACGCATATTCTGCTTGGAAAATAACTAAATTTTACAAAAACGGGGCATGTGTTTTAATGCATTTGAGGTCACGTTGGCAACCATGAGCGCAAGCCTCCCTCCCAAACCCCCCCTCCTGACAGCGTGCATCTCCCAATCCCCCCATACTAGTACTTGCCTCGCCTTGCCTCCGCACGCAACTCAGCAAACATTTGTGGCGTTTTATAGCGGAGGTCAGCCCATTTTTTACGCAGCTGAAGCTGACTGCGGCAGACGCCAAACCTCCTCTCCATCATTCTGGTTATGTGGCCAAGCACTTCCCGCTTGTGGATGTGTGGGTGGGCAGGGCGGCTCTCCAGACCCTCATAATCCAGGGCATCCATCTGACTAATAAAAAAAAGGAGCTCTGGCTGCCCCAGAGGAGCAGAACGCATTCTCGCCACCATTTTAGATGGAATGACCCTGAACAGCAACGCCCAGAGGAGGAGCTTGACTCCGCCGTCCTGCCGCCAGATCGGCATCGCAATAGCGTTGCCGTTTATGGACAGCGTCACATTTGTGACGGCTGAGCGGTACGGAATGAACGCACATAGTAAATGCCGTGCGAAGGATGGTTATATAACGCCGGAGCGTCACGTAATGTACGCTCGTGGTCTATGACGGCGTGATGACGTTACAGCGTTCCGGCGTGCCTGCGCTAGCTTGTTTTGGATCCCTGACATCCTGATAATGGCTGCCAGTCGCCGTGATCCTCCTCTGGGCATCCCAGAGCTCAAGTTCCTTATTGGAACAATGGATCGGATGCAGTACGAGACAACTGTGCTGGTGCTGCACCGCAACCAGCACAAGGAGGAAGTTGTCCGTGTGGTGTCTGAGGGCCTCAGGAAGCGGTTTGGGATAACTCGCAGCAAGGCCCAGATTGTGAAAAAATGGGGCGATCTCAAGTTCAAAAGCCCAGAGCGCCTGCAGGAGCTTCGCAAGGAGATTCGCAGAGGTCAGTACGCAGGTACCCAAAAGTATGGCACGCATAAGGGTTAATTGGGTGATTCATGGGAATGGGGGGTACGCTGCATGGATTTTCATAGGGCTTTGGGCCAGTATGAACGTTGAAGAGCACTATGTGGCACAGTTATCTGCTGACCGAACTTTTTTTTTCCCTTCACAGAGGCAAAGAGACAGCGCCGCCGCCACGAGGCATCACACACCACCTCTGATGTCCCAGAGCCCTCAGGTTCAACGACAACAGATCCGAGTAGGTTCCCACAATTATGTGATTTGGATTCAGTTGCAGGTCCCCTCTTCCCCCCCCCCTCCCCTGGCAGCCAGTGTTGCCATATATGCTGACAGACCTTTTTTTTTTTTTCCCTTCACAGAGGCAAAGAGACAGCGCCGCCGCCACGAGGCATCACACACCGCCTCTGATGTCCCAGAGCCCTCAGGTTCAACGACAACAGATCTGAGTAGGTTCACACAATTATGTGATTTGGATTCAGTTGCAGGTCCCCTTTCCCCCCCCTCCCCCGGCAGCCAGTGTTGCCATATATGCTGACAGACCTTTTTTTTTTTTCCCTTCACAGAGGCAAAGAGACAGCGCCGCCGCCACGAGGCATCACACACCGCCTCTGATGTCCCAGAGCCCTCAGGTTCAACGACAACAGATCCGAGTAGGTTCCCACAATTATGTGATTTGGATCCAGTTGCAGGTCCCCTCTTCCCCCCCCTCCCCCTGCAGCCAGTGTTGCCATATATGCTGACAGACCTTTTTTTTTTTTTCCCTTCACAGAGGCAAAGAGACAGCGCCGCCGCCACGAGGCATCACACACCGCCTCTGATGTCCCAGAGCCCTCAGGTTCAATGACAACAGATCCGAGTAGGTTCCCACAATTATGTGATTTGGATTCAGTTGCAGGTCCCCTCTTCCCCCCCCTCCCCCTGCAGCCAGTGTTGCCATATATGCTGACAGACCTTTTTTTCCCTTCACAGAGGCAAAGAGACAGCGCCGCCGCCGACAGCACGAGGCATTCAACACGGACTCTGATCCCGAAGTGCCCTCCGTGCCTCAACATCCTAGTAGGTTCCCACAATAAAGTTATTTTGATTTGGTTGCATGCCCACTCTTTCACCCCCAACCCAAACACCCCCCCCCCCCAAGTCAGTATTGCCTTATATGCTGACTGTTTTTTTTTTTTTTCCTTCACAGAAGCAAAGACACATCGGGAGACTACTGTGTTATTAATGTTATGTTTTTTGACCCACAGCTGTCGTCAGTGTGAACAAGGAGGATCTTGAAGCCGGCATAGAAAGGCTTATCCACACTATGGCGCGGATTCAGGAGCAGCACAATGTGGCAATGGAGGAGCTGCAGAAGCTTCGGGACATGTGCCAGCAGTTGGAGGCGGGGCCAAAATAGAAACCAAGTGTCTGAACATTTTAGGTTGTGTGTTGTACAGTTAAAAAAAGTTTGTTAATTTAAAAAAAAAAATATATATATATATCCCACCACAGGGACAAGTGCCAACAGTTGGAGGCGGGCCAATAATACATTTTTGGTTGTTACATTAAAAATATTTAGTGAAAGTATGATTCCATTTTTTTTGTATTAGTTAACTGTACATGAATTTGTTACGTTAATTTGTGCCCTCATACAGTGCTGTGATCGAGACACACCAATCAAACAGTCGTGATAGAATTTCTAATAAAAGCTTTTATTTGAAACATTATTTTAACAAGACAATAAAATAAAAAGTAATGTAAAAGAAGTTAGGAAATCACAAATTGTGATACGACGATTCTTCCGGCTGATAACTTTGGTGCCTGATGGGCGAAGCCATATGTGAAGGTATTGGCGTGTAGGAGTTAGGGGGTGGCTGGACGAAGTGGGAAACGGGAACATTGTGTCGCATTGGTGTCTGACACTGTGACCAACCATTGTAATATGAGGGCTCTGTCCGCTGCATTGGCCGGGAATAGACCAAACGAGTGTGCTTGTCCAAATCGCCATCTGTACCCTTGTTTACTGCTTCCATAATTAGACGCTCCGCTAGTGTTCTTTGGCTGTCGTCCATTTTGGCCAGTTTGTCAACAACATAGTGTCCAAACCCCTGCAACGCAGGGCTAACATTGTTTGTTAACACCTTTTTTGCAAGGCTCAACAGTTCATGTGAGACGTCTGAGGTGGCTTTCCGTTTCCTTGGACCTTGCCTCGATTGAGTCCTGGCAGGTGCAGCCTCCACTAAATCAGTTGTCGTGCAGTCCTGTGAACAGTCCAGTGTACTGTCCTGTGCACTGTCATCCTGGGGAAAAAAAAAAAAAAGAAAGTTATGAACCCGGCAACAAAAAGTTTTACCACCATAACCGCATCCAAACTATATATTCGTAGTAGGTAAAAAAAGGTTGTAATATATTTTAAGCTTAGTAATATTCTTTAACCTTCCCATTTATTTAATACTTTGAACTACACTGTTCTGACTGCTAGGGGAACCTGATGAATATTTTATAGTCTAAATAGTCTCAACAAGAGTACATCGGCAGCTTGAAGCGATACTATTTTCTATATTGCTTAGATGGTATGGTTTAGAAATATCGCCATTTCATACATATTAAGTTCCCCATATAATACTTTACTGCGACAGGGTTACTTATGTGTACATGTTTTTGTAATAACTTCAAACTGATGGGATAATCAGAAGTATAAAACATAAAATGCAGAGAAAAATTATGTAATTATAGGACACATTGGTGAACTTTCGTCCAAAGAGCTACTTACTTGCTGCCCTTGTGACTCCTGCTCGGCGTGGTTCTCCGAAACAATTTGTTCCACAGGTGCCAACAAGCGAAAACACATGGATGTCCGTGGCACCTCTTGGTCCCTCAGAAAATTCATATGTTCAAAATACCAAAGCTTTGGCACATAAACATCTTCGGTGGAAGCCCCGGACTTTGTAGTGTGAAGAACCTTGTTAAGCTCCTCCCTCCACACCGTGCGGAGCGCCTGAATTTTCTTTTTAATAACCGCTTCGTTTGCTGGCTCTTCTGGTGCATGACGATTGTAAAGCTCAATGAGCTTTAAATAACCCTCCTTCCTCTTTTCCCTGTTACAATACTCTGGAGATTTGATCTTCCAGAGGCAGGGAAAAGACTGGTATATTTCTATGAAATCCCTGATGAATTCCACACGATTTGACATCTGAAAAATAATTATAAAAAAAAAAAAAATTACACGGTTGACAAAGAGTCCTTTAAACAATACTTTTGCCAGTGTGCCAAACGCTTAACAACAGCAGCCACACAAAGCGCTCATGCCGACCATCCATTGTTCCATCTGCCACGCCATAGGCCACCATAACCCAAAACAGTGTACCGCCTTCTTCACTACAGCAGCCACACAAAGCGCTCATGGTGACCATACATTGTACCATCTGCCACGCTCTAGCTCACCAGACACAACCAGTCACAACCAGTCACAACAGCGTACCATCCGCATCGCTTCAGCGGCGGAACGACGCGTTCATGACGACCAAACAGCGTTCCATCTACCACGCTGTAGCCCACCAATCACAACCAGTCACAACGAGTCACAACAGCGTACCATCCGCATCGCTTCAGCGGTGGAACGAAGCGTTCATGCCGACCAAACAGCGTTCCATCTACCACGCTCTAGCCCACCAGTCACAACCAGTCACAACCAGTCACAACAGCGTACCATCCGCATCGCTTCAGCGGCGGAACGACGCGTTCATGACGACCAAACAGCGTTCCATCTACCACGCTGTAGCCCACCAGTCATAACCAGTCACAACGAGTCACAACAGCGTACCATCCGCATCGCTTGTTCCATCTGCCACGCCATAGGCCACCATAACCCAGAACAGTGTACCGCCCGCTTCCCTACAGCAGCCACACAAAGCGCTCATGGTGGCCATACATTGTACCATCTGCCACGCTGTAGCTCATCAGACACAACCAGTCACAACCAGTTACAACAGCGTACCATCCGCATCGCTTCAGCGGCGGAACGAAGCGTTCATGCCGACCAAACAGCGTTCCATCTACCACGCTCTAGCCCACCAGTCACAACAGCGTACCATCCGCATCGCTTCAGCGGCGGAACGAAGCGCTCATGACGACAGTACATCGTTCCATCCACTATGCCCAAGCGGTGTAACATACCTCGAAGCTGCGGTGCAAAGCGTGGAATATTCTGTGAAATACTGAATCCGACGTCCTAGACCAACAAGTGTCCAAGTACAAAGTGAAGAAAGGAAATTTTGAAACCGGTGAGGTGGCTTGGGAACAATAGCGCTCAGGTGACAAATTTTCCAACCAATTGCGTGCACAGAACCTGTGGCCTATCAGCACATAGCTAGCAGCTCGACACGCCCCCTAGTGAACAACGTCACGCACAGATTATGCAAAATTTGCTCTGAATCGTCTTGTGTGACACGACCGTACGACTGTCCCATACGACTTCTACATCGCAAATACGTCATGAAATTATCGCTCCAGCGCCGTACATCGTGAAGTGTGACCGCAGTCTACGATGTTGGAGCGATAATTAAGCGACGATATAACGTCACAAATCGTGCCATCGTTGCGATCAAAATTGCACTGTGTGACGGTACCCTTAAAAAAGGGTTAACGCAATAGTCTGATATGTAAATGTCACTTATCGTCTTTTCTGATCCTCATTCGAATACAGTCCGATGGGGGCTGTAGTACTGGCAACAGCTGGTGTGGCATCCTTAGGTGGATTCAGCAAATCACGGTCCAGCTTCTGGTGACAACAGATGGTCACCGGTATTACCCGTTGAGCACCTAGTCCATAAATCTGTGCAGCCAAAATAGGGAGCACTGCAGGAGTCTCTGTCCAACACATATGCTGCTGCTCGTCTATCAATAAAGGGGGACGCACCTGGCACACACTCCTCCTCATGAGCACAGCCCTCTGCTTAGCAGGGCACGCCGTTCACTGTCTGTCTAGAGCGCTCGCTTAATCTCTGCCGCTGCTCGTCTCCGCACTCGTCTGTCACCTTGTGGAGCGTGCAATATGCCTGCTTCTGCTCACGCTGCCAGCGGGAAACTAACTGTTACTTTGCGTGCTTTTTTCTCTATTTCCAGCTTAAACATGCCCCTTCTTCCTGGGTCATGAGACCTGTCCAGTTCTCTATTCCTTCCCCCAGGCAATATGGGATGTAGCCTCAACAGTTCCGAACCCGGCTCAATACAGGTACCCGCAGCCCGGTCTTCCGCCTTACATATGCTCCACACCATAGCAATGACATTGCGTCGAACCTATGAAACAATAGAAGCATTGAGGATTCCTTCAATGTGAAGATGATTTCCCGGGCTCTAGTCTGGTAGCCACAGATTACCAAAGTGGTAACTTGACCAGAGTCCTGCAAATCTTTTTGATAATCTCTAATAATGACATAATCATATTGACCTGAAAAAAACATGTGGCTAGGTCATTTTTAATGCACGATGAACGCCATAAAATAGAAACCCAAAATGCAATGGCGAATTTTACAATTTTCAGAATGTTATATAGTAAAATGAAGGGGCCACTCAAAACCACAAATTTTCCCAATGAAAAACAAGCCCTCTTAGAATCATATTGAAGGAAAAATGAAATCAAAAGACTAACTAATAGAATAAATAGTAATATTTGAATAAAAAAATACACATTTGAAAGCCATAACAAAATTGTTGGACAGTTTTTTCATAAAATCAATGCAGGCCTACAATGACAACATACTGTATACCTTCATGAAGAAATAGACATTTACAAAAATAATAGTTCCATTTACATAAGAACATGTAACACCTTTCCAGGAGGAAAAGGAGAGCCCAAAAGGAGCTCAAATGATCATCAGAAATTCTTGGCCATTCGACCCACAGCTAGAAGTTGCATGTGAAGGATTTCTGCTAATATAACAAGTAGGTAACAAACTAAACAAATTTATATTAAGAACATTCAAATTCAAAGTAGATTTGTGAAATTTTGCTGGGGTAGGAATTCTGTGGTGAAGTACTGCAGGGTAAATCTTACCAAGCTGTTGTAACACTCCTCTTTTAAAAGATTACTTGCAACTTTGCCCCTCTTCAATTCATATGTTGATGTTTTTAATTTTAACTTCAGGTAATGAAAAAGAACCTTTCATTAGTTTGGGTATGTTAAACTGGAGAAATCATGGAATAGCTGCTGCAGATGTCAGTAAAATGTTGTTATTATTCATTAACTTCTTCTCTCTCTGTTGCAGAGATCTTAGTTTGTATAGTGTGTGAACATTTATGTTATAGTTCAACAGAATTTTATGAGAGCTTTGTGTTTGGAGGTGTATACTTTTTCTACTGCATGACCTTGACCAATCATAAGCAGGCAGCATCATGCAGGGGAGAAAATAACACACCCTCTTCTTCTGACTCATCTCATGCAACTAATAAGTAGAGATGCAGCAGAGTTGACTTATGTATCATTACAAACCATGCCAGATCTCATCTCAGACAGTCAGTGTAAGGGTTTGGGAGAGCTGACTGCACTATGAGATAAGATCTGGAAGTGTTTGTAAAGATGCATAACTCTGCAGCAACTGTGTAGAGTTACAAAAGAGCAAGATTATGTTTCATTACTTGCTCATAATGCCTTGCAACTATCTCAAGAAATAGCAGCCAATTTAGGCTAGTTTCACATTTGCATTACAATCTGCAGCGTTTAATCCGCAACCTCAAATACATGAAAAACCGCATGCAAACGCGTACAAACGCAGCGTTTTTTAGACGCATAAGGTATCGCATGCGGTTAAAACTACGTGGCGTTTACATGCTTTTTTATGTGCGCATGGTGGAAAATTTAACAGGAGATAAATCTAGATAAACAGACACCGCCAATGGGTCTACAGTGGGAGTGTATTATGGGATATCTGTATTTAGACCCTTGGACAGAGGAAATCTTAACAGTTTGCTACTGTATCCTGTGTCATGATGGATCTTCACATGGAGAGCTTTTATTTCAACCTGCATTTAAGCATCAAGCTGTTTCTTGCCTGTGCGTTTGCTTGGGAGCAACAAAGGAATAGAGAATGACAGAGAAGGGCACGGCATAAGCGTTTTGGAGACACCCTATTATTGAACTCCGGGAGAGCCGTGGAGCCTATCACGCGCTATAAGGCGAGCTTAATGCCAACCCGGACAAATTCCCAGACTATACCAGGATGTCTCAACACTCTTTTCGGAATTTGCTTGGTCGTGTCCAAGGAGCCATCTGGAGACAGGACACCCAGCTCCGTAGAGTGATTCCAGCAGAGGAACATCTCCTGATTACATTAAGTTACATAATAATTCTAATCAAATGGCTGGCATAATTATTGTTGGTCTGCCATGTATTATTTGTATTATCCTTTATGTCTTTAGCTAAACACCACCATAAATGGAATTGATTGCAATTTTATTTTTTTATTTTATTTCAGATTTCTGGCAACTGGAGAGAACTTATCATCCCTCCACTTTCAGTGCCGGCTTGGAATATCCACCCTGTCTGGAATAGTTGCGGACACCTGCTGGGCTTTGTGGAATGTTCTCCGGGATGAACTTATACCCCTACCCAGGAGGACATGTGGATGGAAATTGCAGAAAAATTCTGGAGTGTGTGTGATTTCCCCAACTGTTTGGGAGCAGTGGATGGAAAGCACATACGCATTATAAAACCCGCCAGAACTGGATCGGAGTACTTCAAATACAAAAAATATTTTTCTGTTGTGCTCATCGCAATAGCAGATGCGGACTGTCTCTTCATCGCCGTGGACATTGGAGCTTTTGGCCGTGGCAATGACTCACAGACTTTCAAGAACTTTGATATGGGCTGACGTGTGAATGGCAAAAATTTTAATTTTCCACTGCCACGACCTTTCCCTAACACTCAAGGTCCACTGATGCCATTTGTTATGGTTGGGGATGAGGCCTTTCAGATGTGTGAAAACCTACTGAAGCCATATTCCAGTTGGGACTTGAACCACACTAAAAGGATTTATAACTACAGACTGACCAGGGCCCGAAGAACAGTAGAGTGTACCTTTGGGATTCTAGTTTCAAAATGGTGCATTCTAGGGACAGACATTAATCTAAAACTGGAGACAGTCGATGAGGTGGTCAAAGCCTATGTGGTTCTCCACAATTACATAATAGCTAAGGAGCGACCCAACATTGAACTGGATGAACCAGCTGCAAACCCATTGCCAGATTACCTGCATCACCCGCTGCGGTCAACTGTTGAAGTTGGCCTCATGCGGGACCAATTTGCTGCCTATTTTGATTCTGATATTGGACGTGTGGCATGGCAAGACAATATTGTGTAAAATGTCCTGTTGGGTTTGGGTCTGTACCAGTTATGTTTTAAATGTTACTAATATTTTTTAATAAACTTCGTGTTTTGATATCTTGACCGAGCCACCTATGTATTTCCTCTAAAAACCACTTAGGTTATTAGTGATAAGGTAGTTGACGTCATTACTAGGGTTGAGCGAAACGGGTCGGCCATTTTCAGAAGTCGCCGACTTTTGGCAAGGTCGGGTTTCATGAAACCCGACCCATGTGTGGGGTGGGCCATGAGGTCGGCGATCTTCTGAATCTGGTATCAGAATTCCGATACCGAGTTCTGATATGTTTGCAATATCGGAAATCAGTATCGGAATCCATATTTAAGTGTAAAAGAAAGAATTAAAATAAAAAATATTGCTATACTCACCCTCTGACGCGCCCTGGTACTAACCGGCAGTCTTCCTTCCTTAGAATCAGCGCTTGAAAGACCTTCGGTGACGTCGCGGCTTGTGATTGGTCGCGCGACGGCCCATGTGACCGCTCACGCGACCAATCACAAGCCGCGACATCACCGAAGGTCCTTCAAGCGCTGATACTTAGGAAGGAAGGCTGCCGGAAAGAAGCAGGGCGCATCCGAGGGTGAGTATATTCTTATTAGGTATATACTCACCCTCGGACGAGCCCTGCTTCTTTCCGGCAGCCTTCCTTCCTAAGAATCAGCGCTTGAAGGACCTTCGGTGACGTCTCGGCTTGTGATTGGTCGCGTGAGCGGTCACATGGGCCGTCGCGCGACCAATCACAAGCCGCGACGTCACCGAAGGTCTTTCAAGCGCTGATTCTAAGGAAGGAAGACTGCCGGTTAGTACCAGGGCGCATCAGAGGGTGAGTATAGCAATATTTTTTATTTTAATTATTTCTTTTACACTTAAATATGGATCCCAGGGCCTGAAGGAGAGTTTCCTCTCCTTCAGACCCTGGGAACCATAGTAACCCATTGCAATGCATTGGGTTTCGGGTTTCGGCCGACCCCGACCCCGACTTTTTTATAGGATCGGCCGATTTCACTCGACCCGACTTTTGAGAAAGTCGGGTTTCGTGAATCCCGACCCGATCCTATAAAAGTAAAGGTCGCTCAACCCTAGTCATTACGTCCTGATTCTGTTCTGCAGTATCTATTGGACGCAGACTGAAAAAACGATGGAGGTATAGTACAAAGCAGATCTACACTCATCAAGTCAGGTGTCAAATAATGAATTCATGATGCACAAATAACAGCCTCATGAATTCACTATTTCGGACACATGTCCAGGTGAGTATAGATCTGCTTTGTACAGTATGACCTCCATCGTTTCTTCAGTTTGTGTGAAATAGATTATGTACACTGAAGAAAAAATGGAGGTTATACAAGGCAGTTCTCTACTCACCAGGTCAGGTGTCATAAATAATGAGTTCAAGACTCAGAGTTTTGTGCATCATGAACTCACTATTTATGACACATGACCTGTTGAGTATAGTTCTGCTTTGTATTACCGTCATTTTCTCTTCAGTCTGCGACACAGATTAATCAGACTGAAGAGATAATGGAGAAAATACAAGTTATATTTTTTTTGCCACCTTGTAGCTCTATACCAAACACAAAAAGCTGCAGTGTTGTACTTAATACCTACTGGAGCTATGAGTTGGCAAAAAAATGTAGTGTGCAGCGCAGTGTTTTATTAGGCGCACGGTGTGTGTTGCCGGCGGTGAAATGCAAAAATAACCAACATTATTTGGGGCAAAAAACATTATTATTTAATTTTTAACAAAAAAATTAACTGTGCCTGCTTGGGGTAGAGTGACAGAACTGGGGGGTGGGTAGCTGTGAGGCCTGGCTAAGAGTGGACGACGCAGGGATGGCAGGAGAAGGGGCAATTAAAGTAGTGGGGTCTTGGAGTTTGGGGATGGGGATTAACACATGAGAGGCCTGAGACACACTGGAAGGGTGAGACAAACCTGACATTACAGACACATGAGGGAGGTGATGGGGAGGAATACAGATAGTACGCTGTTTTTTATTTTTTTCCCTTTTTGGGATCTATGTTGTCCGGGGAGCCTCGGTGGGCTGATTTGTTGCGGCCTGGTCATGGCGGGTGACCTGTCATGGTCCAGCTGATGCATTGTGCTCATAGAGAGGACAGCTATGCCAGTGTTCATTGTGCTCGAAGAGCGTACAGCCATGCCAGAGTCCATTGTGCTAGTAGAGCGAACAGCCATGCCAGAGTCCATTGTGCTCGTAGAGCGTACAGCCATGCCAGAGTCCATTGTGCTCGTAGAGCGGAAGGCCATGCCAGAGTCCTTTGTGCTCATAGAGCGGAAGGCCATGCCAGGGTCCTGCTGCATCGTGATGGTGTTGGAGCAGAAGGCTATGCCTGGGTCCTCCTGCTTCATGGTAGTGGGGAAGGCCATGCTTGGGTCCTGCTGCATTGTGGAGGTGGTGAAGCAGAAGGCCATGCCAGGGTCCTGCTGCTGCTGCATAGTGGTGGCAGAGGAGGAGGTCCAAGCTGGAGCAGCAGTTGTCATGGTGGTGGCCATGAGCTGTCCAACAGCACTCGGCATGGTGGTGGTGGTGCTGTAGTGGTGTCCAGCAGTGATTGGAATGGAGGTGGCCATGCAGTGGTATGCAGCAGAGCTGGGCATTGAGGTCAAGCAGGACAGCATTGGCACAGATGGCTATGCCGCCACTGTCTGCAGAAAATACTGACTCTGCTGCATAGCCTTCACGTAAGCAGCATTGCAGGCCTGCATGACACTAAGCTGGAGATCAGGAGTAAGGTGTTCCAACATGCCCTTCTCTATTTGATTGAAAAAATGACACGCTTGCTTCTGGAGGTTGGCTTTCACTTGGTCAAGGCTTTGGTGACCTCCTGGATAAGTGTATTCATTTGGTTTAAGGCACTATCCAGTCGGTCACCCATCGCCTTGAGTCCATCATGAAAGACCGAGCTGAAGTGCAAAAACTCGGGTATGAGTGACCTGTCTGAGGCCGGGAAGAGCACCCCCAAAAAAGAGGCAGAGGCAGAGGACTGGGACAGGGGAACACCTGATGGACCAGCTTCCTGGTCTCCAGTCTGTATGGCAGGCCCACTTGCTACAGCGCTGCTGGAAGGCTGGGACGTGTCCGTGGCTGTTTGATAAAGGACCACTCCAGAACCAGGGTCAAGAGTGCTGCTCCATGTGCTGTGAAAAAAGAAGAAAAAAATACATTAATACAAAACATTTACAATAGTAAAGCGCCAACTCCTGTTGAATATAAAAATACAGGTTAGGCAATCCAACACAACCCATTACAAAACAAAAAATACATAAGTTCTCTGGGCAAGGACCGGTCTCAAAAATGCAAGAATGCGGTGATATTTGTATTTGCGGATCCTTGCTCCAGAACCACTAGGAACCTGGCTCTCTTGACGAAGGTCCTTGTTGAAGCGATCCTTCATCGATTGCCAACGTGTTTTGACTTTGAGCACTGTTGAAAAATATAAATAATGCTTAGACAAAACACTTTTGACCGAGATCACACAACTGTGTGTGATGAGAGATAACCGCATATGTTTCTAGGTGGCAAATTGATGCCTCTAAAATTACTGCATGTAGCATTTACCACGCCAAAGCGTAGACGACGTAACGTCGCATGCATCATCAAATGTGGCAAAACGCAAACAATCACAGACACCTGTGTCCCTAATGTTAAAGATAGGAATACACGATGCATGCGGAAAATTGCAGCACCAACGCTGTGGACAAAACCGCAAATGTGAAACCAGCCTTAGAGACACAATCATATCCTTCATGAAAACTGATGCAGGGAATTCAGCAGCCATTTTTGGAGGATTCTTGGTAGTGAGAGGACATCACAGCTTACAACTTAGCCATAGATATAGGGAGAGAAAGGCATAGAACAAATAGTGCAGAAAGTTTGCGCTATAATATGTGATGAAAAAACTGTTCATTGCTACTGATTAACATCTGTTTATCCCAGCCATACACACACGTAGTCAGATTCAAAATATATCTGTGACCATTGTGAGTTTTTCTGTCATTTAAGGAGGGGTACCAACAATTTTGACCACGTGTGTGTGTGTAGGTCATCTTGACATTACTGGGACTGTGTTTTCATTAAGGATCTTAAAAGAAGTTGGGTACAGTCTAGTAGATCTCAGACATCTTTGTACATTTAGTTTCAAGGCAATTGAAGTACTTTTGATTTGTAGAAAATCAATTTGATGTGAAGCACATTTCTGTGAAAATCTGACAAAGCTGATGAATCCAAATTTCAAAAGATTTGCTCATCTTTAAAAAATATACCTGCAAAAAAAAATCAGCAAAAAAATAGATCATTGCTGTTAGGAGTCGAGTTTCCTCTGCTGCACAGGGGGAATCTCGATCCGTCTCCGCTGCGGTCTCCCATTCTCCTCCAGCCGCAGTGGAGTCTGCTCAGCAGGGACGTCGCTCCCAGTGTTTTGCTCGCTCTCACTCTGTACAGAGAGTTACTGCTGCTTCTTCAGCTCCTGCCATTAAAGTCAGTGCTGGTCAGCGGCAAGCGGACTTCCCTGCGACTAAGTCCTTGTTTGCGCACACTGAGCATGCCCAGAGCAAGATCTCCCGTTGGAGATCGAGGGTCATGTGCTCTGGCTCTGCAGCGCATTCCATTGGTCCTCTTGGCAGGCCCTGGAAGGGCAAAGTTTCTGTGGCCACTTCCTGTCCTGCAATTATATAAACTGCGCATGACCGCACGGCCATGCTCTAGTGTACAATTGAATACGTGTGTTTGTTGTGAGTGCAAGTCGTTCATTAAATACCCCTACCCTATTGTATGACTGTTCACGTATGGAGTATGGCTGCTATCTAGCGCCCGACAAATCACTCAACGTGTCACACACGTATCAGCGTCTATTGCTGTGACCGCCAGTGCGGCGCCACGCGCCAGTAGTGCGCTTCCTGACCCACGTCTGGGTGCTTAGTGGTGCCTGCCAGCATGGCACAGTTCGCACTTCGGTGCTCTAATTATAAGAGTTGCCTAACACACCCTGTTGCGGTGTTGTGCCAGCAAGTGGTCTAATCGGACTTCAATCCTAGTTGGGGTTAAGTTCGCTGACTGCTTGCTCGCCTTCTATGTGCGGTACCGCGATCCTGTGACGCAACAGGATCGCTTCCTTCACGTTGGGTGAAGTTTAACCCACGCGAGTATACTTATGAGTACCGCCATATAGTCCGTCATTACTCAGCAGCAGGTTCCATCTCTGCACGGTGGACCCCGGGTTACGAACGCACCGTACACTATCAGTCTTATCATTTGGTGCGTTCCGCTAGCCCTAACATTACACTAGCGCCAGGGTCTGGCTAGTGATGACGGACAAACAGCAATCCCTGCGGTATATACAGCAGCTGGAGGGTAGGTTGGCGGCTCTCGAGAGCGCAACCCCAGCTGTGGATGTTACCGCAGTTGCTGTACAGGCTGCCAGCGTGGCTGCAGCAACTTTGTCCATTGCCACCCCTGTTCTGACATTTTCTCGCCTTCCGCTGCCAGAAAAATTTTCTGGTAATAGCAAATTTTGTAGGGGATTCGTGAGTCAGTGCTCTATTCATCTCGAGCTTCTGGCTGCACGTTTCCCCACAGAGCGGGCTAAGGTGGGATTTATTGTGTCTCTATTGTCGGACAGGGCGTTGGAATGGGCTACGCCGCTGTGGGAGCGTGGCGATCATGTGGTGCAGAGTGCTCCTCTGTTTTTGAGCACTTTAAAACAGGTCTTTTTAGGACCTCAAGTCACCCATGACACTGCGCTCCAACTGCTGGCATTAACTCAGGGTGAGTCCTTGGTCAGTCATTTTGCCGTCCAATTCCGCACTTTAGCATCTGAGCTGGAATGGTCGGATAAAGCTCTTATCCCCATATGCCTCTAAATTGTCCTTTAAGGGGACAATTACTTTAGGCTCATTCTCCCACTCGGTAGAGCTCTGCGTGGATTCTGGGGCGGAGGGCAATTTTATGTCTTCTGCCTTCGCCCAACGCCACGCAATACCTCTGGTTATGCTAGCTCAACCTGTAACGGTACGAGTGGTGAATGGGTCGACTCTGCCCTCACAGATAACTCACCAGACCATCCCTTTTACTCTGTCCATGTCGCCATCTCATCAGGAGATTATTTCTCTGCTCGTCATTCCAGAGGGAATTGATGAAGTCCTGTTGGGAATACCTTGGCTACGGTACCACTCTCCTCATATCGAGTGGTCCTCAGGCAGAATTCTGGGATGGGGTGAATCTTGTGAGGGTAGGTGTCAGAGGGAGTGCGTTCAGGTAGCTACAACTGAGGTACCCACAGATCTTTCCTCTCTCCCCAAGCAGTATTGGTCGTATGCAGACGTATTCTCCAAAAAGGCGGCGGAGACCCTTCCTCCCCATCGCCCCTATGACTGTCCTATTGACCTCTTGCCTGGTGCTGAGCCTCCCCGGGGTCGAGTCTATCCGCTATCTCTCCCGGAGACGGAGGCAATGTCACAGTACATCCAGGAAAATCTGGCAAGAGGGTTCATCAGGAAGTCAGTGTCACCTGCTGGGGCAGGGTTCTTCTTCGTGCAGAAGAAGAGTGGGGAATTGCGTCCATGCATAGACTACAGGGGTCTTAACGCCATCACCGTTAAGAATAAATACCCTTTGCCTTTGATATCTGAACTGTTTGATAGGCTTCAGGGAACAAGGGTATTTACTAAATTAGATCTGCGGGGTGCTTACAACCTGATTCGCATCCGTGAGGGGGACGAATGGAAGACGGCTTTTAACACCAGCGATGGGCACTATGAATATCTGGTGATGCCCTTTGGGCTCTGTAATGCCCCAGCTGTTTTCCAAGACTTTGTGAACGATATCTTCCGGGATATGCTTTCCACCTCGGTCGTAGTCTATCTGGATGATATTCTCATCTACTCTCCAGATATTGACTCCCACCGGAGAGATGTTTGCAAAGTCTTCGACCTCCTACGGACAAACTCCCTCTATGCCAAGTTGGAGAAGTGTATGTTTGAGCAGGAGTCCTTACCTTTCCTAGGCTACATCATCTCAGCCCAGGGATTGGCTATGGATCCTGCCAAACTACAGGCTGTGATGGACTGGCAGGAACCCCATTCTCTTAAAGCGGTGCAGCGCTTTATGGGGTTCATCAATTATTATCGCCAGTTCATCCCGCATTTCTCAACTTTGGTAGCTCCCTTGGTTGCCCTCACCAAGAAGGGGGCGAATCCCAAATTGTGGTCTGAGGAGGTCTCCAAGGCTTTTATCTCTATAAAGTCACACTTCGCTAGCGCTCCCATTCTTCATCGCCCCGATGTTGATAAGCCATTTATCATGGAGGTGGATGCTTCTTCTGTTGGTGCTGGAGCAGTCCTCTTCCAAAAGGATGCTCAAGGTCGGAAGCATCCTTGCTTCTTTTTCTCCAAGACCTTCGCACCAGCAGAGAGGAATTATTCCATCGGGGACAGGGAGTTGCTAGCCATGAAGTTGGCTTTCTCGGAGTGGAGACATCTCTTGGAGGGAGCACGTTTTCCCTTCCAAGTCTTCACAGATCACAAAAATTTGGTGTATCTGCAGACAGCTCAGCGGTTGAATTCTCGCCAGGCCAGATGGTCCTTGTTCTTCTCCCGGTTTCATTTCACCCTCCATTTCCTTTCTGGGGAGAAGAACATTCGGGCCGACGCTCTCTCTCGCTCCGTTGTGTCATCTGCGGAGGAGGAGGAGCCTCGGCTTATTGTCCTCACCGAGAGTTTGAGAACCGTGGCCCCGGTTTCGCTGGAGTCTGTGCCCCCGGGCAAGACTTTTGTTCCATCTAGTTTGCGACCGGAGGTTCTCTCTTGGGCGCACTCATCCAGGGTGGGTGGACATTTTGGTACTAAAAGGACATCAGAGTTACTGGCGAGGACATACTGGTGGCCGCATATGGCTCGTGATGTCACGGAGTACATTCGGGCGTGTGTCTCTTGCGCCAGGAACAAGACTCCTCGGCAACGGCCAGCTGGTTTGCTATATCCTCTGCCCGTGGCTGACAGGCTCTGGGAGATGGTCGGGATGGACTTTGTGGTTGGCTTACCCAAGTCTCGTAATTGCACCATTATCTGGGTGATCACCGATCATTTTTCCAAAATGGTGCATTTGGTGCCTCTTCCACGGCTACCATCTGCACGGGCGTTGGCTGTCTTGTTTATCAAGCATATCTTTCACTTACACGGTATGCCAGACAAAATTGTTAGTGACCGGGGTCCCCAGTTTGCGTCTCGATTCTGGAGGGAGCTATGTCGTCTACTCAGTATTGAGTTAAATCTCTCTTCGGCATATCATCCTGAGACGAATGGGTTGGTAGAAAGGGCCAACCAGACCTTGGTCACATATCTGCGACATTTTGTTTCTGCCAGACAGGATGACTGGGCATCCTTGCTACCGTGGGCAGAGTTTGCACTTAACAATGCCGTAGCCGACTCCACCGGTCAGACTCCATTCCTCTTAAATTACGGCCAGCATCCGCGTGTTCCGGTGCCCATGCCTGTGTCTTCCGCTGATCCCAGGGTGGCAGACTGGGCTGTGGAGGCACGGGACATTTGGGATCGCACGCAGGATGCCATTCGGGCCTCCAAGGAGAGAATGAGGTCCTCCGCCGATGTTCATCGGCGCCCCGCTCCGACTTTTGCCCCTGGCGACTTGGTGTGGCTCTCCGCCCGTAACATCAGGCTGCGAGTTGAGTCCACTAAGTTTGCTCCTCACTACTTGGGTCCCTTCAAGGTTCTCGAACAGGTTAATCCTGTGGTCTACCGCCTGGCTCTTCCTCCACGCTTGGGTATCACCGACACCTTTCATGTGTCCCTCTTGAAACCCGTATACATGTCCCGGTTTTCCGAGTCATCTGCCGGGACATCGGGTTCGTCTACGGACGATTACGAGGTGAACGCTATTTTGGGGTGCAAGGTGGTACGCGGCAAAAAGTTTTATTTCGTGGATTGGAAGGGTTATGGTCCAGAGGACAGGTCTTGGGAGCCTGCTGAGAACATTCGGGCCCCACAGCTCATTGCTGCCTTCGAGCGTAGCGAGGCCCAAGGAGGGGGGGGCCCTAGGAGGGGGGGTAATGTTAGGAGTCGAGTTTCCTCTGCTGCACAGGGGGAATCTCGATCCGTCTCCGCTGCGGTCTCCCATTCTCCTCCAGCCGCAGTAGAGTCTGCTCAGCAGGGACGTCGCTCCCAGTGTCTTGCTCGCTCTCACTCTGTACAGAGAGTTACTGCTGCTTCTTCAGCTCCTGCCATTAAAGTCAGTGCTGGTCAGCGGCGAGCGGACTTCCCTGGGACTAAGTCCTTGTTTGCGCACACTGAGCATGCCCAGAGCAAGATCTCCCGTTGGAGATCGAGGGTCATGTGCTCTGGCTCTGCAGCGCATTCCATTGGTCCTCTTGGCAGGCCCTGGAAGGGCAAAGTTTCTGTGGCCACTTCCTGTCCTGCAATTATATAAACTGCGCATGACCGCACGGCCATGCGCTAGTGTACAATTGAATACGTGTGTTTGTTGTGAGTGCAAGTCGTTCATTAAATACCCCTACCCTATTGTATGACTGTTCGCGTATGGAGTATGGCTGCTATCTAGCGCCCGACAAATCACTCAACGTGTCACACACGTATCAGCGTCTATTGCTGTGACCGACAGTGCGGCGCCACGCGCCAGTAGTGCGCTTCCTGACCCACGTCTGGGTGCTTAGTGGTGCCTGCCAGCACGGCACAGTTCGCACTTCAGTGCTCTAATTATAAGAGTTGCGGTGTTGTGCCAGCAAGTGGTCTAATCGGACTTCAATCCTAGTTGGGGTTAAGTTCGCTGACTGCTTGCTCGCCTTCTATGTGCGGTACCGCGATCCTGTGACGCAACAGGATCGCTTCCTTCACATTGGGTGAAGTTTAACCCACGCGAGTATACTTATGAGTACCGCCATATAGTCCGTCATTACTCAGCAGCAGGTTCCATCTCTGCACGGTGGACCCCGGGCTACGAACGCACCGTACACTATCAGTCTTATCATTTGGTGTGTTCCGCTAGCCCTAACAATTGCTTACTGAATTATATGGCTTGTTGGAAAAAAAAAAGGAAAGAAAGAATGCAAAACAAAAAAAAGCTAACTATAGCTGCAGAGGGTTGAAAATAATGCAATAATTGAAAAATACATTTTAAAAAGACACTAATAGTGAATTAGACAAAAACATCTGAAGATCTAAAACTGCACACATGTTTTAGCTACAGTGGAATGTAAAAGTTTGGGCACCTGTGGTCAAAATTACTGTTATTGTGAACAGTTAAGCAAGTTGAATATGAAATGATCTCTAAAAGGGATATAGTTAAAGATGATACATTTCCTTTGTGTTTTAGGCAAAAATAAATATATTTTCAGCTTTTACATTTTAAAAATTACAGAAAGGAAAATGGGCCCTTGCAAAAGTTTTCATGGTTAGTACCTAGTGGCACCCCCTTTTGAAAATATCACAGCTTGTAATCGCTTTTTGTAGCCATACAAGAGTCTTTCAAATATTGTTTGAGCTGTTTTCATCCATTCTTCCATTAAAAATTCTTACATTTCTGTGAGATTCCTTGGTCTTATACCATGCACTGCTATTTTAAGTTCTTGCCAAAGATTTTCAATGATGTACAGATCAAAGGACTGTGATGGCCATTCTAAAACCTTCAGCTTGCTCATTTGAGGTGTGACTATTATCCATTTCTACAAGCCAACCTTTTTTTCCAATTCAGTTTTTTTTTACAGATGGTGTTACATTTATAAAAGAAGAATTTGTTGAAATGTCAATGAATCCATTCTTCCCTCTACATGTGAAATGTTCTAAATGCCATTGCCTGCAACACAACCCCAAAGCATGATTGATCCACCTCCATGCTTAATAGTTGGCAACATTTTTTTTTCCTGAAATTTTGTGCTCTTTTTTACAGGACTTGTTTACCAAATGCATATGGCTTGTTTAGATGCTCTTTTGCATACTTCTGATAATTAATCTTCTGGTGAGGACGCAGGAGAGATTTTCTTGTGATGACTCTTCCATAAAGGCCATATTTGTGCAGGTGTCTCTGAACAGTACAACAATGTACCACAACTCCAATGGTTTGCACTCATAGCAAATGAGCAATTCTAGTACATACAGGCAATCTGATCATCACCTGTTGCAGCTTCTAGTCTCCCATGGAGAATATTGAAGCATGCCACAAGTAAAAAAAAAGTTTAAAAAAATATTTAAAAAAAATAAAAAAATATATATATAAAAGTTCAAATCACCACCTTTTGCCCCATTCAAAATAAAACTATAACAAACTTTGGAAAAAAATTTCACCACTTAAATAAAAAAGAACCTATACATGTTAGGTGTCAATTAACTTGTAATGACCTGGAGACTCATAATGGCAGGTCAGTTTTAGCATTTAATGAACATGGTAAAAAAAACAACAACTGTGGGATTGCACTTTTTTTGCAATTTCACCACACTTTGAATTTTTTCCACATTTTCCAGTACACAATATGTTCAAGCCAATGGTGTTGTTCAAAAGAACAACTTGTCCTGCAAAAAACAAGCCCTCACATGGCCATTTTCACGAAAAAATAAAAAAAAAGTTATAACTCTGAGAAGAAGGGGAGCAAAAAAAAAAATGCAAAACCGAAAATACCTCTCTTTGTTAACTTTAGGCCTTTTAGAGATTACTTCATCTTCAACTTGCTTAACTGTTCACAATAACAGTAATTTTGACCAAGGGTGCCCAAACTTGTACATGACACTGTATAGTAGAAAGATAGAAAAGATAACTTAAATAATATATTTCAGTAAGATCAACCCCTCAAAATGCATATATGGGAATGTAGTTCTTTGAAATATAAATCCATCAACATTTTATGTCTTATATCTGTTGTTGCATTTCTAATTAATGTTTCAGTTCTTAAGGAGCCACTGCCCCAAGAGCATGCTTCCCCACCAAGAACAGGGCTGTGTAGTTTTATTGGTACAGTAGCTCACTGTCAGGTACCAGGCAAGTCAGGTGCCAGGCAAGGATGGAACTTGTGGAGCCAATAAATAGGCTTTCACATTATTTATTCATGATTTTCTGGGCCGGGATCCATTAAATGTCCATTTTGCAAGCCGGCAAGAAAATCTTGCCATACTGATGTCACACGGATGCTTAGATGCGAGAAAATCGCATCCTCGCATTGCACACAGATGACATACGGATCACTGTTCAGGGAACATTTCTGCAATTCTTGGCCTTGATAAATGGACCGATTTTTTTACGTTATGTATGATGCTGGCATAAGAAAAAGAAAAACTACTTGAACAATAATATAAACATAATTTTTTTTACAAAATTTAATTTTTATTGGGAACACCAAAATAAGACAAGACTGATTAAAAACACAAAATTACATGACTTGATAAAATAGAAAACAAATAATTATAAAGAGGCGGCATTACAGCATGAACTGCCCTGTTAGGACTGGCGGAATGCATCAAATATTAATTAGACGTGATATAAGATGCGTTCACAGTCCGGGGTCCACCATGCAGAAAAGACACCTGCTGCTGCTGCTCGGTAATGACGGACTATATGTTGGTATTAAGAGAAGACACACATGGGTTAGATTCACCTGGTATGAAAGAAGCGAACCTTGTTATGTCACAAGGCTGCGTGACGCACAGAGAACGCAAGCAAGGAGTCACAGATCTCTGCCCCAAGACTCAGGGTAAGAGTTCCTTTAGACCTCTTGTGCTCAACACCGCTACAGTGGTGTCAGGGAATAAACTAAACTAAAGATTTACCGCACAAGAGTGCGTGCAGTGTCGCTCTGATGGACGCCACTAACCACCCTAACTTGGGCCAGGAAAGTGGACTATTTGCACAGGGCACATATACAGAGATAATGGTGTGCACTCAGGTCAGGGACAGGAAGGTGCTGGTAAGACAGACCGTGTGGTCCCGTAAGTCATATACGAAAAAAATTACTGCACAATCAAACTTGTATGATGCAAATAGGTATATGCAAGGTTTATTCAAATGAACAAAAAAGAGGTTGCCACATAGAAGAATTGTTTAAAGAAACCCAACGTTTCGACCCTCCCAGGTCTTATTGAGTGTGGGATAATTTTCTTCTTATTTGCACAGGGCGCCGTATCGGCGGTCGCTGCTAATAGACGCTGTCTCTTGTGTTAATTGTGCGGGAACGCACTGTCAGGCGCTAGGTAGCTCCACCATTCATGAGCAATCAACAACTCTAGGAAGGGAAATGATTCAGAGCTTTCATACATTGACAGGCATACATTCACACACACGTTAACAGGTTTAGGATATGTGCACACGTTGCAGATTTCCTGCAGATCTGCACCTTTTTTTTCCAGCGCAGAAACGCTGCAGATCTGCACGTGATTTACAGTACAATGTAAATCAATGGCAAAAAAAATGCTGTGCTAATGGTGCAGAAAAATCTGCACAGAAAACGCAGCAGATTCAAAAAAGGAGCATGTCAATTCTTTTTGCAGATCTGCTGCATTTCTGCACATATTCAATAATAGAAATCTTCAGGGGTAAAAAAGGAAGGAATTCGTACAAAAATCTGCAACGTGTGCACATACTGAAAAAAAGGTGCAGATTCTGACCTGCGTTTTCTGCCAAAATCTGCACAGAAAATTCCAGTCAAATCTTCAACGTGTGCATATTGCCTGACACTAACGAACCTTTTATAGTGGAAGTTCTCCAGAACCATCCTAGTGGTCCAATAGGAGCTGCTACAGGAACTGAGCATGTGACCCCCGACCTCCAATGAGAGGTCGGCCCATGGGCATGCTCAGTATGGGAAAAGCAGGACTTAGTCCCAGAAACGCCTGCTCACTGCTGATCAGTGCTGGCTACAAAGGCAGAGCATGGAAAGGCAACAGTAACCAAGCGCACAGTATCGGGCTGAGCCAGATGCTGGGACCGACGTCTCTGCTGAGGAGGCTCCACTGGAGCTGGAGGAGAATGGGAGACCGCAGCAGACATGGTTCCAGATTCCCCCTGTGCAGCGGTGGGAACTCAACACCGTTACAAAGCACAGTGACAGAACAAGGAATGTAATATACTTATAAGATGCAGTTCATAGCGGAGTAGAGTAGTATTTAAACACCCATAATAATAATATCTATAATCTCTGACAATGGCATATAACGTTCACACGCCGGAAGTGTGTCACAAACCATGCCCTGTCATATGATCATGTGGCTCTGATGGGTTGCAATGACAACCTGGGGTCTGCAGGAGACCCCTGCAGTTGTCACAGCCAATCAGCTATGTGCTGTGCCCTGTGACTAACAATCATAGCAGATGAGCATTTTTTCTCTCTATATAGCACAAGCGATCAGAAGATCACAGCTTCAAGTATCTTATGGAGACTATTGAAGTATGTAAAAAATGAAAAAAAGGTTTTTAACAATATTAAAAATAGAAAAATAGAAAAGTTGAAATCACCCCGAAAATATAAAAATTACACATATTTTGGTATTGCCGCTTTCAGAAACACCCGACCTATGAAAATATTAAAAAAAATAATGAGACCAGTAGACGGCGTAACGAGAATAAAGTTAAAAACACCAGAAATATGTTTTTTTGGTCACCACAACATTGCAATAAAATGCAATAATAATTAATACATTTTTCTGCCTCTATCATTTTGATCATTTTTCCAGTCTCAGTACTCCTTGGTATTCTGCTTTTTCATTGGAAATATTTTTGGAATTTTATAAGTCATTTAATTTATATATTCCTAATTTTGAGGATGCCGTACATTTGTTCTTTTTTGGACCAGCTGCTCTGTCTTTTTGCAACATGAGGTTTTAGCTAATTAAATATCAGACTGGCTAAATGTGATCCTTTCTTTTTAGGTAAAATCATCACCTAAATAAATGCCCACCCACCTGAAGGACTTGTCTTTTTGACTTCACTTTAGTCTTTTTTTTTGCTGATGCTTTAACCCCTTACCGACATTGGGCATAATAGTATGCCAATGTCGGACTCCCTCTCTTTGATGTGGGCTCTGGCACTGAGCCCACATCTTTCTGGCAAATGTAAGCTGTTTTAAAAAGGTGACATGTGCCTCCTAACAGCCGCGGATGGAATTGTGATCCACCCGTGGCAGTTAAATAGTTAAATGCCGCTGTCAAATTCTGACAGTGGCATTTAACACATGCTTCCGGTAAGTAATAATAATAATAATAATCTTTATTTATATAGCGCCAACATATTCCGCAGCGCTTTACAGTTTATTAACAGTTTCAAACACAAAAGACTTAAGTAACAACGTTAACAATACAATAATTAAAGCGAAATAAGACGACCCTGCTCGTGAGAGCTTACAATCTACAATGAGGTGGGGGAGATACAAAGTACAGGTGTGTATTTACAATGATGTATTTACAATGAAGATCCAGCCATCTTCAGGGGTTGGGTAATAGATAGGGATAGTGAATGGGCTACACACACACACAAACATAAAGTGACTTTGATTAGTGAACGTGATAGGCCACTCTGAACAAATGTGTTTTGAGCGAGCGCCTAAAACTATGCAAATTGTGGATGGTCCTAATATCTTGGGGTAGAGCATTCCAGAGGATTGGCGCAGCACGGGAGAAGTCTTGAAGTCAGGAGTGGGAGGTACGGATTAGTGCTAAGGTTAGTCGAAAGTCATTTGCAGAGCGCAGTGGTCTGTTAGGCGGATAGACAGAAAAGAGAGAGGAGATGTAAGGGGTTCCGCACTGTGGAGTGCTTTGTGGGTGAGAACAAGTACTTTGAATTGTATCCTGTAATGAATGGGCAGCCAGTGTAACGACTGGCGAAGAGCGGACGCGTCCGAGTAATGATTTGCCACTTGGACGACTCTGGCTGCTGCATTAAGGATGGACTGGAGAAGGGAAAGTCAAGTGAGGGGGAGTTGTTGTGAATTCTGCTTTTGGGTTCCCTCCAGTGGTTGTAGGTGGGAATGCAGTTGTCCCTGAGTTGCAGTCCTGACCAGGTGTATCTGCTGATTGCAGTTCTGACTGGGATATTTAGTTGTGCAGGATTCATCAGTCCTTGCCAGTTGTCCATGGTTCTAGGAGCTTTTGGATCTTTGCCTGGTTCCTTTTGTGAATTCTGTTATCGAACTCCCTCCTGTGGTCATGAATGGTACTTCGGCGAGTTCTGTCCATGGACTCCCTCTAGTGGCTGTGAGTGGAGCTGCTGGTTCTGAGGTTCCTTCCACAGGTGACTTAGTTTATTCTTTGGCTGGCTGCTCTATTTAACTCCACTCAGATCGTTACTCCATGCCAGCTGTCGATGTTCTTGTACTGGTTCAGTTCGCTCTTGGATCTTTCTGGTGACCTGTCTACTCCAGCAGAAGCTAAGTCCCTGCTAGTTAATTATTTGTTCATTGTTTTCTTGTCCAGCTTGCTATCATGATTTTGCCTTGCTAGCTGGAAGCTCTGGGATGCAGAGTGGCACTTCCGCACCGTGAGTGGGTGCGGGGGTACTTTTGCACACTCTGCGTGGTCTTTTTGTAGTTTTTGTGCTGACCGCAAAGATACCTTTCCTATCCTCAGTCTGTTTAGTTAGTCTGGCCTCCTTTGCTGAAACCTGTTTCATTTCTGTGTTTGTGACTTTCATCTTAACTCACAGTCAATATATGTGGGGGGCTGCCTTTTCCTTTGGGGAATTTCTCTGAGGCAAGGTAGGCTTTATTTTCTATCTCTAGGACTAGTTAGCTCTTAGGCTGTGAAGAGGCGTCTAGGCAGAGTTAGGTACGCTCCACGGCTATTTCTAGTGTGTGTCATAGGATTAGGGGTTGCGGTCAGCAGAGCTCCCACTCCCCAGAGCTTGTCCTGTGTTAGTTTAACCATCAGGTCGTTCCGGGTGCTCCTAACCACCAGGTCCATAACAGTACAGCTGGCCCAAAGTGTTAATGCATCTCAATAGAGGGATAAGAGAAGTTCAGAGACCATTTTTTTTTCTCTGCAGTGTGTTTTGTCTTTCTTTTCCCCTTAACCTCTGGGTGGTTCAGGACACAGGTGTAGATATGGACATTCAAGGTATGTCCTCTTGTGTGGATCATCTTACTGCAAGGGTACAAAACATTCAAGATTTTGTGGTTCAGAATCCGATGTTAGAGCCTAGAATTCCAATTCCTGATTTGTTTTTCTGGGGATAGATCTAAGTTCCTGAATTTCAAAAATAATTGTAAACTGTTTCTTGCTTTGAAACCCCGCTCCTCTGGTGACCCCGTTCAACAAGTAAAAATCATTATTTCTTTGTTACGTGGCGACCCTCAAGACTGGGCATTTTCCCTTGCGCCAGGAGATCCTGCATTGCGTGATGTAGATGCGTTTTTTCTGGCGCTTGGATTGCTTTATGATGAATCAAATTCAGTGGATCAGGCAGAGAAAATCTTGCTGGCTTTGTGTCAGGGTCAGGATGAAGCGGAGGTATATTGTCAGAAGTTTAGAAAGTGGTCTGTGCTTACTCAGTGGAATGAGTGTGCCCTGGTGGCAATTTTCAGAAAGGGTCTTTCTGAAGCCCTTAAGGATGTCATGGTGGGATTTCCCATGCCTGCTGGTCTGAATGAGTCTATGTCCTTGCCATTCAGATCGATCGGCGCTTGCGTGAGCGCAAAGCTGTGCACCATTTGGCGGTATTCTCTGAGCATAGGCCTGAGCCTATGCAATGTGATAGGACTTTGACCAGAGCTGAACGGCAAGAACACAGATGTCGGAATGGGCTGTGTTTTTACTGTGGTGATTCCACTCATGCTATCTCCGATTGTCCTAAGTGCACTAAGCGGTTCGCTAGGTCTGCCACCATTGGTACGGTACAGTCTAAATTTCTTTTGTCCGTTACTCTGATTTGCTCTTTGTCGTCCTATTCTGTTATGGCATTTGTGGATTCAGGCGCTGCCCTGAATTTGATGGACTTGGAGTTTGCCAGGCGCTGTGGTTTTTTCTTGGAGCCCTTGCAGTATCCTATTCCATTGAGAGGAATTGATGCTACGCCTTTGGCCAAGAATAAGCCTCAGTACTGGACTCAATTGACCATGTGCATAACTCCTGCACATCAGGAGGATATTCGCTTTTTGGTGTTGCATAATCTGCATGATGTGGTCCTTTTGGGGTTGCCATGGCTACAGGTCCATAATCCAGTATTGGATTGGAAATCTATGTCTGTGTGCAGCTGGGGTTGTCAAGGGGTACATGGTGATGTTCCATTGCTATCAATTTCGTCTTCCACTCCTTCTGAAGTCCCTGAGTTTTTGTCGGATTACCAGGATGTATTTGATGAGCCCAAATCCAGTGCCCTACCTCCTCATAGGGATTGCGATTGTGCTATTAATTTGATTCCTGGTAGTAAGTTTCCTAAGGGCCGACTGTTCAATTTATCTGTGCCAGAGCACGCCGCTATGCAGAGTTATATAAAGGAATCCTTGGAGAAAGGTCATATTCGCCCGTCGTCATCACCGTTGGGAGCAGGGTTCTTTTTTGTGGCCAAGAAGGATGGTTCTTTGAGACCTTGTATTGATTACCGCCTTCTTAATAAGATCACGGTCAAATTTCAGTATCCTTTGCCGCTGCTGTCTGATTTGTTTGCTCGGATTAAGGGGGCTAGTTGGTTCACCAAGATAGATCTTCGAGGGGCATATAATCTTGTGCGTATTAAACAGGGCGATGAATGGAAAACTGCATTTAATACGCCCGAGGGCCATTTTGAGTACCTGGTGATGCCATTCGGGCTTTCTAATGCTCCATCTGTGTTTCAGTCCTTTATGCATGACATCTTCCGAAAGTACCTGGATAGATTCATGATTGTATATTTGGATGATATTTTGGTCTTTTCGGATGATTGGGAGTCTCATGTGAAGCAGGTCAGAATGGTGTTCCAGGTCCTTCGTGCGAATTCCTTGTTTGTGAAGGGGTCAAAATGTCTCTTTGGAGTTCAGAAGGTTTCATTTTTGGGTTTCATTTTTTCCCCTTCTACTATCGAGATGAACCCTGTAAAAGTTCAGGCCATTTATGATTGGACTCAGCCGACATCTGTGAAGAGCCTGCAGAAGTTCCTGGGCTTTGCTAATTTTTACCGTCGCTTCATCGCTAATTTTTCTAGTATTGCTAAACCGTTGACTGATTTGACCAAGGAAGGTGCTGATGTGGTCAATTGGTCCTCTGTGGCCGTAGAGGCTTTTCAGGAGTTGAAGCGTCATTTTTCTTCTGCCCCTGTGTTGTGCCAGCCAGATGTTTCGCTCCCGTTTCAGGTCGAGGTTGATGCTTCTGAGATTGGAGCAGGGGCTGTTTTGTCTCAAAGAAGTTCTGATGGCACGGTGATGAAACCATGTGCCTTCTTTTCTAGAAAGTTCTCGCCTGCTGAGCGCAATTATGATTTTGGCAATCGAGAGTTGTTGGCCATGAAGTGGGCATTCGAGGAGTGGCGACATTGGCTTGAAGGAGCCAAGCGTCGCGTGGTGGTCTTGACGGATCACAATAATTTGACTTATCTCGAGTCTGCCAAACGGTTGAATCCTAGACAGGCTCGATGGTCGCTGTTTTTCTCCCGTTTTGATTTTGTGGTTTTGTACCTTCCGGGCTCTAAGAATGTGAAGGCTGATGCCCTGTCAAGGAGTTTTGTGCCTGACTCTCCGGGTGTTCCTGAGCCGGCGGGTATTCTCAAAGAGGGGGTAATTTTGTCTGCCATCTCCCCTGATTTGTGGCGGGTGCTGCAGAAGTTTCAGGCTGATAGACCTGACCGTTGTCCAGCGGAAAAACTGTTTGTCCCTGATAGATGGACTAGTACAGTTACCTCTGAGGTTCATTGTTCGGTGTTGGCTGGTCATCCTGGAATCTTTGGTACCAGAGATTTAGTGGCTAGATCCTTTTGGTGGCCTTCTTTGTCACGGGATGTGCGTTCTTTTGTGCAGTCCTGTGGGACTTGTGCTCGGGCTAAGCCCTGCTGTTCTCGTGCCAGTAGGTTGCTTTTGCCCTTGCCGGTCCCGAAGAGGCCCTGGACGCATATTTCCATGGATTATATTTCAGATCTCCCTGTCTCTCAAAGGATGTCGGTCATTTGGGTGGTTTGTGATCGCTTCTCTAAGATGGTCCATTTGGTACCCTTGTCTAAATTGCCTTCCTCCTCTGATTTGGTGCCATTATTTTTCCAGCATGTGGTTCGTTTGCATGGCATTCCGGAGAACATCGTCTCGGACAGAGGTTCCCAGTTTGTTTCGAGGTTTTGGCGGTCCTTTTGTGCTAAGATGGGCATTGATTTGTCTTTTTCTTCGGCTTTCCATCCTCAGACTAATGGCCAAACCGAACGAACTAATCAGACTTTGGAAACATATCTGAGATGCTTTGTTTCTGCTGATCAGGATGATTGGGTGTCCTTCTTGCCTTTGGCTGGGTTCACCCTTAATAATCAGGCCATCTCGGCTACTTTGGTTTCGCCTTTCTTCTGTAATTCTGGTTTCCATCCTCGTTTCTCTTCAGGGCAGGTTGAGCCTTCGGACTGTCCTGGTGTGGATTCTGTGGTGGACAGGTTGCAGCAGATTTGGACTCATGTGGTGGACAATTTGACATTGTCCCAGGAGAAGGCTCAACGTTTCGCTAACCGCCGGCGCTGTGTTGGTCCCCGACTTTGTGTTGGGGATTTGGTTTGGTTGTTGTCTCGTTATGTTCCTATGAAGGTTTCCTCTCCTAAGTTTAAGCCTCGTTTCATTGGTCCGTATAAGATTTCTGAATTTCTCAATCCTGTGTCATTTCGTTTGGCCCTTCCAGCTTCTTTTGCCATCCATAATGTGTTCCATAGGTCGTTATTGCGGAGATACGTGGCGCCTATGGTTCCCTCCGTTGATCCTCCTGCCCCGGTGTTGGTCGAGGGGGAGTTGGAGTATGTGGTGGAGAAGATTTTGGATTCTCGTATTTCGAGACGGAAACTCCAGTACCTGGTCAAGTGGAAGGGTTATGGTCAGGAAGATAATTCCTGGGTTTTTGCCTCTGATGTTCATGCTGCCGATCTAGTTCGTGCCTTTCATTTGGCTCGTCCTGATCGGCCTGGGGGCTCTGGTGAGGGTTCGGTGGCCCGTCCTCAAGGGGGGGGTATTGTTGTGAATTCTGTTATCGAACTCCCTCCTGTGGTCATGAATGGTACTTCGGCGAGTTCTGTCCATGGACTCCCTCTGGTGGATGTGAGTGGAGCTGCTGGTTCTGAGGTTCCTTCCACAGGTGACTTATGTGACGCCCGAGAGACCGGGGTACCCAGCACCAGACCAATGGGGTCTGTCTCTTGAGGGGGATGTCACGGGTGGCTTGACCCGGTGCTGTGGCCTCAGGCAATGCACAGTGTAAAGGGTATCATGAGGGAACAGGCACTTACTTGATCAGCAGCAGGTTCTCCCAGCGGTGATGATCCCAATCCTGGATAGATGGCTATTGTCCAAATGAAAGACTGAGGCACTAAAACGTTTAACCAGTTTACTTTAACAAAAAAAGATTTACAACCAGTCCTGTCACCGGAGTCTGTATGGGAACTCTGAGTTACTTTGACCCTGCCGGGGTCTTCGCCTCTTATTGTACGCAATATCTGTGTGGCCCTGCTGCTGTATGTGAACTGGCTGCCGGCCCAATCTGTCCCCTCCGGGTCCTGGTTCGACGGGCAACCCGAGTCCTTTTATCGGCTTACCCCCTCCGGGAGTACCGCTGAACTCTGTGTCTGTTGCTGCGTCCGGCCCTAGTGAAGCTGATATCACCTCACGTTTTTCCGGTTGCTGTATTATATATAATGAATACAGCCACGGATCCGGTATCCGTCTTTGCGCCTGTTCTGGGTAGTGATTAATGTCCTTTTTCTCTGTCCCTCTTCTCCTCAGGCCGGAGATTTGGGCCTGGAAACCATCATAGGGCTGTTAGAAATTCAGCTGTATGACCTCTCACTACCAGCTCCTTAGCCCAACTGCCATTTCTTCTCTCAGACCAGAATGGATCAAGGGGAGTCTCTGGAGCTCCCCCTTCTGGCCGGAGGTGGTAGTGCAGTTTTGCTATCTTAATATTTGTATTTAGCGTCAGTAACTATTTTTGTGGCAAATACCCCTAGGGGTGCCACATTCCCCCTTAGTTAAGAACAGTACTCCGGGACTGTGGGACGATAACATTTTGAAATAACAATTAATATGTACAGAGTCTTAGAAATGAAAAGTTACAAAAACCACTCAAGGAAACAAAAATAGAGTTCTGTAAAAAGTCACTTCAAATAGCGTCTATTAATACAGTCCTATCCTTGAAGGTACTAGGAAAGGCACTGCACTTTGTGTCCAGGAATTTAGTTCCATTTTTCCAACGGAGTTGTCAATATAAAGTCTAAAGAAAGTTCAAAAAGAGCAAAAAGCAAAGTTCAAAAAGCAGTCTTTACGGAGCTTTGATTTAGTGCCTCCGGGCTGATAACAAGTTCAAGAATATGCAAGATGTTCATACAGACAAGTCTCTGTAGGCACTGGGCTTAAACGTTGCAGACTGATAACAATGACTATACTACATTTTCTGTTTACCTATATACGGCATAACATATATACAATTCACATTATGAGCTTTATAGTTGGTAATCTGCATACCTGGCCGGTAATTGACCCTGGGTACTACGCTGTGATCTACATAACAGCGGTATCTCTCCATGTGGTGTACTACTGTCTACTGCGGATGTAGTATCTGCCCGCTCTGCTAAAGATAATTCCACGACTATGGAGTTGGCAAGTCCACGGTGAATGGGATCACTCTGATCAGGAATCTGTTCTTCCTGGCCTGGAATCTCCTGTAGTACGGGGTCAGCCTCTTCCTGTCTTGGGACTTCTGGTATTGGGTTCGGTGTTGGGTAAAAGGCCACCATGGGAACCACTACTGCACCATGGTATGTTAGTAGGGTTTTGGGAAAGTCTCCTATACAGGTGTGATACATTTCCTCTTCTTTTTCCTTTACTGGTTGGACCTGCATGGGTTGAATAACTTCTGGTTCTGGCTGGACAACTTCTGTCTCTTTCAATGGTTCCGGACATAATTTAAGATTGTCTCTTGACACTAGTACAGATGATAAGCCCCCGTTTTTGCTAATGAGACACATTTTAGGATTATCCATTCTTGTTGGTAAAACTGTGTAGGGTACGGCTTCCCACTGATTGTCTAGTTTATTGGTTCGACGATTTCTCTTGAGCACTTGGTCACCCGGTCTTAATGGGGTCGCTAGAGCATTCTGGTTGAAAGTTCGCTCTTGTCTTTCTCTAGTTTGCTGAAGGCTTCTTTCCACACTCTCTTGCACTTGGCGATACTGCTTTTGCCGTATGATATCCCAATTGGAGTCTTGGACTTCTGCGTCTGGTTTCAGAATTCCCATTTCTAGATCGATTGGTAATTGGCCGGGTCTTGCACGCATAAGGTAAGCTGGGGTGCAATTGGTGGAACTCACCGGGACATGATTATACAGATCCACCAAGTCGGGCAATTTCTCTGGCCATTGATTCCTTTCTGCCTCAGGTAAAGTCTTTAGTAGTTCTATTACAATATGGTTCATCTTCTCGCATAAGCCGTTTGTTTGTGGATGATAGGCCGCTGTCCGGATCTTTTTGCAACCATACATATTACAGAATTCTCTGAAGATCTCTGATTCAAAGGCTGTACCTTGGTCGGTGAGAACCTGTTCCGGATATCCATGGGGTCTACAAAAGTACGTTTGGAACGCTTTGGCTGCTGTTTTTGCTGTCAGATCTTTTACGGGTACTACTACCAAGAAGCGTGAATAATGGTCCACGATGGTCAAGGCATAGACATAGCCGGATCGGCTTGGTGTCAACTTCACGTGGTCCATGGCTACAAGTTCAAGTGGTTGTTTGGTGATTATGGGCTGCAGTGGTGCTCTTTGGTTCTTTTGATCGTTTCTTCTGAGGTTGCACGGGCCACAATTTCTGCACCACTGTTCGATTGATTTTCTCATCCCGACCCAATAAAATCTTTCTCTTAGAAGTACTTCTAACTTTTTCCAACCGAAGTGACCAGCACCATTATGGTAAGCTTCGAGGACCATCTTGACATCTTGTTTAGGCACGATAATCTGCCAAACCAATTCATGTGTTTTCGGATTGGTGTACCTTCTACAGAGCTTCCCTTGATACAGGAACATTTTGCCTCTCTCTTTCCAGAGTTGATGCGTCTCTTCTGGGGCATCCTCATCGGGATATGCACTTTGCTCAGTTAACAGTTCCTTCACCAACTTCACAGCCGGATTGCTGTCTTGGGTGTCAGCCCATCTATGGTGTGCTAACGGATTAAAATTCACCACTTGTTGTTTCTGATAGGTACTTGACTGATGATGTTTTGCCTTGGGATGATGGAAGGCTGGTAGTTCAATTTCTTCAAGCTCCCCCTTTTCTTCTTCTACATCTCTCAAGTGTGGCATCCGGGATAGGGCATCGGCATTTCCATTCTTGCGACCTGCTCGATACTTGATCTTGAAGTTGTAATTAGATAACCGGGCTATCCATCACTGTTCTAACGCACCTAATTTGGCTGTGTCCAGGTGGATCAACGGATTGTTGTCAGTATAGACAATAAATTCTGCAGCAGCCAGATAGTGTTTGAAACGTTCAGTCACAGCCCAAACTACTGCCAGTAGTTCCAATTTGAAGGAGCTATAATTTTCTGGATTTCTTTCAGTAGGCCGGAGCTTTCTACTTGCAAAGGCGATGACTTTCTCCCGACCTTCTTGCTTTTGTGACAGCACCGCTCCTAGTCCCACATTACTGGCATCGGTGTAAAGGATGAAAGGTTGATGGTAATCTGGGTATGCCAGAACCTCTTCTCCGGTTAGTGCCTTCTTTAGTTGTTCAAAGGAGTCTTCCCTTTCGTCGTTCCACTGGAAAGGAGGGTTTCGGTTTGAAGGTTTCTTCGTCTGCCCTACCAAGGCGTCTTGCAAGGGTGCTGCCAACTTGGTAAATCCTTTTATAAATCTGCGATAGTAACCCACCAATCCCAGGAATTGCCTCACTTCTTTTGCGCTGGTAGGTTTCGGCCAATCCCTTATGGCGGTTATTTTCTCGGGATCCGGTGCTACTCCCTCCGAACTCACGATGTGTCCCAGGTACTGTACCTTTGGCTTGAGAAGGTGACATTTGGATTTCTTGATTTTCATGCCATACCTGGATAAGGCTTCGAACACTTCTGCCAAGTCTTTTAAGTGTTGTTCGTAAGTCTTTGAGTAGACGATCACATCATCTAGGTACAGGAGGACGGTCTCGAAGTTCTTGTGTCCGAGGCAGCATTCCATCAGCCGCTGGAAGGTACCGGATGCATTGCAGAGTCCGAACGGCATGCGATTAAATTCACTTAGACCCATTGGTGTGGTGAATGCCATCTTTTCCTTATCTCTCTCAGCCACAGGGACTTGCCAATACCCGCTTGTTAAGTCTAAGGTGGAAAAATAATTAGCAGATTTCAAAGCAGTCAAGGACTCTTCTATCCTAGGCAAGGGGTAGGCGTCTTTATGGGTGATGTTATTAATCCGCCGGTAGTCTACGCACATTCTCATGGTTCCGTCCTTTTTTTTGACAAGCACTAGAGGGGCCGCCCAGGGGCTACAGCTGTCTCTTATTACCCCGGCCTGTTTCATCTCCCTCAGCATATCTTTTGCACATTGATAGTGAGCGGGCGGTATGGGTCTATATCTTTCTTTTATTGGGGGATGGTCACTGGTGGGGATTGTGTGTTCTACCCCTTCTATCCGTCCGAAGTCCAATGGGTGATTACTGAAGACTTGTTCATATTCCGTCACTAGCCTATACACCCCTTGTTTTTGATGGGTAGGTGTTGAATTTATGCCCACGTGTAGCTGTTGACACCAATCCTCCAATTCTCCGTCTGAGCCGTTGCCTTCCACCTGACAGGTTGG
Organism: Ranitomeya imitator; assembly: GCF_032444005.1. Taxonomy (NCBI): domain Eukaryota; kingdom Metazoa; phylum Chordata; class Amphibia; order Anura; family Dendrobatidae; genus Ranitomeya; species Ranitomeya imitator. The sequence continues at coordinate 472,801,896 of NC_091282.1, forward strand.
TTCTAAGGGCTCAATGGTTGTGATGGCATTGTTGTCAACAGTATATAGCTTTGCCACTGTAGCATACCTTGGCAAAGTGACCTCTTCCTCTCCACAGTTCAAAAGTCGTACCGGCACTCGTCCCCGGTGTACCTCGACTATCCCTCGTGCTGTGAGTATAGTGGGCCTGCTGTCGGTGTACACTGGTTCTATTAAGGCTTGATAATCTCGTCCCTTAGTACCAATGGCTGCTCTACACCATACCAGCATTTCTGTTTTTGGTGGGATTACAATAGACGTTGGATCACTTACCCTCACACTGCCGATTTCTCCACCTGCAACTTCTACCTGTTGCCTTAACATCAATACTTTTATTTCCCTCCGGAGAACTCTCTGCTGGCAGGATTGGGCAGTTTCAGCAATTTGCTGTAAGACAGAAATGACTTCGGAAAAGCAGTTCTCTAACACATTCATTCCTATCAATACAGTTGGTTCACAGTTCCGCCGGTCAACATCAACAACAATTATACCCTGTTTCTTCAATTCTACTTTACCAATCTTTATGGTCATCTCCCTGAATCCTAGTTTCGGTACCAACTTAACATTACTGGCCCATAAATCTAGTTCAACATCAGAGGTCCCTTTATCAATATCTGCATCAGCCCAGTACCTCTTATAAAGGATATACGGTATAGATGAAATCTGGGAACCTGTGTCCAGCAAAGCGTTGAGGGGAATTTCGTCCAGCACGATAGGGATAATGGGTCGTCCTCCGATGTACCTGTCGTGCCAGGGTGTTGGGCCTTGAAAGTTCATTCCTGCGAAGCGGCCCGCATTCACAGGGGATTCCCGTTTAAATCACAATCTCGTGCAAAGTGGCCTGGCTGCTCGCAAATGGGCTGTCCATCCGGTTGGTAGCGGTCGCGGGGTCGTCCTCTCCATGTCGGGTATCTCCGGGGTCTCATCCATGGAACATCCTCTCTACGGTTTGCGAACTCTATCTTGGGTCCTCTCATCTCCTGCATGGTTTTAGCCATTGAAGCAAAAACATCAGTTAAAGAGTCAAGCTTTTGTTGAAGAGCCTCATTAGTACTGGGCCCCAGGGGCTTAGCAATGGCCCCGGACATAGCTGATGTCACTGGCACTCCCTGTTGTTGAGGTGCCTCTGCCATAGGTTGCGCAGGATCCTGATCCCGAGGTGCCTCTGCCAGCTGGAGACGTATAGCGCTCTCCTTTAATTGAGCAAATGTCAATTCAGGGTTCTTAAAAACAAGTATGCTCACATGCCCTTGCTGAGAAGGGGTGTAGAGTCCCTCCATAAATTGATCTCTTAGCAGTTTATCCGCTCCGGTGTTAAAAATGGGTTCAGCCAGTGTAAGTGATTTAAGGGCTTCCTGCAGGTTTAAGGCAAAGTCTCTCACGCCCTCATTAACTTTTTGTTTGCAATTAAAGAATCGTATTTTAGCTTTGCTGCTGGCAGTGGTTTCAAATGTAGCTTTTAATCCAGCAAATATGCGTTCAACAGTGCCTTTTAGATCAGCTGCCCATGCTGTGACTTCTCGCTTAGCATGGCCACTTAACTGCATCATGAGGAGACTAACACGCTGAACTTCACCCATGGGGAACATGTTAAAATGGGCCAGCATCTTTTCTCTGAAATCGTCAAGGGTATTAGGCTCACCTTCATACATTGGAAGCCACGGGCCACCCGGGGTATATGGCATCAGCACCGGCATGATGGGCGCCACTCCTTGCACCGCTGCGCTACCGGACTCTCTATCGACACTCTGTCTTTCAGCTGCATTAGCGCCGCCGGGTGCTGCGGCGTCTCCGTGCTGCGACATACTGTGCCCCCTTAGTTAATCCGGACCCTTCCGGTCCTCCGCTTCCGTTGGGATAGTGTAGATTCGTTCCGCTGCACAGCAGGATTGTTTTTCCCCTTGCTCTGACGTCAGAGCGCTCAGCTTGGTGCCGCCCGCCCGCCACGCGCTCTGTAATGGCGGATTCTGAAGTTTTTCAGTTAGACTGGGGCTCAGGTAATGGCGTAGCTCAATTAACAGTCTCGCGCCTAACGGTTATGAGGTGATTACCTCAGGGGATGGCGGCCATCTTTACTCTATTATAACCAATGGGGAAAAGTCACTTTCAATAGTTTTTAATGGGAAATGGAATTTTCTTTAATAAAGTCAATTTTCACGATTTTTCATCCAAGTTTTCAAAGTTTTGGGCTCCAATCACGGCACACAATACCCGGTATATGGGCTGGCTCTATCCTGTTCGTGACGCCAATTGTGACGCCCGAGAGACCGGGGTACCCAGCACCAGACCAATGGGGTCTGTCTCTTTTGAGGGGGATGTCACGGGTGGCTTGACCCGGTGCTGTGGCCTCAGGCAATGCACAGTGTAAAGGGTATCATGAGGGAACAGGCACTTACTTGATCAGCAGCAGGTTCTCCCAGCGGTGATGATCCCAATCCTGGATAGATGGCTATTGTCCAAATGAAAGACTGAGGCACTGAAACGTTTAACCAGTTTACTTTAACAAAAAAAAGGATTTACAACCAGTTCTGTCACCGGAGTCTGTATGGGAACTCTGAGTTACTTTGACCCTGCCGGGGTCTTCGCCTCTTATTGTACGCAATATCTGTGTGGCCCTGCTGCTGTATGTGAACTGGCTGCCGGCCCAATCTGTCCCCTCCGGATCCTGGTTCGACGGGCAACCCGAGTCCATTTATCGGCTTACCCCCTCCGGGAGTACCGCTGAACTCTGTGTCTGTTGCTGCGTCCGGCCCTAGTGAAGCTGATATCACCTCACGTTTTTCCGGTTGCTGTATTATATATAATGAATACAGCCACGGATCCGGTATCCGTCTTTGCGCCTGTTCTGGGTAGTGATTAATGTCCTTTTTCTCTGTCCCTCTTCTCCTCAGGCTGGTGATTTGGGCCTGGAAACCATCATAGGGCTGTTAGAAATTCAGCTGTATGACCTCTCACTACCAGCTCCTTAGCCCAACTGCCATTTCTTCTCTCAGACCAGAATGGATCAAGGGGAGTCTCTGGAGCTCCCCCTTCTGGCCGGAGGTGGTAGTGCAGTTTTGCTATCTTAACATTTGTATTTAGTGTCAGTAACTATTTTTGTGGCAAATACCCCTAGGGGTGCCACACTTAGTTTATTCTTTGGCTGGCTGCTCTATATAGCTCCACTCAGATCGTTACTCCATGCCAGCTGTCGATGTTCTTGTACTGGTTCAGTTCGCTCTTGGATCTTTCTGGTGACCTGTCTACTCCAGCAGAAGCTAAGTCCCTGCTAATTAATTATTTGTTCATTATTTTCTTGTCCAGCTTGCTATCATGATTTTGCCTTGCTAGCTGGAAGCTCTGGGATGCAGAGTGGCACCTCCGCACCGTGAGTCGGTGCGGGGGTCCTTTTGCACACTCTGCGTGGTCTTTTGTAGTTTTTGTGCTGACCGCAAAGATACCTTTCCTATCCTCAGTCTGTTTAGTTAGTCTGGCTTCCTTTGCTGAAACCTGTTTCATTTCTATGTTTGTGACTTTCATCTTAACTCACAGTCAATATATGTGGGGGGCTGCCTTTTCCTTTGGGGAATTTCTCTGAGGCAAGGTAGGCTTTATTTTCTATCTCTAGGGCTAGTTAGCTCTTAGGCTGTGAAGAGGCGTCTAGGCAGAGTTAGGTACGCTCCACGGCTATTTCTAGTGTGTGTGATAGGATTAGGGGTTGCGGTCAGCAGAGCTCCCACTCCCCAGAACTTGTCCTGTGTTAGTTTAACCATCAGGTCGTTCCGGGTGCTCCTAACCACCAGGTCCATAACAGGTTCCTCCTGCCTTGCTGCCAATTCAGCAAAGGTAAGTGTCTGGTTTTTGTTTCTGTGGCACACATGCTGTGTGCTTATTAATTCTTTTGTCCAGCTTAGACTGTGTCAGTGTTTTCTCAGTCTTGTTGGATTCTCTGGAGTTGCAGATATACGCTCCACATCTTTAGTTAGATGGTGGAATTTTGGTATTTTCTGCTGTGGATATTTTTGGAAGGGTTTTAATACTGACCGCACAGTACTCTGTCCTATCCTTTCCTATTTTAGCTAGAGTGGCCTCTTTTGCTAAATCCTGTTTCCTGCCTGCATGTGTCTTTTCCTCTACTACTCACAGTCAATATTTGTGGGGGGCTGCCTATCCTTTGGGGTTCTGCTCTGAGGCAAGGTAGATTTCCTATTTCCATCTATAGGGGCATTTAGTCCTCCGGCTGTGTCGAGGTATCTAGGTTTTGTTAGGCACACCCCACGGCTACTTCTAGTTGCGGTGTTAAGTTCAGGATTTGCGGTCAGTATAGGTTCCACCAACTCAGAGACAGTCCCATGCGGCTCCAAGGTCACCGGATCATAACAGGGAGTCCAATTAATAGAGCATTGCAGTAGTCCAGGCGGGAGTGGATCAGGGTGACAGTGAGGGTTTTAGTTGTCTCCATGGTGAGAAAAGGATGGATTCTAGAGATGTTCTTTAGGTGTGAGCGGCACGAGCGGGAAAGAGATTGTATATGGGAGGTGAAGGAGAGATCAGAGTCAAACATAACACCCAGACAGCGCGCCTGCTGCCGGGGTGTTATTATGGTGCCACCCACAGAGAGGGAAATGTCAGATTTACGGAGGTTAGTAGATGGCGGGAGCAGAAGAAGTTCAGTTTTGGAGAGGTTGAGTTTCAGAAAGAGAGGGGACATGATGTTGGAGACTGCGGACAGTCAGTGGCGTTCTGTAGTACAGCGGGGTAAGGTCAGGGGATGACGTGTATAGTTGTGTGTCATCAGCATAAAGATGGTACTGAAAGCCAAATCTGCTGATGGTCTGTCCAATTGGGGCTGTGTAGAGGGAGAAGAGAAGGGGGCCAAGGACTGAGCCTTGAGGTACCCCGACAGCGAGAGGAAGAGGAGATGAAGTGGAGCTAGAGAACAGAACACTGAAGGAGCGGTCAGAAAGGTAGGAGAGAACCAGGAAAGAGCAGTGTCCTTATTGCCTAGTGACTAGAGCCTAGAGAGTAAGAGAGGGTGGTCAACAGTGTCAAAAGCTGCAGAAAGATCGAGAAGAATGAGCAGAGAGTGGTCACCATTACGTTTTGCTGTCAGGAGGTCATTGGTCACTTTGATGAGTGCAGTTTCTGTCGAATGTAGGGGGCGGAAACCAGACTGTGAAGGGTCTAGGAGGGAGTGAGTGGAGAGGTAACGGGTAAGGCGGGAGTATATCAGGCGCTCCAAGAGTTTAGAGATGAAGGGGAGATTGGAGACCGGTCTGTAGTTGTTTGTGCATGATGGGTCAAGGGTGGGGTTTTTTAGTAATGGAGTAATGATAGAGTGTTTGAAGGAGGAGGGAAAAATGCCAGAGGAGAGGGAGAGATTAAAGATTGTAGTTAGGTGACTTGTGACGACTGGAGATAGAGACTGGAGGAGATGAGAGGGAATGGGGTCAGTAGAGCATGTGGTCGTACGAGAAGAAGAGAGGAGCCTGGAAACTTCTTCTGTGATGGGATCAAATGCGGAGAGTGAGCCAGGGGAGATGCAGGGAGGGATGGGAGTCACTGAACTTGGTGATTGGGAGCAGATTTCCTGACGGATATTGTCTATTTTCTCTATAACGTGGGAGGCCAGGTCATCAGCACAAATGTCTGCGCTGGAAATCCCACCACATGACCCTGGGACACCGATGGGTTGGCATGAAAACGAGAAGTCTCCTGCAGACCTCTATGGTTGTCAGTGCCAGCAATTCTGCTACATACAGGTGATCTTATTATCGCCTGCATGTAGCAGAGCTGATCGAGTAATGGCAGTTTCTAGTCTCCCATGGAGACTATTGAAGCATGACAAAAGTAAAAACAAATGTTTTTAAAAATATTTAAAAAAAAATAAAAATAAAAGCTCAAATCACCCCTCTTTCGCCCCATTCAAAATAAAACAATAACAAAATCAAACATACACATATTTGGTATCGCTGCATTCAGAATTGCAAAATCTATCAATATAAAAAAGGACTAACCTGATCGTTAAATGGCGTAAACAGAAAAAATGTCAAAACACCAGAATTACTTCTTTTGGTTGCCACAACATTGCAATAAAATGCAATAATGGTGTATCAAAAGATTGCAGCTGCACCAAAATGGTATCATTTAAAACCCAACCCAAGGTCATGAAAAATGAAGAGGTATGTATATCGAAAAATGGCGCAATTTTTTTCAAACAAATTTTTGAATTTTTTTTTCAACACTTAGATAAAAAATGAACCTATGCATGTTTAGGGTCTCTGAACTTGTAATGACTTGGAGAATCATAATGGCAGGTCAGTGTTAGCATTTAGTGAACATTGTAAAAAAAAAACCCAACAACTGTGGGATTGCACTTTTTTTGCAATTTCACCGCACTTGGAATTGTTTTCCAGTTTTCCAGTACACGATATGTAAAAACCAATGGTGTCGTTCAAAAGTACAACTCGTCCTGCAACCATATTTACATAAAAATATAAAGGTTATGGCTCTGGGAAGATGGGGAGCAAAAAATGAAAAGACAAAAACGAAAATACTTGTCACTCATAAAATATCTAATTTGTTTTGAGATCAGTGGATCGATCTGTGGAGTATTGATTTCCAGTAAAAATTTTCTTAAATTCTTAGGTCCCCACTAGAGTTGGGTGACTATTATTTTTTCCGGATCCAGTCGGGTTTCGCGAAACCCGACTTTGTCAAAAGTCGGGTCGGGTGAAATCGGACGATTATTGCGAAAAGTCGGGGATCGAACGAAACACGAAACCCAATGCAAGTCAATGGGGAATCAAAGTTGGCAGTGAGTGGAGGACAGGAAAACACCTACAGTGCCCATTTTAATGCCAAATACATCAAATCTTATTACTTAAGCTTGTCAATCTTAATTTACTTTATAATAATAGTTAGGCATTGAAAACTGGGGGTCATTTGGCTAATGTTGCGGGGGGGGGGATAGGGCTGGCTCAAGATTTTCGTGGGCCCAGGAAACGCGGAATACGTTACGGCAGTGGAGCAGGGAGAGGTAAGTATTTCAACTTTGCAAGTGCTGTGATCCTAAGTGCAGTTCAAAATTGGTAACAGGACTAAATGGGCGGCATTGCTTTGTTCAGTGGAGGACAACTGTAGTGAGTGGCATGCACAGTTAGTAGGCCCAAATTATAAAGTAGGCTAAATGCAGTTCAAAATTGGTAACAGGACTAAACAGGTGGCATAGCTAGGTAGAAGGGTGGGCTCCTGTGCTGAGTAGCAGACAGTGGTAGTAGGCACAAAGTCTTAACTGGTCTAAATGGAGGCCAGGGCCCCTGTATATTTTAGCTATCATCTATCATTTCAACAAATTTGTATTGGCAGTGCCATTGAATTATTTAACAGCACAGACTACACAGTGGTGGAGCAGGGAGAGGTAAGTATTGCAAGTGGTAGAGCACTGTTCGAGCTGGGGGGAACACTCTCTCGTGGGCGGCGGTACTGGCACAGAGCCCCTCATATTACGATGGTGTGTCTGATGTTGATTGTGCACCACCACCATCAGAGACACTTCATTGTACTATGAGGGACCCTGTGCCAGTGCCGTCGCCCAAGAGTGGGCACACCCACCTGTCCAGGAAAACGGCACTCGCACAGGTGCTTGCGCCAGGTGGTGACCACGGCCCTGTGGGGGGAGTCAGCCAATTTAGGGAGGTATAAAAATGGCCTATGGTGGACATTCAGCAGCTGCAAATGGAGGAATTGGAGAAGTCAGTAAGAGGAGGCCAAAAGTAAAACATTTTTCAGGCAAGCTACGTGTCAGCAGGGGAAGGTGGGGCAAAATAATTTGAAATCCATGATTGGTTCATTTTAATGAAGGTTAGATCATCCGGCTTTAAAAGCTGTTTTCCTACTTCCAGATAAGGGAGCCTTCGAGGCCTTGTGTCGCCAGACGCTGATGACGCTGGCTCAACACCTCCAGCCTTAGGTGCTATTGTGCTTTTGCCACTACCACCAGATGCACCACCACCACCACCATCAGTACTAGCTGGCAACCACCGCCCAAGGGCTCTTCCACCAGACTTCCTCATTTTTTGGAAAATTTAACCAAAATAACAACTGTTATATGGTACTGTAAAACAAGGTAGAAGGTGTATATAAACTTCTTGAGAATTTAAATCTCCCTTTGTTTTTGGGAGACTGAACCAAAACTCAGGCCCTGTGTTATGACCTGGTGGTTAGGAGCACCCGAAACGACCTGATGGTTAAACCGATACAGGACAAGCTCTGGGAAGTGGAAACTCTGCTGACCGCAATCCCTAATCCTATCACACACACTAGAAATAGCCGTGGAGCGTACCTAACATGGCCTAGACACCTCGACACAGCCTAAGAACTAGCTAGCCCTAGAGATAGAAAATAAAGCCTACCTTGCCTCAGAGAAATTTCCCCAAAGGAAAAGGCAGCCCCCCACAAATATTGACTGTGAGTAAAGATGAAAGTCACAAACACAGAAAAGAAACAGGTTTTAGCAAAGGGAGGCCAGACTAACTAAATAGACAGAGGATAGGAAAGGTATCTTTGCGGTCAGCACAAAAAACTACAAAAGACCACGCAGAGTGTGCAAAAAGACCCCCGCACCGACTCACGGTGCGGAGGTGCCACTCTGCATCCCAGAGCTTCCAGCTAGCAAGACAAAATCATGAAAGCAAGCTGGACAAGGAAACAAAGAACAGAAAATAACAATCGGGGACTTAGCTTCTTGCAGGAAGAGACAGGTCACCAGAAAGATCCAAGAGCGAACTGAACCAGTACAGGAACATTGACAGCTGGCATGGAGTAACGATCTGAGTGGAGTTAAATAGAGAAGCCAGCCTAAGAATAACATAGGTCACCTGTGGAAGGAACCTCAGAACCAGCAACTCAACTCACAGCCACCAGAGGGAGTCCATGGACAGAACTCGCCGAAGTACCATTCATGACCACAGGAGGGAGTTCGATAACAGAATTCACAACACCCTGTGCATAAAACAACACAATGTAAGTGGCAGAAAGAGGCTGTCTGACATACGACAAACTAACAGGACTGAAGTATATCCACTTTGTGAGAATTTGAATCTCACTTTATTGGGGGGAGACTGAACAAAAATTCAGGCCCAGTGTATATAACAATACAATCTAAGTGGCAGAAAGTGGCTGGCTGACATACGACAAACTAACAGAACTGCAGTATATCCACTTTGTGAGAATTTGAATCTCACTTTTTTTGGTGGAGACTGAACCAAATCTCAGGCCCAGTGCATAAAACAACACAATATAAGTGGCAGAAAGTGGCTGGAAGATATATGAAAAAATACAAGGACTGTAGTACAATTTCAATCTCCCTACAATGATCTCAGGAAAAGTATGGCAGCAATAAAAAGGACTGCTGTTCACAAAAGTGTGGACAAATAAACAAGATAACTATGCAGAAAGGAGCAACAGGATTTTTGCATTTAAAAAAGCAGTTGGTTTGAACAGCAGCGTGCAAACAACAATGCAGCTATCAGGGAGCCTTATAAGGCAGCCTAATAAGCTACAGAGCTGATGCACAAAAATATAGCCTCCACTGTCCCTGCAAACAAATGATGGTGTTGGACAGTGGAAATCGCTACAGCACAAGCAGTTTGGGGGTTAATCTTCCCTCCCTAACTATATCCCTTCTTCTGATGAAGCTGCAGCAACCTCTCCCTATGCTAAGATCGGCAGAAGTAAGATGGCGGCCGGCGTGCACGCCCTTTTATAGCCCCTGTGACACCGCAGAAAGCAAGCCAATCATTGTCATGCCCTTCTCTAAGATGGTGGGGACCGAGACCTATGTCATCACGCTGCCCACACTCTGCGTCCTCCTTCATTGGCTGAAAAATGGAGCTGAAAGCGTCATACAAAATGCGAATTTTGCGCGCAGATCGCCGACCTCATGGCCAATCCCACACTAGGATCGGGTGGGGTTTCATGAAACCCGACTTTGCCGAAAGTCAGCGATTTTTGAATTTGTCCAATCCATTTCGCTCAACCCTAGTCCCCACAGATTTGAACACTTTGAGATTTGATTCATGAGAATCGCAGAAAAATGTCAAATATATCTGGTACCATTTCACACAACGCTGAAGACTTACAGAACAGACTAATGATGTCAGGTGCAACTTTGTGGGTCTCCCCTTAATGCTTTGCCGTTTTCACATGAGGGTCATGATTAAAACACTGCTGAAAACTTAAAGATTGGGCTAAAAATGTTGCATGGAAGCTTTCCTATAATGCAACTGTCACATCACATGGTCTAATTTAGCCAATCTGGGAGAACTAGGAGAGCCAGTATACAATTTTGCAGGAATTTTAGGAATGGGAGGTCAGGGTGAGCAGCTTATTCCAATATAAAATTCCACAATCTGATTGAGATTACTACTTCAGTGTTGAAGCACATTGGAAAGTAGAAGTAGTAGCAGTAATCTCAGTCTGTGAATATTAATCCAAAGTTTCAAGTACTATAGGTTACATACATAGTCACATAGTTATTAAGGTTGAAGGAAGACTTTAAGTCCATCTAGTTCAACCCATAGCCTAACCTAACATGCCCTAACATGTTGATCCAGAGGAAGGCAAAAAAAACCCATGTGGCAAATAGTAAGCTCCACATTGGGGAAAAAAATTCCTTCCCGACTCCACATACGGCAATCAGACTAGTTCCCTGGATCAACTCCCTATCAAGGAATCTAGTATATATACCCTGCAACATTATACTTTTCAAGAAAGGTATCCAATCCCCTCTTAAATTTAAATAATGAATCACTCATTACAACATCATATGGCAGAGAGTTTCATAGTCTCACTGCTCTTACAGTAAAGAACCCGCGTCTGTTATTATGCCTAAACATTCTTTCCTCCAAACTTAGAGGATGCCCCCTTGTCCCTGTCTTAGGTCTATTATTAAAAAGATCATCAGAAAGGTCTTTGTACTGTCCCCTCATATATTTATACATTAAAATAAGATCACCCCTTAGTCTTCGGTTTTCCAAACTAAATAGCTCCAAGTGTAATAACCTATCTTGGTATTGCAGACCCCCCAGTCCTCTAATAACCTTGGTCGCTCTTCTCTGCACCCGCTCTAGTTCAGCTATGTCTTTCTTACACACCGGAGACCAGAACTGTGCACAGTATTCTAAGTGTGGTCGAACTGGTGACTTGTATAGAGGTAAAATTATGTTCTCCTCATGTGTATCTATGCCTATTTTAATGCATCCCATTATTTTATTTGCCTTTGTAGCAGCTGCCTGACACTGGCCACTGAACATGAGTTTGTCATCCACCCATACACCCAGGTCTTTTTCATTGACAGTTTTGCCCAGAGATTTAGAATTAAGCACATAATTATACATCTTATTACTTCTACCCAAGTGCATGACCTTACATTTATCCCCATTAAAGCTCATTTGCCATTTATCAGCCCAAGCTTCTAGTTTACATAAATCATCCTGTAATATAAAATTGTACTCCTCTGTATTGATTACCCTGCAGAGTTTAGTGTCATCTGCAAATATTGAAATTCTGCTCTGAATGCCTCCTACAAGGTCATTAATAAATATGTTAAAAAGAAGAGGACCCAATACTGACCCCTGTGGTACCCCACTGCTAACCGCGACCCAGTCCGAGTGTGCTCCATTAATAACCACCCTTTGTTTTCTATCCCTGAGCCCGCTCTTAACCCACTTACACATATTTTCCCCTATCCCCATTATTCTCATTTCATGTATCAACCTTTTGTATGGCACCGTATCAAAAGCTTTTGAAAAGTCCGTATACACTATATCTACTGGGTTCCTTTGGTCCAGTCCGGAACTTACCTCTTCATAGAAGTTGATCAAATTAGTCTGACATGAACGGTCCCTAGTGAACCCGTGCTGATACTGGGTCATGAGGTTATTCCTCTTCAGATACTCCAGTATAGCATCCCTTAGAATGCCCTCCAGTATTTTACCCACAATAGAGGTTAAGCTTACTGGCCTATAATTTCCGAGTTCAGTTTTTTCCCCTTTTTGAATATTGGCACCACATTTGCTATACGCCAGACCTGTGTTACAGACCCTGTTATTATGGAGTCTTTAAAGATTAAAAATAATGGTTTATCAATGACTGTACTTAATTCCTGCAGTACTCGGGGGTGTATCCCATCCGGGCCCGGAGATTTGTCAATTTTAGTGATTTTTAGATGCCGACGTACTTCCTGCTGGGTTAAACAGGTGACATTTAATAGGTGCTGTATCTGCATAGTCACTCAGTCTGACTGCAAATTATTCTTCACAGACTGCAAACAAGGAAGGCATTTTAATAATCCTCTGTCGCATTGACATAATTTGAAACTTGTGGACCCCAATGCAAAATATCAAACAGGGTCTCCATACTACCATGGGTTTTTAAAAGTATTTCTGTTCTCAAATAGGTTAAAAGGACATTTTGGATTTCCCAAAGCTAAAACTAAGTCCTGAAACCAAGGCTTGTGTGTCACAGAAATTCTGCTTTCTGCATTGTGAACTGGGCAGGCTAGTAAACAAAAATCCGTATAATCCATGATTTTAAACACAAATATCTACCTCCCAAAGAGTGCAAGATGCAATTTTTTTGTTTGTTTGTACACTTTGTTGTTGTAATAGTCTAACATTAGAGCCATACCATATCTCGAATACATTGCTTTCTTTTGAAACCTGAATCTAGATAGCATCTATTATCCATCCTTTTTTTGTAAAGGGCTGGCTGTTTTATTTTTTAATATTTTAAAGAAAGGGCACATTTTAGCTTTTGAACACAAGTTTTAGTTTTCCAATTTAGCAATTGCAACAGTACTCTATGAATGTACTGCTTATTGTTGCCGCATGTTTGTTTTCAGCTGTAAACTTACTTGTAGATACTTGACAACTTAGCATTGGAGGATTGTGGAGTATTTTTCTTTACAGGGGAAGGGCATATTTGAAATAAAAAATGACATACAGTATGCACCATAATGATACTGCTTGCTGTGGTTGCAACTTACTTTCTGTACTTACATAGCGACATAACATAATCATCAGTGTTCTGCTCAGTCTACCTCCTCCACAGCCATAACACTTTCTCTTGTACATAGTAAAATTTGCATTCCATCAATGGCCCCACTTTCTGTTCTGCTCCTACAGTATCTCACATCATCCTGGAATGTCTAAAAGTGAAGGGTCAGCACCTGCAATCTCAGCAGCAATAGAACAGTATAACTTCATAAAACAGTAGACAACCAGGACAAGTGTGACTGGCATGGCTCAGAAGCCACACAGTGTAATAGTATGATGGAGCAGGCAAGGAGATATCAGGCAGCGAAAGGCCATCAATAGCAGTAGCAAAACAGCCAAAATGACATTTTGGACAGGGAGTAGGTGCCTGGCTGGGCATGGGCTATTGGCTCTGTCAGTAGCACAATGGTGTAGAAGATGATGGACAGGCAGGTCCTACAGCTGATCTACCCATTGGCATCAGCCATAGATGAATGAAAGTCAGCACTAGTGTTGATCGATACCGTCCGATACTTGAAAGTATCGGTATCGGATAGTATCGGCCGATACCAGAAAAATATCGGATATCCCCGATACCGATATCCGATACCAATACAAGTCAATGGGACATCAAGTATCGGAATGTATCCTGATGGTTCCCAGGGTCTGAAGGAGAGGAAACTCTCCTTCAGGCCCTGGGATCCATAGTGAGGTGTAAAATAAAGAATTAAAATAAAAAATATTGAGATATTCACCTCTCCGGCGGCCCCTGGACATCACGCTGGTAACCGGCCGGCTTCTTTGTTTAAAATGAGCGCCTTTAGGACCTGCGAATGACGTCGCGGCTTCTGATTGGTCGCGTGCCACCCATGTGACCGCCACGCGACCAATCAGAAGCCGCGACGTCATTCGCAGGTCCTAAATTCCTAGAATTAGGAGTTTAGTGAATGAGAATGACGTCGCGGCTTCTGATTGGTCGCGTGGCGGTCACATGGGCGGCACGCGACCAATCAGAAGCCGCGACATCATTCACAGGTCCTAAAGGCGCTCATTTTAAACAAAGAAGCCGGCCGGTTACCAGCGTGATGTCCAGGGGCCGCCGGAGAGGTGAATATCTCAATATTTTTTATTTTAATTCTTTATTTTACACATCCCTATGGATCCGATACCGATACCCGATACCACAAAAGTATCGGATCTCGGTATCGGAATTCCGATACCGCAAGTATCGGCCGATACCCAATACTTGCGGTATCGGAATGCTCAACACTAGTCAGCACTGATCCAAGTCTAATTCATTGTCATAAATGTTAGGTTTTTCTCATTTGCAGAGATCATCTTGAACTGACTGTTCAGCCAGTGCATTTATGTTTGCAGAAGTATGTGTCAGGTTTTCTCATCAGCAGCAGACACAAATCAACCCTATTATATCAAATATTGTAGTTTCTGCTGTCAAAGTTGCTTGTTCTGACCCTAGGGCTGGCACAGGCGCTAGAGCATTTGTTCTGTGTGACACTTCTGCAGGGAATTTTTCCCTGGGCATTGATGGTAGTACATCAATTTGCACTCTCTTTCAGAGGCTGAAAAAATGCCAAATTTAGCTGTTATTGTGAGGGTCTAAATGCTTGTCCATCCATTAGTCATGCCTTTATGCAGTACGCCTGTCATCCCATAGGTATTCCAGCTGTAAGCGTGCCATGCTTAACAGCACAACCAAGGGCCCTTTTGGATCATTTTCCACACCCTGCTGAGGCAGTCATTTGTCATGGCCTGCGTCATCTTCATCATTTGTACTCTGTCTGTCTGTCTCTTCCCCTGCATATTCCTTGAATTGCTCAAGATCCTCCTCTACTTACACCTGCTGCTGCTCTTTCCCCTCCTGGACATTCTGTTGCATCCAGCAGAGACTTTTAGAGTCCAAACAGAAACAGGGCAGTGATGTTTAGGGACAAATTACTGTTGTATCTTCTTCTGTAGCATTCTGGTGGGTGTTTTTACCAAGAAAAATATTGACTGGATTACAAAAATTGATCTCACAGTTCTCACTACAAATTTTGAAGCTTGTTCTAAGGGCTATAGTAGACAACATGTGTTCCTTCATGTGTCCCTTATCGACTCCCGATGGTAGATCTCAATGCAACATATGGTATGGTCCAGTCTGACTTCTGCATGAAATAGTCTGTCACCATGTTATGCTGCTAATACACATGCTTTTACATACAGCTCTGGCAAAAATTAAGAGACCACTGCAACATTTTCAGTTTTTCTCTTTATAGGTATATTTCTGAATACAATGTAAATTGTTCTTTTATTCTATAAACTACTGACAACATGTCTCCGAAGTTCCAAGCAATAAATTTGGTTTTTACTTTCTGAAAATGAGAAATGGACAAAATAACAAAAAAAAATGCATTGCTTGCAGACCTCAAGTAATGCAAAAAAAAAAAAAAAAACAAGTTCATAATCATTTATAAACAACAATATTAATCTTTTAACTCAGGAAGAGTTCAGAAATCAATATTTTGTGGAATAACCACGATTTTTAATCACAGGTTTCATGCGTCTTGTCATGCCTTCAACTAGTCTTTCACACTACTTTTGGGTGACCTTATGCCACTCCTGGTACAAACATTTAAGCAGTTCTTCTTTGCTTGATGGCT
Source organism: Ranitomeya imitator (assembly GCF_032444005.1). Taxonomy (NCBI): domain Eukaryota; kingdom Metazoa; phylum Chordata; class Amphibia; order Anura; family Dendrobatidae; genus Ranitomeya; species Ranitomeya imitator. Next base: position 472,817,590 of record NC_091282.1, read on the forward strand.
TGTGACTATCCATCTTCCTCTTGATTACATTCCAGAGGTCTCCAGTGGGGTTCAGGTCTGGAGATTGGGCTGTGTTGGTTTGATGTGGTGTCTTTCATCCACACCTTGATTGACCTAGCTGTGTGGCATGGCACATTGTCCTGCTGGAAAAACCATTCCTCAGAGTTGGTGAACATTGCCTGAGCAGAAGGAATCAACTGTTTTTCCAGGGTAACCTTGTATGCGGCTTGACTCATTCATCCTTCGCAAAGATTAACCTGCCAAATTCCAGCTTTGCTGAAGCATCCCAAGATCATCACTGATCCTCCACCAAATTTCAAAGTGGGTGCAAGACACTGTGGCTTGTACGCCTCTCCCGGTCTCCGTCTAACCATTAGATGACCAGGTGTTGGGCAAAGCTGAAAATTAGACTCATTAGAGAAGATTACCTTACTCCAGTCTTCTATGGTCCAATCCTTAAGGTCTTTGGCAAACTTCAGCCTGGCTCTACTTTACTTCTCATTGATGAAAGGCTTTTTTCTAGCTATACATGACTTGAGTCCTGCCTCTAGGAGCCTGTTAAGGACTGTTCTTGCCGTGCACTTCACCTCAGCTGCCATTTGCTATTCCTTTTGTAGGCCATTTGTTGTCATCCTGCCATTGCTGAGTGATATTCAAATAAGATGACTGCCATCCCGGTCAGTGGAGAGTCGTTTTCACCCTCTGCCTATCTGCAGCTTTGTTGTCCCCAATGTCTGCTGCTTGACCTTGTTGTAATGGACTGCCGTATTAGAAATTTTAAGGGTGGAGGCAACATGACGCTCACTGTGTCCCTCTGCTAGTAATGTCAAAATTGAGTCTTTCATTTACTCACTCAAGACTTTTCTTTTCAACTCCTCTGGCATGGTTAAGTTATTTTTTCATTCATATTCCTTTTGGGATATTACTAGCACTTGTTTTGCATCTAGCTTGTCCTATTGCAAGAGGATTGTGAACACCAGAGCAGTGTTTTTTATACTTTCCTTCGTTAAATAAGATTTGGTTCAGGGGATCACTTAATCAGAAGCACAATAAGTAGAATGAGGTGTACTCTCGTTGGAATTCAAGTGACACTGGAATGGCTGTCAGACATGTAGAGAACCTGATTTTTATAAAACTGTGCAGTGGTTTCTTACTTTTGCCAGAGCTGTATGTTGTGTTGAATTCCAGTAGGTTGCAACGTTGCAAATCTGGCACTGCTGTGGCAGACTACTTGTGTTTTGTAAGTTCATAAGAGCATGCTCTGTCATGTAAGAATTGTTGAAATGAGCAGACACTTTTTTGTCCATAGCCACCAGCTTCCTCAAGTGGGTCTATTTCTTAAATATATTTTGCACTATTAAATTCAGGATGTGTGCCATACAGGAACTGTGATTTGAATGATTAATTACAGGACAGAAACAGGTGACATTGATGGAATTTAAATTCCACTTTGTACAAAATTAAGTTAAGTAGGAAGTGCATTAAGCAGAACAAAAACAACAACTAACTCAAGCTATAGAATTAATTACATCCTGCTCTGACTGAGAGGAGTGATGTGTCATATAATCCATTACATTTTCTGCTCCTTCCACACTGATATGCAAAGGATTGCAATTGTAACCTAGGGTTGATAGTACTGGCATGTTGACTGGTGTCAGCAGTGCCATCAGAGCTAGAATTGCTAACAGTTCCCACATATTTTCAGTGGTTTAGACATTTTTGAGACTAGCACATTAGTTCCAAAGGCCACTTTTTCATTCAACATACATTTTGGACACGCGTAAGACATTGTCAAAAAGTTTTCACCACGGGGGCGTGGCCTGATGGTGCAAGGGAACAGTCGCACACATAAGAGCTCCTGCTCTAAGACTGCTTCCCAGAAGATCCCATTGACCCTAGGGTGCTCTAAAGAACCCCTCTACCTGGCAAGGAGTGCTGCAGTCACTCAAGGATGACCCGGAGGACAGGAAGATCCGTCTGCCCCAGCGCAAGTTCAGCAATTCCCCTTGGAGGGACCGAGAAGCGACATAGACGCCACCATCTTGAGAGCTACACGGTCCGACAGCACCGCAGGCTGCTGAGACACCGGGAAGGTACACTCCACCCCCCTTCCCTGGCTACCACACCTGCACCCTGGCTTCCCGCACTCGGCTGGACGTGCAACTGCTGGCCGGCGCTGGTACCTCGGCTCTCCGGTGTGCCCCGTGGTCCTCTGGGCGGTGTGGGCCTGCGCGCCACTGAGCTCCGGCTGCCATGCCCTGCTAGCGCGGCCGGACAGAAGAGAAGTCGCACTTGCTGTAGGGGGAGCTGAGCGAGTCCGCTATCGGCTGCGGTGCTCTGTTCCTCATCTGCGCCGGCAGCTCTGTAGCGGTGGTGGTGGGAATTAGCTGGCTATAACGACCCCGAGGATTTCCCGCCACTCCCGGTGCCATCTTGTTGTCCCTATTGGGGGCTGAGGAGCGTGTCTGCGCACCGCAGTGAGACTGTGTCAGCCTCTCCTGCACAGCGCTGCATCCCTGCTGCTGCCTCATACCCACTAACTTCAGGGGCACACCGGAGGAAGTTCCAAGTCATGCTAACACCCTGAAACGTGACACACATTATCCCTCACGTTTTGATAGCCCTCCCTGTAGCACCTGTGCCCCCCTGGGTCCCATATTTGAAAAACCACAGGAACTCTTTGGCTGTTCAGAGATAAGACAGTCTCATTAAAAACGATTTCTATGTGACATCAGTGCACTGTTCCACTGCTGATTCGTATACATTGAGACTGGGAAGGTGCCCTGCAACTGCAAGACAGCTGTATAGTGAACACCTTGTGTACAAAACAAGAGCTGGTGCTAAATATAATATAATATATAATATATAATACACAGTACAGGCTCATCAGGTCACCAAGCGCCCTAACTGATCTAATAGCGACACCTAGTGCCCATGCTGAGTCCCAGCGCCGTGCACATTATGAAGATCGGACAGATATCCTCCTCTTTTGTTCAAGCTATGTTCAAAACAACCTAAACCTGCATGAACGAGCGGTGATTCTAGAAGCAAACATCTTTAAGCCGGAGTGATTATAATGGTGAAGACAAGTAAAGAACGTTCCAGAAGTTTAACTCCAGCCCTCTGCCAAGGAAAACAGGGAGAGATGGAGAAGTTCCTCAAGCATAAAACAACAACCAAAGCTACACTTAAAAACTCTATTCTGAATACTGGCACTGAGGATATGGTGGAGGACTCTGATTCCAGCAAGGTGGCGTCTGAGGGCCACCTCTGCCACTCTGACTCAGGGAAACTCTCCAGATCATTTCTCAGCAAGTCACTGTCACAGGCAATGAAACCCTTAATAGATGAAATCGCTGGCATGAGGGCTGATCTCTCTCAAATAGGAAACAGAGTTGACTCGCTGGAAAATGCTCATTCCACTATTGTCAATCAATCAAATTCGATGAAGGACCACTTGGAATTCCACAGACATCAGCTAAACAATGCGGCTCTAGCGCTGGAGGACCAGGAGAACCGGAGCCGGAGAAAGAACATTAGAATTAAGGACTTGCCCGAAAGTGTGTCCCAGGAGGTACTTGTGAAAGCTACTAAGGAGATTTTTGCTTTGTTGATACCACAGGAAAAAAGCGATCAAATCATTATCGAAAGGGTCCATAGGTCACTAAGACCTAAACCCAGGCCCACAGACCCACCGAGAGATGTCATCTGTGGATTGGTAAACTATTTAGATACTGCTGCCTTAATGACTGCTTCCAGAGATAAAAATCTCTCTGCTATGAAGGTTCTCCCATACAGATTTTCCAAGATTTGGCTCCATCCACCCTGTTAAAACGCAGGGTTTTGAAACCACTGCTTGACACTCTGCGTTCCAAAAAAATCCTCTATAGGTGGCTTTTCCCCTTTGGCCTGGCAATCCATGGAGGCGGGAAACAGATCATCGTCAGAAGTCCTGATGACCTCCCTAGAGTGTGGGAGGCCTTTGATCTTGCTCCTGTGGAGGTCCCCTCCTGGCTTCCCATGGACATGGATCCACATTCGCCGTCCCCCTTGAGATCTATTTCCGGAGAACATGGTGACTGGACTCCGGTTAAGAGAGGGGCCTCTCCCAGACAGGGAAAATCGGGAAATAAGAAGAAGCCCCCTGTGAGCCTCTCACTCTCTACACCATTGTTCTGATCTTCATTTAGGCCACTTAGGTCTTCTACCGTTATGGTTATCTATATTAACAGTTATATAATGTTTTTAGATGTTAGTAAATTACTCTTTATATCTGACAGATTGCCGCTCGAGCATGAGATGGCACCCACCCTATCTGCAATGGGAGGACTCCCTGGCCCCCGCCTCTGCGGCAGATGGGCAGTTTGTTTGTATGTGGTTGTCCCCCTTTCTTTCCCCCACTTGGTTTATGTTCCCTTGTTCCATTGGTTTTGGTGCAGATACAGCACTTATATAGAACACCTCGAGCCAATCCACCCACCCAGACATGGCTAAATGTGACTCCCCGGCCAACATAGTTTTGGCCTCTTACAATGTGAAAGGCATATGATCACCAAATAAAAGAAGTCAAATCTTGAGACTCCTGCACTCCAAAAAGACTAATATAGCCTTCCTACAGGAAACACACTTTAAACAAAACAGAGTCCCTGATATGTCTAGATCTTACTTCCCTCACTGGTTTCATAGCACAGGTACTTCTGCTTCCAGAGGTGTCAGCATAATCATAGGTAAAAATGTACCTTTTACACTAAAGGACTCTCTATTAGACTCGGGGGGGGGGGGGAGATTTCTTATTCTTAAAGGTCTCATTGCTAATACAAAAGTAACTTTATGTAACCTCTATGCTCCAAACTGTGATCAGGTAAACTGGCTATGTAAAACTTTACAAACTCTGAAACTATTCTCTGATGGGGTAACGGTGGTTGGGGGTGACTTTAACCTACCTCTCAATCCGTTCTTGGACACATCGTCTGGGAAAACTCACTTAGCCCAAAAAGCCCTAAGAAAGTTACACCTTTCCCTACAATCACTAAACTTAATTGATGCATGGAGGACTCTACACCCCGCAGATAGAAATTATACCTTTTACTCACCCCCCCATAACACATACCATAGAATTGACTACCTCCTTACCCCAATGTCTTACCTCAAATCCATTAAATCTGCTACAATTGATAATATAACTCTGTCTGATCATGCCCCCATCTTTCTAGAAATGAGCATTTCTTCCCTGCTCAGGCGGACAATGACTTGGTCCTTAAACGAAACTTTGTTAGACTCTGTTACCCATACAACTAAACTATCAGATGCCCTTAATCACTTTTTCCAGGAAAATTCCAATTCAGGTCCTCCTACCGCTACTATATGGGAAACACACAAAGCCGTTATGAGGGGCGAATTCATAGCTCTAGGCTCATTCGTCAAAAAAGAAAGATCAAAACAAACAATCTCAATAATACAACAGATTAACACCCTCGAAAAACTCCATAAAAAATCCCAAAGTAAATTAATACAGAACGAGTTATCGGACTTGAGGGGGGCGCTGAAAAATCTTCTTAATATACACTCAGCTAAAATCTACATGAGGTGCCAACAAAAATTCTACGTACATGGGAATAGGGGTAGTAAATTAATGACCTCACTACTTAAAAAACGCAATGAACGGAAGTTTGTAAACGGCATCCTATCAACTGACAAGTCATTTAAACATAAAACTTCTGATATTGCAGAGGAGTTTAGGTCTTTTTATGAAAACCTATACAACTTACCCACTGCGCCACAATTGGAGATCCCTCCGATATTCTCACCAAAATAAGAGATTTTCTCGCACCCCTTAGGCTCCCTAAAATCTCAGTAGGAGGACACAGGAAGTTAATAGCGCCCATCTCTTTGAAAGAGATACTGGACACGTTAGCATCGATTCCCAATGGGAAGGCCCCAAGCCATGATGGACTGCCTATCATTTATTATAAAAAATGTATCAACAACTTCTCCCTCATATAGTTTCTTTGTTCAACTCTCTTTTAGAAGGTCATCCCTTGCCTAGGCAGTCTCTGGAGGCCTTTATCTCCGTAATCTCTAAAGAAGGTAAGGACCCCACAGTCTGTTCTAATTACAGACCTATTTCCCTTATTAACTCCGATATTAAACTCTGAGCCAAAATCCTAGCAAATAGACTGAGCGCCTTCTTACCTAAACTGATCCATACAGACCAGGTGGGATTCGTGAAGGGAAGAGAAGGAAAAGAAAACTCAACTAAAATTATTCAGTCTATAACCTTTGATAGGAGCGGAGGGATCCCCTTGGTCCTCTTATCAACAGATGCTGAGAAAGCATTTGACAGGGTGAGCTGGTGCTTCATGGAACAAGCTTTGATGAAGTTTGGCTTTCCACCGCAACTCATCGGCGCAATCTTCTCCCTTTACTCGCAACCTACGGCTAAGGTACAAATAAACAACACCCTGTCGGATAGCTTTAATATACACAACGGCACGAGACAGGGATGCCCATTGTCCCCGTCTCTGTTTGTTCTGGTCATAGAAACATTAATTCAAAAAATAAGACAGGAATCATTGATCAGAGGCCTGAGGATTGGCACATTAGAGCTAAAAACTTTGGCCTTTGCAGATGACCTGCTCTTTTTGATCACCAACCCTGCTCAGGCCTTTCCAGTAATTCTAGACACTTTACTGCAATTTGGGCAACTTTCCAATTTTAAAATTAACACTACAAAATCTATAGCTTTAAACATTTCTCTTCCCCACTCACACCTTGCTGCGTTGCACCCTCTATGTCCCTTCTCTTGGGCTACGCAATCTATAAAATATCTAGGTATAGATATCACAAAGAACCCTAGCCACCTTTTTCATGCAAACTATTCTGCTCTAACCAAAAAGGTGCAAGGTTTGTTGAGAACATACAATCTGCCCACACTGTCATGGCTGGGACGTATTAACGTCTTTAAGACGTATATTATGCCAATTATCTTATACACATTGAACATGGTCCCTATTAGCGTCCCACAAACTTACTTTAAAAATCTAAAATCCTTAATAGCCAAATTTATTTGGAGGCAGAAACCAGCTAGAATAACGTATAGATTTCTTTCTTGCTCAACCCTGGCTGGCGGTTTACGATTGCCTGACTCGGCCCTGTATTTCCAAGCAGTCCACATATGTAGATGGCTAAAGATCGTGGCTGGCTATGAGGAGGGTGTCCAGGATAATATTGACTTAGCGCTGTTGGGACCAAGGGGATTGCCTTGTGTCTGGTCACTGGCTAAGGCCCCTAATGAATCCAGACTGGATGAGGTATCTCTAACAACGCTTAAGGTCAGACACCTGTTAAACAGAGAACTTCCTTTGGATACCTTCCCCTCTATGCTTGCTCCGATCTGCTCTATACCATATCTCTTAGACCCGGGTTATAGAGACCCTTACAGACTGTGGTCCTCTCTTCCCAAGGAACCACTGAAGAACTTCTATAACGATAGAATACTATACAGAGGTTCCTGGCCCCCAAATTCCTTAACGCAACCCAAAAATTTTTTGCAAATACAGCATATCAAACGTACGCTCCTTAATTTCAAAAAGAAGTTCCCCCACATCTCTAATGGCTAGACATAATGTCTAAAATCCAAAACTGTATATTACAGTATATGTACCTGCGCTAAACCTTATAAGGAAACTATAGTACACAAACACGATGGGTAATTACCTTTTAGGTGGATAAACAGTAGTAAGTCCGTCTAGGGCACATATACCAAGACTGAAGTAGCCGGTGTGCAGGGACTTGCGGGTAGAGAAACAGTAGTGAATTCGTCTAGGATACGTATAACAGGACTGAAATAGTCGGTGTACAGGGACTAGAGTAGGGGAACAATAGCAATGTCACAATAAATATGTAAATAAAATCTCACGTAAAAAAACTAACACCCCGGACAGTGCACAACCTCACATAGATAATGCGTGTATATATGGACTTACGAGCAGTGCCTCAGATGTATAGTAGAGATCAAGTACCTGTCATATAGTAGGCCTCGGGGAGGAAGTAAGATAAAATGGCACTAAAAGAAGTCCGCAACTTGTTGGTGGTAATAGCACATGGAAGCGTTGCACTTAGCTCAATTGAGCATTATAGCGTTATAGTTAGAGGCGTAGTACTTAGCTCAGTTAGGCGTTGTAGTTGAAATGTCCTCAGGCGGCTAGTGCGGGCGCCGTCCCGGCCGGTGACGAGCGCTCGCGCGGCCTGTGTGAAGTCCTGTATGATGCTGTGCAGGACCTGCGGTGACGTTCGGGTCACGTGCTAAGGAGTCACGTGGTGCCCTGGATTATGCTACGGTGCGTTGTGGGAGCCAAACCAACGCGTTTCGGAAAAAACTTCGGTTTACTTCATCAGGGTAATTACCTATCGTGTTTGTGTACCATAGTTTCCTTATAAGGTTTAGCGCAGGTACATTGTTGTGAATTCTGTGGCTGAATTCACTCCTGTGGTCACAAGTGGTACTGCAGCTTCTGAGCTTCCTCCCTCAGGTGTTCTGGTGAGCTCGTTAACTGCTTCATTACTTAACTCCGCCTGATGCTGCTATCCTTGCTCCTTGTCAATGTTTCAGTGTTGGATCTGAGCTTCTCCTGATTGTTCCTGTGACCTGCTGCTCTGTATAGCTAAGTGCTTTTTGCTTTTTTGTTGCTTTTTTTCTGTCCAGCTTGTCTTTTGTTTTGCTGGAAGCTCTGAGACGCAAAGGGTGTACCGCCGTGCCTTTAGTTCGGCACGGTGGGTTTTTTTTTGCCCCCTTTGCGTGGTTTTGCTTTAGGGTTTTTTGTAGACTGCAAAGTTCGCTTTACTGTCCTCGCTCTGTCCTAGAATATCGGGCCCCACTTTGCTGAATCTATTTCATCCCTACGTTTTGTCTTTTCATCTTACTCACAGTCATTATATGTGGGGGGCTGCCTTTTCCTTTGGGGAATTTCTCTGGGGCAAGTCAGGCCTATTTTTCTATCTTCAGGCTAGCTAGTTTCTTAGGCTGTGCCGAGTTGCCTAGGTAGTTGTTAGGCGCAATCCACAGCCGCTTTTAGTTGTGTTTAGGATAGGATCAGGTGTGCAGTCTACAGAGTTTCCACGTCTCAGAGCTCGTTCTTGTATTTTTGGGTATTTGTCAGATCACTGTGTGCGCTCTGATTGCTAAGCACACTGTGTTTCTGGATTGCCTTCATAACACCTGTCATTAGCAAACATAACAGTACAAGGAGCCCAAACTAATGATTCTCAATAGAGGGAAAGAAAAAGTTCTGACATCATTTTTTTTTTTTTTTTTTCTGCTCTGTGTTCACTTTTTTTTTTTTCCCCTAGACATTTGGGTGATTCTGGACACAGGTGTGGACATGGATATTCAGGGTCTGTGCTCTTCAATGGATAATCTCGTTATAAATGTACAAAAAATTCATGATACTATTGATCAGAAATCTATGTTAGAACCAAGAATTCCTATTCCTGATTTGTTTTTTGGAGATAGAACTAAGTTTCTAAGTTTCAAAAATAATTGTAAGCTATTTCTGGCCTTGAAACCTCATTCTTCTGGTAATCCTATTCAACAGGTTTTGATTATTATTTCTTTTTTGCGCGGCGACCCTCAAGACTGGGCATTTTCTCTTGCGCCAGGAGACCCTGCATTGAGTAGTGTCGATGCGTTTTTCCTGGCGCTCGGATTGCTGTACGATGAGCCTAATTCAGTGGATCAGGCTGAGAAATATTTGCTGGCTTTGTGCCAGGGTCAGGATGATATAGAAGTATATTGTCAGAAATTTAGGAAATGGTCAGTACTCACTCAGTGGAATGAATCTGCGCTGGCAGCTTTGTTCAGAAAGGGTCTCTCTGAGGCTCTTAAGGATGTCATGGTGGGATTTCCTATGCCTGCTGGTTTGAATGAGTCTTTGTCTTTGGCCATTCAGATCGGTCGACGCTTGCGCGAGTGTAAATCTGTGCACCATTTGGCGGTACTGCCTGAGGTTAAACCTGAGCCTATGCAGTGCGATAGGACTATGACTAGAGTTGAACGGCAGGAATACAGACGTCTGAATGGTCTGTGTTTCTACTGTGGTGATTCCACTCATGCTATTTCTGATTGTCCTAAGCGCACTAAGCGGTCCGCTAGGTCTGCCGTCATTGGTACTGTACAGTCCAAATTCCTTCTGTCCATTACCTTGATATGCTCTTTGTCGTCGTTTTCTGTCATGGCGTTTGTGGATTCGGGCGCTGCCCTGAATCTGATGGATTTGGATTATGCTAAACGTTGTGGGTTTTTCTTGGAGCCTTTGCGGTGTCCTATTCCATTGAGAGGAATTGATGCTACACCTTTGGCCAAGAATAAACCTCAATACTGGGCCCAGCTGACCATGTGCATGGCTCCTGCACATCAGGAAGTTATTCGCTTTCTGGTGTTGCATAATCTGCATGATGTGGTCGTGTTGGGGTTGCCATGGCTACAAACCCATAATCCAGTATTGGATTGGAATTCCATGTCGGTATCCAGCTGGGGTTGTCAGGGGGTACATGGTGATGTTCCATTTTTGTCGATTTCGTCATCCACCCCTTCTGAGGTCCCAGAGTTCTTGTCTGATTATCAGGATGTATTTGAAGAGCCCAAGTCCGATGCTCTACCTCCGCATAGGGATTGTTGTTGTGAATTCTGTGGCTGAGTTCACTTCTGTGGTCACAAGTGGTATTGCAGTCTCTGGGCTTCCTCCCTCAGGTGTTTTGGTGAGCTCGTTGGCTGCCTTGCTATTTAGCTCCACCTGAGTCTGTCTTCCTTGCTCCTTGTCAATGTTCCAGTGTTGGATCTGAGCTACTGCATCTTTCCTTGGGCCTGCTGCTCTGCTAGATAAGTGCTTCTAGTTTGTTTTCTGTTTTTTCTGTCCAGCTTGCTATTAACTTTTGCTGGAAGCTCTGAGAAGCAAAGGGGTGCACCGCCGTGCTGTTAGTTCGGCACGGTGGGTCTTTTTGCCCCTTTGCGTGGTTTTCGTTTTAGGGTTTTTTGTAGACTGCATAGTTCTCTTTGCTATCCTCGCTCTGTCTAGAATATCGGGCCTCACTTTGCTGAATCTATTTCATTCCTACGTTTGTCTTTTCATCTTGCTAACAGTCATTATATGTGGGGGGCTGCCTATTCCTTTGGGGTATTTCTCTGAGGTAAGTCAGGCTTGTATTTCTATCTTCAGGCTAGTCAGCTCCTCAGGCAGTGCCGAGTTGCATAGGTAGTGATAGGCGCAATCCACTGCTGCTTACAGTTGTGTGAGGATAGATCAGGTACTGCAGTCTACAGAGATTCCACATCTCAGAGCTCGTCCTATTGTTTTTGGTTATTGCCAGATCTCTGTATGTGCGCTGATTACTGCACGCTGTGTTGCCTGATTGCCAGCCATAACAGTACAAGGAGCCACACCAATGATTCTCAATAGAGGGAAAAAAGAAATCCTGACATCATTTTTTTTTCTTAGCTCTGTCTTCAGTCTTTTTTTTCCCCTAGACATTAGAGTGCTTCAGGACACAGCTGTGGACATGGATATTCAGGCTCTGTGCTCCTCAATGGATAATCTCGTTGTAAATGTACAAAAGATTCAAGATACTATTGATCAGAAATCGATGCTAGAACCAAGAATTCCGATTCCTGATTTGTTTTTTGGTGACAGAACTAAGTTCCTGAGCTTCAGAAATAATTGTAAGCTATTTTTGGCCTTGAAACCTCATTCTTCTGGTAATCCTATTCAACAGGTTTTGATTATTATTTCTTTTTTGCGCGGCGACCCACAGGACTGGGCGTTTTCTCTTGCGCCAGGAGATTCTGCATTAAGTAATGTTGATGCATTTTTCCAGGCGCTGGGATTGCTTTACGATGAGCCTAATTCAGTGGATCAGGCTGAGAAAAATCTGCTGGCTTTATGCCAGGGTCAGGATGATGTAGAAGTATATTGTCAGAAATTTAGGAAGTGGTCAGTACTCACTCTGTGGAATGAATCTGCACTAGCGGCTTTGTTCAGAAAGGGTCTCTCTGAAGCTCTTAGGGATGTAATGGTGGGATTTCCTATGCCTGCTGGTTTGAATGAGTCTATGTCCTTGGCCATTCAGATCGGTCGTCGCTTGCGCGAGCGTAAATCTGTGCACCATCTGGCGGTATTGTCTGAGAGTAAACCTGAGCCTATGCAGTGCGACAGGACTATGACTAAAGTAGAACGGCAAGAACACAGACGTCTGAACAGACTGTGTTTCTATTGTGGTGATTCTACTCATGCTATTTCTAATTGTCCTAAACGCACTAGGCGGTTCGATAGCTCTGCCGTTATTGGTACTGTACAGTCCAAATTCCTTTTGTCCATTACCTTAATGTGCTCTTTGTCATCGTATTCTGTCATGGCGTTTGTGGATTCAGGCGCTGCCCTGAATCTGATGGATTTGGATTATGCTAAACGTTGTGGATTTTTCTTGGAGCCTTTGCGGTGTCCTATTCCGTTGAGAGGAATTGATGCTACACCTTTGGCCAAGAATAAGCCTCAGTACTGGGCCCAGCTGACCATGTGCATGGCTCCTGCACATCAGGAAGTTATTCGCTTTCTGGTACTGCATAATTTGCATGATGTGGTCGTGTTGGGGTTGCCATGGCTACAAACCCATAATCCAGTATTGGATTGGAACTCTATGTCGGTAACCAGCTGGGGTTGTCAGGGAGTACATGGTGATGTTCCATTTTTGTCTATTTCGTCATCCATTCCTTCTGACATCCCAGAGTTCTTGTCGGACTTTCAGGATGTATTTGAAGAGTCCAAGTCTGATGCCCTACCTCCGCATAGGAATTGTGATTGTGCTATCGATTTGATTCCTGGTAGTAAATTCCCTAAGGGTCGTTTATTTAATTTGTCCGTACCTGAACACACCGCTATGCGCAGTTATGTGAAGGAGTCCCTGGAGAAGGGACATATTCGCCCATCGTCGTCACCATTGGGAGCAGGGTTCTTTTTTGTAGCCAAGAAGGATGGTTCGCTAAGACCGTGTATTGATTACCGCCTTCTTAATAAGATCACTGTTAAGTTTCAGTATCCCTTGCCATTGATTTCTGACTTGTTTGCTCGGATTAAGGGGGCTAGTTGGTTTACTAAGATTGATCTTCGTGGTGCGTATAATCTGGTGAGAATCAGGCAGGGAGATGAATGGAAAACGGCATTTAATACGCCCGAGGGTCATTTTGAGTATCTGGTGATGCCGTTCGGACTTGCCAATGCTCCATCTGTTTTTCAGTCTTTTATGCATGACATTTTCCGTGAGTATCTGGATAAATTCTTGATTGTTTACTTGGATGACATTTTGATCTTCTCAGATGATTGGGAGTCTCATGTGAAGCAAGTCAGAATGGTTTTCCAGGTACTGCGTGCTAATTCCTTGTTCGTGAAGGGATCAAAGTGTCTCTTCGGTGTGCAGAAAGTTTCATTTTTGGGGTTCATCTTTTCCCCTTCTACTATCGAGATGGATCCGGTTAAGGTTCAGGCCATTCAGGATTGGACTCAGCCGACATCTCTAAAAAGTCTGCAGAAATTCCTGGGCTTTGCTAATTTTTATCGTCGCTTCATCTGTAATTTTTCTAGCATTGCCAGACCATTGACCGATTTGACCAAGAAGGGTGCTGATTTGGTTAATTGGTCTTCTGCTGCCGTGGAAGCTTTTCAGGAGTTGAAGCGTCGTTTTTGCTGTGCCCCTGTGTTGTGTCAACCTGATGTTTCTCTTCCGTTCCAGGTCGAGGTTGATGCTTCTGAGATTGGTGCAGGGGCGGTTTTGTCACAGAGAGGTTCTGGTTGCTCAGTGTTCAAACCATGTGCTTTCTTTTCCAGGAAATTTTCTGCTGCTGAGCGTAATTATGATGTGGGCAACCGAGAGTTGCTGGCCATGAAGTGGGCATTCGAGGAGTGGCGTCATTGGCTTGAGGGTGCTAAGCATCGCGTGGTGGTTTTGACTGATCATAAGAACCTTACTTATCTTGAGTCTGCCAAGCGCTTGAATCCTAGACAGGCCCGTTGGTCGTTATTTTTTGCTCGTTTTGATTTTGTGATTTCATACCTTCCGGGCTCTAAAAATGTGAAGGCGGATGCTCTGTCTAGGAGTTTTGTGCCCGACTCTCCGGGGTTATCTGAGCCGGCGAGTATCCTCAAGGAAGGAGTCATTGTGTCTGCCATCTCCCCTGATTTGTGGAGAGTGTTGCAGAAATTTCAGGCTAATAAACCTGATCGTTGTCCGGCCGAGAAACTGTTCGTCCCTGATAGGTGGACTAGTAAAGTTATCTCTGAACTTCATTGTTCGGTGCTGGCCGGTCATCCAGGAATCTTTGGTACCAGGGAGTTGGTTGCTAGATCCTTCTGGTGGCCATCTCTGTCACGGGATGTGCGTGCTTTTGTGCAGTCCTGTGGAATTTGTGCTAGGGCTAAGCCCTGCTGTTCACGTGCCAGTGGGTTGCTTTTGCCCTTGCCGGTCCCGAAGAGGCCTTGGACACATATTTCGATAGATTTCATTTCTGACCTTCCCGTTTCTCAAAAAATGTCGGTCATTTGGGTGGTCTGTGATCGCTTTTCTAAAATGGTCCATCTGGTGCCCTTGGTTAAATTGCCTTCCTCCTCTGATTTGGTGCCTTTGTTCTTCCAGCATGTGGTTCGTTTGCATGGCATTCCTGAGAATATTGTTTCTGACAGAGGTTCCCAGTTTGTCTCGAGGTTCTGGCGAGCCTTTTGTGGTAGGATGGGCATTGACCTATCTTTCTCCTCGGCCTTCCATCCTCAGACTAATGGCCAGACCGAACGAACCAATCAGACCTTGGAAACATATCTGAGATGTTTTGTTTCCGCTGACCAGGATGATTGGGTGTCATTTTTGCCGTTGGCTGAGTTCGCCCTTAATAATCGGGCCAGCTCGGCTACCTTGGTCTCTCCATTTTTCTGCAATTCTGGGTTCCATCCTCGTTTCTCTTCAGGACAGGTTGAGTCTTCGGACTGTCCTGGTGTGGATTCTGTGGTGGACAGGTTGCAGCAGATCTGGACTCAGGTAGTGGACAATTTGACCTTGTCCCAGGAGAAGGCTCAGCTTTTCGCTAATCGCAGACGCCGTGTGGGACCCCGACTTCGTGTTGGGGATCTGGTTTGGTTATCTTCTCGTCATATTCCTATGAAGGTTTCCTCTCCTAAATTTAAACCTCGTTTTATTGGTCCGTATAGGATTTCTGAGATTCTCAATCCGGTGTCTTTTCGTCTGACCCTCCCAGACTCCTTTTCCATACATAATGTATTCCATAGGTCGCTGTTGAGGAGATACGTGGCACCTATGGTTCCATCTGTGGAGCCTCCTGCCCCTGTTTTGGTGGAGGGGGAATTGGAGTATATTGTGGAGAAGATTTTGGATTCTCGTGTCTCTAGACGGAAACTCCAGTATCTGGTCAAATGGAAGGGTTATGCTCAGGAAGATAATTCCTGGGTTTTTGCCTCTGATGTCCATGCCCCAGATCTTGTTCGTGCCTTTCATGTGGCTCATCCTGGTCGGCCTGGGGGTTCTGGTGAGGGTTCGGTGACCCCTCCTCAAGGAGGGGGTACTGTTGTGAATTCTGTGGCTGAGTTCACTTCTGTGGTCACAAGTGGTATTGCAGTCTCTGGGCTTCCTCCCTCAGGTGTTTTGGTGAGCTCGTTGGCTGCCTTGCTATTTAGCTCCACCTGAGTCTGTCTTCCTTGCTCCTTGTCAATGTTCCAGTGTTGGATCTGAGCTACTGCATCTTTCCTTGGGCCTGCTGCTCTGCTAGATAAGTGCTTCTAGTTTGTTTTCTGTTTTTTCTGTCCAGCTTGCTATTAACTTTTGCTGGAAGCTCTGAGAAGCAAAGGGGTGCACCGCCGTGCTGTTAGTTCGGCACGGTGGGTCTTTTTGCCCCTTTGCGTGGTTTTCGTTTTAGGGTTTTTTGTAGACTGCATAGTTCTCTTTGCTATCCTCGCTCTGTCTAGAATATCGGGCCTCACTTTGCTGAATCTATTTCATTCCTACGTTTGTCTTTTCATCTTGCTAACAGTCATTATATGTGGGGGGCTGCCTATTCCTTTGGGGTATTTCTCTGAGGTAAGTCAGGCTTGTATTTCTATCTTCAGGCTAGTCAGCTCCTCAGGCAGTGCCGAGTTGCATAGGTAGTGATAGGCGCAATCCACTGCTGCTTATAGTTGTGTGAGGATAGATCAGGTACTGCAGTCTACAGAGATTCCACGTCTCAGAGCTCGTCCTATTGTTTTTGGTTATTGCCAGATCTCTGTATGTGCGCTGATTACTGCACGCTGTGTTGCCTGATTGCCAGCCATAACAGATTGTGATTGTGCTATCAATTTGATTCCTGGTAGTAAATTCCCTAAAGGTTGATTATTTAATTTATCCGTGCCCGAACACGCCGCTATGCGCAGTTATGTGAAGGAATCCCTGGAGAAGGGACATATTCGCCCATCGTCATCACCACTGGGAGCAGGGTTCTTCTTTGTAGCCAAGAAGGATGGTTCGCTGAGACCGTGTATTGATTACCGCCTTCTTAATAAGATCACTGTTAAATTTCAGTATCCCTTGCCATTGTTATCTGACTTGTTTGCTCGGATTAAGGGGGCTAGTTGGTTCACTAAGATAGATCTTCGTGGTGCGTATAATCTGGTGAGAATCAGGCAAGGAGATGAATGGAAAACTGCATTCAATACGCCCGAGGGTCATTTTGAGTATCTAGTGATGCCGTTCGGACTTGCCAATGCTCCATCTGTGTTTCAGTCTTTTATGCATGACATCTTCCGTGAGTATCTGGATAAATTCCTGATTGTTTACTTGGATGACATTTTGATCTTCTCAGATGATTGGGAGTCTCATGTGAAGCAGGTCAGAATGGTTTTTCAGGTCCTGCGTGCTAACTCTTTGTTTGTGAAGGGATCAAAGTGTCTCTTCGGTGTGCAGAAAGTTTCATTTTTGGGGTTCATCTTTACCCCTTCTACTATCGAGATGGATCCAGTTAAGGTCCAAGCCATCCAGGATTGGATTCAGCCGACATCTCTGAAAAGTCTGCAAAAGTTCCTGGGCTTTGCTAATTTTTATCGTCGCTTCATCTGTAATTTTTCTAGCATTGCCAAACCATTGACCGATTTGACCAAGAAGGGTGCTGATTTGGTTAATTGGTCTTCTGCTGCTGTGGAAGCTTTTCAGGAGTTGAAGCGTCGTTTTTGTTCTGCCCCTGTGTTGTGTCAGCCAGATGTTTCTCTTCCGTTCCAGGTCGAGGTTGATGCTTCTGAGATTGGAGCAGGGGCGGTTTTGTCACAGAGAGGTTCTGATTGCTCAGTGATGAAACCATGTGCTTTCTTTTCCAGGAAGTTTTCGCCCGCTGAGCGTAATTATGATGTGGGCAATCGAGAGTTGCTGGCCATGAAGTGGGCATTCGAGGAGTGGCGTCATTGGCTTGAAGGAGCTAAGCATCGCGTGGTGGTATTGACTGATCATAAGAACTTGACTTATCTCGAGTCTGCCAAGCGCTTGAATCCTAGACAGGCCCGTTGGTCGTTATATTTTGCCCGCTTCGACTTTGTGATTTCGTACCTTCCGGGCTCTAAAAATGTGAAGGCGGATGCTCTGTCTAGGAGTTTTGTGCCCGACTCTCCGGGTTTATCTGAGCCAGCGGGTATCCTCAAGGAATGAGTCATTGTGTCTGCCATCTCCCCTGATTTGCGGCGGGTGCTGCAAACATTTCAGGCGAATAAACCTGATCGTTGTTCAGCAGAGAAACTGTTCGTCCCTGATAGGTGGACGAATAAACTTATCTCTGAACTTCATTGTTCGGTGTTGGCTGGTCATCCTGGAATCTTTGGTACCAGAGAGTTAGTGGCTAGATCCTTCTGGTGGCCATCTCTGTCACGGGATGTACGTACTTTTGTGCAGTCCTGTGGGATTTGTGCTAGGGCTAAGCCCTGCTTTTCTCGTGCCAGTGGGTTGCTTTTGCCGTTGCCGGTCCCAAAGAGGCCTTGGACACATATTTCGATGGATTTCATTTCTGACCTTCCCGTTTCTCAAAAGATGTCAGTCATTTGGGTGGTCTGTGATCGCTTTTCTAAAATGGTCCATCTGGTGCCCTTGGCTAAATTGCCTTCCTCCTCTGATTTGGTACCTTTGTTCTTTCAGCATGTGGTTCGGTTGCATGGCATTCCTGAGAATATTGTTTCTGACAGAGGTTCCCAGTTTGTTTCAAGGTTTTGGCGAGCCTTTTGTGGTAGGATGGGCATTGACCTATCCTTTTCCTCGGCTTTCCATCCTCAGACTAATGGCCAGACCGAACGAACCAATCAGACCTTGGAAACATATCTGAGATGTTTTGTTTCTGCAGACCAGGATGATTGGGTGTCCTTTTTGCCGTTGGCTGAGTTCGCCCTTAATAATCGGGCCAGCTCGGCTACCTTGGTTTCTCCATTTTTTTGCAATTCTGGGTTCCATCCTCGTTTCTCTTCAGGACAGGTTGAGTCTTCTGACTGTCCTGGTGTGGATTCTGTGGTGGATAGGTTGCAGCAGATCTGGACTCAGGTAGTGGACAATTTGATTTTGTCCCAGGAGAAAGCTCAACTTTTCGCTAATCGCAGACGCCGTGTGGGTCCCCGACTTCGTGTTGGGGATCTGGTTTGGTTATCTTCTCGTCATATTCCTATGAAGGTTTCCTCTCCTAAATTTAAACCTCGTTTTATTGGTCCGTATAGGATTTCTGAGGTTCTCAATCCTGTGTCTTTTCGTTTGACCCTCCCAGACTCCTTTTCCATACATAATGTATTCCATAGGTCGTTGTTGCGGAGATACGTGGCACCTATGGTTCCATCTGTTGAGCCTCCTGCCCCGGTTTTGGTGGAGGGGGAATTGGAGTATATTGTGGAGAAGATTTTGGATTCTCGTGTTTCTAGACGGAAACTCCAGTATCTGGTTAAATGGAAGGGTTATGCTCAGGAAGATAATTCCTGGGTTTTTGCCTCTGATGTTCATGCTTCCGATCTTGTTCGTGCCTTTCATGCGGCTCATCCTGGTCGGCCTGGGGGCTCTGGTGAGGGTTCGGTGACCCCTCCTCAAGGGGGGGTACTGTTGTGAATTCTGTGGCTGAATTCACTCCTGTGGTCACAAGTGGTACTGCAGCTTCTGAGCTTCCTCCCTCAGGTGTTCTGGTGAGCTCGTTAACTGCTTCATTACTTAACTCCGCCTGATGCTGCTATCCTTGCTCCTTGTCAATGTTTCAGTGTTGGATCTGAGCTTCTCCTGATTGTTCCTGTGACCTGCTGCTCTGTATAGCTAAGTGCTTTTTGCTTTTTTGTTGCTTTTTTTCTGTCCAGCTTGTCTTTTGTTTTGCTGGAAGCTCTGAGACGCAAAGGGTGTACCGCCGTGCCGTTAGTTCGGCACGGTGGGTTTTTTTTGCCCCCTTTGCGTGGTTTTGCTTTAGGGTTTTTTGTAGACTGCAAAGTTCGCTTTACTGTCCTCGCTCTGTCCTAGAATATCGGGCCCCACTTTGCTGAATCTATTTCATCCCTACGTTTTGTCTTTTCATCTTACTCACAGTCATTATATGTGGGGGGCTGCTTTTTCCTTTGGGGAATTTCTCTGGGGCAAGTCAGGCCTATTTTTCTATCTTCAGGCTAGCTAGTTTCTTAGGCTGTGCCGAGTTGCCTAGGTAGTTGTTAGGCGCAATCCACAGCCGCTTTTAGTTGTGTTTAGGATAGGATCAGGTGTGCAGTCTACAGAGTTTCCACGTCTCAGAGCTCGTTCTTGTATTTTTGGGTATTTGTCAGATCACTGTGTGCGCTCTGATCGCTAAGCACACTGTGTTTCTGGATTGCCTTCATAACACCTGTCATTAGCAAACATAACAGTACATATACTGTAATATACAGTTTTGTGTTTTATAGCCACCCCCCTTCTCCTCGGTGTGGTGAGGAGCAGTACCCGCAGCTACCTCTATCCATCCCACAAGCGCCGCTAGTGTATACACTACTGTATCTATAGTAATGTCTAAAATCCCCCACCCCGAAATAAAAAACGTCTCTTGGATTTACAGTGGGGCAAAGAAGTATTTAGTCAGTCAGCAATAGTGCAAGTTCCACCACTTAAAAAGATGAGAGGCGTCTGTAATTTACATCATAGGTAGACCTCAACTATGGGAGACAAACTAAGAAAAAAAAATCCAGAAAATCACATTGTCTCTGTTAGGACTGGCGGAACGCACCAAGACAGATGGTATAGATGCGTTCGCAGTCCGGGGTCCACCGTGCAGGTGAAAACCTGCTGCTAGCAATTAGCAGACTATATGGCGGTACACTAAAGTATACACGCGTGGGTTAACCTCACCCAGCGTGAAAGAAGCAATCCTGTTAAGGCACAGGACCGCGGTACCGCACCTAAAGCGCGAGCAAGTAGTCAGCGAACTCAACCCCAACAGGAATTGAAGTCCGATTAGACCCTTGCTGGCACAACACCGCAACTGGGTGTGTAAGGAAACTAAAGAGCAATATTAAGGCACAAGAGTGCATGCAGTGCCGCACTGACGAACGCCACTAACCACCCAGGCGTGGGTAAGGAAAGCACAGAGGAAGTGCACGGCGCCGTACTGGCGGTCACAGCAACTGGACGCTATAATGTGTGACTAGTGCTGTAGGATAAGTCGGGCGCTAGGTAGCTGCCATACACCTTCCGCGAACAGTCATTCAATAGGGTAGGGGTATCCAAGGACGACTTGCACTCACAACATACACACATTAGCAATTGTAAGACAATACTAGCGCATGGCCGTGCGGTCATGCGCAGTTTATATAGCTGCGGCACAGGAAGTGGCCACAGCACCTTTGCCCTTCCAAGACCTGCCAAGAGGACCAATGGAATGTGCTGCAGAGCCTGAGCACATGACCCTCGATCTCCAACGGGAGATCTTACCCTGGGCATGCTCAGTACGTGCAGACAAGGACTTAGTCCCAGAGAAGTCCGCTCGCTGCTGACCAGCACTGACTTTAATGGCAGAGACTGGAGAAGCAGCAGTAACTCTCAGAACAGAGTGAGAATGAGCAAGACGCTGGGACCGACGTCCTTGCTGAGCAGGCTCCACTGCGGCTGGACAAGAATGGGAGACCGCAGCGGAGGTGGCTCGAGATTCCCCCTGTGCAGAAGCGGGAACGCGACCCCTAACATTACCCCCCCTCCTAGCGCCCCCCCCTCCTTGGGCCTCGCTACGTTCGAAGGCAGCAATGAGCTGCGGAGCCCGAATGTGCTCAACAGGCTCCCAGGACCTGTCCTCGGGGCCATAACCCTTCCAGTCCACCAAATAAAATTTTTTACCACGCACCACATTGCACCCCAAAATAGCGTTCACCTCATAATCGTCCGTAGATGAACCCGATGTCCCAGCAGATGACTTGGAAAACTGGGACATATACACGGGTTTCAAGAGGGACACATGAAAGGTCTCGGTGATACCGAGGCGTGGCGGAAGGGCCAAACGATAGAACACAGGATTAACCTGCTCGAGGACCTTGAATGGACCCAAGTAGCGAGGACCAAATTTAGTGGACTCAACTCGCAGCCTGATGTTACGGGCGGAGAGCCACACCAAGTCGCCAGGAGCAAAGGTCGGAGCGGGGCGCCGATGAGCATCAGCGGAGGACCTCATTCTCTCCTTAGAGGCCCGAATGGCATCCTGAGTGCGGTCCCAAATATCCCGTGCCTCCACAGCCCAGTCTGCCACCCTGGAGTCGGCGGAAGACACGGGCATAGGCACAGGTACCCGTTGATGCTGACCATAGTTGAGGAGGAATGGGGTTTGTCCAGTGGAGTCGGCTACGGCGTTGTTCAGTGCAAACTCTGCCCATGATAGCAAGGATGCCCAGTCATCCTGCCTGGCTGAAACAAAATGTCGCAGGTATGTGACCAAGGTCTGGTTGGCCCTCTCTACCAACCCATTCGTCTCGGGATGATAAGCGGAAGAGAGATTCAACTCAATACTGAGAAGACGACAGAGCTCTCTCCAGAACCGAGACGCAAACTGGGGACCCCGGTCACTGACAATTTTGTCTGGCATACCATGTAGGCGGAAGATATGTCTAATGAACAACGCTGCCAAGGCCCGTGCAGAAGGTAACCGCGGCAGCGGCACCAAATGCACCATTTTTGAGAAATCATCGGTGATGACCCAAATGATGGTACAGCCGCGAGACTTGGGCAAACCCACAACAAAGTCCATCCCGACCATCTCCCAGGGCCTATCTGCCACCGGCAAGGGATAGAGCAAACCAGCTGGCCTTTGACACAGAGATTTATTTTTGGCGCAGGAGACACACGCCAGAACATAATCCCTGACATCCCGGACCATATGCGGCCACCAGTACGTCCTCGCCAGTAGCTCAGATGTCCTCTTTGTCCTAAAGTGTCCACCCACCCTGGACGAATGAGCCCAAGAGAGAACCTCCGGTCGCAAATTAATGGGCACAAAAGTCTTGCCCGGAGGCACAGACTCTAGCAAAACCGGCGCCACGGTTCTCAGGCTCTCGGAAGGGACAATAAGCCGAGGCTCCTCTTCCTCCTCCTCAGTTGACATAAGGGAGCGAGAGAGAGCGTCAGCACGGATATTCTTCTCCCCGGCAAGATAATGAAGGGAAAAGTGGAACCGGGAGAAGAACAGGGACCATCTGGCCTGGCGAGAATTTAGCCGCTGGGCTGTTTGCAAATAGACCAAATTTTTGTGGTCCGTGTAAACTTGGAAGGGAAACCGCGCACCTTCCAGAAGGTGTCTCCACTCCGAAAAGGCCAACTTCATTGCTAGCAACTCCCTGTCCCCGATGGAGTAGTTCCTCTCCGCTGGCGTGAAGGTCTTGGAGAAGAAGAAGCATGGATGCTTCCGACCTTGAGCATCCTTTTGGTAGAGGACTGCTCCAGCACCAACGGACGAGGCATCCACCTCCAGTAGGAATGGCTTATCCACATCGGGACGATGTAAGATGGGAGCACTAGCAAAGTGGGACTTAAAAAAAGTGAAGGCCTTGGAGACCTCTTCCGACCACAATTTGGGATCCGCTCCCTTCTTGGTGAGGGCTACCAAGGGAGCTACCAGAGTTGAGAAGTGGGGAATGAACTGGCGGTAATAGTTTATGAACCCCATAAAGCGCTGCACCGCTTTAAGAGAATGGGGCTCTTGCCAGTCCATCACAGCCTGTAGTTTGGCAGGATCCATAGCCAATCCCTGGGCGGAGATGATATAGCCCAGGAAAGGTAAGGACTCCTGCTCAAACACACACTTCTCCAACTTTGCGTAAAGAGAGTTTGCCCGTAGGAGGTCGAAGACTCTGCCAACATCTCTCCGGTGGGAGTCAATATCTGGAGAAAAGATGAGAATATCATCCAGATAGACTACAACCGAGGTGGAAAGCATATCCCGGAAGATGTCGTTGACAAAGTCTTGAAAAACGGCAGGTGCATTACAGAGCCCGAAGGGCATCACCAGATACTCATAGTGCCCATCTCTGGTGTTAAATGCCGTTTTCCACTCGTCCCCCTCACGGATGCGAATCAGGTTATAAGCACCCCGCAGATCTAGTTTAGTAAACACTCTAGCTCCCCGAAGCCTATCGAAAAGCTCAGATATCAACGACAAAGGGTACTTGTTCTTAACTGTCATAGCATTAAGACCCCTGTAGTCTATGCATGGACGTAGTTCTCCATTCTTCTTCTGCACGAAGAAGAACCCTGCCCCAGCAGGTGACACTGACTTCCTGATGAACCCTCTTGCCAGATTCTCTTATATGTACTGAGACATTGCCTCCGTTTCTGGGAGAGATAATGGATAGACTCGACCCCGGGGAGGCTCAGCACCAGGCAAGAGATCAATAGGACAGTCATAGGGGCGATGGGGCGGAAGAGTCTCTGCTGCCTTTTTGGAGAATACGTCTGCATAAGACCAATATTGCTTGGGGAGAGAGGAGAGATCTGTGGGTACCTCAGTAGTAGCAACCTGAACGCACTCTCGGTGACACCTACCCCCACATGATTCACCCCATCCCAGAATTCTGCCTGAGGACCACTCGATGTGAGGAGAGTGGTACCGTAGCCAAGGTATCCCCAACAGGACCTCATCAATACCCTCAGGAATGATGAGCAGAGAAATAATCTCCTGATGGGATGGCGACATGGACAGAGTAACAGGGATGGTCTGATGTGTTATCTGTGCGGGGAGTGTCGGGGACGAGCCTTGAGTCAGTGCCAACAGTTGGAGCGCCGTGTCATGGGTGACACGAGGTCCTAGAAAGACCTGTTTCAGAGTGCTCAGGCATAACGGAGCACTCTGCACCACATGATCGCCACGCTCCCACAGCGGCGTAGCCCACTGCAACGCCCTGTCCGACAATAAGGAAATTATAAAGCCCACCTTAGCCCGCTCTGTAGGGAAACGAGAAGCCAGAAGCTCGAGATGTATTGAGCACTGACTCACGAAACCCCTACAGGACTTACTGTCACCAGAAAATTTCTCTGGTAGCGGGAGGCGAGATAGCGTCAAGGTAGCTGCAGCCACACTTGCAGCCTGAACAGCGACAGCAGTAACATCCACAGCTGAGGTTGAATGCTCAAGAGCCGCCAACCTTCCCTCCAGCTGCTGGATGTACCGCTGTAAACGCTGGTCGTCCGCCATTTTACTAGCCAGACCCTGGCGCTAGTATTCTGTTAGGACTGGCGGAACGCACCAAGACAGATGGTATAGATGCGTTCGCAGTCCGGGGTCCACCGTGCAGGTGAAAACCTGCTGCTAGCAATTAGCAGACTATATGGCGGTACACTAAAGTATACACGCGTGGGTTAACCTCACCCAGCGTGAAAGAAGCAATCCTGTTAAGGCACAGGACCGCGGTACCGCACCTAAAGAGCGAGCAAGTAGTCAGCGAACTCAACCCCAACAGGAATTGAAGTCCGATTAGACCCTTGCTGGCACAACACCGCAACTGGGTGTGTAAGGAAACTAAAGAGCAATATTAAGGCACAAGAGTGCATGCAGTGCCGCACTGACGAACGCCACTAACCACCCAGGCGTGGGTAAGGAAAGCACAGAGGAAGTGCACGGCGCCGTACTGGCGGTCACAGCAACTGGACGCTATAATGTGTGACTAGTGCTGTAGGATAAGTCGGGCGCTAGGTAGCAGCCATACACCTTCCGCGAACAGTCATTCAATAGGGTAGGGGTATCCAAGGACGACTTGCACTCACAACATACACACATTAGCAATTGTAAGACAATACTAGCGCATGGCCGTGCGGTCATGCGCAGTTTATATAGCTGCAGCACAGGAAGTGGCCACAGCACCTTTGCCCTTCCAAGACCTGCCAAGAGGACCAATGGAATGTGCTGCAGAGCCTGAGCACATGACCCTCGATCTCCAATGGGAGATCTTACCCTGGGCATGCTCAGTACGTGAAGACAAGGACTTAGTCCCAGAGAAGTCCGCTCGCTGCTGACAAGCACTGACTTTAATGGCAGAGACTGGAGAAGCAGCAGTAACTCTCAGAACAGAGTGAGAATGAGCAAGACGCTGGGACCGACGTCTTTGCTGAGCAGGCTCCACTGCGGCTGGACAAGAATGGGAGACCGCAGCGGAGGTGGCTCGAGATTCCCCTTGTGCAGAAGCGGGAACTCGACCCCTAGCAGTCTGTTTTTTTAACATTTTATTTGCAAATTATGGTGGAAAATAAGTATTTGGTCAGAAACAAAATTTCATCTCAATACTTTGTAATATATCCTTTGTTGGCAATGACAGAGGTCAAACGTTTTCTCTAAGTCTTCACAAGGTTGCCACACACTGTTGTTGGTATGTTGGCCCATTCCTCCATGCAGATCTCCTCTAGAGCAGTGATGTTTTTGGCTTTTCGCTTGGCAACACGGACTTTCAACTCCCTCCAAAGGTTTTCTATAGGGTTGAGATCTGGAGACTGGCTAGGCCACTCCAGGACCTTGAAATGCTTCTTACGAAGCCACTACTTCGTTGCCCTAGCGGTGTGCTTTGGATCATTGTCATGTTGAAAGACCCAGCCATGTTTCATCTTCAATGCCCTTGCTGATGGAAAGAGGTTTGCACTCAAAATCTCACGATACATGGCCCCATTCATTCTTTCATGTACCCGGATCAGTCGTCCTGGCCCCTTTGCAGAGAAACAGCCCCAAAGCATGATGTTTCCACCACCATGCTTTACAGTAGGTATGGTGTTTGATGGATGCAACTCAGTATTCTTTTTCCTCCAAACATGACAAGTTGTGTTTCTACCAAACAGTTCCAGTTTGGTTTCATCAGACCATAGGACATTCTCCCAAAACTCCTCTGGATCATCCAAATGCTCTCTAGCAAACTTCAGACGGGCCCGGACATGTACTGGCTTAAGCAGTGGGACACATCTGGCTCTGCAGGATCTGAGTCCATGGTGGCGTAGTGTGTTACTTATGGTAGGCCTTGTTACATTGGTCCCAGCTCTCTGCAGTTCATTCACTAGGTCCCCCCGTGTGGTTCTGGGATTTTTGCTCACCGTTCTTGTGATCATTCTGACCCCACGGGGGGGGATTTTGCGTGGAGCCCCAGATCGAGGGAGATTATCAGTGGTCTTGTATGTCTTCCATTTTCTAATTATTGCTCCCACTGTTGATTTCTTCACTCCAAGCTGGTTGGCTATTGCAGATTCAGTCTTCCCAGCCTGGTGCAGGGCTACAATTTTGTTTCTGGTGTCCTTTGACAGCTCTTTGGTCTTCACCATAGTGCAGTTTGGAGTCAGACTGTTTGAGGGTGTGCACAGGTGTCTTTTTATACTGATAACAAGTTTAAACAGGGGCCATTACTACAGGTAATGAGTGGAGGAAAGAGGAGACTCTTAAAGAAGAAGTCTGTGAGAGCCAGAAATCTTGATTGTTTGTTTCTGACCAAATACTTATTTTCCACCATAATATGCAAAAAAAATGATAAAAAAAACAGACAATGTGATTTTCTGGATTTTTTTTTCTCAGTTTGTCTCCCATAGTTGAGGTCTACCTATGATGTAAATTACAGACGCCTCTCATCTTTTTAAGTGGTGGAACTTGCACTATTGCTGACTGACTAAATACTTTTTTGCCCCACTGTATGCCCAACTCAGTTCCACCAACATTCAAATGAAGCCTGCATTTATCCATTCCTAGGAAATGGAGTTGGGTGTTTCTTTTACAGAGACACAAATTTCATAAATTTTAGCTTTTGCACGGGGATTCTCCCGCTGCATATTACTCCAAGAAAACTCTTATAAAATTTTAACCAGGTGTCACTTAACTCCTGCCAAATTGTCTCATCTAGGCCTGACAGACTATAGCTCCTGTTGGCGCTGTCATGGCTCTCTGGGCCACCACACGCATATTTTCTGAGACTGCCCTAATTTGACAAAATTTTTTGGGGAAATTAATGGGTTCCTTAAGAAACTAAAATTAATTAAGACTAACTTGCAGGCCACTGAAGTCCTACTGTCCTGCCCATCTATCAATTTCAGACCTAAGAAACATAGACTTCTACCACTTTTAATAAGTGCCGCCAAACATCTAATCACATTACATTGGAAAGAGGTTTCCCCTCCAACATTAGCTGAGTGGATCTCCAAAGTTGACCATATCTCTAGGCTCAAGGAATTGTCCAGTTGGGAAATGAACAGTCATGATCTGTATGTAAAGGTTTGGGCCCCATGGAAGGAGTTACGAGCAAGCGGGACCATTTCATAATTTCATAATTGAATATTTGAATAATTCTTTAACTAATTTAATTAATTCGTTTTACTTCACTTTCACCTCTCAATGTATGCCCACAAATATTGTGAGCTGTGGCTGATTGTATTTTTGTATTTTTACAATATGCATTTGTCATTGAATATGTCTCAATGTACTGTACCATTACACGTTTAACTAGTTTAAATCCCCCCCTTATCCCTTTCCCTTTTTTTTTCCTTTGCCCTCTCTCCCCTTTTCCCTCTACCTCAACCCACCCACCCCTAAACCCTTATTCTGTTTTTCCCTTTCTCTCCACCCCTATACTGTTCCCACTCCCCATCTTTTACTAACGTAGTTGCTGGTATTTACACTATTGAATTTGATTACACATACTTATACTATGTTGTTATTTGTTCATCGCTTCTACGTTTATTCAAAAATAAAGAATTTACAAAAAAAAAAAGTTTTCACCACAGTTATCCAACCATGAAAAATGTTGTAATCAACCAAAAATGCTTGGTAAGATACATGTGAAGGCCAAAAAGCAAATGCAACAACAGCATGTTTGAAGAAACGGAGTGATTTGTTCATGTCTTTAATTTGCAAACTTGAACAGGTGTGCCAAAACAAACCTGCACAGTTACTGTAAATGTCTCAATTTAGTGAAATCATTTATTTCATGATTTTTTGCTAAGTAGATTACGTCCCCACATATGAATTCATAAAAGTGCCAGGAGATAGGAACATGCCATCAAAATGCTGCAACAGCCTACAATATAGTTTTTGGGTGTACATTTACCAGAATGGAATATTAAAACAGGTATGCAAAAAAAGAAGCATGTTTAATATTTTAACATTTTTTATATTAAGAACTATTCTCCCCTTCTTCCAAAACAAAAAGCAATAACTAAGAATTCTCTTTTGGTTGGTAGGTGCAGTATCAGAAAGAAAGATGAAGACAACGCTAGCAGAATTTCTGTGGCATGTATGGTTGTTAAATTGGACTAATAAAATTGGCGGCAAAGCGTTAAACTTCTGGGCATTTTTTAATTTTTTTATTACTCATCTCCAATTGACAAAAAACTGCAAAACACCTCTTACGACAAGCCTACAGCTTGCAGTGATCGTCAACCCACAGAACCACCGCACAACCAGATCTACCCTCTCCTAGTGTATCCTCACTCATCCCCTGCAGACTGTGAGCTCTCTAGGGCAGGGTCCTCCCTCCTTCTGTACCTGTAAGTGCCTTGTTTTTTTGCTCATATCTAATATATAATTGCCTAGAATACTACTTCCTGCAATTTGTGCCAACTTCCGTGGCTTTGTCCGGAGCTAATGTCCGGAGATAATGTCCGGAGCTAATGTCCGGAGCTAATGTCCGGAGCTAATGTGCGGAGATAATGTCCGGAGCTAATGTCCGGAGCTAATGTCCGGAGCTAATGTCCGGAGATAAGTGACGTCAACAGTGTCCAGTGTCTGATTGGTTGCCGCCTGCTGCGAGCGACCAATCAGAAACGTGCCGTACTGTGACACACTCCGCCCGCCATTTTGGTGTGATTTTTGAATTTTTACCTCACAGCAAGTTTCTACTGCGTGGAGGCGGGCCCAGTGACGTTGCTCTTCAAGCTCCTGCCGAATTTCGTCAAAAAAATGATAATACCATTTACCAAAACTATATATATTTAGTTGTGAAGTGGTTCAGTGACATTTTCACACCAATTTTGAACTTTTGTTTGGTGTTTTCTCCATATACTGCCTATTATTCACTGACTGTTATACTGAGAGACTGCCGTTTATTAACCTCTTCTTTGCCATATTGGGTATATTGCTCTATTATTTGCCACATAAGGACATTGTCCATTATTGCCCAACAATTTCTCTGCAATATAAACTGCCTATTTATTAATATCTGCATTCCCGCAAAGAACTATTGCCTATTATTAACTGGCTATTTTCCTACTACCTGACACTGCCTCTTATTAACCTGTTGTTTGCCACCACCACACTTAAGAACCGTTGTTGTGGCATTTGCCACAACACGCAAAGTTGTCGTCTGATGTCTTTCATCCCTCCCCTCATAAGCATGTTCATGGATCCTGTGTAACTGTACCTTAAATAACAAGAATTGTCAAGAGCTGGTGACTGCAGCCATTTTTTGTTCTTTCTTACTATTATTTATTAATTGTATTATTCTTACATTTGAATAAATAAAGTATACAGTGGGGCAAAAAAGTATTTAGTCAGTCAGCAATAGTGCAAGTTCCACCACTTAAAAAGATGAGAGGCACCTGTAATTTACATCATAGGTAGACCTCAGCTATGGGAGACAAACTGAGAAAAAAAATCCAGAAAATCACATTGTCTGTTTTTTTAATATTTTATTTGCATATTATGGTGGAAAATAAGTATTTGATCAGAAACAAAATTTCATCTCAATAATTTGTAATATATCCTTTGTTGGCAATGACAGAGGTCAAACGTTTTCTGTAAGTCTTCACAAGGTTGCCACACACTTTTGTTGGTATGTTGGCCCATTCCTCCATGCAGATCTCCTCTAGAGCAGTGATGTTTTTGGCTTTTCGCTTGGCAACACGGACTTTCAACTCCCTCCAAAGGTTTTCTATAGGGTTGAGATCTGGAGACTGGCTAGGCCACTCCAGGACCTTGAAATGCTTCTTACGAAGCCACTCCTTCGTTGCCCTGGCGGTGTGCTTTGGATCATTGTCATGTTGAAAGACCCAGCCATGTTTCATCTTCAATGCCCTTGCTGATGGAAGGAGGTTTGCACTCAAAATCTCACGATACATGGCCCCATTCATTCTTTCATGTACCCGGATCAGTCGTTCTGGCCCCTTTGCAGAGAAACAGCCCCAAAGCATGATGTTTCCACCACCATGCTTTACAGTAGGTATGGTGTTTGATGGATGCAACTCAGTATTCTTTTTCCTCCAAACACGACAAGTTGTGTTTCTACCAAACAGTTCCAGTTTGGTTTCATCAGACCATAGGACATTCTCCCAAAACTCCTCTGGATCATCCAAATGCTCTCTAGCAAACTTCAGACGGGCCCGGACATGTACTGGCTTAAGCAGTAGGACACGTCTGGCACTGCAGGATCTGAGTCCATGGTGGCATAGTGTGTTACTTATGGTAGGCCTTGTTACATTGGTCCCAGCTCTCTGCAGTTCATTCACTAGGTCCCCCCGCGTGGTTCTGGGATTTTTGCTCACCGTTCTTGTGATCATTCTGACCCCACGGGGTGGGATTTTGCGTGGAGCCCCAGATCGAGGGAGATTATCAGTGGTCTTGTATGTCTTCCATTTTCTAATTATTGCTCCCACTGTTGATTTCTTCACTCCAAGCTGGTTGGCTATTGCAGATTCAGTCTTCCCAGCCTGGTGCAGGGCTACAATTTTGTTTCTGGTGTCCTTTGACAGCTCTTTGGTCTTCACCATAGTGCAGTTTGGAGTCAGACTGTTTGAGGGTGTGCACAGGTGTCTTTTTATACTGATAACAAGTTTAAACAGGGGCCATTACTACAGGTAATGAGTGGAGGAAAGAGGAGACTCTTACAGAAGAAGTCTGTGAGAGCCAGAAATCTTGATTGTTTGTTTCTGACCAAATACTTATTTTCCACCATAATATGCAAAAAAAATGATAAAAAAAACAGACAATGTGATTTTCTGGATTTTTTTTTCTCAGTTTGTCTCCCATAGTTGAGGTCTACCTATGATGTAAATTACAGACGCCTCTCATCTTTTTAAGTGGTGGAACTTGCACTATTGCTGACTGACTAAATACTTTTTTGCCCCACTGTATGCCCAACTCAGTTCCACCAACATTCAAATGAAGCCTGCATTTATCCATTCCTAGGAAATGGAGTTGGGTGTTTCTTTTACAGAGACACAAATTTCATAAATTTTAGCTTTTGCACGGGGATTCTCCCGCTGCATATTACTCCAAGAAAACTCTTATAAAATTTTAACCAGGTGTCACTTAACTCCTGCCAAATTGTCTCATCTAGGCCTGACAGACTATAGCTCCTGTTGGCGCTGTCATGGCTCTCTGGGCCACCACACGCATATTTTCTGAGACTGCCCTAATTTGACAAAATTTTTTGGGGAAATTAATGGGTTCCTTAAGAAACTAAAATTAATTAAGACTAACTTGCAGGCCACTGAAGTCCTACTGTCCTGCCCATCTATCAATTTCAGACCTAAGAAACATAGACTTCTACCACTTTTAATAAGTGCCGCCAAACATCTAATCACATTACATTGGAAAGAGGTTTCCCCTCCAACATTAGCTGAGTGGATCTCCAAAGTTGACCATATCTCTAGGCTCAAGGAATTGTCCAGTTGGGAAATGAACAGTCATGATCTGTATGTAAAGGTTTGGGCCCCATGGAAGGAGTTACGAGCAAGCAGGACCATTTCATAATTTCATAATTGAATATTTGAATAATTCTTTAACTAATTTAATTAATTCGTTTTACTTCACTTTCACCTCTCAATGTATGCCCACAAATATTGTGAGCTGTGGCTGATTGTATTTTTGTATTTTTACAATATGCATTTGTCATTGAATATGTCTCAATGTACTGTACCATTACACGTTTAACTAGTTTAAATCCCCCCCTTATCCCTTTCCCTTTTTTTTTCCTTTGCCCTCTCTCCCCTTTTCCCTCTACCTCAACCCACCCACCCCTAAACCCTTATTCTGTTTTTCCCTTTCTCTCCACCCCTATACTGTTCCCACTCCCCATCTTTTACTAACGTAGTTGCTGGTATTTACACTATTGAATTTGATTACACATACTTATACTATGTTGTTATTTGTTCATCGCTTCTACGTTTATTCAAAAATAAAGAATTTACAAAAAAAAAAAGTTTTCACCACAGTTATCCAACCATGAAAAATGTTGTAATCAACCAAAAATGCTTGGTAAGATACATGTGAAGGCCAAAAAGCAAATGCAACAACAGCATGTTTGAAGAAACGGAGTGATTTGTTCATGTCTTTAATTTGCAAACTTGAACAGGTGTGCCAAAACAAACCTGCACAGTTACTGTAAATGTCTCAATTTAGTGAAATCATTTATTTCATGATTTTTTGCTAAGTAGATTACGTCCCCACATATGAATTCATAAAAGTGCCAGGAGATAGGAACATGCCATCAAAATGCTGCAACAGCCTACAATATAGTTTTTGGGTGTACATTTACCAGAATGGAATATTAAAACAGGTATGCAAAAAAAGAAGCATGTTTAATATTTTAACATTTTTTATATTAAGAACTATTCTCCCCTTCTTCCAAAACAAAAAGCAATAACTAAGAATTCTCTTTTGGTTGGTAGGTGCAGTATCAGAAAGAAAGATGAAGACAACGCTAGCAGAATTTCTGTGGCATGTATGGTTGTTAAATTGGACTAATAAAATTGGCGGCAAAGCGTTAAACTTCTGGGCATTTTTTAATTTTTTTATTACTCATCTCCAATTGACAAAAAACTGCAAAACACCTCTTACGACAAGCCTACAGCTTGCAGTGATCGTCAACCCACAGAACCACCGCACAACCAGATCTACCCTCTCCTAGTGTATCCTCACTCATCCCCTGCAGACTGTGAGCTCTCTAGGGCAGGGTCCTCCCTCCTTCTGTACCTGTAAGTGCCTTGTTTTTTTGCTCATATCTAATATATAATTGCCTAGAATACTACTTCCTGCAATTTGTGCCAACTTCCGTGGCTTTGTCCGGAGCTAATGTCCGGAGATAATGTCCGGAGCTAATGTCCGGAGCTAATGTCCGGAGCTAATGTGCGGAGATAATGTCCGGAGCTAATGTCCGGAGCTAATGTCCGGAGCTAATGTCCGGAGATAAGTGACGTCAACAGTGTCCAGTGTCTGATTGGTTGCCGCCTGCTGCGAGCGACCAATCAGAAACGTGCCGTACTGTGACACACTCCGCCCGCCATTTTGGTGTGATTTTTGAATTTTTACCTCACAGCAAGTTTCTACTGCGTGGAGGCGGGCCCAGTGACGTTGCTCTTCAAGCTCCTGCCGAATTTCGTCAAAAAAATGATAATACCATTTACCAAAACTATATATATTTAGTTGTGAAGTGGTTCAGTGACATTTTCACACCAATTTTGAACTTTTGTTTGGTGTTTTCTCCATATACTGCCTATTATTCACTGACTGTTATACTGAGAGACTGCCGTTTATTAACCTCTTCTTTGCCATATTGGGTATATTGCTCTATTATTTGCCACATAAGGACATTGTCCATTATTGCCCAACAATTTCTCTGCAATATAAACTGCCTATTTATTAATATCTGCATTCCCGCAAAGAACTATTGCCTATTATTAACTGGCTATTTTCCTACTACCTGACACTGCCTCTTATTAACCTGTTGTTTGCCACCACCACACTTAAGAACCGTTGTTGTGGCATTTGCCACAACACGCAAAGTTGTCGTCTGATGTCTTTCATCCCTCCCCTCATAAGCATGTTCATGGATCCTGTGTAACTGTACCTTAAATAACAAGAATTGTCAAGAGCTGGTGACTGCAGCCATTTTTTGTTCTTTCTTACTATTATTTATTAATTGTATTATTCTTACATTTGAATAAATAAAGTATACAGTGGGGCAAAAAAGTATTTAGTCAGTCAGCAATAGTGCAAGTTCCACCACTTAAAAAGATGAGAGGCACCTGTAATTTACATCATAGGTAGACCTCAGCTATGGGAGACAAACTGAGAAAAAAAATCCAGAAAATCACATTGTCTGTTTTTTTAATATTTTATTTGCATATTATGGTGGAAAATAAGTATTTGATCAGAAACAAAATTTCATCTCAATAATTTGTAATATATCCTTTGTTGGCAATGACAGAGGTCAAACGTTTTCTGTAAGTCTTCACAAGGTTGCCACACACTTTTGTTGGTATGTTGGCCCATTCCTCCATGCAGATCTCCTCTAGAGCAGTGATGTTTTTGGCTTTTCGCTTGGCAACACGGACTTTCAACTCCCTCCAAAGGTTTTCTATAGGGTTGAGATCTGGAGACTGGCTAGGCCACTCCAGGACCTTGAAATGCTTCTTACGAAGCCACTCCTTCGTTGCCCTGGCGGTGTGCTTTGGATCATTGTCATGTTGAAAGACCCAGCCATGTTTCATCTTCAATGCCCTTGCTGATGGAAGGAGGTTTGCACTCAAAATCTCACGATACATGGCCCCATTCATTCTTTCATGTACCCGGATCAGTCGTTCTGGCCCCTTTGCAGAGAAACAGCCCCAAAGCATGATGTTTCCACCACCATGCTTTACAGTAGGTATGGTGTTTGATGGATGCAACTCAGTATTCTTTTTCCTCCAAACACGACAAGTTGTGTTTCTACCAAACAGTTCCAGTTTGGTTTCATCAGACCATAGGACATTCTCCCAAAACTCCTCTGGATCATCCAAATGCTCTCTAGCAAACTTCAGACGGGCCCGGACATGTACTGGCTTAAGCAGTAGGACACGTCTGGCACTGCAGGATCTGAGTCCATGGTGGCATAGTGTGTTACTTATGGTAGGCCTTGTTACATTGGTCCCAGCTCTCTGCAGTTCATTCACTAGGTCCCCCCGCGTGGTTCTGGGATTTTTGCTCACCGTTCTTGTGATCATTCTGACCCCACGGGGTGGGATTTTGCGTGGAGCCCCAGATCGAGGGAGATTATCAGTGGTCTTGTATGTCTTCCATTTTCTAATTATTGCTCCCACTGTTGATTTCTTCACTCCAAGCTGGTTGGCTATTGCAGATTCAGTCTTCCCAGCCTGGTGCAGGGCTACAATTTTGTTTCTGGTGTCCTTTGACAGCTCTTTGGTCTTCACCATAGTGGAGTTTGGAGTCAGACTGTTTGAGGGTGTGCACAGGTGTCTTTTTATACTGATAACAAGTTTAAACAGGTGCCATTACTACAGGTAATGAGTGGAGGAAAGAGGAGACTCTTAAAGAAGAAGTTACAGATCTGTGAGAGCCAGAAATCTTGATTGTTTGTTTCTGACCAAATACTTATTTTCCACCATAATATGCAAAAAAAATGATAAAAAAAACAGACAATGTGATTTTCTGGATTTTTTTTCTCAGTTTGTCTCCCATAGCTGAGGTCTACCTATGATGTAAATTACAGGTGCCTCTCATCTTTTTAAGTGGTGGAACTTGCACTATTGCTGACTGACTAAATACTTTTTTGCCCCACTGTATCTCCGCAACAATGATCTATGGAATACGTTATGTATGAAAAAAGAATCTGGAAGGGTCAGACGAAAAGACACAGGATTAAGAACCTCAGAAATCCTATACGGACCAATGAAACGAGGTTTAAACTTAGGAGAGGAAACCTTCATAGGAATATGAAGAAAAGATAACCAAACCAAATCCCCAACACGAAGTCGGGGACCCACACAGCGTCTGCGATTAGCGAAACGTTGAGCCTTCTCCTGGGACAAGGTCAAATTGTCCACTACATGAGTCCAAATCTGCTGCAACCTGTCCACCACAGTATCCACACCAAGACAGTCCGAAGACTCAACCTGCCCTGAAGAGAAACGAGGATGGAACCCAGAGTTGCAGAAAAACGGCGAAACCAAGGTAGCCGAACTGGCCCGATTATTAAGGGCGAACTCAGCCAAAGGCAAAAAGGACACCCAGTCATCCTGATCAGCAGAAACAAAGCATCTCAGATATGTTTCCAAGGTCTGATTGGTTCGTTCGGTCTGGCCATTAGTCTGAGGATGGAAAGCCGAGGAAAAAGACAAGTCAATGCCCATCCTACCACAAAAGGCTCGCCAAAACCTCGAAACAAACTAGGAACCTCTGTCAGAAACGATATTCTCTGGAATGCCATGTAAACAAACCACATGCTGGAAGAACAATGGCACC
Organism: Ranitomeya imitator; assembly: GCF_032444005.1. Classification (NCBI taxonomy): domain Eukaryota; kingdom Metazoa; phylum Chordata; class Amphibia; order Anura; family Dendrobatidae; genus Ranitomeya; species Ranitomeya imitator. Next base: position 472,854,302 of record NC_091282.1, read on the forward strand.
AAATCAGAGGAGGAAGGTAATTTAGACAAGGGTACCAAATGGACCATCTTATAGAAGCGATCACAGACCACCCAAATGACTGACATCTTCTGAGAGACGGGAAGATGCGAAACAAAATCCATAGAGATATGTGTCCAAGGCCTCCTCGGGACCGGCAAGGTCAAAAGCAACCCACTGGCACGAGAACAGCAGGGCTTAGCCCGAGCACAAATCCCACAGGACTGCACAAAAGAACGCACATCCCGTGACAGAGATGGCCACCAAAAGGATCTAGCCACTAACTCTCTGGTACCAAAGATTCCAGGATGACCAGCCAACACCGAACAATGAACCTCAGAGATAACTTTATTCGTCCACCTATTAGGGATAAACAGTTTCTCCACTGGGCAACGATCAGGTTTATTAGCCTGAAATTTTTGCAGCACCCGCCGCAAATCAGGGGAGATGGCAGACACAATTACTCCCTCTTTGAGAATACCCGCCGGCTCAGATAAACCCGGAGAGTCGGGCACAAAACTCCTAGACAGAGCATCCGCCTTCACATTTTTAGAGCCCGGAAGGTACGAAATCACAAAGTCAAAACGGGCAAAAAACAGCGACCAACGAGCCTGTCTAGGATTCAACCGCTTGGCAGACTCGAGATAAGTCAAGTTCTTATGATCAGTCAAGTCCACCACGCGATGCTTAGCTCCTTCAAGCCAATGACGCCACTCCTCGAATGCCCACTTCATGGCCAGCAACTCTCGATTGCCAACATCATAATTTCGCTCAGCAGGTGAAAACTTCCTGAAAAAGAAGGCGCATGGTTTCATCACCGAGCAATCAGAACTTCTCTGCGACAAAAGAGCCCCTGCTCCAATCTCAGAAGCATCAACCTCGACCTGGAATGGAAGCGAAACATCTGGTTGACACAACACAGGGGCAGAAGAAAAACGACGCTTCAACTCTTGAAAAGTTTCCACAGCAGCAGAAGACCAATTGACCACATCAGCACCCTTCTTGGTCAAATCGGTCAATGGTTTAGCAATACTAGAAAAATTGCAGATGAAGCGACGATAAAAATTAGCAAAGCCCAGGAACTTTTGCAGACTTTTCAGAGATGTCGGCTGAGTCCAATCATGGATGGCTTGGACCTTAACAGGGTCCATCTCGATAGTAGAAGGGGAAAAGATGAACCCCAAAAATGAAACCTTCTGAACACCAGAGACACTTTGATCCCTTCACAAACAAAGAATTAGCACGCAGGACCTGAATCACCGTTCTGACCTGCTTCACATGAGACTCCCAATCATCCGAGAAGATCAAAATGTCATCCAAGTACACAATCAGGAATTTATCCAGGTACTCTCGGAAGATATCATGCATAAAGGACTGAAACACTGATGGAGCATTGGCAAGTCCGAATGGCATTACTAGATACTCAAAATGGCCCTCGGGCGTATTAAATGCAGTTTTCCATTCATCGCCTCGCTTAATACGCACAAGATTATACGCACCACGAAGATCTATCTTGGTGAACCAACTAGCCCCCTTAATCCGAGCAAACAAATCAGATAACAACGGCAAGGGGTACTGAAATTTAACCGTGATCTTATTTAGAAGGCGGTAATCTATACAAGGTCTCAGCGAACCATCCTTCTTGGCCACAAAAAAGAACCCTGCTCCTAATGGCGATGATGACGGGCGAATATGCCCCTTCTCCAAGGACTCCTTCACATAACTCCGCATAGCGGCGTGCTCAGGCACAGATAAATTAAACATTCGACCTTTTGGGAATTTACTACCAGGAATCAAATCGATAGCACAATCAAAATCCCTATGCGGAGGTAGGGTATCGGACTTGGGCTCATCAAATACATCCCGGTAATCAGACAAGAACTCTGGAACCTCAGAAGGGGTGGATGACGAAATTGACAGAAATGGGACATCACCATGTACCCCCTGACAACCCCAGCTGGACACAGACATGGATTTCCAATCTAATACTGGATTATGGACTTGTAGCCATGGCAACCCCAACACGACCACATCATGCAGATTATGCAACACCAGAAAGCGAATAACCTCCTGATGTGCAGGAGCCATGCACATGGTCAGTTGGGTCCAGTACTGAGGCTTATTCTTGGCCAAAGGCGTAGCATCAATTCCTCTCAATGGAATAGGACACTGCAAGGGCTCTAAGAAAAATCCACAACGCCTAGCATACTCCAAGTCCATCAAATTCAGGGCAGCGCCTGAATCCACAAATGCCATGACAGAATAAGATGACAAAGAGCAGATCAAGGTAACGGACAAAAGAAATTTTGACTGTACCGTACCAATGGTGGCAGACCTAGCGAACCGCTTAGTGCGCTTAGGACAATCAGAGATAGCATGAGTGGAATCACCACAGTAGAAACACAGCCCATTCAGACGTCTGTGTTCTTGCCGTTCAACTCTGGTCAAAGTCCTATCGCACTGCATAGGCTCAGGTTTATGCTCAGATAATACCGCCAAATGGTGCACAGATTTACCCTCACGCAAGCGTCGACCGATCTGAATGGCCAAAGACATAGACTCATTCAGACCAGCAGGCATAGGAAATCCCACCATGACATCCTTAAGAGCTTCAGAGAGACCCTTTCTGAAAATAGCTGCGAGCGCACCTTCATTCCATTGGGTGAGTACGGACCACTTTCTAAATTTCTGACAATATACCTCTATCTCATCCTGTCCCTGACACAGAGCCAGCAAATTTTTCTCTGCCTGATCCACTGAATTAGGTTCATCGTACAGCAATCCGAGCGCCAGGAAAAACGCATCGATATTACTTAATGCAGGATCTCCTGACGCAAGAGAAAATGCCCAGTCCTGAGGGTCGCCACGTAAAAAAGAAATAATGATCCTAACTTGTTGAACTGGGTCACCAGAGGAGGGAGGTTTCAAAGCCAGAAATAGTTTACAATTATTTTTGAAACTCAGAAATTTAGTTCTATCTCCAAAAAACAAATCAGGAATAGGAATTCTTGGTTCTAACATAGAATTCTGAACCACAAAGTCTTGAATATTTTGTACTCTTACCGTGAGCTGATCCACACATGAAGACAGACCTTTAATGTCCATCGCTACACCTGTGTCCTGAACCACCCAAATGTCTAGGGGAAAAAAAAGGCAAAACACAGTGCAGAGAAAAAAAAATGGTCTCAGAACTTCTTTTTCCCCTCTATTGAGAATCATTAGTACTTTGGGCCCCCAGTACTGTTATGATAAGGTAATTCAGTACCACAATGGACATAGAAGTCAGAGCACATACAGTGAACTGACAATAACCCAAAAACATAGAACGAGCTCTGAGACGTGGGAACTCTGCTGACCGCAATCCCTAATCCTCTCCAACCACAATAGAGGCAGCCGTGGATTGCGCCTAACGCTCCCTATGCAACTCGGCACAGCCTGAGAAACTAGCTAGCCTGAAGATAGAAAATAAGCCTACCTTGCCTCAGAGAAATACCCCAAAGGAAAAGGCAGCCCCCACATATAATGACTGTGAGTTAAGATGAAAAGACACACGTAGAGATGAAATAGATTTAGCAAAGTGAGGCCCGACTTTCTGAACAGAGCGAGGATAGGAAAGGTAACTTTGCGGTCAACACAAAACCCTACAAAAAACCACGCAAAAGGGGCAAAAAGACCCTCCGTACCGAACTAACGGCACGGAGGTACACCCTCTGCGTCCCAGAGCTTCCAGCAAGCAAGAAAAACAAACAAGCAAGCTGAACAGTAAAAAACAGCAAACAAAATAGCAAAAGCGGAACTTAGCTATGCAGAGCAGCAGGACACAGGAACGATCAGGAGGAAACAGGTCCAATACTAGAACATTGACTGGAGGCCAGGATCAAAGCACTAGGTGGAGTTAAATAGAGCAGCACCTAACAACTTCACCAAATCACCTGAGGAAGGAAACTCAGAAGCCGCAGTACCACTCTCCTCCACCAACGGAAGCTCACAGAGAGAATCAGCCGAAGTACCACTTGTGACCACAGGAGGGAGCTCTGCCACAGAATTCACAACTAGGGTTGAGCGAAACGGGTCGTTCATTTTCAAAAGTCGCCGACTTTTGGCAAAGTCGGGTTTCATGAAACCCGATCCGACCCCTGTGCGGGGTCGGCCATGCGGTACGCGACTTTCGCGCCAAAGTCGCGTTTCAATGATGCGAATAGCGCCATTTCTCAGCCAATGAAGGTAAACGCAGAGTGTGGGCAGCATGATGACATAGGTCCTGGTCCCCACCATCTTAGAGAAGGGCATTGCAGTGATTGGCTTGCTGTCTGCGGCGTCACAGGGGCTATAAAGGGGCGTTCCCGCCGACCGCTATGTTACTGCTGCTGATCTGAGCTTAGGGAGAGGTTGCTGCCGCTTCGTCAGAAGCAGGGATAGCGTTAGGCAGGTTCCTTAACCACCAAACCGCTTGTGCTGTAGCGATTTCCACTGCCTAACACCACCTTCGGTGTGCAGGGACAGTGGAAGCTACATTTTTTTTTTTTTTTCCCCTCAGCGCTGTAGCTCATTGGGCTGCCCTAGAAGGCTCCCTGATAGCTGCATTGCTGTGTGTACGCCGCTGTGCAAACCAACTGCTTTTTTCAAAGCACAAATCCTCTTGTTCCTTCCTTTCTGCACATCTATCTTTTTTGTTTGTACACACTTTTTATTTAATTTGTGCGTCAGTCCACTCCTTATTGCTGCCTGCCATACCTGGCTGAGATTACTGCAGGGAGATAGTAATTGAAGGACACTCCCTGTTTTTTTTTTTTTTTTTGTGGGAGATTAAGATTGACATTTCTGCTAGAGTGCTATCCCTGTGTGTGCCATCTCTCACTCAGTGGGCCATAGAAAGCCTATTTATTTTTTTGCTTGATTTGGGTTCTAAAATCTACCTGAAAAAATCACTACATCAATCAGTGGGAGAAAAATATTGGCCTCAGGGCTTGTGTGCCACTCCTGACTCCTGTGTGCATCATCACTCACTCAGTGGGCCAAAGAAAGCCCTTTTTTTTTTTTTCCTTTATTTGGGTTCTAAATTCTACCTGAAAAAATCAATAAATCAATCAGTGGGAGATTAATATTGGCCTTTGGGCTTGTGTGCCAGTCCTAAGCGTGCCATCTCTCACTCTCAGATAGTGGGCCATAGAAAGCCTATTTATTATTTTTTTTATTGGGTTTATAAATTTTCCCTGGAACAAAAAAAAAAAAAGTGGGAGATAAATATTGGCCCCTGGGCTTGTGTGCCACTCCTGACTCCTGTGTGCGTCATCTCTCACTCAGTGGGCCATAGAAAGCCTTTTTTTGTTTTATGTGTTTTCTAAATTCTCCCTGAAAAAATCATTTTATTTTATTTGGTTTCTAAATTCTTCCTGAAAAAATCATTTTATTCTATTATTTTTTTTTCCTAAAGTCTCCCTGAATAAAACAAAAAAACAAATCAGTGGGAGATTAATATTGCCCTTTCTGCTTGTGTGCCAGTCTTGACTCCTGGGTGTGCCATCTCTCTCTCTCTCTCCAATTGTGGGCCATAGAAAGCCTATTATTTTTTTAGCTTGATTTGGGTTCCAAAATCTACCTGAAAAAATCACTACATCAATCAGTGGGAGATAAATATTGGCCTCTGGGCTTGTGTGCCACTCCTGACTCCTGTGTGCGTCATCTCTCACTCAGTGGGCCATAGAAAGCCTTTTTTTGTTTTATTTGTTTTCTAAATTCTCCCTGAAAAAATCATTTTATTTTATTTGGTTTCTAAATTCTTCCTGAAAAAATCATTTTATTCTATTATTTTTTTTTCCTAAAGTCTCCCTGAAAAAAAAAAACAAAAACAAATCAGTGGGAGATTAATATTGCCCTTTCTGCTTGTGTGCCAGTCTTGACTCCTGGGTGTGCCATCTCTCTCTCTCTCCAATTTTGGGCCATAGAAAGCCTATTATTTTTTTAGCTTGATTTGGGTTCCAAAATCTACCTGAAAAAATCACTACATCAATCAGTGGGAGATAAATATTGGCCTCTGGGCTTGTGTGCCACTCCTGACTCCTGTGTGCGTCATCTCTCACTCAGTGGGCCATAGAAAGCCTTTTTTTGTTTTCTTTGTTTTCTAAATTCTCCCTGAAAAAATCATTTTATTTTATTTGGTTTCTAAATTCTTCCTGAAAAAATCATTTTATTCTATTATTTTTTTTTCCTAAAGTCTCCCTGAAAAAAAAAAAAAATAACAAATCAGTGGGAGATTAATATTGCCCTTTCTGCTTGTGTGCCAGTCTTGACTCCTGGGTGTGCCATCTCTCTCTCTCTCTCTCCAATTGTGGGCCATAGAAAGCCTATTATTTTTTTAGCTTGATTTGGGTTCCAAAATCTACCTGAAAAAATCACTACATCAATCAGTGGGAGATAAATATTGGCCTCTGGGCTTGTGTGCCACTCCTGACTCCTGTGTGCGTCATCTCTCACTCAGTGGGCCATAGAAAGCCTTTTTTTGTTTTATTTGTTTTCTAAATTCTCCCTGAAAAAATCATTTTATTTTATTTGGTTTCTAAATTCTTCCTGAAAAAATCATTTTATTCTATTATTTTTTTTTCCTAAAGTCTCCCTGAAAAAAAAAAAAAAAAACAAATCAGTGGGAGATTAATATTGCCCTTTCTGCTTGTGTGCCAGTCTTGACTCCTGGGTGTGCCATCTCTCTCTCTCTCTCCAATTGTGGGCCATAGAAAGCCTATTATTTTTTTAGCTTGATTTGGGTTCCAAAATCTACCTGAAAAAATCACTACATCAATCAGTGGGAGATAAATATTGGCCTCTGGGCTTGTGTGCCACTCCTGACTCCTGTGTGCGTCATCTCTCACTCAGTGGGCCATAGAAAGCCTTTTTTTGTTTTATTTGTTTTCTAAATTCTTCCTGAAAAAATCATTTTATTCTATTTTTTTTTTTTTCCTAAAGTCTCCCTGAAAAAAAAAAAAAAAATCAAATCAGTGGGAGATTAATATTTACATTTGTGCTTCAGTGACAGTCCTGCGTGTGTGGCATCTCTCTCATTTGTTGCCACCAACAACAGAGTGTGTAACATTGTGCCTGATTTTCGTTGTGGTCTCACTCACCTGTAAAGGGGTAGCTAAATCATACTGAAGTTATAGCTCACCGTGTAATTTGTGTGACAGCAACAAATACCGTTAGTTTGTTTACATTTTTAAAACAATGAGGAAGTCTGGTGGAAGAGGTCGTGGCCGGGGGCATTCATTGTCAGCTGGTAATGAGGGTAGTGGTAGTGGTGGAGCATCAGCTGGTCGTGGGAAAAAAAATATTGCACCTAAGTCTGGAGCTGTGGAGCCAGGTTCGTCGTCTGGCTACACAAGGCCTCGAACGCTCCCTTTTCTGGGAGTAGGAAAACCGCTTTTAAAGGCGGAGCAGCAAGAGCAAGTTTTGGCTTATCTTGCTGACTCAGCCTCTAGCTCTTTTGCCTCCTCTCGTGAAACTGGTAAATGTCAAAGCAGCGCGTCGTTACTGGATGTTCACGGTCAGGGACAAGTCGCTTCCTTGTCCTCTTCAGCAAAAACAACAACAGAGAAGAATGCAGCAGGCGACACAACGGGTTACTCCATGGAGCTCTTTACACATACCGTCCCTGGCTTAGAAAGTGAAGCAGTTAACAGTCCATGCCCATTACAAGTTGAATCTGACATGGAGTGCACTGATGCACAGCCACAGCCAGACTACTATGCTGGTCCTTTGACTCAGACCACAACATTGCCCTCGCAGGGTAATGATCAAGAATCAGACCCTGATGAGACTATGTTGCCCCATCACGAACGGTATACCACCGACCGACACGGTGACACAGACGAAGTTGCACACGAGCTACAAGAAGAGGTAATAGATGACCCAGTTCTTGACCCCGATTGGCAGCCATTGGGGGAACAGGGTGCAGGCGGCAGCAGTTCTGAAGCGGAGGAGGAGGGGCCGCAGCAGGCATCAACATCGCAACAGGTTCCATCTGCCGGGCCCGTATCTTGCCCAAAACGTGTGGCAAAGCCAAAACCTGTTGGAGGACAGCGTGGCCATCCGGTTAAAGCTCAGTCTGCAATGCCTGAAAAGGTATCCGATGCTAGAAAGAGTGCAGTCTGGCATTTTTTTAAACAACATCCAATTGATCAGCGCAAAGTCATCTGTCAAAAATGTTCAACTACCTTAAGCAGAGGACAGAATCTGAAAAGTCTCAATACAAGTTGCATGCATAGACATTTAACCACCATGCATTTGCAAGCCTGGACTAACTACCAAACGTCCCTTAAGGTTGTAGCACCCTCGGCCAATGAAGCTAGTCAGCAACGCAACATCCCTTCCGGCAGTGTAGGGCCACCATTTTCCGCACCACCTGCAGTATCTGTGCAGGTTTCTTTGCCAGGCCAAAGCAGTCAGGGTCAGGGAATCACCAGTTTCGTAGTAGGAAACACTGCATCTAGGACACCGGCGGCAACAATACCATCTCCCACCGTCTCTCAGTCTGCCATGTCCACCGGCACCCCCGCTAGTTCCACGATCTCCAGCTCTCCAGTCCAGCTCACCCTACATGAGACTATGGTTAGAAAAAGGAAGTACTTAGCCTCGCATCCGCGTACACAGGGTTTGAACGCCCACATAGCTAGACTAATCTCGTTAGAGATGATGCCCTACCGGTTAGTTGAAAGCGAAGCTTTCAAAGCCCTGATGGACTACGCTGTACCACGCTACGAGCTACCCAGTCGACACTTTTTTTCCAGAAAAGCCATCCCAGTCCTCCACCAGCATGTTAAAGAGCGCATCGTCCATGCACTCAGGCAATCTGTGAGCACAAAGGTGCACCTGACAACAGATGCATGGACCAGTAGGCATGGCCAGGGACGTTACGTGTCCATCACGGCACACTGGGTAAATGTGGTGGATGCAGGGTCCACAGGGGACAGCAAGTTTGGGACAGTTCTGCCTAGCCCACGGTCTAGGAAACAGTTGGCTGTAGCCGTTCGCACCCCCTCCTCCTCCTCTTCGTCCTCCTGCAGAAGCGAGAGCTCGTCCACAGACCGCAGTTGCATAACCACTCCATCCGCAGCTGCCACTGTTGCACACCAGGTCTCCCATTATGCGGCAGCTACTGGCAAACGTCAGCAGGCTGTATTGGCTATGAAGTGTTTGGGCGACAACAGACACACCGCGGAAGTTCTGTCCGAGTTCTTGCAGAAAGAAACGCAGTCGTGGCTGGGCACTGTAGATCTTGAGGCAGGCAAGGTAGTGAGTGATAACGGAAGGAATTTCATGGCTGCCATCTCCCTTTCCCAACTGAAACACATTCCTTGCCTGGCTCACACCTTAAACCTGGTGGTGCAGTGCTTCCTGAAAAGTTATCCGGGGTTATCCGACCTGCTCCTCAAAGTGCGTGGACTTTGCTCACATATCCGCCGTTCGCCCGTACACTCCAGCCGTATGCAGACCTATCAGCGTTCTTTGAACCTTCCCCAGCATCGCCTAATCATAGACGCTGCAACAAGGTGGAACTCAACACTGCACATGCTTCAGAGACTGTGCGAACAGAGGCGGGCTGTTATGTTTTTGTGGGAGGATACACATACACGGGCAGGCAGTAGGATGGCAGACATGGAGTTGTCAGGTGTGCAGTGGTCGAAGATTCAAGACATGTGTCAAGTCCTTCAGTGTTTTGAGGAATGCACACGGCTGGTTAGTGCAGACAACGCCATAATAAGCATGAGCATCCCCCTAATGCGTCTGCTGATGCAAAGTTTGACGCACATAAAGGATCAGGCGTCTGCAGCTGAGGAAGAGGAAAGCCTTGCTGACAGTCAGCCATTGTCTGGCCAGGGCAGTGTACAGGACGAGTTAGCGGGCGAAGAGGAGGAGGAGGACGAGGAGGATGATGGGGATGATTATATTTGTAATGAGGAAGCTTTTCCGGGGCCACTGGAAATTGGTGGCGCGGCAAGGCCGGGTTCTGGTTTTTGGAGGGACACAAGTGACGTGGATTTGCCTGAAACTGCCCCTCAACCAAGCACAACCGGAGATTTGAGAACTGGAACTTTGGCCCACATGGTGGATTATGCCTTACGTATCCTCAAAAGGGACACATGCATAACTAAAATGATGAACGATGACGATTACTGGTTGGCCTGCCTCCTTGATCCTTGCTATAAAGGCAAATTGCAAAATATAATGCCACATGAGAACTTGGAACTAATATTAGCAACCAAACAATCAACTCTTGTTGACCGTTTGCTTCTGGCATTCCCTGCACACAGCGCCCGTGATCGTTCTCACACGAGCTGCAGGGGCCAGCAGACCAGAGGAGTTAGAGGGGCAGAAATCAGAAGTGGCGTTGGCCAGAGGGGTTTTCTGACCAGGTTGTGGAGTGATTTTGCTATGACCGTAGACAGGACAGGTACTGCAGCATCAATTCAAAGTGACAGGAGACAACATTTGTCCAGTATGGTTACAAACTATTTTTCATCCCTTATCGATGTTCTCCCTCAACCGTCATTCCCATTTGATTACTGGGCATCAAAATTAGACACCTGGCCAGAATTGGCAGAATATGCATTGCAGGAGCTTGCTTGCCCGGCAGCTAGTGTCCTATCAGAAAGAGTATTCAGTGCTGCAGGTTCAATACTAACAGAAAAAAGGACTCGTCTGGCTACCCAAAATGTAGATGATCTAACCTTCATTAAAATGAACCACAACTGGATTTCGAAATCTTTTGCCCCACCTTGCCCGGCTGACACCTAGCTTTCCTATGTAAAGGTCTTGCCTGTGGACTATTCTGAACGACTTTTCCAATCTCGTAATTTGCAGCACCTGATTGTCCAGCATCCGACATGTTAACACCTCCCTAAATGGCCAAAGTCCCCACACGAGGCCGTGGTATCGCCACTTGGCGCCAGCACCCGTGAGAGTACTGGTTGTCTGAAGAGGTGGGTGTGCCCGCTTTTGGTCGACGGCACTGCCACTAGGTCCCTCATAGTACAATAAAGTGTCTGGCGGTGGTGGTGCGCACCCAACGTCAGACACACCGTTGTAATATGAGGGGCCCTGGGCCTGCACCGCCGGCCACAAGACAGTCCCCCCCCCCCAGGTCAAACACTGCTCTACGACTTGCAAAATTTTCTCTCACAGCTCCACCAATGTTTAGTCTATGCGCTGACATCCTTCATTGCCTGGCACTGTCAATACCATTGTATTGACATTTTTCTTATGTTAGGCCTTCGAAGCCTGTCTGCGGTCCCTCCTTCCACTAGGCCTCCACTGACCTGTCTACTGCTGCCCGTGTTCCCCTGGAACCAATTTTAAATTGCCTACAGCCAGCCCAATTTATTATGTTAGGGCTTCGAAGCCTGTCTGCGGTCCCTCCTTCCACTAGGCCTCCACTGACCTGTCTACTGCTGCCCGTGTTCCCCTGGAACCAATTTTAAATTGCCTACAGCCAGCCCAATTTATTATGTTAGGGCTTCCAAGCCTGTCTGCGGTCCCTCCTTCCACTAGGCCTCCACTGACCTGTCTACTGCCGCCCGTGTTCCCCTGGAACCAATTTTAAATTGCCTACAGCCAGCCCAATTTATTATGTTAGGGCTTCGAAGCCTGTCTGCGGTCCCTCCTTCCACTAGGCCTCCACTGACCTGTCTACTGCCGCCCGTGTTCCCCTGGAACCAATTTTAAATTGCCTACAGCCAGCCCAATTTATTATGTTAGGGCTTCGAAGCCTGTCTGCGGTCCCTCCTTCCACTAGGCCTCCACTGACCTGTCTACTGCTGCCCGTGTTCCCCTGGAACCAATTTTAAATTGCCTACAGCCAGCCCAATTTATTATGTTAGGGCTTCGAAGCCTGTCTGCGGTCCCTCCTTCCACTAGGCCTCCACTGACCTGTCTACTGCTGCCTGTGTTCCCCTGGAACCAATTTTAAATTGCCTACAGCCAGCCCAATTTATTATGTTAGGGCTTCCAAGCCTGTCTGCGGTCCCTCCTTCCACTAGGCCTCCACTGACCTGTCTACTGCTGCCCGTGTTCCCCTGGAACCAATTTTAAATTGCCTACAGCCAGCCCAATTTATTATGTTAGGGCTTCGAAGCCTGTCTGCGGTCCGTCCTTCCACTAGGCCTCCACTGACCTGTCTACTGCTGCCCGTGTTCCCCTGGAACCAATTTTAAATTGCCTACAGCCAGCCCAATTTATTATGTTAGGGCTTCGAAGCCTGTCTGCGGTCCCTCCTTCCACTAGGCCTCCACTGACCTGTCTACTGCTGCCCGTGTTCCCCTGGAACCAATTTTAAATTGCCTACAGCCAGCCCAATTTATTATGTTAGGGCTTCGAAGCCTGTCTGCGGTCCCTCCTTCCACTAGGCCTCCACTGACCTGTCTACTGCTGCCCGTGTTCCCCTGGAACCAATTTTAAATTGCCTACAGCCAGCCCAATTTATTATGTTAGGGCTTCGAAGCCTGTCTGCGATCCCTCCTTCCACTAGGCCTCCACTGACCTGTCTACTGCTGCCCGTGTTCCCCTGGAACCAATTTTAAATTGCCTACAGCCAGCCCAATTTATTATGTTAGGGCTTCGAAGCCTGTCTGCGGTCCCTCCTTCCACTAGGCCTCCACTGACCTGTCTACTGCTGCCCGTGTTCCCCTGGAACCAATTTTAAATTGCCTACAGCCAGCCCAATTTATTATGTTAGGGCTTCGAAGCCTGTCTGCGGTCCCTCCTTCCACTAGGCCTCCACTGACCTGTCTACTGCTGCCCGTGTTCCCCTGGAACCAATTTTAAATTGCCTACAGCCAGCCCAATTTATTATGTTAGGGCTTCGAAGCCTGTCTGCGGTCCGTCCTTCCACTAGGCCTCCACTGACCTGTCTACTGCTGCCCGTGTTCCCCTGGAACCAATTTTAAATTGCCTACAGCCAGCCCAATTTATTATGTTAGGGCTTCGAAGCCTGTCTGCGGTCCCTCCTTCCACTAGGCCTCCACTGACCTGTCTACTGCTGCCCGTGTTCCCCTGGAACCAATTTTAAATTGCCTACAGCCAGCCCAATTTATTATGTTAGGGCTTCGAAGCCTGTCTGCGGTCCCTCCTTCCACTAGGCCTCCACTGACCTGTCTACTGCTGCCCGTGTTCCCCTGGAACCAATTTTAAATTGCCTACAGCCAGCCCAATTTATTATGTTAGGGCTTCGAAGCCTGTCTGCGGTCCCTCCTTCCACTAGGCCTCCACTGACCTGTCTACTGCTGCCCGTGTTCCCCTGGAACCAATTTTAAATTGCCTACAGCCAGCCCAATTTATTATGTTAGGGCTTCGAAGCCTGTCTGCGGTCCCTCCTTCCACTAGGCCTCCACTGACCTGTCTACTGCTGCCCGTGTTCCCCTGGAACCAATTTTAAATTGCCTACAGCCAGCCCAATTTATTATGTTAGGGCTTCGAAGCCTGTCTGCGGTCCCTCCTTCCACTAGGCCTCCACTGACCTGTCTACTGCTGCCCGTGTTCCCCTGGAACCAATTTTAAATTGCCTACAGCCAGCCCAATTTATTATGTTAGGGCTTCGAAGCCTGTCTGCGGTCCCTCCTTCCACTAGGCCTCCACTGACCTGTCTACTGCTGCCCGTGTTCCCCTGGAACCAATTTTAAATTGCCTACAGCCAGCCCAATTTATTATGTTAGGGCTTCCAAGCCTGTCTGCGGTCCCTCCTTCCACTAGGCCTCCACTGACCTGTCTACTGCTGCCCGTGTTCCCCTGGAACCAATTTTAAATTGCCTACAGCCAGCCCAATTTATTATGTTAGGGCTTCGAAGCCTGTCTGCGGTCCCTCCTTCCACTAGGCCTCCACTGACCTGTCTACTGCTGCCCGTGTACCCCTTGAACCAACATCAGAAAATATAAAAATAAGTATTTTGCTTATAAAATAGAAAATACTGGAGAGATATCAAATGCAGACATTTTAACATTAAAAACAAACACATACAACAAAAATCTAATACAGTACTAAAAATGGCCACCAGCTACAATAACTTTCTCCTGCAAGTAGTTAACTGAAAGTTTTTTTCAATTTAAACACAGATATGGCATCCACCGAGTGTTGTCCTGTCGCGTCTTCTTTATATTATTGCCAAGAAGATGCAAAACAATGAAAATAATAAAATCATTATTTACCAAAAAAATAGAGTAAGTCAAAACCACATTGCAAATAAACATTCATTACAAATAAAGAAGCAGGGCGCGTCCGAGTATATACCTAATAAGAATATAATCACCCTCGGACGCGCCCTGCTTCTTTATTTGTAATGAATGTTTATTTGCAATGTGGTTTTGACTTACTCTATTTTTTTGGTAAATAATGATTTTATTATTTTCATTGTTTTGCCTTCCGTGGTGTAGAGAGAGGGTTTGTTACACTCCAAGGTGTTCCCCAGGTTGCCTTTCCTGAGCTTCGATCTTCATGCTCTCGTTTAGTAGTTGTCGGAAAGTAGGCTGCATTAGGCCTACAAATTGGGTATGGGGTGGAGAGAGATGGTGTGTTACACTCCAAGGTGTTCCCCAGGTTTCCTTGCCATTGCTTCGGTCTTCCGACTCTCGTTTAGTAGTTGTAGAAAACTACACTGCATTAGGCCTACAAAATGGGTATCGGGTGGAGAGAGATGGTGTGTTACACTCCAAGGTGTTCCCCAGATTTCCTCGCCAATGCTTTGATCTTCATGCTCTCGTTTAGTAGTTGTTGGAAACTACGCTGCATTAGGCCTACAAATTGGGTATGGGGTGTAGAGAGATGGTGTGTTCCACTCCAAGGTGTTCTCCAGGTTGCCTTTCCTGAGCTTCGATCTTCCGGCTCTCGTTTAGTAGTTCTTGGAAACTACACTGCATTAGGCCTACAAATTGGGTATGGGGTGTAGAGAGATGGTGTGTTCCACTCCAAGGTGTTCTCCAGGTTGCCTTTCCTGAGCTTCGATCTTCCGGCTCTCGTTTAGTAGTTGTTGGAAACTACGCTGCATTAGGCCTACAAATTGGGTATGGGGTGTAGAGAGATGGTGTGTTCCACTCCAAGGTGTTCTCCAGGTTGCCTTTCCTGAGCTTCGATCTTCCGGCTCTCGTTTAGTAGTTGTTGGAAACTACGCTGCATTAGGCCTACAAATTGGGTATGGGGTGTAGAGAGATGGTGTGTTCCACTCCAAGGTGTTCCCCAGGTTTCCTCGCCAATGCTTCGATCTTCATGCTCTCGTTTAGTAGTTGTTGGAAACTACGCTGCATTAGGCCTACAAATTGGGTATGGGGTGTAGAGAGATGGTGTGTTCCACTCCAAGGTGTTCTCCAGGTTGCCTTTCCTGAGCTTCGATCTTCCGGCTCTCATTTAGTAGTTCTTGGAAACTACACTGCATTAGGCCTACAAATTGGGTATGGGGTGTAGAGAGATGGTGTGTTCCACTCCAAGGTGTTCTCCAGGTTGCCTTTCCTGAGCTTCGATCTTCCGGCTCTCGTTTAGTAGTTGTTGGAAACTACGCTGCATTAGGCCTACAAATTGGGTATGGGGTGTAGAGAGATGGTGTGTTCCACTCCAAGGTGTTCTCCAGGTTGCCTTTCCTGAGCTTCGATCTTCCGGCTCTCGTTTAGTAGTTCTTGGAAACTACACTGCATTAGGCCTACAAATTGGGTATGGGGTGTAGAGAGATGGTGTGTTCCACTCCAAGGTGTTCTCCAGGTTGCCTTTCCTGAGCTTCGATCTTCCGGCTCTCGTTTAGTAGTTGTTGGAAACTACGCTGCATTAGGCCTACAAATTGGGAATGGGGTGTAGAGAGATGGTGTGTTCCACTCCAAGGTGTTCTCCAGGTTGCCTTTCCTGAGCTTCGATCTTCCGGCTCTCGTTTAGTAGTTGTTGGAAACTACGCTGCATTAGGACTACAAATTGGGTATGGGGTGTAGAGAGATGGTGTGTTCCACTCCAAGGTGTTCTCCAGGTTGCCTTTCCTGAGCTTCGATCTTCCGGCTCTCGTTTAGTAGTTGTTGGAAACTACACTGCATTAGGCCTACAAATTGGGTATGGGGTGTAGAGAGATGGTGTGTTCCACTCCAAGGTGTTCTCCAGGTTGCCTTTCCTGAGCTTCGATCTTCCGGCTCTCTAGTAGTTCTTGGAAACTACACTGCATTAGGCCTACAAATTGGGTATGGGGTGTAGAGAGATGGTGTGTTCCACTCCAAGGTGTTCTCCAGGTTGCCTTTCCTGAACTTCTATCTTCAGGCTCTCATTAAATTGTGGTTAAACGGAACAACTGCATTTGGCGTACTAGTTGGTTTGGGGCCTACTATCGGTGTCTGCCACTCCTTGCTGTTCTCCTGGTTTCCTGTCCTGAAATTCAGTTTTCAGGCGCTCGTTAAGTAGTTGTTAATGTTAGACTGCATTTGGCCTACTAGTTGGGTTGGGGCCTACTATCGGTGTCTGCCACTCCTTGCTGTTCTCCTCCACTGAACAAAGCTGTGCCGCCTGTTTACTACGGTTGCCAATTTTGAACTGCATTTCGACTACTTACTGATTTGGGCCTACTCTCTATGTCAGCCTCTCATTCCAGTTGTCCTCCACTGCAATGCCCCCTGGTTATTCCTGTGTTACCAATTTTGAACTGCATTTAGCCAACTTTATTCTTTGGGCCTATATCTGTGTTTCCTCCTCATCCTGCCCATTGCCCAGCCAGTGATAGATGAGTCTGCTGGTACATTGACCCATAACGCAACATTCCCCATGCACGCTACACAACAACATTGTGACCCTGCTGAAAGTCAGGTTGCTCTTCCCGCATACCACCAACAACAACACACACCGCTGTACTTTGAGGGGCCCTTTGCCAGTGCCAATGCCAACGAGTGGGCCCCCCCTGCTTGCTCAGGTTCACAGCACTTGCAAAGTTGAAATACTTACCTCTCCCTGCTCCACTGCCGTGACGTGGTCCAGATTTCCTGGGCCCACTAATTACTTGAACCAGCCCTACCCCCCACAACTTTAGCCAAATGACCCCCAATTTCAAATGCCTTACAATTATTATAAGGTAAATTACGCTTGACAAGCTTCATTAAGAAGAATGGATGGTTTTGACATTAAAATGGGCACTCTAGGTGTTTTCCTGGCCCCCACTCACTGCCGACTATGCTTCCCCATTGACTTGCATTGGGTTTCGTGTTTCGGTCGATCCCGACTTTACGTCATAATCGGCCGATTTCACTCGACCCGACTTTTGAGATAGTCGGGTTTCGCGAAACCCGGCTCGACTCTAAAAAGGTCAAGGTCGCTCAACTCTATTCACAACAGTTACGGGCGGAGAGCCACACTAAGTCGCCAGGAGCAAAGACCGGAGCGGGGCGCCGGTGTGTATCAGCCGAAACCCTCATTCTCTCCTTGGAGGCCCGGATGGCATCCTGTGTGCGGTCCCAGATGTCACGTGCCTCCACCGCCCAGTCTGCCACCCTAGAATCGGTGGATGACACGGTCATGGGCACAGGGACACGCGGATGCTGGCCGTAATTAAGGAGAAAAGGAGTTTGACCAGTGGAATCGGCTACGGCGTTGTTCAGGGCAAATTCCGCCCAAGGTAGCAAAGATGCCCAGTCATCCTGCCTAGCAGAGACGAAATGTCGCAAATATGTCACCAGAGTCTGGTTGGTTCTCTCCACCAACCCATTCGTCTCGGGATGGTATGCAGAGGAGAGGTTTAACTCTATGCTGAGTAAACGGCAGAGCTCTCTCCAAAACCGAGATGCGAACTGGGGACCCCGATCGCTGACAATCTTATCAGGCATACCATGCAAACGGAAAACGTGTTTAATGAACAACACCGCCAAGGCCCGTGCTGAGGGTAACCGAGGAAGCGGCACCAAATGCACCATCTTGGAGAAATGGTCGGTGACAACCCAAATAATGGAGCAGCCACGCGACTTGGGTAGACCCACCACAAAGTCCATCCCGACCATCTCCCAGGGCCTGTCTGCCACCGGTAGAGGGTAAAGCAACCCAGCAGGCCGTTGCCGAGGAGACCGATTCTGGGCGCAAGAAACGCACGCCTGAATATAGTCCTTGACATCTCGGGCCATATGCGGCCACCAGTATGTTCTCGCCAGAAGCTCAGATGTTCTCTTGGTCCCAAAATGCCCACCCACTCTGGAGGAGTGAGCCCAAGAGAGAACCTCCGGTCGCAAGTTAGCTGGTACGAAAGTCTTGCCCGGGGGCACAGACACTAGCGAAACCGGATCTACAGTTCTCAGGCTCTCAGAAGGGACAATAAGCCGAGGCTCCTCCTCCTCCTCCTCCGATGACACCACGGAGCGGGAGAGAGCGTCAGCACGAACATTCTTCTCCCCGGAGAGGAAATGGAGAGTAAAATGGAACCGGGAGAAGAACAGGGACCATCTAGCCTGGTGAGAATTCAGCCGCTGGGCCGTTTGCAGATACACCAAGTTCTTGTGGTCAGTGAAGACTTGGAAGGGAAAGCGAGCTCCCTCCAAGAGATGTCTCCACTCCGAAAAAGCCAACTTCATGGCCAGCAACTCCCTGTCCCCGATGGAATAATTCCTCTCCGCTGGTGTGAAGGTCTTGGAGAAGAAGAAGCAAGGATGCTTCCGACCTTGAGCATCCTTTTGGAAAAGGACTGCTCCAGCACCAACGGATGAGGCATCCACCTCCAAGATAAATGGCTTATCAACATCGGGGCGATGTAGGATGGGAGCGCTAGCGAAGTGTGACTTGATCGAGAGAAAGGCTTTGGAGATCTCCTCTGACCACAACTTGGGATGTGCTCCCTTCTTGGTGAGGGCAACCAAGAGAGCTACCAAAGTTGAGAAGTGTGGAATGAACTGGCGATAGTAATTAATGAACCCCATAAAGCGCTGCACCGCTTTAAGAGAATGGGGTTCCTGCCAGTCCATTACAGCCTGTAGCTTGGCAGCATCCATAACCAAACCCTGGGCAGAGATGATATAACCAAGGAAAGGCAAGGACTCCTGCTCAAACACACACTTCTCCAACTTGGCGTAGAGGGAGTTTGCCCGTAAGAGGTTGAAGACTTTGCGAACATCTCTCCGATGGGAGTCAATATCTGGAGAGAAGATGAGAATATCATCCAGATAGACTACGACCGAGGTGGTGAGCATATACCGGAAGATGTCGTTCACAAAGTCTTGGAAAACGGCTGGGGCATTACAGAGCCCGAAGGGCATCACCAGATATTCATAGTGCCCATCCCTGGTGTTAAAAGCCGTCTTCCATTCATCCCCCTCACGGATGCGAATCAGGTTGTAAGCACCCCGCAGATCTAACTTTGTAAATACCCTCGCTCCCCGTAGCCTATCAAACAGCTCAGATATCAGGGGTAGTGGGTACTTGTTCTTAACGGTGATGGCGTTAAGACCCCTGTAGTCTATGCATGGACGTAAGTCTCCAGTCTTCTTCTGTACGAAGAAGAACCCTGCCCCTGCCGGTGACACTGACTTCCTAATGAATCCTCTTGCCAGATTCTCCTGGATGTACTGGGACATTGCCTCCGTCTCCGGGAGAGATAACGGATAGACTCGACCCCGGGGAGGCTCAGCACCAGGCAAGAGGTCAATAGGACAGTCATAGGGGCGGTGAGGCGGAAGGGTCTCCGCAGCTCTTTAGGAGAACACGTCTGCATAGGGCCAATAGTGCTTGGGGAGAGAGGAAAGATCTGCGGGTACCTGTGTAGTAGCAACCTGAACGCACTCCCTCAGACATCTACCCTCGCAAGATTTACTCCAACCCAAAATTCTCCCAGAAGACCACTCAATATGAGGAGAATGGTAGCGAAGCCATGGTATCCCCAACAGGACCTCATCAATTCCCTCAGGAATGACTAATAGGGAGATTATCTCCTGATGTGATGGAGACACAGAGCGTGAAAGGAATGGTTTGGTGGGTAATCTGTGAAGGTAGTGTTGACCCATTTACCACTCGAACAGTTACCGGCTTGGCGAGCATCACCAAGGGTATTGCGTGACGCTGGGCAAAAGCGGAAGACATAAAGTTACCCTCTGCCCCAGAATCCACGCATAGCTCGACCATAAGAGTGGATGGGCCTATGGTAATTGTCCCCTTGAAGGACAACTTTGAGGCAAACGTCGCCGTGTCTAGTGTACCTCCTCCAACTGCCACTAGACGCTGACGTTTCCCCGACCGCTGAGGACCCTTGGAGGCAAGGTGTCCTGACTGCTGGCAAACATGACTGACCTTATGTGCACGGGCAGACTGAGACTTGGATCCCGCTCGTGTCCCCTTTAAGGCCTCATGTGACTCGGATGCCTGGACTGGAGATTCCAAAGGTTTGGCGAAGGTGGGAGCCAGCCGAAACCTCTGCCTACATTGGGCTCGCTCCAACCTCCGCTCGTTAAAACGGAGGTCAATACGAGTAGATACGGCTATGAGCTCCTCCAGTGTGGCGGGAATCTCCCTAGTGGCCAAAGCGTCCTTCACATGGTCAGCCAGCCCCCTCCAAAATACGGGAATGAGGGTTTTATCTGGCCATTCCAACTCAGACGCTAATGTCCGGAAGTGAACAGCAAAATGGCTGACCATGGTTGAACCCTGAGTCAAAGCCAGCAGTTGGAGCGCTGTATCATGGGTGACTTGAAGTCCTAAAAAGACCTGTTTCAGAGTGTCCAGAAACCTAGGAACACTCCGCACCACATGATCGTTGCGCTCCCACAGCGGCGTAGCCCACTCCAACGCTCTGTCCGACAGGAGAGAGATTATGAATCCCACCTTTGCCCGCTCAGTAGGGAAACGTGCAGCCAGAAGCTCGAGGTGTATACCACATTGGCTCACGAAACCCCTACAGGACTTACTGTCCCCAGAGTATCTCTCAGGCAAAGGAAGGTGAGATAGGGTCGGAACAGAGGTGGCAGTGGGTAAAGCTGCTGCAGCCACGCTAGCAGCCTGAACAGCTATTGCGGTAACATCCACCGCCGAGGTTGCACGCTCAAGAGACGCCAAGCGGCCCTCCAGCAGCTGGATGTACCCCTGCAATTGCTGTTCATCCGCCATTACTTAGCCAGATCCTGGCGCTAGTATACTGTTAGGGTTGGCGGAACGCACCAAATATATAATTTATTAAATGGAATTGGTGCGTTCGCAACCCGGGATCCACCGTGCAGGAAAGCACCTGCTGCTAAATAATGGCGGCTATATATGGCGGTATATACCAACTCTGTTAGCTTCACAGAGTAACCGCGAGAGGAAAGCTCTGTGCCCTGTTAGACTTTCACAGAGGCACAGGCCAACTACCCAGATGTGAGCAGTGAGTGGTCATGCATGCATACAAAACTCCTCGCCGGAGATGCCAGCATTCTAGGGGCTTATTTCAGCCGGGTCCCTGAACACACTTAAACACAATCTCCTCGCCTGAGGTGCCAGCATTCTAGGGGCTTATTTCAGCCGGGTCCCTGAACACATTCAAACACATGACCACATTGGCGCAAAGCATATAGCATAAGACGATACTAGCGCATGGCCGTGCGGTCATGCGCAGTTTATATAGTTGCAGCACAGGAAGCTGCTACTGAAGTTTTTGCCCTTTCAGGACCTTCCAGAAGGACCAATGGAAAGTGCTGCAGTACCTGAGCATGTTTTGCCCTTTCAGGACCTTCCAGAAGGACCAATGGAATGTACTGCAGCACCTGAGCATGTGACCGAACATGTGGCCCTCGACCTCCAATGGGAGACCCTGCCCTGGGCATGCTCAGTGTGAGTAAACAAGGACTTAGTCCCAGAGAGGCTCGCTCGCCGCAGATCAGTGCAGGGTACCATAGGAAAGCCAGAAAAGGCAGTAGTGACCCTATGCACCGAATCAGCCCCAGTGAGACGCTGGGAGCGACGTCTCCGCTGAGCAGAGCCCACTGCGGCCGATACCGAATGGGAGACCGCAGCAGACACGGATCGAGATTCCCCCTGTGCAGCAGAGGAAACTCGACTCCTAACACACAACAATCATAAAACATGAATCAATCAATGAGTGCATGGAAAAAAACATCAGCAAGGCTTTCAATTTATAAGGCAATGACCAGATGCCTGTCCTATGCTATACCTACTGCCACACCTCACCCTACACAAACTGCAAATACGAGTGATATTATTGTGACAGAATCGAATCTATTTGAAAAAGCCCTGAAAAAGTGATTAGTTTAATGTAGCAGCATCAAGGACTGTTATTTCATCAACCATGCTTGGGAATATAGTGGAGAAGTTCATATCTACTCAAGCTGATATTGAGGATACCAGGATCTTCTGTACTTACTGTGCAAACTCTCCTGTCCCGAATGTGGTAGGCCTCCAAAAATTGTTAATGCAGGTATCATAAACACCCTTAAAAACTTGATAGCCAGGGTTGCGTAATCACCCTGTTGATTTAGTGAAGGAGGAGGACAAGACAAAAAAGATGAAATCCTGAAGCATATACCCGTGTTTGGGTGGGAATGAGTGCATGCGAACAGACCAGAATAAACCCCACTGGATTTGAGTTTATGTTTTGCTGTTGTCATACGGTGGTGTACAGAAGTCTGGCCCAATCCAGCCCTTTTTCATTTTGATAGGATTCAGCCTGTCAGCATTTTAAGTTGACAGGAGGATGTGCCTATTTGTTATATTACATCCAGCAACACTACAAAATCCACTCTGGCAAAACACTAGCAGCAGGGTAAGCCTTATCCTCCAAGGCCTACAGAGAAAGTTGATGCAACATTTCTATCTTGGATACCCTATAGTTGTAAGGCACAGAGGAATTACGGAGGATGCAGGCATGGTTGGCCAGGTACTCCTTCAGCATCTTCCAAAACGTATTCCCTCCTTGTCAGAGTACCCTGCGCATCTGGAGCTAGTCATTGGATGGGTCTGAGAAAACTGTAAAAGACCTTTTAACATCTTCCCCTACCTCTGCTGCATCTGCAACATTTTATTAGACCTATCCTCCATGGGAAGGAGAGATGTAAAGTTCTCCTTGTAGTGTGGGTCTAGAAGGGTGACCAATCAGTAATTAGTATTGGCCAAAATGCATACAACACGAGGGTAACAGGAAAGGCAGCTGACCATAAACTCAGTCATGTGTGCCAGACTGCAAAACAGCCAAGACTTCCCTTTCCCCACCTCCTCGTATTCCTCCTCGTCTTCTGGCCATCCACACTGAACAGACGGGATAAAGGTATTGTGAGTACTACCGTCTGTAGCACAGGAAACCAGATCATGTTCCTCTTCATTATCACTCAATACACGTTGAGAAGATGAGATGAGGCTGGGCTGTGGAAAATCATCGAGTATAGTTTCTTGCCTCCTCTTTAATTGTGAGCAGCAAGCATTTCAGTAGCCATGGAAGCGGCAAGGTGATAGTGATTATGGCATCATCGTCGCTCATCAACCTGGTGAAGTCCTCAAAGTTTTTAAGAACCACACAGATGTCAGACATCCATGCCCACACATCAGTGCTTATGTGCAGACGCTGTCCGGAATACTAATGTGCATGGTGCAGGTGGTATTCAACTACTGCTATCTGATGCTCACAAAGTGTTGCCAACATATGTAACGTTGAATTCCAGCACGTGGTGACATCACACACCAGTCGGCGAGCTGGAAATTGCAAATGCTGCTGCAGCACTACCAGGGTGGAGGCAGCTGTAGCCAACCCATGGAAATGGTCACAAAAGCAGCTTACATTCACAAGTAGCTCAGGGAGATCTGGGTAGGTTTCATAAACCGCTGAACCACTAAGTTAAGCACGTTAGCTAGATATGGTACATGTGCGAGGTTACCAATCTTCAGAGCTGCCATAAGGTTACGGCCATTGTAACAAACAACCATGCCTGTTTATAGGTTCAGGGGTAATAGTCACAGATCAGTTTGGTCTGTTAGACCTTTCAACAACTCTGCTGCTGTGTGTGGTTTGTCACGTAAGCAGATTTGCTTCAGCACAGCTTGTTGCCACTTGGCCCAGTCAGTGCTACACTGCTTCCAGCTTGCGACTAATGCTGACATTTCTGAGATGGAGGGTGAGGAGTAGGAAGAGGAGAAAGAGGGGGTGTAGGAATTGCCGTAGAAGGTGAGGACAACTGTAAGGTTTTTAGACTTTAGAATTTGCCATATCTTTTGTTATTTTCAATAGAACCTAGTTTTTCCTGTCGGCCATTTTGCTTTAGTCCTGCTGTATCTACCTTGCCCTTAACCTGAAGACACAAAAGAGAATAGTAAAACCAAAAACACTCAGTTTGAAAAAATGTTGCAGTAATCCGCAAGTGCTAGTAAAAGATGTAAAAAACAGGGTATTTGGTTGATACGTTTTTTGCAAAAAATGTATACTAAGCTGCTCTACCAATCTTCACGGTATACCCTTATCAGAGCAGTCCTAACTAATGTATGCAATCCCTATCTGATGTATTTAAAAACCTGATCATCTGTATATAACCTGTGTGAACAGGGTTCAGAGAGGAAAAATCCATGTGTGCATACAGGGTAGAACAGCTTTTGTGCAGATAGCCCAAGAGGAGTGGTGGAACTCCCCAGTCTTGTAGACACAAGAGAACAATTATGGAAACAGGAACACATGGGCTACTTGCACAGTGAACAAGTCTGTATGATCATGTTCACACACCACCAAGAAACCTGAAGACACAAAAGAGAATAGTAAAACCAAAAACACTCAGTTTGAAAAAATGTTGCAGTAATCCGCAAGTGCTAGTAAAAGATGTAAAAAACAGGGTATTTGGTTGATACGTTTTTTGCAAAAAATGTATACTAAGCTGCTCTACCAATCTTCACGGTATACCCTTATCAGAGCAGTCCTAACTAATGTATGCAATCCCTATCTGATGTATTTAAAAACCTGATCATCTGTATATAACCTGTGTGAACAGGGTTCAGAGAGGAAAAATCCATGTGTGCATACAGGGTAGAACAGCTTTTGTGCAGATAGCCCAAGAGGAGTGGTGGAACTCCCCAGTCTTGTAGACACAAGAGAACAATTATGGAAACAGGAACACATGGGCTACTTGCACAGTGAACAAGTCTGTATGATCATGTTCACACACCACCAAGAAACCTGAAGACACAAAAGAGAATAGTAAAACCAAAAACACTCAGTTTGAAAAAATGTTGCAGTAATCCGCAAGTGCTAGTAAAAGATGTAAAAAACAGGGTATTTGGTTGATACGTTTTTTGCAAAAAATGTGTACTAAGCTGCTCTACCAATCTTCACGGTATACCCTTATCAGAGCAGTCCTAACTAATGTATGCAATCCCTATCTGATGTATTTAAAAACCTGATCATCTGTATATAACCTGTGTGAACAGGGTTCAGAGAGGAAAAATCCATGTGTGCATACAGGGTAGAACAGCTTTTGTGCAGATAGCCCAAGAGGAGTGGTGGAACTCCCCAGTCTTGTAGACACAAGAGAACAATTATGGAAACAGGAACACATGGGCTACTTGCACAGTGAACAAGTCTGTATGATCATGTTCACACACCACCAAGAAACCTGAAGACACAAAAGAGAATAGTAAAACCAAAAACACTCAGTTTGAAAAAATGTTGCAGTAATCCGCAAGTGCTAGTAAAAGATGTAAAAAACAGGGTATTTGGTTGATACGTTTTTTGCAAAAAATGTATACTAAGCTGCTCTACCAATCTTCACGGTATACCCTTATCAGAGCAGTCCTAACTAATGTATGCAATCCCTATCTGATGTATTTAAAAACCTGATCATCTGTATATAACCTGTGTGAACAGGGTTCAGAGAGGAAAAATCCATGTGTGCATACAGGGTAGAACAGCTTTTGTGCAGATAGCCCAAGAGGAGTGGTGGAACTCCCCAGTCTTGTAGACACAAGAGAACAATTATGGAAACAGGAACACATGGGCTACTTGCACAGTGAACAAGTCTGTATGATCATTTTCACACACCACCAAGAAACCTGAAGACACAAAAGAGAATAGTAAAACCAAAAACACTCAGTTTGAAAAAATGTTGCAGTAATCCGCAAGTGCTAGTAAAAGATGTAAAAAACAGGGTATTTGGTTGATACGTTTTTTGCAAAAAATGTATACTAAGCTGCTCTACCAATCTTCACGGTATACCCTTATCAGAGCAGTCCTAACTAATGTATGCAATCCCTATCTGATGTATTTAAAAACCTGATCATCTGTATATAACCTGTGTGAACAGGGTTCAGAGAGGAAAAATCCATGTGTGCATACAGGGTAGAACAGCTTTTGTGCAGATAGCCCAAGAGGAGTGGTGAACTCCCCAGTCTTGTAGACACAAGAGAACAATTATGGAAACAGGAACACATGGGCTACTTGCACAGTGAACAAGTCTGTATGATCATGTTCACACACCACCAAGAAACCTGAAGACACAAAAGAGAATAGTAAAACCAAAAACACTCAGTTTGAAAAAATGTTGCAGTAATCCGCAAGTGCTAGTAAAAGATGTAAAAAACAGGGTATTTGGTTGATACGTTTTTTGCAAAAAATGTATACTAAGCTGCTCTACCAATCTTCACGGTATACCCTTATCAGAGCAGTCCTAACTAATGTATGCAATCCCTATCTGATGTATTTAAAAACCTGATCATCTGTATATAACCTGTGTGAACAGGGTTCAGAGAGGAAAAATCCATGTGTGCATACAGGGTAGAACAGCTTTTGTGCAGATAGCCCAAGAGGAGTGGTGGAACTCCCCAGTCTTGTAGACACAAGAGAACAATTATGGAAACAGGAACACATGGGCTACTTGCACAGTGAACAAGTCTGTATGATCATGTTCACACACCACCAAGAAACCTGAAGACACAAAAGAGAATAGTAAAACCAAAAACACTCAGTTTGAAAAAATGTTGCAGTAATCCGCAAGTGCTAGTAAAAGATGTAAAAAACAGGGTATTTGGTTGATACGTTTTTTGCAAAAAATGTATACTAAGCTGCTCTACCAATCTTCACGGTATACCCTTATCAGAGCAGTCCTAACTAATGTATGCAATCCCTATCTGATGTATTTAAAAACCTGATCATCTGTATAACTCCTGCAGGGAGTTCTCAGTTTCTATGTTTCCACCCTGTTTTCTGTCACTTGCCCGTTTAACCCCTTCATGACCCAGCCTATTTTGACCTTAAAGACCTTGCCGTTTTTTGCAATTCTGACCAGTG
The DNA here is from genome assembly GCF_032444005.1 of Ranitomeya imitator. Taxonomy (NCBI): domain Eukaryota; kingdom Metazoa; phylum Chordata; class Amphibia; order Anura; family Dendrobatidae; genus Ranitomeya; species Ranitomeya imitator. The sequence continues at coordinate 472,881,508 of NC_091282.1, forward strand.
TCCCTTTATGAGGTAATAACTCAGGAACGCTTCAACGGATCCTAGCGGTTATGAGATTGTTTTTTCGTGACATTTTGGGCTTCATGTTAGTGGTAAATTTAGGTCAATAAATTCTGCGTTTATTTGTGATAAAAACGGAAATTTGGCGAAAATTTTGAAAATTTCGCAATTTTCACATTTTGAATTTTTATTCTGTTAAACCAGAGAGTTATGTGACACAAAATAGTTAATAAATAACATTTCCCACATGTTTACTTTACATCAGCACAATTTTGGAAACAAAATTTTTTTTTGCTAGGCAGTTATAAGGGTTAAAATTTGACCAGCGATTTCTCATTTTTACAACGAAATTTACAAAACCATTTTTTTTAGGGACCACCTCACATTTGAAGTCAGTTTGAGGTGTCTATATGGCTGAAAATACCCAAAAGTGACACCATTCTAAAAACTGCACCCCTCAAGGTACTCAAAACCACATTCAAGAAGTTTATTAACCCTTCAGGTGCTTCACAGCAGCAGAAGCAACATGGAAGGAAAAAATGAACATTTAACTTTTTAGTCACAAAAATTATCTTTTAGCAACAATTTTTTTTATTTTCTCAATGGTAAAAGGAGAAACTGAACCACAAAAGTTGTTGTCCAATTTGTCCTGAGTACGCTGATACCTCACATGTGGGGGTAAACCACTGTTTGGGCGCACGGCAGGGCTTGGAAGGGAAGGAGCGCCATTTGACTTTTTGAATCAAAAATTGGCTCCACTCTTTAGCGGACACCATGTCACGTTTGGAGAGCCCCCGTGTGCCTAAAAATTGGAGCTCCCCCACAAGTGACCCCATTTTGGAAACTAAACGCCCCAAGGAACTTATCTAGATGCATAGTGAGCACTTTGAACCCCCAGGTGCTTCACAAATTGATCCGTAAAAATAAAAAAGTACTTTTTTTTCACAAAAAAATTATTTTAGCCCCAATTTTTTCATTTTCACATGGGCAACAGGATAAAATGGATCCTAAAATGTGTTGGGAAATTTCTCCTGAGTACACCGATACCTCACATGTGGGGGTAAACCACTGTTTGGGCACATGGTAAGGCTCGGAAGGGAAGGAGCGCCATTTGACTTTTTGAATGAAAAATTATTTCCATCGTTAGCGGACACCATGTCGCGTTTGGAGAGCTCCTGTGTGCCTAAACATTGTCGCTCCCCCACAAGTGACCCCATTTTGGAAACTAGACCCCCCAAGGAACTTATTTAGATGCCTAGTGAGCACTTTAAACCCTCAGGTGCTTCACAAATTGATCTGTAAAAATGAAAAAGTACTTTTTTTTCACAAAAAAAATTTTTTCGCCTCAAATTTTTCATTTTCTCATGGGCAATAGGATAAAATGGATCATAAAATTTGTTGGGCAATTTCTCCCGAGTACGCCGATACCTCATATGTGGGGGTAAACCACTGTTTGGGCACACGGCAGGGCTCGGAAGGGAAGGCGTGCCATTTGACTTTTTGAATGGAAAATTAGCTCCAATTGTTAGCTGACACCATGTCGCATTTGGAGAGCCCCTGTGTGCCTATGCATTGGAGCTCCCCCACAAGTGACCCCATTTTGGAAACTAGACCCCCCAAGGAACTTATCTAGATGCATATTGAGCACTTTAAACCCCCAGGTGCTTCACAGAAGTTTATAACGCAGAGCCATGAAAATAAAAAATAATTTTTCTTTCCTCAAAAATGATTTTTTAGCCTGGAATTTCCTATTTTGCCAAGGATAATAGGAGAAATTGGACCCCAAATATTGTTGTCCAGTTTGTCCTGAGTACGCTGATACCCCATATGTGGGGGTAAACCACTGTTTGGGCGCACGGCAGGGCTCGGAAGGGATGGCATGCCATTTGGCTTTTTAAATGGAAAATTAGCTCCAATCATTAGCGGACACCATGTCACGTTTGGAGAGCCCCTGTGTGCCTAAACATTGGAGATCCCCCAGAAATGACCCCATTTTGGAAACTAGACCCCCAAAGGAACTAATCTAGATGTGTGGTGAGGACTTTGAACCCCCAAGTGCTTCACAGAAGTTTATAACGCAGAGCCATGAAAATAAAAAAAAAAATTATTTTTTCAAAAATGATCTTTTAGCCTGCAATTTTTTATTTTACAAAAAGTAACAGGAGAAATTTGACCCCAAAAGTTGTTGTCCAGTTTCTCCTGAGTACGCTGATACCCCATATGTGGGGGTAAACCACTGTTTGGGCACATGCCGGGGCTCGGAAGTGAAGTAGTGACATTTTGAAATGCAGACTTTGATGGAATGCTCTGTGGGCGTCACGTTGCGTTTGCAGAGCCCCTGATGTGGCTTAACAGTAGAAACCCCCCACAAGTGACCCCATTTTGGAAACTAGACCCCGAAAGGAACTTATCTAGATGTGTGGTGAGCACTTTGAACCCCCAAGTGCTTCACAGAAGTTTATAATGCAGAGCCGTGAAAATAATAAATACGTTTTCTTTCCTCAAAAATAATTATTTAGCCCAGAATTTTTTAATTTTCCCAAGGGTAACAGGAGAAATTTGACCCCAATATTTGTTGTCCAGTTTCTCCTGAGTACGGTGATACCCCATATGTGGGGGTAAACTACTGTTTGGGCACATGCCGGGGCTCGGAAGTGAAGTAGTGACATTTTGAAATGCAGACTTTGATGGAATGCTCTGCGGGCGTCACGTTGCGTTTGCAGAGCCCCTGATGTGCCTAAACAGTAGAAATCCCACACAAATGACCCCATTTTGGAAACTAGACCCCGAAAGGAACTTATCTAGATGTGTGGTGAGCACTTTGAACCCCCAGGTGCTTCATAGAAGTTTATAATGCAGAGCTGTGAAAATAATAAATACATTTTCTTTCCTCAAAAATAATTATTTAGCCCAGAATTTTTTATTTTCCCAAGGGTTACAGGAGAAATTGGACCCCAAAAGTTGTTGTCCAGTTTCTCCTGAGTACGCTGATACCCCATGTGTGGGGGTAAACCACTGTTTGGGCACACGTCGGGGCTCAGAAGGGAAGTAGTGACTTTTGAAATGCAGACTTTGATGGAATGGTCTGCGGGCGCCACATTGCGTTTGCAGAGCCCCTGGTGTGCCTAAACAGTAGAAACCCCCCACAAGTGACCCCATTTTAGAAACTAGACCCCCCAAGGAACTTATCTAGATATGTGGTGAGCACTTTGAACCCCCAAGTGCTTCACAGACGTTTACAACGCAGAGCCGTGAAAATAAAAAATCATTTTTCTTTCCTCAAAAATGATGTTTTAGCAAGCATTTCTTTATTTTCACAAGGGTAACAGGAGAAATTGGACCCCAGTAATTGTTGCGCAGTTTGTCCTGAGTATGCTGGTACCCCATATGTGGGGGTAAACCACTGTTTGGGTGCACGTCGGGGCTCGGAAGTGAGGGAGCACCATTTGACTTTTTGAATACAAGATTGGCTGGAATCAATGGTGGCGCCATGTTGCGTTTGGAGACCCCCTGATGTGCCTAAACAGTGGAAACCCCTCAATTCTAACTCCAACACACCCCTAACCCTTATCCCAACTGTAGCCGTAACCCTAATCACAACCCTAACCCCAACACACCCGTAACCCCAACACACCCCTAACCCTAACCACAACCCTAATTCCAACCCAACCCTAGCCCTAAGGCTATGTGACAACGTTGCGGATTCGTATGAGATTTTTCAGCACCATTTTTGAAAAATCTGCGGGTAAAAGGCACTGCGTTTTACCTGCGGATTTACCGCGGATTTCCAGTGTTTTTTGTGCGGATTTCACCTGCGGATTCCTATTGAGGAACAGGTGTAAAACGCTGCGGAATCCGCACAAAGAATTGACATGCTGCGGAAAATACAACGCAGCGTTCCCGCGCGGTATTTTTTGCATCATGGGCACAGCGGATTTGGCTTTCCATATGTTTACATGGTACTGTAAACCTGATGGAACTCTGCTGCGGATCCGCAGCGGCCAATCCGCACCGTGTGCACATAGCCTAATTCTAAAGGTATGTGCACACGCTGCGGAAAACGCTGCGGATCCGCAGCAGTTTCCCATGAGTTTACAGTTCAATGCAAACCTATGGAAAACAAAAATCGCTGTACACATGCTGCAGAAAAACTGCACGGAAACGCAGTGGTTTACATTCCGCAGCATGTCACTTCTTTCTGCGGATTCCGCAGAGGTTTTACAACTGCTCAAATAGAAAATCACTGTTGTAAAACCGCATTGAAATGCGCAGAAAAAACATGGTAAATCCGCCATAAATCCGCAGCGGTTTAGCACTGCGGATTTATCAAATCCGCAGCGGAAAAATCCGCAGAGGACCAGAATACGTGTGCACATACCGAAACCCTAACCCTAACCCTACCCCTAACCCTACCCCTAACCCTACCCCTAACCCTACCTCTAACCCTACCCCTAACCCTACCCCTACCCCTAACCCTAACCCTACCCCTAACCCTACCCCTAACCCTAACCCTACCAATACCCCTAACCCTAACCCTACCCCTAACCCTACCCCTACCCCTAACCCTAACCCTACCCCTAACCCTACCCCTAACCCTACCCCTAACCCTACCCCTAACCCTACCCCTAACCCTAGTTCTTACCCCAACCTTACTGGGAAAAAAATATATATATTTTTTATTGTCCCTACCTATGGGGGTGACAAAGGGGGGGGGGTCATTTACTTTTTTTTTTTATTTTGATCACTGAGCTATAATCTATCTCAGTGATCAAAATTCACTCTGGAACGAATCTGCCGGCCGGCAGATTCGGCGGGCGCACTGCACATGCGCCCGCCATTTTGGAAGATGGCGGCGCCCAGGAAAGAAGACAGACGGTCCCTGGGAGGCCAGGTAAGTATAAGGGGGGGGAGATCAGGGCACGGGGGGGGACGTCGGAGCACGGGGGGGTGGATCGGAACACGGGGGGGTGGATTGGAGCACGGAGTGGGGGATCGCTGTGCGGGCGGGTGGATTGGAGCACAGGGGGGGGAATCGCTGTGCGGGGGGGGATCGCTGTGCGGGGGGGGATCGGAGTGCGGGGGGGTTTGATTGGAGCACGGGGGGTGTGATTGGAACACGGGGGGAGCGGGCAGGAGGACGGGGGAGCGGAGCACAGGACTGAGGGGAGCGGACCACAGATCGGGGGGCTGGGGGGGCGATCGGAGGGGTGGGGTGGGTGCACATTAGTGTGTCCAGCCATGGCTGATGGTATTGCAGCATCGGCCATGGCTGGATTGTAATATTTCACCATTTTTTTAGGTGAAATATTACAAATCGCTCTGATTGGCAGTTTCACTTTCAACAGCCAATCAGAGCGATCGTAGCCACGAGGGGGTGAAGCCACCCCCCTGGGCTAAACTACCACTCCCCCTGCCCCTGCAGATCGGGCGAAATGGGAGTTAACCCTTTCACCCGATCTGCAGGGACGCGATCTTTCCATGACGCATATGCTGCGTCATGGGTCGGAATGGCACCGACTTTCATGACGCAGCGTATGCGTCAAAGGTCGGGAAGGGGTTAAGCAGCATCAGCTGTTTAATCAGTGCTTCAGAATCAAGTCTGCAGTTTACCTGTCATCTTGCTCCTGGAAGTATTGGACTTGTTATCCAAACCACCTTCTACTTCGGATCCTTAGACATGTGGGGACTCAGGAATCCCTCAGCTTACCATCAACATTGGCACGGAAATGGAGAGTGAGACTTTAAACTATTTCTGTGACCAGATGGACTTAAGGTTTATTCCTGCCTGTCTTGTCTCCTGCCTGCAACTGTGTTAACCCTTACTTGTATGAAGTAATACAAGAACTATGTAAACAAGCCTGTGTCTTCTGTGTTTCCTCACACCCAAGCACAAAACTCTATACAGATTGTATTTTATATCCCAGTCACAGCATTGGTCAGGGCATGGCTGATGTTATGGGACATGTGCTTGAGTAAGGCAGCGACAGCACACTGGGAGAAATGGTGGCGGCTTTGGACCTAGTACAGAGTGCCAATGACATGAGGTTGTGGAAAGGTTCCCTATCTACAAGCTTGAATGGCAACATTTCCAGGACAAGCAGTCTGGAAATATGGCCATTTAGCATTGTAGCCTGTGGGTTGGGTAGGGTCTGGGGAAGGGACAACTCAACGCTGCACTGGGCCAAATATGTGGACATGGCTGCTGATGGTGGTCGAGAGTGTGCAACGACAATTGCAGGGTGGGAGGCATCAGCACCTACGTCATGTACAGGTGATTGGTGTGCTTGTAGAACAGGAGAAGAGGCAATGGTGTCAGCCGCAGACACTGTTTCTGGACCCTGACATTCTGCCCAAGAAGCTGGGTGCTTTGCTTGCATGTGCCTGAGCATGCTGGTGGTGGTCAGGCTGGTAGTTGTGCTGATCCTTATTGATGCTGGCATGGCAGATACTACGAAAGGCCCTTTTGGTTTAACTGGACTGTCTTGAAGAAAGCGCCTGACTCTTGAACACCTAAACCTTGGGTTGACAACTTCACCTGTGTTGGTGTTCTGGGGAACATTTGCCCGCTTTGTCTCTCTGGCCACCCCACTGCCACTACCTGCCTTCTGTGGTGCTGGAAATCCCTCCCCCTGCGCTCTGCTGTCCACACTCTGTATATTATCTTCCCAGGTTGGGTCAGTGACGTTGTTGTCCATCACCTCATTTTCCAATTCCACAACCTGGTCGTCCTCCTGATTTTTCACATAACAACATCATTTGCTGGCAATGTGTCTCAACATCACCCAGCTCTTGAGACAGTAATTGCATTTTCCCACTGTCGCCTTCTTGTGAGCATTGCTGCTCAAATATTTGAGCATCACTACATAAAACATGGGCGGACATACCGCCGGTTCAACCTGTGCAACTGCACCGGGGTCCAGAGCCGGAGGGAGCCCCTGAAGGACCAAGAAAGCAGGGCGGTGAATGACAGCCGGCGGCAGGATTACTGATAGCAGGAGAAGCAGGGGGCCCGCTCTGCTGCACACGTGATATGACGGTCAAAAGGGGCCTCCTGCCTGACCTCTCCTGTTAGCATACATTACGCTGCTGTCCGGTTGTCACTGGTGCAGTGTGGTGAGGGGCGGCAGACGCTGGAAGAGAGGAGTGAGGGAGTCACTGAAGCTGCGTCTCTGACTCCCTGCTGTGCAGGTACACATTCTTCCCAGAGCCCCAGTTATCGGCAGGACTGTGATAGTGGATACACATGAAAATAGGGGGAGGGGAGGAGGAATTACTACTCTAGGTAGGAGATAGGAGAAGGCCTGGCCCACCGGGAGTCTGCAGGGATGAGTGCTGACAGGCTCCATGTCTCCCCTGCTCATGTCCTCTGGGCCTGACCAGCTCCCTGCAACTGCACTCTCTGTAGGTACTGTACATATTCCATGTGATGGATGTTGATCTGTCTAGTGTGTGTGTGTGTGTGTATACTGCTATGTGTATATATATTGCCAGTGTGTGTGTATATATAGCTAGTGTGTGTGTGTGTATACTGCTGTGTGTATATATATTGCTAGTGTGTGTGTACTGCTGTGTATATATATATATATATTGCTAGTGTGTGTGTGCGTGTATACTGCTGTGTGTATATATATATACACAAAAGAGAATAGTAAAACCAAAAACACTCAGTTTGAAAAATTGTTGCAGTAATACGCAAGTGCTAGTAAAAGATGTAAAAAACAGGGTATTTGGTTGCCCGTTTAAGCAGCATCAGCTGTTTAATCAGTGCTTCAGAATCAAGTCTGCAGTTTACCTGTCATCTTGCTCCTGGAAGTATTGGACTTGTTATCCAAACCACCTTCTACTTCGGATCCTTAGACATGTGGGGACTCAGGAATCCCTCCCCAAGACTGGGGAGTTCCACCACTCCTCTTGGGCTATCTGCACAAAAGCTGTTCTACCCTGTATGCACACATGAATTTTTCCTCTCTGAACCCTGTTCACACAGGTTATATACAGATGATCAGGTTTTTAAATACATCAGATAGGGATTGCATACATTAGTTAGGACTGCTCTGATAAGGGTATACCGTGAAGCTTGGTAGAGCAGCTTAGTATACATTTTTTGCAAAAAACGTATCAACCAAATACCCTGTTTTTTACATCTTTTACTAGCACTTGCGTATTACTGCAACAATTTTTCAAACTGAGTGTTTTTGGTTTTACTATTCTCTTTTGTGTCTTCAGGTTTCTTGGTGGTGTGTGAACATGATCATACAGACTTGTTCACTGTGCAAGTAGCCCATGTGTTCCTGTTTCTATATATATATATACAGTTAGGTCCATATATATTTGGACAGAGACAACATTTTTCTAATTTTTGTTATAGACATTACCACAATGAATTTTAAGCAAAACAATTCAGATGCAGTTGAAGTTCAGACTTTCAGCTTTCATTTGAGGGTATCCACATTAAAATTGGATGAAGGGTTTAGGAGTTTCAGCTCCTTAACATGTGCCACCCTGTTTTTAGAGGGACCAAAAGTAATTGGACAATTGATTCCAGGGCTATTTCATGGACAGGTGTGGGCAATCCCTTCGTTATGTCATTCTCAATTAAGCAGATAAAAGGCCTGGAGTTGATTTACATGTGCCACCCTGTTTTTAAAGAGACCAAAAGTAATTGGACAGATTAAATAATTTTAAATAAAATGTTCATTTCTAGTACTTGGTTGAAAACCCTTTGTTGGCAATGACTGTCTGAAGTCTTGAACTCATGGACATCACCAGACACAGTGTTTCCTCCTTTTTGATGCTCTGCCAGGCCTCCACTGTGGTGGTTTTCAGTTGCTGTTTGTTTGTGGGCCTTTCTGTCTGAAGTGTAGTCTTTAACAAGTGAAATGCATGCTCAATTGGGTTGAGATCAGGTGACTGACTTGGCCATTCAAGAATATTCCACTTCTTTGCTTTAATAAACTCCTGGGTTGCTTTGGCTTTATGTTTTGGGTCATTGTCCATCTGCAGTATGAAATGACGACCAATCAGTTTGGCTGCATTTGGCTGGATCTGAGCACACAGTATGGCTCTGAATACCTCAGAATTCATTTGGCTGCTTCTGTCCTGTGTCACATCATCAATAAACACTAGTGACCCAGTGCCACTGGCAGCCATGCATGCCCAAGCCATCACACTGCCTCTGCCATGTTTTACAGATGATGTGGTATGCTTTGGATCATGAGCTGTACCACGCCTTCGCCATACTTTTCTCTTTCCATCATTCTGGTAGAGGTTGTTCTTGGTTTCATCTGTCCAAAGAATGTTCTTCCAGAACTGTGCTGGCTTTTTTAGATGTTTTTTAGCAAAGTCCAGTCGAGCCTTTTTATTCTTGATGCTTATGAGTGGCTTGCACCGTGCAGTGAACCCTCTGTATTTACTTTCCTGCAGTCTTCTCTTTATGGTAGATTTGGATATTGATACGCCGACCTCCTGGAGAGTGTTGTTCACTTGGTTGGCTGTTGTGAAGGGGTTTCTCTTCACCATGGAGATTATTCTGCGATCATCCACCTCTGTTGTATTCCGTGGGCGCCCAGGTCTTTTTGCATTGATGAGTTCACCAGTGCTTTCTTTCTTTCTCAGGATGTACCAAACTGTAGATTTTGCCACTTCTAATATTGTAGCAATTTCTCGGATGGGTTTTTTCTGTTTTCGCAGCTTAAGGATGGCTCGTTTCACCTGCATGAAGAGCTCCTTTAACCGCATGTTTACTTCACAGCAAAACCTTCCAAATGCAAGCACCACACCTCAAATCAACTCCAGGCCTTTTATCTGCTTAATTGAGAATGACATAACAAAGGGATTGCCCACACCTGTCCATGAAATAGCCCTGGAATCAATTGTCCAATTACTTTTGGTCCCTCTAAAAACAGGGTGGCACATGTTAAGGAGCTGAAACTCCTAAACCCTTCATCCAATATTAATGTGGATACCTTCAAATGAAATCTGAAAGTCTGAACTTCAACTGCATTTGAATTGTTTTGTTTAAAATTCATTGTGGTAATGTCTGTAACCAAAATTAGAAAAATGTTGTCTCTGTCCAAATATATATGGACCTAACTGTATATATATATATATGTATATATATATTGCTGGTGTGTGTGTGTGTATATATATACAGTATATATATATATATATATATATATATATATATATATATATAGGGCTAGTATGTGTGTATACTGCTGTGTGTGTATATATAGGGCTAGTATATGTGTGTGTATACTGCTGGGTGTATATACGGCTAGTGTGTATACTGCTGTGTGTATATATAGGGTTAGTATGTGTGTATACTGTTGTGTTTGTATATAGGACTAGTGTGTATACTGCTGTGTGTGTGTGTGTATAGGGCTAGTATATGTGTGTATACTGCTGTGTGTGTATAATGCTGTGTGTGTGTGTATATATAGGGCTAGTATGTGTGTGTATACTGCTGTGTGTGTGTATATATGGGGCTAGAATGTGTGTGTATACTACTGTGTGTGTGTATATATAGGGCTAGTATGTGTGTGTATACTAGGGTTGAGCGACCTTGACCTTTTTAGAGTCGAGCCGTGTTTCGCGAAACCCGACTATCTTAGAAGTCGAGTCGAGTGGAATCGGCTGATTATCGCGAAAAGTCGGGTATCGACCGAAACACGAAACCCAATGCAAGTCAATGGGGGAGCATAGTCGGCAGTGAGTGGAGGCCAGGAAAACACCTACACTGCCCATTTTAATGGCAAAAACATCCATTCTTGTTACAGAAGCTTGTCAATCGTAATTTAGCTTATAATAATTGGAAGGCATTTGAAATTGGGGGTCATTTGGCTAAAGTTGTGGGGGTTAGGGCTGGTTCAAGTCATTAGTGGGCCCAGTAAATCTGGACCACGTCACGGCAGTGGAGCAGGGAGAGGTAAGTATTTCAACTTTGCAAGTGCTGTGATCCTGAGCAAGCAGGGGGGCCCACTCGTTGGCATTGGCACTGGCACAGGTCCCCTCAAAGTACAGCGGTGTGTTTGCACGGCGGGGGCGCCTCCCACGCGGCAGCAACACTTTTGCGTACTATGAGAGGCCCTGTGCCAGTGACGTCGCCAACTAGTATTCCTCCCCCCACCTGATGAAGGAACCTGCACTTTCATCTGCACCTTCCTCTTTGTCCCCGTGTAAGGTGGTATGGTATGCGGGAAGGGGGACCTGACTTTCAGCAGGGTCACAATCTTGCAGTGTAGCGTGCACGGGAAATGTTGCATTATGGGTCAATGTACCAGCAGACTCATCTATCACTGGCTGGGCAATGGGCAGGATGAGGAGGAAACACAGATATAGGCCCAAAGAATAAAGTGGGCTAAATGCAGTTCAAAATTGGTAACACAGGAGTAACCAGGGGGCATTGCAGTGGAGGACAACTGGAATGAGAGGCTGACACAGAGAGTAGGTCCAAATCAGTAAGTAGTCGAAATGCAGTTCAAAATTGGCAACCGTAGTAAACAGGCGGCACAGCTTTGTTCAGTGGAGGAGAACAGCAAGGAGTGGCAGACACCAATAGTAGGCCCCAACCCAACTAGTAGGCCAAATGCAGTCTAACATTAACAACTACTTAACGAGAGCCTGAAAATGGAATTTCAGGACAGGAAACCAGGAGAACAGCAAGGAGCGGCAGACACTGTTAGTAGGCCCCAAACCAACTAGTACGCCAAATGCAGTTGTTCCATTTAACCACTATTTAACAAGAGCCTGAAGATAGAAGCTCAGGAAAGGCAACCTGGAGAACACCTTGGAGCGGAAGACACCGACTCTACACCCCATACCCAATTTGTAGGCCTAATGCAGTGTAGTTTCCAACAACTACTAAACGAGAGTCGGAAGACCGAAGCAATGGCGAGGAAACCTGGGGAACACCTTGGAGTGGAACACACCGTCTCTACACCCCATACCCAATTTGTAGGCCTAATGCAGTGTAGTTTTCACCAACTACTAAACGAGAGTAGGAAGATCGAAGCAATGTGGACAAAACCTGGGGCACACCTTGGGGCGGCAGACACCGTTAGTAGGCCCTACCAAAGTTGTAGCCCCAATGTAGTTTTAAAATTTCTAGAGGCTGAAAACAAGACTATTGACGCTCAGCTTTTTTCAAAGGAACACAGCTGTATTGAGTGGCGCAGACAGACACAGGTAGTAGGCCTTAAACCAAAAATGTGGCTCACTGCAGTTTAAAAAAGGTTACAGGGGTACACAGGCAGCATTGCTCTGGGCAGTGGAGGACAATTTCAATAGTGGACTGCAGACAGACTTTGTATGCCTACTATTAAAAAAAGGATGCTCTATGCAATTAAAAATAGGTTCCAGGGGTCCATGGGCAGCAGTAGTGTGGTCAGTGGAGGAGTAGTAGAAAGAACGGGCCGCAGACAGGCTTCGAAGGCCTAAAATAAAAAATATTGGGCTGTAGGCACTTTTAAATAGGTTCCAGGGGTACACGGGCAGCAGTGGTCTGGTCAGTGGAGGAGTGTTGTGAATTCTGTGGCCAAGCTCCCTCCTGTGGTCGTGAGTGGTACTTCGGCTGGTTCTGTCTATGAGCTTCCTTTGGTGGATGAGAGTGGTACTGCGGCTTCTGAGTTTCCTTCCTCAGGTGATGAGGTTAAGTCGTTAGGTGCTGCTCTATTTAACTCCACCTAGTGCTTTGATCCTGGCCTCCAGTCAATGTTCTAGTATTGGTCTTGCTTCCTCCTGGATCGTTCCTGTGGCCTGTCTATCCTGCATAAGCTAAGTTTTGCTTGTGTCATTTTTGTTTGCTATTTTTTCTGTCCAGCTTGCTATATTGGTTTTTCTTGCTTGCTGGAAGCTCTGGGACGCAGAGGGAGCACCTCCGTACCGTTAGTCGGTGCGGAGGGTCTTTTTGCCCCCTCTGCGTGGTTGTTAGTAGGGTTTTGTGTTGACCGCAAAGCAATCTTTCCTATCTTCGGTCTGTTCAGTAAGTTGGGCCTCACTTTGCTAAATCTATTTCATCTCTGCGTTTGTATTTTCATCTCAACTCACAGTCATTATATGTGGGGGGCTGCCTTTTCCTTTGGGGTATTTCTCTGAGGCAAGGTAGGCTTATTTTTCTTTCTTAGGGCTAGCTAGTTTCTCAGGCTGTGCCCGAGGCGCCTAGGACTGGTCAGGAGCGCTCCACGGCTACCTTTAGTGTGGTGTTGGATAGGATTAGGGATTGCGGTCTGCAGAGTTCCCACGTCTCAGAGCTCGTCCTATGTTTTTGGTAATTGTCAGGTCACTTTGTGTGCTCTGAACTTCAAGGTCCATTGTGGTTCTGAATTACCTGTTCATAACAGTACTGGAGGCCCAAAGTACTAATGCTTCTCAATAGAGGGAAAAGAGAAGTTCTGAGACCATTTTTTTTTCTTTGCACTGTGTTCTGTCTTTCTTTTCTCCTTTACATCAGGGTGGTTCAGAACACAGGTGTGGACATGGACATTCAGGGTCTGTTCTCTTTGATGGATAATCTCGCTATAAATGTACAGAATATTCAAGAGTTAGTGGTTCAGAATCCTATGTTAGAACCTAAAATTCCTATTCCTGAGTTATTTTCTGGAGATAGAGCTAAGTTTTTGAATTTTAAAAATAATTGTAAACTATTTCTGGCTTTGAAACCCCGCTCCTCTGGTGACCCAGTTCAACAAGTTAAGATCATTATTTCTTTATTACGTAGCGACCCTCAAGACTGGGCATTTTCCCTTGCGCCAGGAGATCCTGCATTATGTAATATTGATGCGTTTTTTCTGGCGCTCGGATTGCTGTACGATGAACCTAATTCAGTGGATCAGGCAGAGAAAAATTTGCTGGCTCTGTGTCAGGGTCAGGATGAGATAGAGATTTATTGTCAGAAGTTTAGAAAGTGGTCCGTGCTCACTCAATGGAATGAATGTGCGCTGGCAGCTATTTTCAGAAAGGGTCTCTCTGAAGCCTTTAAGGATGTCATGGTGGGATTTCCTATGCCTGCTGGTCTGAATGAGTCTATGTCTTTGGCCATTCAAATCGGTCGACGCTTGCGTGAGCGTAAATCCGTGCACCATTTGGCAGTATTATCTGAGCATAAACCTGAGCCTATGCAGTGCGATAAAACTTTGACCAGAGCTGAAAGGCAAGAACACAGACGTCAGAATGGGCTGTGTTTCTACTGTGGTGATTCCACTCATGCGATCTCCGATTGTCCTAAGCGCACTAAGCGGTTCGCTAGGTCTGCCACCATTGGTACGGTACAGTCGAAATTTCTTTTGTCCGTTACTTTGATCTGCTCTTTGTCTTCCTATTCTGTCATGGCATTTGTGGATTCAGGCGCTGCCCTGAATTTGATGGACTTGGACTTTGCTAGGCGCTGTGGGTTTGTCTTGGAGCCCTTGCAGTGTCCTATTCCATTGAGAGGAATTGATGCTACGCCTTTGGCCAAGAATAAGCCTCAGTATTGGACCCAGCTGACCATGTGCATGGCTCCTGCGCACCAGGAGGATATTCGCTTTCTGGTGTTGCATAATCTGCATGATGTGGTCGTGTTGGGGTTGCCATGGCTACAAGTCCATAACCCAGTATTAGATTGGAAATCAATGTCTGTGTCCAGCTCGGGTTGTCAGGGGGTACATGGTGATGTTCCATTTCTGTCTATCTCATCATCCACCCCTTCTGAGGTCCCAGAGTTCTTGTCTGATTACCGGGATGTATTCGATGAGCCCAAGTCCAATGCCCTACCTCCGCATAGGGATTGTGATTGTGCTATCAATTTGATTTCTGGTAGTAAGTTTCCTAAGGGTCGACTGTTTAATTTATCTGTACCTGAGCACGCCGCTATGCGCAGTTACGTGAAGGAGTCTTTGGAGAAAGGTCATATTCGCCCGTCATCGTCGCCATTGGGAGCGGGGTTCTTTTTTGTGGCCAAGAAGGATGGTTCGCTGAGACCTTGTATTGATTACCGCCTTCTAAATAAAATTACGGTCAAATTTCAGTACCCCTTGCCGCTGCTGTCTGATTTGTTTGCTCGGATTAAGGGGGCTAGTTGGTTCACCAAGATAGATCTTCGTGGTGCATATAATCTTGTGCGTATTAAACGGGGCGATGAATGGAAAACAGCATTTAGTACGCCTGAAGGCCATTTTGAGTACCTGGTTATGCCATTCGGGCTTTCTAATGCTCCATCAGTGTTTCAGTCCTTTATGCATGACATCTTCCGAGAGTACCTGGATAAATTCCTGATTGTATACTTGGATGATATTTTGGTCTTCTCGGATGATTGGGAGTCTCATGTGAAGCAGGTCAGAATGGTGTTCCAGGTCCTGCGTGCTAATTCTTTGTTTGTGAAGGGGTCAAAGTTTCTCTTTGGTGTTCAGAAGGTTTCATTTTTGGGGTTCATTTTTTCTCCTTCTACTATCGAGATGGACCCTGTTAAAGTTCAGGCCATTTATGATTGGACTCAGCCAACATCTCTGAAGAGTCTGCAGAAGTTCCTGGGCTTTGCTAATTTTTATCGTCGCTTCATCAATAATTTTTCTAGTATTGCTAAACCGTTGACTGATTTAACCAAGAAGGGTGCTGATGTGGTCAATTGGTCTTCTGCTGCTGTGGAAGCTTTTCAGGCGTTGAAGCGTCGTTTTTCTTCTGCCCCTGTGTTGTGCCAACCAGATGTTTCGCTTCCGTTCCAGGTCGAGGTTGATGCTTCTGAAATTGGAGCAGGGGCTGTTTTGTCGCAGAGAAGTTCTGATTGCTCGGTGATGAAACCATGCGCCTTCTTTTCCAGGAAATTTTCGCCTGCTGAGCGAAATTATGATGTTGGCAATCGAGAGTTGCTAGCCATGAAGTGGGCATTCGAGGAGTGGCGTCATTGGCTTGAAGGAGCTAAGCATCGCGTGGTGGTCTTGACTGATCACAAGAACTTGACTTATCTCGAGTCTGCCAAACGGTTGAATCCTAGACAGGCTCATTGGTCGCTGTTTTTCTCCCGTTTTGACTTTGTGGTTTCATACCTTCCGGGCTCTAAAAATGTGAAGGCGGATGCTCTGTCTAGGAGTTTTGTGCCCGATTCTCCGGGTTTGCCTGAGCCGGCGGGTATTCTCAAAGAGGGGGTAATTTTGTCTGCCATCTCCCCTGATTTGCGGCGGGTGCTGCAAAAATTTCAGGCTAATAGACCTGACCGTTGCCCAGCGGAGAAAATGTTTGTCCCTGATAGGTGGACGAATAAAGTTTTCTCTGAGGTTCATTGTTCGGTGTTGGCTGGTCATCCTGGAATCTTTGGTACCAGAGATTCGGTGGCTAGATCCTTTTGGTGGCCGTCTCTATCGCGGGATGTGCGTTCTTTTGTGCAGTCCTGTGGGATTTGTGCTCGGGCTAAGCCCTGCTGTTCTCGTGCCAGTGGGTTGCTTTTGCCCTTGCCGGTCCCGAAGAGGCCTTGGACACATATCTCTATGGATTTTATTTCGGATCTCCCCGTCTCTCAAAGAATGTCGGTCGTTTGGGTGGTTTGTGATCGCTTCTCTAAGATGGTCCATTTGGTGCCCTTGTCTAAATTGCCTTCCTCCTCTGATTTGGTGCCATTGTTTTTCCAGCATGTGGTTCGTTTACATGGCATTCCAGAGAACATCGTTTCTGACAGAGGTTCCCAGTTTGTTTCGAGGTTTTGGCGAGCCTTTTGTGTTAGGATGGGCATTGATTTGTCTTTTTCCTCGGCTTTCCATCCTCAGACAAATGGCCAGACTGAACGAACCAATCAGACCTTGGAAACATATCTGAGATGTTTTGTTTCTGCTGATCAGGATGATTGGGTGTCCTTTTTGCCATTGGCTGAGTTCGCCCTTAATAATCGGGCCAGCTCGGCTACTTTGGTTTCGCCGTTTTTCTGCAATTCTGGGTTCCACCCGCTTTTCTCTTCAGGGCAGGTTGAGTCTTCGGACTGTCCTGGTGTGGATACTGTGGTGGATAGGTTGCAGCAGATTTGGACTCATGTAGTGGACAATTTGACTTTGTCCCAGGAGAAGGCTCAACGTTTTGCTAACCGCAGGCGCTGTGTGGGTCCCCGACTTCGTGTTGGGGATTTGGTTTGGTTGTCATCTCGTTATATTCCTATGAAGGTTTCCTCTCCTAAGTTTAAGCCTCGTTTCATTGGTCCATATAGGATTTCTGAGGTTCTTAATCCTGTGTCTTTTCGTTTGACTCTTCCAGCTTCTTTTTCCATCCATAACGTGTTCCATAGGTCATTGTTGCGGAGATACGTGGCACCTGTGGTTCCATCTATTGATCCTCCTGCTCCGGTTTTGGTTGAAGGGGAGTTGGAGTATATAGTGGAGAAGATTTTGGATTCTCGTGTTTTGAGACGGAAACTCCAGTATCTGGTTAAATGGAAAGGTTATGGTCAGGAAGATAATTCCTGGGTCTCTCTGCCTCTGATGTCCATGCTGCCGATCTGGTTCGTGCCTTTCATGTGGCTCATCCTGGTCGGCCTGGGGGCTCTGGTGAGGGTTCGGTGACCCGTCCTCAAGGGGGGGTACTGTTGTGAATTCTGTGGCCAAGCTCCCTCCTGTGGTCGTGAGTGGTACTTCGGCTGGTTCTGTCTATGAGCTTCCTTTGGTGGATGAGAGTGGTACTGCGGCTTCTGAGTTTCCTTCCTCAGGTGATGAGGTTAAGTCGTTAAGTGCTGCTCTATTTAACTCCACCTAGTGCTTTGATCCTGGCCTCCAGTCAATGTTCTAGTATTGGTCTTGCTTCCTCCTGGATCGTTCCTGTGGCCTGTCTATCCTGCATAAGCTAAGTTTTGCTTGTGTCATTTTTGTTTGCTATTTTTTCTGTCCAGCTTGCTATATTGGTTTTTCTTGCTTGCTGGAAGCTCTGGGACGCAGAGGGAGCACCTCCGTACCGTTAGTCGGTGCGGAGGGTCTTTTTGCCCCCTCTGCGTGGTTGTTAGTAGAGTTTTGTGTTGACCGCAAAGCAATCTTTCCTATCTTCGGTCTGTTCAGTAAGTTGGGCCTCACTTTGCTAAATCTATTTCCTCTCTGCGTTTGTATTTTCATCTCAACTCACAGTCATTATATGTGGGGGGCTGCCTTTTCCTTTGGGGTATTTCTCTGAGGCAAGGTAGGCTTATTTTTCTTTCTTAGGGCTAGCTAGTTTCTCAGGCTGTGCCCGAGGCGCCTAGGACTGGTCAGGAGCGCTCCACGGCTACCTTTAGTGTGGTTGGATAGGATTAGGGATTGCGGTCAGCAGAGTTCCCACGTCTCAGAGCTCGTCCTATGTTTTTGGTAATTGTCAGGTCACTTTGTGTGCTCTGAACTTCAAGGTCCATTGTGGTTCTGAATTACCTGTTCATAACAGAGGAGTAGTAGAAAGAACGGGCCGCAGACAGGCTTCGAAGGCCTAACATAATAAAATATTGGGCTTTAGGCACTTTTAAATAGGTTCCAGGGGTACACGGGCAGCAGTGGTCTGGTCAGTGTAGGAGTAGTAGAAAGAACGGGCCGCAGACAGGCTTCGAAGGCCTAACATAATAAAATTGGGCTGTAGGCACTTTTAAATAGGTTCCAGGGGTACACGGGCAGCAGTGGTCTGGTCAGTGGAGGAGTAGTAGAAAGAACGGGCCGCAGACAGGCTTCGAAGGCCTAACATAATAAAATTGGGCTGTAGGCACTTTTAAATAGGTTCCAGGGGTACACGGGTAGCAGTGGTGTGGTCAGTGGAGGAGTAGTAGAAAGAACGGGCCGCAGACAGGCTTCGAAGGCCTAACATAAAAAAATATTGGGCTGTAGGCACTTTTAAATAGGTTCCAGGGGTACACGGGCAGCAGTGGTCTGGTCAGTGTAGGAGTAGTAGAAAGAACGGGCCGCAGACAGGCTTCGAAGGCCTAACATAATAAAATTGGGCTGTAGGCACTTTTAAATAGGTTCCAGGGGTACACGGGCAGCAGTGGTCTGGTCAGTGGAGGAGTAGTAGAAAAAACGGGCCGCAGACAGGCTTCAAAGGCCTAACATAATAAAATTGGGCTGGCTGTAGGCACTTTACAATTGGTTCCAGGGGTACACGGGCAGCAGTGGTCTGGTCAGCGGAGGCCAATTGTAATGAGTGTCTGCCAGTTAGTAGTCCAAAACAATACATAATTGTGAATGTCTCGCATTAAAACAAAACAAAAACACTAAAGGGTGCAATCATTAGGTACAGGGGTGGGATCCTCTGCGTAGTTTCAGACCTACTAATTTGGCGCAAAGTATTTACTTGGGTAAAGAGAGGACACTGCCCCTGACTATGTTAAGTACCATCATACATGTCAACACAATGGTATTGTCAGTGGCAGGAATGGAAGGATGTCAGCGCATAGACTAAACATAAACATTGGTGGAAGTGTGAGAGATAATTGTGGAAGTGGTAGAGCAATGTTTGACCTGGGGGTGGGTGAACTCTCTTGTGGCCGGCGGTACAGGCCCAGGGCCCCTCATGTTACAACAGTGTGTCTGACATTGGGTGCGCATCACCACCGCCAGAGACACTTTATTGTACTATGAGGGACCCTGTGGCAGTGCTGCCGACCAAAAGCGGGCACACCCACCTCTTCAGACAAACAGCACTCTCAGGGGTGCTTGCGCCAAGTCGCGATACCACGCCCCCGTGTGGGGAGTTTGGCCATTTAGGGAGGTCTAAACATGTCGTATGCTGGACAATCAGCTGCAGCAAATTAATTATTTTCATAGGAAAGCTAGGTGTTGGCCGGGCAAGGTGGGGCAAAAGAATTCGAAATCCAGTTGTGGTTCATTTTAATGAATGTTAGATCATCAACATTTTGGGTAGCCAGACGAGTCCTTTTTTCGGTTAATATTGAATCTGCAGCACTGAATACTCTTTCTGATAGGACACTAGCTGCCGGGCAAGCAAGCTCCTGCAATGCATATTCTGCCAATTCTGGCCAGGTGTCGTGGAACTAGCGGATGTGTCGGTGGACATGGCAGACTGAGAGACGGTTGGAGACGGTATTGTTTCCGCCGGTGCCCTAGATGCAGTATTTCCTCCTACGAAACTGGTGATTCCCTGACCCTGACTGCTTTGGGCTGGCAAAGAAAACTGCACAGATACTGCTGGTGGTGCGGAAAATGGTGGCCTTACAGTGACGGAAGGGATGTAGCGTTGCTGACTAGCTTCATTGGCCGAGGGTGCTACAACCTTAAGGGACGTTTGGTAGTTAGTCCAGGCTTGCAAATGCATGGTGGTTAAATGTCTATGCATGCAACTTGTATTGAGACTTTTCAGATTCTGACCTCTGCTTAAGCTAGTTGAACATTTTTGACAGATGACTTTGTGCAGATCAATTGGATGTTGTTTAAAAAAATGCCAGACTGCACTCTTTCGAGCCTTGGATCCCTTTTCAGCCATTGCAGACTGAGCTTTAACCGGATGGACACGCTGACCTCCAACAGTTTTTGGCTTTGCCACGCGTTTTGGGCCAGATACGGGCCCGGCAGATGGAACCTGTTGCGATATTGATGCCTGCTACGGCCCCTCCTCCTCCGCTTCAGAACTACTGCCGCCTGCACCCTGTTCCCCCAATGGCTGCCAATCGGGGTCAACAACTGGGTCATCTATAACCTCCTCTTCTAGCTCGTGCGCAACTTCTTCTGTGTCACCGTGTAAGTCGGTGGTAGAGCGTTCGTGATGGGGCAACATAGTCTCATCAGGGTCTAATTCTGGATAAGTACCCTGCGAGGGCAATGTTGTGGTCTGAGTCAAAGGACCAGCATAGTAGTCTGGCTGTGGCTGTGCATCAGTGCACTCCATGTCAGATTCAACTTGTAATGGGCATGGCCTGTTAACTGCTTCACTTTCTAAGCCAGCGATGGTATGTGTACAAAGCTCCATGGAGTAACCTGTTGTGTCGCCTGCTGCATCCTTCTCTGTTGTTGATTTTGCTGAAGAGGACAAGGAAGCAACTTGTCCCTGACCGTGAACATCCACTAATGACGCGTTGCTTTTACATTTACCAGTTTCAAAAGAGGAGGCAAAAGAGCTAGAGGCTGAGTCTGCAAGGTAAGCCAAAACTTGCTCTTGCTGCTCCGGCTTTAAAAGCGGTTTTCCTACTCCCAGAAAAGGGAGCGTTTGAGGCCTTCTGTAGCCAGACGACGAACCTGGCTCCACAGCTCCAGACTTAGGTGCAATATTTTTTTTCCCACGACCACCTGATGCTCCACTACCACTACCATCATTACCAGCTGACAATGAACGCCCACGGCCACGACCTCTTCCACCAGACTTCCTCATTGTTTTAAAAACGTAACCAAAGTAACGGTATTTGTTGCTGTCAAACAACTTACACGGTGAGCTATAACTTCAGTATGATTTCGATATCCCTTTACAGGTTGGTGAGACCGCAAGGAAAATCAGGCACAATGTTACACACTCTGTTTTCTGTGGCACCAAATCAGAGAGATGCCACACACGCAGGACTGTCACTCAAGCACAAATGTCAATATTAATCTCCCACTGTATTTTTTTTTTTATTTCAGGGAGAATTTAGAAAGCAAAAAAAAAAAAAATTGCCTTTCTATGGCCCAGTGCCCACTATTTGAGAGAGAGAGAGAGAGATGGCACACCCAGGAGTCAAGACTGGCACACAAGCAGAAAGGGCAATATTAATCTCCCACTGATTTTTTTTTTTTTTTTTTAGGGAGTCTTTAGAAACAAAATAAAATAAAATTATTTTTTCAGGAAGAATTTAGAAACCAAATAAAATAAAAGGATTTTTACCGGGAGAATTTAGAAACCAAAAAAAAAAAATATAGGCTTTCTATGGCCCACTGAGTGAGAGATGGCACACACAGGAGTCAGGAGTGACACACAAGCACAGAGGCCAATATTTATCTCCCACTGATTGATTTATTGATTTTTTCAGGTAGAATTTAGAAACCAAATCAACAAAAAAAATTAATAGGCTTTCTATGGCCCACTGAGTGAGAGATGGCACACACAGGAGTCAGGAGTGGCACACAAGCCCAGAGGCCAATATTTATCTCCCACTGATTGATTTATTGATTTTTTCAGGTAGAATTTAGAAACCAAATCAACAAAAAAATTAATAGGCTTTCTATGGCCCACTGAGTGAGAGATGGCACACAAAGGAGTCAGGAGAGGCACACAAGCCCAGAGGCCAATATTTATCTCCCACTGATTGATGTATTGATTTTTTCAGGTAGAATTTAGAAACCAAATCAACAAAAAAAAATTAATAGGCTTTCTATGGCCCACTGAGTGAGAGATGGCACACACAGGAGTCAGGAGTGGCACACAAGCCCAGAGGCCAATATTTATCTCCCACTGATTGATTTATTGATTTTTTCAGGTAGAATTTAGAAACCAAATCAACCAAAAAAATTAATAGGCTTTTTATGGCCCACTGAGTGAGAGATAGCACACACAGGAGTCAGGAGTGGCACACAAGCCCAGAGGCCAATATTTATCTCCCACTGATTGATTTATTGATTTTTTCAGGTAGAATTTAGAAACCAAATCAACAAAAAAAATTAATAGGCTTTCTATGGCCCACTGAGTGAGAGATGGCACACACAGGAGTCAGGAGTGGCACACAAGCCCAGAGGCCAATATTTATCTCCCACTGATTGATTTATTGATTTTTTCAGGTAGAATTTAGAAACCAAATCAACAAAAAAAATAAATAGGCTTTCTATGGCCCACTGAGTGAGACATGGCACACACAGGAGTCAGGAGTGGCACACAAGCCCAGAGGCCAATATTTATCTCCCACTGATTGATTTATTGATTTTTTCAGGTAGAATTTTGAAACCAAATCAACAAAAAAAATAAATAGGCTTTCTATGGCCCACTGAGTGAGAGATGGCACACACAGGAGTCAGGAGTGGCACACAAGCCCAGAGGCCAATATTTATCTCCCACTGATTGATTTATTGATTTTTTCAGGTAGAATTTAGAAACCAAATCAACAAAAAAAATTAATAGGCTTTCTGTGGCCCACTGAGTGAGAGATGGCACACACAGGAGTCAGGAGTGGCACACAAGCCCAGAGGCCAATATTTATCTCCCACTGATTGATTTATTGATTTTTTCAGGTAGAATTTAGAAACCAAATCAACAAAAAAAAAATAGGCTTTCTATGGCCCACTATGTGAGAGAGATGGCACACACAGGGATGGCACTCTAGCAGAAATGCCAATCTTAATCTCCCACAAGTTATTTTTTGTAGGGAGAATTAAAAAAAAAATAATAATAAAAGGGACTGTCCTACAATTACTATCTCCCTGCAGTAATCTCAGCCAGGTATGGCAGGCAGCAATAAGGAGTGGACTGATGCACAAATTAAATAAAAAGTGTGGACAAACAAACAAGATAGCTGTGCAGAAAGGAAGGAACAAGAGGATTTGTGCTTTGAAAAAAGCAGTTGGTTTGCACAGCCGCGTACACACATCAATGCAGCTATCAGGGAGCCTTCTAGGGCAGCCCAATGAGCTACAGCGCTGAGGAAAAAAAAAATGTAGCTTGCACTATCCCTGCACACCGAAGGTGGTGTTGGACAGTGGAAATCGCTACAGCACAATCGGTTTGGTTGTTAATGGACCCTGCCTAACGCTATCCCTGCTTCTGAAGAAAAGGCAGCAACCTCACCCTAAGCTCAGATCAGCAGCAGTAAGATGGCGGTCGGCGGGAACGCCTCTTTATAGCCCCTGTGACGCCGCAGACAGCAAGCCAATCACTGCAATGCCCTTCTCTAAGATGGTGGGGACCAGGACCTATGTCATCACGCGGCCCACACTCTGCGTTCACCTTCATTGGCTGAGAAATGGCGCTTTTCGCGTCATTGAAATGCGACTTTGGCGCGAAAGTCGCGTACCGCATGGCCGACCCCACACAGGGGTCGGGTCGGGTTTCATGAAACCCGACTTTGCCAAAAGTCGGCGACTTTTGAAAATGAACGACCCGTTTCGCTCAACCCTAGTGTATACTGCTGTGTGTGTGTGTATATATAGGGCTAGTATGTGTGTGTATACTGCTGTGTGTGTGTGTATATATAGGGCTAGTATGTGTGTGTATACTGCTGTGTGTGTGTATATATAGGGCTAGTATGTGTGTATATACTGCTGTGTGTGTGTGTATATATAGGGCTAGTATGTGTGTGTATACTGCTGTGTGTGTATACTGCAGTGCTGTGTGTATATATAGGGCTAGTGTGTGTAATTTCTGCTGTGTGCATACTGCTGTCTGTGTATAGGGCTAGTATGTGTGTGTATATTGCTGTGTATACACATATGTTATTATAGGTATTTTATATACAGTGTACATGCATGAGGGGGGCCCCAAATGTATTTCCTGCACGGGGGCCCATTGCTGCTTGTGTCCGCCCCTGACATACGATCTCCCCATTTACCGGTTGGAACTATCAGGGCACAAGGCCAGAATCTATAAATGTAAATATGAACAGCTCTTTGGAGTGTCAAAGTGTGGGATCACTTGTCTGTGGGCACTCAGCATGCTGGGAAGAACGAGGATCAGGTTGAGGATTATGTGGTCCAGAATCATGGCTACTGAGACTGGACCATGTGGTAAATAGGGTAGTACTGACAAGAAGTCTGTAAACATTTTCTGCTATCCAAGAATCTTTTCTCACTGGTCTGGCTGCAAGAGTGGTGTTCCGCACCCTCCTACAAAGTGAGACGCGAAGCTAGATCAAAGTGATGTGTGTGTTTGCACAGTTTCACTTTGCCTCTGAGTTCAACTTCAGAATCACATCCAATTCCCCGTTCCTTACCACGCACCTTTCCCATTTTAAATTACCGTACGTATGATATATCTCTGTTCAGGAAACAATGCAGATAGTATTACAATGGCAGCAAAATTTGCCCAGTACAGATGAACATATAAGACTATAGTAACAATATTCCAATGCTATTTGAAACCCAATTTTGTGTGTGTGCATTTTGAGGCTTAAATCTTTTATGGTAAATGACGAATAAAATGTCACTGCTGAAAAAAAATGCAGTATTACAATTCCAGCAAAATAGGCCGACTTCAGATGGACATCTAATAATACAATATCAATATAGCAATTTTCATATAGAGATTGAGATTTTGAGGCCCAACTGTAGCACGCTAAATGCTGTATAAAATTTTCACAGCTCAATAAAAGGTGGTAATACAATGCCAGACAAATTTTCACACCTCAGACGGACGAATCAGGCTGCAGTATAAATATAGCAATGTGTTTGTTTTTTTTGCTTTTTTACAATTTGCTTTTTGGGGGGATTTTGAGGCCCATCTGCAGTGCACTAAATGCCATATGAAATTTCACAGCTCAAAAAAGTCTGTATTACAATACCAGGCAAATTTGCAAACCTCATATCCTCATATAAATGTATGAGACTGCAGTATAAATATTGCAATGCATTTTTTTAACAAACTTTTTAGGGAGATTTTGAGGCCCATCTGTAGCACGCTGAAGGCCTTATAAAATTTGACTGCTGAAAAAACTTGCAGTATCACAATGCCAAACAAATTTGTCCAGTTGAGACTGCACTATCAATATAGCAATGCTATTGAGATCCAACCAAATCTGGCTATTTGCTTTTGTCTCACAACTGCTGCAGTAAAAAAGGTGTATGATATTTCCCTTCTCAGAACAATATGCAGGACTAAGAACAAAAAGAATATTATTATCCCTGAAAAGAAGTTTTGGCATCAGTTGCAGGCTGCAGCGTTAAAGACGTAGAATGCACCCTATCCTGTCCTACACAATCCCTTCAGCACAGTCGCTCTCCAAGTGCTGTTAACAGCAGTATTAATATATATTATCGTTAGCCCTAAAAAGGACTGTTTCTGTGCTTCACAGAAATATAAATGTGATTAAATCAGGAATTGGGCCCCTGAAATGCTGGGACCTCGGTTAGATCACCGCTTGCACAATGAGAAAAAGCCTTACGGTGCAGCGGTGAATTCTTACAGTGAACTGCGGTGAACTCTCTGAGCTCAGCACTGCACTGTGAGACTTTCTAACTGTGCTAGTGGAGATCTCACTAAGGTCACCGCAGTTCAGGAGCATGGCCTGGAATGCAGCCTCAGGCATCGGTGGTAACTTTGATGACATCACCGCTAGTCACTGATGCTGTGCTCACGGCAGCTCGTTCTCCCAGTGGTTCTCAATAGAGTTGATCGACTTTTACTTTTTTAGGATCGAGTCGTGTTTCGCGAAACCTGACTTTGTCAAAAGTCGGGTCGGGTGAAATCGGCCAATTATTGAGAAAAGTCGGGGGCTGACCGAAACACGAAACCCAATGCAAGTCAATGGGGAATCAAAGTCGGCAGTGAATGGAGGACAGGAAAACACCTATAGTGCTCATTTTAATGCCAAAAACATAAATTCTTATTTCTTAAGCTTGTCAATCTTATTTACTTTATAATAATAGTTAGGCATTGAAAACAGGGGGTCATTTGGCTTAAGTTGTGGGGGGGTAGGGCTGGTTCAAGATTTTCGTGGGCCCAGGAAACGCAGAATACGTCACGGTGGTGGAGTAGGGAGAGGTAAGTATTTCAACTTTGCAAGTGCAGTGATCCTGAGCAAGCAGGGGGGGCCTACTCGTTGGCACTTGGCACTGGCACAGGGCCCCTCATAGTATGGCGGTGTGTTTGATGGTGGGTGGCACCTCCCACTGCCAGAGACACTTTTGCGTACTATGAGAGGCCCTGTGCCAGTGCCAACGAGTATGCCCCCCCACCTGATGAAGGAACCTGCACTTTCATCTGCACCTTCCTCTTTGTCCCCGTGCAAGGTGGTATAGTATGCGTGAAGGGGAACCTGACTTTCAGCAGGGTCAGATTCTGGCTGTGTAGAGTGCAAGGGGAATGTAGTGGTCTGGTTCAATGTACCAGCAGACTCATCTAGCCGTGGCTGGGGAATGGGCAGAATGAGGAGAAAACACAGATATAGGCCCAAATAAAAATGTAGGCTAAAAGCAGATCAAAATTGGTAACAGGACTAAACAGGCGGCATAGCTTTGTTCAGTGGAGGACAATTGTAACGAGTGACGCAGACACAGATAGTAGGCCCAAAATACAAAAGTAGGCTAAATACAGTTCAAAATTGGTAACAGGAATAAACAGGCGGCATAGCCTTGTTAAGTGGAGGACAATTGTAATGAGTGGCGCAGACACAGGTAGTAGGTCCAAAATAAAAAATTAGACTAAATTCAGTTCAAAATTGGTAACAGAACTAAACAGGCGGCATAGCTTTGTTAAGTGGAGGACAATTGTAATGAGTGGCGCTGACATAGGTAGTAGGCCCAAAATACAAAATTAGGCTAAATTCAGTTCAAAATTTGTAACAGGACTAAACAGGCCGCATAGCTTTGTTAAGTGGAGGACAATTGGAACGAGTTGCGCAGACACAGGTCATAGGCCCAAAATGAAAAAAAAGTAGGCTAAATGCAGTTCAAAATTGGTAACAGGACTAAACAGGCGGCATAGCTTTGTTAAGTGGAGGACAATTGTACCGAGTGGCGCAGACACAGATAGTAGGCCCAAAATACAAAAGTAGGCTAAATGCAGTTCAAAAATGGTAACAGGACTAAACAGGCGGCATAGCTTTGTTAAGTGGAGGACAATTGTAATGAGTGGCGCAGACACAGGTAGTAGGCCCAAAATGAAAAATTAGGCTAAACTCAGTTCAAAATTGATAACAGGACTACACAGGTGGCATAGCCTTGTTAAGTGGAGGACAATTGTAATGAGTGGCGCAGACACAGGTTGTAGGCCCAAAAGAAATAATTAGGCTAAATTCAGTTCAAAATTGGTAACAGGACAAAACAGGCGGCATTGCATTATTCAGTGGAGGACAATTGTAACGAGTGGCGCAGACACAGGTAGTAGGCCCAAAATAAAAAAGTAGGCTAAATGCAGTTCAAAATTGGTAACAGGACTAAACAGGTGTTAGGGCTAGCGGAAAGCACCAAATAATAAGACAGATAGAGTATGGTGCGTTTGCAGCCCGGGGTACACCGAGCAGAGATGGAACCTGCTGCCAAGTAATGATGGACTATATGGCGGTACTCATAAGTGTACACACGTGGGTTAAACTTCACCCAGCGTGAAGGAAGCGATCCTGTTGCGTCACAGGACCGCGGTACCGCACATAGAGCGCGAGCAAGTAGTCAGCGAACTCAACCCCAACTAGGATTGAAGTCCGATTAGACCCTTGCTGGCACAACACCGCAACTGGGTGTGTAAGGAAACTAAATAACAATATTAAGGCACAAGAGTGCATGCGGTGACGCACTGATAAACGCCACTAACCACCCAGGCTTGGGTAAGGAAAGCACCGAGGAAGTGCACCGCGCCGTACTGGCGGTCACAGCAACTGGACGCTGTAATGTGTGATTCGTGCTGTAGGATAAGTCGGGCGCTAGATAGCAAACATACACCTTCCGCGAACAGACATTCAATAGGGAGGGTTATTTAAAGAGCGACTTTCACTCACAACATACACACATTAACAATTGTACACTAGCGCATGGCCGTGCGGTCATGCGCAGTTTATATAGTTGCAGCACAGGAAGTGGCCACAGAAACTTTGCCCTTCCAAGACCTGCCAAGAAGACCAATGGAATGTGCTGCAGAGCCTGAGCACATGACCCTCGATCTCCAATGGGAGATCTTGCCCTGGGCATGCTCAGTGTGTGCAGACAAGGACTTAATTCCAGAGAAGTCCGCTCGCTGCTGACCAGCACTGGCTTTAATGGCAGAAGCTGAAGAAGCAGCAGTAACTCTCTGTACAGAGTGAGACTGAGCAAGACGCTGGGACCGACGTCCCTGCTGAGCAGACTCCACTGTGGCTGGATAAGAATGGGAGACCGCAGCGGAGATGGCTCGAGATTCCCCCTGTGCAGAAGCGGGAACTCGAGACCTAACATTACCCCCCCTCCTAGGGCCCCCCCCTCCTTGGGCCTCGCTACGCTCGAAGGCAGCAATGAGCTGTGGGACCCGAATGTTTTCAGCAGGCTCCCATGACCTGTCCTCTGGGCCATAACCCTTCCAATCCACCAGATAGAACTTTTTGTCGCGTACCACCTTGCACCCCAAAATAGCGTTCACCTCGTAATCGTCCGTAGACGAACCCGATGTCCCGGCAGATGACTCGGAAAACCGGGACATGTATACGGGTTTCAAGAGGGACACATGAAAGGTGTCGGTGATACCCAAGCGTGGAGGAAGAGCCAAACGGTAGACCACAGGATTAACCTGTTCGAGAACCTTGAAGGGAGCCAAGTAGCGAGGAGCAAACTTAGTGGACTCAACTCGCAGCCTGATGTTACGGGCGGAGAGCCACACCAAGTCGCCAGGAGCAAAGGTCGGAGCGGGGCACCGATGAACATCGGCGGAGGACCTCATTCTCTCCTTGGAGGCCCGAATGGCATCCTGCGTGTGATCCCAAATGTCCCGTGCCTCCACAGCCCAGTCTGCCACCCTGGGATCAGCGGAAGACACAGGCATGGACACAGGAACACACGGATGCTGGCCGTAATTTAGGAGGAATGGAGTCTGACCAGTGGAGTCAGCTACGGCATTGTTAAGTGCAAACTCTGCCCACGGTAGCAAGGATGCCCAGTCATCCTGCCTGGCAGAAACAAAATGTCGTAAATATGTGACCAAGGTCTGGTTGGCCCTCTCTACCAACCCATTCGTCTCGGGATGATATGCCGAAGAGAGATTCAACTCAATACTGAGTAGACGACAAAGCTCTCTCCAGAATCGAGACGCAAACTGGGGACCCCGGTCACTAACAATTTTGTCTGGCATACCATGTAGGCGAAAGATATGCTTGACAAACAAGACAGCCAACGCCCGTGCAGAAGGTAGCCGTGTAAGAGGCACCAAGTGCACCATTTTGGAAAAATGGTCGGTGATCACCCAGATAATGGTACAGTTACGAGACTTGGGTAAGCCCACCACAAAGTCCATCCCGACCATCTCCCAGGGCCTGTCCGCCACCGGCAGAGGATAAAGCAAACCAGCTGGCCGTTGCCGAGGAGTCTTGTTCTTGGCGCAAGAGACACACGCCCGAACATACTCTGCGACATCACGAGCCATATGCGGCCACCAGTATGTCCTCGCCAGTAACTCAGATGTCCTTTTGGTACCAAAATGTCCACCCACCCTGGACGAGTGTGCCCAAGAGAGAACCTCCGGTCGCAAACTGGATGGAACAAAAGTCTTGCCCGGGGGCACAGACTCTAGCGAAACCGGGGCCACAGTTCTCAAGCTCTCGGTGGGGACAATAAGCCGAGGCTCCTCCTCCTCCTCCGCAGATGACACAACGGAGTGAGAGAGAGCGTCGGCCCGAATGTTCTTCTCCCCAGAAAGAAAATGGAGGGTGAAATGAAACCGGGAGAAGAATAAGGACCATCTGGCCTGGCGAGAATTCAACTGCTGGGCTGTCTGCAGGTACACCAAATTTTTATGGTCTGTGAAGACTTGGAAGGGAAAACGTGCTCCCTCCAAGAGATGTCTCCACTCCGAGAAAGCCAACTTCATGGCTAGCAACTCCCTGTCCCCGATGGAATAATTCCTCTCTGCTGGTGAGAAGGTCTTGGAGAAAAAGAAGCAAGGATGCTTCCGACCTTGACCATCCTTTTGGAAGAGGACTGCTCCAGCACCAACAGAAGAGGCATCCACCTCCATGATAAATGGCTTATCAACATCGGGGCGATGTAGGATGGGAGCGCTAGTGAAGTGTGACTTTATAGAGTTAAAGGCCTTGGAGACCTCCTCAGACCTCAATTTGGGATTCGCCCCCTTCTTGGTGAGGGCAACCAAGGGAGCTACCAAAGTTGAGAAGTGCGGAATGAACTGGCGATAATAATTAACCCCTTCCCTACCCATGACGCCACGTAGGCGTCATGAAAGTCGGTGCCATTCCGACCCATGACGCCTATGCGGCGTCATGGAAAGATCGCGTCCCTGCAGATCGGGTGAAAGGGTTAACTCCCATTTCACCCGATCTGCAGGGACAGGGGGAGTGGTAGTTTAGCCCAGGGGGGGTGGCTTCACCCCCTCGTGGCTACGATCGCTCTGATTGGCTGTTGAAAGTGAAACTGCCAATCAGAGCGATTTGTAATATTTCACCCATTATAACGGGTGAAATATTACAATCCAGCCATGGCCGATGCTGCAATATCATCGGCCATGACTGGAAATACTAGTGTGCCCCCACCCCACCCCTCCGATCGCCCCCCCACCCCCCCGATCTGGCCGGTACACTGCTCCGGCTCCCCTCCGTCCTGTGCTCCGCTCCCCCCCGTGCTCGTGTCCGCTCCCCCCGTGCTCCAATCACCCCCCCGTGCTCCAATCACCCCCCCTGCACTCCGATCCACCCCCCCCCCGTGCTCCGTTCCACCCCCCCGTGCTCCATTCCAGCCCCCCCGTGCTCCGTTCCACGCCCCCCGCGCTCCGTTCCACCCCTCCCGCGCTCCGATTCCCCCCCCGTGCTCCGATCCCCCCCCCCCCCGTGGCCCCCCCACCCTATCATACTTACCGATCCAGCCGTGGTCCCGTCCGTCTTCTCCCGGGCGCCGCCATCTTCCAAAATGGCGGGCGCATGCGCAGTGCGCCCGCCGAATCTGCCGGCCGGCAGATTCGTTCCAAAGTGCATTTTGATCACTGAGATATAATCTATCTCAGTGATCAAAATAAAAAAAATAATAAATGACCCCCCCCTTTGTCACCCCCATAGGTAGGGACAATAAAAAAATAAAGAAATTTTTTTTTCCACTAATGTTAGAATAGGGTTAGGGTTAGGGTTAGGGGTAGGGTTAGGGGTAGGGTTAGGGGTAGGGTTAGGGGTAGGGTTAGGGGTAGGGGTAGGGTTAGGGGTAGGGTTAGGGGTAGGGCTAGGGGTAGGGTTAGGGGTAGGGTTAGGGTTAGGGGTAGGGGTAGGGTTAGGGCTAGGGTTAGGGTTAGGAATGTGCACACGTATTCTGGTCCTCTGCGGATTTTTCCGCTGCGGATTTGATAAATCCGCAGTGCTAAACCGCTGCGGATTTATGGCGGATTTACCGCGTTTTTATGCGCATTTCACTGCGGTTTTACAATTGCGATTTTCTATTGGAGCAGTTGTAAAACCGCTGCGGAATCCGCACAAAGAAGTGACATGCTGCGGAATGTAAACCGCTGCGTTTCCGTGCAGTTTTTCCGCAGCATGTGTACAGCGTTTTTTGTTTCCCATAGGTTTACATTGAACTGTACACTCATGGTAAACTGCTGCGGATCCGCAGCGTTTTCCGCAGCGTGTGCACATACCTTTAGAATTAGGCTATGTGCACACGGTGCGGATTTGGCTGCGGATTCGCAGCAGTGTTCCATCAGGTTTACAGTACCATGTAAACATATGAAAAACCAAATCCGCTGTGCCCATGGTGCGGAAAATACCGCGCGGGAACGCTGCGTTGTATTTTCCGCAGCATGTCAATTCTTTGTGCGGATTCCGCAGCGTTTTACACCTGTTCCTCAATAGGAATCCGCAGGTGAAATCCGCACAAAAAACACTGGAAATCCGCGGAAAATCCGCAGGTAAAACACAGTGCCTTTTACCCGCAGATTTTTCAAAAATGGTGCGGAAATATCTCACACGAATCCGCAACGTGGGCACATAGCCTTAGGGTTAGGGTTGGAATTAGGGTTGTGGTTAGGGTTAGGGGTGTGTTGGGGTTAGTGTTGTGGTTAGGGGTGTGTTGGGGTTAGGGTTGTGATTAGGATTATGGCTACAGTTGGGATTAGGGTTAGGGGTGTGTTGGGGTTAGTGTTGGAGTTAGAATTGAGGGGTTACCACTGTTTAGGCACATCAGGGGTCTCCAAACGCAACATGGCGCCACCTGTTGTGAATTCTGTGGCTGAGTTCACTTCTGTGGTCACAAGTGGTATTGCAGTCTCTGGGCTTCCTCCCTCAGGTGTTTTGGTGAGCTCGTTGGCTGCCTTGCTATTTAGCTCCACCTGAGTCTGTCTTCCTTGCTCCTTGTCAATGTTCCAGTGTTGGATCTGAGCTACTGCATCTTTCCTTGGGCCTGCTGCTCTGCTAGATAAGTGCTTCTAGTTTGTTTTCTGTTTTTTCTGTCCAGCTTGTTATTATTTTTTGCTGGAAGCTCTGAGAAGCAAAGGGGTGCACCGCCGTGCTGTTAGTTCGGCACGGTGGGTCTTTTTGCCCCTTTGCGTGGTTTTCGTTTTAGGGTTTTTTGTAGACTGCATAGTTCTCTTTGCTATCCTCGCTCTGTCTAGAATATCGGGCCTCACTTTGCTGAATCTATTTCATTCCTACGTTTGTCTTTTCATCTTGCTAACAGTCATTATATGTGGGGGCTGCCTATTCCTTTGGGGTATTTCTCTGAGGTAAGTCAGGCTTGTATTTCTATCTTCAGGCTAGTCAGCTCCTCAGGCAGTGCCGAGTTGCATAGGTAGTGGATAGGCGCAATCCACTGCTGCTTCCAGTTGTGTGAGGATAGATCAGGTACTGCAGTCTACAGAGATTCCACGTCTCAGAGCTCGTCCTATTGTTTTGGGTTATTGCCAGATCTCTGTATGTGCGCTGATTACTGCACGCTGTGTTGCCTGATTGCCAGCCATAACAGTACAAGGAGCCATTCAATGATTTCCAATAGAGGGAAAAAAGAAATCCTGACATCATTTTTTTTTCTTAGCTCTGTCTTCAGTCTTTTTTTTCCCCTAGACATTAGAGTGCTTCAGGACACAGCTGTGGACATGGATATTCAGGCTCTGTGCTCCTCAATGGATAATCTCGTTGTAAATGTACAAAAGATTCAAGATACTATTGATCAGAAATCGATGCTAGAACCAAGAATTCCGATTCCTGATTTGTTTTTTGGTGACAGAACTAAGTTCCTGAGCTTCAGAAATAATTGTAAGCTATTTTTGGCCTTGAAACCTCATTCTTCTGGTAATCCTATTCAACAGGTTTTGATTATTATTTCTTTTTTGCGCGGCGACCCACAGGACTGGGCGTTTTCTCTTGCACCAGGAGATTCTGCATTGAGTAATGTTGATGCATTTTTCCAGGCGCTGGGATTGCTTTACGATGAGCCTAATTCAGTGGATCAAGCTGAGAAAAATCTGCTGGCTTTATGCCAGGGTCAGGATGATGTAGAAGTATATTGTCAGAAATTTAGAAAATGGTCAGTGCTCACTCTGTGGAATGAATCTGCACTAGCGGCTTTGTTCAGAAAGGGTCTCTCTGAAGCTCTTAAGGATGTAATGGTGGGATTTCCTATGCCTGCTGGTTTGAATGAGTCTATGTCCTTGGCCATTCAGATCGGTCGTCGCTTGCGCGAGCGTAAATCTGTGCACCATCTGGCGGTATTGTCTGAGAGTAAACCTGAGCCTATGCAGTGCGACAGGACTATGACTAAAGTAGAACGGCACGAACACAGACGTCTGAACAGACTGTGTTTCTATTGTGGTGATTCTACTCATGCTATTTCTAATTGTCCTAAACGCACTAGGCGGTTCGATAGCTCTGCCGTTATTGGTACTGTACAGTCCAAATTCCTTTTGTCCATTACCTTAATGTGCTCTTTGTCATCATATTCTGTCATGGCGTTTGTGGATTCAGGCGCTGCCCTGAATCTGATGGATTTGGATTATGCTAAACGTTGTGGATTTTTCTTGGAGCCTTTGCGGTGTCCTATTCCGTTGAGAGGAATTGATGCTACACCTCTGGCCAAGAATAAGCCTCAGTACTGGGCCCAGCTGACCATGTGCATGGCTCCTGCACATCAGGAAGTTATTCGCTTTTTGGTACTGCATAATTTGCATGATGTGGTCGTGTTGGGGTTGCCATGGCTACAAACCCATAATCCAGTATTGGATTGGAACTCTATGTCGGTAACCAGCTGGGGTTGTCAGGGAGTACATGGTGATGTTCCATTTTTGTCTATTTCGTCATCCATTCCTTCTGACATCCCAGAGTTCTTGTCGGACTTTCAGGATGTATTTGAAGAGTCCAAGTCTGATGCCCTTCCTCCGCATAGGAATTGTGATTGTGCTATCGATTTGATTCCTGGTAGTAAATTCCCTAAGGGTCGTTTATTTAATTTGTCCGTACCTGAACACACCGCTATGCGCAGTTATGTGAAGGAGTCCCTGGAGAAGGGACATATTCGCCCATCGTCGTCACCATTGGGAGCAGGGTTCTTTTTTGTAGCCAAGAAGGATGGTTCGCTAAGACCGTGTATTGATTACCGCCTTCTTAATAAGATCACTGTTAAGTTTCAGTATCCCTTGCCATTGATTTCTGACTTGTTTGCTCGGATTAAGGGGGCTAGTTGGTTTACTAAGATTGATCTTCGTGGTGCGTATAATCTGGTGAGAATCAGGCAGGGAGATGAATGGAAGACGGCATTTAATACGCCCGAGGGTCATTTTGAGTATCTGGTGATGCCGTTCGGACTTGCCAATGCTCCATCTGTTTTTCAGTCTTTTATGCATGACATTTTCCGTGAGTATCTGGATAAATTCTTGATTGTTTACTTGGATGACATTTTGATCTTCTCAGATGATTGGGAGTCTCATGTGAAGCAAGTCAGAATGGTTTTCCAGGTACTGCGTGCTAATTCCTTGTTCGTGAAGGGATCAAAGTGTCTCTTCGGTGTGCAGAAAGTTTCATTTTTGGGGTTCATCTTTTCCCCTTCTACTATCGAGATGGATCCGGTTAAGGTTCAGGCCATCCAGGATTGGACTCAGCCGACATCTCTAAAAAGTTTGCAGAAATTCCTGGGCTTTGCTAATTTTTATCGTCGCTTCATCTGTAATTTTTCTAGCATTGCCAGACCATTGACCGATTTGACCAAGAAGGGTGGTGATTTGGTTAATTGGTCTTCTGCTGCCGTGGAAGCTTTTCAGGAGTTGAAGCGTCGTTTTTGCTGTGCCCCTGTGTTGTGTCAACCTGATGTTTCTCTTCCGTTCCAGGTCGAGGTTGATGCTTCTGAGATTGGTGCAGGGGCGGTTTTGTCACAGAGAGGTTCTGGTTGCTCAGTGTTCAAACCATGTGCTTTCTTTTCCAGGAAATTTTCTGCTGCTGAGCGTAATTATGATGTGGGCAACCGAGAGTTGCTGGCCATGAAGTGGGCATTCGAGGAGTGGCGTCATTGGCTTGAGGGTGCTAAGCATCGCGTGGTGGTTTTGACTGATCATAAGAACCTTACTTATCTTGAGTCTGCCAAGCGCTTGAATCCTAGACAGGCCCGTTGGTCGTTGTTTTTTGCTCGTTTTGATTTTGTGATTTCATACCTTCCGGGCTCTAAAAATGTGAAGGCGGATGCTCTGTCTAGGAGTTTTGTGCCCGACTCTCCGGGGTTATCTGAGCCGGCGAGTATCCTCAAGGAAGGAGTCATTGTGTCTGCCATCTCCCCTGATTTGCGGAGAGTGTTGCAGAAATTTCAAGCTAATAAACCTGATCGTTGTCCGGCCGAGAAACTGTTCGTCCCTGATAGGTGGACTAGTAAAGTTATCTCTGAACTTCATTGTTCGGTGCTGGCCGGTCATCCAGGAATCTTTGGTACCAGGGAGTTGGTTGCTAGATCCTTCTGGTGGCCATCTCTGTCACGGGATGTGCGTGCTTTTGTGCAGTCCTGTGGAATTTGTGCTAGGGCTAAGCCCTGCTGTTCACGTGCCAGTGGGTTGCTTTTGCCCTTGCCGGTCCCGAAGAGGCCTTGGACACATATTTCGATGGATTTCATTTCTGACCTTCCCGTTTCTCAAAAGATGTCTGTCATTTGGGTGGTCTGTGATCGCTTTTCTAAAATGGTCCATCTGGTGCCCTTGGTTAAATTGCCTTCCTCCTCTGATTTGGTGCCTTTGTTCTTCCAGCATGTGGTTCGTTTACATGGCATTCCTGAGAATATTGTTTCTGACAGAGGTTCCCAGTTTGTCTCGAGGTTCTGGCGAGCCTTTTGTGGTAGGATGGGCATTGACCTATCTTTTTCCTCGGCCTTCCATCCTCAGACTAATGGCCAGACCGAACGAACCAATCAGACCTTGGAAACATATCTGAGATGTTTTGTTTCCGCTGACCAGGATGATTGGGTGTCATTTTTGCCGTTGGCTGAGTTCGCCCTTAATAATCGGGCCAGCTCGGCTACCTTGGTCTCTCCATTTTTCTGCAATTCTGGGTTCCATCCTCGTTTCTCTTCAGGACAGGTTGAGTCTTCGGACTGTCCTGGTGTGGATAATGTGGTGGACAGGTTGCAGCAGATCTGGACTCAGGTAGTGGACAATTTGACCTTGTCCCAGGAGAAGGCTCAGCTTTTCGCTAATCGCAGACGCCGTGTGGGACCCCGACTTCGTGTTGGGGATCTGGTTTGGTTATCTTCTCATCATATACCTATGAAGGTTTCCTCTCCTAAATTTAAACCTCGATTTATTGGTCCGTATAGGATTTCTGAGATTCTCAATCCGGTGTCTTTTCGTCTGACCCTCCCAGACTCCTTTTCCATACATAATGTATTCCATAGGTCGTTGTTGAGGAGATACGTGGCACCTATGGTTCCATCTGTGGAGCCTCCTGCCCCTGTTTTGGTGGAGGGGGAATTGGAGTATATTGTGGAGAAGATTTTGGATTCTCGTGTCTCTAGACGGAGACTCCAGTATCTGGTCAAATGGAAGGGTTATGCTCAGGAAGATAATTCCTGGGTTTTTGCCTCTGATGTCCATGCCCCAGATCTTGTTCGTGCCTTTCATGTGGCTCATCCTGGTCGGCCTGGGGGTTCTGGTGAGGGTTCGGTGACCCCTCCTCAAGGGGGGGGTACTGTTGTGAATTCTGTGGCTGAGTTCACTTCTGTGGTCACAAGTGGTATTGCAGTCTCTGGGCTTCCTCCCTCAGGTGTTTTGGTGAGCTCGTTGGCTGCCTTGCTATTTAGCTCCACCTGAGTCTGTCTTCCTTGCTCCTTGTCAATGTTCCAGTGTTGGATCTGAGCTACTGCATCTTTCCTTGGGCCTGCTGCTCTGCTAGATAAGTGCTTCTAGTTTGTTTTCTGTTTTTTCTGTCCAGCTTGTTATTATTTTTTGCTGGAAGCTCTGAGAAGCAAAGGGGTGCACCGCCGTGCTGTTAGTTCGGCACGGTGGGTCTTTTTGCCCCTTTGCGTGGTTTTCGTTTTAGGGTTTTTTGTAGACTGCATAGTTCTCTTTGCTATCCTCGCTCTGTCTAGAATATCGGGCCTCACTTTGCTGAATCTATTTCATTCCTACGTTTGTCTTTTCATCTTGCTAACAGTCATTATATGTGGGGGCTGCCTATTCCTTTGGGGTATTTCTCTGAGGTAAGTCAGGCTTGTATTTCTATCTTCAGGCTAGTCAGCTCCTCAGGCAGTGCCGAGTTGCATAGGTAGTGGATAGGCGCAATCCACTGCTGCTTCCAGTTGTGTGAGGATAGATCAGGTACTGCAGTCTACAGAGATTCCACGTCTCAGAGCTCGTCCTATTGTTTTGGGTTATTGCCAGATCTCTGTATGTGCGCTGATTACTGCACGCTGTGTTGCCTGATTGCCAGCCATAACAGCCACCATTGATTCCAGCCAATCTCATATTCAAAAAGTCAAATGGTGCTCCCTCACTTCCGAGCCCTGACGTGTGCCCAAACAGTGGTTTACCCCCACATATGGGGTACCAGCATACTCAGGACAAACTGCGCAACAATTACTGGGGTCCAATTTCTCCTGTTACCCTTGTGAATCTAAAAAAATGCTTGCTAAAACATAATTTTTGAGGAAAGAAAAATGATTTTTTATTTTCACGGCTCTGCGTTGTAAACGTCTGTGAAGCACTTGGGGGTTCAAAGTGCTCACCACATATCTAGATAAGTTCCTTGGGGGGTCTAGTTTCTAAAATGGGGTCACTTGTGGGGGGTTTCTACTGTTTAGGCACACCAGGGGCTCTGCAAACGCAACGTGACACCCGCAGAGCATTCCATCAAAGTCTGCATTTCAAAACGTCACTACTTCAATTCCAAGCCCCGGCATGTGCCCAAACAGTAGTTTACCCCCACATATGGGGTATCACCGTACTCAGGAGAAACTGGACAACAAATATTGGGGTCAAATTTCTCCTGTTACCATTGGGAAAATTAAAAAATTCTGGGCTAAATAATTATTTTTGAGGAAAGAAAACGTATTTATTATTTTCACGGCTCTGCATTATAAACTTCTATGAAGCACTTGGGGGTTCAAAGTGCTCACCACACATCTAGATAAGTTCCTTTGGGGGTCTAGTTTCCAAAATGGGGTCACTTGTGGGGGGTTTCTACTGTTAAGCCACATCAGGGGCTCTGCAAACGCAACGTGACGCCCACAGAGCATTCCATCAAAGTCTGCATTTCAAAACGTCACTACTTCACTTCCGAGCCCCGGCATGTGCCCAAACAGTGATTTACCCCCACATATGGGGTATCAGCGTACTCAGGAGAAACTGGACAACAACTTTTGGGGTCAAATTTCTCCTGTTACCCTTGGGAAAATAAAAAATTGCAGGCTAAAAGATCATTTTTGAGAAAATAATTTTTTTTTTTTTTTTCATGGCTCTGCGTTATAAACTTCTGTGAAGCACTTGGGGGTTCAAAGTCCTCACCACACATCTAGATTAGTTCCTTTGGGGGTCTAGTTTCTAAAATGGTGTCATTTCTGGGGGATCTCCAATGTTTAGGCACACAGGGGCTCTCCAAACGTGACATGGTGTCCGCTAATGATTGGAGCTAATTTTCCATTTAAAAAGCCAAATGGCGTGCCATCCCTTCCGAGCCCTGCCGTGCGCCCAAACAGTGGTTTACCCCCACATATGGGGTATCAGCGTACTCAGGACAAACTGGACAACAATATTTGGGGTCCAATTTCTCCTATTATCCTTGGCAAAATAGGAAATTCCAGGCTAAAAAATCATTTTTGAGGAAAGAAAAATTATTTTTTATTTTCATGGCTCTGCGTTATAAACTTCTGTGAAGCACCTGGGGGTTTAAAGTGCTCAATATGCATCTAGATAAGTTCCTTGGGGGGTCTAGTTTCCAAAATGGGGTCACTTGTGCGGGAGCTCCAATGTTTAGGCACACAGGGGCTCTCCAAACGCGACATGGTGTCCGCTAACAATTGGAGCTAATTTTCCATTCAAAAAGTCAAATGGCGCGCCTTCTCTTCCGAGCCCTGCCGAGTGCCCAAACAGTGGTTTACCCCCACATATGAGGTATCGGCGTACTCGGGAGAAATTGCCCAACAAATTTTCTGATCCATTTTATCCTACTGCCCATGTGAAAATGAAAAAATTGAGGCGAAAAGAATTTTTTTGTGAAAAAAAATTACTTTTTCATTTTTACAGATCAATTTGTGAAGCACCTGAGGGTTTAAAGTGCTCACTAGGCATCTAAATTAGTTCCTTGGGGGGTCTAGTTTCCAAAATGGGGTCACTTGTGGGGGAGTGCCAATGTTTAGGCACACAGGAGCTATCCAAACGCGACATGGTGTCCGCTAACGATGGAAATAATTTTTCATTCAAAAAGTCAAATGGCGCTCCTTCCCTTCCGAGCCTTACCATGTGCCCAAACAGTGGTTTACCTCCACATGTGAGGTATTGGTGTACTCAGGAGAAATTGCCCAATACATTTTAGGATCCATTTTATCCTGTTGCCCATGTGAAAATGAAAAAATTGAGGCTAAAAGAATTTTTTTGTGAAAAAAAGTACTTTTTCATTTTTACGGATCAATTTGTGAAGCACCTGGGGGTTCAAAGTGCTCACTATGCATCTAGATAAGTTCCTTGGGGCGTCTAGTTTCCAAAATGGGGTCACTTGTGGGGGAGCTCCAATTTTTAGGCACACGGGGGCTCTCCAAACGTGACATGGTGTCCGCTAAAGAGTGGAGCCAATTTTTGATTCAAAAAGTCAAATGGCGCTCCTTCCCTTCCAAGCCCTGCCGTGCGCCAAAACAGTGGTTTACCCCCACATATGAGGTATCAGCGTACTCAGGACAAATTGGACAACAACTTTCGTGGTTCAGTTTCTCCTTTTACCATTGGGAAAATAAAAAAATTGTTGCTAAAAGATAATTTTTGTGACTAAAAAGTTAAATGTTCATTTTTTCCTTCCATGTTGCTTCTGCTGCTGTGAAGCACCTGAAGGGTTAATAAACTTCTTGAATGTGGTTTTGAGTACCTTGAGGGGTGCAGTTTTTAGAATGGTGTCACTTTTGGGTATTTTCAGCCATATAGACCCCTCAAACTGACTTCAAATGTGAGGTGGTCCCTAAAAAAAATGGTTTTGTAAATTTCGTTGTAAAAATGACAAATCGCTGGTCGAATTTTAACCCTTATAACTTCCTAACAAAAAAAAATTTTGTTTCCAAAATTGTGCTGATGTAAAGTAAACATGTGGGAAATGTTATTTATTAACTATTTTGTGTCACATATCTCTCTGGTTTAACAGAATAAAAATTCAAAATGTGAAAATTGCGAAATTTTCAAAATTTTCGCCAAATTTCCGTGTTTATCACAAATAAATGCAGAATTTATTGACCTAAATTTACCACTAACATGAAGCCCAATATGTCACGAAAAAACAGTCTCAGAACCGCTAGGATCCGTTGAAGCGTTCCTGAGTTATTACCTCATAAAGGGACACTGGTCAGAATTGCAAAAAACGGCAAGGTCTTTAAGGTCAAAATAGGCTGGGTCTTGAAGGGGTTAATGAACCCCATAAAGCGCTGCACCGCTTTAAGAGAATGGGGTTCCTGCCAGTCCATCACAGCCTGTAGTTTGGCAGGATCCATAGCCAATCCCTGGGCAGAGATGATGTAGCCCAGGAAAGGTAAGGACTCCTGCTCAAACATACACTTCTCCAACTTGGCATAGAGGGAGTTTGCCCGTAGGAGGTCGAAGACTTTGCAAACATCTCTCCGGTGGGAGTCAATATCTGGAGAGTAGATGAGAATATCATCCAGATAGACTATGACCGAGGTGGAAAGCATATCCCGGAAGTTATCGTTCACAAAGTCTTGGAAAACGGCTGGGGCATTACAGAGCCCGAAGGGCATCACCAGATATTCATAGTGCCCATCCCTGGTGTTAAAAGCCATCTTCCATTTGTCCCCCTCACGGATGCGAATCAGGTTGTAAGCACCCCGCAGATCTAGTTTAGTAAATACCCTTGCTCCCCGAAGCCTATCGAAGAGCTCAGATATCAAGGGCAAAGGATACTTATTCTTAACGGTGATGGCATTAAGACCCCTGTAGTCTATGCATGGACGCAATTCCCCATTCTTCTTCTGCACGAAGAAGAACCCTGCCCCAGCAGGTGACACTGACTTCCTAATGAATCCTCTTGCCAGATTTTCCTGGATGTACTGTGACATTGCCTCCATCTCCGGGAGAGATAGTGGATAGACTCGACCCCGGGGAGGCTCAGCACCAGGCAAGAGATCAATAGGACAGTCATAGGGGCGATGGGGCGGAAGGATCTCCGCCGCCTTTTTGGAGAACACGTCTGCATAAGACAAATACTGCTTGGGGAGAGAGGAAAGATCTGCGGGTACTTCTGTAGTAGCAACCTGAACGCACTCCCTCTGACACCTACCCCCACAAGATTCGCCCCATCCCAGGATTCTGCCAGAGGACCACTCGATATGAGGAGAGTGGTACCGTAGCCAAGGTATTCCCAACAGGACCTCATCAATTCCCTCAGGAATGACGAGCAGAGATATAATCTCCTGATCAGATGGCGACATGGACAGAGTAAAAGGGATGGTCTGGTGTGTTATCTGTGAGAGCAGTGTCGACCCATTCACCACTTGTACCGTTACTGGTTGAGCTAGCATAACCAGGGGTATTGCGTGACGTTGGGCGAAGGCAGAAGAAATAAAATTGCCCTCCGCCCCAGAATCCACGCAGAGCTCTACCGAGTGGGAGAATGAGCCTATAGTAATTGTCCCCTTAACCCTTTCACGACATGCGCCGTACATCTACTGCGCATGCCGTGAATCCCCCTTTGATGTGGGCTCCGGCGGTGAGCCCACATCAAAGTCGCGACATGTCATCTGTTTTGTACAGCTGACATGTGCGCGCAATAGCGGCGGGTGAAATCGCTATTCACCCGCCGCTATTAACCTGTTAAATGCCGCTGTCAAACACAGACAGCGGCATTTAACTACCGCATCCGGCCGGGCGGCCGGATATGACGTCATCGCCGACCCCCGTCACATGATCGGGGGTCGGCGATGCATCAGGAAGGTAACCATAGAGGTCCTTGAGACCTCTATGGTTCCTG
The DNA here is from genome assembly GCF_032444005.1 of Ranitomeya imitator. NCBI lineage: Eukaryota > Metazoa > Chordata > Amphibia > Anura > Dendrobatidae > Ranitomeya > Ranitomeya imitator. The sequence goes on from NC_091282.1 coordinate 472,924,844, forward strand.
ATCGCCGGTGGCTGTGAGCGCCCCCCTGTGATCGGCGCTCACAGTACACCTGCATTTCAGCTACATAGCAGCGATCTGATGATCGCTGCTATGTAGCAGAGCCGATCAGGCTATGCCAGCTTCTAGCCTCCCATGGAGGCTATTGAAGCATGGCAAAAGTAAAAAAAAATGTTTTTAAAAATATGAAAAAAATATAAAAAATATAAAAGTTTAAATCACCCCCCTTTCGCCCCATCCAAAATAAAACAATAAAAAATAAATCAAACATACACATATTTGGTATCGCCGTGTTCAGAATCGCCCAATCTATCAAATAAAAAAAAGCATTAACCTGATCGCTAAATGGCGTAGCGAGAAAAAAATCCGAAACGCCAGAATTACGTTTTTTTGGTCGCTGCGACATTGCATTAAAATGCAATAACGGGCGATCAAAAGAACGTATCTGCGCACAAATGGTATCATTAAAAACGTCATCTCGGCACGCAAAAAATAAGCCCTCACCCGACCCCAGATCACGAAAAATGGAGACGCTACGGGTATCGGAAAATGGCACTTTTTTTTTTTTTTTTTTAGCAAAGTTTGGAATTTTTTTTCACCACTTAGATAAAAAATAACCTAGTCATGTTAGGTGTCTATGAACTCGTAATGACCTAGAGAATCATAATGGCAGGTCAGTTTTAGCATTTAGTGAACCTAGCAAAAAAGCCAAACAAAAAACAAGCATGGGATTGCACTTTTTTTGCAATTTCACCGCACTTGGAATTTTTTTTCCGTTTTCTAGTAAAAGACATAGTAAAACCAATGGTGTCGTTCAAAAGTACAACTTGTCCCGCAAAAAATAAGCCCTCACATGACCATATTGACGGAAAAATAAAAAAGTTATGGCTCAGGGAAGTAGGGAAGTGAAAAACGAAAACCCAAAAATGAAAAAGGGCCGCGACTTGAAGGGGTTAAAGGACAATTTAGAGGCAAACGTCGCCGTGTCTAGTGTACCTCCACCTACTACCACTAGACGCTGACGTTTCCTCGACCGCTGAGAACATCTGGTGGCTAGATGTCCTGACTGCTGGCAAACATGACAGACCTTGAGTGCACAAGCGGTCCGGGACTTAGATCCCGCTCGTGACACTTCCCTGGCCTCATGTGACTCAGGAACCAGGACCGGAGATTCCAGAGGTTTGGCGAAGGTAGGAGCCAGCCGAAACCTCTGCCTACACTGGGCTCGCTCTAACCTCCGCTCGTTAAAACGGAGGTCAATTCGAGTGGAGACAGTTATTAACTCCTCCAGTGTGGCAGGAATCTCCCTAGTGGCCAGAGCGTCCTTAACGTGGTCAGCCAGGCCCCTCCAAAATATGGGGATAAGAGCTTTATCCGACCAATCCAGCTCAGAAGCTAAAGTGCGGAATTGGACGGCAAAATGACTGACCAAGGACTCACCCTGAGTTAATGCCAGCAGTTGGAGCGCAGTATCATGGGTGACTTGAGGTCCTAAAAAGACCTGTTTCAGAGTGCTCAGAAACAGCGGAGCACTCTGCACCACATGATCACCACGCTCCCACAGCGGCGTAGCCCATTCCAACGCCCTGTCCGACAAGAGAGACACTATAAATCCCACCTTAGCCCGCTCTGTGGGAAAACGTGCAGCCAGGAGCTCGAGGTGAATAGAGCACTGACTCACAAATCCCCTACAAAATTTGCTATCACCAGAAAATTTTTCTGGCAGCGGGAGGCGAGAAAATGTCGGAGCAGGGGTGGCAATGGACAGGGTTGCTGCAGCCACGCTAGCAGCCTGTACAGCAACTGCGGTAACATCCACAGCTGAGGTTGCGCTCTCAAGAGCTGCCAACCTACCCTCCAGCTGCTGGATATACCGCAAGGATTGCTGTTTGTCCGTCATTACTAGCCAGACCCTGGCGCTAGTGTAATGTTAGGGCTAGCGGAACGCACCAAATAATAAGACAGATAGAGTATGGTGCGTTCGCAGCCCGGGGTCCACCGTGCACAGATGGAACCTGCTGCCAAGTAATGACGGACTATATGGCGGTACTCATAAGTATACACACGTGGGTTAAACATCACCCAGCGTGAAGGAAGCGATCCTGTTGCGTCACAGGACCGCGGTACCGCACATAGAGCGCGAGCAAGTAGTCAGCGAACTCAACCCCAACTAGGATTGAAGTCCGATTAGACCCTTGCTGGCACAACACCGCAACTGGGTGTGTAAGGAAACTAAATAACAATATTAAGGCACAAGAGTGCATGCGGTGCCGCACTGACGAACGCCACTAACCACCCAGGCTTGGGTAAGGAAAGCACAGAGGAAGTGCACGGCGCCGTACTGGCGGTCACAGCAACTGGACGCTGTAATGTGTGATTCGTGCTGTAGGATAAGTCGGGCGCTAGATAGCAAACATACACCTTCCGCGAACAGACATTCAATAGGGAGGGTTATTTAAAGAGCGACTTTCACTCACAACATACACACATTAACAATTGTACACTAGCGCATGGCCGTGCGGTCATGCGCAGTTTATATAGTTGCAGCACAGGAAGTGGCCACAGAAACTTTGCCCTTCCAAGACCTGCCAAGAGGACCAATGGAATGTGCTGCAGAGCCTGAGCACATGACCCTCGATCTCCAACGGGAGATCTTGCCCTGGGCATGCTCAGTGTGTGCAGACAAGGACTTAATCCCAGAGAAGTCCGCTCGCTGCTGACCAGCACTGGCTTTAATGGCAGAAGCTGAAGAAGCAGCAGTAACTCTCTGTACAGAGTGAGACTGAGCAAGACGCTGGGACCGACGTCCCTGCTGAGCAGACTCCACTGCGGCTGGATAAGAATGGGAGACCGCAGCGGAGATGGCTCGAGATTCCCCCTGTGCAGAAGCGGGAACTCGAGACCTAACAACAGGCGGCATAGCTTTGTTAAGTGGAGGACAATTGTAATGAGTGGCGCAGTCACAGTTAGTAGGCCCAAAATAAAAAAGTAGGCTAAATGCAGTTCAAAAATGGTAACAGGACTAAACAGGCGGCATTGCTTTTTTCAGTGCAGGACAATTGTAATGAGTGGCGTAGAAAAGGGTAGTATGCCCAAAATGAAAAAGTAGGCTAAATTCAGTTCAAAATTGGTAACAGGACTAAACAGGCGGTATAGCTTTGTTAAGTGGAGGACAATTGTAATGAGTGGCACAGAAACAGTTAGTAGGCCCAAAATAAAAAAGTAGGTTAAATTCAGTTCAAAATTGGTAACAGGACTACACAGGTGGCATTGCTTTGTTCAGTGGAGGACAATTGTAACGAGTGGCGCAGACACAGGTAGTAGGCCCCCCCAAAAAAGTAGGCTAAATTCAGTTAAAAATTGGTAACAGAACTAAACAGGTGGCATAGCTTTGCTAAGTGGAGGACAATTGTAATGATTGGTGCAGACACAGTTAGTAGGCCCAAAATAAAAAAGCAGGCTAAACTCAGTTCAAAATTGGTAACAGGACTAAAAAGGCGGCATAGCTTTGTTAAGTGGAGGACAATTGTAATAAGTGGCACAGACACAGGTAGTAAGCCCAAAATAAAAAAGTAGGCTTAATGCAGTTCAAATTTGATAACAGGACTAAACAGGCGGCATAGCTTTGTTAAGTGGAGGACAATTGTAATAAGTGGCGCAGACACAGGTAGTATGCCCAAAATACAAAAGTGGGCTAAAAACAGTTCAAAATTGGTAACAGGACTAAACAGGCAGCATAGCTAGGTACTGGGGTGGGCTCCACTGCAGATTAGCAGACAGTGGTAGTAGTCACAAAGTATTAACTGGTCCAAATGGAGGCCAGGGCCCCTGTATATTTTAACTATCATCTATCATTTCAACAAATTTGTTTTGGTAGTGCCATTGAAGGATTTCACAGCACAGACTACACAGTGAGGGAGCAGGAAGAGGTAAGTATTGCAAGTGGTGGAGCACTGTTCCAGCTGGGGGGAATATTCTCTCGTGGGCGGCAGTACTGGCACAGGGCCCCTCATATTACGATGGTGTGTCTGACGATGGTTGTGCACCACCACCGTCAGAGACACTTCATTGTACTATGAGGGACCCTGTGCCAGTGCCGTCGCCCAAGAGTGGGCGCACCCACCTGTCCAGGCAAATGGCACTCGCACGGGTGCTTGTGCCAAGTGGTGACCACAGCCCCGTGGGGGGAGTCAGCCCATTTAGGGAGGTATAAAAATGGCCTATGGTGGACATTCAGCAGCTGCAAATGGCAGAATTGGAGAAGTCAGTAAGAGGAGGCCAAAAGCAAGACATTTTCAGGCAAGCAACGTGTCAGCAGAAGAAGGTGGGGCAAAATAATTAGAAATCCATGATTGGTTCATTTTAATGAAGGTTAGATCATCAACATTCTGGGTAGCCAGACATGTCCTTTTTTCGGTCAGTATTGAACCAGCAGCACTGAAGACTCTTTCTGATAGTACACTAGAAGCAGGGCAAGCAAGCTCCTGTAATGCATATTCTGCCAATTCAGGCCAGGTGTCTAGTTTAGATGCCCAGTAATCAAAGGGGAATGACCTGTGAGGGAGAACATCGATAAGGGGGGAAAAGTAGTTCATAACCATACTGGACAAATGATGTCTCCTGTCACTTTGACTCGATGCAGCAGTACCTGTCGTGTCAGCGGTCATTGCGAAATCACTCCACAACCTGGTCATAAAACCCCTCTATCTAACGCCACTTCGGATTTGTGCACCTCTAACACCTCTGCAATGTTGCCCCCTACGGCTCGTGTGAGAACCATCACCGCCGCTGTGTGCTGGGAATGCCTGAACCAAACGGTCTACAAGAGTTGCTTGTTTGGTAGCCGATATTTGCTCAAGGTTCTCATGTGGCATGATATTTTGTAATTTTCCTTTATATCGTGGATCTAGGAGGCAGGCCAACCAGTAATCGTCATCGGTCATCATTTTGATAATGCAGGGGTCCCTTTTTAGGATGCGCAAGGCATACTCATCCATGTGGGCCAATTTTCCAGGTGTCAATTCACTGCTTGTGCTGGGTTGAGGAGCACTTTCTTGGAAATCAACATCACTTGTGTTCCGCAAAAAACCCTGTACCTGACCTTGCAACGCCACTAGTTTCTATTGCCCCCTGAGAAGCATCCTCCTCCCATAAAGATTCCTCCCCATCCCTCCTCCTCATCTTTATCCGCCACCTCGTCCAGGAGAGTTCCCTGAGCAGACAATGGCTGACTGTCATCAAGGCTTCCCTCCTCCTCGGCTGCAGACGCCAGCTCCTTAATGTGCGTCAAACTTTGCATCAGCAGGCGCATTAGTGGGATGCTCATGCTTATGATGGCGTCGTCTGCACTTTCCAGCCGTGTGCATTCCTCAAAACACTGAAGGACTTGACAGAGGTCTTGGAGCTTCAACCACTGCACACCAGACAACTCCATGTCTGCCCTCCAACTGCCTGCCCGTGTATGTGTATCCTCCCACAAATTAATCACAGCACACCTCTGTTCGCACAGCCTCTGAACCATGTGCAGTGTGGAAAGGAAAGGAAGGAACACAGGCAGGGCAAATGGGTCCGTTAATAAAGTATAATGACTTCTAATGTGGTTTCATTGGCAAGACTAAATCATGATCCAGATGGTTGCGAGACTTCGTCAAATGGATAAAGTCCGATAAAGAAAAAAGTGAAAAGGGGAGCAAAAAGGGTTTGGGCAAGTTAACAGAACTTTACATGAACTATAACTAATTTGTTCTTTAAACCCCGATTGAGTAGTTGTACCGAGATGAAAGAGTCATCTAGCCTCTCACTGCAACAGTAATTTATCGTAGTGTTCCCCCTGGCAGTGGTTTGAGTAGGCTTTGATGTTATTCCCATGTTCAGCGTTCACATGCCTTGCAATTGCGGTGTCTCTGTTGTTACGTATTTCTCCAAGGTGTTTGCCAATTATTCTTCTTTGCTCAAGTGTGGCCATTCCAACATACTCCTTACCATACTTGCACATGGTTTTATAAAGAACCCCTTTTGATTTACAAGATATGAAATTTCTGATCTCAAATTGTTCCCCTGTTACTTTTCTGTAAAATGTTTTTCCTGCTAAGAGAAAAGGACATGCCACGAATTTGCCACATCTGTAGGATCCAAGCTGTCTGATGGGAAGCCATGTATTGTTAATAGCTGACAGTCAAGAAAACTGGCAATGGCCTAGCCTATGTTTTATGGACCAGTTCTTTCTAAAACTGATTTACCGGTAATTTGCCACTGCCTCACTGATATCTCTGTCTATTTTCAAGATGTTTCAATGATTGGCTAGTATTTTCTTGATTCATGGGGCCCCGTGGCTATCAGTCAGATCTTATTTGCCTGTATGGTTGTAACTTTGGAGGATTGTAACGTCTGCCTATTTTTTATACACTGGTTGAGGGATAGGTGCACAACAATGGGAAGAGGGTAGGGAAGCCCAAACACAAGGAAAGGGGGGAGTGGAGGCCCTTAGGCAGATCCGACAACACTCTGAGTCCCCTAATGTCCCTAAATAGGTTCTGCACCTATCCCCAAGCAGCAGTCTAGTTCCTGACTGCCCCTAGCTATAGGCCCTGGTTTGGAGGGGACAGGGTATGCGCTTGTCAGCCCCCACTACAACTAAAGACAATGCGGGTAAACAAATGAAGAAATACACTTAGCTTGCGAAAACAAAACAGAGATCATGCGAACAATCCTCCAAGAGAACTCCAAGAAGACACTATTCGACTACTAGCACTTCCAACCGTGACAGGGGAAAAAACCAGTACTTTACTCAAGAGACTAATGGAATTTAAACATCCAGTAACGGTGTGTCAATCAGCAGCAGAAGGTGGAGGTTACCGCTTGGTCCTAGAGGGAGAAGGATATCACTCTACAACAGAGATGCAAAGATCAAGAAGGTGCTTGCAGAGCCAAGCGCAAAGGCCTTCTACAGCTAGATCCAGAATGACTGTCACACCTGAAACACCCATGTTGATACAGGAAAGATAGATATCTTGGTACCATGTTAGCCAGTGGACAGAAAAATCTTTAGAATTGAGAGTACTCAGTGGTTGATACCTTTTAATGGCTAACTGAAAAGATGGTAATAAATTTCAAGCTTTCGAGACAACTCAGGTCTCTTCATCAGGCATAGACTAATACAAATTCTGAAGAATCACATATTCATGCACAACACAGCACAGAAAAATGACATAGATAAGACAGGTGATGTTAAGCAGAATTTCCATTATGTAAGTGATAAACAGTTATGTCCATAAATATTGGAGCAGTTCATAGATAAGGATTGCGAATGTTTTATCGTCCTCTGAATGGGGTCTGGTTCTATATTATGGTGACCCCACATGGTCTGAGGAGCAAATTCCTTAGTTGATGTAAAAAGACTTAAATCCATGCGGAAAATCATTCCTGCACTGAGAGTGTCAAAGGTCATCATCAGCTTATATTCCCAGATCCTTCTGTCTCGCTGAGATTTGAAGTTACCTTTTAATAGAAGCAATTTCATGTCCATAATGCTATGATCGGGGAGACAAAAATGTATTGCCACAGGTAGATCCATTCTTTTTTCTCTTATTGTATGGTGATGAGAATTCATCCTTGTTCTCAGTTTCTCCCCTGTCTCCCCTACATACAGACCCCCAGGTGGACATTTAGTACAAATTATTAAGTACACCACATTAGAAGTGACGCAGCTGAAAGTTCCTGGTATCTTGTAGTCCTGATGTGAATTGGGGATCTTTATCTTGTCTGTGGTCATTATAAATGGACAGGTTTTACATTTTTTCTGGTTGCAAGGAGAGGTTCCTGCAGCTGTTGGAGAGGAAAGAGAGCTTCTGACAATGATTCTTCTTATATTTGGGGGCTGCCTAAAACACAATAGTAGGGAGTCTGGAAAAATGGATTGCAAGCGGGCATCTTTTTGTAGTAAAGGTTGTAATTTCCATACAGCTCCCCTTAGCACCTCCAGATTTGGATTGTAGGTGACTACTAGAGGCACCCGATTATTTTCTTCTTTAGCTTATTAATGTAGCAGGTGATTCCTTGATATTCTAGTCTACAGCCAAGTCATCAGATACAATCGTATGTGTTCCAACCCCATGGATAGGGATGAACACCTTGGTCACCTCAGAAAGACCTTTTTGAATCAGGGCTACCATCCAAGAACAATTCAAAACCAAATTGCAAGAGAATATCAAGGAATCATCTGCTACATTACAAAGCTAAAGAAGAAAATAATTGGGTGCCTCTAGTAGTCACCTACAATCCACATCTGTAGATGCTAAGGGGAGCTGCATGGAAATTACAACCTTTACTACAAAAAGATTCCCGCTTGCAATTCATTTTTCCAGACCACCCACTACTGTGTTTTTGGCAGCCCCCAAATCTAAGAAGAATCATTGTCAGAAGTTCGCTGTCCTCTCCAACAGCTGCAGGTACCTTTCCTTGTAACCAAACCAGATCTCCACTTTGCACTGACGAGGGACAGTACCCTGAAACACACTGTCTGCAAACTGAGATTCTGGTTTGGCTATTATCCTAAGTCATGTGACAAGGCTCGTTAAAGAGTCGACATTGACTGTTAGGATTGCTACTTCCAATAGGTGGCACTAGAGTTCTAGTCCTCTTCCTCTCTGAAGACACAATTTGCATATTTCCCAGAGGAGCATGGTGGCTTTAAGTCTCCTCACCTCAACATGCTTATCATGTCACTCTCCGCAAGGAGAAACGATACTTCTTGGATTCCGGTCAGACGCCTCTCAATCAGCCAAACCAGATCTCCACTTTGCAATGACGAGGGTCAGTACCCCGAAACACAGTGTCTGCAAATTGAGATTCTGGTTTGGCTATTATCCTAAATCATGTGACAAGGCTCGTTAAAGAGTCGACATTGACTGCTAGGATTGCTACTTCCAATAGGTGGCACTAGAGTTCTAGTCCTCTTCCTCTCTGAAGAGACAATTTGCTTGTAACCTGAAAAAATGTAAAGCCTGTCCATTTATAATGACCACGGACAAGATAAAGATCCCCAATTCACATCATACCAGGAACTTTCAGCTTTGTACTAAATGTGAAACTGAGGGTATGTATGTAGGGGAGACAGGACAGAAACTGAGAACATGGATGAACTCTCATCGCCATAGAATAAGAAAAAAAGAATGGATCTACCTGTGGCAATACATTTTTGAATGAACTGCTCCAATATTCATGGACATAACTGTTTATCACTCACATAATGGTAATTCTGCTTAACGTCACCTGTTGTGAATTCTGTGGCTGAGTTCACTTCTGTGGTCACAAGTGGTATTGCAGTCTCTGGGCTTCCTCCCTCAGGTGTTTTGGTGAGCTCGTTGGCTGCCTTGCTATTTAGCTCCACCTGAGTCTGTCTTCCTTGCTCCTTGTCAATGTTCCAGTGTTGGATCTGAGCTACTGCATCTTTCCTTGGGCCTGCTGCTCTGCTAGATAAGTGCTTCTAGTTTGTTTTCTGTTTTTTTCTGTCCAGCTTGCTATTGTCTTTTGCTGGAAGCTCTGAGAAGCAGAGGGGTGCACCGCCGTGCTGTTAGTTCGGCACGGTGGGTCTTTTTGCCCCTTTGCGTGGTTTTCGTTTTAGGGTTTTTTGTAGACTGCATAGTTCTCTTTGCTATCCTCGCTCTGTCTAGAATATCGGGCCTCACTTTGCTGAATCTATTTCATTCCTACGTTTGTCTTTTCATCTTGCTAACAGTCATTATATGTGGGGGGCTGCCTATTCCTTTGGGGTATTTCTCTGAGGTAAGTCAGGCTTGTATTTCTATCTTCAGGCTAGTCAGCTCCTCAGGCAGTGCCGAGTTGCATAGGTAGTTGTTAGGCGCAATCCACTGCTGCTTATAGTTGTGTGAGGATAGATCAGGTACTGCAGTCTACAGAGATTCCACGTCTCAGAGCTCGTCCTATTGTTTTTGGTTATTGCCAGATCTCTGTATGTGCGCTGATTACTGCACGCTGTGTTGCCTGATTGCCAGCCATAACAGTACAAGGAGCCCCACCAATGATTCCCAATAGAGGGAAAAAAGAAATCCTGACATCATTTTTTTTTCTTAGCTCTGTCTTCAGTCTTTTTTTTCCCCTAGACATTAGAGTGCTTCAGGACACAGCTGTGGACATGGATATTCAGGCTCTGTGCTCCTCAATGGATAATCTCGTTGTAAATGTACAAAAGATTCAAGATACTATTGATCAGAAATCGATGCTAGAACCAAGAATTCCGATTCCTGATTTGTTTTTTGGTGACAGAACTAAGTTCCTGAGCTTCAGAAATAATTGTAAGCTATTTTTGGCCTTGAAACCTCATTCTTCTGGTAATCCTATTCAACAGGTTTTGATTATTATTTCTTTTTTGCGCGGCGACCCACAGGACTGGGCGTTTTCTCTTGCACCAGGAGATTCTGCATTGAGTAATGTTGATGCATTTTTCCTGGCGCTCGGATTGCTTTACGATGAGCCTAATTCAGTGGATCAGGCTGAGAAAAATCTGCTGGCTTTATGCCAGGGTCAGGATGATGTAGAAGTATATTGTCAGAAATTTAGGAAATGGTCAGTACTCACTCTGTGGAATGAATCTGCACTAGCGGCTTTGTTCAGAAAGGGTCTCTCTGAAGCTCTTAAGGATGTAATGGTGGGATTTCCTATGCCTGCTGGTTTGAATGAGTCTATGTCCTTGGCCATTCAGATCGGTCGTCGCTTGCGCGAGCGTAAATCTGTGCACCATCTGGCGGTACTGCCTGAGAGTAAACCTGAGCCTATGCAGTGCGACAGGACTATGACTAAAGTAGAACGGCAAGAACACAGACGTCTGAACAGACTGTGTTTCTATTGTGGTGATTCTACTCATGCTATTTCTAATTGTCCTAAACGCACTAGGCGGTTCGATAGCTCTGCCGTTATTGGTACTGTACAGTCCAAATTCCTTTTGTCCATTACCTTAATGTGCTCTTTGTCATCGTATTCTGTCATGGCGTTTGTGGATTCAGGCGCTGCCCTGAATCTGATGGATTTGGATTATGCTAAACGTTGTGGATTTTTCTTGGAGCCTTTGCGGTGTCCTATTCCGTTGAGAGGAATTGATGCTACACCTTTGGCCAAGAATAAGCCTCAGTACTGGGCCCAGCTGACCATGTGCATGGCTCCTGCACATCAGGAAGTTATTCGCTTTCTGGTACTGCATAATTTGCATGATGTGGTCGTGTTGGGGTTGCCATGGCTACAAACCCATAATCCAGTATTGGATTGGAACTCTATGTCGGTAACCAGCTGGGGTTGTCAGGGAGTACATGGTGATGTTCCATTTTTGTCTATTTCGTCATCCATTCCTTCTGACATCCCAGAGTTCTTGTCGGACTTTCAGGATGTATTTGAAGAGTCCAAGTCTGATGCCCTACCTCCGCATAGGAATTGTGATTGTGCTATCGATTTGATTCCTGGTAGTAAATTCCCTAAGGGTCGTTTATTTAATTTGTCCGTACCTGAACACACCGCTATGCGCAGTTATGTGAAGGAGTCCCTGGAGAAGGGACATATTCGCCCATCGTCGTCACCATTGGGAGCAGGGTTCTTTTTTGTAGCCAAGAAGGATGGTTCGCTAAGACCGTGTATTGATTACCGCCTTCTTAATAAGATCACTGTTAAGTTTCAGTATCCCTTGCCATTGATTTCTGACTTGTTTGCTCGGATTAAGGGGGCTAGTTGGTTTACTAAGATTGATCTTCGTGGTGCGTATAATCTGGTGAGAATCAGGCAGGGAGATGAATGGAAAACGGCATTTAATACGCCCGAGGGTCATTTTGAGTATCTGGTGATGCCGTTCGGACTTGCCAATGCTCCATCTGTTTTTCAGTCTTTTATGCATGACATTTTCCGTGAGTATCTGGATAAATTCTTGATTGTTTACTTGGATGACATTTTGATCTTCTCAGATGATTGGGAGTCTCATGTGAAGCAAGTCAGAATAGTTTTCCAGGTACTGCGTGCTAATTCCTTGTTCGTGAAGGGATCAAAGTGTCTCTTCGGTGTGCAGAAAGTTTCATTTTTGGGGTTCATCTTTTCCCCTTCTACTATCGAGATGGATCCGGTTAAGGTTCAGGCCATCCAGGATTGGACTCAGCCGACATCTCTAAAAAGTCTGCAGAAATTCCTGGGCTTTGCTAATTTTTATCGTCGCTTCATCTGTAATTTTTCTAGCATTGCCAGACCATTGACCGATTTGACCAAGAAGGGTGCTGATTTGGTTAATTGGTCTTCTGCTGCCGTGGAAGCTTTTCAAGAGTTGAAGCGTCGTTTTTGCTGTGCCCCTGTGTTGTGTCAACCTGATGTTTCTCTTCCGTTCCAGGTCGAGGTTGATGCTTCTGAGATTGGTGCAGGGGCGGTTTTGTCACAGAGAGGTTCTGGTTGCTCAGTGTTCAAACCATGTGCTTTCTTTTCCAGGAAATTTTCTGCTGCTGAGCGTAATTATGATGTGGGCAACCGAGAGTTGCTGGCCATGAAGTGGGCATTCGAGGAGTGGCAACATTGGCTTGAGGGTGCTAAGCATCGCGTGGTGGTATTGACTGATCATAAGAACTTGACTTATCTCGAGTCTGCCAAGCGCTTGAATCCTAGACAGGCCCGTTGGTCGTTATTTTTTGCTCGTTTTGATTTTGTGATTTCATACCTTCCGGGCTCTAAAAATGTGAAGGCGGATGCTCTGTCTAGGAGTTTTGTGCCCGACTCTCCGGGGTTATCTGAGCCGGCGAGTATCCTCAAGGAAGGAGTCATTGTGTCTGCCATCTCCCCTGATTTGCGGAGAGTGTTGCAGAAATTTCAGGCTAATAAACCTGATCGTTGTCCGGCCGAGAAACTGTTCGTCCCTGATAGGTGGACTAGTAAAGTTATCTCTGAACTTCATTGTTCGGTGCTGGCCGGTCATCCAGGAATCTTTGGTACCAGGGAGTTGGTTGCTAGATCCTTCTGGTGGCCATCTCTGTCACGGGATGTGCGTGCTTTTGTGCAGTCCTGTGGAATTTGTGCTAGGGCTAAGCCCTGCTGTTCACGTGCCAGTGGGTTGCTTTTGCCCTTGCCGGTCCCGAAGAGGCCTTGGACACATATTTCGATGGATTTCATTTCTGACCTTCCCGTTTCTCAAAAAATGTCGGTCATTTGGGTGGTCTGTGATCGCTTTTCTAAAATGGTCCATCTGGTGCCCTTGGTTAAATTGCCTTCCTCCTCTGATTTGGTGCCTTTGTTCTTCCAGCATGTGGTTCGTTTACATGGCATTCCTGAGAATATTGTTTCTGACAGAGGTTCCCAGTTTGTCTCGAGGTTCTGGCGAGCCTTTTGTGGTAGGATGGGCATTGACCTATCTTTCTCCTCGGCCTTCCATCCTCAGACTAATGGCCAGACCGAACGAACCAATCAGACCTTGGAAACATATCTGAGATGTTTTGTTTCCGCTGACCAGGATGATTGGGTGTCATTTTTGCCGTTGGCTGAGTTCGCCCTTAATAATCGGGCCAGCTCGGCTACCTTGGTCTCTCCATTTTTCTGCAATTCTGGGTTCCATCCTCGTTTCTCTTCAGGACAGGTTGAGTCTTCGGACTGTCCTGGTGTGGATAATGTGGTGGACAGGTTGCAGCAGATCTGGACTCAGGTAGTGGACAATTTGACCTTGTCCCAGGAGAAGGCTCAGCTTTTCGCTAATCGCAGACGCCGTGTGGGACCCCGACTTCGTGTTGGGGATTTGGTTTGGTTATCTTCTCGTCATATTCCTATGAAGGTTTCCTCTCCAAAATTTAAACCTCGTTTTATTGGTCCGTATAGGATTTCTGAGATTCTCAACCCGGTGTCTTTTCGTCTGACCCTCCCAGACTCCTTTTCCATACATAATGTATTCCATAGGTCGTTGTTGAGGAGATACGTGGCACCTATGGTTCCATCTGTGGAGCCTCCTGCCCCTGTTTTGGTGGAGGGGGAATTGGAGTATATTGTGGAGAAGATTTTGGATTCTCGTGTCTCTAGACGGAAACTCCAGTATCTGGTCAAATGGAAGGGTTATGCTCAGGAAGATAATTCCTGGGTTTTTGCCTCTGATGTCCATGCCCCAGATCTTGTTCGTGCCTTTCATGTGGCTCATCCTGGTCGGCCTGGGGGTTCTGGTGAGGGTTCGGTGACCCCTCCTCAAGGGGGGGGTACTGTTGTGAATTCTGTGGCTGAGTTCACTTCTGTGGTCACAAGTGGTATTGCAGTCTCTGGGCTTCCTCCCTCAGGTGTTTTGGTGAGCTCGTTGGCTGCCTTGCTATTTAGCTCCACCTGAGTCTGTCTTCCTTGCTCCTTGTCAATGTTCCAGTGTTGGATCTGAGCTACTGCATCTTTCCTTGGGCCTGCTGCTCTGCTAGATAAGTGCTTCTAGTTTGTTTTCTGTTTTTTTCTGTCCAGCTTGCTATTGTCTTTTGCTGGAAGCTCTGAGAAGCAGAGGGGTGCACCGCCGTGCTGTTAGTTCGGCACGGTGGGTCTTTTTGCCCCTTTGCGTGGTTTTCGTTTTAGGGTTTTTTGTAGACTGCATAGTTCTCTTTGCTATCCTCGCTCTGTCTAGAATATCGGGCCTCACTTTGCTGAATCTATTTCATTCCTACGTTTGTCTTTTCATCTTGCTAACAGTCATTATATGTGGGGGGCTGCCTATTCCTTTGGGGTATTTCTCTGAGGTAAGTCAGGCTTGTATTTCTATCTTCAGGCTAGTCAGCTCCTCAGGCAGTGCCGAGTTGCATAGGTAGTTGTTAGGCGCAATCCACTGCTGCTTATAGTTGTGTGAGGATAGATCAGGTACTGCAGTCTACAGAGATTCCACGTCTCAGAGCTCGTCCTATTGTTTTTGGTTATTGCCAGATCTCTGTATGTGCGCTGATTACTGCACGCTGTGTTGCCTGATTGCCAGCCATAACAGTCACCTGTCTTATCTATGGTGTTTTTCTGTGATGTGTGCAACTGTGAAGTTGTGCCGAAGGCACAAATATTGTCCTTTTGGGATCCCTCTTTGAATGGGGAACTGGTTGATGGCAATCTCACTGTATGAGCACATTTGTAGATGTCTTTTTACGAAATATTGTAGTTCCCAACACTCCTCTTTATGTTTTATAGATTACTACATCTAGAAATGAAAGCTTTTCTATATTGATCTCATAGGTAAATATTAAACCTATTGGTTTTTTTTCTACACATTAACAAAATTAATGAAATTGTCCCTTGAGCCACTTCATAAGAAATACACGTCTTCTATATACCTTGCCCACTTGTCAACATTTTCAACAAGATGTCTATTTTCCTCTGTGAATACCATAGGATCTTCTCATCAGCCCAGTAGCAGATTTGCATAACTGGGGGCATAGGAGCTACCCATTGCAATGCCCCTAAGCTGATGGTAGACCCTATTGTCAAATGTAAAGAATGTAGTTTTCAAGGTAAAGAACCCTGGTGGGTCACTGCTATATTCATGCAAATTAGTTGAAAAAAAGGATCACAAACAATCCAGAACTAATAAGCACACAAATAAATGAATGACTAGAGTTTACTCAGCTCACTGCTGTTTAATCCCTCAACTGCAGCTTTCAATCTCTTAAAGTTAAATTGTAAGAATGCTATCCCAGTGTTGGCTTCTGCTAATGACCCCCATCGCTGCCATATTGGCACTCTTATGAAGCCCAACAATGAGCTAGGCATCAAATTCACTGAAAGAAAGGCTCAGTGTGAGCCGAAACGTCGCTGCATGAAGATGTGGGCTGAATAAACCTCATTATTTTCACCCTATGATATTTGGAGTGCTGCCTTCCTTTGCTTTTTTGTATATATATATGTATACTAGCTGAAGAGCCCGACGTTGCCTAGGCATAGTAAATATCTGTGGTTAGTTAGAGCACCTCACTTCTCTTATTTTCCCATCACGCCTCTCATTTTCCCAATCACATCTTTCATTTTCCCCCTCACATCTCTCATTTTCTCCCTCACACCTCTCATTTTCTCCCTCACTCCTCTCATTCCCGCCTAACACTTGTCATTTCGACCTCACATCTGTCATTTTCCGATCACTACACTATTTTCCCTCACTCCTCTCATTTTGCACTCACACCTTTTCATTTTCACCTCACACCTCTCATTTTCACCTCAGTAAATACATGTTTGTCATCTCCCTTATATATAGTATACACCTGTATGTCATCTCCTGTATATAGTATATACCTGCTGTGTGTCATCTCCCCTGTATATAGTATATACCTGTATGTCATCTCCTCCTATATATAGTAAATACCTGTATGTCATCTCCTCCTATATATAGTATATACCTGTATGTCCTCTCCTCCTATATATAGTATATACCTGTATGTCATCTCCTTCTATATATAGTATATACCTGTATGTCATCTCCTCCTGTATATAGTATATACCTGTGTGTCATCTCCCCTGTATATAGTATATATCTGTAACATAGTAACATAGTAACATAGTTAGTAAGGCCGAAAAAAGACATTTGTCCATCCAGTTCAGCCTATATTCCATTATAATAAATACCCAGATCTACGTCCTTCTACAGAACCTAATAATTGTATGATACAATATTGTTCTGCTCCAGGAAGACATCCAGGCCTCTCTTGAACCCCTCGACTGAGTTCGCCATCACCACCTCCTCAGGCAAGCAATTCCAGATTCTCACTGCCCTAACAGTAAAGAATCCTCTTCTATGTTGGTGGAAAAACCTTCTCTCCTCCAGACGCAAAGAATGCCCCCTTGTGCCCGTCACCTTCCTTGGTATAAACAGATCCTCAGCGAGATATTTGTATTGTCCCCTTATATACTTATACATGGTTATTAGATCGCCCCTCAGTCGTCTTTTTTCTAGACTAAATAATCCTAATTTCGCTAATCTATCTGGGTATTGTAGTTCTCCCATCCCCTTTATTAATTTTGTTGCCCTCCTTTGTACTCTCTCTAGTTCCATTATATCCTTCCTGAGCACCGTGTGATCTGTGTGTCATCTCCTCCTGTATATAGTATATACCTGTATGTCATCTTCTATATATAGCATATACCTGTATGTCATCTCCTCCTGTATATAGTATATACCTGTAGGTAATCTGCTCCTGTATATAGTATATACCTGTGTGTTATCTCCTCCTGTACATAGTATATACCTGTATGTCATCTCCTCCTGTATATAGTATGTACCTGTATGTCATCTCCTCCTCTATATAGTATATACCTGTGTGTCATCTCTCCTGTATATAGTATATATCTGTGTGTCATCTCCCCTGTATATAGTATATACCTGTGTGATCTCCTGTATTAGACCTCGTTAACACGTTATTTGCTCAGTATTTTTACCTCAGTATTTGTAAGATAAATTGGCAGCCTGATAAATCCCCAGCCAACAGGAAGCCCTCCCCTGGCAGTATATATTAGCTCACACATACACATAATAGACAGGTCATGTGACTGACAGCTGCTGTATTTCCTATATGGTACATTTGTTGCTCTTGTAGTTTGTCTGCTTATTAATCAGATTTTTATTTTTGAAGGCTAATACCAGACTTGTGTGTGTTTTAGGGCGAGTTTCGTCTGTCAAGTTGTGTGTGTTGAGTTGTGTGTGGCGACATGCATGTAGCGACTTTCGTGAGATGAGTTTTGTGTGGCAACATGCGTGTAGCAACTTTTTGTGTGTCGAGTTGCATGTGACAGGTTAGTGTAGCAAGTTGTGTGCAGCAAGTTTTGCGCATGGCGAGTTTTGCACGTGGTGAGTTTTATGTCTGGTGCCTTTTGAGTATGTGCAAGTTTTGTGTGAGGCAACTTTTGCATGTGTTGCAAATTTTGTGCATGTGGCAATTTTTCCGCGTGTGCAAGTTTTGCGTGTGGCGAGTTTTCCATGAGGTGAGTTTTGCACTTGTGGCGAGTTTTGCATGAGCCTAGTTTTTGCATGTGGCGAGTTTTGCGCGTGGTGAGTTTTGAGCGGCGACTTTTGTGTTTCGACTTTTATGTGGCGAGGTTGGTGTATGTGTGGTGAAATGTGTGCTGAGGGTGGTATATGTGTTCAAGCACGTGGTAGTGTGTGGCGCATTTTGTGTGTGTGTTCATATCCCCATGTGTGGTGAGTATCTCATGTCAGGGCCACACCTTAGCAACTGATCGGTATATACTCTTTGGCGCCATCGCTCTCATTCTTTAAGTCCCCCTTGTTCACATCTGGCAGCTGTCAATTTGCCTCCAACACTTTTCCTTTCACTAAAATTTCGCCTCACAACGTAGCCTATGACACTCTCGGGGTCCAGACGTGTGAGTGTGCAAAATTTTGTGGCTGTAGCTGCGACGGTGCAGATGCCAATCCCGGACATGCACACACACACACATACACACACACACACACATACACACATTCAGCTTTATATAGTAGATATATATATATATATATATATATATATCTCATAGAAGATGCCCATAGAAGAGTTATACATGATTCATTCCATCCTTACAGTATATATACTGTGTAAATATATATATAGATAGATAGATAGATAGATAGATAGATAGATAGATAGATAGATATCTATATATCTAATATATAAAGCTGTATGTGTGTGTGTGTGTGTGTGTGTGTGTGTATGTCCGGGATTGGCATCTGCACCGTCGCAGCTACAGCCACAAAATTTTGCACAGTCACACGTCTGGACCCCGAGAGCGTCATAGGCTATATTGTGAGGCGAAATTTTAACCCCGCGCGTTCCAATTCACCAAACAATTTTGCCCCTATCTACATAATGGGGAAAAAAGTGAAAGGAAAAGTGTTGGAAGCGTCGCAGCTACAGCAACAAAATTTTGCACAGTCACATGTCTGGACCCCGAGAGCGTCATAGGCTATGTTGTGAGGTGAAATATTAACCCCGCGCTTTCCAATTCACCAAACAATTTTGCCCCTATCTACATAATGGGGAAAAAAGTGAAAGGAAAAGTGTTGGAGGCGTCGCAGCTACAGAAACAAAATTTTGCACAGTCACACGTCTGGACCCTGAGAGCGTCATAGGCTTCGTTGTAAGGTGAAATTTTAACCCCGCGCGTTCCAATTCACCAAACAATTTTGCCCCTATCTACATAATGGGGAAAAAAGTGAAAGGAAAAGTGTTGGAGGCGTCGCAGCTACAGAAACAAAATTTTGCACAGTCACACGTCTGGACCCTGAGAGCGTCATAGGCTACGTTGTGAGGTGAAATTTTAACCCCGCGTGTTCCAATTCACCAAACAATTTTGCCCCTATCTACATAATGGGGAAAAAAGTGAAAGGAAAAGTGTTGGAAGCGTCGCAGCTACAGCAACAAAATTTTGCACAGTCACACGTCTGGACCCCGAGAGCGTCATAGGCTATGTTGTGAGGTGAAATATTAACCCCGCGCTTTCCAATTCACCAAACAATTTTGCCCCTATCTACATAATGGGGAAAAAAGTGAAAGAAAAAGTGTTGGAGGCGTCGCAGCTACAGCAACAAAATTTTGCACAGTCACACGTCTGGACCCTGAGAGCATCATAGGCTTCGTTGTGAGGTGAAATTTTAACCCCGCGCTTTCCAATTCACCAAACAATTTTGCCCCTATCTACATAATGGGGAAAAAGTGAAAGGAAAAGTGTTGGAAGCGTCGCAGCTACAGCAACAAAATTTTGCACAGTCACACGTCTGGACCCCGAGAGCGTCATAGGCTATGTTGTGAGGTGTAATTTTAACCCCGCGCTTTCCAATTCACCAAACAATTTTGCCCCTATCTACATAATGGGGAAAAAGTGAAAGGAAAAGTGTTGGAGGCAAATTGACAGCTGCCAGATGTGAACAAGGGGGACTTAAAGAATGAGAGCGATGGCGCCAAAGAGTATATACCGTACAGTTGCTAAGGTGGGGCCTCGACATGGGATACTCATCACACACGGGGATATGAACACACACAAAATGCGCCACACACTACCACGTGCTTGAACACATATTACCCTCAGCACACATTTCACCACAAATACACCAACCTCGCCACATAAAAGTCAAAACACAAAAGTCGCCACTCAAAACTCGCCACGCGCAGAACTCGCCACATGCAAAAACTAGGCTCTTGCAAAACTCGCCACAAGTGCAAAATTCTCCTCATGAAAAACTCGCCACACGCAAAACTTGCACACGCGGAAAAATTGCCACATGCACAAAAGTTGCCTCACACAAAACTTGCACATACTCAAAAGGCACCACACATAATACTCGCAACGCGCAAAACTCGCCATGCGCAAAACTTGCTGCACACAACTTGCTACACTAACCTGTCACATGTAACTCGACACACAAAAAGTTGCTACACGCATGTTGCTACACAAAACTCATCTCACGAAAGTCGCTACATGCATGTCGCCACACGCAACTCAACACACACAACTTGACAAACGAAACTCGCCCTAAAACACACACAAGTCTGGTATTATCCTTCAAAAATAAAAATCTGATTAATAAGCAGACAAACTACAACAATTGCACCATATAGGAAATACGGCAGCTGTCAGTCACATGACCTGTCTATTATGTGTATGTGTGAGCTAATATAGACTGCCAGGGGGAGGGCTTCCTGTTGGCTTGGGATTTATCAGGCTGCCAATTTAGCTTACAAATACTGAGGTAAAAATACTGAGCAAATAACGTGTGAACGAGGTCTAATACAAGAGGAGATGACACACAGATATATACTATATACAGGGGAGATGACACACATATATATACTATATACAGGAGAGATGACACACAGGTATATACTATATAGAGGAGGAGATGACATATAGGTACATATATATACAGGAGGAGATGACATACAGGTATATACTATATACAGGAGGAGATGACATACAGGTATATGCTATATATAGAAGATGACATGCAGGTATATACTATATGCAGGAGGAGATGACACTCAGATATATACTGTATACAGGGGAGATGACACACAGGTATATACTATATACAGGAGGAGATGACATACAGGTATATGCTATATATAGAAGATGACATGCAGGTATATACTATATGCAGGAGGAGATGACACTCAGATATATACTATATACAGGGGAGATGACACACAGGTATATACTATATACAGGAGGAGATGACATACAGGTATATACTATATATAGAAGGAGATGACATTCAGGTATATACTATATATAGGGGAGATGACACACAGCAGGTATATACTATATACAGGGGAGATGACATACAGGTATATACTATATACAGGAGATGACATACAGATGTATACTATATATAAGGGAGATGACAAACATGTATATACTGAGGTGATGAGGTGAAAATGAGAGGTGTGAGGTGAAAATGAAAAGGTGTGAGTGCAAAATGAGAGAAGTGAGGAAAAATAGTGGAGTGATCAGAAAATGACAGATGTGAGGTTGAAATGACAAGTGTTAGGGGGGAATGAGAGGAGTGAGGGAGAAAATGAGAGGTGTGAGGGAGAAAATGAGAGATGTCAGGGGGAAAATGAAAGATGTGATTGGGAAAATGAGAGGCGTGATGGGAAAATAAGAGAAGTGAGGTGCTATAACTAACCACAGATATTTACTATGCCCAGGCAACGCCGGGCTCTTCAGCTAGTATATATATATATATATATATACACACACAGTACTGTACAAAAGTTTTAGGCAAGTGTCAAAAAATACTGCAAAGTAAGGGTGCTTTTAAAAATAGAAGTGTTAATAGCTTAATTTTTTATTTAGCAAAATGCAAAGTGAATGAACAAAGTAAAAATCTAAATCAAATAATCAATATTTGATGTGACTACCCTTTTCCTTCAAAACAGAATCAATTCCTCTAGGTACACTTGCCCACAGTTTTTGAAGGAACTTGGCAGGAAGGTTGTTTCAAACATCTTTAAAAACTAACTACGGTACATATCCTCTGTGAATGTAGGCCGGTGCAAGTCATTCTGTCTTTTCATGTAATCCCAGACAGACTTGATTTTGTTGAGATCAGGGCTCTGCTTGGGACATAAAGACCCCCACAGGCCGCCCCGAAGCACAGGCATACTTTTAAGTCAAAACTGGAAATAAAGATTAAACAACTACAAGATGGATTTCATCAACCAAGGTATATTTTAATCAGTATAATAGTGCCGTCTGGACACTGCCTGTAGATTACTGTGCACAATTCTGCTCCCTTTTAATAACATTGTCTTGTCGTAGAATACAATATAGAGCCAATGAAATGCCTCCCAGAGGGTACTTCATGATGGATAAGTATCTGTATTTTTCAAAGATGGCAACACCTTTAATCCTGACCAAATCCCCAAGTCAGTTTGCTGAAATCCAACCCCAAACATTCACACAATAGCTACCTTCGCTATTGTCTGCAGGCACAGTTATTAAAAAAGAAGTGATGATATTAAGGCTTAAGGTCCCCTTTAAGCCTTAATCTCAGCACAATCAAGTCTGCCGAGTTTTTACAAAAACTCAAAAGGGGTTTTTCAAATCTGTATGTAAAGAACTGATGTTTCCATGCTGCTTTGAAGGTGAAGGATGGTCACCCCAAATTTGATTTGATTTAGATTTCTCTTTTGTTCTTTCACTTTTCATTTTGTGAACTGATCAAAAAAATTAAAGGGAATCTGTTAAGCAATTGATGGTGCCCAAACCATGAGCAGCATGAATTGTAGTCTGGCACAGCGGATAGCACTGCAGCCTTGCAGGCTGCAGTCCAGGGTTAAAATCCCATCAAGGACAACATCTGCTAGGAGTTTGTATGTTCTCCCCGTGCTTGCATGGGTTTCCGCCAGGCACTCTGGTTTCCTCCCACATTCCAAAGACATACTGATTGGGAATTTAGATTGTGAGCTCCAGGAACAGGAATGATAATGTGTGCAAAACTGTAAAGTGTTGTGGGATATGTTAGCGCTATATAAAAATTAAAGATTATTATTATTCTCAGTGCTACTGAAGGTAACATAGTAACATAGTTAGTAAGGCCGAAAAAAGACATTTGTCCATCCAGTTCAGCCTATATTCCATCATAATAAATCCCCAGATCTACGTCCTTCTACAGAACCTAATAATTGTATGATACAATATTGTTCTGCTCCAGGAAGACATCCAGGCCTCTCTTGAACCCCTCGACTGAGTTCGCCATCACCACCTCCTCAGGCAAGCAATTCCAGATTCTCACTGCCCTAACAGTAAAGAATCCTCTTCTATGTTGGTGGAAAAACCTTCTCTCCTCCAGACGCAAAGAATGCCCCCTTGTGCCCGTCACCTTCCTTGGTATAAACAGATCCTCAGCGAGATATTTGTATTGTCCCCTTATATACTTATACATGGTTATTAGATCGCCCCTCAGTCGTCTTTTTTCTAGACTAAATAATCCTAATTTCGCTAATCTATCTGGGTATTGTAGTTCTCCCATCCCCTTTATTAATTTTGTTGCCCTCCTTTGTACTCTCTCTAGTTCCATTATATCCTTCCTGAGCACCGGTGCCCAAAACTGGACACAGTACTCCATGTGCGGTCTAACTAGGGATTTGTACAGAGGCAGTATAATGCTCTCATCATGTGTATCCAGACCTCTTTTAATGCACCCCATGATCCTGTTTGCCTTGGCAGCTGCTGCCTGGCACTGGCTGCTCCAGGTAAGTTTATCATTAACTAGGATCCCCAAGTCCTTTTCCCTGTCAGATTTACCCAGTGGTTTCCCGTTCAGTGTGTAATGGTGATATTGATTCCCTCTTCCCATGTGTATAACCTTACATTTATCATTGTTAAACCTCATCTGCCACCTTTCAGCCCAAGTTTCCAACTTATCCAGATCCATCTGTAGCAGAATACTATCTTCTCTTGTATTAACTGCTTTACATAGTTTTGTATCATCTGCAAATATCGATATTTTACTGTGTAAACCTTCTACCAGATCATTAATGAATATGTTGAAGAGAACAGGTCCCAATACTGACCCCTGCGGAACCCCACTGGTCACAGCGACCCAGTTAGAGACTATACCATTTATAACCACCCTCTGCTTTCTATCACTAAGCCAGTTACTAACCCATTTACACACATTTTCCCCCAGACCAAGCATTCTCATTTTGTGTACCAACCTCTTGTGCGGCACGGTATCAAACACTTTGGAAAAATCGAGATATACCACGTCCAATGACTCACCGTGGTCAGGGCCGTATTTAGAGTTTCTGCTGCCCTAGGCACTTTTAGTGCTGCCTCCCCCTTTGGTGAGTATGACACTATCGGCAGTGACTTTGGCAAAAATCGCTGATGTGAAAGTCGCCTTTTGCAGCAGATCCGACAGTTTTTCCGCATCTGCCGCGTAATGGATCACTTAGGGCAACACTGCGTTCGGCCTCATTCATTCCCTATGGGACTTACAGACATGTGCGGCTCTTGCGGTTTTGCCGCCATCCGGCAAATGCGGTACTTGCAGCAATGAGAAAAAACACTACTAGCAGTGTTTTATGTATCATCGTAAGTGCAAAACCGCAATTGCCGCACATGTTCGCAAGTAGCCATCATTACCTGTCCCTGCACCTTGCTAGCTCATCCCTATCCAACCCTCCCTGACCTAAAACTACACTATAAAGCTTCAGAAAAGCAATTTATTAACTGCCATATTCCTATGATAATGAGGGCTCTAGGCTACGGCGTAGACTGGGACGGGCAGTCTCCGGGTCTCCATCCTCTCTGTGCACACCCTCAGTCCCTGCCTCACTGCCTGTGCACAGACCTCCCTCCACCGCACCCGGTAATCACCGCTCGCAGTAGCATACCAGCAGAGGTGTATCTAGGGTTTCTGGCACCCGGGGAAAGAATTCATTTTGGTGCCCCCCCTCCGCCAAGGACATATGTGATTTGCACACTCAGTCATGTGCCCACGAGCTCCTCTCCCTAATGCTCTCAATGTTCAGTGAAAAACTAAGAGAAGCAGAAGAGAAGCTCGATGTCACAGGACCATAAGAGTATGTGTCCACGTTCAGGATTGCATCAGGATTTGGTCAGGATTTTTCATCAGTATTTGTAGCCAAAACCAGGAGTGGAACAATTAGAGGAAAACTATAATAGAACCATATGCTCCACTTCTGTATTTATCACCCACTCCTGGTTTTGGCTACAAATACTGATGTAAAATACTGACCAAATCCTGATGCAATCCTGAACGTGGACACACACCCTAAGTCTGAAAAATCGCATATGAGTGACGTGTCCATGTGACGACTACTGGAACTTGCAGAGCTGAATCCTGACATCGCAGCTTCTGAATTCTCACAACGCATGCACTGCACTTTTAGGATTCTCCCTTGCCGGTGGACGGTCATGTCAGCACAAGTATGTGATTTGTAGACTTCTGACCACATTCTGACTAGATGTGCCCGGCCTCGCTCAGTTCATTTTCATTGACGGAGGTCACGCATGTCTAGTCAGCACGTGATCGCATTAATGTAAATCCCCAGCATGAGAGAATCCTGACAGCGTGCAGTGTGCACTGTGAGAATTCAGAAGTCTGCAGTCACAAAGAATGACTGCAGACTCATCACAAGCCTGGACATCCCCTTTAAAAGGGACTCTGTCACCTGAATTTGGAGGGAACAATTTTCAGCCATAGGGGCGGGGCTTTCGGGTGTTTGATTCACCCTTTCCTTACCCGCTGGCTGCATGCTGGCTGCAATATTGGATTGAAGCTCATTCTCTGTCCTCCATAGTACACGCCTGCGCAAGGCAAGATTGCAGATTGTGCAGGTACAGTATGTACTACGGAGGACAGAGAATGAGCTTCAATCCAATATTGCAGCCAGCATGCAGCCAGCGGGTATGGAAAGGGTGAATCAAACACCCGAAAACCCCACCCCTATGGCTGAAAATTGTTCCCTCCAAATTCAGGTGACAGTGTCCCTTTAAATCTCCTAACATATATAAAAACATGAGAGTTAGCATCACAAATAACATTTACATCCAGGTACCTGATAGATGACGTCGCCTCTGGAGCCGTTCTCCTTTTCTTCATCTTGTCCAGATCCCATGATGAGTTTTCTCATCCACAGCCGTCTCTGCAGACTTCCATCTTCGCCGCTCTTTTGCAGAAAGTCTCCACATGACGCCCTTAAAGATACAAGTGTCATTATAATGCTCCCAAATAAAAAATTGCCCCTCACTATATTGTCTGCACAAAGTATGACCCCCACACTGTCCCTCTTATGGTACATGCTCTTCACACTGTCCTCTCCTTTCTATACCAGTCCCCTCTTCACACTGTCCTCTCACACTGTGTCCCCCTTATAGGGCCCAGTATTTATACTCCATATTTATACTCCATCCTCCCACACTGCGTTCATGCCTCCCCCATCCTCCCACCCTGCGTTCATGGCTCCCCCATCCTTCTCCCCTGCAAGCATGGCTCCCCCATCCTCCCACTCTGCGTTCATGGCTCCCCATCCTTCTCCCCTGCGTTCATGGCTCCCCCATCCTTCTCCCCTGCGTTCATGGCTCCCCCATCCTCCCACTCTGCGTTCATGGCTCCCCCATCCTCCCACTCTGCGTTCATGGCTCCCCCATCCTCCCACTCTGCGTTCATGGCTCCCCATCCTTCTCCCCTGCGTTCATGGCTCCCCATCCTTCTCCCCTGTATGCACGGCTCCCCATCCTTCTCCCCTGTATGCACGGCTCCCCATCCTTCTCCCCTGTATGCATGGCTCCCCATCCTTCTCCCCTGTGTGCACGGCTCCCCATCCTTCTCCCCTGTGTGCACGGCTCCCCATCCTTCTCCCCTGTGTACATGGCTCCCCATCCTTCTCCCCTGTGTGCACGGCTCCCCATCCTTCTCCCCTGTGTGCACGGCTCCCCAACCTTCTCCCCTGTGTGCACGGCTCCCCATCCTTCTCCCCTGTGTACATGGCTCCCCATCCTTCTCCCCTGTGTGCACGGCTCCCCATCCTTCTCCCCTGTATGCACGACTCCCCATCCTCCCCTGTATGCACGGCTCCCCATCCTTCTCCCCTGTATGCACGGCTCCCCATCCTTCTCCCCTGTGTGCACGGCTCCCCATCATTCTCCCCTGTATGCACGACTCCCCATCCTTCTCCCCTGTATGCACGGCTCCCCATCATTCTCCCCTGTATGCACGACTACCCATCCTTCTCCCCTGTATGCACGGCTCCCCATCCTTCTCCCCTGTATGCATGGCTCCCCATCCTCCTCCCCTGTGTGCACGGCACCCCACTTTTTTCCCTGTCATACTTACCTCTCACCGGCGCGCAGCACAGAACTTCCTGGCATCTCAGCGTCTTCCTTCCTGTCTTCAGCGGTCACATGGTAGCGCTAATTAAGGGTGATGAATATGCGCATATTCATCACCCTTAATGATCGGTACCATGTGACCGCTGAAGACAGGACGGCGCTGAGACGCAGTTGCAGCCACCGCTGGAGGAAGGTGAGTATTACGTCTTCAGGGAGGGAGGGAGGGGGGCGGGAAGGAGGGAGGAGGGGGGGGCAGGAAGGGGGGAGGGAGGAGGGGGGGCGGAAACTTGACCCCGGAGTTTTATAAAATAAAAAAAAAAAAAAAAGGAAAAAACCTAGCTCAAGGGCGCCCCCCCGCATCCCGCCGCCCTAGGCACGTGCCCTCAAGTGCCTAGTGGCAAATACGGCCCTGACCGTGGTCCAGTCTATAGCTTACCTCTTCATAAAAACTGATTAGATTGGTTTGACAGGAGCGATTTCTCATAAACCCATGCTGATATGGAGTTAAACAGTTATTCTCATTGAGATAATCCAGAATAACATCCCTCAGAAACCCTTCAAATATTTTACCAACAATAGAGGTTAGACTT
Organism: Ranitomeya imitator; assembly: GCF_032444005.1. NCBI lineage: Eukaryota > Metazoa > Chordata > Amphibia > Anura > Dendrobatidae > Ranitomeya > Ranitomeya imitator. The sequence goes on from NC_091282.1 coordinate 472,952,746, forward strand.
ACTGGCCTATAATTCCAGGTTCACTTTTAGAGCCCTTTTTGAATATTGGCACCACATTTGCTATGCGCCAGTCCTGCGGAACAGACCCTGTCGCTATAGAGTCACTAAAAATAAGAAATAATGGTTTATCTATTACATTACTTAGTTCTTTTAGTACTCGTGGGTGTATGCCATCCGGACCCGGAGATTTATCTATTTTAATCTTATTTAGCCGGTTTCGCACCTCTTCTTGGGTTAGATTGGTGACCCTTAATATAGGGTTTTCATTGTTTCTTGGGATTTCACCTAGCATTTCATTTTCCACCGTGAATACCGTGGAGAAGAAGGTGTTTAATATGTTAGCTTTTTCCTCGTCATCTACAACCATTCTTTCCTCACTATTTTTTAAGGGGCCTACATTTTCAGTTTTTATTCTTTTACTATTGATATAGTTGAAGAACAGTTTGGGATTAGTTTTACTCTCCTTAGCAATGTGCTTCTCTGTTTCCTTTTTGGCAGCTTTAATTAGTTTTTTAGATAAAGTATTTTTCTCCCTATAGTTTTTTAGAGCTTCAATGGTGCCATCCTGCTTTAGTAGTGCAAATGCTTTCTTTTTACTGTTAATTGCCTGTCTTACTTCTTTGTTTAGCCACATTGGGTTTTTCCTATTTCTAGTCCTTTTATTCCCACAAGGTATAAACCGCTTACACTGCCTATTTAGGATGTTCTTAAACATTTCCCATTTATTATCTGTATTCTCATTTCTGAGGATATTGTCCCAGTCTACCAGATTAAGGGCATCTCTAAGCTGTTCAAACTTTGCCTTCCTAAAGTTCAATGTTTTTGTGACTCCCTGACAAGTCCCCCTAGTGAAAGACAGGTGAAACTGCACAATATTGTGGTCGCTATTTCCTAAATGCCCAACCACCTGCAGATTTGTTATTCTGTCAGGTCTATTAGATAGTATTAGGTCTAAAAGTGCTGCTCCTCTGGTTGGATTCTGCACCAATTGTGAAAGATAATTTTTCTTGGTTATTAGCAGAAACCTGTTGCCTTTATGGGTTTCACAGGTTTCTGTTTCCCAGTTAATATCCGGGTAGTTAAAGGTGATTGACAGGTCTCTCCCTATTCATTCATCTCTAGTTTTGCATTTTGCTAACGTCCTTGTCATTACTGTTAGCATACATTCAGATTGCATAGGTAGTTTAGCTCATCTAGCATGCCTTATCCATATGTACTATGAAAATAAAGTTTTTGTGTCTCAAGAACATGGAGAAAAAATAAGGAGAGCTGGACAGGGCTCTCAAACAGCATCAATACAGCAGTAGGTTCATTATTTGAACATTTGTGTAAGAAGGAATAAGAAAAGTACTGTGAGAAACTTTTAAAATGACTTCCAACAGGCTAAAAGTAGGTGTGTTTTGGCCAATCTGCGAGAAACAGTCTGAGGGGCATTAGGGTCCAACGTCCTGCAGTGTTATAACCTTGCACCAAGCAACTCAATTGTTATTTTCCAGAGAATACCAGAATAAGCAGGTATGCCATTGTCTCTCTATTCTCTACACAGAGGACCAAATTCCACACATAAAATATTTTGGAGATGCCATATTGAACATTTTGTTGACTGTAAATTATAATCTTGCATGACCTGATTGGTGGTGGATCGCGTAGACACTGGTGTAGAAAACCCCTGGTTTCTTGTAGTGTAAGACAGAGTCTGCCTTGTGTGGATCTTGATGACATTGATATCATCACAATCCCAAGACAAGATTTTAATTGAAAAGTTTTTTAAACATTATGCATGTGTACTTCTGAGATGCCAAGTAACACCACAGACTGTCCAGGAGCTGACTGATACAAATATAGGCGGAGATCAACCAGAATACAATTAGGAGCATACCCAGACATTCTTGGAAGTGCATTCAGGCACATACGGGATATATGCACTACTTAGTCACATTATAAACTGAAATAAAAATTGCAAATTGAATGTGCCTGGGATTTAATTTTTTTTACTTTAATTTTCGTATGGTTTGGAATCAAGCATTTAATTGGGTGATAATTTTGGTTTCCATTGACCATTTTGTTCTCAGCGCATTACACAATTTATGGAATTAATTTGTTTACAGATGTAACTGTTTTATTGTCCTCTTCTTCTCCCATTTCCTCTTGAATTTACAGTTTGTGAACTATACACATGGTACAGTGAGGAGTTTTGGCTGTTTTGGCACATTGGAACTACTAGTGTTCAAGAGCCGTATTGCTCGAAACGCGTATGTCTCTATTACACACCACCCCCTGTCATTGCTGTGTCATCTGAGATGTCTGTTTATAATCTTCCATTTTTAAAGGATAGCCCAATAAAAGTTTGCTGAATTTTAAATGAGCCCTATGAGTGAGCTGGATCAACTTCTATTTTTCCTATTGCTTTGAACACTGTGCAGCAGTGAGGACGCCGTGTTTCTTCTTGTGCCTGGAATTACATCTCATGGGTGAGCTGAAATGTTTTAATTTTTTTTTATTTACACTGGAACTACACACTTCCCACTGTCAAACCCTTTAGCTAAGCATCAGTTCTGAAAGCTGAATGGACAAAATCAAGATGTATTAACCCTTTCCAAAGACATACTGATAGGGATTCTAGATTGTGAGCCCCATCGGGGACAGTGATGATAATGTGTGCAAAACTGTAAAGCGCTGCGGAATATGTTAGCGCTATATAAAAATAAAGATTATTATTATTATTATTATAACCCTAGAACGCATGACGTTAAAAATATACATATTAACGTATTGGTGGCCTTTTAGGACCCCATGCACATAATGTAGAAAAACACACTTAAATAACTTTCACAAGTTTATTTCAAAATTGCTCAATAAAATATGAATAGTGGACAAAATTTTAATTATAATTTTTCACAGAAAACACCAAAAAATCTTTTTTTTCCCAAATTTCACACAAAGAAATGAAAATACACAAAAATGCATAGAAATCTATAGCAAACTAGCTGCAGCTACATTTTTATTCTAACTTTATTTTCTATTATATTAGTCTTCCAAACAATTCTGACATGTTATTTTTTCAGAAGTTTTGTGCAATTTTTGATAAATATGTTCCAGATATAACTGATAGGGGCTAATTTGTCTGTTTCAAACCTCGCTGCACGAGTTCACTTATCATCAAAGCGAATGATTCTTCTAATTTCCTCATATCTGCCCACTGACATTGTCGCCTTATAGTGTGGATCAGAAAGTGGGTCCAGAAATAATTCTCGTATTTGGACTTCATACGATTTTTGACTCCCTGGCAGCAGTAAAATTCTAATATATGCAAAAAGTTAGTCATTTGAAATATTTTTCCAGGACTTATTTTTTGCAGAAGCGATACGTCTTCCTTCTAGGTTTGAACATAATAGGACCTCTTCTGCAATATTGTCAGAAAATTAAGTACAGAATACATCTTTAGGGGTAAAGTAACTGGGACTTCCCACAGCTCCTTGAGCCCGTCTCACAATATTGTGTGTTGGAGTACGTCCGACTAATGTAGGATTACTGTCCCAAAAAACATTCGTTTTGGATGTTCTGCTTATCACTTCTTGAGGATCCACTAGATTCACTTCTTCATCATCAGAAGAATCACTGGATGAGGATGTTTGATTAGCTGTTGGCAGATATTCTTCATCAGACAAAGATAGTTCACTTTCATCATCGCTTTGAAACATAATCGCTTCAATTTCTTGGTCAGTCAGACACTTGGAGGAAGAGTGTGCCATTGCTGACTAGATGTTAGCAAACTAAAAGAAAAAACAATGAACAGAATCTTTGCTTGTGTGTGACACACTGTAAGTGTAATGTCCCCCCTTCTTCCTCTTACCCTCAGCAGCTCTTACCTTTTATACTTTTAGGTGGTGTACAATTCTCTGGATTTTTGTGGCTCACAAGCTCTAGCCTTTGCAAGCTTCTTAGAAACAGAAACTGAAAATGAATCAGATTTCCTCTCTTCCTATCTTATCACAGGTCCTTCAGCAATTAGCTCACAGTGTATACTGTCCTTAGTACTCTATACAACGCTCATTACTGTTTTTCGAAGGACCTGATGTGATGTCATGGCCTTATCACTCCCTCCAAAAATCACATGACATCCTCACATGTTATTATCCACACCCTGGCCCCTCCACCAGCATTACTGAGTACAAATAAAGTAACTTAAGACACAAACACTACTGAGAACATGATAAAAATAGCAGGGGCCTAAAAGGCCCCCAATTCGTACAGATGTAGTTTTCACCAAACAAGCATTGTTACACCATAATGCCTATGAAAAAAAAATATGAACAACTGGATATTATCAACAAAGACATACTTGAGGAATACCTGGAGTTTCAAAATTATAACTAAAGTAATTTTGCAGATAAAAGGCCCCCAATATGCGTTCTAGGGTTAAGCATAATGCTTCTTCCATATCTGAAGATGTTTGAAGCAGTCTATATATTCAGATAAATGTGTTTCTTTGCTTCTTTTTTAGTTAAAAAGTGATTTTTTTGTGAAAAAGTGGTAAAATGGAAAAAATGCTATAAACTGGATATCAGTGTTATTGTATTGACTAGTACTATAAAAGCTTATCATTTTTTTTCCTGTACTATTAATATCATGTGTAAAGCTTAAAAAAAAATAACAGAATTGCTGGATTTTTTTCATTAAGGCTTGCATAGCATAAACTAGTTAAAGTTATATGTACCCAAATATTGCACTAGTAAAAACTACAGTTTGTCCTACAAAAAATAACTTCTCATAAATTGTCTTTCAAAAAGTAAACAAGTTATTGGAACTTTGCAACCTCCAAAAACATTTTTTTTAAATTATTTTTTTTGGAGTGAGAGTATAACATAAAAATGTTTTAAATTGGGTATTGCCATTATCATATTGACCTGTACAAATAAACTAGTAGTGAACAGAGTTTATTTTTTTAATTTATTTCCATAATTGTTTTATTTGTACAACTTACATCCAACAAAGTGATCAAAAAGTTGTAATTGCCTAAATTTTTTCCACTGGAAACTTATCAAGCAAAAATCTAGTCATTATAAAATTGTGAGATTTTTTGTGTGCTTTTCTTCTCTTTTTTTTTTTGCTGTGGAAAAACACTCAGAATTTTATAATACCAGAAAAGTGAAGGGTACTGTTCTGAAATCTCATTCAGATGCTGCCTATTTTTTCTATGGGGAAGAGAAGCATCAACGCATTTTTTTCTCAAATCTGCAGCATGTCAACTCTTTCTGTGTTGTTGCTGTTTTTTTTCCACGTTTTCAAAATATTGTGAAAAAAAGTAAAAAATGCATGAAAAATGTGTAAAAATATGTGTACAATATGCACTGCTTTTCCTGCCAATATTCAGGTTTTTTTTTTTACTGCAGAAAACATTGTTGAAAATGCTCAAGTTGTGCACATACCTATATTTCTCCATTGCTTCATTGATGGAAATGGACTTTCAAAATAAGTCAACCCAAAAACAAATGTTTTTTTCAAACATTTTATTTATAATATAAAAGTAACAAAACATAGATAAAAACTATATAACTTTGGTATCATCGTATTTGTGATGACACAAAAGATTAGCACCTTATTTGTGATGCAAATTCGTAGCAGAAAATATAAACCATCAAAAACAACGCAACTGCTGTTTATAAACAGAGTTTATAAAAGTTTAGCAATAGGTTATGTGTAATGAAAAATTCTGCCAATAACGAACACAACTCATCTTCCCTCCAAAAAAACAAGTTCTTATACAGCTACATCAATGGAAAAAGTAAAATATGATGGCTTCTGGAATGTCACAATTAAAAAAAAATGCTTTGTCCCTGAGGCCCAAAATGGGCAAGTCCTTAAAGTCCTTAAGGGGTTAAATAGAATGTTACACAGTTTGGTTGCTTGATAATTGAGATTAAAAAAAAATTCCCATTTTATAAGTGGTAGGAGTAGGTTATATATTCGAGGAAGAACGTATCATGGCATTTAGAAGTATGTTAAGCACATTGCAAGTGTTAGATTTTAATTTTAGATGTTCTACATACTTGATTTAGCTATTCAGGACTTTACAAAGCTGGAGACAGATAAGCAGCTTGGAGAAGTGTAATTGTTTTGCAATGGAGCAGGTGGGCAGCTGCTAATTCTATCTGTAAGTATTCGCAAAATCTTTATCGAAAAAACAAGAGAAGTGATGGTTTAGTCATAAAAATAACCATGGGACTTATTTGTAGTTCTTTAAGGCAAAGCTGCATTTCGCTATGCAAAGAACATTCTGTGATCAATTTTTCAGTGCTTAATTTATGCTTAACATTCACACTGCATTTGATGTTGTTTGATTAAGGGTTTAGCTTTATAATCCTAATTTAATGGAGAGGTACGAAAATGAGGACGTTTAACCTCACATTTTCAGCGTTGCTTTCCTATAAACCAAAATGAACAAAAGTTATCAAAACATATAAAGCTAATTCTGGTGATTTTCATATATAATTGTAATCTCTAATTTTGAAAAATAGGTAAATAGTCATGAAAAGACAAGCCATCAACAAGTTGGATAAACACAATGTCGAAGCACGGAGCACTCACCCCTGCAAAATTATCAAAGATGTTACAAGATTAAACAGTTCTCTTGTTTCAATTTATGAGTCCAAGCATAAAAATGGATTATTTTAAATATGGGACGTTAATTTTAATCACTTAGGATTTTTTAACTTTTACTGGTGGATACTTTTAGGAACATTTGAAATTAAAGGGGTAATCCCATCTCCAAGATCCTATCCCAATATATAGTAGGTATAATAATTAGTCTCTTTCCTCATGTGCAGGCATTGCGGGAACTTAGATATCCATGATTCCGACCAGTAGCAATTAGCTAACTATTTGTCACTATATGAGAGGTCATAACCATGGATGCCTAAGGTCCTGCAGTGCCTGCACATGAGGAAAAATAGAACCCGGCACTCAACATAGTGTATACATGAGTATTTCCAAATGCAAAGAAAGGTGAGAGCGGGACGGCACTAGAGCAGTGTGTACTCCTTTGGACTAGAACTCACTGCATGCAATCGTCACAAACAGCTTGTGGGCATCAGGTGCTCTGGCAGTAAAAGCGTGAAGCTGAATACATATCCAAGAACAAAGAAGTGTGCGGTGATGGAGCGTGGACGACGGTCGTTTCGCACTGTGTGTGCTTCAACGGGTCCAAGTGCGAAACGGCCGTCGTCCACGCTCCATCACCGCACCCTCCTGTAAAACCTGCTGCCTAGCTGGATGTATGATCTTCCGTAAAGCCATGTTTCAATAAAGAAAACGTTCGCACAGCAACAACGGGGTGAGTGCCGCAGTTTTCTTTGTTCTTGGATAGGTATACATGATTATATTGCATATTGTATATCAGAAAAGGGGAAACCACCACGTACACCCTTTCAGCCACTTATTTACTTGATGCACCTACTCTATATTATAGGCATTCACCATAGAGCTATCCTGTGGTTGGCCATAGTATTTGTATCACAGCCCTCAGTACGGTATGCCATCTTTATTTCTACTCACTTTCAACTGCGCCTTGATTTTTTTGTCTTCTTAACAATTATCACTAGGGTTGAGCGAAACGGGTCGTTCATTTTCAAAAGTCGCCGACTTTTGGCAAAGTCGAGTTTCATGAAACCCGATCCGACCCCTGTGCGGGGTCGGCCATGCGGTACGCGACTTTCGCGCCAAAGTCGCGTTTCAATGACGCGAAAAGCGCCATTTCTCAGCCAATGAAGGTAAACGCAGAGTGTGGGCAGCGTGATGACATAGGTCCTGGTCCCCACCATCTTAGAGAAGGGCATTGCAGTGATTGGCTTGCTGTCTGCGGCGTCACAGGGGCTATAAAGGGGAGTTCCCGCCGACCGCCATGTTACTGCTGCTGATCTGAGCTTAGGGAGAGGTTGCTGCTGCTTCGTCAGAAGCAGGGATAGCGTTAGGCAGGGTCCATTAACCACCAAACCGCTTGTGCTGTAGCGATTTCCACTGCCCAACACCACCTTCGGTGTGCAGGGACAGTGGAAGCTACATTTTTTTTTTCCCCCTCAGCGCTGTAGCTCATTGGGCTGCCCTAGAAGGCTCCCTGATAGCTGCATTGCTGTGTGTACGCCGCTGTGCAAACCAACTGCTTTTTTCAAAGCACAAATCCTCTTGTTCCTTCCTTTCTGCACAGCTATCTTTTTGGTTTGTACACACTTTTTATTTAATTTGTGCATCAGTCCACTCCTTATTGCTGCCTGCCATACCTGGCTGAGATTACTGCAGGGAGATAGTAATTGAAGGACACTCCCTGTTTTTTTTTTTTTTTTTGTGGGAGATTAAAGGGACTCTGTCACCTGAATTTGGCGGGACTGGTTTTGGGTCATATGGGCGGAGTTTTCGGGTGTTTGATTCACCCTTTCCTTACCTGCTGGCTGCATGCTGGCTGCAATATTGGATTGAAGTTCATTCTCTGTCCTCCATAGTACACGCCTGCGCAAGGCAAGATTGCTTTGCGCAGGCATGTACTATGGAGGACAGAGAATGAACTTCAATCCAATATTGCAGCCAGCATGCAGCCAGTGGGTAAGGAAAGGGTGAATCAAACACCCAAAAACTCCGCCCATATGACCCAAAACCAGTCCCGCCAAATTCAGGTGACAGGTTCCCTTTAAGATTGACATTTCTGCTAGAGTGCCATCCCTGTCTGTGTCATCTCTCACTCAGTGGGCCATAGAAAGCCTATTTATTTTTTTGCTTGATTTGGGTTATAAAATCTACCTGAAAAAATCACTACATCAATCAGTGGGAGAAAAATATTGGCCTCAGGGCTTGTGTGCCACTCTTGACTCCTGTGTGCATCATCACTCACTCAGTGGGCCATAGAAAGCCTATTTATTTTTTTGCTTGATTTTGGTTCTAAAATCTACCTGAAAAAATCACTACATCAATCAGTGGGAGAAAAATATTGGCCTCAGGGCTTGTGTGCCACTCCTGACTCCTGTGTGCATCATCACTCACTCAGTGGGCCATAGAAAGGCCATTTTTTTTTTTTTTGCTTTATTTGGGTTCTAAATTCTACCTGAAAAAATCAATAAATCAATCAGTGGGAGATTAATATTGGCCTTTGGGCTTGTGTGCCAGTCCTAAGCGTGCCATCTCTCTCTCTCAGATAGTGGGCCATAGAAAACCTATTTATTTATTTTTTTTTTATTGGGTTTATAAATTTTCCCTGGAAAAAAAAAAAAAGTGGGAGATTAATATTGGCCTCTGGGCTTGTGTGCCAGTCCTGAGCGTGCCATCTCTCTCACAAATAGTGGGCCATAGAAAGCCTATTTATTTATTTTTTTTGGTTTTATAAATTCTCCCTTAAAAAAAAAAGGGAGATTAATATTGGCCTTTGGGCTTGTGTGCCAGTCCTAAGCGTGCCATCTCTCTCTGTCTCTCAGATAGTGGGCCATAGAAAGCCTATTTATTATTTTTTTTATTGGGTTTATAAATTTTCCCTGGAACAAAAAAAAAAAAGTGGGAGATAAATATTGGCCTCTGGGCTTGTGTGCCACTCCTGACTCCTGTGTGCGTCATCTCTCACTCAGTGGGCCATAGAAAGCCTTTTTTTGTTTTATTTGTTTTCTAAATTCTCCCTGAAAAAATCATTTTATTTTATTTGGTTTCTAAATTCTTCCTGAAAAAATCATTTTATTCTATTTTTTTTTCCTAAAGTCTCCCTGAAAAAAAAAAAAATAACAAATCAGTGGGAGATTAATATAGCCCTTTCTGCTTGTGTGCCAGTCTTGACTCCTGGGTGTGCCATCTCTCTCTCTCTCTCCAATTGTGGGCCATAGAAAGCCTATTATTTTTTTAGCTTGATTTGGGTTCCAAAATCTACCTGAAAAAATCACTACATCAATCAGTGGGAGATAAATATTGGCCTCTGGGCTTGTGTGCCACTCCTGACTCCTGTGTGCGTCATCTCTCACTCAGTGGGCCATAGAAAGCCTTTTTTTGTTTTATTTGTTTTCTAAATTCTCCCTGAAAAAATCATTTTATTTTATTTGGTTTCTAAATTCTTCCTGAAAAAATCATTTTATTCTATTTTTTTTTTCCTAAAGTCTCCCTGAAAAAAAAACAAAAAAAACAAATCAGTGGGAGATTAATATTGCCCTTTCTGCTTGTGTGCCAGTCTTGACTCCTGGGTGTGCCATCTCTCTCTCTCTCTCCAATTGTGGGCCATAGAAAGCCTATTATTTTTTTTAGCTTGATTTGTGTTCCAAAATCTACCTGAAAAAATCACTACATCAATCAGTGGGAGATAAATATTGGCCTCTGGGCTTGTGTGCCACTCCTGACTCCTGTGTGCGTCATCTCTCACTCAGTGGGCCATAGAAAGCCTTTTTTTGTTTTATTTGTTTTCTAAATTCTCCCTGAAAAAATCATTTTATTTTATTTGGTTTCTAAATTCTTCCTGAAAAAAATCATTTTATTCTATTTTTTATTTTCCTAAAGTCTCCCTGAAAAAAAAAAAACAAAAAACAAATCAGTGGGAGATTAATATTGCCCTTTCTGCTTGTGTGCCAGTCTTGACTCCTGGGTGTGCCATCTCTCTCTCTCTCTCCAATTGTGGGCCATAGAAAGCCTATTATTTTTTTAGCTTGATTTGGGTTCCAAAATCTACCTGAAAAAATCACTACATCAATCAGTGGGAGATAAATATTGGCCTCTGGGCTTGTGTGCCACTCCTGACTCCTGTGTGCGTCATCTCTCACTCAGTGGGCCATAGAAAGCCTTTTTTTTGTTTTATTTGTATTCTAAATTCTCCCTGAAAAAATCATTTTATTTTATTTGGTTTCTAAATTCTTCCTGAAAAAATCATTTTATTCTATTTTTTTTTCCTAAAGTCTCCCTGAAAAAAAAAAAAAAAAAAAAAAATCAGTGGGAGATTAATATTGCCCTTTCTGCTTGTGTGCCAGTCTTGACTCCTGGGTGTGCCATCTCTCTCTCTCTCTCCAATTGTGGGCCATAGAAAGCCTATTATTTTTTTTAGCTTGATTTGGGTTCCAAAATCTACCTGAAAAAATCACTACATCAATCAGTGGGAGATAAATATTGGCCTCTGGGCTTGTGTGCCACTCCTGACTCCTGTGTGCGTCATCTCTCACTCAGTGGGCCATAGAAAGCCTTTTTTTGTTTTATTTGTTTTCTAAATTCTCCCTGAAAAAATCATTTTATTTTATTTGGTTTCTAAATTCTTCCTGAAAAAATCATTTTATTCTATTTTTTTTTTTTTCCTAAAGTCTCTCTGAAAAAAAAAAAAAAATCAAATCAGTGGGAGATTAATATTTACATTTGTGCTTCAGTGACAGTCCTGCGTGTGTGGCATCTCTCTTATTTGTTGCCACCAACAACAGAGTGTGTAACATTGTGCCTGATTTTCGTTGTGGTCTCACTCACCTGTAAAGGGGTAGCTAAATCATACTGAAGTTATAGCTCACCATGTAATTTGTGTGACAGCAACAAATACCGTTAGTTTGTTTACGTTTTTAAAACAATGAGGAAGTATGGTGGAAGAGGTCGTGGCCGGGGGCGTTCATTGTCAGCTGGTAATGAGGGTAGTGGTAGTGGTGGAGCATCAGCTGGTCGTGGGAAAAAAAATATTACACCTAAGTCTGGAGCTGTGGAGCCAGGTTCGTCGTCTGGCTACACAAGGCCTCGAACGCTCCCTTTTCTGGGAGTAGGAAAACCGCTTTTAAAGCCGGAGCAGCAAGAGCAAGTTTTGGCTTATCTTGCTGACTCAGCCTCTAGCTCTTTTGCCTCCTCTCGTGAAACTGGTAAATGTCAAAGCAGCGCGTCGTTAGTGGATGTTCACGGTCAGGGACAAGTCGCTTCCTTGTCCTCTTCAGCAAAAACAACAACAGAGAAGAATGCAGCAGGCGACACAACGGGTTACTCCATGGAGCTCTTTACACATACCGTCCCTGGCTTAGAAAGTGAAGCAGTTAACAGTCCATGCCCATTACAAGTTGAATCTGACATGGAGTGCACTGATGCACAGCCACAGCCAGACTACTATGCTGGTCCTTTGACTCAGACCACAACATTGCCCTCGCAGGGTGCTGATCAAGAATCAGACCCTGATGAGACTATGTTGCCCCATCACGAACGCTATACCACCGACCGACACGGTGACACAGACGAAGTTGCACACGAGCTACAAGAAGAGGTAATAGATGACCCAGTTCTTGACCCCGATTGGCAGCCATTGGGGGAACAGGGTGCAGGCGGCAGCAGTTCTGAAGCGGAGGAGGAGGGGCCGCAGCAGGCATCAACATCGCAACAGGTTCCATCTGCCGGGCCCGTATCTTGCCCAAAACGCGTGGCAAAGCTAAAACCTGTTGGAGGACAGCGTGGCCATCCGGTTAAAGCTCAGTCTGCAATGCCTGAAAAGGTATCCGATGCTAGAAAGAGTGCAGTCTGGCATTTTTTTAAACAACATCCAATTGATCAGCGCAAAGTCATCTGTCAAAAATGTTCAACTACCTTAAGCAGAGGACAGAATCTGAAAAGTCTCAATACAAGTTGCATGCATAGACATTTAACCACCATGCATTTGCAAGCCTGGACTAACTACCAAACGTCCCTTAAGGTTGTAGCACCCTCGGCCAATGAAGCTAGTCAGCAACGCAACATCCCTTCCGGCAGTGTAGGGCCACCATTTTCCGCACCACCTGCAGTATCTGTGCAGGTTTCTTTGCCAGGCCAAAGCCGTCAGGGTCAGGGAATCACCAGTTTCGTAGTAGGAAACACTGCATCTAGGGCACCGGTGGCAACAATACCATCTCCCACCGTCTCTCAGTCTGCCATGTCCACCGGCACCCCCACTAGTTCCACGATCTCCAGCTCTCCAGTCCAGCTCACCCTACATGAGACTATGGTTAGAAAAAGGAAGTACTTAGCCTCGCATCCGCGTACACAGGGTTTGAACGCACACATAGCTAGACTAATCTCGTTAGAGATGATGCCCTACCGTTTAGTTGAAAGCGAAGCTTTCAAAGCCCTGATGGACTACGCTGTACCACGCTACGAGCTACCCAGTCGACACTTTTTTTCCAGAAAAGCCATCCCAGCCCTCCACCAGCATGTTAAAGAGCGCATCGTCCATGCACTCAGGCAATCTGTGAGCACAAAGGTGCACCTGACAACAGATGCATGGACCAGTAGGCATGGCCAGGGACGTTACGTGTCCATCACGGCACACTGGGTAAATGTGGTGGATGCAGGGTCCACAGGGGACAGCAAGTTTGGGACAGTTCTGCCTAGCCCACGGTCTTGGAAACAATTGGCTGTAGCCGTTCGCACCCCCTCCTCCTCCTCTTCGTCCTCCTGCAGAAGCGAGAGCTCGTCCACAGACCGCAGTCGCACAACCACTCCATCCGCAGCTGCCACTGTTGCACACCAGGTCTCCCATTATGGGGCAGCTACTGGCAAACGTCAGCAGGCTGTATTGGCTATGAAGTGTTTGGGCGACAACAGACACACCGCGGAAGTTCTGTCCGAGTTCTTGCAGAAAGAAACGCAGTCGTGGCTGGGCACTGTAGATCTTGAGGCAGGCAAGGTAGTGAGTGATAACGGAAGGAATTTCATGGCTGCCATCTCCCTTTCCCAACTGAAACACATTCCTTGCCTGGCTCACACCTTAAACCTGGTGGTGCAGTGCTTCCTGAAAAGTTATCCGGGGTTATCCGACCTGCTCCTCAAAGTGCGTGGACTTTGCTCACATATCCGCCGTTCGCCCGTACACTCCAGCCGTATGCAGACCTATCAGCGTTCTTTGAACCTTCCCCAGCATCGCCTAATCATAGACGTTGCAACAAGGTGGAACTCAACACTGCACATGCTTCAGAGACTGTGTGAACAGAGGCGGGCTGTTATGTTTTTGTGGGAGGATACACATACACGGGCAGGCAGTAGGATGGCAGACATGGAGTTGTCAGGTGTGCAGTGGTCGAAGATTCAAGACATGTGTCAAGTCCTTCAGTGTTTTGAGGAATGCACACGGCTGGTTAGTGCAGACAACGCCATAATAAGCATGAGCATCCCCCTAATGCGTCTGCTGATGCAAAGTTTGACGCACATAAAGGATCAGGCGTCTGCAGCTGAGGAAGAGGAAAGCCTTGATGACAGTCAGCCATTGTCTGGCCAGGGCAGTGTACAGGACGAGGTAGCGGGCGAAGAGGAGGAGGAGGACGAGGAGGATGATGGGGATGATTATATTTTTAATGAGGAAGCTTTTCCGGGGCCACTGGAAATTGGTGGCGCGGCAAGGCCGGGTTCTGGTTTTTTGAGGGACACAAGTGACGTGGATTTGCCTGAAACTGCCCCTCAACCAAGCACAACCGCAGATTTGAGAACTGGAACTTTGGCCCACATGGCGGATTATGCCTTACGTATCCTCAAAAGGGACACACGCATAACTAAAATGATGAATGATGACGATTACTGGTTGGCCTGCCTCCTTGATCCTCGCTATAAAGGCAAATTGCAAAATATAATGCCACATGAGAACTTGGAACTAATATTAGCAACCAAACAATCAACTCTTGTTGACCGTTTGCTTCTGGCATTCCCTGCACACAGCGCCCGTGATCGTTCTCACACGAGCTGCAGGGGCCAGCAGACCAGAGGAGTTAGAGGGGCAGAAATCAGAAGTGGCGTTGGCCAGAGGGGTTTTCTGACCAGGTTGTGGAGTGATTTTGCTATGACCGCAGACAGGACAGGTACTGCAGCATCAATTCAAAGTGACAGGAGACAACATTTGTCCAGTATGGTTACAAACTATTTTTCATCCCTTATCGATGTTCTCCCTCAACCGTCATTCCCATTTGATTACTGGGCATCAAAATTAGACACCTGGCCAGAATTGGCAGAATATGCATTGCAGGAGCTTGCTTGCCCGGCAGCTAGTGTCCTATCAGAAAGAGTATTCAGTGCTGCAGGTTCAATACTAACAGAAAAAAGGACTCGTCTGGCTACCCAAAATGTAGATGATCTAACCTTCATTAAAATGAACCACAACTGGATTTCGAAATCTTTTGCCCCACCTTGCCCGGCTGACACCTAGCTTTCCTATGAAAAGGTCTTGCCTGTGGACTATTCTGAACGCCTTTTCCAATCTCGTAATTTTCTGCACCTGATTGTCCAGCATACGACATGTTTACACCTCACTAAATGGCCAAACTCCCCACACGGGGCCGTGGTATCGACACTTGGCGACAGCACCCGTGAGAGTGCAGTTTGTCTGAAGAGGTGGGTGAGCCCGCTTTTGGTCGACAGCACTGCCACTGGGTCCCTCCTAGTACAATAAAGTGTCTCTGGCGGTGGTGGTGCGCACCCAACGTCAGACACACCGTTGTAATATGAGGGGCCCTGGGCCTGTACCGCCGGCCACAGGACAGTTTCCCCCCACCCCAGCTCAAACAGTGCTCTACCACTTGCAAAATTATCTCACAGCTCCACCAATGTTTAGTCTATGCGCTGACATCCTTCAATGCCTGCCACTGACAATACCATTGTATTGACATTTTTGTTATGTTTGGCCTTCGATGCCTGTCTGTGGTCACTCCTTCCACTAGGCCTCCACTAACCACACCACTGCTGCCCGTGTACCCCTGCAACCAATTTAAAATTGCCTACAGCCATGTGTTATTATTTTAGGCCTTCGATGCCTGTCTGCGGTCACTCCTTCCACTAGGCCTCCACTGACCACACCACTGCTGCCCGTGTACCCCTGGAACCAATTTAAAATTGCCTACAGCCATGTGTTATTATTTTAGGCCTTCGATGCCTGTCTGCGGTCACTCCTTCCACTAGGCCTCCACTGACCACACCACTGCTGCCCGTGTACCCCTGTAACCAATTTAAAATTGCCTACAGCCATGTGTTATTATTTTAGGCCTTCGATGCCTGTCTGTGGTCACTCCTTCCACTAGGCCTCCACTGACCACACCACTGCTGCCCGTGTACCCCTGGAACCAATTTAAAATTGCCTACAGCCATGTGTTATTATTTTAGGCCTTCGATGCCTGTCTGCGGTGACTCCTTCCACTAGGCCTCCACTGACCACACCACTGCTGCCCGTGTACCCCTGGAACCAATTTAAAATTGCCTACAGCCATGTGTTATTATTTTAGGCCTTCGATGCCTGTCTGCGGTGACTCCTTCCACTAGGCCTCCACTGACCACACCACTGCTGCCCGTGTACCCCTGTAACCAATTTAAAATTGCCTACAGCCATGTGTTATTATTTTAGGCCTTCGATGCCTGTCTGCGGTGACTCCTTCCACTAGGCCTCCACTGACCACACCACTGCTGCCCGTGTACCCCTGGAACCAATTTAAAATTGCCTACAGCCATGTGTTATTATTTTAGGCCTTCGATGCCTGTCTGCGGTGACTCCTTCCACTAGGCCTCCACTGACCACACCACTGCTGCCCGTGTACCCCTGTAACCAATTTAAAATTGCCTACAGCCATGTGTTATTATTTTAGGCCTTCGATGCCTGTCTGCGGTGACTCCTTCCACTAGGCCTCCACTGACCACACCACTGCTGCCCGTGTACCCCTGGAACCAATTTAAAATTGCCTACAGCCATGTGTTATTATTTTAGGCCTTCGATGCCTGTCTGCGGTCACTCCTTCCACTAGGCCTCCACTGACCACACCACTGCTGCCCGTGTACCCCTGTAACCAATTTAAAATTGCCTACAGCCATGTGTTATTATTTTAGGCCTTCGATGCCTGTTTGTGGTCACTCCTTCCACTAGGCCTCCACTGACCACACCACTGCTGCCCGTGTACCCCTGGAACCAATTTAAAATTGCCTACAGCCATGTGTTATTATTTTAGGCCTTCGATGCCTGTCTGCGGTCACTCCTTCCACTAGGCCTCCACTGACCACACCACTGCTGCCCGTGTACCCCTGGAACCAATTTAAAATTGCCTACAGCCATGTGTTATTATTTTAGGCCTTCGATGCCTGTCTGCGGTGACTCCTTCCACTAGGCCTCCACTGACCACACCACTGCTGCCCGTGTACCCCTGGAACCAATTTAAAATTGCCTACAGCCATGTGTTATTATTTTAGGCCTTCGATGCCTGTCTGCGGTCACTCCTTCCACTAGGCCTCCACTGACCACACCACTGCTGCCCGTGTACCCCTGGAACCAATTTAAAATTGCCTACAGCCATGTGTTATTATTTTAGGCCTTCGATGCCTGTCTGCGGTCACTCCTTCCACTAGGCATCCACTGACCACACCACTGCTGCCCGTGTACCCCTGTAACCAATTTAAAATTGCCTACAGCCATGTGTTATTATTTTAGGCCTTCGATGCCTGTCTGTGGTCACTCCTTCCACTAGGCCTCCACTGACCACACCACTGCTGCCCGTGTACCCCTGTAACCAATTTAAAATTGCCTACAGCCATGTGTTATTATTTTAGGCCTTCGATGCCTGTCTGTGGTCACTCCTTCCACTAGGCCTCCACTGACCACACCACTGCTGCCCGTGTACCCCTGGAACCAATTTAAAATTGCCTACAGCCATGTGTTATTATTTTAGGCCTTCGATGCCTGTCTGCGGTCACTCCTTCCACTAGGCCTCCACTGACCACACCACTGCTGCCCGTGTACCCCTGGAACCAATTTAAAATTGCCTACAGCCATGTGTTATTATTTTAGGCCTTCGATGCCTGTCTGCGGTTACTCCTTCCACTAGGCCTCCACTGACCACACCACTGCTGCCCGTGTACCCCTGGAACCAATTTAAAATTGCCTACAGCCATGTGTTATTATTTTAGGCCTTCGATGCCTGTCTGCGGTGACTCCTTCCACTAGGCCTCCACTGACCACACCACTGCTGCCCGTGTACCCCTGGAACCAATTTAAAATTGCCTACAGCCATGTGTTATTATTTTAGGCCTTCGATGCCTGTCTGCGGTTACTCCTTCCACTAGGCCTCCACTGACCACACCACTGCTGCCCGTGTACCCCTGTAACCAATTTAAAATTGCCTACAGCCATGTGTTATTATTTTAGGCCTTCGATGCCTGTCTGCGGTGACTCCTTCCACTAGGCCTCCACTGACCACACCACTGCTGCCCGTGTACCCCTGGAACCAATTTAAAATTGCCTACAGCCATGTGTTATTATTTTAGGCCTTCGATGCCTGTCTGCGGTCACTCCTTCCACTAGGCCTCCACTGACCACACCACTGCTGCCCGTGTACCCCTGGAACCAATTTAAAATTGCCTACAGCCATGTGTTATTATTTTAGGCCTTCGATGCCTGTCTGCGGTCACTCCTTCCACTAGGCCTCCACTGACCACACCACTGCTGCCCGTGTACCCCTGTAACCAATTTAAAATTGCCTACAGCCATGTGTTATTATTTTAGGCCTTCGATGCCTGTCTGCGGTCACTCCTTCCACTAGGCCTCCACTGACCACACCACTGCTGCCCGTGTACCCCTGTAACCAATTTAAAATTGCCTACAGCCATGTGTTATTATTTTAGGCCTTCGATGCCTGTCTGCGGTCACTCCTTCCACTAGGCCTCCACTGACCACACCACTGCTGCCCGTGTACCCCTGGAACCAACATCAGAAAATATAAAAATAAGTATTTTGCTTATAAAAAAGAAAATACTGGAGAGATATCAAATGCAGACATTTTAACATTAAAAACAAACACATACAACAAAAATCTGGTACAGTACTAAAAATTGCCACCAGCTACAATAACTTTCTCCTGCAAGTAGTTAACTGAAAGGTTTTTTCAATTTTAAACACAGATATGGCATCCACCGAGTGTTGTCCTGTCGCGTCTTCTTTATATTATTGCCAAGAAGATGCAAAACAATGAAAATAATAAAATCATTATTTACCAAAAAATAGAGTAAGTCAAAACCACATTGCAAATAAACATTCATTACAAATAAAGAAGCAGGGCGCCTCCGAGGGTGAGTATATACCTAATAAGAATATAATCACCCTCGGACGCGCCCTGCTTCTTTCCGACAGCCTTCCTTCCTAAGAATCAGCCCTTCCGTGGTGTAGAGAGAGGGTTTGTTACACTCCAAGGTGTTCCCAAGTTGCCTTTCCTGAGCTTCGATCTTCCGGCTCTCGTTTAGTAGTTGTTGGAAACTACGCTGCATTGGGCCTACAAATTGGGTATGGGGTGTAGAGAGATGGTGTGTTCCACTCCAAGGTGTTCCCCAGGTTGCCTTTCCTGAGCTTCGATCTTCTGGCTCTCGTTTAGTAGTTGTTGGAAACTACGCTGCATTAGGCCTACAAATTGGGTATGGGGTGTAGAGAGATGGTGTGTTCCACTGTAGAGAGATGGTGTGTTCCACTCCAAGGTGTTCCCCAGGTTTCCTCTCCATTGCTTCGATCTTCCGGCTCTCGTTTAGTAGTTGTTGGAAACTACGCTGCATTAGGCCTACAAATTGGGTATGGGGTGTAGAGAGATGGTGTGTTACACTCCAAGGTGTTCCCCAGGTTTCCTCTCCATTGCTTCGATCTTCCGGCTCTCGTTTAGTAGTTGTTGGAAACTACGCTGCATTAGGCCTACAAATTGGGTATGGGGTGTAGAGAGATGGTGTGTTACACTCCAAGGTGTTCCCCAGGTTTCTTCTCCATTGCTTCGATCTTCCGGCTCTCGTTTAGTAGTTGTTGGAAACTACGCTGCATTAGGCCTACAAATTGGGTATGGGGTGTAGAGAGATGGTGTGTTACACTCCAAGGTGTTCCCCAGGTTTCCTCTCCATTGCTTCGATCTTCCGGCTCTCGTTTAGTAGTTGTTGGAAACTACGCTGCATTAGGCCTACAAATTGGGTATGGGGTGTAGAGAGATGGTGTGTTCCACTGTAGAGAGATGGTGTGTTCCACTCCAAGGTGTTCCCCAGGTTTCCTCGCCAATGCTTCGATCATCATGCTCTCGTTTAGTAGTTGTTGGAAACTACGCTGCATTAGGCCTACAAATTGGGTATGGGGTGTAGAGAGATGGTGTGTTCCACTCCAAGGTGTTCTCCAGGTTGCCTTTCCTGAACTTCTATCTTCAGGCTCTCATTAAATTGTGGTTAAACGGAACAACTGCATTTGGCGTACTAGTTGGTTTGGGGCCTACTATCGGTGTCTGCCGCTCCTTGCTGTTCTCCTGGTTTCCTGTCCTGAAATTCCGTTTTCAGGCGCTCGTTAAGTAGTTGTTAATGTTAGACTGCATTTGGCCTACTAGTTGGGTTGGGGCCTACTATCGGTGTCTGCCACTCCTTGCTGTTCTCCTCCACTGAACAAAGCTGTGCCGCCTGTTTACTACTGTTGCCAATTTTGAACTGCATTTCGACTACTTACTGATTTGGGCCTACTCTCTGTGTCAGCCTCTCATTCCAGTTGTCCTCCACTGCAATGCCCCCTGATTAGTCCTGTGTTACCAATTTTGAACTGCATTTAGCCCACTTTATTCTTTGGGCCTATATCTGTGTTTCCTCCTCATCCTGCCCATTGCCCAGCCAGTGATAGATGAGTCTGCTGGTACATTGACCCATAACGCAACATTTCCCGTGCACGCTACACTGCAAGATTGTGACCCTGCTGAAAGTCAGGTCCCCCTTCCCGCATACCATACCACCTTACACGGGGACAAACAGGAAGGTGCAGATGAAAGTGCAGGTTCCTTCATCAGGTGGGGGGAGGAATACTAGTTGGCGACGTCACTGGCACAGGGCCTCTCATGGTACGCAAAAGTGTTGCTGCCGGTGGGAGGCGCCCCCGCCGTGCAAACACACCGCTGTACTTTGAGGGGCCCTGTGCCAGTGCCAATGCCAACGAGTGGGCCCCCCCTGCTTGCTCAGGTTCACAGCACTTGCAAAGTTGAAATACTTACCTCTCCCTGCTCCACTGCCGTGACGTGGTCCAGATTTCCTGGGCCCACTAATTACTTGAACCAGCCCTACCCACCACAACTTTAGCCAAATGACCCCCAATTTCAAATGCCTTCCAATTATTATAAGGTAAATTACGCTTGACAAGCTTCATTAAGAAGAATGGATGGTTTTGACATTAAAATGGGCACTCTAGGTGTTTTCCTGGCCCCCACTCACTGCCGACTATGCTGCCCCATTGACTTGCATTGGGTTTCGTGTTTCGGTCGATCCCGACTTTACGTCATAATCGGGCGATTTCACTCGACCCGACTTTTGAGATAGTCGGGTTTCGCGAAACCCGGCTCGACTCTAAAAAGGTCAAGGTCGCTCAACTCTAATTATCACGATTTACCCATTTGCCAAAATGAAAATATATGAAGATATGTATATTTTCTTGTATATACTTTGCTTGTTTTCTATAGTTTTCCCCTCTTCTGATATACGATATGTAATATACTCATGTATATCTCTACAGATGAAGGTCTTTTGTATGGACCGAAACGTTTTGTAATGCTACTGTTTGGGATAGAATAAAATCACCAATAATCTTTACACTAAGTTGAGTGCCGGGTTCTATTTTTATTCATTACGGTTTGGGAACCTACCTGAGCACCATTAGTCAGCTGTGCACAAGTTTTCTCTGCACATGAGGAAAGAGACATAGCGAATAAGAAAAACTGTACTTCATTATTATTATTATTACAACTACTACATATTTGGATCGGATTTTGGACATGGGAATACCCCTTTAACCCTAAAGAACGGAAAAAGCATGACATTACTACTATACTACTATTTATCCCCGTTATTATGCATTTTCCTGCTTTTTCCTACTCTGTAACCCTCATCCTTTCTTGTCCCTGGATGGATTGTGTTTCATAGTGAGCAAATTACAATACAAATTTTAATAGAGGCGAAAAAAACAGTTGTAAACAGGATGCTACTAGAGAGGAATTATGGGAATTGTGGTGGTGGAGGGCAAAGCCCAAATTTAAATGGACATGTTTGAAATGGCATTGTAAAAGGATGGGGAATATCTATTCCAATATCTAAACCACCACCTTACAGTACATTATTGAGATATACATCTATGTTCTGTCAGCAGTGCGGAATATTGTCCACTAAATCCCTTTACAGTCTGATGGTCACTTGCTGACCCGTGGATCCGCTGCAGCTGATTTTCTACATTAAATGCGTCTTTGACAGATTGAACACGTGAGTTTATTCTGAGAGCTAAACTAACTGCATTTTTTGTATAAGACCCTATTTGGCCTCAATTCTCCACAAGTTTATTGGTGAAAAGTATGATACAGGGCCACCTGAGGGCCCGTACCAAACTCAGGTTTCATGGCACCTGCTGGCACTCTGCTAATTGTCAGCGAGGGTCGCATAATGACATGGCGGTGGACATGGTGGTGGTGGTGGGCAATGCCCAAAATTCAAATGGCCATGTTTGAAATGGCATTGTATAGTGATGGGGAATATGTATTCCACTATCTGGCTAACTATTTGGCATGAGGGAGGGACCTCTCAAATATAGGAGTGAGAGTCCTCACAAATGTTAACGGAAAAACTAAAGCCAAAACTATCCATGTGAACTTATGCTAAAGGGGAGTTATAATTTTAATTTAGCTTTATGTTATGTGTTGAGTTCCCGCCGCTGCACATGGCGAATGTCAAACCATGTCCTCTGCAGTCTACCATTCTTTCCCAGCCGCAGAGGAGCCTGCTCAGCAGAGACATCGGTCCCAGCATTTTGCTCAAGCTGATACTATGCCTCTGGTTACTGCTGCTGTCCCTGGTCCAGTTATTGTAACCAGCATTAATCAGTGGCGAGCAGACAGTCCAGGGACTAAGTCCTGCTTTTTACCTACTGAAAATGCCCGTGGGACGATCCCTCATTGGAGATTTAAGGTCACATGCTCGGGTCCTCAAGCGGCTCTGATTGGACCACTGGGAAAGTTTCAGAAGGCTGCAACTATAAAAGGTTTGCATGGCCGCTTGGCCATGCGCTAGTATAAACCAAATTCATGTGTGGATGTGTGTTTGATACCTGATGAAAGCTCCTAATCATTCCCCTCCCTAACGTTGTGGCATGTGGTTGGGTGTTTGAGCTGACTAGCACCAGTTTGTGCCATCCAGCACAAGGCACGATCTTACTGTGTCAATTCAACAGCGCCCACCAGTGTTGCGACATGCGCAGCTAGTGCGCTTTCCGGTCTCTAGTTAGGGCGATTAGTGGCATCCGCCAGAACGTCGCTGTGCGCATTCAGTGCGCTAAATCTTGTTAGTTAGTTCACTCCCTGGCACCGTGGTGCCGAATGCTAGTAGGTCTTGAGGGACTCTAACCCTGTGTCCTTGGGATAGAGTTCTGTGATCAAACACCAGTGTTCACTCTGCGGTATTGCAACCCTGTGATGCAACAGGGTTTGCCTCCATACATACCGGGTGAAGTTAACCCCTGTTGTGTGTTCTCATTATACCGCCATGTACTGTCCACCATTACCAAGCAGCAGGTGTTATCTCTACACTGTGGACCCTGGGCTGAGAACTCACCTTATATCTTCCTTTATAAATCCCTAACAGCTTTATATACATGTAATTATGAAGGAAAAAATATTTCTTATCATTTTTCCCTTTAAAATATGTTTTTGGTTTGGTTGGTCAGAAAGGCATCTTCTCCATGCTGTTCCCATTTAGTTTTCACTCTTTCCCATCTATTTCAGCTTTTTTCTCATGCCCCCAGACCTGTTTGTTTGGTCCAGTAGAAAAATATTCAATTTTCCCATTTACTTGCATTGGATTCGTTATTCAGTACAAATACACTGATACTAGAAATTATTTGTGCAGTTTTTCCCTAATCCAAATATTTCACTATTTGATCATCACTTGTCATAATAGCATATACAATCTTTCCAATAATAATGGAATTAATAGTTTAAAATCCAACAGTAAAAGTGTCAAGTCATTGAGATAGACTGATAAACATTTAATATAATTAAAAAAAATTGACATGCAGTGTATCAAATGTTCATCAAGTGTTTTTAAAGTCCCGATAATTAGGCATCAGGTGTCATGATCCATGTTTGGATCTGTGGCGGATCTGGTTTCCTCAGATTACAACTTTTTTTCCCTTCAGGTCATCGGGGGTTAATGCAATTTCCCCCCCGGTGGCCGCTGGTGTAAGTACATTGATTCCTAATTTGCTGATGTGGTTGGTGACCAACCTTCAAGAGATCACCTGATGCATCAGCTGACTGTCGGTGTTAGAGTTCATTCTGCAGTGACTGAGCTGGGAAAAGGAGCTTGTTGGGAGCAGTTGTTCGTCAGCTGAGTCTGGTGTTTGATTCCTGCTGTGCTGTGCTTTGCAGCAGTGAGCTAAGTGTTGTTTTCCTTTACCTTGTCTGTTATACCTTCCCTTTGTGTTGTATTAGTGCAGCGGTGGGACCAGTGTCCTCGCTTGCCAATTCCCTACCTAGGGATAGGTGCAGGGCAAGCAATGGCTTAGGTATCCTGCTCGGCGACATATTGAAAAAAACCTGTATAGAGATGTCAGGGAGATCAGGGCACATCCTTAGGAGAGTTCAGGAGGTGTCCATTTCCTCATTCCCCAACGCAGGGCCCACAGTTGTAATTGTGTCCCTGGTGTCCCCTGGTGTGTTGTGCCGTCTGGTGACCGACCTATCGTGAGGTCGTGTCACACCGCTACGGTCACATCGTGACACCAGTCTTGTTTTGCCTAATCTAAAACCAACAGCATAAAGTAAGGGCAGGGAGCATGATTCCAAAGTGTGCCACCTACCAAACTTCTTGTTGGTTTCATAAAACACAGTGCTGCTAGTCATTTCGATAATCAGATCCTGATTAATAGTCCTTTATATTAATGAGTTGTGGCTATCCTACCCCCATCATAGATTAGCAGCTTTTGGCCTATGCACAGGATAGGTAGAAAACTGTCAATGCCATAGGTGAGTTTAGCTAAACATCATCAGTGAGAGAACTAGCAGAGCCACAATGGAGAAAGTTAGGATTTTATCAAAACTGCAGTAGGGAGCCCAGTAAGTGACACAACAATGGAATCAGAGTGTCTGTCTCTATTTTATACTGCACTTGGATTGGTAAGTATTAATCCTATGACAGATTTTTTCTTTCATAAATGTATTATTTATTACAGTTGCAAAGCACCAGCAAACTCTGTAAGTGCTGAACAGTAAGGTTTCTGATATGGTGGATTACAACATCAACATAAAAAAGTCTGGATCTTACAACCTTCTAAAGGATCCTAACAGATCATAATAAGATGTTGGTAAGACTGACTCTGTACAGGCATTTGGCATTTTGTTTAAAATAGCAACATAAGTATTTAAGGATATAAATGGGAGAATCGATTCACAGGAATCCATCAGTCAGGACAGTAATCTGTAACCACTGGATGGGAGGCCTATGAATCTCTTTACCACACGGGATTCTTTCCAGAAGGGATTATGGCTTACTCACATTTTGGCTAACTGCAGTTTAGCTTTTTAATGTCTCCGTGTCAGCAGTGGGGTCCTCCCGGGTCTCCTGCCATAGTGTTTCATTTCATTCAAATGTCAACAGATAGCTCCCATTGACACTGATACACCCTGAGACTGCAGCCCAGCTTGAATTTCTTCAGCACTTCATTATTGCTGCATATCTAAAATTCAGACTGTCCTGCGTTGCAATGTTTGATCAATTTTTCTCTGCCATCCACATCAATGGAGATATGCTACAGTGCCATGGATTTTAAACTTCCTTATTATTTTGCTCACCTTGGATAAAGGAACATCAAGTTTTCTGGAGATGGACTTGTAACTCTTGAGCTTTTTGATATTCTTCAACAATTTTTCTCTCAATTTCTCAGACTGTTCTATTCTCTTCTTTCTGTTCTCCATGCTTAGTGTGGCACCCACAGACACACAATGCAAAGATTGAGACAACTTCTCCCTTTTTTAATTTGGTTTCAGGTTTGATTTTAATTATTGATGAGCGAGTATGACCTCCGAGTATTTATGACTGCTCGGAGATTTAGTTTTCATCGCGGCAGCTTAGTGATTTACAGCTAGTAGCCAGGCTGAATACATGTGGGGGTTGACTGGTTGCTAGGGAATCCCCACATGTAATCAAGCAGGCTAGTAGCTGTAAATCATTCAGCTGCCACGATGAAAACTAAATCTCCGAGCAGTCATAAATACTCGGTGACCACCCGAGTGTGCTCTGGAAAACCCGAGCAATGAGTACCCTCGCTCATCACTACTCATCACTAATTTTACTATTTCCCACACCTGTTACTTGCCACAGTTGAGTTTGAACGAGCATCACATGCCTGAAACAAAGTTCTTTACCCAGTATTTGGAAATCTGACAACAATTTTGTTCTGCCACTGTGAGGTTTTTGTATGAAATTAAGTCCAATTTGCCTTTTTTTCTCTTTCTCTTTTTGTGTGTTGTTCCAATAGACACAAAGGAAATAAACGTGTAACAAAACCTGTGCAAATGCAATAATTCAATAATTTTCTATAAGAAATGCTTCATTTTCTGGAACAATTTCAAGGTTCATTTTAAGAGATTACCCACAATTAAATATTACATTTATCTGCATATATGTGAAAGCATTATCACAGTGTTCAAGGACTACTAAATGTCACATTTGTTGTAATATTTAATATACATCACTGAAAATATAATGTTTTATTTGGAACAATTAAAAAAAAGGCATTGGTCTCTGTATTGCTGTTACAAGTATGTTTTTGCAATTCTGTTTTTTTTTCTGAAGTTACATTTTTGAGAGAAACTTAAAAGAAAAGCAAAGGGCACTATAATGAGCATCTGACAACTGGAGACACAAACGTTTAAAAAATCAATTACGAAACTGTTCCATTGTCCCATTATCTTATACAATAATTTAATAATTTAATATGGTACAACCACTTTATATACAGCAGTAAAATAATACCGAGCAGCAATTCCAGTATTCCAAGGTGCACTGAATAGACAAGACATATTTAATCCCTAATGCTGTCAATAGAAAATAGGATTAAAAAAAAATCTGAAACATTAGCAAAGATTGATCTATTTTTGCATGTCTATTATTTGTTTTTTTTTCTTCCCTTTATGCCCTATTAACATGACTGCACTATATGGGAGGCCAGTCACATACTGTTGTAAGTAATTCAGCTTCATTTACTTTGAAGACATTCTTGCTGGAACATGATGTTAATGCATGAGCTTGAAAGGCTGCAGTCTCTGTATACCGTATACTTTATCTTAATGAGAAACTTGAAATGTAAGTATGGGTATACATTCAGTGAGAGATGTGAAAAGTCAAGTACTCAGAGGCATTGCTTTTCTCAAACAGAAGACAGAAGGTAAAATATAAATAAATCTTATTCTCTGATTAGTACCAAAAAGGTTGTTTTGTTGCAATGGAATAAAAAATGAGCTCATTAGACACATCTCCTTCAATCTTATTCAATTTCTGATTTATTTAATCTAGAGATACAGAAACAAATACACATACAGGAATAACAAATGCATGGCTTTGATTGGCTATATTCAGGGACTTCAGATGATCATGCATGGTTTGGCTTCACCCCTTAACCCCCAAGGGTGGTTTGTACGTTAATGACCGGGCCAATTTTTACAATTCTGACCACTGTCCCTTTATGAGGTTATAACTCTGGAACGGTTCAACGGATCCTGATGGTTTTGACAGTGTTTTCTCGTGACATATTGTACTTCATGATAGTGGTAACATTTCTTTGACATTACCTGCGTTTATTTGTGAAAAAAATGGAAATTTGGCGAAAATTTTGAAAATTTCGCAATTTTCCAACTTTGAATTTTGATGCCCTTAAATTACAGAGATATGCCACACAAAATACTTAATAAGTAACATTTCCCACATGTCTACTTTACATCAGCACAATTTTGGAACCAATTTTTTTTTTGTTAGGGAGTTATAAGGGTTAAATTTGACCAGCAATTTCTCATTTTTGCAAACTTTTTTTAGCGACCACGTCACATTTGAAGTCACTTTGAGAGGTCTATATGATAGAAAATACCCAAGTGTGACACATTTTTGGAATGTTTAAAAAAAATGAACATTTCACTTTTTTCTCAAAAATTTACTTCAGCTCCAATTTGTTTTATTTTAGCAAGGGTAACAGGAGAAATTGGACCACAAAAGTTGTTGCAAAATTTGTCCTGAGTACGCTCATACCCCATATGGGGGGGGTAAACCACTGTTTGGGTGCATGGCCGAGCTCGAAAAGGAAGGAGTGCCTTTTGACTTTTCAATGCAAAATTGACTGTAATTGAGATGGGACTCCATGTCGGGTTTGGAGAGCCCCTAATGTGCCTAAACATTGAAACCCCCCACAAGTGATACCATTTTGGAAAGTAGACCCCCTAAGGAACTTACCTAGATGTGTGGTGAGCACTTTGACCTACCAAGTGCTTCACAGAAGATTATAATGTAGAGCCGTGAAAATAAAAAATCATATTTTTTCACAAAAATGATCTTTTCGCCCCCAATTTATTATTTTCCAAAGGGTAACAGAAGAAATTATTGGACCCAAAAATGTGTTCTAAAATTTGTCCTTAGTACACTTATACCCCATATGTGGGGGTAAACCAC
Organism: Ranitomeya imitator; assembly: GCF_032444005.1. NCBI lineage: Eukaryota > Metazoa > Chordata > Amphibia > Anura > Dendrobatidae > Ranitomeya > Ranitomeya imitator. The sequence continues at coordinate 472,981,387 of NC_091282.1, forward strand.
TGTTTGTGCGCACGGCAGAGCTCAGAAGGGAAGGAGCGCCGTTTGACTTTTCAATGTAAAATTGACTGGAATTGAGATAGGACACCATGTCGCGTTTGGAGAGCCCCTGATATGCCTAAACATTGAAACCCCCCACAAGTGACAACATTTTGGAAAGAAGACCCTCCTAAGGAACTTATCTAGATGTGTTGTGAAAACTTTTACCTCCAAGTGTTTCACTACAGTTTATAACGCATTGCCGTGAAAAAAAAATTCATTTTTTTCACAAAAAATTTTTTTAGCCACCAGTTTTGTATTTTCCCTCAGGTAGAAGGAGAAATTGGACACCAAAGTTGTTGTTCAATTTGTCCTGAGTACGCTGATACCCCATATGTGGGTGGTAACCACTAGTGTTGAGCGATACCTTCCGATATCGGAAAGTATCGGTATCGGTTTGGATCGGCCGATATTCAAAAAATATCGGATATCGCCGATACCGATACCCGATCCCAATGCAAGTCAATGGGACCAAAATATCGGAATTAAAATAAACCCTTTCTTTCCTTGTAGGTTCATTCTACATGAAGGAAAACAACTAAGAATAATGTAGGATGTATGGGGGAGGTGGCGGAGACATTAAAGGCAATGAGGATTAGTCCAATCAAATAGAATAGCATGATTTTTTTTTTTTTTAAAGACGTTCGGATTGAAAAAGATATTGACTATGTAAATTTTTTTTATTTTGTCAGATATTGATGTTTCACTATTCCACGACCTTCCCCTTCTTTTTTTTCCTTTTCCCACACTTTCATCTTCATCATCATCAGCATCTTTGACATCAACTTCTTCACCTTATTCATCTTCTTCTTCATCTTCTACCTATTTTTTTTTTTTTATTACATTCTTCATATTCATTTTCTTCAACTATTATTATTCTTCCTATTCTACATATTCTTTTTATTCCACTGTTATTATTCTTCCTATTCTACTTCTTCATCATATTCTCATTTGTGACAGGCATTCCCGTAGTTGTTATCTATAAAAGTTGGAAGATTACACCTTCCGTTCTGCCAGTCACAAAAGTTACATTTGTCCGCGTTCAGTTTGGCCTGCAGCATCAGGCTTTATCCAGGGGCACCACGAGGAGGAACGGACTCACCCCCATACACTGCTTAGTCTTCTTCTGCATATAATTTAGATAATATCTTTTGCTCTGATATTAAGTCTTATGCTTAATGTTCTTCTGCTCTTTGTTCTGCAGCCTCTTGTTCTTCTGCTTCTCGGTCTTCCATGTTGTCGTCTCCAGGGTCGTCGTCTCCAGTGTCGTCATCTCCGCCGTCGTCGTCTCAGCCGTCGTCGTCTCCGCCGTCGTCGTCTCCGCCGTCGTCGTCGTCGTCGTCATCGGGGTGGTCTTCCGGGTCGTCGACGTTAGGGTCTTCAACTTGGAAATGTAGCAGAAGGTACAAGAAGGCTGAGAAAATGCCAAGAACCAGCTGATGGAACTGGAACTCGGATGGCTACCTGAAGGTTCAAGAGCCTATGGAACTACCGAGGACCAGCTGACGTTACTGGAACCCGGTTACTAAGCAGGAGGTACCCGTGCTAAAAAGCACTACCAAGGACCGCCTGACGTTGGCGGAACTCGGATACCCAGAAGGAGGCACCTAAGCCAAAGGCTCTGCCCGGAACCAGCTGACGTTACTGGAACCAGGATGGGGAGCAGAAGGTACAAGAGCAAAAGACACTGCCGAGAACCAGCTGACGGTACTGGAACCCGGATGGGTAGCCGAAGGTCCAAGAGCCAATGGAACTACCAAGGACCAGCTGACGTTACTGGAACCCGGTTACTAAGCAGGAGGTACCCGTGCCTGAAAGCACTACCAAGGACTACCTGACGTTGGTGGAACTTGGATACCCAGAAGGAGGCACCTAAGCCAAAGGCTCTGCCCGGAACCAGCTGACGGTACTGGAACCAGGATGGGGAGCAGAAGGTACAAGAGCAAAAGACACTGCCGAGAACCAGCTGACGGTGCTGGAACCAGGTGGTGGACCCGAAGGCCCACAGGAGAGGAGAGAACAGCTAGGCCGCGAGGCAGCCGCAGTTACCGAACCCCAACAGTCCTACAGGGGGAGCTGGGCCTACTGGCACTACAGAACCAGCCTTGACTACCAGTTCACGCAGCCCACATAGGAAGCTCCTAAACTGGAGGCACCCTGGAGTTGGCTAACCCGACCGCACCACGACGAGGCAAGCATAGGTGTCTCAGTGAGCTTGACACAACCCGGAAACAGCTGACGGTGCTGAAACCAGGCTTGGCACGAGGGAGTACCTGTGACAAGAACACTGCCGAGAACCAGCTGGCGGTGCTGGAACCCGGATGCGTTGCCCCAGTGTGCAAGAGCCAATGGCACGACCGAGGACTAGCTGACGGTGCTGGAACCCGGTTACTAAGCTGTAGGTGCCCGCGCTTAAAAGCACTACCAAGGACCGCCTGGCGTTGGCGGAACTCGGATACCCAGGAGGAGGCACCTAAGCCAAAGGCTCGGCCCGGAAACAGCTGACGGTGCTGGAACCAGGTGGTGGACCCCAAGGCCCACAGGAGAGGAGAGAACAGCTAGGCCGCGAGGCAGCCGCAGTTACCGAACCCCAACAGTCCTACAGGGGGAGCTGGGCCTACTGGCACTACAGAACCAGCCTTGACTACCAGTTCACGCAGCCCACATAGGAAGCTCCTAAACTGGAGGCACCCTGGAGTTGGCTAACCCGACCGCACCACGACGAGGCAAGCATAGGTGTCTCAGTGAGCTTGACACAACCCGGAAACAGCTGACGGTGCTGAAACCAGGCTTGGCACGAGGGAGTACCTGTGACAAGAACACTGCCGAGAACCAGCTGGCGGTGCTGGAACCCGGATGCGTTGCCCCAGTGTGCAAGAGCCAATGGCACGACCGAGGACTAGCTGACGGTGCTGGAACCCGGTTACTAAGCTGTAGGTGCCCGCGCTTAAAAGCACTACCAAGGACCGCCTGGCGTTGGCGGAACTCGGATACCCAGGAGGAGGCACCTAAGCCAAAGGCTCGGCCCGGAACCAGCTGACGGTGCTGGAACCAGGTGGTGGACCCCAAGGCCCACAGGAGAGGAGAGAACAGCTAGGCCGCGAGGCAGCCGCAGTTACCGAACCCCAACAGTCCTACAGGGGGAGCTGGGCCTACTGGCACTACAGAACCAGCCTTGACTACCAGTTCACGCAGCCCACATAGGAAGCTCCTAAACTGGAGGCACCCTGGAGTTGGCTAACCCGACCGCACCACGACGAGGCAAGCATAGGTGTCTCAGTGAGCTTGACACAACCCGGAAACAGCTGACGGTGCTGAAACCAGGCTTGGCACGAGGGAGTACCTGTGACAAGAACACTGCCGAGAACCAGCTGGCGGTGCTGGAACCCGGAAGCGTTGCCCCAGTGTGCAAGAGCCAATGGCACGACCGAGGACTAGCTGACGGTGCTGGAACCCGGTTACTAAGCTGTAGGTGCCCGCGCTTAAAAGCACTACCAAGGACCGCCTGGCGTTGGCGGAACTCGGATACCCAGGAGGAGGCACCTAAGCCAAAGGCTCGGCCCGGAAACAGCTGACGGTGCTGGAACCAGGTGGTGGACCCCAAGGCCCATAGGAGAGGAGAGAACAGCTAGGCCGCGAGGCAGCCGCAGTTACCGAACCCCAACAGTCCTACAGGGGGAGCTGGGCCTACTGGCACTACAGAACCAGCCTTGACTACCAGTTCACGCAGCCCACATAGGAAGCTCCTAAACTGGAGGCACCCTGGAGTTGGCTAACCCGACCGCACCACGACGGGGCAAGCATAGGCGTCTCAGTGAAGTTGACACAACCCAGAAACAGCTGACGGTGCTGAAACCAGGCTTGGCACGAGGGAGTACCTGTGACAAGAACACTGCCGAGAACCAGCTGGCGGTGCTGGAACCCGGATGCGTTGCCCCAGTGTGCAAGAGCCAATGGCACGACCGAGGACCAGCTGACGGTGCTGGAACCCGGTTACTAAGCTGTAGGTGCCCGCTCTTAAAAGCACTACCAAGGACCCCCTGGCGTTGGCGGAACTCGGATACCCAGGAGGAGGCACCTAAGCCAAAGGCTCGGCCCGGAAACAGCTGACGGTGCTGGAACCAGGTGGTGGACCCCAAGGCCCACAGGAGAGGAGAGAACAGCTAGGCCGCGAGGCAGCCGCAGTTACCGAACCCCAACAGTCCTACAGGGGGAGCTGGGCCTACTGGCACTACAGAACCAGCCTTGACTACCAGTTCACGCAGCCCACATAGGAAGCTCCTAAACTGGAGGCACCCTGGAGTTGGCTAACTCGACCGCACCACGACGGGGCAAGCATAGGCGTCTCAGTGAAGTTGACACAACCCGGAAACAGCTGACGGTGCTGAAACCAGGCTTGGCACGAGGGAGTACCTGTGACAAGAACACTGCCGAGAACCAGCTGGCGGTGCTGGAACCCGGATGCGTTGCCCCAGTGTGCAAGAGCCAATGGCACGACCGAGGACCAGCTGACGGTGCTGGAACCCGGTTACTAAGCTGTAGGTGCCCGCGCTTAAAAGCACTACCAAGGACCGCCTGGCGTTGGCGGAACTCGGATACCCAGGAGGAGGCACCTAAGCCAAAGGCTCGGCCCGGAACCAGCTGACGGTGCTGGAACCAGGTGGTGGACCCCAAGGCCCACAGGAGAGGAGAGAACAGCTAGGCCGCGAGGCAGCCGCAGTTACCGAACCCCAACAGTCCTACAGGGGGAGCTGGGCCTACTGGCACTACAGAACCAGCCTTGACTACCAGTTCACGCAGCCCACATAGGAAGCTCCTAAACTGGAGGCACCCTGGAGTTGGCTAACTCGACCGCACCACGACGGGGCAAGCATAGGCGTCTCAGTGAAGTTGACACAACCCGGAAACAGCTGACGTTGCTGAAACCAGGCTTGGCACGAGGGAGTACCTGTGACAAGAACACTGCCGAGAACCAGCTGGCGGTGCTGGAACCCGGATGCGTTGCCCCAGTGTGCAAGAGCCAATGGCACGACCGAGGACCAGCTGACGGTGCTGGAACCCGGTTACTAAGCTGTAGGTGCCCGCGCTTAAAAGCACTACCAAGGACCGCCTGGCGTTGGCGGAACTCGGATACCCAGGAGGAGGCACCTAAGCCAAAGGCTCGGCCCGGAACCAGCTGACGGTGCTGGAACCAGGTGGTGGACCCCAAGGCCCACAGGAGATGAGAGAACAGCTAGGCCGCGAGGCAGCCGCAGTTACCGAACCCCAACAGTCCTACAGGGGGAGCTGGGCCTACTGGCACTACAGAACCAGCCTTGACTACCAGTTCACGCAGCCCACATAGGAAGCTCCTAAACTGGAGGCACCCTGGAGTTGGCTAACTCGACCGCACCACGACGGGGCAAGCATAGGCGTCTCAGTGAAGTTGACACAACCCGGAAACAGCTGACGGTGCTGAAACCAGGCTTGGCACGAGGGAGTACCTGTGACAAGAACACTGCCGAGAACCAGCTGGCGGTGCTGGAACCCAGATGCGTTGCCTTGCCTATTAAAGATTGTCTTCCTAGAGCCCCAACTAGCGGTGTTGGAGCAAAGGGTAAGCAGGGGGAGATGAGTGTAGGCCGAAGCCTGCACTGGAGGCAGCTTTGTGTCTGCGTTGCGTTTGCAGGACACTTTGCCGGCTACACACTGGGGGAACAGCTGGCGTTGCTGAACCCCACTAACACAATGGCGTGTGTTTTTCTCTGTGCAGCTAGCACTTGCGGGCAAAAACTAGCGATGTTAGAGCCCGTGTTGAAGCAGGAGGAGGAGGAGAGGAGCAGAGTGTAGGCCGAAGCCTAGTTGAACCAATTTCAAAGGAAACCTTTAACCCCCCCCTCAGGTGTTACAAAGTACAAGAGACACACCTTGTGCAGTATTAATGCTGCACAAGTGAAAGGTTGCTCTATTAATTTGTCTACTTGCACACGCTGAATGAAAGACATACACAATTTACCCCATTCTACAGTCAAACTGTAGTGGATGCGTGACTTGGTTTTTTGATGAGACGCAGCACAGGTGTCCAAAATAACGCCTTGGTGCTTGGCGCAGCTTCCTGAGCGTTGTTATTTGCTGTACAAGAGTCTGCGCTCTTGTGTTATCCCTTGGCAATGCCCTGTTAGCGCTGCCCATCTTATGACATCATTTCATGTTGGCCGGTGCGGTTAACGATGGCCATAAATCCCAGACCCACAGTGGCTTTTCCTAAAGCCACACTGCGGTGCTGGGATTCGTGGCCTTGTGCAGTAAATATTTTGGCCGCTCACACACGTCCTTACACCTGCTTCAGACTGGGCGGCCTCTGCTGATCCCTTCTCGCATGCCGCGGCCATGAGGCCGCACAGTCAGAAGAAGGCGGAAGGAGGGGAGTGAAAACAGGGGAACATATGCACTGCTCGTGCCCATCAATCACACCCTCGCAGTCAAAATATATGAGACAACGCGGGGCGTTGTGTCGGGCAGGGGGGACGCACAGGCACAGCCAGCCAACCAATGATGTCAGGAGACGGGCAGCGCTAACAATGGGGGTGCTGCGTGTCATTAAAAAGGAAAGTCACACCTCAGGGACATTGTAATGGTCTCTAATGAGACACATTTTGTACTTGTTGAGTTCCACGTGTGCAAGGAGAAAAAGTCAGCCACCTTGTACAAATGCAGCAGTACTGCTGTACAAGGTGGCTGTTATACATAGAAACACCTGTGGGTGGGGGGCAGGCTCCCTTCAATTTCAGTTCATGTGCCTGCGTGGCGTTTGCAGGTCACGTTGCAAGCTACACAGCAGGGGAACAGCTGGCGTTGCTGAACCCCACTGACACATTGACTGGTGTTTTTCTCTGTGCAGATTGCATGTCCGGGCAAAAACTAGCGGTGTTAGAGCCCAGGGTCAGCAGGAGGAGGAGGAGAGGAGCAAAGTGTAGGCCGAAGCCTGCACTGGTGGCAGCTTTTGGTTGGTTGTGCCAGCGTGGCTTGTGCTGGACACGATGCCGGCTACACAGCGGGGGAACAGCTGGCGGTGCTGAACCCCACTAACACATTGGCTGGTGTTTTTCTCTGTGCAGCTAGCATGTCCGGGCAGAAACTGGCGTTGTTTGAGCCCAGGGTCAGCAGGAGGAGGAGAGGAGCAAAGTGTAGGCCGAAGCCTGCACTGGTGGCAGCTTTTGTTCTGTTGTGCCAGCGTGGCTTGTGCTGGACACGTTGCCGACTACACAGCAGGGGAACAGCTGGCGTTGCTGAACCCCACTAACACATTGGCTGGTGTTTTTCTCTGTGCAGCTAGCATTTCCGGGCAAAAACTAGCGGTGTTTGAGCCCAGGGTCAGCAGGAGGAGTAGAGGAGCAGAGTGTTGGCCGAAGCCTAGTTGAACCAATTTCAAAGGTTACCTTTAACCCCCCCTCAGGTGTTACAAAGTACAAGAGCCACTCCTTCTGCAGCATTAATGCTGCACAAGTAAAAGGTTGCTCTATTAATTTTTCTACTTGCACAAGCTGAATGCAACACGTAGACTATTTAGCCCATTATACTGTTAATCAGTAGTGGAGGCGTGACTTGTCTTTTTAAAGAAAAGCAGCACAGGTGTCGAAAACAACACCTTTTTGCATGGGCGCAGCTTCCTGAGCGTTGTTAGTTGCTGTACAGGAGTCTGCGCTCTTGTGATCCTTTGGCCATGCGCTGTGAGCGCTTCCTGTCTTATGACCTCATTTCATGTTGGCCGTTGCGGTTAGCGATGGACATGAATCCCAGACCCACAGTGTGTTTTTAAAAAATCACACTGCGGTGCTGGGATTCGTGCCCTGGTGCACTAAATATGTTTGCCGCTCACACATGTCCTTACACCTGCTTCAGACTGGGCGGCCTCATCTGATCCCTTATCGCCTGCCGCGGCCATGAGGACACCCAGTCTGAAGAAGGCGGAAGGAGATGAGTGAACACAGGCAAACATATGCACTGCACATGCCCATCAATCACACCCTCGCTGTCCAAAAAAATAAGACACCGAGGGGCGTTGTTTCGAGCAGGGGAGATGCACAGGCGCAGCCAGCTAACCAATGATGTCAAAAGACGGGCAGCGCTAACAAGGGTGGTGCTGCGTGTCATTACAAAGGAAAGTCACACCTCAGGGACATTGTAATGGTCTCTAAGGAGACACATTTTGTATGTGTTGAGTTCCACGTGGGCAAGGAGAAAAAGTCAGCCACCTTGTACAAATGCAGCAGTACTGCTGTACAAGGTGGCTGATATACATAGAAACACCTGTGGGTGGGGGGCAGGCTCCCTTCAATTTCAGTTCATGTGCCTGCGTGGCGTTTGCAGGTCACGTTGCAAGCTACACAGCAGGGGAACAGCTGGCATTGCTGAACCCCACTGACACATTGACTGGTGTTTTCCTCTGTGCAGATTGCATGTCCGGGCAAAAACTAGCGGTGTTAGAGCCCAGGGTCAGCAGGAGGAGGAGAGGAGCAAAGTGTAGGCCGAAGCCTGCACTGGTGGCAGCTTTTGTTCTGTTGTGCCAGCGTGGCTTGTGCTGGACACGTTGCCGACTACACAGCAGGGGAACAGCTGGCGGTGCTGAACCCCACTAACACATTGGCTGGTGTTTTTCTCTGTGCAGCTAGCATTTCCGGGCAAAAACTAGCGGTGTTTGAGCCCAGGGTCAGCAGGAGGAGTAGAGGAGCAGAGTGTAGGCCGAAGCCTAGTTGAACCAATTTCAAAGGTTACCTTTAAGCCCCTCAGGTGTTGCAAGGTACAAGAGCCACACCTTGTGCAGCATTAATGCTGCACAAGTAAAAGGTTGCTCTATTTGTTTTGCTCCTTGCACACGCTGACTAAAACACGTACACTATTTAGCCCATTATACTGTCAAACAGTTGTGGAGGCGTGACTTGTCTTTTTAACGAGACGCAGCACAGGTGTCAAAATTTGCACCTAGGTACTGGGCGCAGATTCCTGAGCGTTGTTATTTGCTGTACAGGAGTCTGCGCTATTGTGATCCCTTGGCCATGCGCTGTGAGCGCTTCCTGTCTTCTGACCTCATTTCATGTCGGCCGTTGCGGTTAGCGATGGACATGAATCCCAGACCCACAGTGTGTTTTCAAAAAATCACACTGCGTGGCTGGGATTCGTGGCCTTGTGCAGTAAATAGGTTTGCCGCTTACACATGTCCTTACACCTGCTCCAGACTGGGCGGCCTCAGCTGATCCCTTATCGCCTACCACGGCCAGGAGGCCGCACAGTCTGAAGAAGGCGGAAGGAGATGAGTTAAGACAGGCGAACATATGCACTGCTCGTGCCCATAAACCACACCCTCGCTGACAAAATAAATATGACAACGAGGGGCGTTGTTTCTAGCAGGGCGGATGCACAGGCGCAGCCAGCTAACCATGATGACAAAAGACAGGAAACGCTACCAAGGGGGGTGCTGCGTATCATTACAAAGGAAAGTCACACCTCAGGGACAGTGGAATGGTCTCAATGAGACACATTTTGTACGTGTTGAGTTCCACGTGGGCAAGGAGAAAAAGTCAGCCACCTTGTACAAATGCAGCAGTACTGCTGTACTAGGTGGCTGTTATACATAGAAACACCTGGGGGGGTGGGGCCAGGTTCCCTTTTAATTTCAGTTCCTGTGCCTGCATGGCGTTTGCAGGTCACGTTGCCGGCTACACAGCAGGGGAACAGCTGGCGTTGCTGAACCCCACTAACACATTGGCTGGTGTTTTTCTCTGTGCAGCTAGCACTTCCGGGCAAAAACTAGCGGTGTTTGAGCCCAGGGTCAGCAGGAGGAGGAGAGGAGCAGAGTGTAGGCCGAAGCCTGCACTGGTGGCAGCTTTTGTTCTGTTGTGCCAGCGTGGCTTGTGCTGGACACGTTGCCGACTACACAGCAGGGGAACAGCTGGCGGTGCTGAACCCCACTGACACATCACCTAGTGTTTTTTCTGTGTAGACAACACTTCCAGGTGGCAACTGACAGTGTTGAAACCCAGGGAATCAAAGAGGAGCAGAGTGTAGGCCGAAGCCTGCAGTGGAGCAAGTTGAAAGGGAACCTTTAACCCCCCCCCCAGGCATTTGTTGCTGAAAGAGCCATCTTGTACAGCAGTAATACTGCACATGGAAAATGGTGGCTCCGAAAATTATGCTCCTTGCAAACGCTGAAGTACACACTCATATAATGTGTCCCCTCACACCGTCAAACCATCCCGGAAGTGGGACTTTCCTTTGTAATGTGACACACCACAGCCGTCATTCCAACCCCCTTGGTGCCGGGCGCCACCTCCTCAACGTTGTTTGGTTCTGTCATGGAGCCCGCGCTGTAATGTTATCCCTTGGCCATGCACAGTTAGCGGTGCCCGTCTTCTGACATCATGTAGGTGTCAGGCTGGCAGTGCCTGTGCGTCCAAGCTGCCCGAGATCCAACCTTGCAGTGTCATCTAATGTAGTCCCACTGCGGGCCAGGGATCCATGGGCATGCGCAGTGCATATCATCGCCTCTCACTCACCTCCTTCCTGCTTCTTCAGACTGTGCGGCGTCACGGCCGTGGCATGCTATTAGGGATCAGCTGACGCCGCCTAGTCTGAAGAAGCGTGAAGAAGGGGAGTGAGAGGCTAGTATATGCACTGCGCATGGCCATGGATACCAGGCCCACTGTGGGATCACATTAGACGACACTGCGAGGTGTGATTTCGGGCAGCGTGGACGCACAGGCGCAGCCAGGACGACAACAAATGATGTCAGAGGACGGGCAGCGCAAACTGTGCATGGCCAAGGGATAACATAACAGCGCAGGGTCCATGACGGAATCAAACAACGCTAAGGAGGCAGCGCACGGTGCCAAGGGGGTAGCAATGACGGCTGTGCTGCGTCACATTACAAAGGAAAGTCCCACCTCCGGGACGGTTGGACGGTGTGAGGGGACACATTACATGAGTGTGTAGTTCAGCGTTTGCAAGGAGCATAATTTCAAGAGCGACCTTTCCCTTGTGCAGTATTAGTGCTGCACATGGTGGCTCTTTCAGTAACAAACGCCTAGGGGGGGGGGGGGACAGGTCCCCTTAAATTTTAGTTGTGCCAGCGTGGCGGTCGCATGACACGTTGCCGGATACACAGCTGGGGATCAGCTGACGTTACTGAACCCCAATAACAGAGGAGCGACTGTTGACTGTGCACACAGCACTTCCAGGCACCAACTGGCGGTGTTAGAGCCCAGGGACAGCAGGAGGAGCAGATTGGAGGTATTGCCGCACACACAGCTGGGGATCAGCTGACGTTACTGAACCCCAATAACAGAGGAGCGACTGTTGACTGTGCACACAGCACTTCCAGGCACCAACTGGCGGTGTTAGAGCCCAGGGACAGCAGGAGGAGCAGATTGGAGGTATTGCCGCACACACAGCTGGGGATCAGCTGACGTTACTGAACCTCAATAACAGAGGAGCGACTGTTGACTGTGCACACAGCACTTCCAGGCACCAACTGGCGGTGTTAGAGCCCAGGGACAGCAGGAGGAGCAGAGGAACAGAGTGTAGGCCGAAGCCTGATTGGAGCAAGTTGAAAGGAAACCTTTAACCCCCCCCCAAGACGTTTGTAGCTGAAAGAGCCATGTTGTGCAGCACTAAGGATGCAAAAGGAAAAGGTTGCTCTTTTAATTATGCTCCTTGCAAACACCGAAGTAAACACTAAAAATGTGTCCCTTTATACCGTTAAACCGTTCCGGAGGTGCGAATTTCCTTCGTAATGGGACACAGCACAGCTGTCATTCCTATCCCCTTGATGCCGTGCGCTGCCTCCTCAGCATTGTTTTAAGCTGTCACGGAGCCTGCGCTGTTCTGTTAGCCCTTGGCCATGCCCAATTAGCGCTGCCTGTCTTCTGACATAATTTGGTGTCAGGCTGTCAGTGCCTGTGCGTCCACGCTGCTCCAGATCCCACCTCGCAGTCTCATCTAACGTAATCCCACTGCGGGCCTTGGAACCATGGGCATGCACAGTGCATAACCTCGACTCTCACTCCCCTCCTTCCCTCTTCTTCAGACTGTGCGGTGTCACGGCCGTGGCATGCTAGGGATCAGCTGACGGCGCACAGTCTAAAGAAGGCGGAGGGAAATGAGCGAGAGCCCGAGGGGAAGATATGCACTGCGCATGCCCATGGATCCCAGGCCCGCAGTGTGACTCAATCAGAAGACACTGCGAGGCGGGATCTCGGGCACCGCGGCCGCACAGGCGCAGCCAGCCTGACACCAAATTATGTCAGAAGACAGGCAGCGCAAATAGGGCATGCCCAAGGGATAACAGAACAGCGCAGGCTCCGTGACAGCTTAAAACAACGCTGAGGAGGCAGCGCATGGCACCAAGGGGGTAGGAATGACGGCTGTGCTGCGTCACATTACGAAGGAAAGTCCCAGCTCCGGGACGGTATAACGGTATCAGTGAACACATTTTATAAGTGTTAAGTTCTGCGTGTGCAAAGAGCTAAAAAAAAAGAGCTACCTTTTCCTTGTGCAGCATTACTGCTGCACAAGATGGCTCTTTCAGTAACAAACGACGGGGGGGGAGGGGGGGACAGGTTCCCTTACATTTAGGTTGTTGTGCCAGCGTGGCGGTCGCAGGACACATTGCCGGCTACACAGCTGGGGATCAGCTGACGTTACTGAAACCCAATAACACTGGGTCGTATGTTTTTACTGTGCAGCCTGCACTTCTGAGCCGCAACTGGCGGTGTTGGAGCCCAGGAATAGCAGTTCAGGTGGTAGAAAGATGAACACAGCAGGAGACCTGGATGACACCCAATTACTTAATCAGGCAGAGGAGTGGCAAATTCCTGCGAGATCCAGGCCTGGTTCATTTTCAGGAAAGTAAGGCGGTCAACGTTATCGGAGGATAGTCGCATGCGACGGTCTGTTAGTACACCACCTGCGGCACTAAAGACACGTTCCGATAAGACACTAGCCGCAGGGCAAGCCAGCACCTCCAATGCATACTGGCTTAGCTCTGGCCATGTATCCAGCTTAGAGACCCAAAACTTGAACGGGGAAGAGCCGTCTGGGAGTACAGTAAGAGGGCAAGCCATGTAGTCTGTCACCATCTGACGGAACCGTTGCCTCCTGCTGACTGGAGCCGCCGGTGATGGTGTAGACATTTGGGGCGGGCACACAAAAGTGTGCCAGAGTTGTGCCATACTGGGCTTGCCTTGGGCAGAGGCACTGCTTCTGCTCCCTCTTTGGGCAGAGCCTCCCCCACTGCCTCGACGCACTGAGCTGCTTTGTAAAGCACTAGCAGCACTCCTCTCAGTTGGACAGGAGAAGATGATGGAATTCACCAGTGTGTCGTGGTACTCCCGCAATTTACGCTCCCGGGTCAACGCAGGGATGAGGTTTTGGACGTTGTCCCGGTAGCGAGGATCGAGGAGGGTGAACACCCAATAATCAGGCATGTTGAGAATGTGGTCGATGCGGCGGTCGTTTCTCAGGCACTGCAGCATGAAATCCACCATGTGCTGCAGAGTGCCAACCGGCCCAGAAACGCTGTCCCCTGCTTGAGACATGATCTCTGCCCGCTCGTCATCACCCCACCCTCGCTGTACACACTGACCACTGGACAATTGTGTCGCTCCCTCCTCTGGACGGAGCTCTTCCTCCTCCATTGACTCCTCCTCATCCTCCTCACAAATTGGCCCCTGCGTACCCCTTTGTGAGGAACCACGTGGCGCTGACTCTCCAGAAGCTGATGGAAAAGGTGACTCCTCATCCTCCACCTCTTCCACCACATCATCCCTTAACCCTTGCAAAGTTTGCTGAAGCAGGCAGATAAGGGGGACAGTCATGCTGACTAGTGCATCATCTGCACTTGCCATCCGCGTGGAATAATCAAAAGGACGCAAAACCTGGCAGACGTCCTTCATAGTGGCCCACTCTGTGGTTGTGAAGTCTGATCGGCGCTGACTGCGACTTCTTTGCGCCTGATGCAGCTGGTACTCCATAACTGCTTGCTGCTGCTCACACAACCGCTCCAACATATGTAACGTGGAATTCCACCGGGTAGGTAGGTCACATATGATGCGGTGTTCCGGAAGGCGGAATCGGCGCTGCAGAGCAGCAATGCGGGATCTGGCCAAGCTGGAACGCCGCAAGTGAGCACAATCTAGGCGGACCTTGTGCAGCAGGGCATCAAGATCCGGATAGTCCCTCAGAAAACTCTGCACAACCAAATTGAGCACATGTGCCAGACATGGGATGTGAGTGAGGTTGCCAAGGGCCAAAGCTGCCACCAGATTTCGGCCATTGTCACACACTACCATGCCTGGCTGGAGATTCGCTGGCAGTAACCACACATCGCTCTCCTGCTTTATGGCATTCCAGAGCTCCTGCGCTGTGTGGCTTCGATGCCCCAATGAAACTAGTTTCAAGACGGCCTGCTGACGTTTGGCCACGGCTGTGCTCATGTCGGTCATAGGTAAACGTTCACGGGTCCATGTGGGGGTGGACTGTGACGGATCCTGCAGAGAGGAATCAGAGGAACTGGTGTAAGAGGAGGAGTCGATGCGTACAGACTGGATTCCTGCAATCCTTGGAGTGGGCAGGACACGTCCTGCGCCACTCGCACGATCTGTACCTGGCTCAACAACATTAACCCAATGGGCAGTGAGGGAAACATATCGCCCCTGTCCATGCTGACTGGTCCACGCATCGGTGGTGAGGTGGACCTTGCTACTGACGGCGTTCAGTAGCGCATGTTTTATGTTTGCCTCAACATGCCTGTGCAGGGCAGGGACAGCCTGCCTGCTGAAGTAAAAGCGGCTGGGCACCTTGTACTGTGGGACTGCCAATGCCATCAAGTCACGGAAGCTGTCAGTCTCCACCAGCCTGAACGAGAGCATTTCCAGGGACAACAGTTTGGCAATGCCTGCATTCAGAGCCTGTGCTCGGGGGTGGTTGGCCGAGAATGCCCGCCTTTTCTCCCATGCCTGTACTACCGATGGCTGTAGAGTAGACTGGGAGTGTGAGGATGACTGGGAAGGTGGTGCTGTGGGTGGAATTACACAAGGTCTCTGGGAGGAAGCCAAACCAGCTGTGCGTGAGCTGGAGGAAGAGGCAACACGAGCTGAAGAGGTGGTAGCTGCCGCTGTTGGTTGGCCTACATCTTCAGTGTGTTTCTGTAACTCCACCGCGTGCCTGGTCCGCACATGTTTCCACATATTTGTGGTATTGAGGTTGCTGACATTTTTCCCTCTTTTTACTTTATGATGACACAGCTTGCATTTGACAAAACAAATGTCATCTGCAACTGTGTCAAAAAAGGACCAGGCACTGCAAGTCTTGGGAGCGCCCTTTTTGGCTTTGGAAAGAGACAGGCTCCTAACGGGTGCCAAAGTGGAGGCTACAGGCTCCGCAGTCTTCCCCCTCCCTCTCCCTCTTTGGCCCGTAAGAGGAAGCTCTTCCTCTGAGCTGCTCCCACCACCTTCCTGTTCCTCACGCCACGATGGGTCAAGGACCTCATCATCTCCACTACCCTCTGCCACCAACTGCTCCTCCTGGGTAGTCTCAGCAGCACAGTACGCACGAGAAAGCGGCACCTGAGTTTCATCATCAGATGCGTACTGCGCTGTGGTCACCGGAGGCACTGGCCCACCTGCCTCTTCAGAGTCAGAGAGAAAAAGGTGTTGGGCATCACTGCACACTGCCTCTTCTTCCATTTCTCCAATGCTGCTTGGCTGGCCCCCTGTTTCCAAGCCAAGAGATTCAGAGAACAGAAGTAGAGACGGCTCCTGTCCTGGGCTCTCTGACTGCCTGGCCAATTTGGCAGGTGGTGAAGAGACAGATGGCTGCTCTCCAGTGCTCTGTGCCTGAGAGGATGTGGCACTAACTGAAGTCGATGCCGAGGCGTTAGCTGCCATCCACCCGACAACGGCTTCAATTTGGTCTTCACGCAGCAGCGGTGCACGGCGCTCTCCGACAAAGCTGCGCATGAAGGACTGTTCCCTGCTGAAACTGAGTGACGACGAGTCACCGGCGCCCGCAGCAGGCACAGAATCACCACGTCCTCTCCCTGCTCCTCTCCCTGCTCCGCGCCCACGCCCACGTGCCTTACTCCCTGCCCTCTTCATCTTGGTTGACAGATAAAGATAAGCAGAAAAGTACTAAGGCCTTAGTGTGCTTATTCCTGTAATGCTCCTCCTAACAGGTGTAAGAAACACTAATGTTGTAAATTGTGGACTAAACTTTATTATTTTTCAAATGTGGCCTACACAAGTGTTAAGTTGTGTTTGGTGAACTTAACCTTTTTTTTGGTGCAGATCGGGCTACAGAGCTAGTTTAAATCACACGGAGACCGTGCAGACAGCCGTAAACGGCGCTGCAAGGCCAAAAAACCCTCCTCTAGGATATCCTATATAGTGTTTTTCCACTATTTAGCTGGATACAAGTGGAAAGACACTAATAGGAATTTTTTTTTTCAAATTTTAAACTGGCTGCACTATTTGAAAAAAAGGAAATTGTTTTTCAAGGTATGAGGCAGTAACGCACCCTGAGCTGAATCCAACCGGCTATGGCTGCACACAGACTACAGGGCGAGCTGCGCTCACACAGAGACCGTGCAGACAGCCGTAAACGGCGCTGCAAGGCCCCAAAAAAACCCTCTAGGTTATCCTATGTAGTGTTTTTCCACAATTGAGCTGGAGACTGGTGGAAAGACACTAATAGGAATTTTTTTTTTTTCAAATTTTAAACAGGCTGCACTATTTCAAAAAAAGGAAAATTTTTCTCAAGGTATGAGCCAGTAACGAACCCTGAGCTGAATCCAACCGGCTATGGCTGCACACAGACTACAGGGCGAGCTGGGCTCACACGGAGACCGTGCAGACAGCCGTAAACGGCGCTGCAAGGCCAAAAAACCCTCCTCTAGGTTATCCTATATAGTGTTTTTCCACTATTTAGCTGGATACGAGTGGAAAGACACTTATAGGATTCTTTTTTTTCAAATTTTAAACAGGCTGCACTATTTGAAAAAAAAGGAAAATTTTTCGCAAGGTATGAGCCAGTAACGAACCCTGAGCTGAATCCAACCGGCTATGGCTGCACACAGACTACAGGGCGAGCTGGGCTCACACGGAGACCGTGCAGACAGCCGTAAACGGCGCTGCAAGGCCAAAAAACCCTCCTCTAGGTTATCCTATATAGTGTTTTTCCACTATTTAGCTGGATACGAGTGGAAAGACACTAATAGGAATTTTTTTTTTCAAATTTTAAACAGGCTGCACTATTTGAAAAAAAGGAAAATTTTTCTCAAGGTATGAGCCAGTAACGAACCCTGAGCTGAATCCAACCGGCTATGGCTGCACACAGACTACAGGGCGAGCTGGGCTCACACGGAGACCGTGCAGACAGCCGTAAACGGCGCTGCAAGGCCCAAAAACCCCCCTCTAGGTTATCCTATGTAGTGTTTTTCCACAATAGAGCTGGAGACTGGTGGAAAAACACTAATAGGAAATTTGAGAAAAAATGTGCAGCAGGCTGCACTGAGAGCAAAAAATAACAACTGTGTGAGGCAGTGTGAACCCCCCCTGAGCTGAATACAACCGGGTATATGGCTGCACACAGACTACAGAGTGAGCTGCACACACACACACACACAGAGACCTTGCAGAACGCTGTTAAAACAGCGCTGCAAGGCAAGAGCAAGGTGAACAGTGAAGAACACACAGCGTTTTGCTAAATTAGCCTTTGGAAAGGAAAATAAAGCAATTAGCAAGCTCAACTGGCCCTCAGTTAGAACACAGCGTCCTGTCCCTAACTGAAATCACAGCAGAGTGAGCGCAAAATGGCGGCAGCGCTTTTTTATAGTGCAGAGTGACATCATTTCAGCAGCCAATCCAAGCCTTGCCAGTACTTACATGCCCACCATGCTAAACAGGATGTGCCCACACTTTCATTCATTCCTCATTGGCTGCTGCGTTCAATTTGAATTCTGGGAACTTCTGATTCCGGTATCCGATACGCGGGAAGTATCGGAATTCAGTATCGGAATTCCGATACCGCAAATATCGGCCGATACCCGATACTTGCGGTATCGGAATGCTCAACACTAGTAACCACCGTTTGGGCGCATGGCAGAGCTTGAAAGGGAAGGAGTGCCATTTATAATGCAAACTTAGATGCAGGCATCACATAGCATTTGCAGAGCCCCTGATCTACCTAAATAGTAGAAACAAGCACAAGTGACCCCATATTGGAAACTAGACCCCCCAAGGAACTTATCTAGATGTGTTGTGAGAACTTTGAACCCCCAAGTGTTTCACTACAGTTTATAACACAGAGCCGTGAAAATAAAAAAATAATTTTTTTCCCACACAAATTATATTTTAGCCCCCGGTTTTGTATTTTCCCAAGGGTAACAGGGGAAATTGGACCCCAAATATTGTTGTCCAATTTGTCCCGAGTACGCTGATACCCCATATGTTGGGATAAACCCCTGTTTTGGCGCACGGGAGAGCTCGGGGAGGGAAGGAGCACTGTTTTACTTTTTCAACATAGAATTGGCTGGAATTGAGATCGGACACCATATTGCTTTTGGAGAGCCCCTGATGTGCCTAAACAGTGGAAACCCCCAATTCTAACTGAAACCCTAACCCAAACACTCCCACAACCCTTATACCAACCATAACCCTATCCCTAATCCCAACCCTAATCCCAACCATAAATGTAGCCCCAACCCTAACTCTAACTTTAGCCCCAACCCTAACTTTAGCCCCAACCCTAACTCTAACTTTAGCCCAAACCCTAACTTTAGCCCCAAACCTAAACCTAACCCTAATGGTGAAATGGAAATAATACATTTTTTAAAATTTTATTATTTTTCCTTAACTAAGGGGGTGATAAAGGGGGTTTGATTTACTTTTATAGCGGGTTTTTTAGCCAATTTTTATAATAGGCAGCCGTCACACCCTAAAAAACGCTTTTGTTTGCAAAAAATAGTTTTTGCGTCTCCACATTTTGAGAGCTATAATATTTCCATATTTTGGTCCACGGAGTCATGTCATGAGGTCTTGTTTTTTGTGGGATGAGTTGACGTTTTTATTGGTACCATTTTTGGGCATGTGACATTTTTTGATTGCGCTTTATTCCGATTTTTGTGAGGTAGAATGAACAAAAACCAGCTATTCATGAATTTCTTTTTGGGGAGGTGCTTATATCATTCCACGTTTGGTAAAATTGATAAAGCAGTTTTATTCTTCGGGTCAGAACGATTACAGCGATACCTCATTGATATCATTTTTTATGTTTGGCGCTTTTATACGATAAAAACTATTTTATATATAAAATAATAACTTTTTGCATTGCTTTAACCTGAGGACTATAACTTTTATATTTTTTCATTGATGATGCTGCATGGTGGCTCCTTTTTGTGGGACAAGATGATGTTTTCAGCAGTACCATGAATATTTATATCCGTATTTTTGATCGCGTGTTATTCCACTTTTTGTTTGGAGGTATGATAATAAAGCATCGTTTTTTGCCTCTTTTTTTTTCACGGTGTTTAATGAAGGGGTTAACTAGTGGGACAGTTTTATAGGTCGGGTCATTACGGACGCGGCAATACTGAATATGTGTACTTTTATTGTTTTTTTTTAAATTTAGATAAAGAAATGTATTTATTGGAACAATATGTTTTTTTCTTTATTTAGGATTTTTTGTTTACACATCTAAATAGTATTTGTTTTACTTTTTTACATTGCCCCAGGAGGGGACATCACATTATAGTGACAGATCGCTGACCTGACACTTTGCAGTGCACTGTGTCAGATCAGTCATCACACAGGCATTGCAGGGAGGATTCCCGGCACCTGCTCTGAGCAGGCGCTTGAAAGCCACCTCCCTGGAGGACCCGGAAGGCCCCCAGTGGCCATTTTTGATCTGGGCCTGCAGGGAGGAGGAGGTGGTAGACCCTCGGAGCAACGCGATTTGATCTCAGGGAAGCACGCAGGGAGCCCCCTCCCTGCATGATGCTTCCCTATGCTGCCGGAACACTGCAATCACATTTGATTGCAGTGTTCTAGGGGTTAATTTGCCAGGAGCAGTCCATGACCGCTCCTGGCACATAGTGCCGGATGTCAGCTGTAATAATCAGCTGACACCCAGCGGCGATCGGCCGTGCTCCCCCCGTGAGCGCGGCTAATCGTGCTGGATGTACTATCCCGTCACTGGGAATTAAGTTCCAGGTCACCTCGACGGGATAGTACGTCCAATGGGATTAAAGGGTTAAAAATGTTGTCACTTTGAATGACAATTTATTACGTTGAGATGAAAACTGCCAGGAGACTCATGCTGCCTGGACTATGGGCAGCATGAATCAGATTCTAGTTGTGGTGTTACAGCCGTGCATGTTTTTCTCTGAAACATTGGAGCATTTTATTGTGAAAAGTCATTCATGAGGGAAATGGATATCAGATGACTAGTCCAAGACCACTCCCCAGCATCTTCTCCGCACCCTAGTCACCTAAAATGACATGCGTCTCCCCACATAAAAAAAAAAAAATTGGAAGAGACCTGTCAGTTTAGGGAATGACTGGGAGATGTTCCCAGGAACTTACCTCAAACTAGTCTCCAGTCTGCTTTTCAAAGTTATTTTCTTTGAAATACCACAGGGTGTCAGAATATGGCCAAGTTCGCACGATCAGTATTTAGTCAGTATTTTACATCAGTATGTGTAAAACAAAACCAGGAGTGGTGACTAGTGTTGAGCGATACCTTCCGATATTGGGAAATATTGGATCAGATTGGATCGGACCGATACCCCCAAAATATCGGGTATCGCCGATTCCGATACCGGAAATCAATGCAAGTCAATGGGACACAAATATCGGAAATAAAATCAATTCTTTCTTTCCTTGTAGGTTAATTCTACATGAAGGAAAACAACGAAGAATAATGTAGAATGTATTGGGGGAGGTGGAGGAGACATTAAAGGCATAGAGGTTTAGCCCAATCAAATGGAATAGCAGGAATTAATTTTTTTTTAAGACGATCGAAGTTACAAAGATATTGACTAAGCTTTTTTATATTTTGACAGATACTTATGTTTCACTACTTCCATGCTCTTCACCTTTTTTTTACTTCTCCCACACTTTCTCATTCATCATCTTCAGCAGCAGATTCTTTTTTATCAACTTCTTCTTCACCTTATTCATCTTCTTCTTCTTCACCTTCTTCCTATTATTCTTTTTTTTACATTCTTCATATTCTTCTTATTCAACTATTATTCTTCTTCATATTCTACTTCTTCATCTTCTTCATATTCTTCTTCTTCATCATATTCTTATTTGTGACAGGCATTCCTGTAGTTGTTATCTATAAAAGTTTGAAGATTACACCTTCCGTTCTGCCTGTCACAAAAGATTTACAACAGGATTTGTCCGCGTTCAGTTTTGCCTGCAGCAGCAGGTTTTTTCCAGGGGCACCATGAGGAGGAACGGACTCACCTCCATACACTGCTTAGTCTTCTTCTGCTTATAATTTAGATAATATCTTTTTCTATGATTTTTGGTCTTATGCTTGATGTTCTTCTGCTTTTTGTTCTGCAGCTTCTTGGTCTTCTGTTTCTTGTTCTTCTGTATCTTGATGGTTGTCGTCTTGTTCTTTGTCCATTTGGTCATCTTCTTCAGGGTCATCTTCTTGGTCTTCTTCGGGGTGGTCTTCAGGGTCATCGTCTCCGGGGTCGTCGTCTCCGGGGTCATCGTCTTCTTCAGGGAGGTCTTCAGTGTTATGATCCAGTTCTGAGATTATGTTCAGCTCTCTTGTCTCTGGACTGGTCAGGTGGGAGTTAATCCTCTCTGCCTCACCCTGGAGCTGGCTGAACTATTTAAGTCCTCTGCAGCCATTGGGCTAGTGTCAGCTATAGTTCATGCTGCACGGTTTGAGCTCCTGACCTGATCCCTGTTATTGTGTTCCTGTTTGCCTCTGACTGCCTACACCCGTTTATGACTTGTCCTGACCTCTGGCCTGTACCCCGACTCCGTCTCCGTCTCACGTTTTGGTTACCACGTTCCCGGTAGGTTCTGACGTCTTGCTTGTCCCCGACGATTCTCTGCTCGCCCCTTCTGTACCGCGCTGCTATCTCCGTGTATGACCTTGGCTTGTTTCATGTCCCTTTCATTACCTGTGACACCTGTGTTGTCGCTCAGTGTTGCTGTGCTGTGCGTGCAACCTCCTTTCCTTAGCCAGCACCCCCTGGTGGAGATTGCTCTATACTGCACTGCAGCAGCACATCACATTCAGGGTCACCGACTCCAGGGTCATCGTCTCTGGAGTCATCGTCTCCGAGGTTGTCGTCTTCTTCGGGGTGGTCTTCAGAGTCATCGTCTCCAGGGTCGTCGTCTCCGGAGTCGTCATCTCCGGGTTTGTCGTCTTCTTCGGGGTGGTCTTTAGGGTCGTCGTCTTTAGGGTCATCATCAGGGAGATCCAGAGTGATTACCAAAAACCATTTCAAAAAGCTTGAACTTGGAAATGTAGCAGAAGGTACTGATGTTCGTCCTTCGTTTTCGAAGATGACCATGACTTCAGGGTTAGAAGAGAATTAATAGTTATGGGTCCGGAGGTGGCTGATGAGTCCAATCCGGGCCCTGAAGGTTCGCCCACATACTTGACATACGAAAGCAGATGTGGTCAGTACACCAGATTCTGCTTGTGCCTTGCGTACAGCACGCTTTCTTTTTGTGTCACAGATTTTCCTATCTTCAGCTGCACGTGCTCCTGAGGTGATCCTGCCCTGCCAACCTGGACGATCCAGGGCAAGCTCTTCCCATTCATTGGTGTTGACTTCCAGGTTTTTGAGAGACACCTTAAAGCAGTCTTTATAGCGCTTCTTCTGCCCCCCAACTGCTCGCTTTCCTTGGCACAGTTCTCCGTACAGCAGTTGTTTCGGTAGTCGGCTGTCCGGCATTCGGACCACATGTCCAGCCCACCTGGCTTGGACTTTCAGCAGGAGAGTGTAAATGCTGCAGAGCCCAGTTTGTTCCAGAATTGCCGTGTCTGGGACATTGTCTTGCCACCTGATGTGGAGGAGTCTGCGGAGGCAACTCATGTGGAAATGATTAAGCTGTTTAGCATGCCGGCTGTACACTGTCCAGGTCTCGCTAGCTGTTATGGCTGGCAATCAGGCAACACAGCGTGCAGTAATCAGCGCACATACAGAGATCTGGCAATAACCAAAAACAATAGGACGAGCTCTGAGACGTGGAATCTCTGTAGACTGCAGTACCTGATCTATCCTCACACAACTATAAGCAGCAGTGGATTGCGCTTAACAACTACCTATGCAACTCGGCACTGCCTGAGGAGCTGACTAGCCTGAAGATAGAAATACAAGCCTGACTTACCTCAGAGAAATACCCCAAAGGAATAGGCAGCCCCCCACATATAATGACTGTTAGCAAGATGAAAAGACAAACGTAGGAATGAAATAGATTCAGCAAAGTGAGGCCCGATATTCTAGACAGAGCGAGGATAGCAAAGAGAACTATGCAGTCTACAAAAAACCCTAAAACGAAAACCACGCAAAGGGGCAAAAAGACCCACCGTGCCGAACTAACAGCACGGCGGTGCACCCCTCTGCTTCTCAGAGCTTCCAGCAAAAGACAATAGCAAGCTGGACAGAAAAAAACAGAAAACAAACTAGAAGCACTTATCTAGCAGAGCAGCAGGCCCAAGGAAAGATGCAGTAGCTCAGATCCAACACTGGAACATTGACAAGGAGCAAGGAAGACAGACTCAGGTGGAGCTAAATAGCAAGGCAGCCAACGAGCTCACCAAAACACCTGAGGGAGGAAGCCCAGAGACTGCAATACCACTTGTGACCACAGAAGTGAACTCAGCCACAGAATTCACAACAGTACCCCCCCCTTGAGGAGGGGTCACCGAACCCTCACCAGAACCCCAAGGCCGACCAGGATGAGCCACATGAAAGGCACGAACAAGATCTGGGGCATGGACATCAGAGGCAAAAACCCAGGAATTATCTTCCTGAGCATAACCCTTCCATTTGACCAGATACTGGAGTTTCCGTCTAGAGACACGAGAATCCAAAATCTTCTCCACAATATACTCCAATTCCCCCTCCACCAAAACAGGGGCAGGAGGCTCCACAGATGGAACCATAGGTGCCACGTATCTCCTCAACAACGACCTATGGAATACATTATGTATGGAAAAGGAGTCTGGGAGGGTCAGACGAAAAGACACCGGATTGAGAATCTCAGAAATCCTATACGGACCAATAAAACGAGGTTTAAATTTAGGAGAGGAAACCTTCATAGCAATATGACGAGAAGATAACCAAACCAAATCCCCAACACGAAGTCGGGGTCCCACACGGCGTCTGCGATTAGCGAAGAGCTGAGCCTTCTCCTGGGACAAGGTCAAATTGGCCACTACCTGAGTCCAGATCTGCTGCAACCTGTCCACCACAGAATCCACACCAGGACAGTCCGAAGACTCAACCTGTCCTGAAGAGAAACGAGGATGGAACCCAGAATTGCAGAAAAATGGAGAGACCAAGGTAGCCGAGCTGGCCCGATTATTAAGGGCGAACTCAGCCAACGGCAAAAATGACACCCAATCATCCTGGTCAGCGGAAACAAAACATCTCAGATATGTTTCCAAGGTCTGATTGGTTCGTTCGGTCTGGCCATTAGTCTGAGGATGGAAGGCCGAGGAGAAAGATAGGTCAATGCCCATCCTACCACAAAAGGCTCGCCAGAACCTCGAGACAAACTGGGAACCTCTGTCAGAAACAATATTCTCAGGAATGCCATGTAAACGAACCACATGCTGGAAGAACAAAGGCACCAAATCAGAGGAGGAAGGCAATTTAACCAAGGGCACCAGATGGACCATTTTAGAAAAGCGATCACAGACCACCCAAATGACCGACATTTTTTGAGAAAAGGGAAGGTCAGAAATGAAATCCATCGAAATATGTGTCCAAGGCCTCTTCGGGACCGGCAAGGGCAAAAGCAACCCACTGGCACGTGAACAGCAGGGCTTAGCCCTAGCACAAATTCCACAGGACTGCACAAAAGCACGCACATCCCGTGACAGAGATGGCCACCAGAAGGATCTAGCAACCAACTCCCTGGTACCAAAGATTCCTGGATGACCGGCCAGCACCGAACAATGAAGTTCAGAGATAACTTTACTAGTCCACCTATCAGGGACGAACAGTTTCTCGGCCGGACAACGATCAGGTTTATTAGCCTGAAATTTCTGCAACACTCTCCGCAAATCAGGGGAGATGGCAGACACAATGACTCCTTCCTTGAGGATACTCGCCGGCTCAGATAACCCCGGAGAGTCGGGCACAAAACTCCTAGACAGAGCATCCGCCTTCACATTTTTAGAGCCCGGAAGGTATGAAATCACAAAATCAAAACGAGCAAAAAATAACGACCAACGGGCCTGTCTAGGATTCAAGCGCTTGGCAGACTCGAGATAAGTCAAGTTCTTATGATCAGTCAATACCACCACGCGATGCTTAGCACCCTCAAGCCAATGACGCCACTCCTCGAATGCCCACTTCATGGCCAGCAACTCTCGGTTGCCCACATCATAATTACGCTCAGCAGCAGAAAATTTCCTGGAAAAGAAAGCACATGGTTTGAACACTGAGCAACCAGAACCTCTCTGTGACAAAACCGCCCCTGCACCAATCTCAGAAGCATCAACCTCGACCTGGAACGGAAGAGAAACATCAGGTTGACACAACACAGGGGCACAGCAAAAACGACGCTTCAACTCCTGAAAAGCTTCCACGGCAGCAGAAGACCAATTAACCAAATCAGCACCCTTCTTGGTCAAATCGGTCAATGGTCTGGCAATGCTAGAAAAATTACAGATGAAGCGACGATAAAAATTAGCAAAGCCCAGGAATTTCTGCAGACTTTTTAGAGATGTCGGCTGAGTCCAATCCTGGATGGCCTGAACCTTAACCGGATCCATCTCGATAGTAGAAGGGGAAAAGATGAACCCCAAAAATGAAACTTTCTGCACACCGAAGAGACACTTTGATCCCTTCACAAACAAGGAATTAGCACGCAGTACCTGGAAAACCATTCTGACTTGCTTCACATGAGACTCCCAATCATCTGAGAAGATCAAAATGTCATCCAAGTAAACAATCAAGAATTTATCCAGATACTCACGGAAAATGTCATGCATAAAAGACTGAAAAACAGATGGAGCATTGGCAAGTCCGAACGGCATCACCAGATACTCAAAATGACCCTCGGGCGTATTAAATGCCGTTTTCCATTCATCTCCCTGCCTGATTCTCACCAGATTATACGCACCACGAAGATCAATCTTAGTAAACCAACTAGCCCCCTTAATCCGAGCAAACAAGTCAGAAATCAATGGCAAGGGATACTGAAACTTAACAGTGATCTTATTAAGAAGGCGGTAATCAATACACGGTCTTAGCGAACCATCCTTCTTGGCTACAAAAAAGAACCCTGCTCCCAATGGTGACGACGATGGGCGAATATGTCCCTTCTCCAGGGACTCCTTCACATAACTGCGCATAGCGGTGTGTTCAGGTACGGACAAATTAAATAAACGACCCTTAGGGAATTTACTACCAGGAATCAAATCGATAGCACAATCACAATTCCTATGCGGAGGTAGGGCATCAGACTTGGACTCTTCAAATACATCCTGAAAATCCGACAAGAACTCTGGGATGTCAGAAGGAATGGATGACGAAATAGACAAAAATGGAACATCACCATGTACTCCCTGACAACCCCAGCTGGTTACCGACATAGAGTTCCAATCCAATACTGGATTATGGGTTTGTAGCCATGGCAACCCCAACACGACCACATCATGCAAATTATGCAGTACCAGAAAGCGAATAACTTCCTGATGTGCAGGAGCCATGCACATGGTCAGCTGGGCCCAGTACTGAGGCTTATTCTTGGCCAAAGGTGTAGCATCAATTCCTCTCAACGGAATAGGACACCGCAAAGGCTCCAAGAAAAATCCACAACGTTTAGCATAATCCAAATCCATCAGATTCAGGGCAGCGCCTGAATCCACAAACGCCATGACAGAATACGATGACAAAGAGCACATTAAGGTAATGGACAAAAGGAATTTGGACTGTACAGTACCAATAACGGCAGAGCTATCAAACCGCCTAGTGCGTTTAGGACAATTAGAAATAGCATGAGTAGAATCACCACAATAGAAACACAGTCTGTTCAGACGTCTGTGTTCTTGCCGTTCTACTTTAGTCATAGTCCTGTCACACTGCATAGGCTCAGGTTTACTCTCAGGCAGTACCGCCAGATGGTGCACAGATTTACGCTCGCGCAAGCGACGACCGATCTGAATGGCCAAGGACATAGACTCATTCAAACCAGCAGGCATAGGAAATCCCACCATTACATCCTTAAGAGCTTCAGAGAGACCCTTTCTGAACAAAGCCGCTAGTGCAGATTCATTCCACAGAGTGAGTACTGACCATTTCCTAAATTTCTGACAATATACTTCTACATCATCCTGACCCTGGCATAAAGCCAGCAGATTTTTCTCAGCCTGATCCACTGAATTAGGCTCATCGTAAAGCAATCCGAGCGCCAGGAAAAATGCATCAACATTACTCAATGCAGAATCTCCTGGTGCAAGAGAAAACGCCCAGTCCTGTGGGTCGCCGCGCAAAAAAGAAATAATAATCAAAACCTGTTGAATAGGATTACCAGAAGAATGAGGTTTCAAGGCCAAAAATAGCTTACAATTATTTCTGAAGCTCAGGAACTTAGTTCTGTCACCAAAAAACAAATCAGGAATCGGAATTCTTGGTTCTAGCATCGATTTCTGATCAATAGTATCTTGAATCTTTTGTACATTTACAACGAGATTATCCATTGAGGAGCACAGAGCCTGAATATCCATGTCCACAGCTGTGTCCTGAAGCACTCTAATGTCTAGGGGAAAAAAAAGACTGAAGACAGAGCTAAGAAAAAAAAATGATGTCAGGATTTCTTTTTTCCCTCTATTGGGAATCATTGGTCGGCTCCTTGTACTGTTATGGCTGGCAATCAGGCAACACAGCGTGCAGTAATCAGCGCACATACAGAGATCTGGCAATAACCAAAAACAATAGGACGAGCTCTGAGACGTGGAATCTCTGTAGACTGCAGTACCTGATCTATCCTCACACAACTATAAGCAGCAGTGGATTGCGCCTAACAACTACCTATGCAACTCGGCACTGCCTGAGGAGCTGACTAGCCTGAAGATAGAAAAACAAGCCTGACTTACCTCAGAGAAATACCCCAAAGGAATAGGCAGCCCCCCACATATAATGACTGTTAGCAAGATGAAAAGACAAACGTAGGAATGAAATAGATTCAGCAAAGTGAGGCCCGATATTCTAGACAGAGCGAGGATAGCAAAGAGAACTATGCAGTCTACAAAAAACCCTAAAACGAAAACCACGCAAAGGGGCAAAAAGACCCACCGTGCCGAACTAACAGCACGGCGGTGCACCCCTCTGCTTCTCAGAGCTTCCAGCAAAAGACAATAGCAAGCTGGACAGAAAAAAACAGAAAACAAACTAGAAGCACTTATCTAGCAGAGCAGCAGGCCCAAGGAAAGATGCAGTAGCTCAGATCCAACACTGGAACATTGACAAGGAGCAAGGAAGACAGACTCAGGTGGAGCTAAATAGCAAGGCAGCCAACGAGCTCACCAAAACACCTGAGGGAGGAAGCCCAGAGACTGCAATACTAGGGTTGAGCGAAACGGGTCGAACATTTTCAAAAGTCGCCGACTTTTGGCTAAGTCGGGGTTTCATGAAACCCGATCCGACCCCTGTGCGGGGTCGGCCATGCGGTACGCGACTTTCGCGCCAAAGTCGCGTTTCAATGACGCGAAAAGCGCCATTTCTCAGCCAATGAAGGTAAACGCAGAGTGTGGGCAGCGTGATGACATAGGTCCTGGTCCCCACCATCTTAGAGAAGGGCATTGCAGTGATTGGCTTGCTGTCTGCGACGTCACAGGGGCTATAAAGAGGCGTTCCCGCCGACCGCCATCTTACTGCTGCTGATCTGAGCTTAGGGAGAGGTTGCTGCCGCTTTGTCAGAAGCAGGGATAGCGTTAGGCAGGGTCCATTAACCACAAAACCGCTTGTGCTGCAGCGATTTGCACTGTCCAACACCACCCTCGGTGTGCAGGGACAGTGGAAGTTTTTTTTTTTTTTTTTTCCCCTCAGCGCTGTAGCTCATTGGGCTGCCCTAGAAGGCTCCCTGATAGCTGCATTGCTGTGTGTACGCCGCTGTGCAAACCAACTGCTTTTTTCAAAGCACAAATCCTCTTGTTCCTTCCTTTCTGCACAGCTATCTTTTTTGTTTGTCCACACTTTTTATTTCATTTGTGCATCAGTCCACTCCTTATTGCTGCCTGCCATACCTGGCTGAGATTACTGCAGGCAGGGAGATAGTAGCTGCCTGCCATACCTGGCTGAGATTACTGCAGGCAGGGAGATAGTAATTGTAGGACATTCCCTGTGTTTTTTTTTTTTTTTTTTTTGGTGGGAGATTAAGATTGGCAATTTGGCATTTCTGCTAGAGTGCCATCCCTGTGTGTGCCATCTCTCTCACATAGTGGGCCATAGAAAGCCTTTTCATTTTTCTGTATTTTTTTTTGTGGGGTGTATAAATTCTCCCTGATAAAAATACAGTGGGAGATTAATATTGGCCTTTGGGCTTGTGTGCCAGTCCTGAGTGTGCCATCTCTCTCACAAATAGTGGGCCATAGAAAGCCTATTTTATTTTTTTTGGGGTTTTATAAATTCTCCCTGAAAAAAAGGGAGATTAATATTGGCCTCTGGGCTTGTGTGCCAGTCCTGAGCGTGCCATCTGTGCCAGCCCTGAGCGTGCCATCTCTCTCACAAATAGTGGGCCATAGAAAGCCTATTTAATTTTTTTTTTGGTTTTATAAATTCTCCCTGAAAAAAAGGGAGATTAATATTGGCCTCTGGGCTTGTGTGCCAGTTGTGAGCGTGCCATCTGTGCCAGTCCTGAGCGTGCCATCTCTCTCACAAATAGTGGGCCATAGAAAGCCTATTTAATTTTTTTTTTTTGTTTTATAAATTTTCCCTGAAAAAAGGGAGATTAATATTGGCCTCTGGGCTTGTGTGCCAGTTGTGAGCGTGCCATCTGTGCCAGTCCTGAGCGTGCCATCTCTCTCACAAATAGTGGGCCATAGAAAGCCTATTTAATTTTTTTTTTGGTTTTATAAATTTTCCCTGAAAAAAGGGAGATTAATATTGGCCTCTGGGCTTGTGTGCCAGTTGTGAGCGTGCCATCTGTGCCAGTCCTGAGCGTGCCATCTCTCTCACAAATAGTGGGCCATAGAAAGCCTATTTAAATATTTTTTTGGTTTTATAAATTCTCCCAGAAAAAAAGGGAGATTAATATTGGCCTCTGGGCTTCTGTGCCAGTCCTGAGCGTGCCATCTGTGCCAGTCCTGAGCGTCCCATCTCTCTCACAAATAGTGGGCCATAGAAAGCCTATTTTTTTTTTTGGGGGGGTTTTAGAAATTCTCCCTGGAAAAAAAAAGGGAGATTAATATTGCCCTTTGGGCTTGTGTGCCAGTACTAAGCGTTCCATCTCTCTCTCTCTCTCTTAGTCAGTGGGCCATAGAACGCCTATTTTTGGTTTTATTTGTTTTCTAAATTCTCCCTGAAAAAATCATTTTATTTTATTTGGTTTCTAAATTCTTCCTGACAAAATCATATTTTTTTTATTATTTTTTTTTCTAAAGTCTCCCTGAAAAAAAAAAAAAAAACAGTGGGAGATTAATATTGGCCTTTCTGCTTGTGTGCCAGTCTTGACTCCTGGGTGCGTCATCTCTCAGTCAGTGGGCCATAGAACGCCTATTTTTGGTTTTATTTGTTTTATAAATTCTCCCTGAAAAAATCATTTTATTTTATTTGGTTTCTAAATTCTTCCTGATAAAATCATATTTTTTTTATTATTTTTTTTTCTAAAGTCTCCCTGAAAAAAAAAAAAAAAAAACAACCAAAAAAAACAGTGGGAGATTAATATTGGCCTTTCTGCTTGTGTGCCAGTCTTGACTCCTGGGTGTGCCATCTCTCTCTCTCTCTCTCTCTCTCTCTCTCTCTCCAATTGTGGTCCATAGAAAGCCTATATTTTTTTTCCTTGATTTGGGTTCCAAAATCTACCAGAGAAAATAACTCCATCAATCATTGGTAGAAAAATATTGGCCTCTGGGCTTGTGTGCCACTCCTGATTCCTGTGTGCGTCATCTCTCAGTCAGTGGGCCATAGAACGCCTATTTTTGGTTTTATTTGTTTTATAAATTCTCCCTGAAAAAATCATTTTATTTTATTTGGTTTCTAAATTCTTCCTGATAAAATCATATTTTTTTTATTATTTTTTTTTCTAAAGTCTCCCTGAAAAAAAAAAAAAAAAATCAACCAAAAAAAACAGTGGGAGATTAATATTGGCCTTTCTGCTTGTGTGCCAGTCTTGACTCCTGGGTGTGCCATCTCTCTCTCTCTCTCTCTCTCTCTCTCTCTCTCTCCAATTGTGGTCCATAGAAAGCCTATATTTTTTTTCCTTGATTTGGGTTCCAAAATCTACCAGAGAAAATAACTCCATCAATCATTGGTAGAAAAATATTGGCCTCTGGGCTTGTGTGCCACTCCTGATTCCTGTGTGCGTCATCTCTCAGTCAGTGGGCCATAGAACGCCTATTTTTGGTTTTATTTGTTTTATAAATTCTCCCTGAAAAAATCATTTTATTTTATTTGGTTTCTAAATTCTTCCTGATAAAATCATATTTTTTTTATTATTTTTTTTTCTAAAGTCTCCCTGAAAAAAAAAAAAAAAAAAAAAAAAACAGTGGGAGATTAATATTGGCCTTTCTGCTTGTGTGCCAGTCTTGACTCCTGGGTGCGTCATCTCTCAGTCAGTGGGCCATAGAACGCCTATTTTTGGTTTTATTTGTTTTATAAATTCTCCCTGAAAAAATCATTTTATTTTATTTGGTTTCTAAATTCTTCCTGATAAAATCATATTTTTTTTATTATTTTTTTTTCTAAAGTCTCCCTGAAAAAAAAAAAAAAAAAAAAAAAAAACAGTGGGAGATTAATATTGGCCTTTCTGCTTGTGTGCCAGTCTTGACTCCTGGGTGTGCCATCTCTCTCTCTCTCTCTCTCTCCAATTGTGGTCCATAGAAAGCCTATATTTTTTTTCCTTGATTTGGGTTCCAAAATCTACCAGAGAAAATAACTCCATCAATCATTGGTAGAAAAATATTGGCCTCTGGGCTTGTGTGCCACTCCTGATTCCTGTGTGCGTCATCTCTCAGTCAGTGGGCCATAGAACGCCTATTTTTGGTTTTATTTGTTTTATAAATTCTCCCTGAAAAAATCATTTTATTTTATTTGGTTTCTAAATTCTTCCTGATAAAATCATATTTTTTTTATTATTTTTTTTTCTAAAGTCTCCCTGAAAAAAAAAAAAAAAAAAAAAAAAACAGTGGGAGATTAATATTGGCCTTTCTGCTTGTGTGCCAGTCTTGACTCCTGGGTGCGTCATCTCTCAGTCAGTGGGCCATAGAACGCCTATTTTTGGTTTTATTTGTTTTATAAATTCTCCCTGAAAAAATCATTTTATTTTATTTGGTTTCTAAATTCTTCCTGATAAAATCATATTTTTTTTATTATTTTTTTTTCTAAAGTCTCCCTGAAAAAAAAAAAAAAAAAAAAAAAAAAACAGTGGGAGATTAATATTGGCCTTTCTGCTTGTGTGCCAGTCTTGACTCCTGGGTGTGCCATCTCTCTCTCTCTCTCTCTCTCCAATTGTGGTCCATAGAAAGCCTATATTTTTTTTCCTTGATTTGGGTTCCAAAATCTACCAGAGAAAATAACTCCATCAATC
Source organism: Ranitomeya imitator (assembly GCF_032444005.1). Taxonomy (NCBI): domain Eukaryota; kingdom Metazoa; phylum Chordata; class Amphibia; order Anura; family Dendrobatidae; genus Ranitomeya; species Ranitomeya imitator. Next base: position 473,014,410 of record NC_091282.1, read on the forward strand.
ATTGGTAGAAAAATATTGGCCTCTGGGCTTGTGTGCCACTCCTGATTCCTGTGTGCGTCATCTCTCACTCAGTGGCCCATAGAAAGCATATAGTTTGTTACATTTGTTTTCTAAATTCTCCCTGCAAAAATCAATGTTTTTTTTTGGGGGGGGTTTCTAAAGTGTTCCTGAAAAAAATAAAAATAAAAAAAAAATAATAGTGTGACATTAATATTAACATTTGTGCTTCAGTGACAGTCCTGCGTGTGGGGCATCTCTCTAATTTGCAGCCACCAAAAAAAGAGTGTGTAACATTGGGCCTGATTTTCGCTGTGGTCTCACCAACCTGTAAAGGGGTAGCTAAATCATACTGAAGTTATAGCTCACCGTGTAAGTTGTGTGACTGCAACAAATAACGTTAGTTTGGTTACGTTTTTAAAACAATGAGGAAGTCTAGTGGAAGAGGTCGTGGCCGGGGGCGTTCATTGTCAGCTGGTAATGAGGGTAGTGGTAGTGGTGGAGCATCAGGTGGTCGTGGGGAAAAAAATATTGCACCTAAGTCTGGAGCTGTGGAGCCAGGTTCGTCGTCCGGCTACACAAGGCCTCGAACGCTCCCTTTTCTGGGATTAGGAAAACCGCTTTTAAAGCCGGAGCAGCAAGAGCAAGTTTTGGCTTATCTTGCTGACTCAGCCTCTAGCTCTTTTGCCTCCTCTCGTGAAACTGGTAAAAGTAAAAGCAGCGCGTCGTTAGTGGATGTTCACGGTCAGGGACAAGTCACTTCCTTGTCCTCTTCAGCAAAAACAACAACAGAGAAGAATGCAGCAGGCGACACAACGGGTTACTCCATGGAGCTCTTTACACATACCGTCCCTGGCTTAGAAAGTGAAGCAGTTAACAGTCCATGCCCATTACAAATTGAATCTGACATGGAGTGCACTGACGCACAGCCACAGCCAGACTACTATGCTGGTCCTTTGACTCAGACCACAACATTGCCCTCGCAGGGTGCTGATCAAGAATCAGACCCTGATGAGACTATGTTGCCCCATCACGAACGCTATACCACCGAACGACACGGTGACACAGACGAAGTTGCGCAGGAGGTACAAGAAGAGTTATTAGATGACCCAGTTCTTGACCCCGATTGGCAGCCATTGGGGGAACAGGGTGCAGGCGGCAGCAGTTCTGAAGCAGAGGAGGAGGAGGGGCCGCAGCAGGCATCAACATCGCCACAGGTTCCATCTGCCGGGCCCGTATCTTGCCCAAAACGCGTGGCAAAGCCAAAACCTGGTGGAGGACAGCGTGGCCATCCGGTTAAAGCTCAGTCTGCAATGCCTGAAAAGGTATCCGATGCTAGAAAGAGTGCAGTCTGGCATTTTTTTAAACAACATCCAATTGATCAGCGCAAAGTCATCTGTCAAAAATGTTCTACTTCCTTAAGCAGAGGTCAGAATCTGAAAAGTCTCAATACTAGTTGCATGCATAGACATTTAACCACCATGCATTTGAAAGCTTGGACTAACTACCAAACGTCCCTTAAGGTTGTTGCACCCTCGGCCAATGAAGCTAGTCATCAACGCAACATCCCTTCCGGCAGTGTAGGACCACCATTTAGCGCACCACCTGCTGTATCTGTGCAGGTATCTTTGCCAGGCCAAAGCAGTCAGGGTCAGGGAATCACCAGTTTCGTAGTAGGAAACACTGCATCTAGGGCACCGGCGGCAACAATACCATCTCCCACCGTCTCTCAGTCTGCCATGTCCACCGGCACCCCCGCTAGTTCCACGATCTCCATCTCTCCAGTCCAGCTCACCCTACATGAGACTATGGTTAGAAAAAGGAAGTACTTAGCCTCGCATCCGCGTACACAGGGTTTGAACGCCCACATAGCTAGACTAATCTCGTTAGAGATGATGCCCTACCGGTTAGTTGAAAGCGAAGCTTTCAAAGACCTGATGGACTACGCTGTACCACGCTACGAGCTACCCAGTCGACACTTTTTTTCCAGAAAAGCCATCCCAGCCCTCCACCAGCATGTTAAAGAGCGCATCGTCCATGCACTCAGGCAATCTGTGAGCACAAAGGTGCACCTGACAACAGATGCATGGACCAGTAGGCATGGCCAGGGACGTTACGTGTCCATCACGGCACACTGGGTAAATGTGGTGGATTCAGGGTCCACAGGGGACAGCAAGTTTGGGACAGTTCTGCCTAGCCCACGGTCTAGTAAACAGTTGTCTGTAGCCGTTCACACCCCCTCCTCCTCCTCCTCCTCCTCGTCCTCCTGCAGAAGCAAGAGCTCGTCCACAGACCGCAGTCGCACAAACACTCCATCCGCACCTGCCACTGTTGCACACCAGGTCTCCCATTATGGGGCAGCTACTGGCATACGTCAGCAGGCTGTATTGGCTATGAAGTGTTTGGGCGACAATAGACACACCGCGGAAGTTCTGTCCGAGTTCTTGCAGCAAGAAACGCAGTCGTGGCTGGGCACTGTAGATCTTGAGGCAGGCAAGGTAGTGAGTGATAACGGAAGGAATTTCATGGCTGCCATCTCCCTTTCCCAACTGAAACACATTCCTTGCCTGGCTCACACCTTAAACCTGGTGGTGCAGTGCTTCCTGAAAAGTTATCCGGGGTTATCCGACCTGCTCCTCAAAGTGCGTGGACTTTGCGCACATATCCGCCGTTCGCCTGTACACTCCAGCCGTATGCAGACCTATCAGCGTTCTTTGAACCTTCCCCAGCATCGCCTAATCATAGACGTTGCAACAAGGTGGAACTCAACACTGCACATGCTTCAGAGACTGTGCGAACAGAGGCGGGCTGTTATGTTTTTGTGGGAGGATACACATACACGGGCAGGCAGTAGGATGGCAGACATGGAGTTGTCAGGTGTGCAGTGGTCGAAGATTCAAGACATGTGTCAAGTCCTTCAGTGTTTTGAGGAATGCACACGGCTGGTTAGTGCAGACAACGCCATAATAAGCATGAGCATCCCCCTAATGCGTCTGCTGATGCAAAGTTTGACGCACATAAAGGATCAGGCGTCTGCACCAGAGGAAGAGGAAAGCCTTGATGACAGTCAGCGATTGTCTGGTCAGGGCAGTGTACATGACGAGGTACCGGGCGAAGAGGAGGTGGAGGATGAGGAGGATGATGGGGATGAGTATATTTTTAATGAGGAAGCTTTCCCGGGGGCACGGGAAATTGGTGGCGTGGCAAGGCCGGGTTCTGGTTTTTTGAGGGACACAAGTGACGTAGATTTGCCTGCAACTGCCCCTCAACCAAGCACAACCGCAGATTTGACAACGGGAACTTTGGCCCACATGGCGGATTATGCCTTGCGTATCCTCAAAAGGGACACACGCATTACAAAAATGATGAACGATGACGATTACTGGTTGGCCTGCCTCCTTGATCCTCGCTATAAAGGCAAATTGCAAAATATTATGCCACATGAGAACTTGGAACTAATATTAGCAACAAAACAATCAACTCTTGTTGACCGTTTGCTTCTGGCATTCCCTGCACACAGCGCCCGTGATCGTTCTCACACGAGCTCCAGGGGCCAGCAGACCAGAGGTGTTAGAGGGGCAGAAATCAGAAGTGGCGTTGGCCAGAGGGGTTTTCTGACCAGGTTGTGGAGTGATTTTTCTATGACCGCAGACAGGACAGGTACTGCAGCATCAATTCAAAGTGACAGGAGACAACATTTGTCCAGTATGGTTACAAACTATTTTTCATCCCTTATCGACGTTCTCCCTCAACCGTCATTCCCATTTGATTACTGGGCATCCAAATTAGACACCTGGCCAGAATTGGCAGAATATGCATTGCAGGAGCTTGCTTGCCCGGCAGCTAGTGTCCTATCAGAAAGAGTATTCAGTGCTGCAGGTTCAATACTAACAGAAAAAAGGACTCGTCTGGCTACCCAAAATGTAGATGATCTAACCTTCATTAAAATGAACCACAACTGGATTTCAAAATCTTTTGCCCCACCCTGCCCGGCTGACACCTAGCTTTCCTATGAAAAGGTCTTGCCTGTGGACTATTCTGAATGACTTTTCCAATCTCGTAATTTTCTTCACCTGATTGTCCAGCATACGACATGTTTCCACCTCACGAAATGGCCAAACTCCCCACACGGGGCCGTGCTATCGCCACTTTGCGCTTGGACCCTTGAGAGTGCTGTTTGTCTGAAGAGGTGGGTGTGGCCGCTTTTGGTCGACGGCACTGCCACTGGGTCCCTCATAGTACAATAAAGTGTCTCTGGCGGTGGTGGTGCGCACCCAACGTCAGACACACCGTTGTAATATGAAGGGCCCTGTGCCTGTACCGCCGGCCACAAGCCAGTTCCCCCCCCAGCTCAAACAGTGCTCTACCACTAGCAAAATTATCTCTCACAGCTTCACCAATGTGTAGTCTAGGCGCTGACATCCTTCAATGCCTGGCACTGACAATACCATTGTTTTGACATTTTTGTTATGTTAGGCCTTCGAAGCCTGTCTGCGGTCCCTTCTTTCTACAACTACTACACTGACCAGGCCACTGCTGGCCGTGTTACCCTGGAACCAATTTAAAAGTGCCTATAGTCAGCCCAATTTTGTTATGTTAGGCCTTCGAAGACTGTCTGCCGTCACTCCTTCCACTAGACTTCCACTGACCATACACTGCTGCCCATGTACCCCAGGAACCAATTTAAAGTGCCTACAGCCAGCCCAATTTTGTTATGTTAGGCCTTGGAAGCCTGTCTGCGGTCACTCCTTCCACTAGACTTCCACTGACCAGACCACTGCTGCCCATGTACCCCTGGAACCAATTTAAAAGTGCCTACAGCCAGCCCAAGTTTGTTATGTTAGGCCTTCGAAGCCTGTCTGCGGTCACTCCTTCCACTAGACTTCCACTGACCAGACCACTGCTGCCCGTGTACCCCTGGAACCAATTTAAAAGTGCCTACAGCCAGCCCAAGTTTGTTATGTTAGGCCTTGGAAGCCTGTCTGCGGTCACTCCTTCCACTAGACTTCCACTGACCAGACCACTGCTGCCCGTGTACCCCTGGAACCAATTTAAAAGTGCCTACAGCCAGCCCAAGTTTGTTATGTTAGGCCTTGGAAGCCTGTCTGCGGTCACTCCTTCCACTAGACTTCCACTGACCATACACTGCTGCCCATGTACCCCTGGAACCAATTTAAAAGTGCCTACAGCCAGCCCAAGTTTGTTATGTTAGGCCTTCGAAGCCTGTCTGCGGTCACTCCTTCCACTAGACTTCCACTGACCAGACCACTGCTGCCCGTGTACCCCTGGAACCAATTTAAAAGTGCCTACAGCCAGCCCAAGTTTGTTATGTTAGGCCTTGGAAGCCTGTCTGCGGTCACTCCTTCCACTAGACTTCCACTGACCAGACCACTGCTGCCCGTGTACCCCTGGAACCAATTTAAAAGTGCCTACAGCCAGCCCAAGTTTGTTATGTTAGGCCTTGGAAGCCTGTCTGCGGTCACTCCTTCCACTAGACTTCCACTGACCATACACTGCTGCCCATGTACCCCTGGAACCAATTTAAAAGTGCCTACAGCCAGCCCAAGTTTGTTATGTTAGGCCTTCGAAGCCTGTCTGCGGTCACTCCTTCCACTAGACTTCCACTGACCAGACCACTGCTGCCCGTGTACCCCTGGAACCAATTTAAAATTGCCTACAGCCATGTTTTATTATTTTAGGCCTTCGATGCCTGTCTGCGGTCACTCCTTCCACTAGGCCTCGACTGACCGCACCACTGCTGCCCGTGTACCCCTGGAACCAATTTAAAATTGCCTACAGCCAGCCCAATTTTTTTATTTTAGGCCTTCGATGCCTGTCTGCGGTCCATTCTTTCAACTACTACTACACTGACCAGGGCACTGCTGCCCAAGTACCCCTGGAACCAATTTAAAATTGACTACAGCCATGTGTTAATATTTTAGGCCTTCGATGCCTGTCTGTGGTCACTCCTTCCACTAGGCCTCCACTGACCACACCACTGCTGCCCGTGTACCCCTGGAACCAATTTAAAATTGCCTACAGCCATGTGTGATTATTTTAGGCCTTCGATGCCTGTCTGCGGTCACTCCTTCCACTAGGCCTCCACTGACCACACCACTGCTGCCCGTGTAACCCTGGAACCAATTTAAAATTGCCTACAGCCATGTGTTATTATTTTAGGCCTTCGATGCCTGTCTGCGGTCACTCCTTCCACTAGGCCTCCACTGACCACACCACTGCTGCCCGTGTACCCCTGGAACCAATTTAAAATTGCCTACAGCCAGCCCAATTTTTTTATTTTAGGCCTTCGATGCCTGTCTGCGGTCCATTCTTTCAACTACTACTACACTGACCAGGGCACTGCTGCCCAAGTACCCCTGGAACCAATTTAAAATTGACTACAGCCATGTGTTAATATTTTAGGCCTTCGATGCCTGTCTGTGGTCACTCCTTCCACTAGGCCTCCACTGACCACACCACTGCTGCCCGTGTACCCCTGGAACCAATTTAAAATTGCCTACAGCCATGTGTGATTATTTTAGGCCTTCGATGCCTGTCTGCGGTCACTCCTTCCACTAGGCCTCCACTGACCACACCACTGCTGCCCGTGTAACCCTGGAACCAATTTAAAATTGCCTACAGCCATGTGTTATTATTTTAGGCCTTCGATGCCTGTCTGCGGTCACTCCTTCCACTAGGCCTCCACTGACCACACCACTGCTGCCCGTGTACCCCTGGAACCAATTTAAAATTGCCTACAGCCAGCCCAATTTTTTTATTTTAGGCCTTCGATGCCTGTCTGCGGTCCATTCGTTCAACTACTACTACACTGACCAGGGCACTGCTGCCCAAGTACCCCTGGAACCAATTTAAAATTGACTACAGCCATGTGTTAATATTTTAGGCCTTCGATGCCTGTCTGCGGTCACTCCTTCCACTAGGCCTCCACTGACCACACCACTGCTGCCCGTGTACCCCTGGAACCAATTTAAAATTGCCTACAGCCAGCCCAATTTTTTTATTTTAGGCCTTCGATGCCTGTCTGCGGTCCATTCTTTCAACTACTACTACACTGACCAGGGCACTGCTGCCCGTGTACCCCTGGAACCAATTTAAAATTGCCTACAGCCATGTGTTATTATTTTAGGCCTTCGATGCCTGTCTGTGGTCCCTCCTTCCACTAGGCCTCCACTGACCTGTCTACTGCGGCCCGTGTACCCCTTGAACCAACCTAATAAAATATTTAAAAAATTAATTTGATTATAAAAAATAAGATCGTGTTGAGATCTCAAATGCAGACATTTTAACAATCAAAACAAACACACAACAAATATCTGGAACTGTACTACAAAGGTCCAACAGCTACAATTTCTTTCTCCTGCAAGAAGTTAACTGAAAGTTTTTTGGAGTTGTTAACACAGATATGGCATCCACCGAGTGTTATCCTGTCGCGTCTCCTTTAAATTATTTCCAATAAGATGTTAAACTATTAATTTAATAAAATCAATAATTAAAAAAATAATTGAGTAAGTCAAAAGCACATTGCAAATAAACATTAATTACAAATCAAGAAGCATGGCGCGTCCGAGGGTGAGTAGATACCGAATAAGAATATAATCACCCTCGGACGCGCAATGCTTATTTACAACAGCCTTCCTTCCTAAGAATCAGCCCTTCCGTGGTGTAGAGAGAGGTTGTGTTACACTCCAAGGTGTTCCCCAGGTTGCCTTTCCTGAGCTTCGATCTTCCGGCTCTCGTTTAGTAGCTGTTGGAAACTACGCTGCATTAGGCCTACTAATTGTGTATGGGGTGTAGAGACAGGTTGTGTTACACTCCAAGGTTTTCACCAGGTTGCCTTTCCTGAGCTTCGATCTTCATGCTCTCGTTTAGTAGGTGTCGGAAAGTAGGCTGCATTAGGCCTACAAATTGGGTATGGGGTGGAGAGAGATGGTGTGTTACACTCCAAGGTGTTCCCCAGGTTTCCTTGCCATTGCTTCGGTCTTCCGACTCTCGTTTAGTAGTTGTAGAAAAGTACACAGCATTAGGCCTACAAAATGGGTATGGGGTGGAGAGAGATGGTGTGTTACACTCCAAGGTGTTCCCCAGGTTGCCTTTCCTGAGCTTCGATCTTCATGCTCTCGTTTAGTAGGTGTCGGAAAGTAGGCTGCATTAGGCCTAAAAAATGGGGAATGGGGTGGAGAGAGATGGTGTGTTACACTCCAAGGTGTTCCCCAGGTTTCCTTGCCATTGCTTCGGTCTTCCGACTCTCGTTTAGTAGTTGTAGAAAAGTACACTGCATTAGGCCTAAAAAATGGGTATGGGGTGGAGAGAGATGGTGTGTTACACTCCAAGGTGTTCCCCAGGTTGCCTTTCCTGAGCTTCGATCTTCATGCTCTCGTTTAGTAGGTGTCGGAAAGTAGGCTGCATTAGGCCTACAAATTGGGTATGGGGTGGAGAGAGATGGTGTGTTACACTCCAAGGTGTTCCCCAGGTTTCCTTGCCATTGCTTCGGTCTTCCGACTCTCGTTTAGTAGTTGTAGAAAAGTACACAGCATTAGGCCTACAAAATGGGTATGGGGTGGAGAGAGATGGTGTGTTACACTCCAAGGTGTTCCCCAGGTTGCCTTTCCTGAGCTTCTATCTTCAGGCTCTCATTAAATTGTGGTTAAATGGAACAACTGCATTTGGCGTACTAGTTGGTTTGGGGCCTACTATCGGTGTCTGCCACTCCTTGCTGTTCTCCTGGTTTCCTGTCCTGAAATTCCATTTTCAGCCTCTCGTTAAGTAGTTGTTAATGTTAGACTGCATTTGGCCTACTAGTTGGGTTGGGGCCTACTATCGGTGTCTGCCACTCCTTGCTGTTCTCCTCCACTGAACAAAGCTGTGCCGCCTGTTTACTACGGTTGCCAATTTTGAACTGCATTTCGACTACTTACTGATTTGGCCCTACTCTCTGTGTCAGCCTCTCATTCCAGTTGTCCTCCACTGCAATGCCCCCTGGTTATTCCTGTGTTACCAATTTTGAACTGCATTTAGCCCACTTTCTTCTTTGGGCCTATATCTGTGTTTCCACTTCATCGTGCCCATTGCCCAGCCAGTGATAGATGAGTCTGCTGGTACATTGACCCATAACGCAACATTCCCCGTGCACGCTACACAACAACATTGTGACCCTGCTGAAAGTCAGGTTGCTCTTCCCGCATACCATACCACCTTACACGGGGACAAAGAGGAAGGTGCAGATGAAAGTGCAGGTTCCTTCATCAGGTGGGGGGAGGAATACTAGTTGGCGACGTCACTGGCACAGGGCCTCTCATAGTACGCAAAAGTGTTGCTGCCGGTGGGAGGCGCCCCCGCCGTGCAAACACACCGCTGTACTTTGAGGGGCCCTGTGCCAGTGCCAATGCCAACGAGTGGGCCCCCCCCTGCTTGCTCAGGATCACAGCACTTGCAAAGTTGAAATACTTACCTCTCCCTGCTCCACTGCCGTGACGTGGTCCAGATTTACTGGGCCCACTAATTACTTGAACCAGCCCTACCCCCCACAACTTTAGCCAAATGACCCCCAATTTCAAATGCCTTCCAATTATTTTAAGGTAAATTACGCTTGACAAGCTTCATTAAGAAGAATGGATGGTTTTGACATTAAAATGGGCACTCTAGGTGTTTTCCTGGCCCCCACTCACTGCCGACTATGCTGCCCCATTGACTTGCATTGGGTTTCGTGTTTCGGTCGATCCCGACTTTACGTCATAATCGGCCGATTTCACTCGACCCGACTTTGGACATAGTCGGGTTTCGCAAAACCCGGCTCGACTCTAAAAAGGTCAAGGTCGCTCAACTCTATGCAATACCACTTGTGACCACAGAAGTGAACTCAGCCACAGAATTCACAACAGCTAGCATAGAGAAGTGTGGTGAGGACCACCGTGCAGTAGACCTTCAGCTTGGTGGTAAGGCTGAGTCCCCTTCGTTCCCAGACGTTCTTACGCAGTCTCCCGAAGGCGGCACTGGCTTTGGCGATTCTGTTGTTAACCTCAGCGTCTATGGTTACTTCACGGGAAAGTGTGCTGCCTAAGTAGGTGAAGTTATCGACTGCTTTGAGGTTTTGCTCCTTCACCGTGATACGTGGCTCCTTGCACAGTTTTCCTAGAGCTGGTTGATACATAACTTCGGTTTTTCTAATGTTGATCTCGAGACCAAAACTGTCGCAGGCTTGCGAAAAACTGTCCATTTCATGCTGCATCTGCTGTTCCGTGCTAGCGTTAAGTGCACAGTCATCAGCAAATAGTAATTCACGGATAACAGTCTCATGCACTTTCGTAACCGCCTTCAGGCGTTTTGGGTTGAATAGTTTGCCATCAGTCCTGTACCTAACCTGGATTCCATCTTCACAGTTGTTAAAGGCATCACTTAACATTGCAGAGAACAGCATACTGAACAGGGTTGGAGCCAGCACACAGCCTTGTTTTACGCCATTTGTTACTGGCAAAGCCTCAGATACGTCTCCATCGTTCAGAACCTTCACCATCATGCCATCATGGAACTGCCGGATGACTGAGATGAACTTGCTCGGGCAGCCATGATCTTCCACAGGCCATCTCTACTGACTGTGTCAAAAGCCTTGGTCAAATCAACAAAAGTTACATAAAGGTCACGGTGTTGCTCCTGGCACTTTTCCTGAAGTTGACGTGCTGAAAAGACCATATCTACTGTTCCACATTTAGCACGAAAACCAGACTGGCTTTCGGGTAATAGTCCTTGCTCAAGGTGATGTAAAAGGCGGTTGAGCAAGACACGAGCCAATATCTTGCCTGCAGTGGACAGAAGGGAGAGGCCTCGATGGTTGTCACAAGACTGGCGATTACCTTTCCTCTTGTATATGTGGATTATGCTGGCATCTTTTATCTGTTGTGGAACCTGTTCCTTTGTCCACATATATTGGAATAGTTTGGTCACCGTTTGCATCAGAACAGGGCCGCCAGATTTATATACCTCAGCAGGTATAGCATCATTTCCGGGTGCTTTTCCACAAGAAAGTTGTTTTACTGCTTTCCTGACTTCATCTCCACTTGGAAGAACATCAAGCTCCTTGTTGATTTTTACCTGGGGCAGGCGAGCAATAGCCTCATCATTGATATTGGCAGGGCGATTAAGAATATTATTAAAATGCTCAGCCCACCGTTCCAGAATTTGTTTCCTTTCTGTCAGCAGCCTAGTTCCATCTGCGTTAAGCAGGGATGAAGAGCTTGATGACAGGGGTCCATAAACAGCTTTGAGCGCATCGTAGAAGTGTTTCTGGTCATGGGTATCTGCTTAGCCCTGAATTTCGTTGGCCTTCTTGCTAAACCAGATATCCTGCATCTCGCGTAGCTTGATTTGTACCTTTCTTTTTATGTTGGTAAAGGCACCTTTCTTAGCTAACGATGTGGGGTCATTTTGGTACACCTTATACCGCTGATGTTTCTCTTCTAGGAGTGTCTTTAATTCCTCGTCGTTTTCATCGAACCAGTCTTGATTATTTCTGGTTGCTGATCCAAGATGCTCCAGAGCAGTATTATAAACAGCATCTCTCAGAATTGTCCACTGTTCCTCAACGCCAATCTCCTCTGCCTGTAGTATATGTAACAGTCTGCCATCAAGGTCATTGGCAAATTCCCTTGCAATTCTTTTATTTTGCAGCTTATAGATATTCAGCCTCTTTGTCGTTTTCTGCCCTTGGGGTCTCCTCGCAGGCAGAATGCGGAGCCTGCACTTAGATACAATGAGGCGATGGTCAGTCCAGCAGTCTGCACCACACATGGCCTTCGTCACTCTAAAGTCCATCTCATCCCTTTTCCTGGCAATGATGTAATCAATGAGATGCCAATGCCTCGAGCGTGGGTGCATCCATGATGTCTTCTTGCGGGTGGGTAAGCGGAATAAAGTGGCACACATCTTGAGGAGCAGCAGGCCATTACTGTTACACTTGCCAGTGCCGTGTCTCCCAATGACCCCTTCCCAGTTTTGATGGTCTGTTCCCACTCTGGCATTAAAGTCTCCAAGTATAATGAGCTTATCTGCCTGTGGGATTGCTGAAATAAGTGTGTCAAGTTCATCATAGAACTTATCTTTAATGTCATCCGGATTAGTCATCGTGGGAGCATAGGCACTGATCAGAGTCGCGCGTTTCTTGTTTGTAAGTGGGAGCTGAAATGTAATCAGACGGTCGTTGATGCCCTCCGGAAGCCAGGTAAGTTTAAGAGCAAGATGAGTTTTGATAGCAAATCCCACGCCTGCTTCTCGTTTTTCAGTGCTGCCTCGACCACTCCAGAAGAATGTATATCCACCACCATGCTCTGTCAATTGACCCTTGTCTGCCAGGCGTGTTTCGCTGAGAGCTGCTATATCAACCTTGTAATGAGCTAGCTCCCGAGCAACCAATGCCGTTCTTCTCTCTGGTCTGTCTGCCTTGGTATTATCCAGCAGAGTTCTCACATTCCATGTGCCAAGCAGAAGGTACTAGAAGGCTGAGGAACTGCTGAGAACCAGCTGACGGTACTGGAACCTGGATGGGTAGCAGAAGGTACAAGAGCCAATAAAACTACCGAGGACCAGCTGATGGTACTGGAACCTGGTTACTAAGCAGGAAATACCCGTGCCAGAAAGCACTACCAAGGACCACCAGACGTTGGTGGAACTCGGATACCGAGAAGGAGGCACCTAAGCCAAAGGCTCTGCCTGGAACCAGCTGACGATACTGGAACCAGGATGGGGAGCAGAAGGTACACAAGCCAATGGTACTACCAAGGACCATCTGATGGTACTGGAACCCGGTTACTAAGCAGGAGGTACCCATGCCAGAAAGCACTACCAAGGACCACCAGACGTTGGTGGAACTGGGATACCGAGAAGGAGGCACCTAAGCCAAAGGCTCTTCCTGGAACCAGCTGACGGTACTGGAACCAGGATGGGTAACAGAAGGTGCAAGAGCCAATGGAACAACCGAGGACCAGCTGATGGTACTGGAACCTGGTTACTAAGCAGGAGGTACCCGTGCCCGAAAGCACTACCAAGGACCACCAGACGTTGTGGAACTCGGATACCGAGGAGGAGGCACCTAAGCCAAAGGCTCTGCCTGGAACGAGCTGACGGTACTGGAACCAGGATGGGTAGCAGAAGGTAAAAGAGCCAATGGAACTACCGAGGACCAGCTTATGGTACTGGAACCCAGTTACTAAGCAGGAGGTACCCATGCCAGAAAGCACTACCAAGGATCACCAGACATTGGTGGAACTCGGATACCGAGAAGGAGGCAACTAAGCCAAAGGCTCTGCCTGGAACCAGCTGACGGTACTGGAACCAAGATTGGTAGCAAAAGGTACAAGAGCCAAAAAACTACCGTACCCATGCCAGAAAGCACTACCAAGGACCACCAGACATTGGTGGAACTCGGATACCAAGAAGGAGGCACCTAAGCCAAAGGCTCTGCCTGGAACCAGCTGACGATACTGGAACCAGGATAGGTAGCAGAAGGTACACAAGCCAATAGTACTACCAAGGACCAGCTGATGGTACTGGAACCCGGTTACTAAGCAGGAGGTACCCGTGCCAGAAAGCACTACCAAGGACCACCAGACATTGGTGGAACTCGGATACCGAGCAGGAGGCACCTAAGCCAAAGGCTCTTCCTGGAACCAGCTGATGGTACTGGAACCAGGATGGGTAGCAGAAGGTACAAGAGCCAATGGTACTACCGAGGACCAGCTGATGGTACTGGAACCCAGTTACTAAGCAAGAGGTACCCATGTCAGAAAGCACTACCAAGGACCACCAGGCGTTGGTAAAACTTGGATACCAAGAAGGAGGAACCTAAGCCAAAGGCTCTGCCTGGAACCAGCTGACGGTACTGGAACCCAGGGGGACCTATTCAAGATTGACTTCCAAAGAACCAGCTAATGGTGCTGGAACTCAGATAGGCAGCAGAAGGTCCACATGAAATAAATTGCAAGGCCGTGGCCGGAGTTACCGAAAACCCACAGTCCTACAGAGGGAGCTTGTCCTATTGGCACTACGGAACCAGCCTTGATTGCCAGATCCCGCAGCCCACATAGGAAGCACCTAAACTGCAGGCACCATAGAGTTGGCTAACCCGACCACAACCCGACAGGACAACGTATTGGAGGCAAAGTGACCTTGACACTACCCGGGAAAATCTGGCGTGCTGGAACCAGGCTGGGCAGGAGGGAGTACCCGTGCCAAAGACACTTCTGAGCAGCAACTGGTGGTGTTGGAGCCCAGGGTCAATGTTAGAAACAGAGTGTAGGCAGAAGCGTAATTGGATCACGTTTAAAATCTGTATTAGTGTGAATGTGGAGGGAGAAGGAGAAATTGCCGCACACACAGCAGGGGATCAGCTGACAATACTGAACCCCAATAACACTGGAGCATGTGTTGACTGTGCAGAGTTGCAAACGGCACTTCTGAGCAGCAACTGGCAGTGTTGGAGCCCAGGGTAAATACTAGAAACAGAGTATAGACAGAGGCCTAATTGGAGCAAGTTTAATATCTGTAGTTGTGTGAATGTGGAGGGAGCAGGCGAAATTGCCGCACACACACATCAGGGGATCAGCTGATGTTACTGAACCCCAATAACACTGGAGCATGTATTGACAGTGCAGACGGCACTTCTGAGCAGTAACTGGCGGTGTTGGAGCCCAGGGATTACAGGAGAAACAGAGTGTTGGCAGAGGCCTAAGTGGAGCAAGTTTAATATCTGTAGTAGTGTGAATGTGGTTGGAGCAGGAGAAATTGACGAACGCACAGCATCGGATCAGCTGATGTTACTGAACCCCAATAACACTGGAGCATGTGTTGACTGTGCAGACGGCACTTCTGAGCAGCAACTGGCGGTGTTGGAGCCCTGGGTAAATAGGAGAAACATAGGGTAGACAGAGGCCTAATTGGAGCAAGTTTAATATCTGTAGCTGTGTGAATGTGGAGGGAGCAGGAGAAATTGCCGCACACACAGCAGGGATCAGCTGACGTTGCTGAACCTCAATAACACTGGAGCATGTGTTGACTGTGCAGACGGCACTTCTGAGCAGCAACTGGTGGTGTTGGAGCCCAGGGTAAATAATAGAAACAGAGAGTAGACAGAGGCCTAATTGTAGCAAGTTTAATATCTGTAGTAGTGTGAATGTGGAGGGAGCAGGAGAAATTGCCGCACACGCAGCAGGGGATCAGCTGACGTTACTGAACCCCAATAACACTGGAGCATGTGTTGACTGTGCAGACAGCACTTCTGAGCAGCAAATGGTGGTGTTGGAGCCCAGGGTAAATACTAGAAACAGAGTATAGGCAGAAGCCTAATTGGAGCAAGTTTAATATCTGTAGTAGTGTGAGTGTGGACGGAGCAGGAGAAATTGCCGGTTACACAGCAGGGGATCAGCTGACATCACTCAACCCCAATAACACGGCAGCAAGTGTTAACTGTGCAGTCGGCACTTCTGAGCAGCAACTGACGGTGTTAGAGCCCAGGGATTACAGTTGAGGTTTTAGAAACATGAACACAACAGGAGACCTGGTTACTGTTGCCAACCAATTATTTAATCTGGAAGAGGACTGGCAAAATCCTGCGAGATCCAGGCCTTGTTCATTTTCAGAAACGTAAGCCAGTCAACGTAATCGGAGGATAGTCGCATGTGATGGTCTGTTAGTACACCACATGTGGCACTAAAGATGCGATAATAAACTAGCAGCAGGGCAAGCCAGCACCTCCAATGCATACTGGCTAAGCTCTGGCCATGTATCCAGTTTAGAGACCCAAAACTTGAAGGGGGAAGAGACGGCTGGGAGTACACTGAGAGGGCAAGACATGTAGTCTGTCATCATCTGACAGAAACGTTGCCTCCTGCTGACTGGAGCTGTCTGTGATGGTGTAGACATTTGTGGCGGGCACACAAAACTTTGCCACAGTTAGGCCATACTGGTATTGCCTTTTGCTGAGGCACTGCTTCTGCTCCTTCTTTGTGCAGAGCTTCCTCCACTGCCTCGATGCACAGAGCTGCTTTGTAAAGCACTAGCAGTACTGCTCTCGTTTGGAATGGAGAACATGATGGAATACACCAGTGTGTCTTGGTACTCCTGCATTTTACGCTCCCGGTTCAATGGTGTTATGAGGCTTTGTAAGTTGTCCCAGTAGCGAGGATCTAGGAGGGTGTACACCCAATAATCAGCTGTGTTGAGAACACGGACGATGTGGCAGTCATTTCTTAGGCACTGCAGCATGAAATCAACCATGTGCTGCAGACTATAAACTGGCCAAGAAACCCTTCTTGAGGCGTCATCTCTGCCTGCTCTGCATCACCCCACCCTCGCTCTACATACTGACTACTAGAGCATTGTGTAACTCCCTCCTCTGGACATATGTCTTCCTTTTCCATTGACTCCTCCTCATCCTCCTCACAAAGTGTCCCCTGCCTAGGCCTTTGTGAGGAACCACGTTGCGCAGACTGTCCAGAACCAGATGGCATTTGTGACTCCTCATCCTCCACCTCTTCCACAACCTCCTCCCTTAGTGCTTGCAGTGTTTTTTCAAGCAGGCAGATAAGGGGGATAGTCATGCTGAGTAGTGAATCATCTGCACTCGCCATCCACGTGGAATCATCAAAGGCATGCAAAACGTGGCAGATGTCCTTCATAGAGGCTAACTCAGTGGTGGTGAAGTGTGAACAGCGCGCAGTGTGACTTGTTTGCGCCTGATGCAGCTGGTACTCTATTACTGCTGCCTGCTGCTCACACAACCGCTCCAACATATGTAACGTTGAATTCCACCTGGTGGGTAGGTCACATATGATGCGATGTTCCGGAAGGCGGAATCGGTGTTGCAGAGCTGCAATGCGCGATCTTGCCATGCTGGAACCCCGCAAGTGAGCGCACTCTAGGCGGACCTTGTGCAGCAGAGCATCAAGACCCGGATAGTCCCTCAAAAAACTCTGCACGGCCAAGTTGAGCACATGTGCCAGACATGGGATATGAGAGAGGTTGCCTAGGCCCAGAGCTGCTACCAGAATTTGGCCATTGTCACACACTACCATGCCTGGCTGGAGATTCGCTGGCACAAACCCCACGTCGCTGTGCTGCTTGATGGCATTCCAGAACACCTGCGCTGTGTGGCTTCGATTCCCCAAAGAAATTAATTTCAATATGGCCTGTTGACTTTTGGCCATGGCCATGCTCATATCGGTCATAACAGGTAAGCGTTCATGGGTCCATGTGGAGTTAGACTGTGACGGCTCCTGCAGCGCTGATTCAGAGGAACTGGAGTATGAGGAGGAGTCAATGTGTACAGACTGGATTCCTGCAATCCTTAGAGTTGGCAGAACACGTACAGCGCCACTCTCAAGATCTGTACCTGGCTCCACATTTACCCAATGGGCAGTGAGGGAAAGGTATCATCCCTGTCCATGGTTACTGGTAGGGTTGAGAGACTTTTACTTTTTTAGGATCGAGTCGGCTTTCGCGAAACCCGACTTTGTCAAAAGTCGGGTCGGGTGAAATCAGCTGATTATTTTGAAAAGTCGGGGGCCGACCGAAACACGAAACCCAATGCAAGTCAATGGGGAATCAAAGTTAGCAGTGAGTGGAGGACAAGAAAACACCTAGAGTGCCCATTTTAATGCCAAAAACATCAATTCTTATTTATTAAGCTTGTCAATCTTAATTTTCTTTATAATAATAGTTAGGCATTGAAAACAGGGGGTCATTTGGCTACAGTTGTGGTGGGGTAGGGCTGGCTCAAGATTTTCGTGGACCCAGGAAACACGAAATACATCACGGTGGTGGAGCAGGGAGAAGTAAGTATTTCAACTTTGCAAGTGCTGTGATCCTGAGCAGGCAGGGGGGCCACTAGTTGGCACTGGCACAGGGCCCCTCATAGTACGGCGGTGTGTTTGATGGCGGGTGGCGCCTCACACTGCCAGAGACACTTTTGTGTACTATGAGGGGCCCTGTGCCAGTGCCAAAGTGTATGCCCCCCACCTGATGAAGGACCCTGCACTTTCATCTGCACCTTCCTCTTTGTCCCCGTGTAAGGTGGTATATAGGGTTGAGCGACCTTCACTTTTATAGGATCGGGTCGGGTTTCACGAAACCCGACTTTTGGAAAAGTCGGGTCGAGTGAAATCGGCCGATCCTATAAAAAAGTCGGGGTCGGGGTCGGCCGAAACTCGAAACCCAATGCAGTGCATTAGGTTTCCATGGTTCCCAGAGTCTGAAGGAGCGGAAACTCTCCTTCAGGCCCTGGGATCCATATTTAAGTGTAAAATATAGAATTAAAATAAAAAATATTGCAATACTTACCCTCTGACGCGCCCTGGTACTAACCGGCAGCCTTCCTCCTTCGAATCCGCGCTTCTAGGACCTTGCCGTGACGTCGCGGTGACGTCGCGGCTTGTGATTGGCCGCGCGGCCGCCCATGTGACCGCTCGTGCGGCCAATCACAAGCCGCGACGTCACCCGCGACGTCACCGAAGGTCCTGGAAGGGCTGATTCTTAGGAAGGAAGGCTGTCGGAAGGAAGCAGGGCGCTTCCGAGGGTGAGTATATTCCTATTAGGTATATACTCACCCTCGGAAGCGCCCTGCTTCCTTCCGACAGCCTTCCTTCCTAAGAATCAGCCCTTCCAGGACCTTCGGTGACGTCGCGGGTGACGTCGCGGCTTGTGATTGGCCGCGCGAGCGGTCACATGGGCGGCCGCGCGGCCAATCACAAGCCGCGACGTCACCGCGACGTCACGGCAAGGTCCTAGAAGCGCGGATTCGAAGGAGGAAGGCTGCCGGTTAGTACCAGGGTGCGTCAGAGGGTAAGTATTGCAATATTTTTTATTTTAATTCTATATTTTACACTTTAATCTGAATTCCGATACCAATTCCCGATATCTTAAACATATCGGGAATCGGGATCGGAATTCCGATTCCAGATTCAAAAGATCGCCGACTTCATGGCCGACCCCCCACTGGGGTCGGGTCGGGTTTCATGAAACCCGACCTTGCCAAAAGTCGGCGACTTTTGAACAATTTCGACCCGTTTCGCTCAACCCTAGTGGTATAGTATGCGGGAAGGGGAACCTGACTTTCAGCAGGGTCAGATTCAGGCTGTGTAGAATGCAAGGGAAATGTAGTGGTCTGGGTCAATGTACCAGAAGACTCATATAGCAGTGGCTGGGCAATGGGCAGGATGAGGAGGAATCACAGATATAGGCCCAAAATAAAAAAAGTAGGCTAAATGCAGTTCAAAATTGGTAACAGGACTAAACAGGCGGCATAGCTTTGTTCTGTGGAGGACAATTGTAATGAGTGGCGCAGACACAGGTAGTAGGCCCAAAATACAAAAGTAGGCTAAATTCAGTTCAAAATTGGTAACAGGACTAAACAGGCAGCATACCTTTGTTCTGTGGAGGACAATTGTAACAAGTGGGGCAGACACAGTTAGTAGGCCCAAAATAAAAAAGTACGATAAATGCAGTTCAAAATTGGTAACAGGACTAAACAGGCGGCATAGCTTTGTTCTGTGGAGGACAATTCTAATGAGTGGCGCAGACACAGCTAGTAGGCCCAAATACAAAAGGCTAAACGCAGTTCAAAATTGGTAACAGGAGTAAACAGGCGGCATTGCTTTGTTCAGTGCAGGACAACTGTAATGAGTGGCTGACAGCCGGACACAGGTAGCAGGCCCAAATGGTAAAGTAGGCTAAATGCAGTTCAAAATTGATAACAGGAGTACACAGGCGGCATTGCTTTGTTCAGTGGAGGAGGACAACTGTAATAAGTAGCTGACAGCCAGACACAGGTAGTAGGCCCAAATGATAAAGTAGGCTAAATGCAGTTCAAAATTGGTAACAGGAGTACACAGGCGGCATTGCTTTGTTCAGTGGAGGAGGACAACTGTAATGAGTGGCTGACAGCCGGACACAGGTAGCAGGCCCAAATGGTAAAGTAGGCTAAATGCAATTCAAAATTGGTAACAGGAGTACACAGGCGGCATTGCTTTGTTCAGTGGAGGAGGACAACTGTAATAAGTAGCTGACAGCCAGACACAGGTAGTAGGCCCAAATGATAAAGTAGGCTAAATGCAGTTCAAAATTGGTAACAGGAGTACACAGGCGGCATTGCTTTGTTCAGTGGAGGAGGACAACTGTAATGAGTGGCTGACAGCCAGACACAGGTAGTAGGCCCAAATGATAAAGTAGGCTAAATGCAGTTCAAAATTGGTAACAGGACTAAACAGGCGGCCTAGCTTTGTTCAGTGGAGGACAACTGTAATGAGTGGCAGACACAGTTGGTAGGCACAAATAATAAAGTGGGCCAAATGTCTGCCAAAAAATTGTTCATAAATAAATAAACAGGTGGCATAGCTAGGCACTGGGCTGGGCTCCTCTGCTAAGTATCAGACAGTTGTAGTAGGAGCAAAGTATTAACTGGTCTAAATGGAGGCCAGGGCCCCTGTATATTTTAACTATCATCTATCATTTCAACAATTTTGTATATGCAGTGCCATTGAAGGACTTAACAGCACAGACTACACAGTGGTGGGGCAGGGAGAGGTAAGTATTGCAAGCGGTAGAGCATTGTTCGAGCTGGGGGGAACACTCTCTCATGGGCGGTGGTACTGGTACAGGGCCCCTCATAGTATGATGGCGTGTCTGACGTTGGTTGTGCACCACCAACATCAGATACACTTCATTTTACTTTGAGGGACCCTGTGCCAGTGCCGTCGCCCAAGAGTGGGCGCACCCACCTGTCCAGGCAAACGGCACTCGCACGGGTGCTTGCGCCAGGTGGTGACCACTGCCCTGTGTGGGGAATCAGCCCACTTAGGGAGGTATAAAAATGGCCTATGGTGGACATTCTGCAGCTGCAAATGGAGGAATTGCAGAAATCAGTAAGAGGAGGCCAAAAGCAAGACATTTTTTAGGCAAGCTACGTGTTTGGGGAAGCTAAGGTCTAGTGTGCCACGAGGCAGGACAACAGCAGTTGAGTCCAGGTAATATGTACCGAGCAGATTACATTTAACATGCGGGTTTTGTGTGTCACAAGTTTGGTGTGGATTTTAGGAGGCCGGTGGGAAGTGCAATAGTTGTATGGTCACTATCTGGGGCAGTGTGTGCTCTTGATGCTCGGGTGATTATACCCTTGACAAGTAAAATACATGTACTGGTCAGTATTATCTTAGGATTAATGGTTTTAGGACATATGGGATATTATACCTGGTGTCCTTGGGTGAACATTTAGGGGTGGGCAATTGCCCAATTCATTCGAATAATATGTTTCTGATGATTGACATCTGGTTTACCAAATAATGATTGATTGAGGAATATTACGCCCCCCTTTTTTTTTGCACCTTCCTATGATATAACCCGGTAATGATCACTCCGCATGTACACCTTAACAACTGTGAGTAGTTGCTGTTAGAAGGATAAAAACGAGAGTGATGGATTACCTTTAATAATTTCTACAGCATCTATTGACACAGCAGGAGAGACAATAATTTCTCTCTTGGACACCTGCCGTTTTCTTCGTTGGCCCTCATTAATATTTGTTCTGGTTTTGAGGCACTGTTTTTAAATCTGTGTATTTTTTATGTGAATAAAGATTATTTTTAAACGGTAAAACACTTCATGACTAATGTATGGTTTAATAACTTTACGGTCAGTATGTTTAAAGCTAAGTTTAATGTTTAAAGCTACGTGCCAGCAGGGGAAGGCGGGGCAAAATATTTTGAAATCCATGATTGGTTCATTTTAATGAAGGTTAGATCATCAACATTCTGGGTAGCCAGACGTGTCCTTTTTTCGGTCAGTATTGAACCAGCAGCACTGAAGACTCTTTCTGATAGCGCACTAGAAGCAGGGCAAGCGAGCTCCTCTAATGCATATTCTGCCAATTCAGGCCAGGTGTCTATTTTAGATGTCCAGTAATCAAAGGGGAATGACCTGTGAGGGAGAACATCGATAAGGGAGGAAATGTAGTTCGTAACCATACTGGACAAATGCTGTCTCCTGTCACTTTGAATTGATGCAGCAGTATCTGTCGTGTCAGCGGTCATTGTGAAATCACTCCACAACCTGGTCATAAAACCCCTTTGTCCAATGCCACTTCGGAATTGTGCACCTCTAATACCTCTGCCATGTTGCCCCC
Source organism: Ranitomeya imitator (assembly GCF_032444005.1). Classification (NCBI taxonomy): domain Eukaryota; kingdom Metazoa; phylum Chordata; class Amphibia; order Anura; family Dendrobatidae; genus Ranitomeya; species Ranitomeya imitator. Next base: position 473,036,584 of record NC_091282.1, read on the forward strand.
TATGGCTCGTGTGAGAACCATCACCGCCGCTGTGTGCTGGGAATGCCAGAACCAAACGGTCTACAAGAATTGCTTGTTTGGTAGCCAATATTTGCTCAAGGTTCTCATGTGGCATGATATTTTGTAATTTTCCTTTTTATCGTGGATCCAAGGGGCAGGCCAAGGCATTAGTGGGATGCTCATGCTTATGATGGTGTCATCTGCACTTACCAGCCATGTGCATTCCTCAAAACACTGAAGGACTTGACAGAGGTCTTGGAGCTTCGACCACTGCACACCAGACAACTCCATGTCTGCCATCCAACTGCCTGCCCATGTATGTGTATCCTCCCACAAATAAATGACAGCACGCCTCTGTTGGCACAGCCTCTGAAGCATGTGCAGTGTGGAGTTTCACCTTGTTGCAATGTCGATTATTAGGTGGTGCTGGGGAAGATTCAGCGATCGCTGATGGTTCTGCATACGGCTGGAATGTATGGGCGACCGGCTGATGTGCGAACAAAGTCTTCGCACCTGGTAACTCCGGATAATTTTTGAGGAAGCACTGCACCACCAGGTTCAAGGTGTGAGCCAGGCAAGGAATGTGTTTCAGTTCTGAAAGGGCTATGGCAGCCATAAAATTCCTTCCGTTATCACTGACAACCTTTTCTGCCTCAAGATGTACACTGCCCAGCCATGACAGAGTTTCTTGCTGCAAGTACTCAGCCAGTACTTCCGCGGTGTGTCTGTTGTCACCCAAACACTTCATTTGTAGCACAGCCTGCTGACGCTTACCACTAGCTGTTCCATAATGGGACACCTCGTGTGCAACAGTGGCAGATGCGGATGGAGTGGTCGTGCGACTGCTCTCTGTGGACGAGCTTTCACTTCTGGAGGAGGAGGAGGAGGTGTGGCGAACGCCTACAACAAACTGTTTCCTATACCATGAGCTAGGCAGAACTGTCCCACTATGGCTGTCCCCTGTGGACCCTGCATCCACCACATTAACCCAGTGCGCTGTGATGGATATGTAACGTCCCTGGCCATGCCTACTGGTCCATGCATCTGTTGTGAGGTGCACCTTTCTACTGACTGATTGCCTCAGTGCATGGACAATGCGGTCTTTGACATGCTGGTGGAGGGCTGGGATGGCTTTTCTCACAAAGAAGTGCTGACTGGGTAGGTCAGAGCGTGGTACTGCGTAGGCCATCAGAGCTTTGAAAGCTTCGGTTTCAACCAACCGGTAGGGCATCATCTCTAACGAGATTAGTTTAGCAATGTGGGTGTTCCACCCCTGTGTACGCGGATGACAGGATGAGTACTTTCTTTTCCTAACGAGAGTCTCTTGTAGGGTGAGCTGGACTGGAGAGCTGTATATGGTGGAACTAACGGTGGTGGTGGTGGACATGACAGATTGTGAGAGGGTTGATGATGGTATTCTTGATGTTGGCCTGCCTACAGTGTTTCCTACCAAGAACCTTGTGATTCACTTACTGCTTTGGCTTTGTGACGATACCTCCACATTTGCTGCTGGTGGTGTCCGAACTGGTGGGCTTACTGTGAGGGAAGCAATGTAGCATTGCTGAATACCTTCATTCTGAGCAGGTGCACCAACGGTACTGGACGTTTGGTAGTTAGTCCAGGCTTGCAAGTGCATGCTGGATAAATGTCTACGCATGCACATTGTATTTAAATTTTGAAGATTCTTCCCTCTGTTAAAGGTCTTTGAGCACTTCTTACAGATAACTTTGCACTGATCATTCGGATCTTGGTTAAAAAAATTCCCTCACTGCACTCTTCCTACTATGGATTACTTTTTCAGGCATTGCACACTGTGCTACTTTCACCGGATGGCCACGCTGTCCTAAAACTGTTTTCGGTTTTGACAAACATTTTTGGCCAGATACGGTGCTGCCAGATGAAAGCTGTTGCGATGTAGATGGCTACTGCGGATCACCCTCCTCCGCTTCTGAGGTACTGGCAGCAGCACCCTCTTCCCCCAATGGCTGCCAATCTGGGTCAACAACTGGGTCATCTATCACCTCCTCTTCAATGTCATGTGCACCTTCCTCTGTGTCACCGTGTAAGGTGCTATAGCGTTCGTGACGGGGCACCATAGTCTCATCAGGTTCAGATTCTGGCTCAGTACACTGCGAGGGCAATGTAGTGATCTGAGTCAATGGAACAGCATAATCTAGCTGTGGCTGTGCATCTGTGCACTCCATGTTCGATTCATCTTGCAATGGGCTTTTAACAATTTCCCTCTCTAACCCAGGCACGGTATGTTTAAAGAGCTCCATGGAGTAAACTGTAGTTTCGCCTGCCGCATCTTTCACTTTTGGTTTGGGTGAAGGACACAAGGAATCGACTTGTTCCTGACCGGGAGCATCCACTGACGACTCGCTGCTTTTAGATTTCGAACCTTCTGAAGAGGCGAAAGAGCTAGAGGCTGAGTCAGCAAGGAAAGCCAAAACTTTTTCCTGCTGCTCCGGCTTTAAAAGCTGTTTTCCTTCTCCCAGATAAGGGAGCCTTTGAGGCCTTGTGTAGCCAGACGATGACGCTGGCTCAACACCTCGAGCCTTTGGTGCTATTTTGCTTTTGCCACTACCTTCAGATGCTCCACCACTACCACCACAATCAGTGCCAGCTGGCAATGACCGCCCACAGACTCTTCCACCAGACTTCCTAATTTTTCAAAAAATCTAACCAAAATAACAACCGTTATATGGTACTGTGAAATAAGGTAGAAGGCGTATATAAACGTGTGGAGAATTTAAATCTCCCTTTTTTTTGGGGGGGGGGGAGACTGCAACAAAACTCAGGCGTAGTGTATTACACTACACAATGTAAGTGGCAGAACGTGGCTGGAAGATGTGCGACAAACTAACAGAACTGTGACGTAGATCCACTTAGTACCAATTTAAATCTCCCTTTTATTTGGGGGAGACTGCAACAAAACTCAGGCCCAGTGTATTACACTACACAATGTAAGTGGCAGAACGTGGCTGGAAGATATATAAAAAAATACAAGGGCTGTAGTACAATTTCAATCTCCCTACAATGATCTCAGGAAAAGTATGACACCAATAAAAAGGACTGCTGCACACAAAAGTGTGGACAAAGAAACAAGAGAACTGTGCAGAAAGGAGTAACAGGATTTTTGCTTTTAAAAAAGCAGTTGGTTTGCACAGCGGTGTACAAACAGCAATGCAGCTATCAGGGAGCCTTATAGGGCAGCCTAATAAGTTACAGAGCTGATGCACAAAAATATAAACTCCACTGTCCCTGCAAAGAAAAGGTGGTGTTGGACAGTGGAAATCGCTACAGCACAAGCAGTTTGGGGGTTAATCTTCCCTCCCTAACTATATCCCTTCTTCTGATGAAGCTGCGGCAACCTCTCCCTATGCTAAGATCGGCAGAAGTAAGATGGCGGTCGGCATGCACGCCCTTTTATAGCCCCTGTGACGCCGCAAAAATCAAGCCAATCACTGTAATGCCCTTCTCTATGATGGTGGGGACCGAGACCTATGTCATCACGCTGCCCACACTCTTCGTCCTCCTTCATTGGATGAGAAATGGCGCTGAAAGCTTCATACGAAATGTGAGTTTGGTGCGAAGATCGCCGACCTCATGGCCGATCCCACACTGGGATCGGGTCGGGTTTCAAGAAACCCGACTTTGCCGAAAGTCGGTGACTTTTGAATTTGTCCGATCCGTTTCGCTCAACCCTAGTTGTCTGTGTTAGCATGTGCTCAGGGTCTGCTGTATAGCCACTAGAATTCCGGCAACTCTGGAGAGGAGTTTGTGTGTGAATTTAGGGCTGGCGCATAGCCACTAGAATTCCTGCACCTCCAGAGAGAATTTGTTTGTGTGCTGTTGCTGACTGAGGGACCACTGTATGCTACCTGCTGCGTTAGTTAGCTGTGATCCTCTGTGAGGTTAACAGAGCACAGCGTTGTCTTTAATCCCGGCGACTCTGTGAAGCAACAGAGTTCGCTCCTGTACAGACTGGGTGACGGAACCAGTGTCTATTCAGGCGTAGTACCACCATACAGTGCCACCATTTGCTAGCAGCAGGTTCCACTCCTGCACGGTGGACCCCGGGCTGCGAACATACCTATATCATCTCCATATTTACTCGGTGCGTTCCGCCAGCCCTAACACCAATATTTCAATAGATATCATTCTTTGGTCAGCATTAAAGGTGTTAAACTGATATTTATGGTGGACAAAAAAACTGTTGAAGTCTGGATGTTCAAAATTTCGTGTGCAAGGCTATCTTACACATTTTTTTTTTGCTCCATTAGATTATGTTGAGCCAATAATAGTAGACCCTTACGGTACTGTATATTTACATACGGCATGCATGTTTGCAACTGTGACTAAAAATCTGTACAATACATCAGAAATGTTTTTTTTATGCAGAATGTACATAGATATATGCAGGTCTCTATATGATGAGTAGGACAGTCACCGAAATGTCTGCCTCTTGTCCATTTATCTTTGAACTACCCATATTTATTTACAGTGGTAACAAAATTAAGCTATAGACTCCATTGGGCAAAAACTTTCACTATTCATTTTTTTCTAAATGTAAGCTTTCTAAATAATTTTCATTAAAACATTTTTTTCATTTTGCTGCTGTTGAGTCCCTTATCTGTTTGATGGTGTAGCGGCTTCTGATGTTTGTTAGCAAACTGCTTCTATCAGGGATGAGATCATCTGCTTTCTGTTCTCTCTGTCCCTCTCTCAGTGCCAAAGCTCATAAACACAACCAAATTTTTCGTAAGAGTACTATACATGGTTTTAACTAAAAGTACAAGTCTCAAAGTACACATTTGTAGCATATTCAAATATTTATACATCCACTATTCCAAACCTCAATAAGGGTATACATCATGTATGCTACGTATGGCGGACTATATAGAGATAGGCCATTCGTTATACAGACTGAAGCAAAAACACACGAGAAAACAACGAACAATAGGCCAGGTATATTGAAAAAGGTATAACAAATCTTTATTTAATTATATACAATAAAACAGGTGAAACAGTGAGTGTCCCTACAGGACATGTATGTTAATAGAGTCAGCATAAACGGGACATGGGAGGTCTGGTGTGAGTACCTACAAAATTGTTCATATATAATAGTTCAATATGCTATATTTCAGTACTAACAAATTATAGTCCCCATTCATATATATAGTGAGCAAAGCAAAAACCACTGTATTTGATATTCCTCCATACAGGATAGTATAGAACACAGAGGAGATTATTCCCAATATTCAAATATTATAGGGTATCGCCATTGTATTCTTACCAGATAGATGGAATGCAAACGCCCAAATCTTTATGAGGGGACACACCAGAGGCTTCCACGTCACCCCGACGCGCGTTTCGGCACAGCCTTCGTCAGGGGCCCCCTGACGAAGGCTGTGCCGAAACGCGCGTCGGGGTGACGTGGAAGCCTCTGGTGTGTCCCCTCATAAAGATTTGGGCGTTTGCATTCCATCTATCTGGTAAGAATACAATGGCGATACCCTATAATATTTGAATATTGGGAATAATCTCCTCTGTGTTCTATACTATCCTGTATGGAGGAATATCAAATACAGTGGTTTTTGCTTTGCTCACTATATATATGAATGGGGACTATAATTTGTTAGTACTGAAATATAGCATATTGAACTATTATATATGAACAATTTTGTAGGTACTCACACCAGACCTCCCATGTCCCGTTTATGCTGACTCTATTAACATACATGTCCTGTAGGGACACTCACTGTTTCACCTGTTTTATTGTATATAATTAAATAAAGATTTGTTATACCTTTTTCAATATACCTGGCCTATTGTTCGTTGTTTTCTCGTGTGTTTATGGTTTTAACTAATAGCAATTGTTCCTATATATTATATCAAGTTGTTCACATGTTTGATATTTTCCTCTGATTAAGATTGCGCTGAAAAAATTGAAGTCATGTCCAATTTTGATCCAAGTTGTTGGACTAAAATCGACAATGTAAGTATATGAGTCTGTGAAAAAAATTGGACTGCACTCGCATTTTAAAGTGGTGAAAAAATTCACAAGTTTGAAAAAGAAAAACAATTCTCCGAGATCCTTAACATTTTTTATTATTTTGTCAATGGAGCTGTGTGAGGGCTTGTTTTTGTGCAATAAGTTAAAGCATTCCAATATTGCAAATATCGGGTATCGGCCGATATTCGCTGTATCGGAATTCCGATACTGAGTTCTGATATTTTTGCGATATCGGATACCGGAATCGGAAGTTTCTATAGTGCAATGATGCACTATAATGGAGTGTGGGCGGAGACTGCATGTGTGTGAGTGCGGGCGGGGTCTGTGCGTGACCATGGGAGTTCTGTGCGTGCCTGCCGGGGCTCTGTGTGGCCTGCTGGGGCTCTGGGCAGGCCTGCCGGGGCTCTGTGCATGCCTACCAGGGCTCTGTGCGTGCCTGCCGGGGCTCTGTGCGGCCTGTCGGGGCTCTCTACGTGCCTGCCGGGGCTCTGTGCGGGCTTGCCTGGGCTCTATGCGGCCTGCCAGGGCTCTGTGCGGGCTTGCCAAGGCTCTGTGCGCCTGCTGGGGCTCTGTGCCTGCCGGCTGTCTGTGCGTGCCTGCCGGGGCTCTGTGCGTGCCTGCTGGAGCACTGTGCAGGCTTGCCGGGGCTCTGTGCGTACTTGCCGGGGCTCTATGCGGGCTTTCCGGGGCTCTGTGCGGCTTGCCGGGGCTCTGTGCGGACTGCCGGGGGTCTGTGCAGGCATCGTCTGATGGGACTACAAGTCCCATCGGACGATGCCTGCAACAGTGACAGTGATTGACACATTAGCCAATGATGGGACAGTAGTAGTCCCATCATCCGGCTAATGTGTTGAATGTAAAAAAAAAAAACTGCATACATACTACATACATGCTACATACATACATACAACATACTACACGCATACAACATAAATACTAAATACATACTACATACAACATACATACTACATACATACATACTACATACATACTACATACTACATATTACATACATACTACATACATACTACATACATACTACATACATACTACATACATACTACATACTATATAACTACTACATACTACATACATACTACATACTACATACATACTACATGCATACTACATACATACAATCAAAGAGATTGGGTCACAAGGGCCCAAAAAGAACGGCCTAAACGGCCTAAAATTCAAACAGTAAAATACAAAAAAATGAAAATATATATCACTACAAAAAACAGGTGAGGTACAGTGCTGCATGGTGTGCGCAGACACCACACAGGCGTGCAAGCATGATAAGGGCGCAGTGATCCCAGGACTAATGCACCCGCATTAATAAATGAATAGTCAAAACAACAAGAGGTTAATGCTCGTCATGTATAATCGATTGCAATATATGCATCATAAGAAGAGCCATAATCACAAAATACTGATCTACCCAGGAATAAATAAATTACCTCTTAGCAGTAAGACGGGTGATGTGTCACGGGGGTCCGTGCGCCCTTGTGACCCAATCTCTTCGGTTGTATCTATTCAGCGACTTGTCCTCTTACATAGTCCTCCGCTCTATTGTGGTTCTCCCTATATAACTTTATAGGATACTGTGACAGCTTTATAGATATTCATTACAATTATGCTTTCTTTTGTTGTATTTTTGGTCATACATACAATGCATTCATACATTACATACAATAAATACAAACAGACATACAGTACATTAAAGATAGAGTACATACTCACCATTACTTGTCACTTTGTTTCCCGAAGCCAGTGTCATCTGTAAAATAGATTAAAATAACAAACAACCAATATACTCCCTGTCCGCAGAAATCCACGAGTGTCCCACGATGATCTCCCATGGAGAACGGCAGCATCAGCTCATGTGACCACTCTCTAGGGGCTCCAGGAATACAATGATGGGAGGAAGGTATCCTTCCCAATGTATTCATCCGCCACTGTAAAAAAGTAGTCCCTAGTCTCACTTTTGGCATTGCTGTGTGAGAAATTTTCCCACGCAGCAATTGCCATAAAGTGAGACTTTGATCTATAGTAACCTCTCAGTGATGCACTGCAGGAGCCATTGTCTCCTGACAATGTGTCACTGAAGGTCCTATAGAGCAGTGACATCACCCGATATCACTGTTCTATAGGGGAGATCATCGTGGGACACTCGTTATTAATTGGACTACGGCGGACATGTAGTATACGGTTTATTATTTTACGTTTTTTGAAGGCGCTAAAGTATGGTAAGTATGGTTAAATGAAGAATATTAAAACACTTTTTTCCTAATGTGTGTTTGTTTTATTAACTCTTTCCTACTAGTGGATTAATAATGGATAGGCGTCTTATTGACGCCTCTCCATTATTAACCCGGCTTAATGTTATCTTACAATAGCAAGGTGATATTAACCCCTTGCTACCCCATATCCCACCGCTACATGGGAGTGGGAAGAGTGGGGCTAAGTGCCGGAATTGGCACATCTTACAGATGCACCATTTCTGGGGTGGCTGCGGACTGGTATTTGTAGCCGGGGGGGGCAATATCCATTGCCCCTCCCTTGGCTATGAATATCAGCCTGCAGCTGCCTGCATAGCCTTTCTGGCTATAAAATATAGGGGGACCCCATGTCATTTTTTGGGGTCCCCCTATTTTAATAGCCAGTAATGGCTACGCAGACAGCTGCGACCTGATATTCTTAGCAGGCTACAAATATTGGCCCCCGGCCGTCGGCTTTCCCCCTCTGGCGCAGAAAATTACGCAGGAGCCCATGCTGTTTTTTTTTAAATTAAACGCTCATTAAGGCCTCTTTCACACTTGCCACTTGCATCTGTACAGGTCCGTCGCTATGCAGACATACCGACGCATGTTGTGAAATTTGTGCACGACATGGGCAGCGCATGCAGTTTTTCAACGCATCCGCTGCCCATTCTGAAGTCCGGGGAGGATGGGGCGGAGTTTCGACCACGCACGTGTGGTAGAAAATGGCGGACGCGATGGACAAAAATCGTTCACTTGCACTTTTTTTGTGACAACGGTCCACCAAAACACAACGGATCCGTTGCACTACGGATGCGATGTGTGGCCATCCGTCGCGATCCATCGCTAATACAAGTCTATGGGTAAAAAACGCTTCCTGCGAGCACATTTGCAGGATCCGTTTTTTTTCCAAAACGACGGATAATAATAATAATAATAATTTTTATTTATATAGCGCCAACATATTCCGCAGCGCTTTACAAATTATAGAGGGGACTTGTACAGACAATAGACATTACAGCATAACAGAAATACAGTTCAAAACAGATACCAGGAGGAGTGAGGGCCCTGCTCGCAAGCTTACAAACTATGGGGAAAAGGGGAGACACGAGAGGTGGATGGTAACAATTGCTTTAGTTATTCGGACCAGCCATAGTGTAAGGCTCAGGTGTTCATGTAAAGCTGCATGAACCAGTTCACTGCCTAAGTATGTAGCAGTACAGACACAGAGGGCTAATACTGCATAAAGTGTATGAGAACATGATGCGAGGAACCTTTTTTTTTTTTTTTTTATTATAAATAGGCCACACAGGGATCGTTAGGTTAATGCATTGAGGCGGTAGGCCAGTCTGAACAAATGAGTTTTTAGGGCACGCTTAAAACTGTGGGGATTGGGGATTAATCGTATTAACCTAGGTAGTGCATTCCAAAGAATCGGCGCAGCACGTGTAAAGTCTTGGAGACGGGAGTGGGAGGTTCTGATTATTGAGGATGCTAACCTGAGGTCATTAGCGGAGCGGAGGGCACGGGTAGGGTGGTAGACTGATACCAGGGAGGAGATGTATGGTGGTGCTGAGCCATGGAGTGCTTTGTGGATGAGGGTAGTAGTTTTGTACTGGATTCTGGAGTGGATGGGTAGCCTGTGTAATGACTGGCACAGGGTAGAGGCATCGGTGTAACGGTTGGTGAGGAATATGATCCTGGCTGCAGCATTCAGGACAGATTGGAGCGGGGAGAGTTTTGCAAGAGGGAGGCCGATTAATAGAGAGTTACAATAGTCCAGACGAGAATGAATAAGTGAAACAGTCAGAGTTTTTGCAGAGTCGAAAGTAAGAAAAGGGCGAATTCTAGAAATGTTTTTGAGATGCTGGTAAGAAGAGCGAGCCAGTGATCGGATGTAGGGGGTGAATGAAAGGTCAGAATCAAGGATGACCCCAAGGCAGCGGGCATGTTGCTTTGGAGTAATGGTGGAACCGCACACGGAGATGGCAATGTCAGGCAAAGGTAGGTTAGTAGAGGGAGAGAACACGAGGAGTTCAGTTTTTGACAGGTTTAGTTTCAGGTAGAGGGAGGACATGATGTTAGTGGTAAGACAGCGGTAAGACAATCACTGGTGTTTTCTAAAAAGGTCGGTGTGATATCAGGAGCAGAAGTGTATAATTGGGTGTCGTCAGCATAGAGATGGTACTGGAAACCAAATCTACTGATTGTTTGTCCAATAGGGGCAGTATACAAAGAGAAGAGGAGGGGGCCTAGGACTGATCCTTGAGGAACCCCAACCGTAAGGGGAAGGTGAGAGGAGGAGGAACCAGCAAAACATACAGTGAAGGATCGGTCAGAGAGATAGGAGGAGAACCAGGAGAGAACGGTGTCCTTGAGGCCGATGGAGCGGAGCATAGTGAGGAGGAGCTGATGATCCACAGTGTCGAATGCTGCAGAGAGATCCAAGAGAATTAGCATGGAGTAGTGACCATTAGATTTAGCTGTTAGTAGGTCATTGGAGACTTTAGTGAGGGCAGTTTCAGTAGAGTGTAAAGAGCGGAAGCCAGATTGAAGAGGGTCGAGAAGAGAGTTATCTGAGAGATAGCGGGTAACGGATTGCGACGGATTGCTAAAAACGCAAGTGTGAAAGTAGAGTTAGAAACATCGGCCTTTCTATTATATATTTATGGATATATCTATCTATAGATATATTTATAGATAGATATATAGATATATGGATAGATATATCTATGTATCTTTAGATATATCTGGCTGCTTTCACACATCAGGTTTTTGCCGTAAGGCACAATCTAGCGAGTTTTGAAAAAACATCTGTCCTGCAAAGACCCTGGCAGGCCGCATAGAGCTCTGGCAGGCACGCACCGAGCCCCGGCAGGCCACACAGAGCCCTGGCAGGCACGCACAGAGCACCGGCAGGCACGCACAGAGCCCCGGCAGGGACGCACAGAGCCCCGGCAGGCCATAGCGCACAGACCCCCGAGGCGCCCGTACAGATCCCCGGCAGGCCCGCACAGTCCCCGCCCGCACACACAGACACGCACAGTGTCTGCCCACGCACCGCCCACACTCTTCCCCCCTCCGGAACAAGATGTAGAAGGACAGAAAGGGCTTATTTAGATTGCGTTATTTGTGTCCCATTGACTTGCATTGGTATCGGGTATTGGCGATATCCAATATTTTTTGGATATCGGCCTATCCAATCCCGTACCGATACTTCTTGATATCGGAAGGTATTGCTCAACACTAGTGGTGACCAAAAAAATTCAATTCTGGCTTTTTGAGTTTTTTCTCTTTACGGCATTTACATCACAGGTTAATTACTGCATTTTTTGTATTATGAAGCACATTTCCCCCCCAAATTAACATTAATGTTTTTTACTTTTGCATTTATTTGTATGGTTTTAGTCATTCTTCTCATGTTAGGGTCTTTAGGACTGGAAGCACTTGCTCCTCTGATAAAACAGGCAAGGAAATTTGTTACCTTAGAAAAGAACAGATGTGAACCCCTGCTATGTTGTCTGTGTACTCTCTTATCACAAAAGACCAGTGGCGTAACTACCACGATTGCAGCGGTCGCCACTGCGATCGGGCCTGGCAGGTCAGGGGCCCGGCAGGTCAGAGGCACCCAACTCCATTTTGCAGTGCAGGAGATCCCATTCCCTCCCGCACGGCAACAGTGAGTCCGAGGCATATTTAGGGAGAGGGGGCAGCCAGGGTATGTGAGAGTTAGGAATTTGGAAGTAGCTCCGGTCAGCACGGTGAGACAGCATCTCCTGCTCTGTAGCCCCTGGACAGAAGGCGAGAGCGGGGGAGGTGCGGCACATGACAGCGCTGTGCAATCAGGAGAAGCTGAGGAGCTGCAGGTTTATATCAGCCTCCCTTTTACCAGAGAGGAGAGTGTGAGATGTGTGTGTTTGTGTGTGATATCTATAGTGTGTGTTTAATATCTGTAGTGTGTGTGTGACATCTGTATGTGTGTGTGTGTGTGTGATATCTGTAGTGTGTGTGTGTGTGATATCTGTACTGTGTGTGAGGCAGGGGCATAACTACCACAGTTGCAGTGTTCCCCGCTGCAACCGGGTCTGGCAAGTCAAGGGCCCAACAGGTCAGAGGCACCTGACACCCCCCGTCGCAGCTGCCGCAGTGAACTATACCGGTGTTTATGATGCCGGTACAGTTCAAAGCAATGATGGAGGAGAGAGCATCAGCTGATGCTCCCTCTCCCATCATTCCCCTCTGCCTCTGACACTGCAGGTGCGTGATGACATCACTTCATCATGCACCCGCTGTGTGAGGGGCCCAGGCAGGGCAGCCCCCTGTACACACTTTGTTCCTCCTCCCCTGGTCTCCCAATGCTCCCCATCTCCATGCCCTGAGTCCTCCTGCACCCCCCATGCATTCCCTGCCCCTTGTCCCCATGTGACTCATCTGCCCTGCTCTCAAGTCTCCCCTGTCCCCTTTCTCACCGTGTGTTCTCCATCTACCCTGTCCTTCTAATCCCTGTGCCCCCTTCTTCCCTCCTCCCAAGTCTCCCCCCGTCTTCTTCTGTTCCCTTGCAGCCCTTGCATCCCTTTCTACCCTGCCCTCGGAGTCCCCTTGTGTCCTCTTGTGCCTGTCTCCCTTGCACCCTAGTCCTCGTGTGTCCCATTGTGCCCTACTCCCCTTCCTGCTAGTCCCTATGAGTCCCCTTGTGCTTGTATCCCTTGTCCCCGTGTGCAGCCTTGTGTCAGTGTCCCTTGCCCATTAGTCCCTGTGTGTCCCCTTGCGCCTGTCTCCCTTGTCCCCTTATGCTTGTGTCCCATGTCCCTGTGTGCCAGTCTCCCTTGCCCATTAGTCCCTGTGTGTCCCCTTGTCAGTTTCCCTGGCCAACTAGTCCCTGTGTGCCCCTTGTGTCAGTCTGCCTGGTCAGTCTCCCTGGCCAACTAGTCCCTGCGTGTCCCCTTGTGCCAGTCTGCCTTGTCCCCTTGTGTCAGTCTCCCTTGCCCACTAGTCCCCATGTAACCTTCTCCCCTGCCTCCTAGCCCCCATGTGTCCCCTTGTGCCTGTCTTCCTTGCTCCCTAGCCCCCCTATGTTACCCTTGTGCCTGTCTCCCCTAGCCCCCTTGTGTCCTTCTCCCCTGCCCCCTAGTCACCATTTGCTCGTGTCTTTTCACTTCCCCTGTATGGAGGGGCTGTATTACACTATGAGTGGGGCTGCATTGTATTCTATTGGGGTTACTTTGTATTGTATGGCATGGCTGCAGCATACTCTGTGGGGTGGCTGTATTATACTATATGTGGGCTGCATTATACTGAATCGAGGACTATGGGGAATATATTATACTATATGAAGAACTAGGGTGCATCATACTATGGGAAGTGAATTGTACGACATGGATGACGATGGCGGTGCATTATACTATATGGAGCACTATGAGGAGTGTATTATACTATATGGAGGACTAAGCAGTGTATTTTAATATATGGAGGACTATGTGGAGTATATAATACTAAATGGAGGACTGAGGAGTGTATTATACTATATGGAGGACTATAAGGGGTGCATTATACTATATGGAGCACTATGAGCAGTGTATTATACTATATGGAGGACTGAGCAGTGTATTTTAATATATGGAGGACTATGTGGAGTGTATAATACTAAATGGAGGACTGAGGAGTGTATTATTCTATATGGAGGACTGAGCAGTGTATGGAGCACTACGAAGAGTGTATTATGCTATATGGAGCACTATGAGGAGTGTATTTTAATATATGGAGGAGTGTATTATACTATATGGAGGACTGAGGAGTGTACAATACTATATGGGGGACTATGGGGAGTGTATTATACTATAAGGAGTACTATGGGGGTGCATTATACTTCTTATATGGATCCCCATGACTTCTATGTTAGCCCCTGATGAGTATAATGGTTTATTTTCTTTTATACATTACATAACAATGGCATTACGGGGGACAAATACAGTGGGGCAAAAAAGTATTTAGTCAGTCAGCAATAGTGCAAGTTCCACCACTTAAAAGATGAGAGGCGTCTGTAATTTACATCATAGGTAGACCTCAACTATGGGAGACAAACTGAGAAAAAAAAATCCAGAAAATCACATTGTCTGTTTTTTTTAACATTTTATTTGCATATTATGGTGGAAAATAAGTATTTGGTCAGAAACAAAATTTCATCTCAATACTTTGTAATATATCCTTTGTTGGCAATGACAGAGGTCAAACGTTTTCTGTAAGTCTTCACAAGGTTGCCACACACTGTTGTTGGTATGTTGGCCCATTCCTCCATGCAGATCTCCTCTAGAGCAGTGAAGTTTTTGGCTTTTCGCTTGGCAACACGGACTTTCAACTCCCTCCAAAGGTTTTCTATAGGGTTGAGATCTGGAGACTGGCTAGGCCACTCCAGGACCTTGAAATGCTTCTTACGAAGCCACTCCTTCGTTGCCCTGGCGGTGTGCTTTGGATCATTGTCATGTTGAAAGACCCAGCCACGTTTCATCTTCAATGCCCTTGCTGATGGAAGGAGGTTTGCACTCAAAATCTCACGATACATGGCCCCATTCATTCTTTCATGTACCCGGATCAGTCGTCCTGGCCCCTTTGCAGAGAAACAGCCCCAAAGCATGATGTTTCCACCACCATGCTTTACAGTAGGTATGGTGTTTGATGGATGCAACTCAGTATTCTTTTCCTCCAAACACGACAAGTTGTGTTTCTACCAAACAGTTCCAGTTTGGTTTCATCAGACCATAGGACATTCTCCCAAAACTCCTCTGGATCAGCCAAATGCTCTCTAGCAAACTTCAGACGGGCCCGGACATGTACTGGCTTAAGCAGTGGGACACGTCTGGCACTGCAGGATCTGAGTCCATGGTGGTGTAGTGTGTTACTTATGGTAGGCCTTGTTACATTGGTCCCAGCTCTCTGCAGTTCATTCACTAGGTCCCCCCGCATGGTTCTGGGATTTTTGCTCACCGTTCTTGTGATCATTCTGACCCCACGGGGTGGGATTTTGCGTGGAGCCCCAGATCGAGGGAGATTATCAGTGGTCTTGTATGTCTTCCATTTTCTAATTATTGCTCCCACTGTTGATTTCTTCACTCCAAGCTGGTTGGCTATTGCAGATTAAGTCTTCCCAGCCTGGTGCAGGGCTACAATTTTGTTTCTGGTGTCCTTTGACAGCTCTTTGGTCTTCACCATAGTGGAGTTTGGAGTCAGACTGTTTGAGGGTGTGCACAAGTGTCTTTTTATACTGATAACAAGTTTAAACAGGTGCCATTACTACAGGTAATGAGTGGAGGAAAGAGAAGACTCTTAAAGAAGAAGTTACAGGTCTGTGAGAGCCAGAAATCTTGATTGTTTGTTTCTGACCAAATACTTATTTTCCACCACAATATGCAAAAAAAATGATAAAAAAACAGACAATGTGATTTTCTGGATTTTTTTTTCTCAGTTTGTCTCCCATAGTTGAGGTCTACCTATGATGTAAATTACAGACGCCTCTCATCTTTTTAAGTGGTGGAACTTGCACTATTGCTGACTGACTAAATACTTTTTTGCCCCACTGTATATGCCAAAATGGGGCACTGGATAGTTATGCAACTGAGGTCACACTATAAAACTTTGCAATAAAGCTATAGTGTGCAAAATTAATAGGGAAAATGTGAATTTGGGTGGAAAATATTTTGGCATGGTGGGGGGCCCCATTTGAAAGTTCGCACCGGGGCCCATAACTTTGTAGTTATGCCACTGCAAAAGACTTATATTTCTCTTAAGACCAGGAACTGAAGTATGTGCCGGCCATGAAATGGAGCAGCTCTTTGTGGTCAATAGATAGCAGCTGCATATTTATAAGATTATCTCAGCACAGGAACATTTATCTTAACACATCCAATTCTGGAACATATTTCAAGGTCTATTGATTAAAATCTACTTTATGTTTTGGACAGTCGCTTTAGTGGTTAATTCTAAAGAGGTTTTTGATTGACATTTATATATTTTAAATATTTTAAATTGTTTTTCACTGCATAAAATTATTTAAATGAAAATGATGCTTCTATAAGGCTTTTAATTAAATGTAAATTTTATGTAGGTGGAAGGAAAAAATAATAAGCATTGTAGGCATTTGTGCACTTTTCAACTGCTTGATGTATGGTCTGTGAGTTTTCTTGCGTCCATCTCATTACCTAGACTTCTAATTTCATTGTGTTGCATCTTTGAGAATTTCCTGAAAACAGTGGATTAATGAGTTATCGGCTTGACTTTGAAATCAGGGAGTTAATAAAGGGAGTCAATTATCCAACAAAGACATGCATCACCAGCTCTTCCTTTCATACGTAAGGAACATTAAAATTAGAATATTACACATCAATAGTTAATATGCTATGCAGTGTATTTCTTCACTAATTGTATGGCCATTGCAAAGTAACTTTTGGAACTGTTTACTTTTCACTACATGATAAAAATGTTAGATTTTTGCTCTAATGCTAGATTGAATTAGCTGGATAATCAGATAAAATTAATACTATATACATATTTAAAGATATTTGAACCCTTCTCTAAATAAATTATGGCATATCCTTGATAATCTTCCGTACAGGATGTAGTGATAAAGTCAACCTTACCGGGAACAAAACAATTGGATGATGTACCTGCTGGGCAGCATAATACACAATGCATGGGGACTTTTTTAACCCCTTTCTGCCAATGGACGTACTATTCCGTCCATGTGGGGTGGGCCCTACTTCCCAAGGACAGAATAGTACGTCCAGCGCGATCGGCTGTGCTCACGGGGGGAGCGCGGCCGATCGCGGCCGGGTGTCAGCTACCTTCAGCTGCCTATCGCAGCTGACATCCGGTGCTATGTGCCAGGAGTGGTCACGGACCGCCCCCGGCACATTAACCACCGGCACACCTGTGCCGGCGGTACAGGGAAGCGTCGCGCAGAGAGGGGGCTCCCTGCGGGCTTCCCTGAGACCCCCACCTCAACGAGGTGGCTTCACAGAGCCTGCTCAGAGCAGGCACTGTGAAGCCTGCAGTGCTGCAAGTCAGATCGGTGATCTGACAGAGTGCTGTGCACACTGTCAGATCACCGATCTGTGATGTCCCCACCTGGGACAAAGTAAAAAAGTAAAAAAAAAATGTCCACACGTGTAAAAAAAAATTTAAAAAAATTCCTAAATAATGAAAAAAAAAAATATTATTCCCATAAATTCATTTCTTTATCTAAATAAAAAAAACAAAACAATAAAAGTACACATGTTTAGTATCGCTGCGTCCATAACAACCCCACCTATAAAACTATATCACTAGTTAACCCCTTCAGTAAACACCGTAAGAAAAAAAAAACGAGGCAAAAAACAACGCTTTATTATCATACCACCGAACAAAAAGTGGAATAACACGCGATCAAAAAGACAGACATAAATAACCATGGTACCGCTGAAAGTGTCATCTTGTCCCGCAAAAAACGAGCCACTATACAGCATCATCAGCAAAAAAATAAAAAAGTTATAGTCCTCAGAATAAAGTGATGCAAAAATAATTATTTTTTCTATAAAATAGTTTTTATCATATAAAAGCGCCAAAACATAAAAAAATGATATAAATGAGGTATCGCTGTAATCGTACTGACCCGAAGAATAAAACTGCTTTATCCATTTTACCAAACGCAGAACGGTATAAACGCCTCCCCCAAAAGAAATTCATTAATAGCTGGTTTTTGGTGATTCTGCCTCACAAAAATCGGAATAAAAAGCGATCAAAAAATGTCACGTGCCTGAAAATGTTACCAATAAAAACGTCAACTCGTCCCGCAAAAAAACAAGACCTCACATGACTCTGTGGACCAAAATATGGAAAAATTATAGCTCTCAAAATGTGGTAACGCAAAAAATATTTTTTGCAATAAAAAGCGTCTTTTAGTGTGTGACGGCTGCCAATCATAAAAATCCACTAAAAAACCCGCTATAAAAGTAAATCAAACCCCCCTTCATCACCCACTTAGAGAAAAATTAAAAAATTTAAAAAATGTATTTATTTCCATTCTCCCATTAAGGTTAGTGTTAGGGCTAGGGTTAGGGCTAGGGTTAGGGTTAGGGCTAGGGTTAGGGTTAGGGCTATGGCTAAGGTTAGGGTTAGGGCTAGGGTTAGGGTTAGGGCTAGGGCTAGGGTTAGGGCTACGGCTAGGGTGAGGGCTAGGGATAGGGTTAGGGCTAGGGTTAGGGTTGGGGCTAGGGTTAGGGCTAGGGTTAGGGTTAGGGTTGGTGCTAGGGTTAGGGTTAGGGCTAGGGTTGGGGCTAAAGTTAAGGCTACAGTTAGGGTTGGGGCTAAAGTTAGGGTTAGGGTTTGGATTACATTTACGGTTGGGAAGAGGGTTGGGATTAGGGTTAGGGGTGTGTCTGGGTTAGAGGTGTGGTTACGGTTACCATTGGGATTAGGGTTAGGGGCTCTCCAAACGCGACATGGCATCCGATCTCAATTCCAGCCAATTCTGCGTTGAAAAAGTAAAACAGTGCTCCTTCCCTTCCGAGCTCTCCCGTGTGCCCAAACAGGGGTTTACCCCAACATATGGGGTATCAGCGTACGCAGGACAAATTGGACAACTTTTGGGGTCCAATTTCTCCTGTTACCCTTGGAACAATACAAAACTGGGGGCTAAAAATTAATTTTTGTGGGAAAAAAAGGATTTTTTATTTTCACGGCTCTGCAATATAAACTGTAGTGAAACACTTGGGGGTTCAAAGTTCTCACAACACATCTAGATAAGTTCCTTGGGGGGTCTAGTTTCCAATATGGGGTCACTTGTGGGGGGGTTTCTACTGTTTAGGTACATATGGGGCTCTGCAGATGCAATGTGACGCCTGCAGACCAATCCATCTAAGTCTGCATTCCAAATGATGCTCCTTCCCGTCCGAGCTCTGCCATGCGCTCAAACGGTGGTTCGTCCCACATATCGGGTATCAGCGTACTCAGGACAAATTGGACAACAATATTTAGGGTCCAATTTCTCCTGTTACCCTTGGAAAAATACAAAACTGAAGGCTAAAAAATAATTTTTGTCGAAAAAAAAATATTTTTTATTTGCGCGGCTCTGCGTTATAAACTGTAGTGAAACACTTGGGGGTTCAAAGCTCTCACATCATATCTAGATGAGTTCCTTAGGGGTCTACTTTCCAATATGGTGTCACTTGTGGTGGGTTTCTACTGTTTAGGTACATTAGGGGCTCTGCAAACGCAATGTGACGCCTGCAGACCATTCCATCTAAGTCTGCATTCCAAATGGCGCTCCTTCCCTTCCGAGCCCTCCCATGTGCCCAAACGGTGGTTCCCCCCCCCCACATATGGGGTATCAGCGCACTCAGGACAAATTGGACAACAACTTTTGGGGTCCAATTTCTCCTGTTACCCTCGGGAAAATACAAAACTGGGGGCTAAAAAATAATTTTTGTGGTAAAAAATTTTTGTTTTATTTTTACGGCTCTGCATTATAAACTACTGTGAAGCCCTTGGTGGGTCAAAGCGCTCACCACACATCTAGATAAGTTCCTTAGTGGGTCTACTTTCCAAAATGTTGTCACTTGTGGGGGGTTTTAATGTTTAGGCACATCAGTGGCTCTCCAAATGCAACATGGCGTCCCATCTCAATTCCTGTCAATTTTGCATTGAAAAGTCAAACGGCGATCCTTCCCTTCCGAGCTTTCCCATGCGCCCAAACAGTGGTTTACCCCCACATATGGGGTATCCGCCTACTCAGGACAAATTGTACAACAACTTTTGTGGTCCAATTTCTTCTCTTACCCTTGGGAAAATAAAAAATTGGGGGCGAAAAGATAATTTTTGTGAAAAAAAAATGATTTTTTATTTTTACGGTTCTGTATGATAAACTTCTGTGAAGCACTTGGTGGGTCAAAGTGCTTACTACACCTCTAGATAAGTTCCTTAGGGGGTCTACTTTCCAAAATGGTGTCACTTGTGGGGGGTTTCAATGTTTAGGCACATCAGTGGCTCTCCAAACGCAACATGACGTCCCATCTCAATTCCAGTCAATTTTGAATTGAAAAGTCAAATGGCACTCCTTCGCTTCCGAGCTCTGTCTTGCGCCCAAACAGTGGTTTACCCCCACATGTCGGGTATCAGCGTACTCAGGACAAATTGTACAACAACGTTTGCAGTCCATTTTCTCCTGTTACCCTTGGTAAAATAAAACAAATTGGAGCTGAAGTAAATTTTTTGTGAAAAAAAGTTAAATGTTCATTTTTATTTAAACATTCCAAAAATTCCTGTGAAACACCTGAAGGGTTGATAAACTTCTTGAATGTGGTTTTGAGCACCTTGAGGGGTGCAGTTTTTAGAATGGTGTCACACTTGGGTATTTTCTATCATATAGACCCCTCAAAATGACTTCAAATGAGATGTGGTCCCTAAAAAAAATGGTGTTGTAAAAATGAGAAATTGCTGGTCAACTTTTAACCCTTATAACTCTCTAACAAAAAAAAATTTTGGTTCCAAAATTGTGCTGATGTAAAGTAGACATGTGGGAAATGTTACTTATTAAGTATTTTGAGTGACATATCTCTGTGATTTAATTGCATAAAAATTCACATTTAAAAAATTGCAAAATTTTCAAAATTTTCACCAAATTTCCATTTTTTTCACAAATAAACACAGGTAATATCAAAGAAATTTTACCACTGTCATGAAGTACAATATGTCTTGAGAAAACAGTGTCAGAATCACTGGGATCTGTTGAAGTGTTCCAGAGTTATAACCTCATAGAGGGACAGTGGTCAGAATTGTAAAAATTGGCCCGGTCCATAACGTGCAAACCACCCTTTGGGGGTAAAGGGGTTAAAAATACATCTAACAGTTAACCATCTTAATTTAAAAAAAGAGGTAGCACATTTTTAAGCCTTTGTCTTATGTTCCAGAATACCTTGACATACTCATGTGCAACTATGTCTGGACCCGTTTAAGTGTATACCACGTGAAACGGCCGTAGTCCATTAACCTAACCAGTTCGTCTAGCAATTATCCTGCCCTCTGTAACCATGTCCACAGCACATAGTTAAAATAAAGGACAAAGGTTTTTTTTTTTACTGGATGACTTGTGTGGTGCTGCTATTTTCTTCCTGTTTGGATGTGCAACTATGTACTTAGTCATGTAATAATAGTTTATCATTGTTGGTTTTAGTAGCTGCATCAATGTCAACCCATTCATAAGAAGGCTATCTCAGTTTATATAATGGGTTATCCTGTTTTGGACAACCCCTTTAGAGTAGAGGTGCACTTACACTGAAAGATTATCATGAACTAGCTGAAGAGCCAGGCGTTGCCTGGGCATAGTAAATATCTGTGGTTAGTTATAGCACGTCACTTCTCTTATTTTCCCATCACGCCTCTCATTTTCCCAATCACATCTTTAATTTTCCCCCTCACATCTCTCATTTTCTCCCTCACACCTCTCATTTTCTCCCTCACTCCTCTCATTCCCCCCTAACACTTGTCATTTCGACCTCACATCTGTCATTTTCCGATCACTCCACTATTTTCCCTCACTCCTCTCATTTTGCAAACACACCTTTTCATTTTCACCTCACACCTCTCATTTTCACCTAAGTATATACATGCTTGTCATCTCCCTTATATATAGTATACACCTGTATGTCATCTCCTGTATATAGTATATACCTGTATGTCATCTCCCCTGTATATAGTATATACCTGCTGTGTGTCATCTCCCCTGTATATAGTATATACCTGTATGTCATCTCCTCCTACATATAGTCTATACCTGTATGTCATCTCCTCCTATATATAGTATATACCTGTATGTCATCTCCTTCTATATATAGTATATACCTGTATGTCATCTCCTCCTGTATATAGTATATACCTGTGTGTCATCTCCCCTGTATATAGTATATACCTGTGTGTCATCTTCTATATATAGCATATACCTGTATGTCATCTCCTCCTGTATATAGTATACCTGTAGGTAATCTGCTCCTGTATATAGTATATACCTGTGTGTCATCTCCTCCTGTATATAGTATATACCTGTATGTCATCTCTTCCTGTATATAGTATGTACCTGTATGTCATCTCCTCCTCTATATAGTATATACTTGTGTGTCATCTCTCCTGTATATAGTATATATCTGTGTGTCATCTCCCCTGTATATAGTATATACCTGTGTGATCTCCTGTATTAGACCTCGTTCACACGTTATTTGCTCAGTATTTTTACCTCAGTATTTGTAAGATAAATTGGCAGCCTGATAAATCCCCAGCCAACAGGAAGCCCTTCCCCTGGCAGTATATATTAGCTCACACATACACATAATAGACAGGTCATGTGACTGATAGCTGCCGTATTTCCTATATGGTACATTTGTTGCTCTTGTAGTTTGTCTGCTTATTATTCAGATTTTTATTTTTGAAGGATAATACCAGACTTGTGTGTGTTTTAGGGCGAGTTTCGTTTGTCAAGTTGTGTGTGTTGAGTTGTGTGTGGCGACATGCATGTAGCGACTTTTGTGAGATGAGTTTTGTGTGGCAAAATGCGTGTAGCAACTTTTTGTGTGTCGAGTTGCATGTGACAGGTTAGTGTGGCAAGTTGTGTGCAGCAAGTTTTGCGCATGGCGAGTTTTGCGCGTGGCGAGTTTTATGTGTGGTGCCTTTTGAGTATGTGCAAGTTTTGTGTGAGGCAACTTTTGCATGTGTTGCAAATTTTGTGCATGTGGCAATTTTTCCGCGTGTGCAAGTTTTGCGTGTGGCGAGTTTTCCATGAGGTGAGTTTTGCACTTGTGGCGAGTTTTGCGTGAGCCTAGTTTTGGCATGTGGCGAGTTTTGCGCATGGCGAGTTTTGAGCGGCGACTTTTGTGTTTCGACTTTTATGTGGCGAGGTTGGTGTATGTGTGGTGAAATGTGTGCTGAGGGTGGTATATGTGTTTAAGCACGTGGTAGTGTGTGGCGCATTTTGTGTGTGTGTTCATATCCCCGTGTGTGGTGAGTATCCCATGTCGGGGTCCCACCTTAGCAACTGTACGGTATATACTCTTTGGCGCCATCGCTCTCATTCTTTAAGTCCCCCTTGTTCACATCTGGCAGCTGTCAATTTGCCTCCAACACTTTTCCTTTCACTTTTCCCCATTATATAGATAGGGGAAAAATAGTTTGGTGAATTGGAAAGTGCGGAGTTAAAATTTCACCTCACAACATAGCCTATGACGCTCTCGGGGTCCAGACGTGTGACTGTGCAAAATTTTGTGGCTGTAGCTGTGACGGTGCAGATGCCAATCCCGGACATACATACATACATACACACACACACACACACACACACACATACACACACACATTCAGCTTCATATAGTAGATGAACATTCTTAGGAATCTTTCTGCATATGCACAGAAAGCTGTTGATCAGTTGTGTAGACGTGGGTTATACAGAGTTCATCATTCAAGGAATGTTGAGCAGATAAGTTATTTTATTGAAACTGCAGCAATCAGCTCAGTAGATACATTGCTGTAATCAAGGTATCCACCCCTATTTCTTGCTGTCCTCAGCTGAGTTAGCAAAATCTTGGTGCCATGAGTTTACCGTGACAGAGAGGAGCCAGAAGACCACAGCATATGATTTCTCCTACTCCTGCACTGATCAGAAGCACTCACCGTCTTATTAAGTGTGTAAATTTATTTTGGCAATGCAGGGGTTAATTTGTTCAGTTGAGAGCTCCTGCAAGCTTTCCTGCATTAAGGCTCAGCTGTGCAATGTTAGCTACTCTCATCTCCTATATAATCTGGGCCCTGGCTAGCACTCATTGTCAGAGTTGCTTATGCTGCTTGGCTGGTGGTTGTTGTTGGTTATTATAGGAGAAGGCATTTGGTGGGTTTATCTGTGACTGTCCCTAGGTTTCGAGCGTGTGATAATTCCCTTTCTTCTACTACTCCCTTCTCCCATCCTTCACTCCATGGTGCATTCCTCTGTTATATGTGTGAATATATTTGTATGTTTGGTATTTTTCGTTATACCTGTTCATATTACCTTGTTAGTCTGGTTGATTTATTACAGTACTCTACTGCTCCCCTCTACCTTGGGTCGGGGAAGGGTACAGACTGAGTGCGGATTCAGGAGCTAAGAAAAGTTATGTTGCCTGGCATCTTCACCATCAGAATTAATCCAGGGAACAGAGTAATCTAGGGTGACCCTATCGTTAGGGACAGAGAAGGACCCTCTGGTCTCAGGACACTCGGCAACAGAGTCATGATGCTTGTTGACATATGCCATTTTTTTTTTGTCTGGGGAATGTTCTGCTATGCTTAATGCAGTTAGGGATGCAAATCATCAAGATCTGCTGCTGGTAGTTCACTTTGCTATTGATGTCCAATGACATCCCAGATATGCTTGAAGTGAGACAAGTCCAGAGATCCTGCAGGTAATGGTAACAAGTTTAGGCCATGGAGGCTGCTCATAGTAGCAAAAACAACATGTGGCCTAGAATAGTTGCATTCAAAAATCGCTCCTAGGATACTTTAGAGATATGACCGTATCACTGACTCCTGGATTTAACCTTTCTGAACTGCAGGTGAACTTGGATGTCACATACAAAGCCCAAGGCACCAAACTATTTTTACATAAACCATGAGACGGAATTTACATGATACTGGGCAATAAGCCAGATGTCTATGTGTTCCATTCACCTCCGCTCTCAAAAGGCAATCATGGTGCAGAACAAGAAAATAATGCATCCCTGAATAAAGGTGTATCATCTTCAGTGATGAGACCCATTTTTGTCTTGCATACAATGAGAACCAGAGATTGGTCTGAAAACCACATGAAAATCAGCAAAAATAAGTCTTCACGAGAAAGCATCACATTGGTCCTACTACTGGGATTAGGGTGTGGTGTGGCATAGTAAATAGTCGCTGTCCCCCTGTTGTCTTCATTCCAAGTAGATAACACTTGGGCATTATATTGGTTTTGTGTTACAGACATTTCACCCAGATTGTCCCAGAACTTGTTTTTCAACATAAGAATGCCAGGTTGCATGTTGCTTATGCTACTGCAACCAGCCTGCCTGGCTTAAAGGTGCCAACGTGACTTTTGTATTAATATGCATTAAAAACATCTTGGGTGGTATTTCTTGCATATGCAATGGAAGCTGCCAGCAGCAAGTCTTGATGACTTGTGTGCCCAAGTGCATTCAGTTAGACAGAGCATTGCTTACATAACTATTAAGACCCTCATTGATAATCCTAGGTATATAGGTCTATGTATTTTGGTGTGGCAGGTTTTTTCAATACTGAATAAATTAAGATATTTTGAAAATGTTGTTTCCTTTTTTTAACTATTTGCATATTGTTAGCATGTCTACTGATCCTGCAATTTTCAATTCCTTGACTTTTGCTTCTTGATGTTGCAATTTCAATGTTGAGAAGAGTATTTTGTATTTTATAATTTAAATGAATATACATAACTGTTGTTTTAACTGTGACATTTAAGCTGATATTTTATTTTGGTCACTGTCGAAAAGCCTAATTAAATCCACTCCAACTGTTGCATAAAACAACAGGAAGAGTCCAAGGACAAAGATTGCTTTCTGTAGGCAATGTCATTTAGAACTTTTACATTATTAATTTACAAGATGGCATAAAAATAATTAAATGTTTTACCAAAATGTACTGTTTTACTATGTTACAATATTAAACAGTGCCTATTTTCCTATGGCTGCATTTCAATACGTGACAGTTGATTGATAGAGTATTTGGAAGAAAAATAAATCCTTTTCTATTACCAGATAATTCTTTTGGTATCACTACTGAGACTATTTTAAAAATTATAAAATTGGTAGTTGTATTTTGATGTTATTTTACACAATGAGAAGATGTTTTTAATGCTAGCACAGCATTTAAGTATTGTGAGAGTATCTGGTGTAGCATGGCTCTGACTCAATTCTTCACCGAAGAAGGAATATAAAGCTTACAAAGGATATATATATATTCACTGACTTAAGCAACTATGTCAATACTAGATGGTGGCCCGATTCTAACGCATCGGGTATTCTAGAATATGTATGTCCACGTAGAATATTGCCCAGCCACGTAGTATATTGCCCAGTCACATAGTATATTGCCCAGCTACGCACAGAGCCACGTAGTATACAGCACAGAGCCACGTAGTATGCAGCACAGAGCCACGTAGTATACAGCACAGAGCCACATAGTATACAGCACAGAGCCACGTAGTATACAGCACAGAGCCACGTAGTATAC
The DNA here is from genome assembly GCF_032444005.1 of Ranitomeya imitator. Classification (NCBI taxonomy): domain Eukaryota; kingdom Metazoa; phylum Chordata; class Amphibia; order Anura; family Dendrobatidae; genus Ranitomeya; species Ranitomeya imitator. The sequence goes on from NC_091282.1 coordinate 473,063,146, forward strand.
AGCACAGAGCCACGTAGTATATTGCCCATTCACGTAGTATGCACCATATCCCTGTTAAAAAATTTTTTTTTTTTAAAATAGTTACATACTCACCTCCTGGAGCCTCCGGATCAAAGCGGCCGGTTCCCGATGCTTGGCGCGCGGTCTGGTCCCAAGAGTGCATTGCGGTCTCGCACGATAATGACGTAGCGGTCTCGTGAGACCGTACGTCATCATCTCGCGAGACCACAATGCATGCAGCGGTCACCGGGCCGTCGTGCGGAGCGTAAAAGGCCGGTTCCTGATCCGGGGGGCCACCGGAGAGTGAGTATGTAACTGCATAGGCAGCATGAATAGTAAAAAGGTGGTCACACAGGGTTAATAGCAGCGTTACCGAGTGCGTTACACCGTGGTCAACGCTGCCATTAACCCTGTGTGAGTGCTAACCGGAGGGGAGTATGCGGACGCCGGGCACTGACTGCGAGGAGGAAGGGAGGAAGGAGCGGCCATTTTTTTCCGGACTGTGGCCGTCGTTGATTGGTCGCAGCAGCTATGACAGGCAGCTGCCGCGATCAATCAGCGAATGAATAACCGTGACAGACAGAAGGACAGACAGACAGACGGAAGTGATCCTTAGACAATTATATAGTAGATTAGTATAGATAAAACATTACCTTTAATAGTTAATATAATATAAAAAAACAACACAACAAAATACACTACCACATTGCCTAAAAAGCTACTTATCTGATGTAAGGCTGAAAATAGAAAATTGCAAGGTGACCCTAATGTCCAAACTGTGATTTCCTACCTTACTGCGGAGGTTGAAACCCTGTGCAGTGGCACCCCGGTTCAATGTAGACTCACCCTGTTAAGCCCTAATAGGCCCTAAAGTGAGATAGAAGAATGAAATCAGACAGCAGACAGCAGACAAATAGATTCAGACTAATAATGCAAGGTAAGAGATCATAGAGATGTACTGGGTATATGCTGATCAATGACATAAGGCGCAAAAAGGGGCATACATAAGCACATATTCAAATAAATAGTATAAGGTGCAACAACATACATGTGAATATATAATACCAGTCCCAAAATATTAATAAATTGTTCCAAAAAAATTGCACCTATTCCCAAGTACATATAACACTGCAGAAAAAAGTTGAATACCAGGTAACTCAAAAAGCATGCCCAAAAATACTGAAAAAACGACGAAACAAAAATAGAAAAAAATATAATAAAAAAAGAAAGATACCATAAATATTGTAGCTATACCTAGGAATACCTGCAATGTACCTATGAATTGCCCTATATTATTTATTTGACTATGTGCATATGCATGCCCCTTATGTCACTAATCAGTACATATCTATGCTCTTTCACCTTGCATGATTATTCTGAATCAATTTGTCTGCTGTCTGCTGTCAGATTTCTTTCTTCTTTTTCACTTTAGGACCTATTAGGGCTTAATAGGGTGAGCCTGCGCTGAGCAAGGGCGCCTCTGCACAAGTCCTAGTGTGGCAACCTCTGCAGTAAGGTAGGGAATCACAGTTTGGACATTAGGGTCTCCTTGCACTTTTCTATTTTCAGCCTTACATCGGAAAAGTAGGGTTTTTTTTGCCATGTGGTAGTGTATTTTGTTGTGTTGTGTTCTTTGTATTATATTAACAATCCACAGCGAGGAGATTGGAACAAAACAAAATCCTCTAAACTGCAACTGCATGCTCGCAAACGCCAGAAGCCTGACAAACAAGATGGAAGAACTAGAAGCAGAAATAGCTACAGGTAACTTTGACATAGTGGGAATAACCGAGACATGGCTAGATGAAAGCTTTGACTGGGCAGTTAACTTACAAGGTTACAGTCTGTTTAGAAAGGATCGTAAAATCGGAGAGGAGGAGGGGTTTGTCTCTATGTAAAGTCTTGTCGTCTAAAGTCCACTTTAAGGGAGGATATTAGCGAAGGGAATGAGGATGTCGAGTCCCTATGGGTCGAAATTCATGGAGGGAAAAATGGTAACAAAATTCTCATTGCGGTCTGTTACAAACCCCCAAATATAACATAAATCATGGAAAGTCTACTTCTAAAGCAGATAGATGAAGCTGCAACCCATAATGAGGTCCTGGTTATGGGGGACTTTAACTACCCGGATATTAACTGGGAAACAGAAACCTGTGAAACCCATAAAGGCAACAGGTTTCTGCTAATAACTAAGAAAAATTATCTTTCACAATTGGTGCAGAATCCAACCAGAGGAGCAGCACTTTTAGACCTAATACTATCTAATAGACCTGACAGAATAACAAATCTGCAGGTGGTCGGGCATCTAGGAAATAGCGACCACAATATTGTACAGTTTCACCTGTCTTTCACTAGGGGGACTTGTAATGGGAGTCACAAAAACACTGAACTTTAGGAAGGCAAAGTTTGACCAGCTTAGAGATGCCCTTAATCTGGTAGATTGGGACAATATCCTCAGAAATAAGAATACAGATAATAAATGGAAAATGTTTAAGAACATCCTAAATGGGCACTGTAAGTGGTTTATACCTTGTGGGAATAAAAGGACTAGAAATAGGAAAAACCCAATGTGGCTAAACAAAGAAGTAAGACAGGCAATTAACAGTAAAAAGAAAGCATTTGCACTACTAAAGCAGGATGGCACCATTGAAGCTCTAAAAAACTATAGGGAGAAAAATACTTTATCTAAAAAACTAATTAAAGCTGCCAAAAAGGAAGCAGAGAAGCACATTGCTAAGGAGAGTAAAACTAATCCCAAACTGTTCTTCAACTATATCAATAGTAAAAGAATAAAAACTGAAAATGTAGGCCCCTTAAAAAATAGTGAGGAAAGAATGGTTGTAGATGACGAGGAAAAAGCTAACATGTTAAACAACTTCTTCTCCACGGTATTCACGGTGGAAAATGAAATGCCAGGTGAAATCCCAAGAAACTATGAAAACCCTATATTAAGGGTCACCAATCTAACCCAAGAAGAGGTGCGAAACCGGCTAAATAAGATTAAAATAGATAAATCTCCGGGTCCGGATGGCATACACCCACGAGTACTAACAGAACTAAGTAATGTAATAGATAAACCATTATTTCTTATTTTTAGGGACTCTATAGCGACAGGGTCTGTTCCGCAGGACTGGCGCATAGCAAATGTGGTGCCAGTATTCCAAAAGGGCTCTAAAAGTGAACCTGGAAATTATAGGCCAGTAAGTCTAACGTCTATTTGAAGGGTTTCTGAAGGATGTTTTTCTGGATTATCTCAATGAGAATAACTGTTTAACTCCATATCAGCATGGGTTTATGAGAAATCGCTCCTGTCAAACCAATCTAATCAGTTTTTATGAAGAGGTAAGCTATAGGCTGGACCACGGTGAGACATTGGACGTGGTATATCTCGATTTTTCCAAAGCGTTTGATACCGTGCCGCACAAGAGGTTGGTACACAAAATGAGAATGCTTGGTCTGGGGGAAAATGTGTGTAAATGGGTTAGTAACTGGCTTAGTGATAGAAAGCAGAGGGTGGTTATAAATGGTATAGTCTCTAACTGGGTCGCTGTGACCAGTGGGGTACCGCAGGGGTCGGTATTCATTAATGATCTGGTAGAAGGTTTACACAGTAAAATATCGATATTTGCAGATGATACAAAACTATGTAAAGCAGTTAATACAAGAGAAGATAGTATTCTGCTACAGATGGATCTGGATAAGTTGGAAAATTGGGCTGAAAGGTGGCAGATGAGGCTTAACAATGATAAATGTAAGGTTATACACATGGGAAGAAGGAATCAATATCACCATTACACAATGAACGGGAAACCACTGGGTAAATCTGACAGGGAGAAGGACTTGGGGATCCTAGTTAATGATAAACTTACCTGGAGCAGCCAGTGCCAGGCAGCAGCTGCCAAGGCAAACAGGATCATGGGGTGCATTAAAAGAGGTCTGGATACACATGATGAGAGCATTATACTGCCTCTGTACAAATCCCTAGTTAGACCGCATATGGAGTACTGTGTCCAGTTTTGGGCACCGGTGCTCAGGAAGGATATAATGGAACTAGAGAGAGTACAAAGGAGGGCAACAAAATTAATAAAGGTGATGGGAGAACTACAATACCCAGAGAGATTAGCGAAATTAGGATTATTTAGTCTAGAAAAAAGATGACTGAGGGGCGATCTAATAACCATGTATAAGTATATAAGGGGACAATACAAATATCTCGCTGAGGATCTGTTTATACCAAGGAAGGTGACAGGCACAAGGGGGCATTCTTTCCGTCTGGAGGATAGAAGGTTTTTCCATCAACATAGAAGAGGATTCTTTACTGTTAGGGCAGTGAGAATCTGGAATTGCTTGCCTGAGGAGGTGGTGATGGCGAACTCAGTCGAGGGGTTCAAGAGAGGCCTGGATGTCTTCCTGGAGCAGAACAATATTGTATCATACAATCATTAGGTTCTGTAGAAGGACGTAGATCTGGGGAATTATTATGTTGGAATATAGGCTGAACTGGATGGACAAATGTCTTTTTTCGGCCTTACTAACTATGTTACTATGTTACTATTAAAGGTTAAGTTTTATCTATACTAATATTGACATAGTTGCTTAAGTCGGTGAATACATGGCTCTGACTCATCAAAAGTATAAATGAAATGTTAAGGAAAGTGGCACAGCTTTGAAAATGATGCCCAACCAATCCTATGTTTGTTAGGAGTCGAGTTTCCTCTGCTGCACAGGAGGAATCTCGATCCGTGTCTGCTGCGGTCTCCCATTCTGCATCGGCCGCAGTGGGGTCTGCTCAGCGGAGGCGTCGCTCACAGCATCTTGCTGGGACTGATTCTGTGCAGAGGGTTACTACTGCCTTTTCTGGCTCTCCTGTTGTACCCTGCACTGATCTGCGGCGAGCAGGCTTCTCTGGGACTAAGTCCTTATTTTCACACACTGAGCATGCCCAGGGCAAGATCTCCCGTTGGAGATCGAGGGTCACATGCTCAGGTACTGCAGCACATTCCATTGGTCCTCCAGGAAGGTCCTGAAAGGGCAAAACTTCGGTAGCAGCTTTCTGTGCTGCAACTATATAAACTGTGCATGACCGCACGGCCATGCGCTAGTATTGTCTTGTAAATATGTGTGTGTGTTGTGAGTGAAAGTCGCTCTTTAAATAACCCTCCCTATTGGATGACTGTTCGCGGAAGGTGTATGTTTGCTATCTAGCGCCCGACTTATCCAACAGCACGTAACACACATTACAGCTACCAGTTGCTGTGTCCGCCAGTACGGCGCCGTGCGCTTGCTCTGCGCTTTCCTGACCCAAGCCTGGGTGGTTAGTGGCGTCTGTCAGTGCGGCACCGCACGCACTCTTGTGCCTTTATATTATTATTTATGTTCCTCTGACACCCCAGTTGCGGTGTCGAGCGCATGGGGTCTTCTGAACTCAAATCCTCAGTCTCGGGTTTGAGATTAGTGACTCCTTGCTTGCGCTCTATGTGCGGTACTGCGGTCCTGTGACGCAACAGGGTCGCTTCCTTCACACAGGGTGAAGTTAACCCATGTGTGTATTCTTATAGTACCGCCATATAGTCTGTCTTTACTAGCAGCAGAGTTTTTACCTGCACGGTGGACCTGGGACTGCGAACGCACCTAGTTCCATTTCATCTTGTACTTGGTGCGTTCCGCCAGTCCTTAACAATGTTGATTCCAGAAAATATTAGTAATGAGTCCTAAATGTGGTTTCTCTGAAGCCCTATCTATACACTAAGAATTATTGGAAAATATGGCACTGAGGCTTTATACAGATGACATAAAGTAGTTGTCAGCCTGAAAACTATACGTTTAAATAGATCTACCTACAAGCACATTTTTCTCTTCATTAGGGTGCGCTCACACTATGCAAGAGAATTGGATGCTATATGCAAATGACCTTTGGGTCAAACTCCGCTGTGAGTGTGAGTGTCATTTTACTGTGATCTGATTTTCTCACATGTGAGAATTGGATTACACATGAGGAGAAAATCGAGAGATTCATTTCAGCTAAACACCTAAAACCCTGGTGCAAATAGCCCCAAGGGAATGGAGAGATCTATTAAAGATACAAACATAATTTTTATTTCAACAATGTTAAAAAGTCACAGTACATGAACTATAAAAAAGAAGAGCATCTCAAAATGGAGACACCATCAGAAGACTAAAGTTCACCAAGTAAATATAGTAAAGTCATCAAATGCCCTAAAGAGGCTATATAATGGTTTAAAAAGGAGAAAAAAGAAAGGTGAAAATAAATATAAATTCATTAATTGTTAATAGATATCATGGGTAGTAAGGTTATAATGAAATAATGGCCACTTCAAATAAAACGATTTAGAAGCAAATGGTCAAATATAGAGGCTGTCCATATGGAATAAATAAGATGTCTAGTGATAATGAAATGAGTGCCTCATAATAATACCCTCTTAACCCCTTAGTGACAGAGCCAATTTGGTACCTAATGACCAAGCCAATTTTTACAATTCTGAACATTGTCACTTTATGATGTAATAAATCTGGAACGCTTTAACGGATCCCAGTGATTCTGAAACTTTTTTTCGTGACATATTGAACGTCATGTTAGTGGTAACATTTCTTTGATATTACTTGCGCTTTTATGCCCTTAAATCAGAGAGATGTGTCACACAAAATAGTTAATAAATAACATTTCCCACATGTCTACTTTACATCAGCACAATTTTGGAAACAAATAATTTTTTGTTAGGAAGTTATAAGGGTTAAAATTTGACCAGCGATTTCTCATTTTTACAACAAAATTTACAAAAACATTTTTTTTAGGGACCATCTCACATTTAAATTAACTTTGAAGGGTGTTCATGACAGAAAATACCCTAAAAGTTACAACATTCTAAAAACTATACCCCTCAAGGTGCTCAAAACCACATTCAAGAATTGTATTAACCCTTTACGTGCTTCACAGGAAATAAAGCAATGTGGAAGGAAAAAAATAACATTTAACTTTTTTTACAAAAATTTTACTTCAGAACCAATTTTTTTATTTTCACAAGTGTAAAAAGAGAAAATGAACCACAAAATTTGTTGTGCAATTTCTCCTGAATTTGCCGATACCCCATATGTGGGTTTAAACCACTGTGTGGGCGCACCACAGAGCTCGGAAGGGAAGGAGCGTCGTTTGACGTTTTCAATGCAGAATTGGCTGGAATTGAGATCGGACGCCATGTCGCGTTTAGAGAGCCCCTGATGTTCCTAAACTGTAGAAACGCTCCAAAAGTGACACCATTTTGGAATCTAGACCCAGTAAGGAACTTATCTAGATGTGTGGTGAGCACTATGAACCTGGGGGTTTCCACAAAAACGATCTTTTCGCCTCCAAATTTTTATTTTCACAATGGTAACAGGAGAAATTAGACCACCAAAGATATTGTGAAATTTGTTCTGAGTACACCAATACCCCATGTGTAGGGGTAAACTACAGTTTGGGCGCACGGCAGAGCTTGGAAGAGAAGGAGAACCGCTTGACTTTTTCAATGCAGAATTGGCTGGAATTGAGATCGGACACTATGTTGCATTTGGAGAGCCCCTGATGTGCCTAAACAGTGGAAACCCCACACAAGTGACACCTATGATGTCAAATACAGGCCTCTATCATCTTTTTAAGCGGGAGAACTTGCGCAATTGTTGGCTGACTAAATACTTTTTCCCCATTGTAGCAGTGCATCAGCTCCACTCCACCTGCTGCTGATAAAGGCACATGATGCCTAATCAGCCATCTTCTGACAGGGAAAAAGTGGGCTCGATGTGCGAGCCCTCATCAAAGTCAGGGACACAACATATGATGTGGATGTAAGTCATATGTCATAAAGGGGTTAAAGAAGAATATACTGTATATCAAAGTCTTCACCTAAATCTTACAGATCTGTTGTGGAAGGACATGAACCAAGCAGTCAATTGGAGAAACTGTATCAACATAATGGGCTTAAATCTGTTATTTGGGGAGAAATGGATTAACATTTCTCCAAGCTGATGTTGAGGACTAATTGACAATTATTGGTAACATTTAGATACAGTTCTTGCTGCACAAAGGGCTCACATCAGGTGCTGAATGCAAAGGTTTAAACATTTTTGCCATTCACAAGTATAATTTTGGTCAATTTTCTCTTTAAAAAAATGATTTTTTTTTTCATTCATATGTTTGATCTGGTTGTCTCCATCTACTTTTAGGACTTGTACGAAAATTTTGTGTTGTTTTAGATCAAATTTATGCATTTTTTACTATTATATTCAGCATAGTAATAATAATATGCTAGCTTTATAGCTCATGTTGTTTTGAATATATAGATATTAAATATATGTCCTTTTTTAATTTTTGTTTTTACATTGAACAGTATTTTTACTGGCAAAAAGCATGTATGCACTTTTTCCCTAGTTCCACTAAGGGACTTGAACATTCATTAGACTTACGGTATTAGATCTGTCACTTTTAGGGCTCGCGCACACTGGTGAATAACCAGCGTATAACTCGGAAGAGAGCTATCCGATGTTTCATATGATAATCGCACTCACTCCAATGTTATATTGTAAAGCAGTTTCGACCAACATTTCTTTTCTTATGCAGCATGCTGCGATTGACAGCGTATGTCAGACGACGTGCACCCACACAAGTCTACTGGTGAATGCAAAACATCGTCATCCAAGTGCAGTCTGATATACATTGGCATAATTAGCTGATATCCATTAGATAAATCCAGTGATTAGTGGCCAATAAAACTAGAAATTCCTCCTATTACTTCCACAAATCCATCCACTGACTGACCTGGCTTATCTGGGATCAATCGTTAGGGCTGATTGCAGGACTGCATCTCTATATAAAGTAAAACATTTGTCAAAGATTTTTAAAAAATTGTATATTTTTCGTTCTGTGTCTGATATTACTGCCTATTCCTATTTGAGTAAATTTATGTTCTGTATTGAAAATAGCCAAAAACAGTAAAAAATGTATTAAGGCACCATGAATGTCTTTAAAGTGGAAGACAACAACATAATCTCCAATCAGTTATATAGTTCAGTAAACCTGCACACAAAAAGAGAATTCATTAAAGCAGGTTAGATAAATCTGTACTTTGTGTCTTTCCTCCTTAGGGAAGAGACAGACTGCCATATTCCTCGTGCGATAATCGCATCGCACTACATGGACTGCCCGGCACCTTTCCTGACCTGAGCAAGACAGCGTGATGATTACTATGCAGCTATCAAGCTCAGGTCAGGAGAGCCGACAGCTAGTCCGAGGTTTACCATGCTATTCTGACACGAGAAATACGGCAGTCTGTCTCTGCCTTTAGGCTACTTTCCCACGATGAGCTTTTGGGAAGTTTTTCATGCTGTGTATTTTTAAAAAAATGCAAGTAACCTATCTTACTTAATGGGTGCATAAATTCTGCTGAAAATCTACATCAAAAACTCACCAAAAAGCTCATTGTAGGAATAGAGCCTGAGAGACCGACCACACTTGGCAAATTTGCTGCAGACATTTTTTTAAACGTTCCATTTATAAGCATAGGGCTTGCAGTAATCCATGCATAAGCTGAAGAAATAACCTCTTTCTGTGGATGGAATGGATTATTCAGTGGCAGAATTGTCAACAAAGAATCTGCCGAGTGTGAACTATTGTTGAGTTTAAAAACAAATTGTGGATTATGTGTAGTGTTGATTTATTCATGTGGTTTCCATTCCTTATTATAAAAACTTAGAAATGATTCAGTAGACAGGAGAATTCCGTTTTTTTTTCTTTAGGTTTATGTGACATCCCTCCCCCCTCTTTTTTGGATTCGTGCCTTGAAATAGTCCTTTAAAAAAAAAATTAAAAAAGGGTTATCACATATAATATGTGATGAATGAAATGGTCCTAAGGTTAATTGCTTTTATGACGTTCCCACTTCATTTTCATTTGCACCTTTTACATCTGAGAGTCAGCACAGATGAGATTTATATGTTTATCCAAGAATATATGACAAGCACAGAAGTAATTTTGTAGCAAGAGTAGATTAAACAATGTTTCAATCTAATCAGTCTTTTCCTTCTAAAGTGGATCTTCTACAATATTATCACTTCAAAGAAATGTGCCGTGTGAAATGGTTATTACAGCGCTGTCGTGAATATTATTTCTTACTTTTGATTTTTTTTCATAAGCGTCCATTTGGTTTAACCCTTCATGATGTAAAGATCATTCGTTTAAGTAAGAGTTGTATGATTTCCTCAGCCCCTTTTGTCTTTTATATCTGGTGTTAATGATAAAGCACATTGTTGTAATTGATATTACAGTTGTCTTGTCAAGAAACAAGGTTAATTAATTCATCCGTTGAGATAATAAAATATTTTTCCTCCAAAAATGGCCTCTTTCGTTTTTATAGAATAATATGAAGTAGTTCATGACTAGAAGGATTGTAATCGTTTTAATTATGTGACGTTTACATGATAAATAGTCTAGTTTACAGGAAAGATTATGATATCATTTTAGGACTGTAATGTCATGGAAATACAGGGCACGTGTTTTCAGAAAATGACCTATCGTTTCAATTAAGTTTTTACTAAACTTTAAAAAAGGAGTTTTCAAATCTGCATGTCACTATATTTCTAGGACTGCAATTCTGATGTTTTGCAGTTTTTACATTTCTATTAAGTCTCACAATAGGTTGACACTTTCTGTTCTGTAGATATTTAATTCTCAGCAGTCATCTTATTATAATGACAGGCAGAAATACAATAAAAATTAGCAGTTTTAATTTGTTAAAAAAGAATATGACAAGGATAAATCTGATACATTTCCTATTTAAAGTCTTTCACTTAGTAAATGAAAGACTTTAAGCCCATTGAGCTGTTATATAAAATGTTGCAAAGTGAGCTTTATCTCATTCATTGGTGTTTGATTACTTATTACTAGTAGGGATGGGCGAACCTGAACTGTTAAGCTCTTGTCCCGTACTGAACGCATAGTGTCCGGTCACAAGGTCAATGGGAAACCCGTGTTACAGTTTAGATCCAATTCGGGGCCAGGGCCAAAAGCATAAAATTAATAATAAGCATTATAATTATACTTGTCATCCAGGGACGCGTCCTCCCGTCCCGCTGTCTCACGGCCGCATCTGCTTCCGGGGCCGCTCAATAACTTCCGGCAGCATTCTCTGCACTTGGCAGTCTTCGGCTTTTTCCGGCAGTGGTCATGCAGTGATGTCAGGGTTCAGTGGAGTGAATAACAAAGAAGTTAATGAGGGGCCCTGGATGTATATGCAGCCGGAAGACAGTGAGATGGGAGGACACGTCGCTAGACCGGTAAGTATAATTATAATGTTTATTATTAATGTTACGCTTTGCTTTACAGCCCCTCTGTCCCATCCCATATCTGTAAAGCTCAGGGTTCAGATGCAAGTTTGCATCATCTCCAGCCCCGAGCTCGAACTTTACAAAACAACTCGGGTGAACCCGTTGATCCCGATCATCGTGGGGTTTGCCCATCACTAATTACCAGGTCAGATCTGTTTTAAGAAGAAAGTTAATGTTTATCTTAGGAGTTAATACCTTAGAGGTAGCCCAAAGAGTGAGAAGGCATAACCCAAGTCATATTCTTCACTACTTTGTGTAAGAAACCATGGCAGATCTGTAGAGGAACTACATTGTTAGTAAAAAAATAAGTTGTAAAGTCTTAGCAAACACACTTTTACAGGGATGCCCAGCTTATCTTTGCATATGTATCATTGCCCATTGTGTTATAATATACAGTACCAAAGTACCAAAAGTGGATACACTGGTTCATGCAATGGATTTCTTATTGAAATGTGCATATTGTAGATGATTCAAACTAAAAGGTGTCAAAAACATGAAAGAGCACATGAAGAAATATTGAAAAAAAATATATGTTAAAAAAAACAGAATATGTGTTAAAGCTTGGATTATTCAATGTATTCAACTATAATGCTGAGAACACACTAGTAAAATACGGATGAGTGCTATGCGAGAAAATATCGCATAGCACTCAGACTACTTTTAATCTATGGGGCAGCTCACATCACCGTATTTTTTTCAGGTTTATTTGATCGCAGAATGCTGCAATTTTATGCGTATATTGTCCAAGACTCACCAATACAAGCCTATGGTTGCGAGAAAAACTTGGACACCACACAGACCATCCTTGTATCTTGTGAAAAATACACACATATTTTCCTTATTTAATCCCATTGAGCCATCAAATTCAATGGGGAAAAGCAGTGAGAAAGGTAAAGCCATATGCATGCCATACGGATACATATGTGCGAGAAAATCGCATCATCGCATTGCAAACACATTACACAAGGATGACCATATGGAGAACACTTGTGCGACTCTCGGCAGAGAAACTCAGACCGATTTTTCATATATTAAGTGTGAACCCGGCCTTACTGTGATGATAGCTTAATGCTCCCTTGGCGTTTTCTCAAGCAGCTTAACCTGATATGGCTTCCAATTATCAGGCATTACTTGTTAAGAGCTTATTTGTGGAATCCTGCACATCTCCATACAGTGTTGCATTCAGCCACTATTTAAGGACATAATATTGCAAGAACCACTCTATAATATAAATTGAGAATACAGTTTATAATTACTTTGAGACATAAAGATCAGTCAATCCAGAAAATTATTAGAACCTTGAAGGTAACTTGAAGTGTAGTCATAAAAACCATCTTTTTCTACGATGAAACATGCTCTCATGATGGCCTCCTCAAAGAGGTAAGACTAAGCATTACCTAGAGGATAGGTTAATCAGAGTTACTAGCCTAGGAAACTGCAAATTGACAGCAATTTAGATATCTGCCCTCATAAGTGATGCACATATGTCAATTAGCAGACATACCTCTTCAACAGCTATCAAAAGAATATTGTGAGAAGCAGACCATTGTGGTCAAATTGCTGAAAGGAAGCTCTTATTGAGGACCACGAGCAAGAGGAGATTTGTTTGGGTCAAGCCACACAAGGACTGCTGATCAGTGTAAATATGTATTGTGATCAGGTGAATCAAGATGTTTTATAGCAACCACCATTTCATTGTGAGACACAGTAAAGTTAAACAGATGGTTTCTACATGTATTGTGCCCACCGTGAAGCTTGAGTTTGAGATGTGATTGCGTGTAAGTGCTTTTCTGGAGACACTGTTGGTGATTTATTCCAAAATGAAAGTAGACTTAACCAACATGAGTACCACAGCATTCACCAATGACAGGACAGCCCAACTGATTCGCACATAGTACTTTGGACTTGTTTGTTTTGTCACGGGAAAATGACCCAAACCACACCTCCATAGTGTGAAAGGGCTTTTTGACTAAGAAGGTGACGGATAGAGTTCTGCATCAGATGACATAGCTTCCACAATGAGGAGGACGAGTTGGACTTAAAAGTGAAGGCAAAGCAGCCAACAAGTGCTCAGCACCTCTGAAAACTCCTTCATGATTGTTAGAAAATCATTCCAGCATCAAATAGGCTGCTTGAGAGAATGCCGATGGGCTATAAAGCTGTCACCATTGTTTTTCTTGTGAAATTCTCAATAAGTTTGATGTGTCACATGACCCTCTTCCCATTGGAAAAAATAAAGTTGGATCCAAAAAGGCCAACTTCAAAATGGCCACCATGGTCACCACCCATCTTGAAAAGGTTTACCCCTCCCATATACAAATGTACCACAAACAGAAAGTTCATATCACCACCCATTCCCATTTTATTTAGGTGTATCCATATATATGGCCCACCCTGTAGTGTATGTAAACTTCTAGCTTCAACTGTATCTCCCCTCACTTACATTGCCAGTGACCCTGCGACAGAGCACAAAGACAGAAGGGTGTATGATCTGATAGATTTTCAATAGTGCCTGTATAGTGTTCATTCTCTGAACACACAGTTATCACTGGGTCTTCTGTGGTGTAACATAGGACTGCAGGTAACATCTACTATATTATAAATACTCAGAGATATCAGTATGTTATCTGTAGTGTTACATATGTTTGCAAGTAACATCTACTACATTATTTGCACTTTTACATAGGACTGCAGGTAACCTACTATATTATCGGTTTTCAGCATTATCACTGATTTGTATTTATGTTGTTACATATCAATGTATGGAACATCAACTAAATTCTTTGTACTGAGTTATCACTGGTATTTGTACTGTTATATAAGAGTCCAAATATCATCTACTACATTATGTGCACTTACAGTTTTATCACTATGCTATGCAATAATACATGACTGAAGGTAATGTACTCAGAAGGTTTTTACTATATGATCTGTGGTGTTACATAGGACTCCATGTAACATTGGTTGCATTATCTGAACTCAGAGAATTATCACTGTTATTGATGGTGTTGCTTTTTTCTTCTTTTTTTTTTATGGGTGCCGGTGAAATTGCAGCAAATCATTTGTCTCAGGTTTTCTGCCCCTGATAATCTTTGGAACATACAATTGCCCCTGGTGACTGTAAAAGAACACCCCAGAATATATGTTTAAGTCTGTGTGTTGATATGATCTGTAGATAGAGAGCATTCATTGTGCAGTATGTGTTTTTTGTGAATGTGTTGTGTACATTATTCAATATTCTACAATTGCATATATTTTAAGAGGTTTTCAGGAATAATTTAATGCTTATCCACTTGTGTTAGTTACAATAGTAAGCTCAGACATTATTAACCTACCATCCTCCAAGATGTCTCTCTGCTCTGGTCTTTTTTGACAGCTTACAATGGTGATGTCATATCTGCACCACAAATGACCACGGTAGCCAATCACTAAGCTCAGAAGTAACGTGTGATTCATTCTGGATGTCACCGCTATAGCAGGAGAATCAGGCAAAAGCATTACTGGAGCAGGGGAAGGGGAATAACACACCAGTTTATGAGCAAGAAAATCATTAAAATATTATTCCTGGAAACCCATTTAAGATATATACAATTGTAGAATATGATGATATTGCTCACAACCGATACACACTTATTCATACCTTATATACAGTTGCGTGAAGAAGTGTTTGCCCCTTCCTGATTTCCTATTATTTTGCATGTTTGTCACACTTACCGTATATACTCTAGTATAAGCCGACCCAAGTATAGGCCGAGACCCCCAATTTTTCCACAAAAAACTGGGAAAACTTAATGACTCGAGTATAAGCCTAGGGTGGAAAATGCAGCAGCTACCGGTAAATTTCAAAAATAAAAATAGATACCAATAAATGTAAAATTAATTGAGATATCAGTAGTTTAAGTGTTTTTGAATATCCATATTGAATCAGGATCCCCATATAATGCTCCATACAGTTCATCATGGGCCCCATAAGATGCTCCATATTAAAATATGCCCCATATAATGTTGCACAAAGGTTAATAATGGCCCCATAAGATGCTCCATAGATACATTTGCCTCATACAGTACTGAATAAAGGTTAATAAGGGCCCCATAAGATTCTCCATAGAGACATTTGCCCAATATAATGCTGCACAAATGTTGATTATGGCCCCATAAGATGCTCCATAAAGATAGTTGCCCCATATAGTGCTGCACAAACGTTGATTACGGCCCCATAAAAATGCTCCATAGAGATATTTGCCCCATATCGGGCTGCACAAATGTTGATTATAGCCCCATAAGATGCTCCATAGAGATATTTACCCCATATAATGCTGCACAAATGTTGATTATGGCCTCATAAGATGCTCCATAGAGATATTTACCCCATATAGTGCTGCACAAATGTTGATTATGGCCTCATAAGATGCTCCATAGAGATATTTACCCCATATAGTGCTGCACAAATGCTGATTATGGCCTCATAAGATGCTCCATAGAGATATTTACCCCATATAGTGCTGCACAAATGTTGATTATGGCCTCATAAGATGCTCCATAGAGATATTTACCTATATAGTGCTGCACAAATGTTGATTATGGCCTCATAAGATGCTCCATAGAGATATTTACCCCATATAGTGCTGCACAAATGTTGATTATGGCCTCATAAGATGCTCCATAGACACATTTGCCCTATATGCTGTTGCTGCAATTAAAAAAAAAATGACATACTCACCTCTTGTCACTCAGGCCCCCAGCACTGCGCAATATTCACCGGTCTTCATTCCGGCGACGCTGTGTCTTCCTCGTCCTCTGCACTAACGTCCAGGCAGAGGGCACACACTAACCACATCATTGCGCCCTCTGACCTGAACGTCACTGCAGAGGATGCGGAAGATACAGTGGTGCCGGAACGCGGACAGGTGCTCTCCCTCTTCATAATACTCACCTGCTTCTGGCGCCGCCCCTGCACGTCCCTGGTTTTCTGGGCGCTGACAGCTTCTTCCAGCACTGACTGGTCACCGTTACCGCTCATTACATTAATGAATATGCGGCTCCACCCCTATGGGAGTGGAGTCGGGTCTATATTCATTACTGTATTGAGCGTTACCATGTGACCGCTCAATGCTGGAAGAAGCTGTCAGCGCCCGGAGAACCAGGGACATGCAGGGACTGCGCTGGGAGCAGGTGAGTATGTCACAGTCACCGCTCCCCATCCCCGCCGACCCCCCTTGGACAATGACTCTAGTATAAGCTGAGATGGGCACTTTCATCCTAAAAAATGGGCTGAAAATCTCAGCTTATACTCGAGTATATACAGTAAATGTTTCAGATCACCAAACACATTTATGTATTAGACGAAGATAACACAAGTAAACACAAAATGCAGTTTTTAAATAAAGGTCTTTATTATTAATGGAAAAAGAAATCCTTACCTACAGGGCGCTATGCATCAGTCACTGTTGTCATCAGATGAGTCTTTGGTGGTGGTGGTCTTACAGTGTGGGCAGGTGTGTCTAGTCAATACAGAACTGTCCTACACTTTGTGAATGGTACAGTGACAAGCTCCTACTACTTCAATAACATCATTAATCCAGTCGTTGCTCCTCGCGAACAACACAGGCCTAATTTCATCTTCATGGACAACAATTCTCCAGCTCACTGAGGTTATACGATTAGGGAATGACTGCAGGAGACTGGGGTACCTCAAATGGAGTTGCCTGCACTTTCTCCAGACCTGAATCCCATATAAAACCTCTGAGATCAACGGAGTTGCCCTGTAAAACCTCGTAACTTTGTACCAGAGAACCTCAATGATGCCATGCCTCAACAGACAATAACTCAACTTGTGAATAGCATGTGACATCGTTTTCAAGCTGTAATTGATGCTCAAAGCTACATTACAAGTTATTGACAATGACATTTTTTGTAAGGGTATACCCACCACTGTTGGCTTTTGTTTCAATTTTATTGTGTGAGATGAGGAACTTACCATTGCATGCTTCTACTTACATGCCCTACTTTCATGATAAAGTATCACTGTAGTGTGAACTTTTTATATTTTCCATAAATTTCACCCGAAAGCCAAATATCCCCAACTTTTTGTGAGTAGTGTATGTTGTTTATTTGTTTATGTGCTTTATTCACTGCTGAAATCTTTTTACGTATGAAGTTTATTCATTACTGACAAGTGTTTTATTTTCTGGCATTATGCATGTAAGCTAGAGAAGAGCGATTTGAGATTTTACATTTGTGTGTTTTGTTTATTAACGATTTTTTGCAGGGGTATGGAGGTCATTCTAATGTTTGTCTTAACATAAAAGTTAAAATCAGCCCTGGTTTAATCATGAAGTGAGTGTAATGTATTGGAATCATATGTGATCTATGTTGCTGGCTGCATAGATTCATCAAGGATTCAGTAATTGGGAAAAAAAAGATCGGGTACTTAAAATTAATTGTTTATGTTTATTATATGTGCTGTGTGATGGGTATATTCCCATAAAGTTGGGTATGTTTTAGGCTTCTAATAATTAAAGCAAACACGTAAACTGATGTTGAAATCTGGGGTTTGGTAATTCTTGTCTAAGGTGAATACTAAATAACCATAAGCCTTTATGTACTAATACCAAACATGTAAAATGATGTTGATATCTCGGATTTGGTAAGTCCTGTCCAAACTAATTTGATGTGATTTCAATCTGGAGTTTGGTATGTCTCGTTGAGATTAATGGAGGTTTTGATTGACTGATATTTTACAATTAACTGTATACATGAAGAAGTGGTCCTTTCAAGATATCAGGTTTAGATGCATTAGTTCATAAAACCTTAACTCTAAAATACTCATTCCTTTTCCTTATGATGAGTACATGTCCATGGATTCTGTAGTCCTGTTTACAGGTATCAGAAAATTTCTACTGAATGTAGAAAAGCATCTGAAACTAAGCAAGAAACTTAGTCCTGCAAATTCTGCATAAAAAACAGCTGAATAGATCAACACTGATCAGTTACATTGAATAGGACTAAGGGTCTGTTTACACAGACTGACCAGCAGATACAACCACCAATAGGTAAACTTCTTTAGATCAGCGGCCATTTAAATGCCTGTTTAAACAGGTAGACCAAAGTAAATGAAGCTCACAGAGCAATCTATACTAGATTGCTCTGTGTGCATAGGCTGCTATGGTTCTCGGCAACATGAGTCCTGTTTACACTACCAAGAACAATGATTTTTTATGCTGTGCAAAAGATCACTTCACCTGATGATCAATTGTTTTGCTTCTTCATCAGGTGAAAGGCAACCTGTTTACATAGTAATAAGATATTTGCAAAATGAGCATTTTTAACAACATCTGTTCAGAATTATCTTATAGTGTACGTGTAGCGAAATCACCGTGCTGCTCCCTGGAACTTCAAGCTGCATTGTTGTAGTGTTCAGATATACTGCCTCAAAGTTATTTTTCAATATGTTTCTTCTAAATCTTTTTTTTTGCATAAAGTAAATCATTTGTTCATCTTGGAGAACTCAATGTTCACCCGAGAGTAGATGTTTTTGAATGATTAATTACAAGAGTGCTGAATTTTGTATTATTTATTCAAGAATGTCATGTATTAGTTTGGATGTTCTGATCACTGTAGTTCCAATATCAGAAAATCTGGCATATGGCATTGATCATTATGTTAGTCATTAAAATAACTACCCTACCCAAAGTTATTGATTGTTCATATTTTGCTAACATATGGTATCTTGAACATTATAGTAAATAAAGAAATAAAACCAATGTGCATTTCTTATTTTAATGAGTCCCTTCTGATTTGATTCTGTAATTTTGTTTCTCGAGAAGCCTTTCAGTAAGTTGTATAACCACTTTCTGCACCAAATTATCATATCCTAATTGAGATAGAGTTTCTAAATTATTGAAATTTATCAGTTTCATGAAAAGTTTAATATTTGAATGTTAACTCACATAATATAATTTTTATTCTGATGATGAAACCAACAGTATAAATAAATAAATAAATAAAAAAAAAATATATATATATATATATATATATATATATATACATACATAATATAAATAAATGTAGTAACTTAATGTAAAATACCTATTAAATAATTCAAACCTGTATATTATTATTATTATTTATTATTATAGCGCCATTTATTCCATGGTGCTTTACATGTGAGGAGGGGTATACATAATAAAAACAAGTACAGTACAATACAAGTCACAATGGTACAGGAGGAGAGAGGACCCTGCCCGCGAGGGCTCACAATCTACATGGGTTAGGTGAGGATACAATAGTCTAGGGCAGAGTTGGTCGTGCAGTGGCTTGGTCGAGCGGTGGTTACTGCAGGTTGTAGGCTTGTCGGAAGAGGTAGGTACTTTTTGAAGGTTGAAGAGGGGGATGTGTTGTGAATTCCGCTCTTGGGCTCCCTCCGGTGGTTGTAAGTGGCACTTTTGTGAGTTCTGCTCTTGGGCTCCCTCTTGTGGTTTCAAGTGGTATGGCTGCTCCTTGGAGTTAGCTGTCATCAGCTGCCTCCACTTATCGTCTCTTCTGCTCGGCTATTTAGGCCTGGCTGTTCCTTCAGCCAGTGCCACTTGTAAATGGTTCCTGGTTAGATTCACATCTCTTTGGATTTCCCTGTTATACTGACCAGTTCAGCAAAGCTAAGTTTTTGCTTGCGCTTTTCTGTTCACAGATTGTGGACTTATCCGTTCAGTGCTTTCTATGTTTGTCCAGCGTTATCAGTATGAATTAATTCTGTCTTGCTGGAAGCTCTGGGAAGCAGATTTACCCTCCACACCTTTAGTCAGGTGTGGAGATTTTTTTTGTAAAACTCTGCGTGGATTTTTGTAGTGTTTTATACTGACCGCACAGTATTCCATCCTGTCCTATCTATCAAGCTAGACTGGCCTCCTGTGCTCATCCTGGTTTCATTCTGTGTATGTTTTTTTCCTCTCCACTCACAGTCATTATTTGTGGGGGGCTAATCTATCCTTTGGGGATTTTCTCTGAGGCAAGATAGTTTTCCTGCTTCTGTCTTTAGGGGTAATTAGCTCTTAGACGAGATGCCTAGGGAGAGTTAGGAGCATCCCATGGCTACTTCTAGTGTTGTGTTGAACTTAGTGACTGCGGTCAGTACAGTTAACACTTCCTTCAGAGCTCGTTCAATGTTGCTCCTAGACCACCGCATCATAACAGGGATGTTAGAGAAGCGATGGATGAGGCAAACCTTGTATCCAAAATTTTAAATGGACTCTATTGGCTCAGTTACAGCTATTATGTTAATACAAACAGTTACAAATTTTTGTTTAGCACATAAGCTTTTAAAGTATTTTATACTTACTGATATTTGCATGAAAGAAATAAACCTCACAAATGACATAGTGTACTTACTTTCAGAACCTTTTTTTAAGAAGGATGGGATGAAAACTTGGTAAATGCTCTTGAGTGGAGATGAGCGTACCCAACCTTAAAGTTCGGGGTTCAAACCATACACCAAGTGTAAGGTGCTGGCAAAGTCCAGAGAGAGAGAGACAGAAAATATTACAATACCAAAGTTTGCGTCGCAACTGACTTCAACGCGGTTCAGGTTCTGGTTAAAGTTTTGGTAGAGTGTTGTGAATTCTGTGGCTGAATTCACTCCTGTGGTCACAAGTGGTACTGCAGCTTCTGAGCTTCCTCCCTCGGGTGTTCTGGTGAGCTCGTTAACTGCTTCATTACTTAACTCCGCCTGATGCTGCTATCCTTGCTCCTTGTCAATGTTTCAGTGTTGGATCTGAGCTTCTCCTGATTGTTCCTGTGACCTGCTGCTCTGTATAGCTAAGTGCTTTTTGTTTTTTTTTGTTGCTTTTTTTCTGTCCAGCTTGTCTTTTGTTTTTGCTGGAAGCTCTGAGACGCAAAGGGTGTACCGCCGTGCCGTTAGTTCGGCACGGTGGGTTTTTTTTGCCCCCTTTGCGTGGTTTTGCTTTAGGGTTTTTTGTAGACTGCAAAGTTCGCTTTACTGTCCTCGCTCTGTCCTAGAATATCGGGCCCCACTTTGCTGAATCTATTTCATCCCTACGTTTTGTCTTTTCATCTTACTCACAGTCATTATATGTGGGGGGCTGCCTTTTCCTTTGGGGAATTTCTCTGGGGCAAGTCAGGCCTATTTTTCTATCTTCAGGCTAGCTAGTTTCTTAGGCTGTGCCGAGTTGCCTAGGTAGTTGTTAGGCGCAATCCACAGCCGCTTTTAGTTGTGTTTAGGATAGGATCAGGTGTGCAGTCTACAGAGTTTCCACGTCTCAGAGCTCGTTCTTGTATTTTTGGGTATTTGTCAGATCACTGTGTGCGCTCTGATCGCTAAGCACACTGTGTTTCTGGATTGCCTTCATAACACCTGTCATTAGCAAACATAACAGTAGAGATCTGGTACCTGAAACGAACTTTGGAATAAAGTATGGCCAAATTGGACAAACTTCCACATGTCTGCTGATCCCTACTCTTGAGTCTTAAGGTACCTTCACACTGAGCAACGATTACGACAGCGATCCGTGACGTTGCAGCGTCCTGGATAGCGATCTCGTTGTGTTTGACACGCAGCAGCGATCAGGATCCTGCTGTGACATCGCTGGTCGTAGCTAGAAGTCCGAAACTTTATTTGGTCATCAGGTCGGCGTGATTCGTCATGTTTGACAGCAAAAGAAACGATGCCAGCAATGGTTTTTCATGGAGCTAACAACCAGCGAGAACGATAAGTGAGTCGCCGTTACATCACTGGATCGCTCCTGCATCGTTCAGCTATTGCCGGTGTTTAACGTCTCCTAGTGACCTAAACAGCAATGCTGCAATGATCGGCTCGTTGTCTATATCGCTGCAGCGTCACTTAATATGACGGTACCTTTAGAACTAGAAATGAGTGCATGAATCCGAGGAAGATCAGGTTCAAGTTAAATTTTCTGAAATTAATGTTCCACAAGAATTCGAACACTCTGAGAATCAATTTGTGAGGATCGTCAAAATAAATTATGTCAGGTACCATTTCATCAACTGCTTGGTAAATGGTCTAACTGTATCACACACAGCTGTGTGGGAATCTTCTGCAGTCAATTCACATAGTCTAGCCCAGCCAATCAGAAAGGAATATCACAGCCAGAATAAAATATGGGGACTAGCAAAGGAATGCCATTTTATGTCTGTACCATGTAGGGATTTGAGATCAGAGCCCACAGCATAGCAATTAGATATTAGCGGAACTTTTGATATTCAAATTTACTGACTTTGCCAAATTTTCATTCAAAACATGATTCTCAAAATAAATGTGTTCAAATCACATAATTAAAAGCCTCTAATTGGCTGGAAAATATGAGAAGAACAGTGCGAGTTTCCATTGGAGTCAATTCAACACATTTTGAAAATTGGAATGCAAACACAACCTTTTTAATGTCCACATTGCTTACACATATCTGGCTAGGATAAAACGGATGTCAGAGGTAACTAAGCATTGTATTTAACAAAGCACTGCAGTTTCAGACTTACTAGGTTACATAAATTGTATAAACAATCTAAAAATTATCCCTTTCTTTGGGTGGAGGAGCAGGTGCATGCATTGCTGTAGTTTATAGTCAGTACAAATTGGAGAAGCCATGGCATTTTCACATAGTTAGGTGCTACTATTTCCATGTTTAAGAAGTATGAAAAGATTTGCTAAATGAAGAAATAAAGAATTGAAAATCTGCACTGATTCATGTCTGATTTTTTTTTTTACAAACAGATTTTTTGATCATTATAGCAGATAACCTGGTGCACTTTGGGGTGAGAAATCCACTGACCTTACAGAACACCTCGATGCAAAATTTGGACCAAGGTCCCCCCTAGCTGATCAAATGTATGAGCACTCATATTGCTCTATATCCTATAAGGACAGTAGTAATGTCCCCCATCCAGGGCCCCTTCCAGATATACAGTTATGTAAAAAAAGTGTTTGCCTCCTTCCTGATTTTATAGTCTTTTGCATATTTATCAGGCTTAAATGTTTCAGATCACCAAAATATTTAGAATTGAGAGTCCTCAGTGGTTGATACCTTTTAATGGCTAACTGAAAAGATGGTAACAAATTGCAAGCTTTCAAGACTACACAGGTCTCTTCATCAGGCAAAGACTAAAAGAAATTCTAAAGAATCACATATTTATGCACAACATAGCACAGAAAAAAAACATGGATAAGACTGGTGACATGAAGCAGCATTACCATGAGTGATAAACAGTTATGTCCATAAATATTGGACCAGTTCTTAGATAAGGAATGTTTTATTGTCTTCTGATTAAGGTCTGGTTCTGTTGTGTTGACCCCACATGGTCTGAGGGGCAAGTTCCTTAGTTGATGTAAGAGATCTGTGTAGTCTCGAAAGCTTGCAATTTGTTACCATCTTTTCAGTTAGCCATGAAAAGGTATCAATCACTGAGGACTCTCAATTCTAAATATTTTTCTATCTACTGGCTAACACGGTACCAAGATATACATCTTTCCTGTATCAAAATGGAGGATACCAGAATGTACCGCATCTTTATGGAACTAAAACCACTTCTGAAGAAACGTGCACAAATGGACAGCGACAGAAGAGACCTGTATAGTCTCGAAAGCTTGCAATTTGTTACCATCTTTTCAGTTAGCCATTAAAAGGTATCAACCACTGAGGACTCTCAATTCTAAATATTTTTCTATCTACTGGCTAACACGGTACCAAGATATACATCTTTCCTGTATCAAAATGGAGGATACCAGAATGTACCGCATCTTTATGGAACTAAAACCACTTCTGAAGAAACGTGCACAAATGGACAGCGACAGAAGAGACCTGTATAGTCTCGAAAGCTTGCAATTTGTTACCATCTTTTCAGTTAGCCATTAAAAGGTATCAACCACTCAGGACTCTCAATTCTAAATATTTTTCTATCTACTGGCTAACACGGTACCAATATATATATCTTTCCTGCATCAGATCACCAAACAAATTTGAATATTAGACAAAGATAACACAAGTAAACACAAGTAGCAGTTTTTACATGAAGGTCTTTATTATTAAGGGAAAAAGAAACCATAGCTACAGGGCCCTGTGTGAAAAAGTTATTGCCCCCCAAACCTAATAACTGGTTGGGCCACGCTTAACAGCAACAACTTCAATTAGCACTTACGATAGCTGGCAATGAGTCTTTTACAATGCTCTGGAGGAATTTTGGCCCACTCTTCTTTGCAGAATTGTTGTTATCCAGCCACATTGGGGAGTTTCCAAACATCAACTGCCTTTTTAAGGTCATGCCATAGCATCTCAATCAGATTAAGGTCAACACTTTGACTAGGCCACTCCAAACTCTTAATTTAGTTTTTCTTAAATCATTCAGAAGTGTGTTTTGAATCATTGTCCTGCTGCATAACCCAAGTGCGACTGAGGACACGAACAGATGGCAGACATTCTCTTTCAGGATTTTTTGGTAGACAGCAGAATTCATGGGTCCATTTACAACAGCAAGTCTTCCAGGTCCTAAAGCAGCAAAGCCCTAGACCATCCAACTATCACTACCATATTTTACTGTTGCAATGATACTCCTTTTATAAAATGCTGTGTTACTTCTGTGTCAGATGTAATGGGACATATACCTTCCAAAAAGGTCAACTTTAGTTTCATGAGTGCACAGAGTATTCTCCCAAAAGTCTTGGGGATCATCAATATGTTTTCTGATAAAACTGATATGAGCCTTTATTTTCTTGTTGCTCAGCAGTGGTTTTCGTGTTGAAAATCTGCCATGCAGGTGTTAGGAATCGAGTTTCCTCTGCTGCACAGGGGGAATCTCGATCCATGTCTGCTGCGGTCTCCCATTCGGTATCGGCCGCAGTGGGCTCTGCTCAGCGGAGACGTCGCTCCCAGCGTCTTGCTGGGGCTGATTCGGTGCATAGGGTCACTACTGCCTTTTCTGGCTTTCCTATGGTACCCTGCACTGATCTGCGGTGAGCGAGCCTCTCTGGGACTAAGTCCTTGTTTACTCACACTGAGCATGCCCAGGGCAGGGTCTCCCATTGGAGGTCGAGGGCCACATGTTCGGTCACATGCTCAGATGCTGCAGTACATTCCATTGGTCCTTCTGGAAGGTCCTGAAAGGGCAAAACATGCTCAGGTACTGCAGCACTTTCCATTGGTCCTTCTGGAAGGTCCTGAAAGGGCAAAAACTTCAGTAGCAGCTTCCTGTGCTGCAACTATATAAACTGCGCATGACCGCACGGCCATGCGCTAGTATTGTCTTATGTTATGTGCTTTGCGCCAGTGTGGTCACATGCATGTGTGTTCAGGGACCCATCTAAAATAAGCCCCTAGAATGCTGGCTCCTCCGGCGAGGAGATTGAGTCTGAGTGTGTTCAGGGACCCAGCTGAAATAAGCCCCTAGAATGCTGGCTCCTCCGGTGAGGAGTTTTGTGTATTTGTGTGACCACTGACTGCTCTCTGTTTGGGCAGTTAGCCTGTGCCCCTGTGGAGTCTAACAGGGCACAGTGCTTTCCTTTCACGGCTACTCAGTGAATTAACTGAGTTAGTCTATACCGCCATATAGCTCCGCCGTTTGCTAGCAGCAGGTACTCCTGCACGGTGGACCCCGGGCTGCGAACGCACCAATATCAATAAACATCTCTATTTACTCGGTGCGTTCCGCTAGCCTTAACAGAATACTAGCGCCAGGGTCTGGCTAGTAAATGGCGGACATTCAGCAATCTTTGCGGTATATCCAGCAGCTGGAGGATAGGTTGGTGGCTCTCGAGAGCTCAACCTCAGCTGTGGATGTTACCGCAGTTGCTGTACAGGCTGCTAGCGTGGCTGCAGCAACCTTGTCCACTGCCACCCCTGTTCCTACGTTATCTCGTCTCCCGCTGCCAGAAAAATTTTCTGGAAATAGCAAAACTTGTAGGGGATTCGTGAGTCAGTGCTCTATTCACCTCGAGCTCCTGGCTGCACGTTTTCCTACAGAGCGGGCTAAGGTGGGATTTATTGTGTCTCTTTTGTCGGACAGGGCGTTGGAGTGGGAGCGTGGTGATCATGTGGTGCAGAGTGCTCCGTTGTTTCTGAGCACTCTGAAAAAGGTCTTTTTAGGACCTCAAGTCACCCATGACACAGCGCTCCAACTACTGGCATTAACTCAGGGTGAGTCCTTGGTCAGCCATTTTTTCCGTCCGCTTCCGTACTTTAGCTTCCGAGCTGGAGTGGTCGGATAAAGCCCTTATCCCCATATTTTGGAGGGGCCTGGCTGACCACATTAAGGATGCTCTGGCCACTAGGGAGATTCCTGCCACACTGGAGAAGTTAATAACTGTCTCTACTCGTATTGACCTCCGTTTTAACGAGCGGAGGTTGGAGCGAGCCCAGTGTAGGCAGAGGTTTCGGCTGGCTCCCACCTTCGCCAAACCTTTGGAATCTCCAGTCCAGGCATCCGAGTCACATGAGGCCTTAGAGGTGACACGAGCGGGATCCAAGTCTCAGTCTGCCCGTGCACATAAGGTCCGTCATGTTTGCCAGCAGTCAGGACACCTTGCCTCCAAGGGTCCTCAGCGGTCGGGGAAACGTCAGTGTCTAGTGGCAGTTGGAGGAGGTACACTAGACACGGCGACGTTTGCCTCAAAGTTGTCCTTCAAGGGGACAATTACCATAGGCCCATCCACTCTTATGGTCGAGCTATGCGTGGATTCTGGGGCAGAGGGTAACTTTATGTCTTCCGCTTTTGCCCAGCATCACGCAATACCCTTGGTGATGCTCGCCAAGCCGGTAACCGTTCGAGTGGTAAATATGTCAACACTACCTTCACAGATTACCCACCAAACCATTCCTTTCACGCTATCTGTGTCTCCATCACATCAGGAGATAATCTCCCTATTAGTTATTCCTGAGGGAATTGATGAGGTCCTGTTGGGGATACCATGGCTTCGCTACCATTCTCCTCATATTGAGTGGTCCTCTGGGAGAATTTTGGGATGGAGTAAATCCTGCGAGGGTAGATGTCTGAGGGAGTGCGTTCAGGTTGCTACTACACAGGTACCCGCAGATCTTTCCTCTCTCCCCAAGCACTATTGGCCCTATGCAGACGTGTTCTCCAAAAGAGCTGCGGAGACCCTTCCGCCTCACCGCCCCTATGACTGTCCTATTGACCTCTTGCCTGGTGCTGAGCCTCCCCTGGGTCGAGTCTATCCGTTATCTCTCCCGGAGACGGAGGCAATGTCCCAGTACATCCAGGAGAATCTGGCAAGAGGATTCATTAGGAAGTCAGTGTCACCGGCAGGGGCAGGGTTCTTCTTCGTACAGAAGAAGACTGGAGACTTACGTCCATGCATAGACTACAGGGGTCTTAACGCCATCACCGTTAAGAACAAGTACCCACTACCCCTGATATCTGAGCTGTTTGATAGGCTACGGGGAGCGAGGGTATTTACAAAGTTAGATCTGCGGGGTGCTTACAACCTGATTCGCATCTGTGAGGGGGATGAATGGAAGACGGCTTTTAACACCAGGGATGGGCACTATGAATATCTGGTGATGCCCTTCGGGCTCTGTAATGCCCCAGCCGATTTCCAAGACTTTGTGAACGACATCTTCCGGGATATGCTCACCACCTCGGTCGTAGTCTATCTGGATGATATTCTCATCTTCTCTCCAGATATTGACTCCCATCGGAGAAATGTTCGCAAAGTCTTCGACCTCTTACGGGCAAACTCCCTCTACGCCAAGTTGGAGAAGTGTGTGTTTGAGCAGGAGTCCTTGCCTTTCCTTGGTTATATCATCTCTGCCCAGGGTTTGGCTATGGATCCTGCCAAGCTACAGGCTGTACTGGACTGGCAGGAACCCCATTCTCTTAAAGCAGTGCAGCGCTTTATGGGGTTCATTAATTACTATCGCCAGTTCATTCCACACTTCTCAACTTTGGTAGCTCCCTTGGTTGTCCTCACCAAGAAGGGAGCAAATCCCAAGTTGTGGTCAGAGGAGGTCTCCAAAGCCTTTCTCTCGATCAAGTCACACTTCGCTAGCGCTCCCATCCTACATCGCCCCGATGTTGATAAGCCATTTATCTTGGAGGTGGATGCCTCATCCGTTGGTGCTGGAGCAGTCCTTTTCCAAAAGGATGCTCAAGGTAGGAAGCATCCTTGCTTCTTCTTCTCCAAGACCTTCACACCAGCGGAGAGGAATTATTCCATCGGGGACAGGGAGTTGCTGGCCATGAAGTTGGCTTTTTCGGAGTGGAGACATCTCTTGGAGGGAGCTCGCTTTCCCTTCCAAGTCTTCACTGACCACAAGAACTTGGTGTATCTGCAAACGGCCCAGCGGCTGAATTCTCGCCAGGCTAGATGGTCCCTGTTCTTCTCCCGGTTCCATTTTACTCTCCATTCCCTCTCCGGGGAGAAGAACGTTCGTGCTGACGCTCTCTCCCGCTCCGTGGTGTCATCGGAGGAGGAGGAGCCTCGGCTTATTGTCCCTTCTGAGAGCCTGAGAACTGTAGCTCCGGTTTCGCTAGAGTCTGTGCCCCCGGGCAAGACTTTCGTACCAGCTAACTTGCGACCGGAGGTTCTCTCTTGGGCTCACTCCTCCAGAGTGGGTGGGCATTTTGGGACCAAGAGGACATCTGAGCTTCTGGCGAGAACATACTGGTGGCCGCATATGGCCCGAGATGTCAAGGACTATATTCAGGCGTGCGTTTCTTGCGCCCAGAATCGGTCTCCTCGGCAACGGCCTGCTGGGTTGCTTTACCCTCTACCGGTGGCAGACAGGCCCTGGGAGATGGTCGGGATGGACTTTGTGGTGGGTCTACCCAAGTCGCGTGGTTGCTCCATTATTTGGGTTGTCACCGACCATTTCTCCAAGATGGTGCATTTGGTGCCGCTTCCTCGGTTACCCTCAGCACGGGCCTTGGCGGTGTTGTTCATTAAACACGTTTTCCGATTGCATGGTATGCCTGATAAGATTGTCAGGGATCGGGGTCCCCAGTTCGCATCTCGGTTTTGGAGAGAGCTCTGCCGTTTACTCAGCATAGAGTTAAACCTCTCCTCTGCATACCATCCCGAGACGAATGGGTTGGTGGAGAGAACCAACCAGACTCTGGTGACATATTTGCGACATTTCGTCTCTGCTAGGCAGGATGACTGGGCATCTTTGCTACCTTGGGCGGAATTTGCCCTGAACAACGCCGTAGCCGATTCCACTGGTCAAACTCCTTTTCTCCTTAATTACGGCCAGCATCCGCGTGTCCCTGTGCCCATGCCCGTGTCATCCACCGATTCTAGGGTGGCAGACTGGGCGGTGGAGGCACATGACATCTGGGACCGCACACAGGATGCCATCCGGGCCTCCAAGGAGAGAATGAGGGTTTCGGCTGATACACACCGGCGCCCCGCTCCGGTCTTTGCTCCTGGTGACTTAGTGTGGCTCTCCGCCCGTAACATCAGGCTGCGAGTTGAGTCCACTAAGTTTGCTCCTCGCTACATTGGCCCGTTTAAGGTTCTGGAACAGGTCAACCCTGTGGTCTACCGTTTGGCTATTCCTCCACGCCTTGGTATCACCGATACTTTCCACGTTTCCCTCTTAAAGCCCGTTCATTTGTCCCGGTTTTCCGAGTCATCTGCTGGGACATCGGGTTCATCCACGGATGAGTTTGAGGTGAATGCTATCGTGGGGTGCAAGGTGGTACGTGGCAAGAAATTTTATCTGGTGGACTGGAAGGGTCACGGCCCAGAGGATAGAACCTGGGAGCCTGTGGAGCACATTCGGGCTCCGCTGCTTATCGCAGCTTTTGAGCGTAGTGAGGCTCAAGGAGGGGGGGGCCCTAGGAGGGGGGGTAATGTTAGGAGTCGAGTTTCCTCTGCTGCACAGGGGGAATCTCGATCCATGTCTGCTGCGGTCTCCCATTCGGTATCGGCCGCAGTGGGCTCTGCTCAGCGGAGACGTCGCTCCCAGCGTCTTGCTGGGGCTGATTCGGTGCATAGGGTCACTACTGCCTTTTCTGGCTTTCCTATGGTACCCTGCACTGATCTGCGGTGAGCGAGCCTCTCTGGGACTAAGTCCTTGTTTACTCACACTGAGCATGCCCAGGGCAGGGTCTCCCATTGGAGGTCGAGGGCCACATGTTCGGTCACATGCTCAGATGCTGCAGTACATTCCATTGGTCCTTCTGGAAGGTCCTGAAAGGGCAAAACATGCTCAGGTACTGCAGCACTTTCCATTGGTCCTTCTGGAAGGTCCTGAAAGGGCAAAAACTTCAGTAGCAGCTTCCTGTGCTGCAACTATATAAACTGCGCATGACCGCACGGCCATGCGCTAGTATTGTCTTATGTTATGTGCTTTGCGCCAGTGTGGTCACATGCATGTGTGTTCAGGGACCCGTCTAAAATAAGCCCCTAGAATGCTGGCTCCTCCGGCGAGGAGATTGAGTCTGAGTGTGTTCAGGGACCCAGCTGAAATAAGCCCCTAGAATGCTGGCTCCTCCGGCGAGGAGTTTTGCGTATTTGTGTGACCACTGACTGCTCTCTGTTTGGGCAGTTAGCCTGTGCCCCTGTGGAGTCTAACAGGGCACAGATCTTTCCTTTCACGGCTACTCAGTGAATTAACTGAGTTAGTCTATACCGCCATATAGCTCCGCCGTTTGCTAGCAGCAGGTACTCCTGCACGGTGGACCCCGGGCTGCGAACGCACCAATATCAATAAACATCTCTATTTACTCGGTGCGTTCCGCTAGCCTTAACAGAATACTAGCGCCAGGGTCTGGCTAGTAAATGGCGGACATTCAGCAATCTTTGCGGTATATCCAGCAGCTGGAGGGTAGGTTGGCGGATCTCGAGAGCTCAACCTCAGCTGTGGATGTTACCGCAGTTGCTGTACAGGCTGCTAGCGTGGCTGCAGCAACCTTGTCCACTGCCACCCCTGTTCCTACGTTATCTCGTCTCCCGCTGCCAGAAAAATTTTCTGGAAATAGCAAAACTTGTAGGGGATTCGTGAGTCAGTGCTCTATTCACCTCGAGCTCCTGGCTGCACGTTTTCCTACAGAGCGGGCTAAGGTGGGATTTATTGTGTCTCTTTTGTCGGACAGGGCGTTGGAGTGGGCTACGCCGCTGTGGGAGCGTGGTGATCATGTGGTGCAGAGTGCTCCGTTGTTTCTGAGCACTCTGAAAAAGGTCTTTTTAGGACCTCAAGTCACCCATGACACAGCGCTCCAACTACTGGCATTAACTCAGGGTGAGTCCTTGGTCAGCCATTTTTTCCGTCCGCTTCCGTACTTTAGCTTCCGAGCTGGAGTGGTCGGATAAAGCCCTTATCCCCATATTTTGGAGGGGCCTGGCTGACCACATTAAGGACGCTCTGGCCACTAGGGAGATTCCTGCCACACTGGAGAAGTTAATAACTGTCTCTACTCATATTGACCTCCGTTTTAACGAGCGGAGGTTGGAGCGAGCCCAGTGTAGGCAGAGGTTTCGGCTGGCTCCCACCTTCGCCAAACCTTTGGAATCTCCAGTCCAGGCATCCGAGTCACATGAGGCCTTAGAGGTGACACGAGCGGGATCCAAGTCTCAGTCTGCCCGTGCACATAAGGTCCGTCATGTTTGCCAGCAGTCAGGACACCTTGCCTCCAAGGGTCCTCAGCGGTCGGGGAAACGTCAGTGTCTAATGGCAGTTGGAGGAGGTACACTAGACACGGCGACGTTTGCCTCAAAGTTGTCCTTCAAGGGGACAATTACCATAGGCCCATCCACTCTTATGGTCGAGCTATGCGTGGATTCTGGGGCAGAGGGTAACTTTATGTCTTCCGCTTTTGCCCAGCGTCACGCAATACCCTTGGTGATGCTCGCCAAGCCGGTAACCGTTCGAGTGGTAAATATGTCAACACTACCTTCACAGATTACCCACCAAACCATTCCTTTCACGCTATCTGTGTCTCCATCACATCAGGAGATAATCTCCCTATTAGTTATTCCTGAGGGAATTGATGAGGTCCTGTTGGGGATACCATGGCTTCGCTACCATTCTCCTCATATTGAGTGGTCCTCTGGGAGAATTTTGGGATGGAGTAAATCCTGCGAGGGTAGATGTCTGAGGGAGTGCGTTCAGGTTGCTACTACACAGGTACCCGCAGATCTTTCCTCTCTCCCCAAGCACTATTGGCCCTATGCAGACGTGTTCTCCAAAAGAGCTGCGGAGACCCTTCCGCCTCACCGCCCCTATGACTGTCCTATTGACCTCTTGCCTGGTGCTGAGCCTCCCCTGGGTCGAGTCTATCCGTTATCTCTCCCGGAGACGGAGGCAATGTCCCAGTACATCCAGGAGAATCTGGCAAGAGGATTCATTAGGAAGTCAGTGTCACCGGCAGGGGCAGGGTTCTTCTTCGTACAGAAGAAGACTGGAGACTTACGTCCATGCATAGACTACAGGGGTCTTAACGCCATCACCGTTAAGAACAAGTACCCACTACCCCTGATATCTGAGCTGTTTGATAGGCTACGGGGAGCGAGGGTATTTACAAAGTTAGATCTGCGGGGTGCTTACAACCTGATTCGCATCTGTGAGGGGGATGAATGGAAGACGGCTTTTAACACCAGGGATGGGCACTATGAATATCTGGTGATGCCCTTCGGGCTTTGTAATGCCCCAGCCGATTTCCAAGACTTTGTGAACGACATCTTCCGGGATATGCTCACCACCTCGGTCGTAGTCTATCTGGATGATATTCTCATCTTCTCTCCAGATATTGACTCCCATCGGAGAGATGTTCGCAAAGTCTTCGACCTCTTACGGGCAAACTCCCTCTACGCCAAGTTGGAGAAGTGTGTGTTTGAGCAGGAGTCCTTGCCTTTCCTTGGTTATATCATCTCTGCCCAGGGTTTGGCTATGGATCCTGCCAAGCTACAGGCTGTACTGGACTGGCAGGAACCCCATTCTCTTAAAGCGGTGCAGCGCTTTATGGGGTTCATTAATTACTATCGCCAGTTCATTCCACACTTCTCAACTTTGGTAGCTCCCTTGGTTGTCCTCACCAAGAAGGGAGCAAATCCCAAGTTGTGGTCAGAGGAGGTCTCCAAAGCCTGTCTCTCGATCAAGTCACACTTCGCTAGCGCTCCCATCCTACATCGCCCCGATGTTGATAAGCCATTTATCTTGGAGGTGGATGCCTCATCCGTTGGTGCTGGAGCAGTCCTTTTCCAAAAGGATGCTCAAGGTAGGAAGCATCCTTGCTTCTTCTTCTCCAAGACCTTCACACCAGCGGAGAGGAATTATTCCATCGGGGACAGGGAGTTGCTGGCCATGAAGTTGGCTTTTTCGGAGTGGAGACATCTCTTGGAGGGAGCTCGCTTTCCCTTCCAAGTCTTCACTGACCACAAGAACTTGGTGTATCTGCAAACGGCCCAGCGGCTGAATTCTCGCCAGGCTAGATGGTCCCTGTTCTTCTCCCGGTTCCATTTTACTCTCCATTCCCTCTCCGGGGAGAAGAACGTTCGTGCTGACGCTCTCTCCCGCTCCGTGGTGTCATCGGAGGAGGAGGAGCCTCGGCTTATTGTCCCTTCTGAGAGCCTGAGAACTGTAGCTCCGGTTTCGCTAGAGTCTGTGCCCCCGGGCAAGACTTTCGTACCAGCTAACTTGCGACCGGAGGTTCTCTCTTGGGCTCACTCCTCCAGAGTGGGTGGGCATTTTGGGACCAAGAGGACATCTGAGCTTCTGGCGAGAACATACTGGTGGCCGCATATGGCCCGAGATGTCAAGGACTATATTCAGGCGTGCGTTTCTTGCGCCCAGAATCGGTCTCCTCGGCAACGGCCTGCTGGGTTGCTTTACCCTCTACCGGTGGCAGACAGGCCCTGGGAGATGGTCGGGATGGACTTTGTGGTGGGTCTACCCAAGTCGCGTGGTTGCTCCATTATTTGGGTTGTCACCGACCATTTCTCCAAGATGGTGCATTTGGTGCCGCTTCCTCGGTTACCCTCAGCACGGGCCTTGGCGGTGTTGTTCATTAAACACGTTTTCCGATTGCATGGTATGCCTGATAAGATTGTCAGCGATCGGGGTCCCCAGTTCGCATCTCGGTTTTGGAGAGAGCTCTGCCGTTTACTCAGCATAGAGTTAAACCTCTCCTCTGCATACCATCCCGAGACGAATGGGTTGGTGGAGAGAACCAACCAGACTCTGGTGACATATTTGCGACATTTCGTCTCTGCTAGGCAGGATGACTGGGCATCTTTGCTACCTTGGGCGGAATTTGCCCTGAACAACGCCGTAGCCGATTCCACTGGTCAAACTCCTTTTCTCCTTAATTACGGCCAGCATCCGCGTGTCCCTGTGCCCATGCCCATGTCATCCACCGATTCTAGGGTGGCAGACTGGGCGGTGGAGGCACATGACATCTGGGACCGCACACAGGATGCCATCCGGGCCTCCAAGGAGAGAATGGGGGTTTCGGCTGATACACACCGGCGCCCCGCTCCGGTCTTTGCTCCTGGTGACTTAGTGTGGCTCTCCGCCCGTAACATCAGGCTGCGAGTTGAGGCCACTAAGTTTGCTCCTCGCTACATTGGCCCGTTTAAGGTTCTGGAACAGGTCAACCCTGTGGTCTACCGTTTGGCTATTCCTCCACGCCTTGGTATCACCGATACTTTCCACGTTTCCCTCTTAAAGCCCGTTCATTTGTCCCGGTTTTCCGAGTCATCTGCTGGGACATCGGGTTCATCCACGGATGAGTTTGAGGTGAATGCTATCGTGGGGTGCAAGGTGGTACGTGGCAAGAAATTTTATCTGGTGGACTGGAAGGGTCACGGCCCAGAGGATAGAACCTGGGAGCCTGTGGAGCACATTCGGGCTCCGCTGCTTATCGCAGCTTTTGAGCGTAGTGAGGCTCAAGGAGGGGGGGGGCCCTAGGAGGGGGGGGTAATGTTAGGAGTCGAGTTTCCTCTGCTGCACAGGGGGAATCTCGATCCATGTCTGCTGCGGTCTCCCATTCGGTATCGGCCGCAGTGGGCTCTGCTCAGCGGAGACGTCGCTCCCAGCGTCTTGCTGGGGCTGATTCGGTGCATAGGGTCACTACTGCCTTTTCTGGCTTTCCTATGGTACCCTGCACTGATCTGCGGTGAGCGAGCCTCTCTGGGACTAAGTCCTTGTTTACTCACACTGAGCATGCCCAGGGCAGGGTCTCCCATTGGAGGTCGAGGGCCACATGTTCGGTCACATGCTCAGATGCTGCAGTACATTCCATTGGTCCTTCTGGAAGGTCCTGAAAGGGCAAAACATGCTCAGGTACTGCAGCACGTTCATTGGTCCTTCTGGAAGGTCCTGAAAGGGCAAAAACTTCAGTAGCAGCTTCCTGTGCTGCAACTATATAAACTGCGCATGACCGCACGGCCATGCGCTAGTATTGTCTTATGTTATGTGCTTTGCGCCAGTGTGGTCACATGCATGTATGTTCAGGGACCCGGCTGAAATAAGCCCCTAGAATGCTGGCTCCTCCGGCGAGGAGATTGAGTCTGAGTGTGTTCAGGGACCCGGCTGAAATAAGCCCCTAGAATGCTGGCTCCTCCGGCGAGGAGTTTTGTGTGTTTGTGTGACCACTGACTGCTCTCTGTTTGGGCAGTTAGCCTGTGCCTCTGTGGAGTCTAACAGGGCACAGTGCTTTCCTTTCACGGCTACTCAGTGAATTAACTGAGTTAGTCTATACCGCCATATAGCTCCGCCGTTTGCTAGCAGCAGGTACTCCTGCACGGTGGACCCCGGGCTGCGAACGCACCAATATCAATAAACATCTCTATTTACTCGGTGCGTTCCGCTAGCCTTAACAGCAGGCATTTGTCATAATGGAGTCATGAACACTGTCCTTAACTGAGGCAAATGATGCCTGCAGTTCTTTGGATGCTGTTGTGGTCTTTTTTCCTCACCTCTTGGATGAGTCGTTTTGTAGTAATTTTGGCCTGCCTGCCACTCCTGGGAAGGTTCACCACTGTTCCATGTTTTTACCAACTGTGGATAATGGCTCTCACTATGGTTCTCTGGAGTTCCAATGCTTGAGAAATGGCTTTATAACCTTTTACAGACTGGCAGATCTCAATTACTATGTTTTTCATTTGTTCCAGAATTTCTTTTGATTGCGGCATGATGTCTAGCTTTTGAGGATTTTTTTGTCCACTTCACTTGACTAATCCAATGGCTATCCAGGAAAAATCTTATAAGGATAAGGATACAGTAATTAACCAGAGCCAGCTTTGGCTTGTAGCAAACAAGTCATGCCAGATAAATCTAATTTCCTTCTATGATGGAATCAATGACTGGGTGGATCATGGAAATGTGGTAGATAAAGTATATCTTGACTTAAGCAAAGCATTTGATAAAGTATCTCATACTATCTTAATTGAAAAAAATGACTAAGTATGGGATTAACAAGGCTATGGTTACGTGGATTCATAACTGGCTCAGTGATTATACTCAAAGAGTGGTACTAAATCTTTGCACATCAAATTGGGAGAATGTTTCAAGTAAGATACCACAAGGCTCTGTCCTGTCCCCAGTGTTGTTCAACATTTTTATAAATGATCTAGATAAGGAGACTAAAGGTAAACTGGTTGAATTTGCAGACTATACAAAGCTAGAAGGGATAGCTAAAACCTGAGAAGACAGAGAAAGGATTCAGAAGGGTCTAGATAAGCTTGAACAAGGAGCGGCAACTAATAGAATGGTATATAACAGGGAGAAATGCAAGATTCTACATCTGGGCAACAAAAACGGAAATTGCATCTACCGAATGGAAGAAATAGTACTAAGCAACAGCACATGTGAAAAAGACTTGCATATAATAGTAGATCACAGACGGCACATGAGTCAATAGTGTGATGCAGCTGCAGAAACGCAAACAGAGTTCTAGGATGTATTAAAAGAAGCATAGAGTCTAGATCACGTGATCTAGACTCCTCCTTGGTCAGGCCTCATCTGGAATATTGTGTCCAGTTCTGAACTCCATATTTAAAAAAAGACATTGAAAAACTGGAATAAGTTCAGAGAAGACCTACCTGAATGGCAAAGTATGTCCTTCAAGGAAAGATTAAAGGATCTGGGAATGTTTAGTTTGTAAAAAACAAGGCCAAGAGGAGACTTAATAGCTGTCTACAAATATCTGAAGGTATATCAATCACAGTATAGAGGGCTTATCCTTTGCACATGGAAATGCGAGAAGCAATGGAATGAAACAGAAAGGGAGAAGATACAGATTAGATATTAAAGAAAACTTTTTGACAGTGAGGGTGATCAATGAATGGAACAGGCTGCCACAAAAGCCTGGTGAGTTTTCCTTCAATGGAAGTCTCCAAACAGAGGCTGGACAGACATCTGTCTCAGATGGTTTATTGAATCCTGTGCTGCATTGAGCAGGGGATTGGACATGATAAACCTTGAGGCCCCTTACAACTCTAGCATTCTATGATTCTATTAACCAGCCATAGATAAGTGAAACTTTTTTTGCTGATGTTAATGACAAATTTGGCCATACTGTATGAGTGTTCATTGACTGTTCCGCTGTTGATGTTTCCAATCAACCAAACTTAGCTTGGTATCTAGTACCTCTCATGTCATTTAAACTGAAGTTCTGTTACTGCTGGGGCTATCATTGTTGACCTTAAACTGCCACACATCTTATTGTCTGCTTGTCTTAAATTTCTTAAAAAACTGCTACTGCTACTGGCTGTCTATTGAGAATCATAGTGACGAAGTGTATTCCAGCAAGGGCTGCCATTGCTTTACTTCCACATATCACCTTGCCTGCCCCAACCCAACCCTCTACTGTGGTGTTACTGCCTAGCCACTGCACAGTCACACCAGCCATGAGTTTCCTAGCTGTCCACTGTGTTTTATAGCGCTAAATAGCACTACTTATGTTAGGAAAAGTTAAGAGACGAGACATAGCTTTTTCTCTTTGAAAATAGTACTCCTATTTTGCCTTTTTAAAAATTGAGATAATTTGTGGATGACTTGATAAAAATCCTGTGTATTTGTTAATAATCTTGAGATTTGCAAACCTGCTGAGGACCTCCAAAAAAGGGATTTTTTTAGTCATAGGTGACAAACAATTCCTTCTTGGAGTTTTTGGATAACTTGTGAAAAACCCTATCACTTCTTTGTTTAACACACTGTTGTGCTACTGATACTTCCCAAACAGGAATACATTTTGCACCCAACTGTGTTAAAATGCACAGCTTTTTCCCTTCACCTGTGTATAAACAAGAGCAAGCTATCTTTTTTGGACTTCTTATGCAATAAAATTGTTCATACAAAGCCTGAAACTTCTTTGTGTAGTTAAATAAGCTGCTGTTACCACTGCTGATAATCTAAAATCCCATTGACAGATAAGTTGCAGTCACTTGTTCACTATAACTGCTCTGTTTGCATTACAGAGCTCAAAATATGTTCCTTAAAGGGAACCTGTCACTAGGTTTGGCCGATAAGAGATACGGCTATCACCTTTCAGGGCTGACACACAGCATTCTATAATGCTGTATATCTGCCCCCAGAATGACCTGTAAGAGAAGAAAAATAACTTTTATAATACTCATCTGTGGGGTGGTCCGGCCCGATGGGCGTCGCTGGTCTTGGTCCGGTGCTTCCCTTCTTCTTACGATCCCCGTCCTCCTGCTTGCTTCATGTGGATGACACGTCCCTTCGTCATCCACAAAATCTCCTTAGCACAGTGTTACTGTGCAGGCGTACTTCTCTGCCCTGTTGAGGGTAGAGCAAAGTACTGCAGCGCACATACGCTGGGTCTCTTTGACCTTTCCTGGCCTCTGCGCACTGCAGACCCTTGCTCTGCCCTCAACAAGGAAGATAAGTACACCTGCCCGGGAGCGTAAAGCAGAGGAACCGTGTTATCCATAAGAAGCAAGCAGGAGGATGGCATCGCAAGAAGAAGGGAGGCTGTTATGATGCGGTGGTTTTGGAACAACATGAGACAAGCTCTGAAGGAGGTGGTATCTGTACTGACTGCAAACCCTGAACCTAGCAGCGCAACTAAAAATAGCCGTGGGGGGTACCTGATGCTCCCTAGACCCCTCGGCACAGCCTAAGATCTAACTTCCCCTAAAGACGGAAACAGGAAACCTATCTTGCCTCAGAGAAAATCCCCAAAGGAAAGATAGCCCCCCACAAATATTGACGGTGAGAGGAGGGGAAAATAACATACGCAGAAATGAAATCAGATTTTAGCATAAAAGGCCAGTCTAGCTTGATAGATAAGACAGGAAAGGATACTGTGCGGTCAGTATTAAAACTCTACAAAAATCCACGCAGAGTTTACTAAAAATCTCCACACCTGACTAAAGGTGTGGAGGGCAAATCTGCTTCCCAGAGCTTCCAGCAAGACAGAATTAATTCATACTGATAACGCTGGATAAACATAGAAAACACAGAACGGATAAGTCCACAATCTGTGAAGAGGAAAGAGCAAGCAAAAACTTAGCTTAGCTGAACTGGTCAGGATAACAGGGAAATCCAAAGAGATGTGAATCCAACCAGGAACCATTTACAAGTGGCACCAGCTGAAGGACAGAGCAGACATAAATAGCAGAGCAGAGGCGATCAGTGGAAGCAGCTGAAGACAGCTAACTCCAAGGAGCAGCCACACCACTAGAAACCACAAGAGGGAGCCCAAGAGCAGAACTCACAAAAGTTCCACTTACAACCACCGGAGGGAGCCCAAGAGCGGAATTCACAACAGTACCCCCCCCCTTGAGGAGGGGTCACCGAACCTTCACCAGAGCCCCCAGGCCGATCAGGACGAGCCAAGTGAAAAGCACAAACCAAATCGGTGGCATGGACATCGGAGGCAACAACCCAAGAATTATCCTCCTGGCCATAACCCTTCCACTTGACAAGATACTGAAGCCTCCGCCTCGAAAAACGAGAATCCAAAATCTTCTCAACCTCATATTCCAACTCTCCCTCAACCAACACCGGGGCAGGAGGGTCAACGGAGGGAACAACGGGTACCACATATCTCCGCAACAAAGATATATGGAAAACATCATGAATGGCAAAAGAGGCAGGAAGAGCCAAACGAAAAGATACCGGATTAATAATTTCAGAAATTTTATAAGGACCAATAAACCGAGGCTTAAACTTAGGAGAAGAAACCTTCATAGGAACATGATGAGAAGACAACCAAACCAAATCCCCCACACGAAGCCGGGGACCAACACGCCGACGGCGGTTAGCAAAACGTTGAGCCCTTTCCTGAAACGTCAAATTGTCCACTGCATGAGTCCAAATCTGCTGCAGCCTGTCCACCACAGAATCAACAACAGGACAATCAGAAGGCTCAACCTGCCCAGAAGAAAAACGAGGATGAAAACCAAAATTACAAAAGAAAGGTGAAACCAAAGTAGCCGAACTAGCCCGATTATTAAGGGCAAACTCGGCCAACGGCAAGAAAGACACCCAATCATCCTGATCAGCAGACACAAAGCATCTCAAATAGGTCTCCAAGGTCTGATTAGTTCGCTCAGTTTGGCCATTAGTCTGAGGATGAAACGCCGAAGAAAAAGATAAGTCAATGCCCATCCTAGCACAAAATGCCCGCCAAAATCTAGAGACAAACTGAGAACCTCTGTCAGACACAATATTCTCCGGAATGCCATGCAAACGAACCACATGCTGAAAAAACAATGGAACCAGATCTGAGGAGGAAGGCAACTTAGGCAAAGGTACCAGATGGACTATTTTAGAGAACCGGTCACAAACAACCCAGATAACAGACATCTTCTGGGAAACAGGAAGATCCGAAATAAAATACATGGAAATATGCGTCCAGGGCCTCTCAGGGACCGGCAAAGGCAAAAGCAACCCACTAGCGCGGGAACAGCAAGGCTTGGCCCGGGCGCAAGTCCCACAGGACTGCACAAAAGCACGCACATCGCGAGACAAGGAAAGCCACCAAAAGGACCTAGCAACCAAATCTCTGGTACCAAAAATCCCAGGATGACACTGAACAATGAACCGCAGAAATTACCTTACTTGTCCATCTATCAGGAACAAACAGCTTCCCCACTGGACAGCGGTCAGGCCTATCAGCCTGAAATTCCTGAAGCACCCGCCGCAAATCAGGGGAGATAGCAGAAAGAATCACCCCCTCCTTAAGAATGCCAACCGGCTCTTGAACTCCAGGAGAATCAGGCGAAAATCTCCTAGAGAGGGCATCAGCCTTAACATTCTTAGATCCCGGAAGATACGAGACCACAAAATCAAAACGGGAGAAAAACATTGACCATCGAGCCTGTCTAGGATTCAGCCGCTTGGCCGACTCGAGGTAAATCAGATTCTTATGATCGGTCAGGACCACAACACGGTGTTTAGCTCCCTCATGCCAATGTCGCCACTCCTCAAACGCCCACTTCATAGCCAACAGCTCCCGATTGCCGACATCATAATTGCGTTCCGCAGGCGAAAACTTTCTGGAAAAAAAAGCACACGGTTTCATCAAAGAACCATCAGACTCACTCTGAGACAAAACGGCCCCTGCCCCAATCTCAGAAGCGTCGACCTCAACCTGAAAAGGAAGAGAAACATCCGGTTGACGCAACACAGGGGCAGAAGTAAATCGGCGTTTAAGCTCCTGAAAGGCCTCAACAGCCTCAGAGGGCCAATTCGTCACATCAGCGCCTTTCTTCGTCAAATCAGTAAGGGGCTAAACCACACTGGAAAAGTTGGCAATGAAACGGCGATAGAAATTAGTAAAGCCCAAAAATTTTTAAAAACCCTTCACAGATGTGGGTTGGATCCAGTCATGAATAGCTTGGACCTTAACAGAATCCATTTCTATAGACGAGGGAGAAAAAATAAAACCCAAAAAAGAGACCTTCTGAACGCCGAATAGGCACTTAGACCCCTTCACAAATAAAGCATTATCACGAAGGATCTGGAACACCATCCTGACCTGCTTCACATGAGACTCCCAATCATCGGAAAAAATCAAAATATCATCCAAATATACGACCATGAATTTATCAAGATAATTGCAGAAAATATCATGCATGAAAGACTGGAACACAGATGGAGCATTAGAGAGCCCAAATGGCATCACAAGGTATTCAAAATGGCCTTCGGGCGTATTAAATGCAGTCTTCCATTCGTCACCCCGTTTAATACGAACAAGATTATATGCCCCTCGGAGGTCAATCTTAGTAAACCAACTAGCCCCCTTAATCTGAGCAAACAAATCAGTAAGCAAAGGCAAGGGGTATTGGAATTTGACCGTGATCTTATTAAGAAGACGATAATCAATACAGGGTCTCAAGGAGCCATCCTTCTTAGCAACAAAAAGAAACCCGCTCCCAATGGTGACGAAGAGGGCCGAATATGCCCTTTCTCCAAAGATTCCTTAACATAGCTCCGCATGGCGGCATGCTCTGGCACAGACAGATTGAAAAGTCGGCCCTTAGGGAACTTACAACCAGGAATCAAGTTAATAGCACAATCACAGTCCCTATGTGGAGGAAGGGAACTGGACTTGGGCTCATCAAATACATCCTGGAAAT
This sequence comes from Ranitomeya imitator, assembly GCF_032444005.1. Taxonomy (NCBI): domain Eukaryota; kingdom Metazoa; phylum Chordata; class Amphibia; order Anura; family Dendrobatidae; genus Ranitomeya; species Ranitomeya imitator. Next base: position 473,106,047 of record NC_091282.1, read on the forward strand.
CCGACAAAAACTCAGGGACCTCAGAAGAGGGGGAAGAGGAAATTGACATCAAAGGAACGTCACTATGTACTCCTCGACAACCCCAACCAGTCACTGACATAGTTTTCCAATCCAGCACCGGATTATGTTCCTGTAACCATGGAAATCCCAGTACAACAACATCATGCAGGTTATGCAACACCAGAAAACGGCAATCTTCCTGATGTCCAGGAGCCATGTACATAGTCATCTGTGTCCAGTACTGAGGTTTATCCTTGGCCAAGGGTGTAGCATCAATGCCCCTCAAAGGAATAGGGCTCTGCAAAGGCTGCAAGGAAAAGCCACAGCGCCTGGCGAATTCTAAGTCCATTAAGTTCAGGGCAGCGCCTGAATCCACAAATGCCATGACAGAAAAGGACGACAATGAGCAAATCAGGGTCACAGATAAGAGAAATTTAGGCTTATAGTACTAATGGTAACAGACCTAGCGACTCTCTTAGTACGCTTAGGGCAATCAGAGATAACATGAGCCGAATCACCACAGTAAAAACACAGCCTATTCTGACGTCTGAATTCCTGCCGTTCTATTCTAGTCAAAATCCTATCACATTGCATAGGTTCAGGACTATGCTCAGAGGATACTGCCATATGGTGCACAGCATGGCTAGAGAAATAGATTCGCTCAAACCGGCAGGCGTAGGAAAGCCCACCATAACATCTTTAAGGGTTTCAGAAAGACCTTTTCTGAAAATAGCTGCCAGAGCCTCTTCATTCCATTTAGTGAGCACAGACCATTTTCTAAATTTCTGGCAGTATAACTCTGCCGCTTCCTGACCTTGACACAAGGCCAACAGGGTTTTTTCTGTATGATCCACAGAATTAGGTTCGTCATACAATAATCCGAGAGCTTGAAAAAATGCATCTACATTCAAAAATGCCGGATCCCCTGTTTCAAGAGAAAAAGCCCAGTCTTGAGGATCACCACGCAGCAAGGATATGATGATTTTCACCTGCTGAATGGGATCACCAGAAGAACGGGGTTTCAAAGCAAAAAACAATTTGCAGTTATTTTTAAAGTTCAAAAACTTGGATCTGTCCCCAAAAACAAATCAGGAGTAGGAATTCTGGGCTCTAAAGCCGGAGTCTGGACAACATAGTCCTGGATATTCTGTACTCATGCAGCAAGTTGATCCACACGAGAAAACAAACCCTGAACATCCATGCCAAAACATATATCCTGAACCACCCAGATATACAGAGGAAAAAAAAAGACAAACCAAAGCACAGAAAAAAAAATGGTTCAGAACTTTCTTTTCCTTCTTTTGAGATGCATTTAATTCATTTTTGGCCACTTGTACTGTTATGATGCGGTGGTTTAGGAACAACATGAGACAAGCTCTGAAGGAGGTGGTATCTGTACTGACCGCAAACCCTGAACCTAGCAGCGCAACTAAAAATAGCCGTGGGGGGTACCTGACGCTCCCTAGACCCCTCGGCTCGATCTAACTTCCCCTAAAGATGGAAACAGGAAACCTATCTTGCCTCAGAGAAAATCCCCAAAGGAAAGATAGCCCCCCACAAATATTGACGGTGAGAGGAGGGGAAAATAACATACGCAGAAATGAAATCAGATTTTAGCATAGGAGGCCAGTCTAGCTTGATAGATAGGACAGGAAAGGATACTGTGCGGTCAGTATTAAAACTCTACAAAAATCCACGCAGAGTTTACTAAAAATCTCCACACCTGACTAAAGGTGTGGAGGGCAAATCTGCTTCCCAGAGATTCCAGCAAGACAGAATTAATTCATACTGATAACGCTGGATAAACATAGAAAACACAGAACGGATAAGTCCACAATCTGTGAACAGGAAAGAGCAAGCAAAAACTTAACTTAGCTGAACTGGTCAGGATAACAGGGAAATCCAAAGAGATTTGAATCCAACCAGGAACCATTTACAAGTGGCACCAGCTGAAGGACAGAGCAGACATAAATAGCAGAGCAGAGGCGATCAGTGGAAGCAGCTGAAGACAGCTAACTCCAAGGAGCAGCCACACCACTAGAAACCACAAGAGGGAGCCCAAGAGCAGAACTCACAAAAGTGCCACTTACAACCACCGGAGGGAGCCCAAGAGCGGAATTCACAACAGGAGGCCCTGGATCAAGAAGAGTGACACCCATCGGACAGAACCGCCCAGCAGATGAGTATAATAAAAGTTATTTTTCTTCTCTTACAGGTTGGGTTGGGGGCAGATATACAGCATTATAGAATGCTGTATATCTGCCCTGAAAGGTGATGGCTGTATTTCATATTGGCCAAAACTGGTAAACTCCAATTTATACACATATTTTCCAGGTAATTAGAGGTTTCTTATTTATGCAATTCCTCCAGAAAAATGGCTGCAAAGCCAGCAAATTCTAATTTCAAAACTACTCATTTCTAATTAGATAAATAGATTGATCCCCAGTGGATTAAGTTTGAGTCAAATCTCCTGATATGAGCCATATAAATCAGTGGTTGCCAGTGGATCATAATTTGAACAACAGAATCATTTTTCATTTTCAGAGTCACTGGGTAAGTCTCTCTCTGCTTTAGAGTGTTAGCTCTTATAGTCAGCACGGTTCTTTCTCCCTCTTGCTTGCTTGTAGAGTGTAGGCTCTTATCGCCAGTGTTAAAGGTAACCTGTCACCCCCAAAATCAAAGGTGATCTAAGCCCACCAGCATCAGATGTATTGTGAAAGATGAGAAAAAGAGGTTAGATAATAGTCACCCAGGGGCGGTCCCACTGACGTCCGGTCCGATAGGCGTCGCGGTCCGGTCCAGGGCCTCCCATCTTGTTACGATGACATCCTCTTCTTGTATTCATGCTACGGCGCAGGCATAGGTCAGGAAAGGTCAACAGGGCAGACAAAGTATGTCTGCACCGGAGCCGCAGAATAAATACAAGAAGATGACATCATCGTAAGAAGATTGGAGGCCCCGGACCGGACCGTGACGCCCATCAGACCGGTACTGCCCCTGGGTGAGTATAATCTAACCTCTTTTTCTCATCTTTCAGGATATATCGGGGGGACTTATCTACAGCATTCCAGAATGCTGTAGTTAAGCCCCTGATGCTGGTGGGCTATGATCCCTATGATCCCTTTTTTAACCCCTTCCCGACAAGTGACACAGCATATGCGTCATGAAAGTCGGTGCCAATCCGACCTGTGACGCATATGCTGTGTCACAGAATGATCGCGCTCCTGCAGATAGGGTGAAAGGGTAAACTGTAATTTCACCCGACCCGCAGGGACAGGGGAGTGGTACTTCAGCCCAGGGTCCCCCGTGGCTATGATTACTCTTATTGGCTGTTGAAAGGGACTGTTGCACTTTCAATTTCAATCAGAGCAATCGTAATATTTCACCAATGAAAATTGGTGAAATATTACAATGCAGCCATGGCCAATGCTGCAATATCATCAGCCATGGCTGGAGATTTCGATCTGCCCCGCCACCGCCACCAATATCCTCCCCTCCGTCCTCTGTCCCATCGTCTGCTCCCCTCCTCCGCCTGTCGGCTCCCCAATGCTCCGATCCCACCCCCTCATACTTATCGACCTGCGATGCCCCTCCCGGTGTCCGTCCGTCTTCTGCATGGGCGCCGCTATCTCCAAAAATGGCGGGCGCATGCGCAGTGCGCCCGCTAAATCTGCCGGCCGGTAAATTCTTTCCAGGTACATTTTGATCACTGTGATAGAACCTATCACAGTGATTAAAATTAAAAAAAAAAAAGTAAACAACCTCCCCTTTATCATCCCCATAGGTAGGGACAATAATAAAATAAAGAAAATATATTTACTTTTATTTTTCCACTAGGATTAGGGTTAGAACTAGGGTTAAGGTTGCAATTAGGGTTAGGGTTTATTGTTGCAATTAGGGTTACAGTTAGGGTTAGGGTTGCAATTAGAGTTAGGGTTAAAATTAGGGTTAAGGTTGCAATTAGGGTTAGGATTAGAATTAGGGTTAGAATTAGGCTATGTGCACACGGTGCGTATTTGGCTGCAGATCCGCAGCGGATTCTTTGTGCGGATTCCGCAGCGTTTTACACCTGTTCCTCAATAGGGATCCGCAGGTGAAATCCACACAAAAAACACTGGAAATCCGTGGTAAATCCGCAGGTAAAACGCAGTGCCTTTTACCTGCGGATTTTTCAAAAACGGTGCGTAAAAATCCTCACACGAATCCACAACGTGGGCACATAGCCTTAGGGTTGGGGTTGGAATTAGAGTTAGGGTTGGAACTTTGGTTAGCATTGGAAATAGGGTTATAATTAGGGTTAGGGGTGTATTGGGGTTAGGGTTAGGCTCGTGGTTAGGGTTGGGATTAGGGTTAGGGGTGTGTTAGGGTTAGCGTTGTGGTTAGTGTTAGGGTTGGGATTAGGGTTAAGGGTGTGTTGGGGTTAGGGTTGGAGTTAGAATAGAGGGGTTTCCACTGTTTAGGCACATCAGGGGTCTCCAAACGTGACATGGTGCCAATATTGGTTCCAGCCAATCTTGCGTTCAAAAAGTCAAATGGTGCTCCCTCCCTCCCGAGCCCTGGCATGCGCCCAAACAATGATTTACCCAAATATATGGGGCATAAGCGTACTCAGGAAAAATTGCACAAAAACTTTGGCAATCTAATTTCTCCTGTTACCCTTGAGAAAATAAAAAATGGGGGCTAAAAAATTATTTTTGTGGGAAAAAAATGATTTTTTATTTTCACGGCTCTGCGTTATAAAATTATGTGAAGCACTTGGGGGTTCAAAGTGCTCATGACACATCTACATGGGGTCTAGTTTCCAAAATGGGGTCAATTGTGCGGGGTTTCTACTGTTTAGGCACATCAGAGGCTCTGCAAAAGCAACGTGATGCCCGCAGACCAATCCATCAAAGTCTGCATTTCAAAACATCACTACTTCCCTTCCGAGCCCCGAGGTGTGCCCAAACAGTGGTTTACCCCCACATATGGGGTATCAGCATACTCAGGACAAACTGTGCAACAACTTTTGGGTCCAATTTCTCCTGTTACCCTTGAGAAAATAAAAAATAGGGTCTAAAAAAATTTTTTTGTGGGAAAAAAATGATTTTTTATTTTCACGGTTCTACGTTATAAAATTATGTGAAGCACTTGGGGGTTAAAAGTGCTCAACACACATCTAGATAAGTTCCATGAGGGGTCTAGTTTCCAAAATGGGGTCACTTGTGGGGGGTTTCTACTGTTTAGGCACATAAGGGGCTCTGCAAACGTAACATGACGCCCGCTGACCATTTTATCCAAGTCTGCAAACGTCACTATTTCCCTTCCGAGCCCAGACTAGTGCCGAAACAATGGTTCACTCCCAGATATGGGGTATCAGCGTACTCAAGACAAACCGGACAACAACTTTTGGGGTCCAATTTGTCCTGTTACCCTTGTGAAAATAAAAAATTGCAGGCTAAAATATAATTTTTGAGGAAAAAAAAAGATTTTTTATTTTCATGGCTCTGAGTTATAAACTTCTGTGAAGCACTTGGGGGTTTAAAGTGGTTACCGCCCATCTAAATTAGTTCATTGGGAGGTCTAATTTCTAAAATGGGGTCCCTTGTGGGGGAGCTCCAATGTTTAGGCACACAGGGGTTCTCCAAATGCGACATGGTGTCTGCTAACGAATGGAGCTAATTTTTCATTCAAAAGTCAAATGGCGCTCCTTCCCTTCCGAGCCTTGCCGTGTGCCCAAACAGTGGTTTACCCCACATGTGAGGTATGATGTACTCAGGAGAAATTTCCCAACAAATTTTAGGATCCATTTTATCCTGTTGCCCATGAGAAAATGAAAAAATTTAGGCTAAAAGAAATTTTTTGTGAAAAAAAAGTACTTTTTCATTTTTACAGATCAATTTGTAAAGCACCTGGGGGTTCAAAGTGCTCACTATGCATCTAGATAATTTCCTTCGGGGGGTTTAGTTTCCAAAATGGGGTCATTTGTGGGGGAGCTCCAATCTTTAGGCACACAGGGGCTCTCCAAACGCGACATGGTATCCGCTAAAGATTGGAGCCAATTTTTTATTCAAAAAGTCAAATGGCGCTCCTTCCCTTCCGAGCCCTGTCGTGCGCCCAAACAGTGGATCGCCCCCACACTTGTGCGGTATCTGCGTACTCAGGACAAATTGTACAATAACTTTTGTGGTCCAGTTTCTCCTATTACCCTTGAGAAAATAAAAAAATTGTTGCTAAAAGATCATTTTTGTGACTAAAAAGTTACATGTTAATTTTTTGCTTCCATGTTGCTTCTGCTGCTGTAAAGCACCTGGAGGCTTAATAAACTTCTTGAATGTGGATTTGAGCACCTTGATGGGTGCAGTTTTTAGAATGGTGTCACTTTTGGGTATTTTCAGCCATATAGACCCCTCAAACTGACTTCAAATGTGAGGTGGTCCCTAAAAAAAATGGTTTTGTAAATTTTGTTGTAAAAATGAGAAATCGCTGGTCAAATTTTAACCCTTATAACTTCCTAGCAAAAAAAATTTGCTTCCAAAATTGTGCTGATGTAAAGTAGCCATCTGTGTAATGTTATTTATTAACTATTTTGTGTCACGTAACTCTCTGGATTAACAGAATAAAAATTCAAAATTTGAAATTTGCGAAATTTTAAAAATTTTCTCCAAATTTCCATTTTTTCACAAATAAACGCAAAAATTATCGACCTAAATTTACCACTAGCATGAAGCCCAATATGTCTCTAAAAAAACAGTCTCAGAACCGCTTGGATCCATTGAAGCGTTCCTAAGTTATTACCGCATAAAGGGACACTGGTTAGAATTGCAAAAAATGGCCATGTCATTAAGGTCAAAATAGGCTGGGTCATGAAGTGGTTAAACCAATAGCTAGCAATGCCCTAATCTCTCAAACAAACTACTACCTATGCTTCCCTCATTTACAGATAGCTTTTCTTTCCCTTCACTCACACAACTCTTCCTAAAGTTTTCCCTCTTTCCCCTCTCTATGCTCAGAACTTTTACAAATATGTTCCCTCATATACCTTATTATTATCAGATTTCTCCTCAGATACCCCACTCTTACAGTCTTCTTATATGGTCCCCTATCTCTCACACAGACTTTAATCCATATCTCTCCTCTGATAAACTACATCCTATGCTCTCTTCTCACATATACTGTATTATTCCTTATGCCACCCTTCTATAGATATTTTATGTCCAGCTTGCACACCATGCCCCACTTCTGACTGATTGCTCCCCATACCCTACATACTGTAGATTGCTCAAGATGCCCCACTCTCATAGATAGCTATTCCCTCTGCGCAATCTCCTCGCTGTGCCCTACTGTATGACAGGTCTTTCCACTCAATTAGTTGTCAGTCCTAGAAGACCACAAATATGACTGATACCTGACCTTCACCCTTCCTGTATTCCTGGTAATGACTATGAAATGCATAAACATCACAGCATCAATAGTAAAAAGTTGGAGACACACAGGGTTAATAGCGGCGGTAACGGAGTGCGTTACCCGCAGCATAACACGGTCCGTTACCACCAGCATTAACCCTGTGTTAGCGGTGGCTGGATGGGAGTATGCGGGCACCGGGCAGTAACTGCGGGGAGTAAGGAGCGGCCATTTTCTTCCGGACTGTGCCCGTCACTGATTGGTCGTGGCTGTTTTGACGCGACCAATCAGCGACTTGGATTTCCTTGACAGACAGAGGCCGTGAGCAATGAATATCCGTGACAGAAAAAAGGACAGACAGAAAGACAGAAAGACAGAAGTGACCCTTAGACAATTATATAGTAGACTAGATTGTGGCCCGATTCTAACGCATCGGGTATTCTAGAATATGCATGTCCCTGTAATATATGGACAATGATGATTCCATAATTCGCGGCAGACTGTGCCCGTCGCTGATTGGTCGAGGCAACCTTTATGACATCGTCGCCATGGCAACCATTATGACATCATCGTCGCTGTGCCCGTTGCTGATTGGTCGAGGCCTGGCGGCCTCGACCAATCAGAGACGCGGGATTTCTACGTCGATGCTGTGCCGGTCTCTGATTGGTCGAGGCCTGGCGGCCTCGACCAATCAGAGAGCCGGGATTTCCAGGACAGACAGACAGACAGACAGACAGACAGACGGAAAAACTCTTAGGCAATTATATATATAGATATGCAATGAATGTACTACAGCAAAATAGATTTTGTTATACATGAATGCTATAGAACACATATAAACAAAAAATAATATTGTACAGTTTTAGCAGACAAGCACTTTATCTATTTTGTGCATGACCAAAAGTCAATGACCTAACGTGTCTTTCACAGACAAAGTCTCTCTGCAATAATGTAACACTCCTAAGAGAACCTTACATCTGCAATATATAGCAAAAATTAATTTATTTAGCATAAGAAATTTTGAAAGCCATTCATTCTTTACAAGTACTCCTGTCCAGGCAACTTAACAAATGCCTCTTTTAAGTCATTTCGACTGCTATTATCCAGACATTTAGAAATAACTTTAATTATTAAGCAATTCAAAATGTGTTCCCTTAAGACATATCTCAAGAGATATCTGCAGCAGCTTGTATAGCCTCACAAAAATTAGGCAAGAAGCCCAGCAGAGAGGCGAAATCAAAACCAATGCCCCTTTTGCATAAAGGCATTGAGGTCGATGTTAATTAAGTTGTGATATGAATAGATTATATTTCAGTCTCAATGCAATGTATATTATTACGATGCCCTTACAGAGCATCTGTTTAATAGTAACATTAATGGGATTCTGCACAGTCGGAGCACCTTGGTGTGACCAAATAATATAGTGCCCACCTTCCTATTTTTCATCTATCTCCACTCTTATTTGCTTGATTGATAGCTCTAGCTTTATTGGAGCAGCAGAAGAGTGGAGATGAAAAGAAAAGTCATAGTTGGGAAGGTGCACTGAACTGTCCACTCCATGGGTGCATAGAGCAACTGTGTTAGCTTCAACATAATTTTGTGTATGCATGACACAAATATAGTATTATGTTTATTGAGGGTCAACATACTTTAGAGATAAGATTTGTATAAATATTAAAGTCTCAAATTAAACATGAGCCATATCAATTAAAACATGATATGAAAAAAGTAGACACATTGATAAATAATGGTTTTATTGTGCTATAAAAGACACAAAAACACAATATTTTGGTTCATTTCCTTTTCTATGGACTATGAAACAAGCATAACTAGCATACAAGAATTATAATAACAGTACCTATAATACCTACAGAAACTGACTGAAAGAGTCTAATTTGCAAGGATGCTTGTCAATTATCTCTGATTCATATAGATAATTATGTATGTGTACCGGCAGATTTTTGTGATATCACACATAACACATGAAATCACAGTGAGTTGAATCACTTTGCAGAAAATCTATCACATCATAGTGTTAAGTTAGCTGTCACATCTGTTTTTTTTTCTCCTAAACCAGATGTCCTCTATTATTGCATATTGATCACGGCAAATAATTTCTTACCTTAAGTAAAATGTAATGTTAAAAATATAGATATATTTAATACATTGCTAAGTTATAAATGAAAAGGGCCAGCCAATCATCTTATTGCCATTTCTCCAGTTGCATTAACCCTTTAATTATCCAAGATTTCCAATCATTCAAATATATTGGTGCTTTATGATAGGCATTGTCCATTACCAACAAAAAAAAATTTAAATATTGGTTGCGCCACCTTTTATCAGAAATAGCAGCACTTATTTTAATCATATATTGAACTTACCATGTGTATAATTGCTTCCCTGATTACATTATTTCTAGCAGTTATTAAAATATAAAACTGTTCTGAGTTTTAACAGAAATCACTTTTATCTGTTTTTTTTTTCAAATGATACAGAAGTGTCTAAATATACTTTAGCACAGCATGGTATTCCACAGTAAATTAAAGCCTTTATGGAGTTGCTGCATAGCATAGTATTATCTTTTACAGATTCTGCTTTTTGCCTGGTAGGTGGGCTGCTAGACAGCAAAGCAAATCTAAGAAATTATAAAGTGTGAAAAATTTTCTGGGCAGATTTGCACAATTGTTCTTGTGTGCTGTGTTTTCTCTGTGGACCAATTTTTTGATTTTTGTTGCTTTCTATGAGATGTATTTTCTTTTGCAATTTCTTTTTTTTTCTGCGTGGTTGGGCGGACTTTCCTATAATGCCTTTAAGCTATCACATCAAGTAGTCTAGATCAGTCTATCAGAATGGACTATGACGGCCAATATAAAATATGGTGGCTGACCAAGCAGGGCCATTTTAGACTTTTCTGGTGTAGGAATAGGAGATCAGAGCACACAGCTCATTCCACATAAAGATAGAAAATGGTCTAATCTGATTGTGGTGTACTACTGTAGTGCTGAAACACATATTGATAATGTTAGTGTAAGTATCAGCCTGGGAATAACATTCCAAAGATTCAAGTGATACAGCTGTAACTTCTGTACCGATTTCGACTTTGGCCGCTGGGGGGCACCACACCTTTGTTGCAGGTGATGCTTGACAGCATCAGTCCCATTTTGTTCCAACAAAATCTAGTTCCATAAGATTAGAGAACTATTGGCATAATTCTCTAGATTTTATTGCTTCATTCTGAGACTCCTGAGTGGGGTTGACAGCCAGAGGCTTAGCTAGAGTTTTGCATCAGGGAGGTGAAGCTTCTGAGTGGGCCCCTAACCAGGTAACCTTGATTACAACTCATTGACGCACGCTAATAGTGGAGGAGAATCTCAGCAGATGACAGCACTGTTGTTGAAAATAATCTCTATATAAAGACCAACATGGATATTGCCACCACATGGTCAGTGATAGATATCAGTTCTACATAACATATAAGAGATATAGCACAGTTACAGATAATGACTTACCGCTGACCTTCTTTCTGATGGAATCGTTCATTTTTCCCATCTTTTCCATCTGGCCCAGACCGACATCACAATTTCTTCCAGCCATGACTCAACTGCAGAGAATACAACAAAGACATATTCCAGCCTCATCACCATCTATTCCCAACCTGCACAAACTCCTCATCCTGCTGATACCCCAAATACAGAGAGGCTGTTGCCATATGTGTCCGTATTACTGTATCTGCTGTGTGGCTCTCTGTGCCCTCTAAATTCTAAAGCAGCCCTCCATAATATACTAATGCGGGGTGCAAGTGCCCTAGAAAACAGTGCACATATTTTGCCCCCTAGAAAGTAATAATGCTTTCTGTTTGCCCCTTTGAATGTCACAGTAACCTGAGTTCCCCTATAACAATAAGTGACCACTTTACATTTAATAATGTCCCGAGTCTCCCCCCTGTACAGCTCCATTATACACAGTATCATGCTCTCTTATACACAGTTTAACCCCTTCAAGTCACGGCCCTTTTTCATTTTTGCGTTTTCGTTTTTCACTTCCCTCCTTCCCTGAGCCATAACTTTTTTATTTTTCCGTCAATATGGTCTTGTGAGGGCTTATTTTTTGCGGGACAAGTTGTACTTTTGAACTACACCATTGGTTTTACCATGTCTTTTACTAGAAAACGGGAAAAAAATTCCAAGTGCGGTGAAATTGCAAAAAAAGTGCAATCCCACACTTGTTTTTTGTTTGGCTTTTTTGCTAGGTTCACTAAATGCTAAAACTAACCTGCCATTATGATTCTCTAGGTCATTACGAGTTCATAGACACCTAACATGTCTAGTTTATTTTTTATCCAAGTGGTGAAAAAAAAATCCAAACTTTGCTTAAAAAAAAAAAAAAGTGCCATTTTCCGATACCCGTAGCGTCTCCATTTTTAGTGATCTGGGGTCGGGTGAGGGCTTATTTTTTGCGTGCCGATCTGATGTTTTTAATGATTCCATTTTTGTGCAGATATGTTTTTTTGATCGCCCGTTATTGCAATGTCGCGGCGACCAAAAAAATGTAATTCTGGCGTTTTGGATTTTTTTCTTGCTACGCCGTTTAGCGATCAGGTTAATGCTTTTTTTTAATTGATAGATCGGGCGATTCTGAATGCGGCGATACCAAATATGTGTATGTTTGATTTTTCTTTTATTGTTTTATTTAGAATGGGGCGAAAGGGGGGTGAGTTAAACTTTTATATTTTTTATATTTTTTTCATATTTTTAAAAACATTGTGCCATGCTTCAATAGCCTCCATGGGAGGCTAGAAGCTGGCATAGCCTGATCGGCTCTGCTACATAGCAGCGATCATCAGATCGCTGCTATGTAGCTGAAATGCAGGTGTGCTGTGAGTGCCGACCACAGGGGGGTGCACACAGCAGGCCTGCATCAGTAACCATAGAGGTCTCAAGGACCTCTATGGTTACCTTCCTGATGCATCGCCGACCCCCGATCATGTGACAGGGGTCGGCGATGATGTCATTTCCGGCCGCCCGGCCGGATGCGGTAGTTAAATGCCGCTGTCTGTGTTTGACAACGGCATTTAACAGGTTAATAGCGGCGGGTGAATAGCGATTTCACCCGCCGCTATTGTGCGCACATGTCAGCTGTACAAAACAGCTGACATGTCGCGACTTTGATGCCGGCTCACCGCCGGAGCCCACATCAAAGGGGATTCACGGCATGTGCAGTACATGTACGGCGCATGTCGTGAAAGGGATAATGCTCCATCACTGTTAGTACCACCCACACAGTGTACTGACCCCTTAGTAGCCCCCAAACTGTTTGATGGCTCCAACACTGTAAGATAACCTACTCAGTGTAATCCCCACACTGTATGATGGCCCCCTAGATAGCCTCCATATAGTATAATCCACCAGATAGTCCTCAATATGGTATCATGCACTCCCCATAGGCCTCCACATAGTATAATGCACTAGATAGTCCTCAATATAGCTTAATGCACTTCCCATAGGCCATCATATAGCATAATGCACTTCCCATAGGCAAACTCTATATTGTACAAGGCACCCCCATAGGCAGACTCTATAACATCAGGCAGCCACTATACGCAGACTCTATAGCATAAGGCAGCCTCCATAGGCAGACTCTGTAGCATAAGGCAGCCCCCATAGGCAGACTCTATAGCACAAGTTCCTGTTCCTGTTTCTATAGCACAAGGCAGCACCCTTAGGCAGACTCTGTAGTATAAGGAAGCCCCCCATAGGCAGACTCTGTAGTATAAGGCAGCCCCCATAGGCAGACTCTGTAGTATAAGGCAGCACCCCATAGGCAGACTCTGTAGTATAAGGCAACCCTCCATAGGCAGACTCTGTAGTATATGGAAACCCCATAGGCAGACTCTGTAGTATAAGGCAGCCCCCCCATAGGCAGACTCTGTAATACGGCAGCCCCCATAGCCAGATTATGTAATAAGGCAGCCCCCTATAGGCAGACTCTGTTGTATAAGGCAGACCCCCCAATAGGCAGACTCTGTAGCATAAAGCAACCCTCATAGGCAGACTCTGTAGTATAAGGCAGACACCCCGTAGGCAGACTATGTAATAAGACAACCCCCCATAGGCAGACTCTGCAATAAGGCAGCCCCCCATAGGCAGACTTTGTAATTAGACAGCCTCCCATAGGCAGACACTGTAGTATAAGGCATTCCCCATAGGCAGACTCTGTAGTATAAGGCAGACCCCCAATAGGCAGACCCCCATATGCAGACTCTGCAGCGCAAGGCAGCCCCCATAGGCAGACTCTGTAATAAGGCAGCCCCCATAGGCAGACTCTGTAGTATAAGGTAGACTCTGTAGTATAAGGCAGACCCCCATAGGCAAACTCTGTAGTATAAGGCAGCCCCCATAAAATAAATGAATAAATATTCACCTCTCTTCTTCCTGGTTCCTCCACTGCTCTGAGAACCTGCACATTTTCCGGAGAGCGGGCGATGGGTAGTGACATCATCGCGACAGGGAATGATGGGAAAGCGAGCATAATGTTCTCTCTCTTATCAATGCAGTCAGCTGTATCGACATGTATCCGATACAGCTGAACCTGCGATGACAGGTGGTGGCCCACTGCTGACACCGGGCCCCCCCACCTGCTCAGGGGCCCCATAGCGGCTGGGCGGCAGAGCAGGGAGATCGATTCTCTCTGCTCCTCTGCAGAATGTAACTGTATCAGCGTGCTGTGCACACGCCAATACAGTTACAGTAGCGTAGCTCCAGGTGGGCCCTCTCAAAGTGCGGGGCCCAAGGCGATGGCCCCCTCTGGCCCCCCGATAGCTACGCTACTGTTGACAGCTCTTTAAACCCTTGTGTCTCTGATTCTCACTACCAGTCAATTAGTTTTGCTACCTGGCACGTGTATGAGTCCTTGCTTGTGGCAATTTACAGATGTCCTGTTTTCTGACCTCAGCATGAATTTTGACCATCCTCTAATTTTATGATTCTGTTTCTGACATGATCTCTTGGCTTTGACCCTGCTTGGTGACACTTCCTGTGTTTGGTTCACTGTGCCAGATGGAAGCCTTTACATGGAAGCAGTGCACTGGAACCTGTAATAAGACCAGAACCGTGTATAGGCATTAATCAGTGGAGGTTGAAGTTTCTTTGTAATTTGCCAGACTGAATGGGTATGAAAACTGCATGATGTAGCCTTTATGAGCATGTGGGCACTGACAGACAAGACAAGGGAGTTGCTGTACCTGCATAGTCACTCAATGTCACTCCAAATTTTCAAAATTAATTGATTTGCGATATAATGTGGAAACTAGTGATGAGCGAATTTTGTTTGGAAAGTAATCGGCAAACATAAATTCGGCACAAATATGGCACATTCGGATTCATCATCGGAAACACGAGCAAACTTTTATAAAATTGGTAAAAATCAGTAACAATCGGTAAAAAGTGTGGAAAATATTTGGTTGCCACAAAAGTATTTTCAGCACGTTTGAAACGATAATGGTGGTGTATCATGACCATTTTCCATGTGTTTGATAAGGGAAGGGGGTTTACAGAGCTCAGAGATGCAACATTTTCGTAAACTTTTTTGTCCCCTAACTTTATGTATGCACATTGGGGCTAGACAATCAGGGAGCAGGAAACATCCACAATGTCCTGACACCACGGCTTGTGTCATTGGCTGCTGAAATCACATGTCCCTCTCCATATAAAGATCAGACATCTCATTTTAGCGCCAATTTGAATCTGGAACAGCGCAGAGAGGCTGCTCTGGAAAACATCAAGATTTTAGCCAGGAAGCTAGGCGGTTGTATATCAGTCAGACAGCTAGCTAGTGTCCAGTGTGGCTGTTAAATTTACCTTCCAGCATTTATTTATGTTTGGCCATTACTGAGGTCCACAAACAAAGACAGCAGGGCACATGTCCTACATGTGTGTTGTAGTGTTGTACTGTGGTGATATGAAACTGTCTGTGGACCTAACGCACATTAAAACAATTATAATTTTTCAGTTGCAAAAAAGTTACAGTCTGCCATATCACACTTTGTCATTTCTTTGGGTTGAAATTAAGCTGTCTGCAGATCTCACGCACATAATAATAATAATAATCTTTATTTTTACATAGCGTTAACATATTCTGCAGTGCTTTACAGTTTGCACACATTATCATTGGTGTCCCCAATGGTGCTCACTATCTAAATTCCCCTATCAGTATGTCTTTGGAATGTGAGAGGAAACCGGAGAACCCGGAGGAAACCCATGCAAACACAGAGAGAACATACAAACTCTTTGCAGATGTTGTCCAGGGTGGGGCTTGAACCCAGGACTCCAGCGCTGCAAGGCTGCAATGCTATCCACAAAGCCAATGTGCTGCGCATAACCAAAAAATTGTTATGTTGCTAAACATCTTGTGTTCCTAAAGTCATACAGTAGGGGACCTGACTTTAAAATAGTTTGTAGCATCTAGTGTGCCTGATCCAGAGGCCACCAAAAAATATTCTGTTTTTAGTGTTAAACAGTAGGGGACATCTGACTTTCAAATTGTTTTTAGCATATCTTCCTTGTCATACAGGCCTCATCCACACTCAAACAATTCTTTCTTCTGTGACTAATGCGATACAGCACGCCATTTTTTACCTTAGAAAATGGCAGAAATTAAGCTGTTTACAGAGGCGGTGCAGAGTTTAAAATCAAAGTGTTTGTTGCTAATACTGTGCTACTACCACACTATCTGAGAAAAATGCCTAGGAAAGTGTGGCTGTGGTGGAAGGGAAAATAGGCTCGGTGTTCAAGGTGTACATGGAGTAGATGGTAAGGTTAGTGAATGCAGTAGTGAACCAGCAATTTCACATCCTATGCAAAGACATCTGACAACTTCTGTAACTGGACAGCGAACTCCACTACCTTTCTTTGGCAGATACACAGCAGTATGCCTTGTTGATGAGGCCCAGAAATAGCATGTACTCGAGTGGATGGCAAATGCAGCTTCAAGTGGCCTCTCCTCCTCTTTGTCCACCTCAACATCACACCCAGTGCAGTCCACAGAAATGGCACCCAAATTCCCCTTGATTTCCCCTGTGTCCCAACTCTGCAACCGTACCACTGACTGGACAGAACCACAGATGGGTGAGTCTGAAGAGCTGTTCACACATTCTATGCCATGGTCATCAAAAGTGTACTCTAAAGCTTCACAGAGTCAAGAGGAGGAAAACTGCACCAATGTCCAAAATTCTTTTAGCTTGGATCTGGGACAGGACAAAGTAGGGTTCAAACCGTATCCTGACCCTCGTCATCAGACATTAACCCCTGGGGGAGATGATCTTGATGAGACTCGGATATCTGTAGCTCAAGCGGACTGTACTGTGCTGTCAGGGCAGGAAGAGGAGGAGGGTGACTCCAAGGGCGAGAAATGTGATAGCACAAAGGATGATGATGAGGTGTTAGATCCCAGTTGGTGTGAACACATAGGCACACAACTTAATAGGTCATCTGAGGAGGAAAATGATGATATTACCTTGCGTCATACAGCACATACATGTAGTGATGCAGACACAATGAGCAATGCATCCTCAGCCACAACTGTGGCTGTGACCAGCAGCATCTGTGGGTATGCAGCTTGCAGGGGTGGCATGGGTTGTCTTGCCTTAGCTTTTTTGACAGTGCAAAGGATGCACAAACTGACGTAGACTACCAACTTTGAAAAAAACTGAGTCGAGGTAAAAAGTGCAATAATTTGACTGCTACATGTATGAACTTTCACATGCGCAATCAACATGCTTTACTGTGGGAATCCCATTGAGCAAAGATGCTGACTAGTGGAGCTCCACAACCATCAGCCACCCTATCATTCGCATCAGCTGCTTCTTCCTCCTCCTGTGTTACCGTGCCAACTATTGAGACGCAGGTCTTCGACCACAGAACCTCAAGTTCTTTACCCGCTCCAGTCACACTGACAAAGAGCCTGATGTCAGTTTTAATGGAAGTGGCCATGTCTCCTGTATTTCACCAATCTCAGAGAACGAGCACACCACAACTTTCTCAATCCACTGTAACAACTCTGCCTGCACCTCTCTCATGGTCCAGCAGTTTGTTCAGTTTACCATATTTCACCCTCCGTTAGCACTGCAGCCAGCACACGGTACCCCAGTTGTCATCATGCAAAAGATTGTTTCCTCATACACATGACAAAGCATAGAGGTTGAACTCCACCATCTCTAATCTTTTGGCCTTTCCGTCAGATGGTTTCCGAAAGCTGATGACTGTCACAGTCCCCAAGTACCAATTACCCAGTCGCCATTACTTTTCTAAGAAAGCTGTGCCTCCACAACACCAGCATGTTGCTGACAACAACACTTTTTCATTGACTAAATCGATGTCTTCCAGGGTGCATTTCACCACAGACACTTGGATGAGTAAGCACGGCTAAGGCTACGTTCACATTAGCGTTCCGCTAATGTGCGTCGCTGTTGCGTCGGCGACGCAGCGGCGACGCGCCCCTATGTTTAACATAGGGGACGCGTGCGTTTTTTTGGTTGCGTTTTTCGACACGTGCGTCGTTTCCGATGCTAGCATCGGACGCAAGAAAATGCAACAAGTTGCATTTTTCGTGCGTCCGATTTTCGTCAAAAAACGACGCACGCGTCGCAAAACGCAGCGTTTTTGCGCGCGTTTTGCGCGTCGTGCGTTGCGTCGCCGACGCACCGGCGTGCAACGCTAATGTGAACGTAGCCTAAGGGCATCACATATCGCTGACCAAGCACTGATTGACTCTGTTGGCTGCGGGGGAGGCGGTCAAGTGGCTGCTCAACAAGTCTTTTAATCCCCAAGGCTTGCAGGACAAACTCAGTAATTACCAGTTCCTCCACTGCTTCTTGCTCCCTTACCTCCTCTAGGATCTCCACCTGTGCCCTCAACATCTCCCTTAATCAGACACGCATTCTAACAGTGCAGATAGAATACCTCCATTATGGACTGACCTAGGTTGGAGTAGTCATATTGCAACCACTAAGGGCAGTACCAGCAGGTTGTGTAATCAGGAATAACCAGGGGACAGTACACAGAAGCAGCAATTTACTCTACAGGATCAGCAGGTGAAAGGAAGCTTGATTAAAGGCTGGTAGCTCAATTATCTTGCAAGGAAGAAAGTACACTGCCAGGTTTAAGAAGGGTGTTCAATCAGCGTGGAACCAATGAGGAACTCAGGGTGGAAACAATCAGAAACAACACAGATACTTGCATCTGGGTTAGGAAGGTAATATCCAGCAAGCTGAATAGCTCAGAGGGAAAAGCTGCCACCTGGTGCACAAGAGCTGCTTGTTTCGAATCATGACAGTACTCCCCTCCTTCCAGAATGGCCTCTGGATACCTCCGGTGCTGGTTTCCCTAGATGTCTCTGATGAAAAGCTCTTGTAAGCCTGGGTGCATGAACTTTGCCCTCCGGCTCCCTTGAATTTTCTTCTGGTTCATATCTCCTCCATTGCACCCAATATTGTAGTCTTCCTCTGAATCCTCTAGATTCCAGAATGTTATACATCATATACTCCTCTTCACTATGGACTTTTTTTCTGGCAGTGGAGGTGTCTGAGTTCTACCTGTAAACAGGTTCTCACTGAAAGGTTTGAGCAAGGATACATGGAACAAAGGGTGAATTTTCAGGCTGTTAGGAAGTTTTAAATGGAAAGCAGCTGGGTTGATTTGTGCAGAAATTTGAAAAGGCCCTATGAATGTTGGACCCAATTTACAAGACGGAATATTACATTTCAATTTTTTTTTTTAGAAAGCCAAACCTTGACACTGACCTGAAGGGTAGAAGGGGCTTTTGATGTTTATCTGCTGCTTCTTTGTAATATTCTTGAGCCTTTTGGAACATCTCAGGTAGTTCCTTCTGAATTTTCTGCAACTCTGTAAGGCTATTTGTAACAGCAGGAACAGACGTATTAATTTGAAGATTAAAAATAAATACTGGATGCAAGCCAAAGTTAGCAAAAAATAGACTTTGGAATGTAAAACTGTGTTTGGAGCTATTATAGGTAAATTCTGCTGTTGGTAAATATTCCACCCAGTCATCCTGGAGGTAAGAAATAAAGCAGCTCAGGTATTGTTCTAGACTTTGGTTAGTTCTTTCAGTCTCACTATTGGATTGTGGGTGGAAGGCAGTAGACAAATAAACAGTATCTCCTAAAGCTGAGAAGCTTTTCCAAAATCTTGATGTAAACTGAACACTTCTATAAGAAAATACATTGTCAGGGAATCAATGCAGCCTAAATACAGCCTAAATACAGCTCTGGCAAAAATTAAGAGACCATTGCAAAATGTTCAATTTGTCTAATTTTTTTTCTTTATAGGTATAATTTTGAGTAAAATGAAAATTGTTCTTTTATTCTATAAACTTCTTACAACATTTCTCCGAATTTTTTTGGGGTGGTGGGAGCTTACTATTGTCTTTGTTTCTGACCTTTTTAAGAACAGGGTGCGACGATGGTCGCGTTTCATTGATGACATTTTTTTCATTTGGTCAGGTTCCTTGGAGGAACTTTCCCAGTTCATGGAGATCCTTAACAAGAACCCTTTCAATATTCTTTTGACTTATCAGTTTTCTTCCGTTACAGTTAATTTTTTGGATCTGGAGGTCAGATGTCGGGATGGTTTGCTATCTACATGTCTCTACCAGAAGCCTACAGCTGTCACTGGATTTCTTGACTATCGGAGCTTTCACCCCAAGCACACGAGGGATGGGGTCCCGATTGGTCAATTCCTCAGAGCCAGGCGCAATTGTACCCAGGACTCTGACTTCAAGAAGGAAGCACAGGACCTCTCGGCAAGATTCAAAACCAGGTACTATCCTAAAAAATGCATCTCCCGGGCCTATCAGAGGGCTAGTGGGCAGTCACAGGACTCTCTACTTGCGACCAACAGGAGGAGGCCGGACAGTTATGTGCGGTTCATTACGGGGTATCACACCCATTGGTCTGAGGTGAGCAGGATTTTGAATGACCACTGGAGGATTTTAGCTACTGATACACTAACCTCTCGGGTCATCAGTGCCCGGCCACTGATCACGGCCAAAAGGGCCCCGAATTTTAAGGACATACTAACTCAGAGCCATTACAGGAGGCCCACACGGCGGCTTAACCGGGGTATAACTTTGAGGGGGTCGTTTCCGTGCGGGGATTGCAGCATTTGTCCGTTTATGCACCCCGTCCGGGATATATTCTGCAATCCTGTGGATCAAACACAGCACAAATTAAAGGCCTATATTAATTGCAAATCTTCTCATGTGGTCTATGCTTTGATTTGTCCATGTCCTTGTATCTATGTAGGCCAGACTTCGAAAGAATTGCGACGGAGAATGCAATGCCATTTTTCTACCATCAATACGGCATCTGTGGACATCAGGAAGGGCAAGACGCTCAGCACGGTTGCCTCACATTTTTTACTCCATCATGGGGGCAGCTATGCCAACACCAGGATTGTGGGCCTGGAGCAGATCATGAGTTCGGGCAGAGGTGGTTCTCTACACAAACGACTTCTACAAGTTGAGTCTCGTTGGATTTATTTACTCCACTCTACAGCGCCTCAGGGAATCAATGAGGATTTACACTTCACAGGCTTCCTGGGCTGAAATGGCTACTCGGATACCAGTACCTCGGGCCGGTTTTCGGCCTGGCTCTGGATGAGCCCTGGAGCTGAGACTTTATGACTGCTTCATATTTATAAACTCGTTACACAGGTGACTACCAGCGGGTGATTCGCGTTGATCTTCTGATGAGACTGATGGGTCAGAACTTTTGTGGACTGTTATTATTTTCTCCTTGGAAGGAAACATAGTGGTTGGTTATTTATTTTCCTCTCATCCCCTCTTGGGGTTCATGTTTTATAAAGGTCCATGACCATCCTATATTGATATGTGTATACATTCTGCAGTTTATTACTGATTTATGTGCATCTCAATGTGTATATTATATTTATATGTATATCCATTTTGTAATCTGTATCTTTCATTGTATTCTATTTTTGGTCTCCTGTTATGCTCTAATCATCATTATGTGCCCTAACAGATTTTCTGGTGCCGTTCAGGGGTTTCTGCAGCTTACCTCTCTTTGGGCTGGTAGTGGTTGTATGCCTCAATGCCCCTATGTTCATATGCTCAATATTTGCTATCCTCTTCTTACCCATCACTCCATTGTTGTGGCCATCGCTTATTGTTTTTGTCCGTGGTTATTCTCCCCTGGTTTCTATGTGGACCGCTGGTTAGTGTACCGGCGCGTGCGCATTGGAACTTTGTGGGCAGAGACGTCTGCCCACTTGTAGCGTCTATTACCTTCTGCGCAGGCGCGGGCGGCCCTGTACGTTTCCAACGCTTTTACTCTCTGCTCTCCGTACATGTTACTTCCGGCCCATGGCGGCGCACATGTTGGCATCCACCGATCACCGGTTTGTATATAAGGAAGCGTCTCGTTATGGTAAGCACTTCCCCTGACGAAGCGGTCCTTGTAACCGCGACACGCGTTGGGATCTCCCACCTGTCGGTCCTGCTTTCTATTTGGCTGCTTGGTTGCTATCCTTATTGGAGGTGATTGTATAGTAACCGTTTACTTATTGTGTTTTGTGGTTCCGTGTGTGATTTTCCTGGCTTTGTCACCCCTGCTCAGGGGTGTGTGTTGCATTATCGTATGCTAAAGGGATCACTGTACTAGACCCTCAATTTATCTTGGTCTACTAGGGGCACTTACAGGAGTGGGTTGTGTTTTCACTTCTCCTCCCCCCCTAGTTTGGGGGTTTATTGGGGCATGTGCTCTCTACATTAGGGTCCTGTACCCATTAGTATTCGGTTCCTGACTTATTCTTTCAGCATGTTATTTCATGGTGTTGTTTCAGAGTACCATCTAGCATGTTTTTATGCCTTTTTTGCAGCTGTTATTTTTCCATGGACCGGATGGGGGGAGTATGTTTTTGTATTGTTTTTAATTGTTTTTAATTATTGTGTTACCAATAAAGTTGTTCCTTTTTGATATCTATTATGGGTGGTGTGCAAATATTTGTATAGTGGCTTCTTTTTTCTTTGCTTTAGTGATTTCTCCGAATTTCCAAGCAATAAATTTTATATTTTTTTCTGACAAAGAAAAACGGTCCCCCACCTGCTGCTGCCGCTCGATTTTCTCCTCTCCTACCACCCCCTGTGCCTGTCAGCCCCTCCTCCCCTGGTGATCAACCTCTTCAGTGATCACCCCTAGTCACCCCCTGCCCCCCATGATCACCCCGCCCCACCTGATCACCCCCTGCCTCCCCGTCCACCTGATCACCCCCCTGCCCCCCTTTATCATCTGCTGCCGTCTCCATTTTCTCCTCTCTTACCCCCCTGCGCTCCTTTATCACCAGCTGCTGCTGGTTCCATTTGCTCCTCTACTGCCCCACAGCGCCTGACAGCTCCATCCTCCCCTGGTGATCACCCCCCAGTGATCACCCCAATCACCAACTTCCCCCCCGATCACCCCCTGCACCCCTGATCACCCCCTGCCCCCCTGATCACCTGCTGCTGCCAGCTCCATCTCCATCTGATGCTGCATCTCCTCAGCCCCCTCCTGCCCCCTGCACCTGACAGCCCCCCCACGCCTGACAGCCCCCCACGCCTGTCATCCCTCCGTTGCTGACAGCCCCTCGCACCTGACATCCTCCTCCTGCAGAAGAGTTTCACCAAACACTTCCACATACACAAAACACTATAATAAAGTTTAGATTTTTTTTTACACACACACACCACTCATGCAATGTCCCGCTCATCCCAGTCATCCCAGTCACAAAAGGCTGTACTCAGCTGAGGAGGCATATTCCTTTCTTGCCTCCGAAGCTGATAGTGAGGGAGAGAACCCCACCTTTCTCTATTCCTCCCACTCTTCCTCCGGTGACATGGACTTGCCACCACCAAGAAGTCGCAGGACGAGAAATCGCCCAGGCCCAGGGGAGTAGAGCCGGAGCCCAGGCGAGAAAACCCACAGCCAAGTGTGAGTAACCCCCAATCTAGTGATAGTCACGCCCAAGCTAGCACTAGTGCCCCCGTCTGGACCCCATCCCTGAAAATGTTGCTCCACGGATTCCTGATTTCATTCCCCAATCAGGAATCCAATTCGAGACTGCCAACCTCAGGAAAATAGACTTTTTCAAAGTCTTTTTCTCGGAGTCAATCGTCAGTCTCATGGTGGAGCAAACTAACTTGTATGCCCTGAAATTTTTTGCCCAAAACCCAATTTCATCCTTTTCTGCTTGGAGTCCCGTTGACTCTGTAGAAATGTTGAAATATTGGGGACTGGTCCTTCACATGGGGATTGTGAAGAAACCAGAAATTCGCCAATACTGAAGTACTGATATTTTATATCAAACTCCAATATATGGCATGGTTATGATTCGCAAACATTTTGAGGCGATTCATAAATTTATCCTCTTTAGGGTCAATACAGGCATCCTTCCCCGCGATGACCCAAATTTTGATAGACTGTTCAAAAGTCGGCCAATCATCGTACACTTCAGCAACAAGCTTGCTGAAGTGTACATTCCCAAAAGGGAAATTTGTGTGGATGAATCCCTCATCCACTTCAAAGGGAGGCTTCAGTTCCGTCAGTACCTGCCCAGCAAAAGGGCGAGGTTCGGGATAAAGCTCTATAAGATCCGTGAGAGTACCTCAGGGTTCACTCAGCTTTAGAGTTTATCAAGGAAAAGACACCAGGATCCAGACCCAGAATGTCCACCTGCCCTGGGGGTGAGTCGGAAAATAGTGTGGGATTTGGTCCACCCACTGCTTGATAAAGGTTACCATCTGTACGTTGATAACTTTTATACAAGCATCCCACTCTTTCAATCCCTCTCTGCCAGAGCTACCGTCGCTTGCGGTACCATGTGCAGAAACCAGAGGGGTCTCCCTTTGTCACTAATTGAGCAGGCTCTCCCAAAAGGTGAGAGCCGAGCCCAATGTAGCGGCAACATGCTTGTAGTCAAGTTGAAAGACAAAAGGGACGTCTTTTTCTTGACAACAATCCATGGTCCCGGCACCACGGCCACCACCGTTCGAGGTACCCCAGCACAGGTCCACAAACCGGACTGTGCCCTGGGGTATAACAAACACTTGGGGGGAGTTGATTTTTCTGATCAAGTCCTCCAGCCCTATAGTGCCATGTGGAAGACAAAGGTATGGTATAAAAAACTGGCTGTACACATCATACAAATGGCACTGTATAATGCATACGTGCTATCACGATGTGCAGGTCAGACCAACAACAACTTCCTTCAGTTCCAGGAGGCGGTGATAAAGGCCCTGATATTTGGAGACAAGGAAGGAGCGGGCCCAAGCACCACTGGAACTCAAGTTTCCCGTATGGTACCAGGGCAACATTTTCCCAGAGAGGGGATAAGAAAAAGGTGCCGATTGTGCTATAAAAGGGGGACAAGAAAAACAACTAGTTTCCAAAATTTCTAAAAAATTGCAGAGAGATAATACAGATTACAAAGAGGACAGAGTATATCGATGGAGGAATAACAAATCTAAAATACGTCCCCCTTCTCAATTGAGATCTGGTTCCATCTCCTCATTTACCTCCGTTGAGGATTCAAGTGTAGCCTCGGACCAGTCAAGAAATGCAGGGGGTGAGAGGACTAAACGTTTTTTACCGTCAAGGAAAACAAAAGGACAATTTAATAAAAGAAAACCTACATCACCTCCAGCCTATGACCGCAAGGCCAAAAGCTCAAATCTTGAGGTAATTAATTTGTCCTCACACATCCTTTCTGAAACTCAGTCAGAGCTTTTAAAATTAGGTTTAAATTTTGTACCGAGTAATAATTTTGATTTTTTTCACAGCTCTGAAGGATACACATTTATTTTGTCGCAAACTTGTTCTCAAGAAGCTACATGGCCATGGGGGCACTCATTTGAGCGCATCCAATGATGTGGAGCTGGAGGCATTGACTACCCTGGAGGATCTGTTAAGGGAACAGCAACCCGATTTTATAGGTAATTTCCCCAGATCCTTCATCCCCAGATCACGCACATTCCCCCCCTTGTCCTTATGTCCACAAGTTGAAATATTTTGCAGATTGGTATCTGAAGATTTAAAGAAGATACCTAATAGGATGCATAAAGACAATCTTACGCATGCACAAAGAACTGCATTAAAAGAGCTACAATCATTGGACTCAGTAGTCATTAAACCGGCGGACAAGGGGGGGAATGTGGTGATCTGGCCTGTTGACAAATATGAAAAGGAGGCGTTGCGACAATTGAGGAATAGGGAAACATATCAAGTGTTACACCAGAACCCTACACCTCTTTTCTTTAACAAACTTGAACATATTTTGTCCTGTGCCAGGGAGTCGGGGATTGTCCCGGGGAAGATTTTGGATGGATTGTTACCTGTATGTCCAAAAGTGGCCACTCTGTACCTTTTGCCTAAAGTGCACAAGGATGTTGTTAATCCCCCAGGTCGACCGATTGTCTCTGGCATAGGAGGGTTGAGTGATAATGTTTGTAAATTCATTGATCATTACTTGAAACCACTAGTTGAAACGCTCCCCTCCTATGTCAGGGACACAACGGATATGTTGACCAAGGTTGACGGACTGTCTCTGGAGGATGGCATGCTGCTAGCAACAATTGATATTGAATCATTATACACCTCAATTAGACATGCAGATGGTCTTAGGGCGGCCCGCTTTTTTCTGGAGACAACCAACTGGGATGGCCATTTGATTGACTTAATTTTGGATTTATTGGAGTTTGCGTTGACCCACAATTATTTTGTTTTTAAGGATCGTTTTTATTTACAGATACAAGGTACTGCCATGGGGGCGGCGTGTGCCCCGTCATATGCTAACCTTTTCCTTGGATTTTGGGAAAGGTGGCTTTTCCATGGTGACGGGGCGCACGTGGCTGACCCAGTGGTAGGATGGTTCAGGTACATCGATGATGTTCTGCTAATTTGGAACGGAGATGACACTAACTTAATCAAATTTATGCAACAACTTAATGTTAATCCCTTTAATTTGAAATTTACTTATAATTGGAACCGTAGGAAAATTGATTTCTTGGATATTAGTCTGTGTGTTGGAGAGGATGGGGCTATTGAAACGGACCTTTTTCGTAAAGATACATCAGTGAATTCGTTGCTTCATGCCTCTTCTGCACACAGCTATTCCACAATTAAGGCCATCCCAGTTGGCCAGTTTCTTAGGGGTAGGCGGGTTTGCTCTACTGACATGCGCTTTGAGAGACAGTCCGTTACCTTGAGTGATCGTTTTCGTGAAAGGGGATATAGCCATCGGTCCATTAAGGCTGGGTACAGGAGGGCCAAAAACACGAGAAGAGAGGACTTACTCGTTCAGCCCAAACAGAAAAAGCGGATGGATGAGACAATGATTCGTTTCATTTCGACATCCAATTGTCACTGGGATCGAATCCATGGTGTCCTATCTAAACATTGGCCTGTACTACGTACTGACCCGACGTTGGCAACAATACTACCTGCATCACCACGAATGACACAACGTCGAAGTAAAAATCTAAGGGACACTTTGGTTAGCAGCCACTATGTGGCTAAGCAAAAAACCTTTTTTGGTGTCAGCGGCCCCAAACATGGATGTTTCCCGTGCGGCTCATGTGTCGCGTGTCCTAACATTCTTAGATGCAAAATGTTTGCATCTTCAGACGGCAAGAGAGAATATAAAATTAGAGATTTCATCTCTTGCAATACCACACATGTGGTTTATTATGCCACATGCCCCTGTCCACGTATATATATTGGACTTACATCAAGGGAGCTTAAAGTTAGGACACGTGAACACGTGAGGGACATCAAGGCCGCAAAGGATGCAACGGACATCACCTCTTTGAAAACTTTGCCGAGGCATTTTCGTGAGCACCATGGATCCGACCCCAGTCTTCTTATGGTTAGGGGGATCGAAAAAATCCATGGGGGTGTCAGGGGTGGCAATCTTAATCAGCTCCTGGCACAGCGGGAGTGTAGGTGGATTGTCACCCTTGACACTCTGACCCCAAGGGGGTTGAACGAAAATTTAAGTTTCTCTCCTTTTTTGTGACTTCTCTCTTCTCGTTTTTTATGATATTATATATCCCTGTTCCACCACTTGTACTTATAACCCCCCTTCTTTTGGGGTGGGTTTTTTTCTTAGTAATATGTTCTCTCCGCATATTTCCTGGCGTTGTATCCACCATTTGTTTTTATACTATTTTAAATTATGTTTTTGTCTTTTAGTGTATTATATGTATGCGGGAACACCGGATCTGTGTCAAGACGTTCTCTATATGACCATCTGGGGATATTTCCAGCAGTGTGGGATGAAATATTTTGAATGGAGTCTCATTGGCATCTGTCATAATTGTTTTGCTGTATCTTTGTTATTATTATTCTCCTTATGATGTATGCTTTATCTATGTACACTGTATATGTACACTATTTTCATGATTATTTCCCCTCGTTTTATAACGTATGGGACTTGTGTGTAGCAACCATTTACCTGTAATAGGTGGAATTTGAATGTATATTTATTCCTATTTTTTGCATACTGTGCACTTTTCTAACCTTTCGGGTTAATGGCACTATGTTTCGCACTTTAGTCAATATTATATACTGTGCTCCTCAGAAGTGGTTTTTTTTTACAATAATGCTCTTATGTCTGTATTTTCACGTGATTGTTTGCATTCTGTCTTCATTCACACAGTGTCTTCACTCTCGCACATTCACCTCCGTGAGCGTAACAATGTGACTCTTTTCCTCATGTGTTATCCCCAAAATCATGGCCGCTTTAGGTTTGGTCTTCAATAAAATGATGTCTGCTGGAGCGCACGCGCACTGTGGCTGCGGTATTCCCTTTGTCTCGGTGGTTATCTATCTAGGCGGAGTGCGCATGTCATTATGACGTCACGGGCGGGATTTCCGCCCACATGCGCACTTCCTCCATGACGGCCACTGGAACTTTGGGTAATGTAGTCCGGTATGCGTGCGCCAATTGTCTTCAGACATTTCCGGTCTCCCCTTATAAAAACCTGAGTAACTAGTTCACGAGTGTCTCCCCTTTGAAAAAGCTGGACCGCGAAACGCGCGTCAGGGGCGCCAGGGAGTCTGTGGGATTGACTTTGTACCATGGGTAAGCATTAACTTTTACACCGATGCACTTCATGGCCGTTTACAGCGATACTTGCATCCATATATTTTGGCTATGGACTGTGTTATACATTGGGCCCTTTGATTTGTGCTAAATCAGTATGAATATGATATCATGCGCCATGGTTTAATACACATTTTTCCCATGAATTCCCTGTCACATCACTAGTCTATTCCTTGTTTTATCTCCTGTGCACACTGCATTGTGCGGATATGGTGTAATTTTTGTGTGTTTCTTTGTATATGTTCAATAAATTCAAGTATTTTTATAATGATCAGTGAGATTTTGTGCTTACTCCATTTTGTTTGTTGTTTGGACTCTTCAGGGAGTATTCTCACACATAATAACTATGTTGACTTTGATGGAGGGGTACTACTGATTCACTCCTGGCCACAGTGTAATTCTGCTGTCTATGACCTATCATATAAATGCTTGCTTTCTGTGTCTTTCACAGCATCTAGTCAAAAGCAGATGGATTTTCGTACTCGAGACAAGACCTGGCTGTCTCGCTTACAGGATATATTCAAGGATGATTCTGGTGGTGTTTTAACTTCAAATGGTGGTGACTCCAGGGAGCGGATTACGAGACTTAAATTTTTATTACAAAAACGTACTAAATTGTGGTGGAACAGGGCTTCCCTGGGACAGTACCTGGCCCGTGGTTTAATACCTAGGGGGTTAAGGGTTCAGATATTCCCATCGTTTCCGGTGGAAGATGAACAATTTAAGAAGGAATGGGAGGGTGTGGCTTCTGGGTGTTCCCGTGGTTTCATGGAGCTTCTTGTTAAGCTTGATGAGAGCAAGCTGAAGGATATTGAAAAAGAAATTGATGATATCCAGATACTCATTAAGGAGGAATTAACCCCGGAGGCTTTGGACAAATTAAATGGTGATTTAGATAAGGAATTTTTAAAATGGGAGCAGGAGATTGGTGCCTTAAAAACTAAAAAATTGCAGAGAGATAATACAGATTACAAAGAGGACAGAGTATATCGATGGAGGAATAACAAATCTAAAATACGTCCCCCTTCTCAATTGAGATCTGGTTCCATCTCCTCATTTACCTCCGTTGAGGATTCAAGTGTAGCCTCGGACCAGTCAAGAAATGCAGGGGGTGAGAGGACTAAACGTTTTTTACCGTCAAGGAAAACAAAAGGACAATTTAATAAAAGAAAACCTACATCACCTCCAGCCTATGACCGCAAGGCCAAAAGCTCAAATCTTGAGATAATTAATTTGTCCTCACACATCCTTTCTGAAACTCAGTCAGAGCTTTTAAAATTAGGTTTAAATTTTGTACCGAGTAATAATTTTGATTTTTTCACAGCTCTGAAGGATACACATTTATTTTGTCGCAAACTTGTTCTCAAGAAGCTACATGGCCATGGGGGCACTCATTTGAGCGCATCCAATGATGTGGAGCTGGAGGCATTGACTACCCTGGAGGATCTGTTAAGGGAACAGCAACCCGATTTTATAGGTAATTTCCCCAGATCCTTCATCCCCAGATCACGCACATTCCCCCCCTTGTCCTTATGTCCACAAGTTGAAATATTTTGCAGATTGGTATCTGAAGATTTAAAGAAGATACCTAATAGGATGCATAAAGACAATCTTACGCATGCACAAAGAACTGCATTAAAAGAGCTACAATCATTGGACTCAGTAGTCATTAAACCGGCGGACAAGGGGGGGAATGTGGTGATCTGGCCTGTTGACAAATATGAAAAGGAGGCGTTGCGACAATTGAGGAATAGGGAAACATATCAAGTGTTACACCAGAACCCTACACCTCTTTTCTTTAACAAACTTGAACATATTTTGTCCTGTGCCAGGGAGTCGGGGATTGTCCCGGGGAAGATTTTGGATGGATTGTTACCTGTATGTCCAAAAGTGGCCACTCTGTACCTTTTGCCTAAAGTGCACAAGGATGTTGTTAATCCCCCAGGTCGACCGATTGTCTCTGGCATAGGAGGGTTGAGTGATAATGTTTGTAAATTCATTGATCATTACTTGAAACCACTAGTTGAAACGCTCCCCTCCTATGTCAGGGACACAACGGATATGTTGACCAAGGTTGACGGACTGTCTCTGGAGGATGGCATGCTGCTAGCAACAATTGATATTGAATCATTATACACCTCAATTAGACATGCAGATGGTCTTAGGGCGGCCCGCTTTTTTCTGGAGACAACCAACTGGGATGGCCATTTGATTGACTTAATTTTGGATTTATTGGAGTTTGCGTTGACCCACAATTATTTTGTTTTTAAGGATCGTTTTTATTTACAGATACAAGGTACTGCCATGGGGGCGGCGTGTGCCCCGTCATATGCTAACCTTTTCCTTGGATTTTGGGAAAGGTGGCTTTTCCATGGTGACGGGGCGCACGTGGCTGACCCAGTGGTAGGATGGTTCAGGTACATCGATGATGTTCTGCTAATTTGGAACGGAGATGACACTAACTTAATCAAATTTATGCAACAACTTAATGTTAATCCCTTTAATTTGAAATTTACTTATAATTGGAACCGTAGGAAAATTGATTTCTTGGATATTAGTCTGTGTGTTGGAGAGGATGGGGCTATTGAAACGGACCTTTTTCGTAAAGATACATCAGTGAATTCGTTGCTTCATGCCTCTTCTGCACACAGCTATTCCACAATTAAGGCCATCCCAGTTGGCCAGTTTCTTAGGGGTAGGCGGGTTTGCTCTACTGACATGCGCTTTGAGAGACAGTCCGTTACCTTGAGTGATCGTTTTCGTGAAAGGGGATATAGCCATCGGTCCATTAAGGCTGGGTACAGGAGGGCCAAAAACACGAGAAGAGAGGACTTACTCGTTCAGCCCAAACAGAAAAAGCGGATGGATGAGACAATGATTCGTTTCATTTCGACATCCAATTGTCACTGGGATCGAATCCATGGTGTCCTATCTAAACATTGGCCTGTACTACGTACTGACCCGACGTTGGCAACAATACTACCTGCATCACCACGAATTACACAACGTCGAAGTAAAAATCTAAGGGACACTTTGGTTAGCAGCCACTATGTGGCTAAGCAAAAAACCTTTTTTGGTGTCAGCGGCCCCAAACATGGATGTTTCCCGTGCGGCTCATGTGTCGCGTGTCCTAACATTCTTAGATGCAAAATGTTTGCATCTTCAGACGGCAAGAGAGAATATAAAATTAGAGATTTCATCTCTTGCAATACCACACATGTGGTTTATTATGCCACATGCCCCTGTCCACGTATATATATTGGACTTACATCAAGGGAGCTTAAAGTTAGGACACGTGAACACGTGAGGGACATCAAGGCCGCAAAGGATGCAACGGACATCACCTCTTTGAAAACTTTGCCGAGGCATTTTCGTGAGCACCATGGATCCGACCCCAGTCTTCTTATGGTTAGGGGGATCGAAAAAATCCATGGGGGTGTCAGGGGTGGCAATCTTAATCAGCTCCTGGCACAGCGGGAGTGTAGGTGGATTGTCACCCTTGACACTCTGACCCCAAGGGGGTTGAACGAAAATTTAAGTTTCTCTCCTTTTTTGTGACTTCTCTCTTCTCGTTTTTTATGATATTATATATCCCTGTTCCACCACTTGTACTTATAACCCCCCTTCTTTTGGGGTGGGTTTTTTTCTTAGTAATATGTTCTCTCCGCATATTTCCTGGCGTTGTATCCACCATTTGTTTTTATACTATTTTAAATTATGTTTTTGTCTTTTAGTGTATTATATGTATGCGGGAACACCGGATCTGTGTCAAGACGTTCTCTATATGACCATCTGGGGATATTTCCAGCAGTGTGGGATGAAATATTTTGAATGGAGTCTCATTGGCATCTGTCATAATTGTTTTGCTGTATCTTTGTTATTATTATTCTCCTTATGATGTATGCTTTATCTATGTACACTGTATATGTACACTATTTTCATGATTATTTCCCCTCGTTTTATAACGTATGGGACTTGTGTGTAGCAACCATTTACCTGTAATAGGTGGAATTTGAATGTATATTTATTCCTATTTTTTGCATACTGTGCACTTTTCTAACCTTTCGGGTTAATGGCACTATGTTTCGCACTTTAGTCAATATTATATACTGTGCTCCTCAGAAGTGGGGTTTTTTTACAATAATGCTCTTATGTCTGTATTTTCACGTGATTGTTTGCATTCTGTCTTCATTCACACAGTGTCTTCACTCTCGCACATTCACCTCCGTGAGCGTAACAATGTGACTCTTTTCCTCATGTGTTATCCCCAAAATCATGGCCGCTTTAGGTTTGGTCTTCAATAAAATGATGTCTGCTGGAGCGCACGCGCACTGTGGCTGCGGTATTCCCTTTGTCTCGGTGGTTATCTATCTAGGCGGAGTGCGCATGTCATTATGACGTCACGGGCGGGATTTCCGCCCACATGCGCACTTCCTCCATGACGGCCACTGGAACTTTGGGTAATGTAGTCCAGTATGCGTGCGCCAATTGTCTTCAGACATTTCCGGTCTCCCCTTATAAAAACCTGAGTAACTAGTTCACGAGTGTCTCCCCTTTGAAAAAGCTGGACCGCGAAACGCGCGTCAGGGGCGCCAGGGAGTCTGTGGGATTGACTTTGTACCATGGGTAAGCATTAACTTTTACACCGATGCACTTCATGGCCGTTTACAGCGGTACTTGCATCCATATATTTTGGCTATGGACTGTGTTATACATTGGGCCCTTTGATTTGTGCTAAATCGGTATGAATATGATATCATGCGCCATGGTTTAATACACATTTTTCCCATGAATTCCCTGTCACATCACTAGTCTATTCCTTGTTTTATCTCCTGTGCACACTGCATTGTGCGGATATGGTGTAATTTTTGTGTGTTTCTTTGTATATGTTCAATAAATTCAAGTATTTTTATAATGATCAGTGAGATTTTGTGCTTACTCCATTTTGTTTGTTGTTTGGACTCTTCAGGGAGTATTCTCACACATAATAACTATGTTGACTTTGATGGAGGGGTACTACTGATTCACTCCTGGCCACAGTGTAATTCTGCTGTCTATGACCTATCATATAAATGCTTGCTTTCTGTGTCTTTCACAGCATCTAGTCAAAAGCAGATGGATTTTCGTACTCGAGACAAGACCTGGCTGTCTCGCTTACAGGATATATTCAAGGATGATTCTGGTGGTGTAGTGTACGTCAGGTTGGTGTGTGTGGTGTAGTATACACCACACACACACCAACCTTACATACACTATACGACACCACACACCAACCTGACGTACATTACACCACACACCAACCTGACGTAGCTTGTGAGGTCGGTGTGTGTGGCGTTGTGTACGTCAGGTTGGTGTGTGGTGTAGTGTATGTCAGGTTGGTGTGTGTGGTGTATACTAAACCACCCACACCAACCTGACGTACACTACACCACACACCAACCTGATGTACACTACACCACACACACCAACCTGACATACACTACACCACACACACCAACCTGACGTACACTACACCACACACCAACCTGATGTACACTACACCACACACACCAACCTGACATACACTACACCACCCACACCAACCTGACGTACACTACACCACACACCAACCTGATGTACACTACACCACACACCAACCTGACATACACTACACCACACACACCAACCTGATGTAGCGTGTCAGGTTGGTGTGTGTGGCGTTGTGTACATCAGGTTAGTGTGTGTGTACAATACACCACACACTAACCTGATGTACACTACACTACACACCAACCTGACGTAGCTTGTGAGGTCGGTGTGTGTGGCGTTGTGTACGTCAGGTTGGTGTGTGGTGTAGTGTATGTCAGGTTGGTGTGTGTGGTGTATACTAAACCACCCACACCAACCTGACGTACACTACACCACACACCAACCTGATGTACACTACACCACACACCAACCTGACATACACTACACCATACACACCAACCTGATGTAGCGTGTCAGGTTGGTGTGTGTGGCGTTGTGTACATCAGGTTAGTGTGTGTGTACACTACACTACACACTAACCTGATGTACACTACACTACACACCAACCTGACGTAGCTTGTGAGGTCGGTGTGTGTGGCGTTGTGTACGTCAGGTTGGTGTGTGGTGTCGTGTATGTCAGGTTGGTGTGTGTGGTGTATACTAAACCACCCACACCAACCTGACGTACACTACACCACACACCAACCTGATGTACACTACACCACACACCAACCTGACATACACTACACCACACACACCAACCTGATGTAGCGTGTCAGGTTGGTGTGTGTGGCGTTGTGTACATCAGGTTAGTGTGTGTGTACACTACACCACACACTAACCTGATGTACACTACACTACACACCAACCTGACGTAGCTTGTCAGGTTGGTGTCTATGGCGTTGTGTACGTCAGGTTGAAGTGTGGTATAGTGTACATCAGGTTGGTGTGTGTGGTGTATATTACACCACACATACCAACCTGACGTACACTACACCACACACCAACCTGATGTACACTACACCACACGCCAACCTGACATACACGAAACCACACACACCAACCTGATGTAGCATGTCAGGTTATTGTGTGTGGCGTTGTATACGTCAAGTTAGTGTGTGTGTACACTGCACCATATACTCACCTGACGTACACTACACTACACACCAACCTGACATGCACTACACCACATACCAACCTGACATTCACTACATGCTTTCAATACACGACATGTACGCTAACGATTGGAGCTAAATTTCCATTCAAAAAGGCAAATGGCGCTCCTTCCTTTCCGAGCCTTGCCGTGCGCCCAAACAGTGGTTTACCCCCACATGTGAGGTATCGGTGTACTCAGGAGAAATTGTCCAACACATTTTAGTATCCAATTTATCCTGTTGCCCATGTAAAAATGAAAAAAATTAGACTAAACAAATATTTTTTGGTGAAAAAAAGTACTTTTTCATTTTTACGGATCAATTTGTGAAGCACCTGGAGGTTTAAAGTGCTCACTATGCATCTAGATAAGTTCCTTTTGGGGGGTCTATTTTCCAAAATGGGGTCACTTCTGGAGGAGCTCCAATGTTTAGGCACACAGGGGCTCTCCAAACGCGACATGGTGTCCGCTAAAGGAAAAGCCAATTTTTCATTCAAAAAGTCAAATGGTGCTCCTTCACCTCCGAGCCCTGTCGTGCGCCCAAACAGTGGTTCCCCCCACATATGGGGTGTTGTCGCACTTAGGACAAATTGGACAACAACTTTCGCTGTCCAGTTTCTCCTTTTACCCTTGGGAAAATAAAAAAATTGTTGCTAAAAATCATTTTTGTGACTAAAAAGTTAAATGTTAATTTTTTCCTTCCATGTTGCTTCCATGTGAAGCACCTGAAGGGTTAATAAACTTCTTGAATGTCGTTTTGAGCACCTTGAGAGGTGCAGTTTTCAGAATGGTGTCACTTTTGGGTATTTTCAACCAAAAAGAACCCTCAAACTGACTTCAAATGTGAGGTGGTCCTTAAAAAAATGGTTTTGTAATTTGTGTTGTAAAAATTAGAAATTGCTAGTCAAATTTTAACCCTTATAACTTCCTAGCAAAAAAAAAATGTGTTTCCAAAATTGTGCTGATGTAAAGCAGACATGTGGAAAATGTTATTTATTAACTATTTTGTGTCACATAATTCTCTGGTTTAACAGAATAAAAATAAAAAATTTGAAAATTGCAAAAATGTCAAAATTTTCGCCAAATTTCTGATTTTTTCACAAATAAATGCATAAATTATCGATCTAAATTTACCACTATCATGAAGCCCAATATGTCACGAAAAAACAGTCTCAGAATCGCTAGGATCTGTTGAAGTGTTCCTGAGTCATTACCTCAAAAAGGGACACTAGTCAGAATTGCAAAAAATGGCCAGGTCATTAAGGTCAAAATAGGCTGGGTCATGGAGGGGTTAACTCAGGAAGAGTTCAGAAATCAAAATTTTCTGGAAGAACCATGATTTTTATTCACAGCTTTCAGGCGTCTTGGCATGTTTTCCACCAGTCTTTCACACTGCTTCTGGCGCAAAAATTTAAGCAGTTCTTTGTTTGATGGCTTGTGGCTATCCATCATCCTCTTGATTACATTCCAGAAGTTTTCAAAGGGGTTCAGGTCTGGAGATTGAGCTGCCAATGACAGGGTTTTTATGTGGTGGCCTCTTATTTTTTGCCAGAGCTGTAAATGAGCCATCATTGTTACCCGACCCATCACAACAAGTATATCAGTCATTTCTTTAGATGTAGGTACTGTAGGTCCTTGATAAAATTAATTGAGATTGATCCCCAAGGCCTGGATGAAACAAGAATAGGTTAAAGGAATCCTAGAGAAGAAGATTGTGGCATCTTGCTCTGTGCACATGTTAAACAGGAGGAAATATATTTTCCCACATCCTTCCTACAATTAGGCCATTAAAAAAATCAAAACAGTATTTTTTCCATTTTCATGACTCCAGTGTGCCCTACAAGCTTAGAATCATGGATAAGTTTGAGAACTTTAAGTCGAGTAGGTTTGGGGACATATATTTGGTTGTTCTGTATCCCAAACCCCTCCCTAAAAGAAATATCAACATCTTTAGAAGGATTTAAAGATTCCTCCCTAGGGACCACTGCAACTTTTTTAGCCTGCATGTTCACCAATGCAGCTACACGAGATAATTTAGAATGAGCTAGTTTAATCGGCTGCCAAGGTGGCACAGATCAAGACAGAATTCATGTAGCTGCTACATCACCACAAGAGTCCCCTGGACCAGAAAATACCTTATCCTGAGAATTGCAGCTGTTGTGAGCATCCCTAAAAAGCATAGACGAAACGAGCAAGCTGCTGTTTTTGTCGATACCTCGGGTTTGCTCAGATCTAGCCTTTTCTGCTTCCATGCAATCAGATTTCTGCTGTTTTTTACAGTATTCATCAAACATACTCAGCTCTTGTTCTGGAGGCTATCCAAGAGAATAGACCATGCATTCATGTTCAGGATCGTACATAGAAGGCTGTGTAAAGTACGAAGACTCTGCTACTTTCTATTTGTTAAAAACAATATCTTTTGAATCTTCTGGCTCAAATATAGAAATAGGGCTAAGCTGGGTAAAAGTTGGTAGAAGTTCTGCATTGTGTTATTCTATTTTTTATGTGTAGCTCCTTGAGTTATCCCCATTGATGAGTCTTGTTTCGAATTTTCCATAGCCTGGTCCAACAGCATTCAGCAGAACAGTTGGACATTGAGATTTTCGTCTTTTTTAGATGCCTGAAATGACTCCTGTCGGCTGGTGTATTTCACAGTAACGCTAACTGCTAGAACATCAGGGACTTTCACAGACTGGGCCAAAGACAGATTCTCATCCTAATACATTCTTGAAGGTTTGAGATGGGTTTCTTATTCATCATTTGTTGTTTGGATAGTTTCCTTGGCATCCAAACTTGAAGCATCAGTGATATCAAAAGCAGCAACAAGATTGTCAAAGTCTAGAGTCTTCATGTCCAATATGACTGGAAAGGTAATAGTATCTGGTAGTGCTAATGCACGGCTCCACTTAATGTAGATGATGCACTCAAAACCTCGCCCTGTGTAGTCCAATCACAGCTAAAACCACTGCGGATCTTGCCAAGTCAGAAACCACAAAATCATATCTGTAGTTGGCCAGATCAGTAGGCTGGGACCTGGGACTAACATGGCTAATTAGTGAAGGGAGGGAAGACAAGGCCTACTAATGGAGGAGGGAACTTCAGCTGTATCACAGCAGGAGCCGGGAGATACAGAGCAAGCGTGTGTGCTGCACAAAGGCAGGGAGCATAGTCAGGAATAGCCAGGGGTGAGTACACAGGAGCAGCAATGTAGTTTACAGGATCAGCAGGTGAAAGGAAGCTTAACTAAAGGCTGGAAGCTCAATAATCTTGCAATGAAGGAAGTGCAGTGCCAGGTTTAAGTAGGGTGTTCAATCAAAGTGGAGCCAATCAGGAACTCAGGGTGGAGACAATCAAAAACAACACAGGTACTTGTATCTGGGTTAGGAAGCAAATGTCCAGCAAGCTGAATAGCTCAGAGGGAAGAGACAACACTTGGTGCACAAGAGCTGCTGGGTTCGAATCCTGACACCCCCACCTCCATATTGCACGTTCATGGCTCAACGTAATCAGGCAGTCTTCAAATTAATATGACTTGTAGATTGCAGTCACACAGCTCAAGAGTTATGGACAGCTATTGAGGCCGAGTTAGGGCTTCCTTAACTGAACCTGGACCCAGGGAAGGCTGTGTGATAAAGGTGCGAGCCTGGTGTCAGCCCTATGCTGGGGAAACCTCGCACACATGCCTTACATGGCTCACGTCCTCATCCTGATGGTACAGCATTTTCTCCGCCACCATCGTGGCATGGATGAGCTGCTCCAGAAAGCACGGAAGCTGTGTGCTAATTTCCACCGTTTGCACCCCTCAGGTCATCGACTTGCATCGATACAGAGGTCTTTGTCCATGCCAGTTGCCAAGTTGATATTCAATGTGCCGACATGGTGAAATTCCTCTCTGCACATGTTTCAGCAACTGTGGCAGCAGCAATGAGCACTGACTCAGTATGTCATGTCGTATAACCTGGGTCAAAGCAACATGGAGGTGGCACATATCATGTTCACGAAGTGGGCACAGATTAAGGACCTCTGCACCCTTTTGCACAGTTTAAAAATGTCTATGGTTTGTGCTGATGATGCCATCATCAGCATCACTATTTAGGTCATCTATATGCTGGAGCAGATTTTGAATAGCCTGCGGGAGGAGATGGTGGTTCCAGGAGAAGAGGAAGCAGAGGAGGATGTAGAAGGGATAACATTGTCTCTAAGTTCCAGACTATCGTCGCACACATGGGTACCAAGGGAGAGTGGATTACTTCAATTGGATGGGGGCTGGTGATCACAGACAAACTGTTATCGAAGATGCAAGATCCAAGGAACAAATGGAGGAGGAAGAGGTAATGGGCGAGCAACTGTGAGATGAAGAGGACAATCATCCTCTCATTGTTGTTCATGGTTGACAGGAGGGGATGGAGGAAACAAGCATCATTGTTACCCAGCCACCAACACAGCATGGGCTTGGACCTTATGGTAGAGCCCAACATACGAGTGCCTTCTTGCTGCACTATTTGAAACATGATCCCCGTATAGTTATGATTAGGAATACTTTTGACTACTGGGTTGCCACTGTTAGATCTAGATTATAAAATAACATTTTGCCAGATGCTTTCCACCCTGGAAAGGGACCTGCGAATGCTGGAGTATTTGAAACATGCTTGTACACAACCTTAAGAGAGCTTTTCCAAGACAGCAGTGAATCACACAATTCACATCACAGCTCTAGACTTCCAACCTCCGGCACATCAATTTGTCAACACCAAAACATTAGCTGCAGCAGTAGTATAAGTAGAAGAAGCAATTTCTGTCCTTTGGCACTTTTTTTAGACCAGCTTGTGCACCAACACAACAAAGTCCAAGTCTTACATGTGGTGAACGAATGGAGAGAATTGTGCAGGAGATTCTAGGACTGAATATCAATTCCATCAGGGAGGGTTTTATCCCTTTCACATTTTGGTCGTCCAAAATGGAAGCATGGCTTGAGCTCACCTCACACGCCTTCGAAGTTTTATTGTACCT
Source organism: Ranitomeya imitator (assembly GCF_032444005.1). NCBI lineage: Eukaryota > Metazoa > Chordata > Amphibia > Anura > Dendrobatidae > Ranitomeya > Ranitomeya imitator. The sequence goes on from NC_091282.1 coordinate 473,146,268, forward strand.
GGCAGCCTGCATTCTCTCAGGATGTGTCTTCAGTGCTGCTGGTGGTATCCTGACAGATAAGCACAGCCAACTATCCCCTGAAAGTGAAGACCGCCTAACTTTCATCAAGATGAACAAGTCTCCAAGGACATTTGCACCCCAATTGCAGACTGAACAAACTAAGTTATATTGCATTTTTTAGTGTGCTGCATTAATGTCACGTAACTGCACTCTGTGATATCTTTTGTTTTGCTTCTGTGCCTGCTGTGGCTGCTGCTGCTGATGTTATCACAAATTTGTGGACATGGGAACATTCATGGTTGGTCTACATCTGCTGGATTGGCTGTAGTGGAAGACGTATTGGTCCCAATTATACTATTTGTACTCACGTGTCTACTCACGTGAAATTTATGCCACTTCTGTGGTGTAAGGCCCTCATTTGTTTAAATATGAACACTCCTGGGCGTAGTAGAAAACCTGTTCATCCCTATTATACTATTTCTGCTGTGGTGAAATTGATGAAATTTTTATATTGTCTGTGAACACTTCTGGTTGGGTGTCCATCTACTGGATTGGGTGTAGTGGAAGACCTGTCAGTCCCTATCATACTATTTCTGCTCTCGTGAAATTTATTCAACTTCTGTGGTGTAAGGCCCTCATTGGTTTACATGTAAACTCTCCTGGTTGGGAGTCCATCTGCTGGACTGGGTGTAATGGAAAACCTGTCGGTCCCTATTATACTATTTTTACTGTGGTGAAAGTAATGAAACTTTGCTATTGTCTGCCAATAATTTTTGGAAATGTGAACACTCCTGGTTGGGTGTCCGTGTGCTGGATTGGGTTATACTATTTCTACTCTCATGAAAGTTATGCCACTTCTAGCAAGGCCTTCATGTGTTTAATTGTGAAAACTCCTGGCTGGGTGTCCATCTGCTGGATTTGGTGTAGTGGAAGATCTGTCGGTCCCTATAATTCTATTTCTATTGTGGTGAAATTGATGCCCCTTTGGTAGTGTCGGCTACTAATTTTTGAAAATGTATAGACTTCTGGTTGGGTCTCCTTCATGCATTTTGCCTGTAACAGTAGGCCTCTGAGACCATTAGGCCTCCACTCCCTTGGACTCAACTACCCATGTTTCTATTCTTACATTTTTCTGACAATGGTAGTCTGTGAAACTGATATTTGCGCCACCTCAGTGTGGTTCAGAATGAAAGCAGGTAGAATTATTTCATGAGGTATCAGGGCTCCCAGCAAAGGGTGTCTACACTGATCCCTCACCCACCTTGTCTTACTGTGACGTTCAATTGAAAGCTGTAAATGCTGTCCCAGACCCCGATACCTCATGCCTAGCTTCCTGAAGTGCCATGCTAGAATTTGTACTGTGAGTGAAGTGAGGTCCCTTTCCTAGTATCAGTCCCTCATTTGATATGTTTTTGCAGCATTTGGGACCGTTTTAAGGTGTTGTGCATGCGTTTGTTTTTGCCTCCTATTGACATCGATGGCATTTGGCTATGTTCGCCGAATATTTGACAAATTAGTCAAAGAATATTGCAAATTCAGTGATTGTAATCCGAACCGAACATTGAAATATTCGCTCATCTCTAATCCTGATTACTTAAAGGAGTTGCAAAGGTTTTTCAATTTCGCCAACTACTACCGTAAATTTATCAGAAACTTTTCGGTATTGGTCAAACCTCTGATGGATATGACCAGAAAAGGAATTAAGTTTTCCAAATGGGCAAGTACAACCAGGGAGGCATTTGATAAATTGAATGAGTGTTTGCTATCTGCGCCGATTCTCATCCAGCATGACGTCACTCAGCTTTTTATTGTAGAAGTTGACACGTCTGAAGTGGGGACTGTAATGTCACAGGGTGCATCTCCTGGCAAATGGTGTCTCTGTGCACATTTTTCTAAAATACTGTCATCTGCAAAGAGAGAAACTGTGATATTGATAATAGGGAACTCTAGGCAATCAAGTGGGCCTTTGAAGAGTGGGGCCATTTTCTGGAGGGGCAGTTCATTCAGTTATGGTAATCACAGATCATAAGAATTTAGATATAGAGTCTGCAAAAAGTCTAACGCCTAGGCAGGCAAGATCGGTGCTATTCTTCACCAGATTAAACTTTTCTGTTAGATATAAGCCAGGGAACAAGAAAATTCAGGAGAATGCTTTATCTCATTATTTTCTTGGGGGTGGAGATAATTGTGAACCAATTCCTTAAACACAAAAAGGGGTGGTTATTGTGTCTATATGCTTCGATCTTGAGAAGGAGGTTGTAGAGGCTGAGTGAGACGTCCCTGCTGCCTGTTTATTAGGTAAAATGTTTTTGCTTGTGAATCTCAGTCTTAGCGTTCTTAGTGAACATCATGATTCTGTCTTGGATGGACATCCTGGTAGTAAAGACACCACAGATCAAGTTACCCAATGTTTTTGGTGGTCAGGGGTGCATCAGGATATTCGGGAGTAACTAGCCGCCTGCAGTGTCATGCACATTCTAAGACTTCTCATACTCGTCCGTTTGCGTCTCATCAACCACTGGCGATTTCCAGTAGACCTTGGACTCATTTATAGGTATATTTCATCACTGATCTACTCGTGTCAGCAGGAAATACTGAAATGTTGGTAGTAGTGGACAGATTAAGTAAGATGTCACATTTCAGTGTGCTACCTGCGTTACCGAATGAAAAAGACCATTGCACAAATTTTCATCAGATAGATCGTAAAATTACATTTGATTCCTATCGATATTGTTTATGATTGATGTGTGCAATTTAATTCCATGTATTGCACTTGTTTGGGTATATATCTGTCATTTTCTTCAGCGTTTCATCCACAGTCTAATGGACAAACTGAACGTGTAAACCAGAATCTTGAAACTTATCTTTGCTGTTTTGTGTCTGAGAATTAGAAGGATTGGGTTACTTACTACTTAGCTCTAGCTGAATCTACTCCTAAGTCCCCATTCTTCGGGGTATGCGGGTTTCATCCTCAGTTAAGCTAGTTTAATAGGAATCATTCTTCAGGAATACCTGAAGAGGAATGGTTTCCATCATATATTACATATGTGGGACAAAGGTTTCATAATAATTTTAAGAGGATGGGATTCTAATATAAAAGTGTGGCCAAGCTGAGACAATTGGTGGGTCCAGACCTGTGTGTTGGTGATTTTATATGGTTGTCTTCAAGGAACATTAAGTGCAAGGTTCCCTCTTAGAAACTGGGTCCCAGGTTCATCGGTCCCTACAAAATTGTGGCCATCGTCAATGTGGTAGCGTTCCATCTTGCTTTGCCACCCACCTTTAGGATTCATAAGGTGTTTCACGGGTCTCTAATCAAAAAGTATGTTGGATCCTCTGTACCATCATCGCTGTTGCCATCTCCACTCATTGCAAAAAAGAAAAAAAAGAGCATGAGCCGCACATCCCAAAATTCATACGTTGATCTAAAGCCGCTAGGCAAAAATTTATATAACTGAATATGAGGTTTTCAATTTAACATTCTGATCAGACTGTATGAAGCCCACTGCCCCTTCACGGCAAACCTCGTAGTGGGTCCTACCACCCTAACGGAGCGGAGCCGCACAGCGCCCACCACCACAGCGGCAATGCACCAGCAGGGCGGACAGCCTGTTGCCCCACAGCACCCAGGCTGCAAGACTGAGTCCCCATGACTCCAGACTGCGCCGCCCCACCAGCACAAAGCCACAGCAACAATGGCCGCCACACAGCACCAACACCAAAATGAAAGGAGCACTTAAACTCACCTTCCTCCAGCTCTTCAGTGAGAGCCAAAATGGGCTAGACCCCTTACTTTGCAGTCTCCTGCTAATTAAAATCACCTGTGCCAAATGGGAGGAATGCTGGTTCAAGAAGAAGATTAGAACATGCTTTGCAAAAAAGAAAAAAAAGAGCATGAGCCGCACATCCCAAAAAATCATACGTTGATCTAAAGCCGCTAGGCAAAAATTTATATAACTGAATATGAGGTTTTCAGTTTAACATTCTGATCAGACTGTATGAAGCCCACTGCCCCTTCACGGCAAACCTCGTAGTGGGTCCTACCGCCCTAACGGAGCGGAGCCGCACAGCGCCCACCGCCACAGCCGCAATGTACCAGCAGGGCGGACGGCCTGTTGCCCCACAGCACCCAGGCTGCAAGACTGAGTTCCCATGACTCCAGACCGCGCCGGTATAAAAAAGAAAGAAAATGGAAAACAGCGAGAACTCAGGGAATTGGAAAAAGAAAGGTTATAGACTTAATGGGAAGAATGTATGTGCAACTAATGATGAGGTTTTTTTGTCTAACCATGGTTTTTTCAGGTACAGATCCCCCCAAAGAAAAACCGAGTACATCAGGAAAAGGGGAGGAAAGAAGCATCAGAGACAACAAAAAAGAGAAAAAAGGGAAAGGCAGATCACCGGTGGAAAAACAAGTGGTGACGAGGAGCAAGGAACAGGTTTAATTGTAAATATATCGAAAAAAAAACCCTTACTAATAACCAAATCTCTGTTCTAAATAAGGGATTGTCATTTGGTATCAATTCTCATGTAGACTGGTTTCATCTGACTATGGACTTACAGTATTTTTTTAGATCGATCAAACTGAAGGAATGGTTCAGCCACAATGTTGTGACAGAACATGAGTCGAATAGTGAATTCAATCTTAAATGTGTAGATTTAAAGAAAAAAAGTAATTTTGTCCCACACACTTGCCCTCCCGCCATAGAAGCTTTTGTATTAGCGGTTAATGGAGATATTGATAATTTGAAGAAAGAGTGTTCTAAAAGATTTAAATATCCGAATATGTCTAAGGGGGAGGTGGAAGCCCTACATGAATTGTCACATGACAACGAAATAGTGATTAAAAAGGCGGATAAGGGTGGTGCGACAGTTGTCAAGGACAAAGAGGATTATCTGAATGAGATCAGGAGGCAGTTGGCCGACCCGGAGGTGTACAAGAGATTATTGCAGGATCCCAAATTTGAAATTGCTAGAGATATTAAAATGATTTTGGAGAAGGCTAAAGATAAACAAATTATTGATCGGGATTTGTATGATTTTCTAACAGTTAAATTTCCTATCACTCCTGTGATATACATCTTGCCAAAAATACATAAATTCCTCGTACATCCTCCGGGGATCGCCGATTGTCTCTGGGAGTGATTCTATTTTTTCTAATATAGGGATCTTCCTTGACAAGGTACTTAATCCCATTGCAGGAAGGGCGGAGTCCTTTTTACGTGACACAACGGATTTTTTGGAAAAGATTAAAGAAGTTAGTATAATGGGCGAGGTATTTTTGGCGTCTTTTGACGTCACGTCTCTTTATACTTCAATAGATCATAAACGAGGGCTTGAGGCAGTCAATAAAAAATTGTTATCTACACATTATTTGCCAGATGCTAGGGAATTCATATTGGAGCTGTTGAGATTGGTGCTTACTAAAAATTATTTTTTATTTGGGGACTCTTTTTATTTGCAATTACGCGGGACCGCCATGGGTGCCAACATGGCGCCCGCGTATGCAAATGTGGTCATGAGTGTCCTTGAGGAGGACTTCGTCTATGTGTCCCACCACTTCGGCCTTGTTGCTGTGTGGTGGAGATACATAGACGATGTCTTCCTCATTTGGACTGGAACGGAAGATTTGCTCCATGATTTTCATATGTATCTCAATACAATTGATGAGACAATTAAATTCACCCTCGTTTATTCTAAAACAGATATACAATTTTTAGACGTTAATGTAAGGTGTGAGGCAAACAAATTGACTACTCAATTGTATATCAAACCAACGGACAGGAATGATCTGCTTTCATTTGATAGCCAGCATCCGAAAAAAATGAAAGATTCAATACCATACAGTCAGCTCTTGCGCATTAAGAGAATTGAAAGCGAAGTGAATTCACGAGAAAATTCCTTTCAAAGCGTTATGAAAAGATTTTTGGATAGAGGCTATCCCCAAAGTTTGTTGGAAACTCAGAAAATTAGAGTGGATAATGTGAATAGAGAGGATCTGTTATATAAAAAAACCAAAGGCCAAGGTTTTGAACCGCATTCCTTTTGTAACATCCTACTGTGAGGAGAGTGGCATAATTGCCAACATTATAACTAAACATTGGGGATGTTACATAGGTGCTTACCACAAGTATCTAAGTTTTCACGGCCACCATTGTTCTCATATAAATGGAACCGTACTATAGCTTCTACTCTGGTCAGATGTTGGATCTTTTAAAAAATGGAATCAGTTGACATTTACGGGACAGACCAGGAAGGGTTGTTTCCCCTGTCTCTCTTGTGTCAATTGCTGTTTAATGTTGAAGGGCCCACTCTTCACTCATCCTGTGACCAATGAGGAATTTAAAATACGGCATTTTCTGACATGTGACTCGGAATATGTGGTATACAGTGGGGCAAAAAAGTATTTAGTCAGTCAGCAATAGTGCAAGTTCCACCACTTAAAAAGATGAGAGGCGTCTGTAATTTACATCATAGGTAGACCTCAACTATGGGAGACAAACTGAGAAAAAAAAATCCAGAAAATCACATTGTCTGTTTTTTTATCATTTTATTTGCATATTATGGTGGAAAATAAGTATTTGGTCAGAAACAAACAATCAAGATTTCTGGCTCTCACAGACCTGTAACTTCTTTTTTAAGAGTCTCCTCTTTCCTCCACTCATTACCTGTAGTAATGGCACCTGTTTAAACTTGTTATCAGTATAAAAAGACACCTGTGCACACCCTCAAACAGTCTGACTCCAAACTCCACTATGGTGAAGACCAAAGAGCTGTCAAAGAACACCAGAAACACAATTGTAGCCCTGCACCAGGCTGGGAAGACTGAATCTGCAATAGCCAACCAGCTTGGAGTGAAGAAATCATCAGTGGGAGCAATAATTGGAAAATGGAAGACATACAAGACCACTGATAATCTCCCTCGATCTGGGGCTCCACACAAAATCCCTCCCCGTGGGGTCAGAATGATCACAAGAATGGTGAGCAAAAATCCCAGAACCACGCGGGGGTCCTAGTGAATGAACTGCAGAGAGCTGGGACCAATGTAACAAGGCCTACCATAAGTAACACACTACGCCACCATGGACTCAGATCCTGCAGTGCCAGACGTGTCCCACTGCTTAAGCCAGTACATGTCCGGGCCCGTCTGAAGTTTGCTAGAGAGCATTTGGATGATCCAGAGGAGTTTTGGGAGAATGTCCTATGGTCTGATGAAACCAAACTGGAACTGTTTGGTAGAAACACAACTTGTCGTGTTTGGAGGAAAAAGAATACTGAGTTGCATCCATCAAACACCATACCTACTGTAAAGCATGGTGGTGGAAACATCATGCTTTGGGGCTGTTTCTCTGCAAAGGGGCCAGGACGACTGATCCGGGTACATGAAAGAATGAATGGGGCCATATATCGTGAGATTTTGAGTGCAAACCTCCTTCCATCAGCAAGGGCATTGAAGATGAAACGTGGCTGGGTCTTTCAACATGACAATGATCCAAAGCACACCGCCAGGGCAACGAAGGAGTGGCTTCGTAAGAAGCATTTCAAGGTCCTGGAGTGGCCTAGCCAGTCTCCAGATCTCAACCCTATAGAAAACCTTTGGAGGGAGTTGAAAGTCCGTGTTGCCAAGCGAAAAGCCAAAAACATCACTGCTCTAGAGGAGATCTGCATGGAGGAATGGGCCAACATACCCACAACAGTGTGTGGCAACCTTGTGAAGACTTACAGAAAACGTTTGACCTCCGTCATTGCCAACAAAGAATATATTACAAAGTATTGAGATGAAATTTTGTTTCTGACCAAATACTTATTTTCCACCATAATATGCAAATAAAATGTTAAAAAAACAGACAATGTGATTTTCTGGATTTTTTTTTCTCAGTTTGTCTCCCATAGTTGAGGTCTACCTATGATGTAAATTACAGACGCCTCTCATCTTTTTAAGTGGTGGAACTTGCACTATTGCTGACTGACTAAATACTTTTTTGCCCCACTGTATTTACTTGAATGCCCGTGTCATTTATGGTATGTGGGTGAGACTAGTTGTGATTTTAAAACAAGAATCAATCAACACCGATATACCATACGAAAAAAACGTATGGATCTTCCAGTTTCTAAACATTTCTCAGAGAAAAATCATACTGAAAAACAATTACGGTTTCATATAATTGATACCATACCTGTTCAGAGGAGGGGAGGGGATCGTTTAAGATTATTGAAAAGGAGGGAATTGGAATGGATAACGAAACTGAATACCCTCAAACCTCATGGTCTAAATGTAGACTTTAAATGTAATCAGCTTCTATAATATACATTGTGGGTTCTTTCCCCTATATGTTTTAATATGTTTTTATATGTATATGAAGATTCTTCTTCTCTTGATTATTTTCTTTTTTCTTTTCTTCTTTTTTCCAGGTGTACCGCCATATGAAGCGACAATGTCAATATAAGAATTTTTTTTCTGTTTTTTTCTTTTTTTATATTTTTTTTTCGTATTTTGCTTGTTTTTTTTGGAATAATACTGTATGTTAAACAGTGATCTGATGCTTTATACTATCATCCAGCTTGAAAACTAGAGGATGTAATAAAATTTCTGTATTGACCTTCATTTAATGTGTTCTGGTTCATGTATAATTCGAAATATGGACACTTTGTGTTTAACTGTCAGTGGTCTTTTGGTGCTACTTGCTGTGGGCTGAGTGGAAAGGGGGTTTAAACACCTCATTTTTCACTCAGGTCTGCGCTTTTGACACAGGGGACCCTTCTTTTATGAGGGGGGTGTTCCTGTGTCTCGTAGCACGGTTCTAGGCTTATGCCGTGACCCTGGTTTTTTCTATATTTGTCCATGTTTGGATTTCATCAAATGTCCATTCGTAGGAACAGAAATTACTTTACAATGATGTCCTCATAGCTTGGCATGTGTGCCGGTGACTCAGATTACAACATTGCCCTCGCAGTGTACTGATGCAGAATCTGACCCTGATGAGAATATGGAGCCCCGTCACGAACGCTATAGCACCAGCTTACATGGTGACACAGAGGAAGGTGCACAGGAAATAGAAGAGGAGGTCATATATGACCCAGTTGTTGACCCCAATTGGCAGCCATTGGGGGAACAGGGTGCAGCCGGCAGTAGCTCTGAAGAGGAGGAGGAGGAGCCACAGCAGGCATCAACATCGCAACAGGTTCCATCTGGCAGGCCCGTATCTGGCCAAACACGTGTGTCAAAACCTAAAACAGTTGTAGGACAGCGTGGCGATCCAGTTAAAGTAGCTCAGTGTGCAATGCCTGAAAAGGTATCCGATAGTAGGAAGAGTGCAGTCTAGCACTTTTTTAAACAAGATCCAAATGATCAGTGCAAAGTCATCTGTAAGAAATGCTCAAGGACCTTCAGCAGAGGTCAAAATGTAAAAAATCTAAATACAAGTTGCATGCGTAGACATTTAACCACCATGCACTTGCAAGCCTGGACTAACTACCAAACGTCCCTTAACGTTGTTGCACCCTCTCACAATGAAGCTATTCAGCAACGCTACATTCCTTCCCTCACTGTAAGCCCACCATTTACCACACCACCTGCAGCAAATGTGGAGGTTTCGTCACAAGGCCAAAGCAGTCAGGGAATCACCAAGTTCATGGTAGGAAACACTGTATGTAGGCCAACAGCAAGAATACCATCGCCAACCCTCTCAGTCTGCCATGTCCATGGGCACCCCCGCTAGTTCCACCATATGCAGCTCTCCAGTCCAGCTCACCCTACAAGAGACTCTCGTTAGGAAAAGGAAGTACTCATCCTCTCATCCGCGTACACAGAGTTTGAACGCCCAAATTGCTAGACTAATCTCATTAGAGACAATGCCCTACCGGTTAGTTGAAAGCGAAGCTTTCAAAGCCCTGATGGACTACGCTGTACCACGCTACGAGCTACCCAGTTGACACTTCTTTTCGAGAAAAGCCATCCCAGCCCTCCACCAGCATGTAAAAGACCGCATTGTCCATGCACTCAGGCAATCTGTGAGTAGAAAGGTGCACCTGACAACAGATGCATGGACCAGAAGGCATGGCCAAGGGCGTTATGTGTCCATCATGGCACACTGGGTTAATGTGGTGGATGCAGGGTCCACAGGGGACAGTCATATTGGGACAGTTCTGCCTAGCCCACGGTCTAGGAAACAGTTGGCTGTAGGCATTCGCCCCCCCTCCTCCTCCTCCTCGTTCTCCAGTACAAGCGAGAGCTCATCCACAGACCGCAGTCGCACGACCACTCGATCCGCAGCTGCCACTGTTGCACACGAGGTGTCCCATTATGGAACAGCTAGTGGCAAGCGTCAGCAGGCTGTGTTGGCAATGAAGTGTTTGGGCGACAACAGACACACCGCGGAAGTTCTGTCCCAGTTCTTGCAGCAAGAAACTCAGTCATGGCTGGGCAGTACACATCTTGAAGCAGGCAAGGTAGTGAGTGATAACGGAAGGAATTTTATGGCTACCATAGCCCTTTCACAACTGAAACACATTCTTTGCCTGGCTCACACTTTAAACCTGGTGGTGCAGTGCGTCCTGAAAAGTTATCCGGGGTTACTCAACCTGCTCCTGAAGGTGCGAAGACTTTGCTCGCACATCTGCCATTCGCCCCTACACTCCAGCCGTATGCAGAACCATCAGCGATCTTTGAACCTTCCCCAGCATTGCCTAATCATCGACGCTGCAACAAGGTGGAACTCCACACTGCACATGCTTCAGAGGCTGTGCGAACAGAGGCGTGCTGTTATGTATTTGTGGGAGAATACACATACATGGGCAGGCAGTTGGATGGCAGACATGGAGTTGTGAGGTGTCCAGTGCTCGAAGCTACAAGACCTGTGTCAAGTCCTTCAGTGTTTTGAGGACTGCACACTGCTGTTTAGTGCAGACAATGCCATAAGAAGCATGAGCATCCCCCTAATGCGTCTGCTGATGCAAAGTTTGACGCACATAAAGGAGCAGGCGTCTGCAGCCGAGGACGAGGGAAGCCTTGATGACAGTCAGCCATTGTCTGGTCAGGGAAGTCTATTGGACGAGGTGGCGGGCAAAGAGGAGGACGAGAAGGATGATGGGGATGAGTATTTTTTGGATGAGGAAGCTTCTCAGGGGGCAATAGAAACTGGTGGAGTTGCAAGGCCAGGTTCAGGGTTTTTGAGGGAGACAAGTGATGTTGATTTGCCCGAAAGTGCTCCTTAACCCAGCACAAGCAGTGAATTGACAACTGGAACATTGGCCCACATGGCGGATTAAGCCTTGCGTATCCTAAAAAGGGACCCCTGCATTATAAAAATGATGACCGATGACGATTACTGGTTGGCCTGCCTCCTGGATCCACGCTATAAAGGGAAATTGCAAAATAACATGCCACATGAGAACCTTGAACAAATATTGGCAACCAAACAAGCAACTCTTGTAGACCGTTTGATTCAGGCATTCACAGCACACAGCGCCGGTGATGGTTCTCACACGAGGTACAGGGGGCAACAGGGCAGAGGTGTTAGAGGTGCACAAATCAGAAGTGGCGTTGGACAGAGGGGTTTTCTGACCAGGTTGTGGAGTGATTTCACAATGACTGCAGACAGGACAGGTACTGCAGCATCAATCCAACGTGACAGGAGACATTTGTTCAGTATGGTTACTAACTTCCTCCCTTATCGATGTTCTCCCTCACCCGTCATTCCCATTTGATTACTGGGCATCCAAAATAGACACCTGGCCTGAATTGGCTGAATATGCATTGCAGGAGCTTGCTTGCCCAGCAGCTAGTGTGCTATCAGAAAGAGTATTCAGTGCTGCTGGTTCAATATTGACCGAAAAAAGGACTCGTCTGGCTACTCAAAATGTTGATGATCTAACCTTCATTAAAATGAACCACTCATGGATTTCTAAGTATTTTGCCCCACCTTTCCCAGCTGACACCTAGCTTTCCTGTAAAAAGATCTTGCTTTTGGACTGGTCTTAGTGACTGTTCCAATCTCTTAATTTGCAGCTGCTGTATGTCCAGCATATGACATGTTTACACCTCCCTAAATGGGCTGACTCCCCCCACGGGGCCGTGGTCACCACTTGACGCAAGCACCCGTGAGAGTGCCGTTTGTCTGAAGAGGTGGGTGTGCCCACTTTTGGGCGACTGCACTGGCACTGGGTCCCTCATAGTACAATGAAGTGTCTCTGGCGGTGGTGGTGCGCACCCAACGTCAGACACACCGTTGTAACATGAGGGGCCCTGGGCCAGTACCGCCGGCCATGAGAGAGTGCCCCCCCAGCTCAAACAGTGCTCTTATACTTGCAAAATTATCTCTCACTGCTCCACCACTGTTTAGTCTATGCGGTGAAATCCTTCAATGCCTGACACTGACAATACCAATTTGTTGACATGTATGATGCTAGTTAAAATATTCAGGGGCCCTGTCCTACATTTACACCAGTAAATACTTTGCGCCAAATAATAATGTCTGAAAGTCAGCAGAGGAGCCCACCCCTGTACCTAAGTATGCCACCTGTTTTTTTTTTTTGTTTTTTTTGCGAGACATTAACATCTATTTATTATTTTGGAGTACTAACTGTGTCAGACACTCCTTCCAATTGTCCTCCGCTGACCACTCCAATGCTGCCTGTGTACCCCTGGATCCTATTTAAACCTGCATAGAGACAACTTTTTTTATTTTAGGCCTAGTTAGTCTGTCTGCGGTCACTCCTTCCAATACTCCTCCGCTGACCACACCAATGCTGCCTGTGCACCCCTGCAACATAATTAAACCTGCATTGAGCCTAATTTTTTTTTTAGGCCTACTAAGTCTGTCTGCGGTCCCTCCTTCCAATGGTCCTCCGCTGACCACACCAATGCTGCCTGTGCACCCCTGCAACATAATTAAACCTGCATTGAGCCTAATTTTTTTATTTTAGGCCTACTAAGTCTGTCTGCGGTCACTCCTTCCAATTGTCCTCCGCTGACCACACCAATGCTGCCTGTGTACCCCTGGATCCTATTTAAACCTGCATAGAGCCAACTTTTTTTATTTTAGGCCTAGTTAGTCTGTCTGCAGTCACTCCTTCCAATACTCCTCCGCTGACCACACCAATGCTGCCTGTGCACCCCTGCAACATAATTAAACCTGCATTGAGCCTAATTTTTTTTTTAGGCCTACTAAGTCTGTCTGCGGTCCCTCCTTCCAATGGTCCTCTGCTGACCACACCAATGCTGCTTGTGCACCCTTGCAACATAATTAAACCTGCATTGAGCCTAATTTTTTTATTTTAGGCCTACTAAGTCTGTCTGTGGTCACTCCTTCCAATTGTCCTCTGCAGACCACACCAATGCTGCCTGTGCACCCCTGCAACATAATTGAACCTGCATTGAGCCTAATATTTTTTTTTTAAGCCTACTAAGTCTGTCTGCGGTCCCTACTTCCAATTGTCCTCCCCTGACCACACCAATGCTGCCTGTGCACTCCTGCAACATAATTAAACCTGCATTGAGCCTATTTCTTTTATTTTAGGCCTACTAAGTCTGTCTGCAGTCCCTCCTTCCAATTGTCCTCCGCTGACCACACCAATGCTGCCTGTGCACCCCTGCAACATAATTAAACCTGCATTGAGCCTTTTTTTTTATTTTTAGGCCTACTAAGTCTGTCTGCGGTCACTCCTTCCAAATTGTCCTCCGCTGACCACACCAATGCTGCCTGTGCACCCCTGCAACATAATTGAACCTGCATCAAGCCAACTTTTTTAATTTAAGGCCTAGTGTTATGACCTGGTGGTTAAGAGGCCACACTGATATGACCTGGTGGCTAAAACGCAACATGGAGCGAGCTCTGAGAAGGTGGTATCTCTACTGACCACAGTCCCTAATTCTAACAACAACACTAGAAATAGCCGTAGGATGTTCCTGACTTTACCTAGACACCTCTTCACAGCCTAAGAAATAACTACCCCTAAAGAAGGAAATAGAAAGCTATCTTGCCTCTGAGAAAACCCCCAAAAGGAAAGATAGCCCCCCCACAAATATTGACTGTGAATGGAGAGGGAAATGACGTACACAGAAATGAAATCAGAATTCAGCAAAGGAGGCCAATACTAAACTAGATAGACAGAGAGAAAAGGATACTGTGCGGTCAGTATAAAAAACTACAAAATCCACGCAGAGTTTACAAAAATGAACTCCACACCGACTCACGGTGTGGAGGGGCAAATCTGCTTTCCCAGAGCTTCCAGCTAGCCTGAATAAGACATAGTGACAAGCTGGACAAAAAGAGACATATTTGCAAAGCAATAGAGTCCAAACAAATGGACAAACAAAAACTAGCAAAAACGTATCTTTTGCAGACAAGGACTGGCCATATGAAAATTCCAAGGAAAGAACCAAATCCAACCAAGAACATTGACAGCAGGCATGGACTAAAGCCCAGAGCAGGTTTAAATAACAAACCCAGGCAAGGCGATTAGTGAAGGCAGCTGCTACAGCTACCTAAAGGAGCAGCAGTTCCACTCGAAACCACCAGAGGGAGCCCAAGGGCAGAACTCACAAAAATACCATTAGCAACCACAGGAGGGAGCTCCAGAACGGAATTCACAACAGTACCCCCCCCTTGAGGAGGGGTCACCGAACCCTCACCAGAGCTCCCAGGCCGATCAGGACGAGCCAAATGGAAAGCACGAACCAAATCGGCAGCATGAACATCGGAGGCAACAACCCATGGTTATGGCCAGGTTATCCTCCTGGCCATAACCCTTCCACTTGACCAGATACTGAAGCTTCCGCCTCGTAAAACGAGAATCCAAAATCTTCTCCACCACATATTCCAATTCCCCCTCAACCAACACCGGAGCAGGAGGATCAACGGAGGGAACCATAGGTACCACATATCTCCGCAACAAGGATCTATGGAACACATTATGAATGGAAAAGGAAGCTGGAAGGGCCAAACGAAAAGACACTGGATTGATAATTTCAGAAATCTTCTAAGGCCCAATAAAGGGAGGCTTGAACTTAGGGGAAGAAACCTTCATAGGAACATGACGAGCAGACAACCAGACCAAATCACCAACACGAAGCCGGGGACCAACACACCGACGACGGTTAGCAAAACGCTGAGCCTTTTCCTGAAACAACGTCAAATTGTCCACCACATGAGTCCAAATTTGCTGCAACCTGTCCACCACGGAATCCACACCAGGACAGTCAGAAGGCTCAAGCTGCCATTTGTCTGAGGATGGAATGCTGAAGAAAAAGACAAATCAATGCCCATTCTAGCACAAAAGGACCGCCAAAACCTAGAAACGAACTGGGAACCTCTGTCAGACACAATATTCTCCGGAATACCATGCAAACGAACCACATGCTGAAAAAATAATGGAACCAAATCAGAGGAGGAAGGCAACTTAGGCAACGGCACCAAATGGACCATCTTAGAAAACCGGTCACAAACCACCCAGATGACAGACATCTTCTGAGAGACAGGAAGATCAGAAATAAAATCCATGGAAATATGCGTCCAGGGCCTCTCAGGAATAGGCAAAGGCAAAAGCAACCCGCTGGCACGGGAACAGCAAGGCTTAGCCCGAGCACAGGTCCCACAGGACTGCACAAACGAACGCACATCCCGCGACAAGGAAGGCCACCAAAAGGACCTAGCCACCAAATCTCTGGTACCGAAAATCCCAGGGTGACCAGTCAACACCGAACAATGAACCTCAGAAATTACCCTACTAGTCCATCTATCAGGAACAAACAATTTCTCACACAGGACAGCGGTCAGGTTTATCAGCCTGAAACTCCTGAAGTACCCACCGCAAATCAGGGGAGATGGCAGAAAGAATCACCCCCTCCTTGAGGATCCCAGGCGGCTCAAGAACTCCCAGAGAATCAGGCAAAAAACTCCTAGAAAGGGCATCAGCCTTCACATTCTTAGAACCCGGAATATACGAGACCACAAAATCAAAACGTGAGAAAAATAGGGACCACCGAGCCTGTCTAGGATTCAACCGCTTAGCAGACTCGAGGTAAATCAGATTCTTGTGATCAATCAAGGCCACCACGCGATGCTTGGCTCCCTCAAGCCAATGTCGCCACTCCTCAAATGCCCACTTCATAGCCAACAACTCCCGATTGCCGTCATCATAATTACGCTCAGCAGGCGAAAACTTTCTGGAGAAGAAAGCACACGGTTTCATCAAAGAGCCATCAGAATTTCTCTGAGACAAAACGGCCCCTGCCCCAATCTCAGAAGCATCAACCTCAACCTGAAAAGGGAGAGAAACATCTGGCTGACACAACACAGGGGCAGAAGTAAAACGACGTTTAAGCTCCTGAAAGGCCTCAACAGCCGCAGAGGACCAATTCACCACATCAGCGCCCTTCCTCGTCAAATCGGTCAGAGGCTTCACCACACTAGAAAAATTAGCAATAAAGCGGCGATAAAAATTGGCAAAGCCCAAAAATTTCTGAAGGCTCTTTACAGATGTAGGTTGAGTCCAATCATGAATGGCCTGGACTTTAACAGCGTCCATTTCAATAGCCAAGGGGGAAAAAATGAAACCCAAAAAAGAAACCTTCTGAACTCCAAAGAGGCACTTAGACCCCTTCACAAACAACGCATTAGCACGAAGGACCTGTTAGGGGTCGAGTTCCCGCTTCTGCACTGGGGGAATCTCGAGCCACTTCCGCTGCGGTCTCCCATTCTTGTCCAGCCGCAGTGGAGCCTGCTCAGCAAGGACGTCGGTCCCAGCGTCTTGCTCATTCTCACTCTGTTCAGAGAGTTAGTGCTGCTTCTCCAGTCTCTGCCATTAAAGTCAGTACTGGTCAGCAGCGAGCGGACTTCTCTGGGACTAAGTCCTTGTCTGCATGTACTGAGCATGCCCAGCGTAAGGTCTCCCGTTGGAGATCGAGGGTCAGGTGCTCAGGCTCTGCAGCACATTCCATTGGTCCTCTTGGCAGGTCCTAGAAGGGCAAAAGTGCTGTGGCCACTTCCTGTGCTGCTCCTATATAAACTGCGCATGACCGCACGGCCATGCGCTAGTATTGTCTAACAATTGTTGATGTGTGTATGTTGTGAGTGCAAGTCGTCCTTTGAAATCCCTTCCCTATTGAATGTCTGTTCGCGGAAGGTGTATGGCTGCTACCTAGCGCCCGACTTAGCCTACAGCACTAGACACACATCTCAGCGTCCTGTAGCTGTGCCTGCCAGTACGGCGCCGTGCGCCTGCCTTGCGCTTTCCATACCCGAGTCTGGGTGGTTAGTGGCGTCCGTTAGTGCGGCATCGCTCGCACTCTTGTGCACTTATACTTCTTAAAGTTCTCTACACACCCAGTTGCGGTGTTACGCCAGCAAGGGTCTAATCGGGCTCCAATCCCTTCTGGGGTTAAGTCCGCTGACCACTTGCTCGCGCACTAGTGCGGTACTGCGGTCCTGTGGATTAACAGGATCGCTTTCTTCACGCTGGGTGAGGTTTAACCCACGCGTGTATCCTTTAGTGTACCGCCATATTGTCCGTCTTGCTAGCTGCAGGGTCTTTTACCTGCACGGTGGACCTCGGACTGCGAACGCACCTAGTTTCGTACCATCTATACATGGTGCGTTCCGCCAGTCCTTAACATAATACTAGCGCCAAGGTCTGGCTAGTATGGCGGACATTCAGCAATCTTTGCGGTATATCCAGCAGTTGGAGGGTAGGTTGAAGGTTCTCGAGAACTCAACCTCAGCTGTGGATGTTACCGCAGTTGCTGTAAAGGCTGCTGGCGTGGCGGCAGCAACCTTGTCCACTGCCACCCCTGTTCCGACATTATCCCGCCTCCCGTTGCCAGAAAAATTTTCTGGAGATTGCAAAACTTGTAGGGGATTCGTGAGTCAGTGCTCTATCCACCTCGAGCTCCTGGCTGCACGTTTTCCTACAGAGCGGGCTAAGGTGGGATTTATTGTCTCGCTGTTGTCGGACAGGGCGTTGGAGTGGGCTACGCCGCTGTGGGAGCGTGATGATCATGTGGTGCAGAGTGCTCCGTTGTTTCTGGGCACGCTGAAAAAGGTCTTTCTAGGACCTCAACTCACCCATGATACAGCGCTCCAACTACTGGCATTAACTCAGGGTGAGTCCTTGGTCAGCCATTTTTCCGTCCGATTCCGTACGTTAGCTTCCGAGCTGGAGTGGTCGGATAAAGCCCTTATCCCCATATTCTGGAGGGGCCTGGCTGACCATGTTAAGGACGCTCTGGCCACTAGGGAGATTCCTGCCACACTGGAGGAGTTAATATCTATTTCTACTCGTATAGACCTCCGTTTTAACGAGCGGAGGTTGGAACGAGCCCAGTGTAGGCAGAGGTTTCGGCTGGCTCCTACCTTCGCCAAACCTTTGAAATCTCCAGTCCAGACATCTGAGTCACATGAGACCTTGGAGGTGACACGAGCGGGATCCAAGTCTCAGTCCGCTCGTGCACATAAGGTTCGTCATGTTCGCCAGCAGTCAGGACGTCTTGCCTCCAAGAGTCCTCAGCGGTCGGGGAAACGTCAGCGTCTAGTGGCAGTTGGAGGAGGTACACTAGACACGGCGACGTTTGCCTCAAAGTTGTCCTTCAAGGGGACAATTACCATAGGCCCATCCACTCTCACGGTCGAGCTATGCTTGGACTCTGGGGCAGAGGGTAACTTTATGTCCTCCGCCTTTGCCCAGCGTCACGCAATACCCTTGGTGATGCTCGCCCAGCCAGTGACCGTTCGAGTGGTAAATGGGTCAACACTACCTTCACAGATTACTCACCAAACCATTCCTTTCACCCTATCTGTGTCTCCATCACATCAGGAGATAATCTCCCTATTAGTCATTCCTGAGGGAATTGATGAGGTCCTGTTGGGGATGCCATGGCTTCGCTACCATTCTCCTCATATTGAGTGGTCCTCTGGGAGAATTTTGGGATGGAGTAAATCCTGTGAGGGTAGATGTCAGAGGGAGTGCGTTCAGGTTGCTTCTACACAGGTACCCGCAGATCTTTCCTCTCTCCCCAAGCACTATTGGTCCCATGCAGACGTGTTCTCCAAAAGAGCTGCGGAGACCCTTCCGCCTCACCGCCCCTATGACTGTCCTATTGACCTCTTGCCTGGTGCTGAGCCTCCCCGGGGTCGAGTCTACCCGTTATCTCTCCCGGAGACGGAGGCAATGTCCCAGTATATTCAGGAGAATCTGGCAAGAGGATTCATTAGGAAGTCAGTGTCACCGGCAGGGGCTGGGTTCTTCTTCGTACAGAAGAAGACTGGAGACTTACGTCCATGCATAGACTACAGGGGTCTTAACGCAATTACCGTTAAGAACAAGTACCCATTACCCCTGATATCTGAGCTCTTTGATAGGCTACGGGGAGCAAAGGTATTTACAAAGTTAGATCTGCGGGGTGCTTACAACCTGATTCGCATCCGTGAGGGGGATGAATGGAAGACGGCTTTTAACACCAGGGATGGGCACTATGAATATCTAGTGATGCCCTTTGGGCTCTGTAATGCCCCAGCCGTTTTCCAAGACTTTGTGAACGACATCTTTCGGGATATGCTCACCACCTCGGTCGTAGTCTATCTGGATGACATTCTCATCTACTCTCCAGATATAGACTCCCATCGGAGAGATGTTCGCAAAGTCTTCGACCTCTTACGGGCAAACTCCCTCTACGCTAAGTTGGAGAAGTGTGTGTTTGAGCAGGAGTCCTTGCCTTTCCTTGGATATATCATTTCTGCCCAGGGTTTGGCTATGGATCCTGCCAAGCTACAGGCTGTAATGGACTGGCAGGAACCCCATTCTCTTAAAGCGGTGCAGCGCTTTATGGGGTTCATTAATTATTATCGCCAGTTCATTCCACACTTCTCAACTTTGGTAGCTCCCTTGGTCGCCCTCACCAAGAAGGGAGCAAATCCCAAGTTGTGGTCAGAGGAGGTCTCCAAGGCCTTTCTCTCGATTAAGTCACACTTCGCTAGCGCTCCCATCCTACATCGCCCCGATGTAGATAAACCATTCATCTTGGAGGTGGATGCCTCATCCGTTGGTGCTGGAGCAGTCCTTTTCCAAAAGGATGCTCAAGGTCGGAAGCATCCTTGCTTCTTCTTCTCCAAGACCTTCACACCAGCGGAGAGGAATTATTCCATCGGGGACAGGGAGTTGCTAGCTATGAAGTTGGCTTTTTCAGAGTGGAGACACCTCTTGGAGGGAGCTCGCTTTCCCTTCCAAGTCTTCACTGACCACAAGAACTTGGTGTATATACAGACGGCCCAGCGGCTGAATTCTCGCCAGGCTAGATGGTCCCTGTTCTTCTCCCGGTTCCATTTTACTCTCCATTTTCTCTCCGGGGAGAAGAACGTTCGTGCCGACGCTCTCTCCCGCTCCGTAGTGTCATCTGAGGAGGAGGAGGAGGAGGAGCCTCGGCTTATTGTCCCTTCTGAGAGCCTGAGAACTGTAGCTCCGGTTTCGCTAGAGTCTGTGCCCCCGGGCAAGACTTTCGTGCCAGCTAACTTGCGACCGGAGGTTCTCTCTTGGGCTCACTCCTCCAGAGTGGGGGGGCATTTTGGGACAAAGAGGACATCAGAGCTTTTGGCGAGAACATACTGGTGGCCGCATATGGCCCGAGATGTCAGGGACTACATTCAGGCGTGCGTTTCTTGCGCCCAGAATCGGTCTCCTCGGCAACGGCCTGCTGGGTTGCTTTACCCTCTACCGGTGGCAGACAGGCCCTGGGAGATGGTCGGAATGGACTTTGTGGTGGGTCTACCCAAGTCGCGTGGCTGCTCCATTATTTGGGTTGTCACTGACCATTTCTCTAAGATGGTGCATTTGGTGCCGCTTCCTCGGTTACCCTCAGCACGGGCCTTGGCGGTGTTGTTCGTTAAACACGTTTTCCGTTTGCATGGTATGCCTGATAAGATTGTCAGCGATCGGGGTCCCCAGTTCGCATCTCGGTTTTGGAGAGAGCTCTGCCGTTTACTCAGCATAGAGTTAAACCTCTCCTCTGCTTACCATCCCGAGACGAATGGGTTGGTGGAGAGAACCAACCAGACTCTGGTGACATATTTGCGACATTTCGTCTCTGCTAGGCAGGATGACTGGGCATCTTTGCTACCTTGGGCGGAATTTGCCCTGAACAACGCCGTAGCCGATTCCACTGGTCAAACTCCTTTTCTCCTTAATTACGGCCAGCATCCGCGTGTCCCTGTGCCCATGCCCGTGTCCTCCACCGATTCTAGGGTGGCAGACTGGGCGGTGGAGGCACGTGACATCTGGGACCGCACACAGGATGCTATCCGGGCCTCCAAGGAGAGAATGAGGGTTTCGGCTGATACACACCGGCGCCCCGCTCCGGTCTTTGCTCCCGGCGACTTAGTGTGGCTCTCCGCCCGTAACATCAGGCTGCGAGTTGAGTCCACTAAGTTTGCTCCTCGCTACATTGGCCCGTTTAAAGTTCTGGAACAGGTCAACCCTGTGGTTACCGTTTGGCCATTCCTCCACGCCTTGGTATCACCGATACCTTTCACGTTTCCCTCTTAAAGCCCGTTCGCTTGTCTCGGTTTTCTGAGTCTTCTGCTGGGACATCGGGTTCATCCACGGATGAATTTGAGGTGAATGCTATTGTGGGAAGCAAGGTGGTACGTGGCAAAAAATTTTATTTGGTGGATTGGAAGGGTCATGGTCCAGAGGATAGAACCTGGGAGCCTGTGGAGCACATTCGGGCTCCGCAGCTCATTGCTGCCTTTGAACGTAGCGAGGCCCAAGGAGGGGGGGGCCCTAGGAGGGGGGGTAATGTTAGGGGTCGAGTTCCCGCTTCTGCACTGGGGGAATCTCGAGCCACTTCCGCTGCGGTCTCCCATTCTTGTCCAGCCGCAGTGGAGCCTGCTCAGCAAGGACGTCGGTCCCAGCGTCTTGCTCATTCTCACTCTGTTCAGAGAGTTAGTGCTGCTTCTCCAGTCTCTGCCATTAAAGTCAGTACTGGTCAGCAGCGAGCGGACTTCTCTGGGACTAAGTCCTTGTCTGCATGTACTGAGCATGCCCAGCGTAAGGTCTCCCGTTGGAGATCGAGGGTCAGGTGCTCAGGCTCTGCAGCACATTCCATTGGTCCTCTTGGCAGGTCCTAGAAGGGCAAAAGTGCTGTGGCCACTTCCTGTGCTGCTCCTATATAAACTGCGCATGACCGCACGGCCATGCGCTAGTATTGTCTAACAATTGTTGATGTGTGTATGTTGTGAGTGCAAGTCGTCCTTTGAAATCCCTTCCCTATTGAATGTCTGTTCGCGGAAGGTGTATGGCTGCTACCTAGCGCCCGACTTAGCCTACAGCACTAGACACACATCTCAGCGTCCTGTAGCTGTGCCTGCCAGTACGGCGCCGTGCGCCTGCCTTGCGCTTTCCATACCCGAGTCTGGGTGGTTAGTGGCGTCCGTTAGTGCGGCATCGCTCGCACTCTTGTGCACTTATACTTCTTAAAGTTCTCTACACACCCAGTTGCGGTGTTACGCCAGCAAGGGTCTAATCGGGCTCCAATCCCTTCTGGGGTTAAGTCCGCTGACCACTTGCTCGCGCACTAGTGCGGTACTGCGGTCCTGTGGATTAACAGGATCGCTTTCTTCACGCTGGGTGAGGTTTAACCCACGCGTGTATCCTTTAGTGTACCGCCATATTGTCCGTCTTGCTAGCTGCAGGGTCTTTTACCTGCACGGTGGACCTCGGACTGCGAACGCACCTAGTTTCGTACCATCTATACATGGTGCGTTCCGCCAGTCCTTAACAGGACCTGAAATACCATCCTAACCAGCTTTACATGATACTATCATCCAAATACACAATCATGAATTTATCCAGATAATTCTGGAAGATATCATGCATAAAGGACTGAAATACCGATGGAGCATTAGAGAGCCCGAATGGCATCACAAGATATTCAAAATGGCCTTTGGGCGTATTAAATGCTGTTTTCCATTCATCACCTTGTTTAATACGCACGAGATTATACGCCCCTCGAAGGTCGATTTTAGTAAACCAACTGGCACCCTTAATCCGAGCAAACAGATCAGAAAGTAAAGGTAAAGGGTACTGGAATTTGACAGTGATCTTATTGAGAAGGCGATAATCTATACAGGGTCTCAAGGAGCCATCCTTCTTGGCAACAAAAAAAAATCCCGCTCCCAACGGTGACAAAGACGGGCGAATATGCCCCTTCTCCAAGGACTCCTTTACATAACTCGGCATAGCGGCATGCTCTGGCACAGACAGATTGAAAAGTCGGCCCTTAGGGAACTTACAGCCAGGAATCAAATTAATGGCACAATCGCAGTCCCTATGAGGAGGCAGAGAACTGGACTTGGGCTCATCAAATACATCCTGGAAGTCCGACAAAAACTCAGGAACTTCAGAAGAAGGGGACGAGGAAATGGACATTAAAGGAATATCACTATGTATCCTCTGACAACCCCAACCAGTTACAGACATAGATCTCCAATCCAGCACTGGGTTATGTACCTGTAACCATGGAAAACCCAGCACAACAACATCATGCAAATTATGCAACACCAAAAAGCGAATATTTTCCTGATGTGCTGGAGCCATGTACATGGTTAACTGAGTCCAATACTGAGGTTTATTCTTGGCCAATGGCGTAGCATCAATCCCCCTTAAGGGAATAGGACTCTGCAAAGGCTCCAAGGAAAAACCACAGCGCTTGGCAAATTCTAAGTCCATTAAGTTCAGGGCAGCGCCAGAATCCACAAATGCCATAACAGAGAAGGACGACAATGAGCAAATCAGGGTAACAGACAAGAGAAATTTAGGCTGTACAGTACTAATGATGACACAATCCTCAAAACAGAAAACATTCCCAAAAAGAAGTCAAATCCCCTTTAATGTCGTCATGGGGGCGCTAAATTTAGCCCAGAACACTCTCAAGACAACTAGACAATACAAATGAACCAAAGAGAGTACCAATTCTGAATAAAATACAAAAAGTTTATTACATAATTCAATAATAACATACATAGACAGAAAAAATCATATAAGAATAAAGTGAAAAGTCTGACTTCACAGGTATAATGCTCAGGACCAAAGTACATAAATGGATGGGGAAGGATCATTAGCTTGTAAGGCTCAAAGTTTCCCACCCCATTCAACCATATCACTGTCAATAAGACTGTTTAAATTAGGTGCCAAACACACCCATAAAGTGCCAAGTGCAAACAGTACTATCAATGCACAAACACCCAGCCGACCATAGACTGGGTGATTGAAATATAAAGCCTACGGGGAATGGGAAACAAAAAAGTACATAAACGGCCTAGCCGTGGTCCTTACCCATGAAGTCTCCACTATTGGAACCTGAGCGGTGTATTTTATGTAATAAACTTTTTGTATTTTATTCAGAATTGGTACTCTCTTTGGTTCATTTGTATTGTACAGTACTAATGGTAACAGACCCAGGAACCCTCCTAGAACGCTTAGGGCAATCAGAAATAGCATGAGCAGAATCACCACAGTAAAAACACAGGCCATTCTGACGTCTGAATTTCTGTCTTTCTGCTCTAGTCAAAATCCTATCACATTGCATAGAGTCAGGACTTTGCTCAGAGGACACTGCCATATGGTGCACCACCTTGCGCTCACGCAAGCGCCGATCAGTCTGAATGGCTAGAGACATAGATTCGCTCAAACCGGTAGGCGTAGGAAAGCCCACCATAACATCTTTAAGGGTTTCAGAAAGACCTTTTCTGAAAATAGCAGCCAGAGCCTCTTCATTCCACTTAGTGAGCACAGACCATTTTCTAAATTTCTGGCAGTATAACTCTGCCGCTTCTTGACCCTGACACAGGGCCAACAGTGTTTTCTCAGCATGCTCTACTGAGTTAGGTTCATCATACAACAATCCAAGCGCTTGAAAAAATGCATCCACACTCAACAATGCCGGATCCCATGTTTCAAGAGCAAAACCCAGTCTTGAGGATCACCACGCAGTAAGGATATGATGATTTTTACTTGCTGAATGGGATCACCAGAAGAACGGGGTTTCAAAGCAAAAAACAATTTGCAGCTATTTTTAAAGTTCAAAAACTTGGATCTGTCCCCAAAAAACAAATCAGGAGTAGGAATTCTAGGCTCTAGAGCCGGAGTCTGGACAATATAATCTTGGATACTCTGGACTCTTGCAGCAAGTTGATCCAAACGAGAAAACAAACTCTGAACCTCCATACCAGAGCATATATCCAGCACCACCCAGATATCAAGAGGAAAAAAAAGACAGAACAGAGCTTAGAAAAAAAATGGTTCAGAACTTTCTTTTCCTTCTTTTGAGATGCATTTAATTCATTAATGGCCTGCTGTACTGTTATGACCTGGTGGTTAAGAGGCCACACTGATATGACCTGGTGGCTAAAACGCAACATGGAGCGAGCTCTGAGAAGGTGGTATCTCTACTGACCGCAGTCCCTATTTCTAACAACAACACTAGAAATAGCCATGGGATGTTCCTGACTCTCCCTAGACACCTCTTCACAGCCTAAGAAATAACTACCCCTAAAGAAGGAAATAGAAAGCTATCTTGCCTCAGAGAAAACCCCCAAAAGGAAAGATAGCCCCCTGTTGTGAATTCTGTTGTCGAACTCCCTCCTGTGGTCGTGAGTGGTACTTCGGCGAGTTCTGTCTATTGGCTCCCTCTGGTGGCTATGAGTGAAGCTGCTGCTTCTGAGGTTCCTTACACAGGTGACGTGGGTTGTCCTTTGGTTGGCTGCTCTATTTAACTCCTCTCAGATCGTTACTCCATGCCAGCTGTCAATGTTTTTGCATTTGTTCAGTTCGCTCCTGGATCTCTCTGGTGACCTGCCTTCTCCTGCAGAAGCTAAGTTCCTGATAGTCATTATTTGTTCACTGTTTTCTTGTCCATCTGGTTTTCATGATTTTGTCTTGCTAGCTGGAAGCTCTGGGATGCAGAGTGGTCCCTCCGCACCGTGAGTCGGTGCGGAGGTCTTTTTTGCACACTCTGCGTGGTCTTTTGTAGGTTTTTGTGCTGATCGCAAAGTTACCTTTCCTATCCTCTGTCTATTTAGTAAGTCTGGCCTCCCTTTGCTAAAACCTGTTTCATCTCTGCGTTTGTGACTTTCATCTTTACTCACAGTCAATATATGTGGGGGGCTTCCTTTACCTTTGGGGAATTTCTCTGAGGCAAGGTAGGCTTTATTTTCTATCTCTAGGGCTAGATAGTTCTTAGGCTGTGACGAGGTGCCTAGGTCTGGTCAGGAGCGCTCCACGGCTATTTTTAGTGTGTGTGATAGGATTAGGGCTTGCGGTCAGCAGAGCTCCCACATTCCAGAGCTCGTCCTGTATTAGGTTTAACTATCAGGTCATTCCGGGTGCTCCTAACCACCAGGTCATAACAGCCCCCCACAAATATTGACTGTGAATGGAGAGGGAAATGACGTACACAGAAATGAAATCAGAATTCAGCAAAGGAGGCCAATACTAAACTAGATAGACAGAGAGAAAAGGATACTGTGTGGTCAGTATAAAAAACTACAAAATCCACGCAGAGTTTACAAAAATGAACTCCACACCGACTCACGGTGTGGAGGGGCAAATCTGCTTTCCCAGAGCTTCCAGCTAGCCTGAATAAGACATAGTGACAAGCTGGACAAAAAGACATATTTGCAAAGCAATAGAGTCCAAACAAATGGACAAACAAAAACTAGCAAAAACTTATCTTTTGCAGACAAGGACTGGTCATATGAAAATTCCAAGGAAAGAACCAAATCCAACCAAGAACATTGACAGCAGGCATGGACTAAAGCCCAGAGCAGGTTTAAATAACAAACTCAGGCAAGGCGATTAGTGAAGGCAGCTGCTACAGCTACCTAAAGGAGCAGCAGTTCCACTCGAAACCACCAGAGGGAGCCCAAGGGCAGAACTCACAAAAATACCATTAGCAACCACAGGAGGGAGCTCCAGAACGGAATTCACAACAGCCTAGTAAGTGTCTGCGGTCCCTCCTGACAATTGTCCTCCGCTGACCACACCAATGCTGCCCGTGTACCCCTGTAACCTTTTTTAAACCTGCATCGAGCCAACTTTGTGGTGTAAGGCCTACTACCAGTGTCTGTCTGCGCCACTCAATACAGCTGTCCTCCTCTTAAAAAGCTGAGCTGCAATTGTCAGGTTTTCAGCCTATCGGAATTTGAAAACTGCATTGGGGCCACAAGTTGGTTGGGGTCTACAAACGGTGTCTGCAGCTCCAAGGTGTTCTACAGGTTTAGTTGCATTACCTTCAATCTTCAGGCTCTCATTAAGTAGTTGTTAATATAACACTGCATTAGGCCTA
This sequence comes from Ranitomeya imitator, assembly GCF_032444005.1. NCBI lineage: Eukaryota > Metazoa > Chordata > Amphibia > Anura > Dendrobatidae > Ranitomeya > Ranitomeya imitator. The sequence goes on from NC_091282.1 coordinate 473,173,599, forward strand.
CAAGTTTGGTTGGGTTCTACAAACGGTGTCTGCCGCTCCAAGGTGTTCTCCAGGTTGCCTTTCCTGAGCTTCAATCTTCAGGCTCTCGTTAAATAGTTTTTAATCTAACAACTGCATTGGGGCTACAAGTTTGGTTGGGTGCTGCAAATGGTGTCTGCCGCTCCAAGGTGTTCTCCAGGTTGCCTTTCCTGAGCTTCTATCTTCAGGCTCTCGTTAAATAGTTTTTAATCTAACAACTGCATTGGGGCTACTAGTTTGGTTGGGGCCTACTAACAATGTCTGCTGCTCCAACGTGTTCTCCAGGTTGCCTTATCCTGAGCTTCTATACTATAAAGCTACTAGAAAGAGGGCACCATCAGAATATTCTAGTTAATGTGCTCAACCCGCTGCATGTTAAACACAGACCAAATCAAACCAAAGAAAAAAGAAACATGCATATGAGCAGGGATCACAAAAATATAACAAAGTTTATTGATAACAGGTCATTACACCACATATACAAACTTAAAAACACTTAAAAATACAGAAGTAAATGTTTACCCAAGAAAAAACCACACGGGGGTACCAATCCCCCTTCCCCCCGACACACAAAAACCACCTCCTCTAATCTTAAAGCGATATATAAGTCTAAGCAATATCCTAATGCAGCTGTACCCTATAGTTATGTATCTGGAGAAAGATACTTATTAAAGCCCAGGGGCAGGCATAGACAAAACTTATGTGGACAGATCAGTAAAAATACCGCTATGCCAAAGACTAAATAACAATAATTACAATAGATTCCTAATGGACAAGCCCATGTTCAATCATACCACTCAGGAGGGGAAGTGAGGAAGAGGGAGCCGGTTCCCATGTGGTCATCCCGACGCGTGTCGTCACATATGTGACTTCATCAGGGGTAACAAGGATAAAGTGGTTAGCATGCCCTAGATTCAATAGTACTTACTTAATTGATGATCTAATACAGCTGCAGGGAGAAGAAGCTGTAACGAACCCAATACCTCCATAAGATACCAGACAACCAGCGTCCCGGAAATACCAACTGCGCATGTCCGGTGGTCACCTAGGTAACGTGACAACACTACCCATAGAACACACAATAAAGCCGGCACCGTGGGAACATATATCACAAATAGGTAACACTATCAACTCGGTTCCCATATCTGATCAACCCGTACCACCACGAGTGCAGCATCTCAAAGTGATGTCGGCGCTCAATGACCGGGAGCCCAGCGCCATTGAGCATAACCGGAAATGGCCCAACATATCACGAAGAGGAGTCCTGGTTCCCCTGGTTACAGGCAAACAAGCCCGCCGTGCGCAGACTCCAACTCACCAGGCTGGACCCAGCTCCGGGACTCACAGTATGCAGATATTACGAGAGCGGGGTAAACACCGGGACGATGAGCCGCTGCGACGGGCCCCATCGCGCAGGCGCACCGCCCACATGCACCCCAGCCTCAAAAACTGCAACTGCGCAAACACCATCCGATTCTAAAGGATCACCACCATTGACTGGTACATATCCCACATGTCTGACCAATCATGCCCCCAAACCAGGGCAAATACAGATCCTGGTGTTTTAATCTAGGCAGACCTAAAGGTTCTATTCAAGCATCCCAATTCATATGTACACAAATTGTATGCTGAACAAGAGGACCAAAGGCATAACCTAACATCACGCATTCCTGGCTAATTCACCTAAATATTCAATAATATACCGGCGGCACAAGATAAAGCTATTTTAAATTCATTCCCCAGATATACAGTTTAGTTTCATTGGGTGCAGCAATATAGCTATAGCTAATGTCTCTCATAAGGATTCCCTCTCCTCGGTGCTGTTGATCAAAAACATGATACACCAGACATTTATGTATAAAAGATAAGAAAAAAAAGATAAGAAAAAAAAGGGGGGGGGGGGAAACAGAGGCGACCTACATTTGTTTATAAAATCCAGAAAATAAAAGTTCCTCATTGAGTCCTCTCGGTGCGAGACTATGTAGTTTATAGATCCACTTGGATTCACATCGCAATAGTTGGTTGGTCAGATTGCCTCCTCTAATGGTGGTATTCACATTCTCAAGTCCCATCACTTTGAGGCCTCTGAGGCTGCCGCCATGTACTTCCAAAAAGTGTCTCGCCACTGATGTCAATTTCTTCCCCCTTGAGAGGT